>NC_039481.1:15233409-17633409 GCF_003590095.1 Trichoplusia ni | reverse complement strand
ATGTTTGATTAAATCATAATTAATTTAAGCTTGTGGTTTCATCTGAATATTACGATGTCGTATTTATATTTCCGATAATTATAATTTGTAGAGAATTATCCTGAAATAATATTTATCTGATATCGATGTAATAACGGCGATAACAGTTATTTAGAACCTTAATCAAAACTATTAGACTAGGGTCTTCGTAAAGTATTTGTAAGTTATTAAGACACTTGAGGCTTTTGGTCCATAGTGTTAGCACATATTCAAATGATAGCAAAGCGTCCAAATATATTGAAATGACAAGTCAAAATCACATGACTATTCCAAAGGGAGTTTTTTCATTATTACATAACAAAAATAATGACCATTTAACATTATGAATACAGACGATTACATAATCTGACCCAAAATAGTATAAACTCATTTGGATAAACGCAAAATTCTGTAGTTTATTTTTCTAAAAAAAAAAACTAATAGTTCTTTGAAAAAAAACACTCGTTTACCTTTTTACGACATTAGCATAAGTATATTAATTATATCGTTATCTAACTGCATTCGAAAAAGCCGGTTGTGTTACCAAATAATTCAAAATAATAATATACTTTGTAATATATTGAGGCGAACGTAAATCGTTCTTAACAGCTTCCTTTATAAATAAATTGAAACACGTTTATATTGCGGCAGGTCTTAATGAATTAAATAACTTACATACAATCTAGTTTTATTAATAATATTAAATGTTAACTAGAATTTATTACACTAGTTTACGAGGAAAGGGGATTTGCATGCTGCAAGGGCCAGCTTGGATTCTCAATGTAGGCCACCTATATGTCTTATTCAAATTAATTTGTACTTCGTGATTATTCTTAGATACTACAGACAAACAGTAAAGGAAAACTGGATTCCAAATATTGGAAACTGATATCGCTAACCCCCTTAGGTAAGCTAGCGTGATGATCAATGCCCAAATCATCCCTAAATGGAAAGAAGACTGTGCTCAACTGTTCGGAACGGGGGTAATTTTATAAGTTTGAGGAGTATAAAGTGGATTTTTAGACGTGGGGATCCTAG
Organism: Trichoplusia ni; assembly: GCF_003590095.1. Taxonomy (NCBI): domain Eukaryota; kingdom Metazoa; phylum Arthropoda; class Insecta; order Lepidoptera; family Noctuidae; genus Trichoplusia; species Trichoplusia ni. The sequence goes on along the minus strand of NC_039481.1, from coordinate 17,632,353 downwards.
TTTGTAGTGCATTCCTATTTGGAGTTCTACCACCGTCTCTGAAAGTAGCATAGTTGCTGCTGTGGAAATGAGAGGACCCTCTACATGGCTCTTTTAAGGAAAATGGCAGATAGTCCCTTCTAGACAAGTGACAAGAATTACAATTGTTTGGCAGAGCATTTAGTCGGTAAGGGTCGAACATACCCCGCGTCAGCCGGTTCCGTCATATTAAAAGACCTTGCTACCACATAAAATCATTGACAAAAAACTCATTGACAATTCAGCAATTCCTTATAAAGGTTGACTACAAATAAATCCTTTTTTTTTAATACTTTAGATCAATTATTACACCAATGTATTCCAAACTCGAATGCAAATGTAATTTGTTTTTTTTTATTTTAAGCATTGAAAGCAACGCCAAACCGTTCACAGATAATAAATTTAATTTCTTAATCTGTAGAACCGGATTTTCATACACATTTTCCTGATGCATGATGAAATTAACATTCGTTTTGTAGCTTCATATTTTGCAGTATTTCTTGGGATATCTCAAGGCGTTTCAACTAATGATTAGAGTAACTATTTGTATGCATAAACAAATACCGATGATGAACGAGTTTTGTCACTGGCAAGACCTTCGCGAATTAAAGCAAAAATTTGTCGATGGCTTGCGAACTGTGTTCTCTGGACTTTGTGTTGATTGGTCATTAGTACCTTGTTATAACTTGAAGCTGTTAGGGGTTTTGAGTTGCGCAAAATACTCATTTTTACCCAATCCTATATCGCGAATTTAATACTGTATTAGAGCAAGTGTGTGCACGATAGGGCTGAATTGAAATAAATAACTGAAAATTAGAAGTTCGTGTCATATATTTCTTTTGTAAAGTTTATAGGGTCTAAAGTTTTTTTTTCAAAACTTTTAACCGTTTGTAACAATAAGAGGCTAATCCTTAAAAAAGAGAAACTTCAACCAAACAAAATTCATTGAAACTATTGTCGCAAGCTGCAAAATATCAACAAATCGGATACTTGAAAACAGTAACTATAATCATAAATTACCCGTTACAAAGCCTGAAATTCTAGGCAATAAACGACAAAATTAACATAAAAATCTAGACTGCCTATAAACCTGTCGAATTCGGTACACTCAGCGACTAAAGTTGATAAATATTATCTGAGCCCCAATTCCGCTTTTATACAATTGCCGATGAATGAATGGAAATTAAATTAAAATGGTACTTTTCGCCATCATGATATTTGGAAATTCAGTACGAGGCGGAACGCTCACTGTCAAATCAAATTTTCAATTTGACCTTTGTGTTACAACTATGTTGTATCCTTAGTATGTACAAACTATCAAAAAATCATTTCTCTTAGCATTTTAAACATCTTAAACAATTCATTACAAAATCACGTCCGCACCAAGGCATAAACGCATCGTGAGGGTTTTAAAATCATTTACATCAGATGCATAAAATTAACCAGAAGTATTTATTAACATATTTCTCCATCCGTAGTCTCCGTTAGCGTTGTCAAAAGTGAACAACTTTTGTCGCTAACTATACAACACTTCGTGCGTCACTGTACCTCCGTGTCTCCGTCATAACAAAATGTTTAATTGGCATTCCATTCAAGTTCGGGTCATCCGAGGATAATTGGGGTGTTAAACTCCGAAACGTATGCGAAATCGTGAGGTTTCACACGCGGCGTGTAGCGACACGTGAGCTGTTGGCACATCGCTCGATGTTATACAAGATTTGTCTTACTAATGTATTCATTAAGTTTGATTTTGAAGTTTTCTTTAAGTTGCTTCATATTCGGAATAAAATTTGTATCGTAAAATTTTGGTGCTCCAAGAAAAGTTGTGTTTTTATCTAATTAATTGTAAACACGTTATACACGCCCATACGAGTTTTATATCTTAGTTTCAAGTATTTGTGGTTCTTGCATTTTTAATTTCAAGCTCGATGTTTGAGACGTAACTAATATTTTTTTAAGAAGAAAATCGTATATCTGCTTCGAATAAAAACTACAAAGCCATTTTTGATGTTTTTTTTAGGTTACTGAACGGTAACAAACATAAATCAAGAAAAAAAAATTGTTATCAAATCACGTAATATTAGCAAAGTACCAATTAAATGAATACACTGCTGAGCTATGTTTTAAATATGTTATTTTATTCATCCCTTTAAAAGATTTAATTGTTGTCTGACAAGTAAAAATGTTTTAATTACTAATATTTGACAGAACTTTGAAATGTTCGTTTTTCTTTCATTGCAAGTTTTTTGCCTTATGACGACTTTATCATTAAACGTTAGCGGAGCCAACAGACAAATCAGAATCATTACCTAATACTGTGGAATTAGATAAATACACACGCAAATGTTCAATTAATTATCATTTTTTATCCAATTTATCTTTTAGACTTATTACAATAATACCTTGTAATTAACCATTATAGGCTCGTAATGATTATGTCACCATCGCAGTCATCATTACTCAGAAACACATTATTAACTCATAGATAATTTGCAACAACAATATATTTTATCCTTCCATCACAAAACTGTTTGTTAAGACACAAGACAACAGGAAAACTAATCAGGCAATTATCTAAACTTAACAAATGAGTGTTTTCTTTGCATTTGTAAACAGTATTAATCAAAATCAACAAGGAAGTCTCTGTTCAAATATACTACTGTTGGTCTGGTCTTTAAATAGTTGCTTATGCCCATGCGCAAGCAAGTGCGGGAGCATTGGATATCAATTTGAAAACCCAATTATTTTGGTATCGCTCCTTTGCATCTAAATAAACACATTTAAAAGAAGCTCCGAAAAAATAATGCCTGTCCGGATAAATTCCGATCGTTGGTAACAATTGTACGTGGCATCTAAAATCAATGTATTTTTAGTTGAGACCATAAAGCGGTCTAAATAACCACGTTGCAAAAAATGTAACATGCTATCCCACTTTCAAAAGAAGTTTTTTGATACCAAATGAAGCTACAATATAACCTAGTATAAGTTTCTTAAGCAAATATAGCTTCATATCGCTGTACTTTCGAAGGTACACTAAGCCATTGCTCCTGAATATAATTTCTTTTTTCGCAGTCAGTATTACACTTCTCCCAAAAAATTGATATCAACTCATTTCTAGCCTACATTTCGAGATACAAAAGTACTTACTGATACGTGAAGGGTCCGATCTCCTTGACTTGTAGTATTGAGTCTGACCCGCTGAGGTACTCCTCCGAGTTGGTATAGTTGTACACCCACATCTCGGAAAACAGCTCGTACGTCGGATTCTCCCACATGTTGTAGAGGAACGAGCCTTCTCGCATGTCGAGGAACTGTTGACAATGAAAGAAGTTATTATATTAATAGAATCGTTTTGATATTAAATGAAAGTAAGGGGCTGTAATGAGTATACATAATATGACTGGTAAGGGGCTCTATTTTTTTTTAAACTTAAACAGTGAGGATTTTAATCCTAAGGTATTTTAGGGAAACCCTTATGGCCAGCCCTATCACCGGGAAAGCGCGCGGGTTGGTTCAGACTCTTACAGTCTAAACCTGAACCGCCGTGCTACGTCTACCACATTTGGTCGGCACGAGGCAATGCATAGCATTTCGTTACGCACAATATTACCTGCTACACTTTAAATGTGAGAGAATGTGAATGTTTTATAATTTAATAAAGAAGAATAGTTTGACTAATTTTCTTAAATTAACTGTTATATCTATAACCGATACAAAAAAACTAAAAAGCACTCTACATGAGACAAAAAACAATAGAAAAATACGCACGCAAACGACTTACTAGTCCAAGCCAAGTAATTTTTTGCGTTGTATATCAATTTCGTGAAGCAAAAAGCCTATTAGACGATCGTAAATATGTACGATTACGACCGATGTAAGCTGGATGGACGTCATCGATACAACTTCCTTAGCAAAAAAATTATAATGAAGTACTCGCGATTAGGCATCGAAATTTATATGAGGCAAGTATACGTTGCTGTATTAAAATAATAGTAAAAACAATGGTTTAGTAAATACGAAATTATTAGTTGAAGTGAAGCTGCAATTTCGTCTTGGCGTTTTAATTTGATATATCCTATTTAGATTTCACAATGATAGACCAGATACCTTAAAACCTAGCAATTTGTTCATTTCCCATTAATATCGACTTTGCTATACCGGAAATTGGCACGTTTATTTTTTATCTTTGACGTTAAAGCGTCAATACTCACAACAGGAACTTTCAAGTAAAACTTTTTTGAGGTTTGAGAATGCAAAAAATATTTCACCTTAATATCTGTATATTATATGTTATAAGTTCTCCTTAAGTATAAACATTTCACACCTTATATAAACTCATAACTGTCCTTTGCGAACTCATTAGTTAAGTGCAAACAGCATAGTAACATGTCAATTTTAAATTAACTGTGCATTGATCACCAAGTGCGAAATAACTGCTAACGAATAGCAAACAGCTACTGTCAAATAACGTAATGAGGTAACATGCTAATTACAACCGAAATGAATATCTGTAGGTCAAAACAATATTTGGTTAGTACGGACTATGAGCTTTAAGGCTGACTGGGATGGAGCGAGAAAATCGTGAAAGATGCTATCCATTACTGACTTTGACGTACAGTTTTTGATATCAAAGCTAAGAGACTACGCAATGTATTGCAACTGGCGCGGTATTTTTCGAATCGTTTGAATAAGAATTAAGAAAAATGAACAATGGAATTTAAAGAATATGTAGGTTAGGTTAGGTAGGTTAAACTAAGGTCTTTGAATAGCCGTCAAACTGTTTAGTCAACTTGTAATATGTTAAAGATAATGACGGATGTATGTCAGAGCTAGACTTAGTTAAGTGTCGTTTTTAATTGCATATATTCGCCTTTTCGTCTAGAAACATAAAGCCAGTATTTTTCTCAGTGTGGTTCTTTATTCTTTTTAATATTATAAACGCGAAAGTTCATAAGCATAGATGGATGGTTTATTACATTTCACGCAAAAACCACTGAACGCATTTAGGTAAAATTTGGTGCACAGACAGATTAACAAATAAGATTTTTTATCAATTGTCAATATAAGTTTTTATATCGCTTTGATGCACCCGTGGGATCATTTCCGATTTGAAGCGGGCTTAGTCGTAGCTAGCATAATATATCGTAGTGATAAATAATTATAAATTCTCCTAAGAATTTATTAAAAACAGGAGAATCAATTTTATTAATAGTTCTCATTGGTCTGTGGACATCAAAATAAAGTGTTCAATTTTAATTTGTGTTTCTTTACAACATTAAATGAAGATAAAACAACAAAAAAAATATTGTATTCATTTTATTTTTCCATTAGGAAAATAACATCAGGGTAAAAATAAACGCAATGATATATCTCTATAATTAATTATCAGACGTTTTGTTAAAAATAACACAAGAGCAATAAATAAAAGACGAGCATTGTAGACAAAAAAACTACGGCTAAACTTATTACGGCTTTGTTTCCGTATAATTTACCGATAAGTATTATCTATTTATAGAAGAGAAAAATATCATTGGTGAACAGAAACAAAAGATTTCACGGATTTGTATGTCTCTTTATTACAATGATTACTATAAATATTATTCTTTTGCATGAGGTTCCGTATTCGAACCTAAAGGAGGGAAATATTTAAAGACGGAGAACGCCAAAATCTGTTACTGACGTTGAACAGTAGTAGCAGTAGTCATCACAGATTATTTTATGCTAAATCAAATATTTTACTTTAATTGCAAAATTTTGAAAGATGCAAAATCTAAAGAAGGCTACTAAAAATAAATCCATAGCAACAATGTCTGCCCAGTGTCTACCGGCAGTTTCAGTTCTAATATTTTTAGTTTCCTTCGGTTTTGCTTTCAAAAACCTAGCCTGTAAATGTGTAGAAAGGGAAGATTCCCTGAGTTCTATCTTAAAAGAAACTAATTATTTAATTTTTCAACGTTAGCCGTTTTCTCATCACGCCTGCAGATCTCTAACAACACGGTTCAAGTTTACTTCACAATTGTACTCGTATTAGCAATTTTTTTGTTCGTTTTTGCACATGTATGACATTTGACCGTCTCAAACCTTCGCATTTTTTTCTATATTGAAGTTTAAAATAAGAAATACCGGAATTTAACTGATTTGTTTTCTTGGTAAAACCGCCTGTTAATCATTATTTGATTGTTCTAGAAGAATCTTTTGTAATATTCAACTGTTTTTAACTCATTTAAAAACAATGTAGTTTATTTTTGTCGAGTGTAAGGAATATGTCATAAGTCGGTAAAAATCCCCTTTTAACATATTATGCATTTGACTATATTTCGTAGGCCAACAAATAACAGTAAAGTATTTTTTTTCTAATGAATAAAAGAGTTGAAGATGTCGCAAATAATTTCTGTTCTAAACCAAATGTTTCAAAACCATTATTTGGTGGACAAATTAAAATTTCCTAGAACATATCAATATCGAAATCATTTTTTTTTTCAAATAGGCTGTTTTCCATACTGTGGAGAAGAACAAGCAAGAAACTGTAAATTATTATTACAAAAGCTATTATTATTTAGCAATTTGCTTTGGAATTTTCTATCGTCCTTTAATTATGTCCTTAAACTTCACCTTCATAGACGAAAAACAAAAACATGTCAAAATGAATTAACACATGTCACCTTTGACCTTTGACCTGCCTGCTTCATCATTGTATGCTCGCTAATGACGTAATAAGGTTTAAAAACAACTGCCTCCTACTGTAATGGATAGCAAGTGTCAAGAATTTATAGTTGGTGATGATTTCAGTTTGTTTAAAGCTTTACGTGATGTTTATTTAATTTGCTAGAAGTTTATTGTTAAAATTCGGCCTAAGTATTTTCTTCGGGGATGTAAATATAGAATAATAGATTTATAATTATTAAGATTTTGAAGACAACTTTGTTCTACACGATCCATTTTGCTCCAAAATTGATATAAGAGATATTTGAAAAAAATAGTGACGTTCATCGTCTCAAATGTATTTTTTTTTAATATGTCAATTATAGCTTCGAAACATTTTTCTACTTTCATCAAGCCAGCTAAAAGATGTTTTAATCAAAGGTGTCAGCTATCTTCACACAAAATTTCGTCCAAATTGGTCAAGTCGTTTGAGCGCGAAGAGGTAAAAAACAATCATACAATTTAACGCACTTTCGCATTAATAATAATTAGTGTGATTAGCATACTGCGTAGCATAGTTACAAGCAAAATTGATTTGATTGTTTTTTACACATAAAAAATGGATTAACTTATAAAAACAATTTGTAGGTTGTCACTTAACTTGTCAAAGTTGTGATAAGAAATCTGACATCAACGACAATTACAAAAAAATACGAATGATTTTATTATGATTAACTTATTGTCAAATGTCACTATTTGATTATAATCGAAAAATTGACTGTAAAGTAAGACCTCGTGAATAAACTCGGATTTTAAATAATTGAATCTGTAATCGCAAACCTGCAGTGAGCTTCTAAAAGGTTTTGATACAGTTAAGCACTAATTTTATTTCAATAAATATTTTTGAAATCAAAATATTGTGTTGCCCAGGTAACTGGGTTGAGGAGCTCAGATAGGAAGTCGCTCTTTGTGAACGTTGGTACTTAGCTGAATCCGTTTAGAATGGCCGACCCCAACATAGTTGGGTAAAGACTAGGGCTATGATGGTTTACTACAAAAAAGTAGGAATGTTAAGCATTTTAGAGCATTATAACCAAAAAAAACAGAAGAAATATTACAAATAAATAATAAATAAAAATAAATGCGGACAACATCACATACATTGTTCTGAACCCAAAGTAAGTTGCTAAAGCACTTGTGTTATGGAATTCAGATACAACGAAGGTACCACAAACACCCAGACCCGAGAAAATGTAGAAATGTGCATTTTTACATTGACCCGACCGGGGATCGAACCCGGGACCTCAGAGATAGCGACACCTTGAAACCGGTGCGTGTGCCACTCGACCACGGAGGTCGTCAAAATATACCTAGATGCTTATGCTTTTAAAATTTCAGTCCGACTTTTTGCCTTTAGTTTGCCTCGAGCTATTTTTAAATGTTTTAAGCGGCCTACAACAATTTATGGAAGAGAGACAGTGCAAGAGAGAGCATACTCTTTCTTTCTAATCTCTTCTAGAATTTGTTCGCAGTCCACGTGATATCCGATCACCAAATTAGAAGTTCAAACCTCCATATAATTAAAACTGATATAAAAACCATCTAATTACACTACGTCTTCTACCGTACTTTTATGCTAATTAATATTTAACTGACAAGTTATACAGATAACATTAACTTTTTATATGAACCCGCGTCAGAGGTTCACGAGTAACGATCAGGTTTTGTTTTATAAATGGTTTGTGAAAAAAAACTTGTAGGGTAGGTATCAAAGGTAATGGTATGCTTAGGTCTAATAGTAAGTGATGTGTGTATGTATTTTCGTATTTAATTTGAATTATAATATAGATAGTGGTAAGTGTACAATTTATCCTATCAGTTTCTCATGTTGTGTCAGTAAAAGAACTTCTTAAAGAAAAGAAAAAGGGGGTTGTTATATATAAGTTTGGCGTGTCCGTTTGTCTGTGGAATCGTAGCTCCCAAACGGTTTGACCGATTTCAATAAAGTTTGTTTTGTATTAAAAGTAAATTATTTTTCTTATGTGCGAGTGTTTTTGACATGTTTGATAAAAATCGGTCGAGCCATTAAGAAGTTGTGGGCGGTATGTCGCTTATCAATTTTTGATCAATTTTCTGTAATGTATCAAAATGTTCGGATACAGACAGCATGTAAAGTAATAATTTAATTAAACGTTATTTATAATGAGTGACTGATGGAGGCCATCTTTAACGTGTTTCAGACATTTCGATGCATAAAGCTTGGAATGAAGTAACCGTCATTAATGCACCTTCACGCATGCGCAGTGGTCCTGACCGAAAGACCTAGTTATTAATAAATGTTGTGGTTATCTTTAAAAATATTCAATTCAAGTGGTAAAAAAATGGTGTAGTCTAGTCTAGATTTATCAACTGGAGTAAGCTCTTCCAATTACTTTCGTAAGGCTGATTCATAATAATTAGGTATTTGAGTAGTCAAATAAGTCCATCAGACAGATTTCCAAAAAGTATTTTTGCTTTTAGGCCCCCAAGATACAAGCTTCCAGCTTAGTTTGGGGACCATTGTCAATAATTGTAATGAAAATTGTAATTTTTAAAAACAATAAATTATTCTTATTCTTATTCTTAATTATTCTTATTTTATCGCGATAGACTGATCTAGGCTACACACGTATGTCAAAATTTCTTGTTCCTTCTTCATTATAAGGTCTTTGCCCTCTACCAGGTCACTAGAAAACTGAAATTTTATTACTAAACAGGTCACACAGGTCATTGAGCCGGATCCCCAATTAAGTAAATTACATTACAATCAAAACAGAATCATAAAATTTTGAATGTCAGTTCTTATGAACAAAAAAATTACATAAATGTACCGTACTACGAAAACAATAGATTTATGACTGTTTTTTAATGTTTGTAATTCTTGAAGGGTAATTAATTTAAGTGACTAACTTACAAAACATGTGTAAGTGACTAAGTAACTAGGTTCACAAATGATATTTTTTAAGAACGAAATTGTAGCTACGAATGCTTTTCTCTTAAGCTATCATCGTTAATTTTCTTCACTAAGTTGCGATAATATAACAAGCGTTTATCAAGTTTTTGCAAATACACTAGAAATACAAAGTAATGCCTGGACCTAGGAAAGCTGATATAGAACTCACATGAAACGGACTCGAGAACAAATAACTCTACTATTGCCATGCAAATAAACTTTACCTTTTAAAAACTGATTTGAAAATAAGTGAGATATATCATCGGCCACCTGCCAGATGGACCGACGACCTGGTTAAAACCGCTGGGTTCCGTTGGATGCAGGTGGCAACGAACCGGTCGCGCTGGAGAAATTATGGAGAGGCCTATGTCCAGTAGTGGACTGCTATAGGCTGAGATGATGATGATGATGATGATGATATCAGAAGGTTATTGTACCCATATAACCCTTAATTCTATTGTTAATCCTTATTTACCACAATCCGTGCTTTGTTTAACATAACATTTCCATTACGTCAAAGAGACAAATTTATCTACACTTATATACCTCTACCTCTGAGATTCTGTCTTTTAATAATAATTCTCATGTATCTTAATATCGCCTTTGTTTTTTTACTGTTCAGACTTAAAATGAAATAACTGCACACTTGATGAACAAAAGACAAAACAGACAATTTCTTATGTCTGTGAATTATTGTAGAGTCTAGCTTAGTAATTATGGTACTCATAGTTTTTACTATTGTCTATAATTTGGGGGAACACGAAATGTATTGCACGCTGTAATGATCGTTATGCCTTCAGGGGTCCGTAATGGTCTATTGCGGATTTATTTCGTCAAAAATTAAGTTTGTAGTCAGAACAAGGTTTGTTGCCAAACAAACTCAATTTTAATCAAATGTCAGTATTAAGACACGCGGGGATTTATGGGGTGAGAGGTGGGCTCTTTACACGCATTATTCGCGAAGGCCAGAGTCGCGTAAAGTGGACGATCTATCCCCTGACTCTGGTTTAGGCAGTAGAAAGAGCCCGGGGTGTTTTTAGTCTGTGGAATTCTGATATATCCCCACACTGTGCCTTCGACGTTAATTGAAGTCATCTGTGTTTCACGCCAGATGATAAAAAAAAATCTTATAGGATCCCTATAGCTCCAAAGATTACTCGGATGAGGGGGGACTAGCACCACCATAAAGTAAAGAGTGCGTGGAGTGTGACAGTGCTTTAGACGATGTAGAGCACTATCTCACTTCCACAATTGAAACCTTGAAACCTCTACATTTTTATCTTAAGAGATGATGGTTAACCGAATTGCATTTTTTTTTTAATATCCAAAACGAGTTTTTTTCTACAATTTGGTAAAAAATTTAAAGTAGTCCGATTAACCTTCAAAATTAGTATTCTTTTGATCCTTATGTAAATTGAACAAGTTTTTTTTTCGGGCATTCTAATTACGAATGCTAAGCATTGGTCAGTACCTCTTTAACGGCCAAATTGCTGATCCGATGTTGATAAAACTGGGTCTAGGGTAAGTTTGAATTCCGAGACAGGATGTCGATAGCTATTAAACGCAAAAGCCAACCTTCAGACGGACGAAGCCGCAGGCAAGGCTCTTTTATTATTTTTAGAGAGTTAGGGATTATGCATAAGAGAGTTTTCATACGGTAAACATGGAATCCTTTTACTAATACTAGATTTTCCGTGAGTTTGTCATCTTTTTAATCGATGTTGAGCAACGCTTGGAACAGTCATATTGGTGATCAATTTCTTTTTTTTTCTTTTTATGTGTATGGAACCCAACCCGATGGAATCCGACTCGCACTTGACTCATTTTCATATTTTATAAAGATTTCATATAAATATACAGGATGCTGTAAAGTTTTTATAAAATCTAATATCAAAATACCTTAACAGGTCAATTAAACATTATATCTGTATCAATGCAAGTGTATTTAGCAACGTCGCTTTAAAAACCAGACAGACAAATTATCTTAATATTTACGCAACATATGAAGAAAGTATTACAAAGTTGATAACGCTGTTGAGAAATGTGTTTGAGGTCAACTACTATAATTGTTACAAAATTTAAAGATTAGGTGTCTATTTAAAAGTGTTTCGTTCACATATTTAGTACAGAGTGATAACATTCATCCGGAAGTCTGGAGCAATAAAGAATTTGGTTTTATTATTGGTAAGAAATCTTGTTCTGCTTTCATCAAATTCAGATAAAGTTGGTACTCCGGAACGCGATGCTAGCGCCATTTATTTGCCGTGGCACAATTGGGAACTACTCTCGAACAACGACTATCGGAACTTATAACATTCAACCCATTCTCGTTCTTATTTGTATCCATATTAATTTTAGGACCGAATCGAAAACAAAACAAAAACAGTTTCAAGAAATCCATATCACTATTTAATACAATAATCTACTATTTATTTGGTTTTCACCGAAAGTTAGTACATACACTGTAAATGTTCGGTAGTAGTGAATAGTAATTGTTTATAAAGATAATTTATTTAAACCAACCGTGTTTATATTAACGAATTTTATTCACGGCGGCATTGTGCCAACCTAGTATGGATGACGTCACGTAAGCGCGCATCGTTTGCGCGTCACCATCCAATGCGTAAACATTGGACGTCTATGACGCCATATAGATCATTTTCTAGTGCTTTAAGCTAACTTCCAGTTTTGTTATGAAACCCTAGGAGCATCGTTCTAAGATAGACAATTGTGGAATAAAGACTCTACTATTATATATTCTGTGACTCTACTATTATAACTATATTGTCAAAACATTGCGGTAGGTTACTGACGATGATAATTTTGAATTTGCGAGGGAAGATATAAGCTTTTTTTTTTGGATATTCCTACTTGCGGTCTACTCGCGATCCCGCCGCGTCAGCTCATGATTAAGGACTTCGGTTGGGTCCGAACCTAATCAGGCACTGCCGTTAAATACGCGTGAATAAGCCGTTGTATCAATTCATATTTTTCAGTTATGCATGAATAAAGGTTTTTATCACAAACAAATCCAAAAATTTCCAAAGCCTTTTTATAAAGACCTATTACCTAAAGAAAATGTTGTGTCCGTCTAGTCTAGACAAACAACATTTCTTTAGGTAAATAAAAAAATAACTAGTTAATCTACTCCATTATTTATTAATATATTCATTAATATTGATTGATTAATTTCACGACGTTCGCGCGTAACGCGAAACTATTAATTATATCTAAACTAAGATAGTTTTAATAAATTAATATTTTAATGTTGGATTCCGCTTTTTATGAAATGCCGGAAATATTTACTCAAATAATTATGTTTTGAGGGTTCTTTGTATGTTTATTTGCCTTTGGTCTAGGAAGGTGACTGTTTCCTTATACGTGATAGTAAATTACCATGTTTAAATAAGATGACATAACACAGTTGATGTTGGAAAGATAGTCGAGTAATTTCTTTTATGACAACTGAAATGATCACAAGCGCAGCCAAGAGCAAAAGCTAGTTAACGCAACATATAATTATTATTAGTCACTTATTAGTTAGTTATTCAACCCTAGCTGGTTGGTTTTGAGCAATATTGTGTGCATAATTTTACTTCTTTAAGTTTTAGCTTATATGCCTGGTTTACTTTGTACAATATTACGTGATTTCTTTTGAATTAATACAAGATTAATAGATTTTTCACGAAAGTGGTTTTAACCGTTCTTTCCGAAAAAAACAGGATTTAAATTTGTAATAAACTTATCACGCTTCCTATTCGTCCCCAATATATAAAATTAACAGTGTACGAAATTGAAATCTTCCGAAACGGCTCGACTAATTTTCATGAAATTATGTAAGTACGCAGACTGGGTAGGTCTGAGAATCGGACATCTGTTTTTCATACCCAATTTTTTTTTACTCCCTATATATACTCGTTTGTAAGACATTACAGCTCTATTATTAAAAATACTATCCCACGTTACGGCATGACGTGTGTACACCATTACTTTAATATAATTATTATGCATAAACTTGCTATCAAAATAATTATAATAATATCTCAAAAAGATTGACGTCAAGGATTAGAGAAGTTGTCTGTCTGGTTTTTAAGCCTGAGTCTAAATTAAGGGTAAATAATCAACATATAATAAAAAAAATATGAATGGTGTTCATAAAAAATGCGTTTTAGATTCCTGAGTGCTTGTTTATCCTAATCATTATCTCAACGATCATGTATCAAGATTGTTTGGCCAATCAATCTTCAACATTTTTGAGTGGAAAATATTTGATACTTGGTGTAAAAAAATGTAGTGGATACATCATACATATTTTTTTGCAAAACCGATTTAAAATGTGAGTGTTTGTTGCAAAAAATAGTTGGTTAATGCTACTGTGATTATAAGAAGTTTAAAGTTAGGGTAATTAAAAAGTATGTTAATATTTAGGCCTCATTCCAATTGTCGAATATTTTATATGAGACCTTTGAGAGTCTAATTTTTCTACTTTTACTTGGCTCGATACTTCATGCGGTTTTGTTCAAAGAGTAAGCTAATTTACAAAATGAATAATCTTGGCAACGAAATCTAGGCAATCAAATCAATGTAAATATTAACAGATAGAGAAATAAATAAGTGCACAGTTACGATAGAAAGTTTTTGAATTAACAATAAAAACAAATTAAGACTGGTTGAAAGCTAGTCTTGATATCGGCTAAGGATTATACTGTGAAATGAAATGAAATGAAATTATTTTATTCTGCAAATAGGATATTTTATCACTTTTACATGTCTGTTTTGAGAACGATGGAGCCGACATTTCCTAGCTGACTACCCTAAGAAGAAATGTCGAAACAAACTCAGGGGTCGCAGTCTCTTTTAAAGTCCAGACAATTTTCAAATTCGAGTGTTTTAAAATATCCTGTGTTAAATTGACGACATCATTACCGAATTTATTCGAGTTATTCGTTTCAGTGAGCAGCAGACATCAACACGTAAATGTGCTTTTTTTTCAAGAAACGACTCCCGCTATACAGATTTTTATAAATAATTGTCTCGCGGGGGGTTTTATGAATTCATGATTCAATTTGTGGCTCGGAACAAGCATTCATGGGTCACACAAACGCTTGTCTTACGAGGCGATCGAAAACGGCAACACATACCGCACATAATTAAACATCGGAAAACACCTTTTTTTCGTTGTTTTTGTTAACGTAGTTGATTGATAAGATTTGAATCTGACACATGTTTAATTATTAAACTTTTTGATTTGATTGATATTTTAATATCACTGACGCGACGCAAGCGGTGACGTCAAGTAAATATAACAAAAAGTGAAATAAAAAAATGTTGATTTTTGTCAAACTTTCAATATAAATAAAAATAATTTGTTTCTTTTTTATTATTTTTCTTCCTAATTAAAACAAACTTCTTATAATTATTAAAAGTGAATTTCAGATTAAGCATAGTCGCTGTCTATTTCATTATCTATTAAAAGAATGATAAGGCTAATCACTTCCACAATAATTCATACAATTGATACCTACAGCTTTAAAATATGGTTTTTTTTTATTACATTTTGAAATATTAAGAGAATAAACATAAATCATAAATCTTTATTTGACATAAGAAGATTACATAATTTGGTTTGCAACCCTGCCTCCTGTGCTAGTATTTAATTAAACTGTATTACAGGAGCCAGCGTCTTCTCCTGACATTATACATAAAAATATGTCAACAAGAAGATATAGCTTACCGATAGGTACAATTTTATATAATAACAAGCATGCAGAGAAAAAAACAAATATGGTTAAAAATAATGATTGGGAAATGTGTGTGTATGTGTGTGTGTGTGTTTGTGTGTGGCTGTGCATGCGTGTGTGTGGGTGGGCAGTAAAACATTTTGTATAGACGTCAATGTCAAATATTAAACGTGTTTCTTGACAACTAAGCATTACATTTCCCGCCAAAAAAATGTTTTTACGACCATCTCAACCCGTGCGTAATTGTAGATAATTATTTTAGTATACTAAGTCACGTTACATGTAACGTGTATGAACTCTCAAATTTGAACCATACATTTTTTTTAACCATAATTTTTAACTTACCTACCTATGTACAGTTGTTAAAAGAAAATAGTTACAATGGTAAGCGAAATTCGACCTTAACGCTTTAGAATAAGGCGTTGTTTTTTGTATTATTTGCGATATACTTGTGACGTTGAATGTATGGGGCTATAAATTTTAAACTTATTAGTAATAAATAATAATTACAGAAGCTTTTTAACCGGAAATGTAAAGTTTAATTAATGTTATTGGGTTTCAATTGCTATGTACTTGTAACTAAATAAGGAGAAAAAATTGTAACTACTTAATTTGAATTTTCGACGTAGTAATCTTTATCTAGACTTTTTTGTACTTGGATTTTTGTTTACAAGAAAAATGTTGTCTATTTTATATGATCTTTTCGCCTAAATCAATGTCCCAATCAAATAATTCGTAATCGAAAAACCGAAGAATAGCAAACCAATTTCAAGTATCATTTAAATTTTCTTATCACTTAAAGTATCTCATAACTTTATAAAATTACCAGCTGTTGCCCGCGACTTCGTCCGCGTGGTAAGAAGATATAAGTTATGATTTAGATCTACCCAGTTTTTTTTTCACATTTTTCCATTGTATCTTCGCTCCTATTAATCGCAGCGTGATGGTTTATAGCTTAAAGCCTTCCTCGATTAATGATCTATTGAATACAAAAATAATTTTTCAATTTGAACCAGTAGTACCTGAGATTAGCGCGTTCAAACAAACAAACTCTTCAGCTTTATATATTAGTATAGATGTATGTATAGTATATGCTTACAAATAATGTGACTAAATATGTCTAAAAGTATTATTGATATCGGTTTGGTAGTTCCTGAGATTACCACTAATAACCTTACAAATTTCAAAGATACGATTAACTAGTCGACTATCTAGCTAACTAACTATCTATCAATCTTGCTGGTTTTAAGGCTAGCTAGTCAAATCCGACATATCAAAAAATAGACACAAAAAGAAAAATAGTTGATTAAAGAATAAAGACGCTGTTTACTTACCCAATTCGTGGCAATTTCAAGAGGGTTGATGGCCGCCATGATGACCCCTATGACCATGAGAAGGATCCCATACGACAGCTTTATCACGGAATCTAAAAAGAAAAAAAGCATCTGATAATTATAAGGCTCTTTATTTTTTTGATACCGGACGATTTTTAAGAAGTTCGTGCTAGTTTTTTTTTAAATATTTTTGCCATGCATTGCCTTAAAACTGCCTCCTGTGCTAGTATTTAATTAAACTGTATTACAGGAGCCAGCGTCTTCTCCTGACATTATACATAAAAATATGTCAACAAGAAGATATAGCTTACCGATAGGTACAATTTTATATAATAACAAGCATGCAGAGAAAAAAACAAATATGGTTAAAATAATGATTGGGAAATGTGTGTGTATGTGTGTGTGTGTTTGTGTGTGGCTGTGCATGCGTGTGTGTGGGTGGGCAGTAAAAATTTTGTATAGACGTCAATGTCAAATATTAAACGTGTTTCTTGACAACTAAGCATTACATTTCCGCCAAAAAAATGTTTTTACGACCATCTCAACCCGTGCGTAATTGTAGATAATTATTTTAGTATACTAAGTCACGTTACATGTAACGTGTATGAACTCTCAAATTTGAACCATACATTTTTTTTAACCATAATTTTTAACTTACCTACCTATGTACAGTTGTTAAAAGAAAATAGTTACAATGGTAAGCGAAATTCGACCTTAACGCTTTAGAATAAGGCGTTGTTTTTGTATTATTTGCGATATACTTGTGACGTTGAATGTATGGGGCTATAAATTTTAAACTTATTAGTAATAAATAATAATTACAGAAGCTTTTTAACCGGAAATGTAAAGTTTAATTAATGTTATTGGGTTTCAATTGCTATGTACTTGTAACTAAATAAGGAGAAAAAATTGTAACTACTTAATTTGAATTTTCGACGTAGTAATCTTTATCTAGACTTTTTTGTACTTGGATTTTTGTTTACAAGAAAAATGTTGTCTATTTTATATGATCTTTTCGCCTAAATCAATGTCCCAATCAAATAATTCGTAATCGAAAAACCGAAGAATAGCAAACCAATTTCAAGTATCATTTAAATTTTCTTATCACTTAAAGTATCTCATAACTTTATAAAATTACCAGCTGTTGCCCGCGACTTCGTCCGCGTGGTAAGAAGATATAAGTTATGATTTAGATCTACCCAGTTTTTTTTTCACATTTTTCCATTGTATCTTCGCTCCTATTAATCGCAGCGTGATGGTTTATAGCTTAAAGCCTTCCTCGATTAATGATCTATTGAATACAAAAATAATTTTTCAATTTGAACCAGTAGTACCTGAGATTAGCGCGTTCAAACAAACAAACTCTTCAGCTTTATATATTAGTATAGATGTATGTATAGTATATGCTTACAAATAATGTGACTAAATATGTCTAAAAGTATTATTGATATCGGTTTGGTAGTTCCTGAGATTACCACTAATAACCTTACAAATTTCAAAGATACGATTAACTAGTCGACTATCTAGCTAACTAACTATCTATCAATCTTGCTGGTTTTAAGGCTAGCTAGTCAAATCCGACATATCAAAAAATAGACACAAAAAGAAAAATAGTTGATTAAAGAATAAAGACGCTGTTTACTTACCCAATTCGTGGCAATTTCAAGAGGGTTGATGGCCGCCATGATGACCCCTATGACCATGAGAAGGATCCCATACGACAGCTTTATCACGGAATCTAAAAAGAAAAAAAGCATCTGATAATTATAAGGCTCTTTATTTTTTTGATACCGGACGATTTTTAAGAAGTTCGTGCTAGTTTTTTTTTAAATATTTTTGCCATGCATTGCCTTAAAAATTATATAAGATCATCTCTAAAGTATATAAAGCCTTTAACCTTCCTCAATAAATGGCTAATGGCAATTCTGAACCCAAAGTAAGTTGCTAAAGCACTTGTGTTATGGAATTCAGATACAACGAAGGTACCACAAACACCCAGACCCGAGACAATGTAGAAAATGTGAATTTTTACATTGACCCGACCGGGGATCGAACCTGGCACCTCAGAGGTGCGTACGCCACTCGACCACGGAGGTCGTCAATAGTAATACTTACTTCGTTTCTGTACAGTAAAGTTCTGTATCTTCATTATGGATATCCGTCCCTTGCTGGGGACGTGCTGCAGCGTGCCTACCACCATCTTTCACCTATCTGGAACAAATGGAAATAGTTTTCATATATCATCGTCAACATCACTCTACTCCCTAGGCTTTTCCCTACTATGTTGGGATCGGCTTCCAGTGAAGCTAAGTACCAGTGTTTTACAAGAAGTGATCCTGCCTATCTGACCAACTCAAGCATCGTGTTGCCCAGGTAATTGGGCAGGGCAGGCCATACACCTTATTCAGGCTGGTTCCCAGAGATTCTAGCTTCTGACTATCGGTAACGACTGTCAGAGATGTTTAAATAACAGGTGGGACTTCGATTGATCTCTTTGTTCTAAAATAGATTATTTTCAATAAAATATAAGTGCAACATAATTTGAACTTAATCATTGAATTTGTTACGCAATAATTATGATAAAGAAAAGTAGCTATTACTAGACATAATAAATGTATTATAATTTAGAAATACATAATAAATTACGATTATTTCCGTTATACATCCAATGAAGCACCTTGTAACCCTAGTTTTTCTAATAACAGAGATAACGGTAATTATCAAATTTTAACAGTATAAGTATTTTTTTAACAACTTTCGTTGAATAGATAATTAGTCGGGTGATCCCGATAAGTCCACGTGACAATAACGTTGTAACAAATCATTTAATAATGAAATTGTTTATACAAAAACAATTACCATTTTTCCCACGTTTTTATTATCGAAGTACTATCGACAACAGAAGTGCAAGAACACTGTCTGAATTACAAGAAATATAAATAGAAAATAAAAGTAGGTAATCTGTTTAAATGGGAACCTTGAAGTTCTGAATCCCGAAATTGTTAAGGTCTGGTGGACTATTATGGTAGTTTTTAAATATGAATTGTTGAGAGCCTATCGCAAAATCTTGTACTAATATAATAAAAATTGTGGACGCGCGCTGTGTTGCTTCCTAAACTGTTATTAAAGTAGTATTCTAATAATGTAATTAAATAAAATAAAAACATTTTAAGATGCAATTCTGTCATCGATGTTACAACAAAAATAGAATATTTACTTAAGTAATATTATGTGGCGGGAATTTCTACCGATAACAAAGACTGTTTAGTTGAAATTTTATAATATAAAAAGTTTTAGGTTAACATTATTTCATATAACGGTTCACTCAGATAATTTTATTAGTCATACGATCCCGATAAAGGCGTGAGTAAGCCGTTATTAAATTACTATTCATTATTCTGCCTTAAGAAACTTATCATTTAATAGATTCACACATTTATATTATTATGATAATTCAGTAAATCATTATATATTTGACTTTAGTACTTACTCAAAATTCTAGTGATAAGCGTTTAATAAAGAGGCTAGACCCATAGTGATTTTTCTAAATCAGTCAGTTTTCAAAATGAAAACTATCAAAAATGTATTATCAAATCTGAGATGGCTAATGTGCTCTCCAAATTTGTCTGTTTATTTTTCGGTTTGTTACATCAGACCTTCGAAACGGATGAACCGATTTTGTAATACTTTTTCAAGGAACGTGAAACAACTGTAATTTCGTCCCGTAGAAAAATCACCAAGGTTTTGTCAGTAGTTTTTATTTCAAGTCAGGTGGCATGTAATTGTTGTAAAAAATATTATTGTTAATTATTTAGTGAACAATCCAACACCTTTGCCATGTAATAGTCATTAAAAGGCATTTTCCATGAAACGACAGCCTTTCTGACCCTCACTGCTAACAAACCCACTCACTAAGTACAACGGTATACCACATCCTATACAAAGACTGGTTGACTAAATCGTCCATAAAAAGATATTTTCACGAATTACTTTAAAGGTCGAAATTCATAAGGAATCTACCTATAATTGATATATAATATAAATAGTATTAATATGTATATTTATGACTAAGGTAAGTACCTTAAATCAGTTGGGTTGTTGACTTTATAGGCATTGAATCAGGTTTTTAAACAAATGGACATATAAATTTACGAATAAAGAAACATTTGAACCCACCAAATATAATATGTAAGTTGTTATCAACGATTTAGTATGTTTTGTGCTTTATTTATTGTAATAAATACAAAATAGTAAGTAATAAATTACAACTGGTTTTGTAGGCTTTATCAAAATGAAATTTTTGTTAGGGTTCCGTATCCAAGAGGTAAAAATTGAACTCTAAACGTGTTTATCAGTCTACCTGTAAGTCTGTCACCGTGTTTCATGACCTGTTATAGCTTCAGAGTTCAAATTTTGATTACTACTCTCGCCAGTATAAAACAAAATAATGAAAAATTAAATTGAGGTTAGATTCAATTAGAATATTCTTTATTGTACACCATGGAATTACAGCAGTGATTCTTAATACATACAATGTTAGGGTACAATGGCGGTCTTATCGCTAAAAGCGATATCTTCCAGACAACCTTTGGATGGACAGGAAAGGAAGCTTTGGAGGTTAAGCAACACTTCGTAGTCACACATTTTATGGTTTTTCATTTTTCGTACAATTTTATTTGTACGAAACCTTAAATATCGCGAATCCCACTCACGCTTGACCGGATTTTAGTAACGTATTAAATAAATATCAATATACGGTTCTGTTTTTCGTTCATATTGAACTTTTCGTTCCGTTCTTATCAATATTTATAAAAATAAAATTGATTTGACTTTTGTTCCGGCTCATCGCCAAAACGGCTGAACTTTTTAGGATTTTTTTCTAGCAATGATAGAGTATTAATAGCAAATTTTATTCTTCCTCTAAATAGTCACAGAAAATTAGAAATATTATGTGCTGTACTTTATTAAAACGATGAAACATGTATTCAAGAAATGCCTCTTATTATTTAAATATCACATAACATAACTTGTGAAACAGTTAAGAAAACAGGAAAATAGTGGCAATATATCTAAGAATTGTAAACAATAAACTTTTTTTTGGTATAACCTTATAAAGGTGTATTATTTATTTATTTAACTAAAATCGAAAGGATGGGCATTAACACATCTCGTATGAGGAAAAACAAATATTTACAGTTTTTTAATGTTCAATTAGTACTAAGATACTAATTATATCGCCGGCCGATAATAACTGTTTTTAAACGTTTATATTTAGATAAATGCAATTGTTTTCTTTGGAAGTAAGGCAAAGGCTCACGGTCTTCTGTGGTCTACTGAGTATTAGGGAGCAATACACCGGAATCGAGAATAGCACGAGTCCTGTTTAGTAGCGGAAAACCAATTCTGTCATCATTAACTTAAATAGAAAACGTTTAAATATATGGAAATCACATTATGAGGACGAGGATGACGGATTGAGAAACTCTGCCTTTACGAAGTCAGTTATAAAACACAAGCTTCGGTACAAATCCCTTTTGTTTCGGACGGGAATTTTGAAACCTACAAACGCTCCTTCCTTTTGCCCTACGTGTACCGGGGCCGCGGTAACATTTCCAGAAAATCTGGGCCCCAATTCTGCTATTGACAACGGCCGATGAATTAATGAAATTTGGCTTAAAATTACAATTTTCGTATTCTCTTAAGAATTTTTATACACAATAATTGGAAATTCTGTACGGGACGGTACACTCAAGGTCAATACAATTAATTTCCAATTATTCTATTAGCAAAATGCTTAATAGAATAGGAATAATTTCAAATTTTATCCAACTGCCATTTATTCATCGGCCGTTGTATATAGCAGAATCGGGGCCCTGGCAGCCATGACCATTACTGCGCTCCGCAAGACTTGCTGACTACTCCTTGAGGCTCGCGTGGAACCCTACAGTCAATTAATTAGACAATATTCATCCATTTGTCAAAATGCAAAAACTAAATGACTCCAATTATATTTGAATTAAATTATCATTACTCACTTCGTATTTCACTTTTTGTTCAGTTTAAATAATTGATTCTTACAATGTTGCATTTGCAAAAACATTACTAATGTTATAATATAACATTGTTAATAAATTACTACTGAATAAGTGTTGTGAAGGTTTTAAATGATTAATTGAAATAGCATATTATTATATGCAGGATGTATAGATGATTGAAATTAAAACTTCTTGTTAATTATCAATGTGGGGGAAAATGTAGCTAATTAAGTTTTTCGCAGGACAGTTATTTGAAAATGACAGGTAATTATTTTTCATCCTTTTCCATAACTAGATGAATTTCAAATACACAGACTTTATGTTTCGTAGATGCGAAGTGAAAAAAGAAATAGGTACCTTCACACTAAATACTTCAAATAAAATTTACAGGCCCAAACGGAAGAAACTTTTTTGGTACCAAATGACAGTAATTAAACGAATCAACAAATTTGGTTCATCCAGTTCCCAAGTTCAGGCAAACAAACATAAAAGTACAGACGAATTGAGACCTTCATGCTTTTTCAACTCGGTTAAAAATTGGACATGTATGAGAAAACATTTTTTTACTACTTATTTACAACTTCTTGAGTCATCATCAAAAATTTATTTGGCTTGTAAATACAGCAGAAATAAATATTTAGGTAAATAATTAATGTACCCAGGGAGACTGAACGATGACCTCATTGCCATTTTTTTAATGCTAATTCGAAGTAATTTTAGTCCCAAAATTGGGAGAAGTGAGAGTGGGACTCACGTATTGTGGTACGTAGCCCCCGTACCATGATATAATTCTGAATGATACATTCATTCCGAATGAATGTATTGTATTTAATCGTGATAAAACAAACAGCATATTTATATTAGTATTTTTTTTTCTCCTTAACGAATTAAGTAAGCATACTCTACAAGATATTTATTCCTTTGTGCGGAATGTATGATTGTGAAGATTTACATAGTATATGTATTGTATTATGAATCACTGCTGCAATTCCATGGTGTACAATAAAAAATATTCTACTCTATTCTTTCTATATATTTTTTCAGTTACCCCTACTCCTGAAGACTTAAGAAACGAACAAACCGACAGACCAACTGATCTTGAAAGAGTATATCTCCATTTTCTTTTATAGTACGGAACAGAATCCTAAGAAAAATGACCTTAGAACCCAAATTAGATGTCATAACATAAAGCTTTTTATACATTAAAAAAGGTGTATTAACTAAGCTCTAACACATTAGTCTTCAGACAGCATAAAATACAGATTATGAATAAAGTTGACTGGTAATAAAACTTAGGATTTTTTATAACTGTAATATGCATTATCTATAATGATAATCATTTGCAATTTATAAAAAAACACTGATATATAAAGATCTGTCAGTGTGTTGTTATGTATCTAGCTGGTTTGGTTAGTTTGCCAAGGTAAGTGTTTAGTTGCACATTCGCCTGGGTTTTGGATAAGAAAACCTTTAATAGTCTACACGAAAGTTCTGAAAATAATAGATCATCTAATTTTCATCGGCTATTCAGAGTTTGTGTTTTATGGTAAACTTTGATTTTTTTTTAAATCTTGGTTTTCTTATAATTTTTTTAAAGACCAAAGAAAAATGGCTACTAAAAATAGTTACTAATGAATGTTGGAACCAACAGTTGCTTAGCCTCGATTTTTATTTTATTGACAGACGAACTGACAAAACGATGAACATACAGCGGAACCTTAGAGGGTTCCATTTTACCTCTTTAAGTACGAATCCCTAAAATTTTGAACGGAGTCAAGTGAAAGACCTTGTATAGCTAGTCTCGTAAAAAACAAAATTGACTAGTCAAACTATATTTCTTAATCATTTAATTAATTGCAAACTAGACGTTTAATATGAGTTGCAAAATTAAGATATTAACTGGATGTATTTACGATCTAGAATTATTAATAGAATATTTAATTACTTACTATGTTATAATAAGTGATTACATTCATTTTGATTGCCAAGTTTTTAACTGGTCTATTAACAACTGCGTTATTTATCAGACAGGTTTTTTTTTATTCTTGAAGTTCTAGATCAAATACCTATACAAAAATTGAATATACAAAATACACACAATTAGAGTACAGATTTTAAGACTTTATATTTTAAAATTTAGTTTTAATTTTAGCGTTCACGCCCTGAGAACTTTAATTTTATCGTCCTTTTTTAGGTTGGGAAACGATCAAATCACTCCCGTTTTGGGTCAAGTGGAAGCGGGTTAAAATCTGTCGCAAAAATATCATAGAACCCGAACGGATTGAGAGAAAAGACTCAAATGAAAGGGCGCTGGAAAAAAATATTTGTGTCTTAATCAAGAAAGTTTTTAGCTTCGTTTGAAGAGAAAATTTCTGGTGGGAAAACAGGACGTCGAAAACAGATTGCCAAGTGTGCCTTTCCAATTCGGCTAAAGATAAAATGTGGGTTATTGTCGGGAGTGTTTAAATTTTATAATACAATAGGACCTTTAGATTTAATATAATAAAATATTTTATGAAAAAGCATACACTTGATCAGACTGTATGACAGTTCCTTGTCATTACGATTATTATTTTCAATTATTTTGTCTCATTATATCTTTATTTTTTACCAAGTTTTTCTTTTAAAATTGGTCTCCGTGACATTGAATTGTTATTCTGTCAATCCTTCTACAAATTGACATGAGATTGAGATGTTTGCACGTCATTTTAATTAATGAATGTTTCTTATTTTTTGAAGGGATGGTGATAATCTGTAAATGTAACAAAATATATAAAAGATAATATGGTTCTGTCTGTGTGTGGAAATAAATGTTTTTTTTTTCAAAAATTACTAAGCTGATTTCCATAAATTTTGTCTAAAAATATGTATTTCACAAATCTAGTAAAATTTAAATAGTGCGCTGATGAAGGCTGATTAACTAGTTTTTAAATGAATATGAATTCGCATCACGAAATAATCAATATAAAAAAGTGTTCGAAATGAGTACATACCAAACTAATGACAAAAATAAATAATATACTACCTGAATGACGCATGCGCCGTGCGCCAATAACCGAAACTTAACCGTCCGGTCCAAAATACCTACTTACACAGTCACAAAAACTAAGATAATACTTTAACACAATTAATTCACAAACAACTTGAAGTAAATACATGTGTTTCATATTTATTTATTTCAAGTGAGCTAATAGTCACAAAAAAGTTAACGCCGCAGTTTTTAAAGAACTTGCACTTACTTGCTTGCAGGTGTATTGACAGAAGCGTGGTAATAAGCAGTGTAATTGAAGGGTAACAAAGGGTGAAAATAAACCTATTTACTGAGTCCGTCCATCACAAGGCTTTAACTCATGAACCACGAGGGATAAACAGTTAAAATTTTCAAAGATAATGTGCTTCCGTTGCCGCTATAATTACAAATTTTAATATTACAAAAATCAAATAAATTTAGTTGAGTCATAAATTTTTGTTACCCACAAATAAATTAATTTTAACGAGCCTTGCAAAGAAGAACTAGCCAGACATTGCAAACAAAAACGTAACTCAACTTTGTTTGAAAAGACATCGCATCATCATCGTACTACAAAAATGTTTACTTAATATGGGATTTTTAAGATGATTCATAACAGTCTTATAAACTTCACATTAACATATCTAAATATTTAGATAAAGTATGACATTTCCGATATTTTTCGCCAAATATGGAAACACCGACAATGGAGTTTCCTTATTAGTGATATCTATATTAGGAATGGGAATAATATAAGAGCGTTTATTTACTATATTTGTGACGTCACAACTCATCCTTCCGGTTGAAATTCTAGCAATTTGGATATTAACCTGAAAATAATAATCTTAGACTTCCATTTGAAATTTTAGAATGCTAGAAATATCAGACTAAGTGCGGATATGGGTACTCTGGTATTTAATGGTTCACTGCTATACTGGGGGTTGTGGGTTCGATTCGCACGAATGATTGTGCACGATCTTTTTTCTGCATCGGGGTGTAATCTATATATAATATTTATGTATTTATAAATGTATTTATTTGTTAATTATTTGTCTAGTACCTACTCATAATGCAACTTTTTGTGACTTTGAAACTAGATGGCGTTGTGTCAAAAGTTGTGGAATATTATTGACATATGAAGTAGGTACTTCATTTATGCCAAGACCCATGCAGTTATCTTTTATCTCGTCAAAAATTATTCTAAGAATGTACTACGACCTTTTAATTATACTCTTGCTGTTGTGGGAAAGTGTCTCTTTTCTACAATTGTTACTTAAAGTAGTGGTGTTTGGTGTCCTGTGGTTTTTTGGGTATAAGGTGATTTCATACCAAATTTTATTGCATGAATATCTCGTTTGTTATAAAGTTTCTTATTTGCTTATTTTGATTGATTAAGGTAGGCAATAAAAAAGGGTAGGTACATTACGGGTTAAAAAAATGGAAACATTAAGTTCCCATGAATCTTTTTTTTTAAATCTTCCAAAAAGTAATTCAGCCGACTGCTTAACTCACCAAACCCGTTGTGCGTGACGTGTCGCGTGTTACTTTAATGTTTGTGAAACCCCACGCGACGCAATGAAATTCATTAAAAAAAATGCGAAGGCGTAAATCCTATTTCCAAAGTCGCACTGTCACGGTTAAAACCTAATGACGCGTGTAAAAATCTTTATTAATTGACAAATTATTAAAAGAAAAACCCCAAATAATTCAATTAAATATTTTAGGTTGGTATTAATTAGTATCTAGATACTAATTGCTAACACGTGCTTGTGTCCATTTCGCCATAAGATTATATGTAAGATTTCACGGTTTATTATTAGCATATTTTGCACGTGTATAAGATTAATTAAAACAGACATTAATACACTATTAATATTCATATTTTTGGCAACGTTTTGTGCAACCGTTTTTATATCGGACTTTATTTTTGTCCCACGCTATTCTCAGAAAATTCAACCTTTAAATGTTTATACCCTCAGATATTTATGTCTTTGATACACAAGGGGACGCAACTTTTCAATACCTCTGACTTGACTCTGGGGTAAGCAGTAGGAGCCCGGGGTTTTTATTTGGTGACAGACCGAGTAATACTTTTAGTCTATGAGCTACTACGTCGATAGAAATTCAAAGAACAGGCAAATGTTGTTGTAAGCTAAAACGTAAGCCTAAAGCCGGGTATCAAAGATCATTATATATCATTTCGCTGCGTTACTAAGTACCTAAGAACATTATATTGTATACGAGTATATACAATACGGATATTTACCATATAATCTCTCGTTCACTAAAATGTATACTAACTTTCAAGTCTATGCTACAGCTAGGGCTGAATTTGAAACATTGATTAACTTAAACTCCTTTTTTCGCCTCAAAACGAGAAAGTTTAAACCAATAACACGCGACTAAAAAGCAAAGAACAAAAGAGGGAGTTTCGAAAGACTCGTCCACAAATATCTCAACAGGTTTTACCAAAAATTTAAATTTCGCCGCAAAATTCCCAGACCTTCCTAAGGTATATTCCTAAATACCATTGAAAAAAGGAAAAAATAATTCCATTCCATCCTATACAAGATGTTCTCGTTCGAGACAGCGTCATTGAGTCAGGTCATTGTCTTGCTACGTAACGATATTCAAATCGGAACTCTGAATAAATTACTAAAATTTCGACACCTCGCAACATCCGTTAGGAAATTTCCGTTATCAAATATTATCAATGTCAAGGCTTGCACAAATATCGACAGCAAATATTTAAAGGTCTTCCGGGAAATGTATGAGATTTCAAAGTACTTCCTAAGGTCTTTGCGATTCGCAATAATAGTCTTCAATGTCATGTACTACGTAATGTTGTTTTAGGCTCTGTGTGTCTGCAGATAAGAAATAAATCTAGAATGTAAGTATCGGATTGGTTAGTGGTTTCTTAGGTTTATGGGAATGTTAGACATTGAAATGAAACTACTTTTACGGATTTTATCGCGGTTTATTTTTTGATTTTAGTTCCCGACGTTTCGACACCTTTGCAGGCATCAGCAGCATCTTCTGTCAAGACGAATACCATCTCAGTCTGCCCGTGATATCATGGTCACAAAGGCCTGCAAAGGTGTCGAAACGTCGCTAATTAAAATAAAAAATTAAACCGCGATAAAATCCGTAAAAGTAGTTTCATTTCAATATCGGATTGTTGTTAATATTTTTACTTAGCGCGTTTTTTCGTTAATTTTGGGGGTCTAAAACCAAGTCATATAGAGAGACTCCATCACTTCTCCACTACAGAAAGAATAACTTCAAGAAATAGAAGTAAAAGATTTAATTAGATCCGCTTAGATGACGATAACTAAAATTAGTAAATATCTACGTATCATTATAAATTCCCACGTTTACTTATTTTCTTTACTTTTAAATCCCCGCATTAATGTATTTAATTCTTGTGCCACTTGTTCACAATCATTTAAGTCAACTTTTGTCACGTTAAGTTCTAAGTTAAAGTGCATCATAAAGCCTTTGTGTGCTTAAATTCATCTATTCAGCCTGCACATAGGTCTTCCCTAGTATGTAGCTATGTGTATATATTAAAGACTGGCTGTCGTCCGCGTGGTTAGAAGTTATAAGTTAGGAATTTTTGAACAGAAGCCCTCGAAGTTGAATATTTTTCCCCGTTTTTGACACATTTTCCATAGTATCTTCGCTCCTATCAGTCGCAGAGTGATGTTTTATAGCCTAAAACCTTCTTCGATAAATGGTCACAAAAGGAATTTTTCAATTTGGACCAGTAGTTCCTGAGATTAGCGCGTTCAAACAAACAAACAAACAAACTCTTCAGCTTTATATATTAGTATAGATTAGATTTATACAAAAAAGTGATGTTTTAACTTAAAACACGTGACTTTAGCCTCTTATGTCGTATTCCACCCGGTCGTGTGATCTGCGGCGCGTCTGACGAATACTAAGTAAATGGGGCCCGGCTAGTATTTAACTAAGATTTATGCATTTAAAGTTCGAAATTTATTCGTTAAGTGTTTGTGGAGATCATCTTACTGAGAAATAAGAATGACTGTGTATGTTGGTTCTATGACGTCTAGGAATCAAGTGGCGTTATTCTAATTGATTGTAATCGCATTTGTTTAAGGCCGGGGGCTTGGAGTTTTGGAGGTCTATTTTTTTAAACTTGATGCAGAGAGAGGGGTGTTGTAAGTTTGACATCTATCTGTCTGTGGGACAGATTGCCCACATTGCTCGCGAATGATTTCAGTTAAGTTGGTTATGTATTAAAGGTGAATTTTCTGCAAGAGTTTTAAGACATGTTTTAATTGCTTTTGTTTATGACAGCCATTGTACTTAATTATAGCGAGATAATTTAGTCTTATCAAATAATGTAGCTCTCTCTATACCATCTCTACAAACTAAAGCTTTAAAAAAAAAGCTATCCAAACTAGTTTCTGACCTGTCTTATATAATTTAACGCTCAACAATAAATTACATTTAACAATAGCTCACTCACAGATCACATATTTGCACTTTATACCTTAAGTACTCACTTAGTGCATATACCACAAATACCACTCATTAGAATGCAGGCAACGTTTCTATTCTACGGATGATAATAGTACATCAGAACTATATACAAGATACTTAATGATGTCTAAATAAATAGGTATTATCTATTTAAAAACCTAGATTGAAATCAAAACTTTTTCTGTCGCTAGGTCGTTTTTTCTAGCATCTTTTATAATATATAAATATGGCTCAGGTGTGCATTTCTAGAATGTCATTCATATAAAGATGAACCGGCAAGAAACTCCAGAAAAAGCTAGGTAGAAAACTATTTTCTCTATTTAAACTTTAGGATATTTTCTATATCTACATATGATTTATCTAAGGGAAGGTATTGAGAATCTGTTTCCGCCATAAACTTGGCTTTAGAAAGAACTTTATTAGGCCTTTTGGCATAAGCTTGGTAAGTACGGCTAAGTCAATTAAATTAAAGTAAAGGAACATTAACAATTAATTGTTTAAATACTTTGTTGTTTTAATACTGGCATTAGTGCCGGTTTTGAAAAAGATGCTTCTTATTTTTCATATCCTATACTTTTGCTTAAGATCGGATAGTATTATACTATCTTTGATAGAGAAAAAGTCCATGTTATATTAACCAACAGTACGTACCATTAACTGTAAATATTTAAGCTAATAA
This sequence comes from Trichoplusia ni, assembly GCF_003590095.1. Classification (NCBI taxonomy): domain Eukaryota; kingdom Metazoa; phylum Arthropoda; class Insecta; order Lepidoptera; family Noctuidae; genus Trichoplusia; species Trichoplusia ni. The sequence continues at coordinate 17,601,393 of NC_039481.1, read as the reverse complement.
ATTCCGTCTCGATAAAAAAAAATACAATCTTATCGAAACATGTAAATTACCTACACTTTTTACCATTTTGCGTAAAATTTTTACTATACACAGGTAAAAGATATATGTTCTTGTCATTTGTCATTAAATACAATATCTGGTTTGACACTTACCACGACGTCATAAAGCTGAACTTGTCGTTGCGGATGCGAGACAAAACTCTTGCTTTGTAGAGCGCTGTCTCGCTTACACATCCGATACAATGTTGTTTCGAAATCTTATACTTCATGTTTATTTTCCGTCGTCAGAGTTGAATAAACGTATTTGTTATGTTTAATATAAAAATCGTCTGAGCATGGACACGTACTTCTTTGTAAAACTACCTGCTTCAAACCTCATTGATATTATTCAAGACATTTATATTCGGTCGTTACACCTTTTATCGGTGGAGCCCAGCGAATGTATAAGTTTTTAGATATCAAATAATATTGCATTGATTACGGTAAGACAATAAAATGTGATAAAGTTTAGTTTTTTTAGATCGCGCTATTTCTAAGTCATTAATGTATCGTAAAGAAAATATTATATAATTTGTTTTTAGAAAAAAGAGAAAAAATCTGTTGCGTTAAATTTTCGGAACAACCTATAGATAGACAGGACAATAGAAATTTGTTTTTAGCCGATCATAGAGCTCACCAATACTTGTTTTTCAGAACTTTCTATTCCCATTTTAAAATACGCTTCTTAAAAAATTCCAGTCTTTAAGCCTCGTGCGAAACGAGGCTATTGAAAAAACGTTATTTAAAAAATAAAAAAGTCGTTAAGAATGAAAAAAATGCTTAATGTTATTAAGTAACGAACGATACCTACTTGTGTGTAAGTATTAAATACATTCATACCTCGATATTTAATTATTTAATATCGGTAGTGACGACAAACTATTACGTTTCTCAAGCTTTTCAAAACGTGAATCTATAGTAATCATAAATTAATTATTGCACCAAATTCCAGGATTTTATTGCCTCATTAAAACTATAGAAAACAGAAAAGTGCGAGAGACTTGCGCGAAAATGGTTCCGTACCACTTGCACCAAAAAAGGAAGAATAACACTTTTGTAGCATAAGAGAGTTCTCAAAATAAGAAAGTCTTAGAATTTGTTGTTTTAGAGGCAACAGATTCATATTATCAACTAAGTACCTAAATTTAATAGTTTACTGAACTCAGCTTGGAAGCAGACAGATGGACAAACAGCGGAGCCGTTTATAATTTGGGTAGAGAACTCTAAAAATCAATTGATCTTGAAAAGATAGTATTACGCGGAATCATAAGACGTGTTCACTAATAAGGTAAATATAGTTAATCTATCTATACTCTATACTAATATATAAAGCTGAAGAGTTTGTTTGTTTGTTTGAACGCGCTAATCTCAGGAACTACTGGCCAAATTGAAAAAATCTTTTTATGTTGAATAAACCATTCATCGAGGAAGGCTTTAGGCTATAAACCATCACGCTGCGACTAATGGGAGCGAAGATAGAGTGGAAAATGTGAAAAAAACAGGGCAGGTATAAATCATAACTTATATCTTCTACCCACGGGGACGAAGTCGCGGGCAACAGCTAGTTACAGATATAATGGAAACTTCAACAGGTACCTTGATCAGGAAAAATACAAAAATGAGCATGTTAATAATTGTACTTACGCCTAAAAAGCACCTAAATTATTGGAAGGTACAATTTTAAGAAAACCCCGACACGTAACATTAATATATGGTAAATAAAAAACACAAAACAATTTTTTTGTCAGTTAAGAATCATTGGTGATTCATTGAATAACTGTTTAGTTATAATAATGATAAGAAGTTGTTAATATTTTAACTGTTTAACTGATTCGTAAATAACTGTAGTTTTTTTATTCGTTAGGTGACATTAACAACCTACATTTTGTATATTTTTGAATTTCGTACCCATCGGTAAAATCGGAAAGCTATTTCTGAGGCATTGCTGTTGGTCCGTCTGTCCTTTCGTTTGTCATCGGACTGTGTGTCATGATCCCTGATAGCTAGATTGCGTATTTTACGCTACTCAACAAAACTTATTTCTTGATAAATACCGGTTAAATTTAGGGATAAAAAGAAATACTTAAAAATAAAAAACGCGGTCGAGCCTTTTCTTACCTCTTTATAACTTGATAGTCATTAATAAGCTGGGTTTGGTTTTGTTGTTTGCAAAATTAAAATTTTGTGGGAACAAGAAAATAGATGGCCACCAAAAAAAATTTTTTTTGATCATATTTGTACGGAACAGTCAGTGTAGTGAGCGAACTCGCACTTGAACTTTTATTTCCGTTTGTTTTATTTTTAACCATTTTAATTTCAGCATTATTTTGAAAGGTAGGTACATGTAAGATCTCCGACAAACGTGTTTCTTTTAAATCTGTTATAACATGCATATTAGTAAATTCCATAAAAACAAAGTCACGTTACTTCTCCAAAAATAATATAATTCCCACACATTTTTATTTTTTTGTCCGTTGTAGGTTCCTAAACTGTGTGTAGGCACTACACAGCTATGGTTTAAAAACTTTAGGTCAGACATAAGTGTATTCTAGAAAATATAAAACAATTAAACGAATTTATAACTCTTCAAATGTACCTTAAATTGGACATTGTTATCTTAATGTAACCTTTTTACCTTGTTAACTTACGTCAGCAATTTACCTTAAAAGTCTTCGAAACTATTTATGTACATAATATATGCAAATGTGCAATTATGTTAGATGTAAACTGTATTAAATACCTAGCCTATATACTCTACGTATTGTTTAAGACAAGTATATGCGTCCCACCGCTGGGCACAGGTCGCTCCCAATATAGCGAAGATTCGAGCAGTGCATTGCACAGTGCACTAGCAGTTGGCAATTTAAGGTTCCAATATACCTAATTCGAATCTGAATTTCTCACGTTGTTTTCTTTCACCGTATGTAAATTATTTTATAGAATCTATATCTATACTCTATACTAATATATAAAGCTGAAGAGTTTGTTTGTTTGTTTGTTTGAACGCGCTAATCTCAGGAACTACTGGTCCAAATTGAAAAAATATTTTTGTGTTGAATAGACCATTCATCGAGGAAGGCTTTAGGCTATAAACCATCACGCTGCGACTAATAGGAGCGAAGATACAATGGAAAATGTGAAAAAAACAGGGCAGGTATAAATCATAACTTATATCTTCTACCCACGGGGACGAAGTCGCGGGCAACAGCTCGTAATAATAATAAAAAAAGTGCATGAAAAATCGAAATAGTCACTTTTTTTTATTCCTGCATTCAGAGTATTGAGATCAAACCTGCACCTCTAGTATACAAATCTATGTAAAGATAATTGATAATTAATTAGGGTCACTTTCCTCCTCTCCCATACTTTTGTATACTCAATTTTTATTTAAGACCTTAACATATTGTGAACCGCTAATAAAACTTTAAGTATATTATGTAGTCAACGATAACTAGGATTTGCAGTCCTTGAAAGTTTATTGATATCAGTAAACTATACAGTATTAGTTATAACATTGTTTGTCAATAATTAAGATAATCTCGTAGTCGTAACTAAGAGTGTTGACATTGGGCCCGTCGTGCTACTTGTAAGACCCTATTAAAAGGGCAAACACGGCTATTAAGATATCTAAAAATACATAAAGAAATTATAATTGCAAAAAACTAATTACCGGTGCTATTTCTGTTATTAAATAAGCTTTTTGTGTCTATAAAAAAAATGGCGAAAGGTTTATCAAACACCAGAAGAGACATTTACAGATCACAAAAATGCTTGTCCTACGCGGGGATCGAACCCGTAGTACGTCACGGTGGATTTTGCCGTTGTGACCTACACCACGCCTTTATTCGTGGCAACTTCCAATCTTTGAGTTGTTAGGTTTAATTTTGTGAAGTTAATAACAATTACTTTTTTGCAAGATTAATTTTTAATTATGAATATTTATTAGTTTCTGAGCAAGTTTAATGACGTATAGCTGAGTTCTGTAGGTCACCATCAGAAACCCACGTAGGACAAGCATTTTTGTGATCCACGAATACTGTTCTGAGTCTGGTTGTCTTTGTGCATGTGACTTGAATGTTGGTGAAAACACCGAAACAAGGATTAAAACCCATAGGCAGATCGATACAAAAGATATACAAAGTGCAAACTTATCGAGGTTCGTAATACATAAGAACCAGTTCATTCATAAAGAAAAATAAATTAAAGATAATATTAACGTCCGGTTACTTTTTAACTGATAAGCTAACTAAACTGACGAAGTTATTGCAAAGAGAGACAGTTATAGTTAAAAACAATGTTATCGTCCTAATTCCCTCTAAACCTAATCTGAATTTATAACTGTTAGTTATCTTCGGTCACTATGTCTCGGCAAAAGGTTAACATGAAAATTAAATTAGATTTCTGTTTACTTTGGTTTCTAGAATTTGCTAAATTATCGAGGACTGTCTGACCCGTACCTACGTACTTATTACTAATACTACGAATTTATTTGTTTTTTTAAGTATACCCTACTAATTATTTACGCGAAAGTTAATTAGGGTATTCAAAATTAATATGATGTTTGTTACTCTTTGACGCGAAAAGGGCTGAAAGGATTTTGATGATATTTTAGTACCTTCATAGATAGAATAAAGCCTGAAATGTCACACAGAACATTTGTATTTCATAAAAACAATTTAACGCTATACAGCTATTCAATCGTCACACCGTACGCAGAAAGAGTCGAGATCAATTACTAGTATAGTGTCTAATAGGAAAATAGTAGCCTACGTATATGAGTATTTTCTCGTTTAACTCGTTTTAAAATAATTAGAGCTATACACGCCTGAAAATTGGTCGAGAGACATACAATAAATGCAAGGAATGGATTTGAAATTTTCTGTCAAATATTTCGATAGCGCGATAGTCACGAATTCGAATCCTATGAGTTTTAGGTCTACACGTTATTGGTATTTAATTTCTAGCATTAAAGTTTGGGTCTTTTGCCGAAAATGACACCTCGGGGCTACTACTAAATCTTTAAGGTATATTACTGAGGTGGTTTAAGATAGACGCTAGTCTCTTAATTGTCTATAAAGCCCTGGGGCCTTCTGCCTTGTTTTAAAGTCTTGTTAGAGCAGGTGAAGAAGAGAGATGCCGCTGTACACCGTGTATATTGTTGTCACGCTTCAACAGTCAGAATAATATTTCTTTTAAACGTGGTGGTAGACCCTCTGGTATGCAGGTTTGAGGTCCAAGTAGCCTATTTAGTGAAACAGTTAATTTAACAGCTAAATGCCTCGTAAAAAGGTTAAGATAAAAATTACTTAAGTTATTTATTGTCATATCAAATATGTATAATAATATTTTATCATACATTCTTATGTATTATAATTAATTATATGTATATCTTTATTGTCTGTTTAAAAATAGGAAAAAAAAATTGTAATTGTTTTGTAATTTCGCACACATTATATTTCTTTAAATAACTAAACTGCCTAATAAATTTTAATAGACTATTTTACCTTCTGTTTAAAAAAGTATTACAATAATGTGTCAAATCTCACGTGTTGAACATAATATTGATGTAACCTATAGATATTTGCTTTGGTGGTGTTCATGAATTGTAGATTAGTTTGTGACTGCATTTGGTGGGGAAACCCCACGTTCTAGTTTTGTATTACTTGAAAAGATTTTCCTAAATTTTATGGTCGTGTTTGAGACCCATTAATAAAATAGCAGTTGTTTTAATTTAGGATTATGTACCTACTAAATGGGTATACTTTGGAACCGGGCTGTTTCTTATAAACCGTGGTAGTTAGACAGTTAAAATTTTCACAGATAAGTAATCATTTTTTGTTGCCGCCATAACAATAAATACGAAATATTATAATCGAAGTTAGGCAAAATATCGTATGATCATAAATTTTGTTAAATATCAAATTTTTGTACAGTGAATTCGTTAAGAGCTTATATTGTCCTCCACTAATCCTAATATTAAAAAATAAAAACCACAATTGAAAAACTGAAGAAGGTGTACCTAAGTTTCATTTTCTCTTTTGAAACTACTCCACTTATAAATTAAATCCTCGTGTCTCGGGGTTTCCACATACATTCAAGACACCCAGACTCAGAACAAGCATTCGTGGATCACACAAATGCTCGCCCTACACACGTCGCGCTCAGCGGGTTTGGCGAAGTGACCTACACCACTCAATTTTTTGTGCGGTCAACAGTAATAAAGGGATTTTAATAAGGTATTTGACTTCAAAAATAATCGAAGAAGTCTCACAAACAGGTTTCTCAAAGATATTGGCAAGTATTTTGTATTTTTTTCAGTAAAAAGTTAGGTAGATTAAAACTCAAGATGATGAAATAAAATGTATGGTAGTGGGTAGTTGCTAGTAAAAAGCGTACTGGTAAGTGACGTCACTCGATTTTATTTCACTGTATTCCGTTAATTGTTTGTTTTAATAATAATATTCTAAGGATTGTTTTGTTAATATCGCAGCATTTACGAAGACAGCGAATAAAAGCTTGTAAATATATAAATTATACTTACAGGTTAATCTAAAAACCACGGTTTACCTAATGAAGTAATTAAGTAGCTATTTATCTCTAACTTAACCTATTAACCTATCTTTAACACTTTACAATGTTAGAGACAGCATGGTACTTAGTTAAGGGTGATTCTTAAGTGGACAGATTATCATGGACATGTACCCACGGCAGTATACCTACTAATATTATCAGTATATTGATTTGATAATTTCATTTATTTTTAAATCATAAAGGTAAGTTAAAAATTTTGATTATTTATGCATTTTGAATATTAAAGCTGCTGGGCTAAGTGTTTAGCCGTTTTCAGTCGTAGATTAAAACGTTATTTAATTATCAATAATAAAATTAAAAGAGATAAAAAATATTAATTTAAATAATAATACATAAAAACACTTTGAAATTTAAAAATTGTTTCTTAAATTATATAATTTAGCAATCAGGGTCCAAAAATCTAAATCTGTACAAAAATAGATAATTACAAAAGCTAGATAATTATGTTTAAATTTAAAAATCTGCATACAATTATTAGGTAGTTTTCAAATAATTATCATAAAAATATAATTTAAATTTTATGCAAAGTCAAATTATAAAAAATAGTATTTTAATAACTGGTTGCCAACCATGGTTTTGTTTGGGAAGAAGATTTAAACATTTGTAAAAATATATATTTTGTGAATAATTAATTTTTAACAATGCATTTTTGCTTAGTTTAATTTTACGTAAATTGACAAATGTAGCCTCTTTCATAATACTGATTAATTGCCTATTAAGTAAATAAAAGGAGATAATAATGATAAAAGCTTTTCAATTAAAAATAAGTAAATATAATGCAATTTAAGCGTTTTAAAATAAATTGTTATTATATTTTTTAGTTGCTAATTTTATTTCAATTATTTAAGTAAATAATTTAAAAAAAACTTATCTTTTTATTTTTGAAAACTGCATGCAATTTTTATTTACATAATAAAATTACTTACTAATAATATACAATTAAATATTAATAAAACAACATACCTATAAAAACAAACACATAAACACAACTTCGAACAAAACACAAATAATATATCACTCGCGGTATCGGTACGGATCGTATAACTTGCGCGCGCGCATGCCTTGGACTGAGCTATCATTGACATATTATCTTACATATATAGTCATACTTTCGGACACAAGCCTTTGACGCAGATCAGACTTAATCGAGATTATTTCTTATATAATTGTCGTTTTTTTTTTATTTATTTTTTGTTAGTCCATGGGCGTGTTATACTAGTTTTTCGCAAGCTAATTGGTATTCATAAAGTGATTTGATAACGTTCGTTAAAACACCTACGCGGATAATTCGACTTTTGTATGTCGTTGTGTGATTAGTTTTTTTGTACAAGCTATATTCTAAGTACTTATAATTTATAATAATGTTTTAGTAACAAAAATGTACAACCGAATTATATTTCAATTAAAAAATACTTAGCCAAAATATTAATTGATATTGGACCAATCCATTTTACAGCTATTTTATGTTAAATAGGAAAAATAATAAAACAATCGGTTCATCCAGGCCGAAGTTCTGAGGTAACAAAAATTATAAGAAAACAAAATACATAACTAATTAAGAAATTCATCCTTTTTGAAGTCGCGGTCGGTTGGAAATTCAATTGATTGGGTCGAACTTAAAAAAAGGTAATGTATTGGTGACGCCCAGACATATTTTATGTACCAATTAGTGCATAAATATACCTGCCCAAAATTTTTAATTGGATCATGGCAATTTAATACAACAAGCCCAATTTTTATTCTGACAACCTGTCTGACTAAGGGGTATCGTGTTGCCCAGGTAACTGGGTTGATGAGGTCAGATAGGTAATCGCTCCTTGTAAAACACTGGTACTTAGCTGCATCCGTATAGACTGGAAGCTGACTCCAACATAGTTGGGAAAAGGCTGCTAAGTATTAGTGCTCTAGACCTCGCCACCATCGCCAATTTAAGCAAGGCTTCTAGTAAAAACTATTTTCAATCGACAGCTATCGCATAGAAGGGAAGAAAGAAAACCTTGGACAGCAATAAACTGTATTAATACGTAGGTTAAACACAAGATACAAAAGAAATTATTAGTCTTGCTATATGCTGCAAAACTGTAAGGCTGTCTTGCAGCGTTGATCTTCAATGTGAGACCCAGGTGACATACTCGCTGCTGGATCTTGGTATGATTACATTTTTGCATCGCATTTCATACATAACATGATATTTTATGACCGAATCGTTAACCGAATTACGATAAAAAAAGCAGAACCAAACCAGTTTCGGGATTGAACCGACTGACCTCCATAGCCCATTTAATTGTGTTACACAAGGCACGGCATCCCATAGTACACTTAATACTCATTCTCAGAATTATTATGTCTTAATCTGTCAAGATCCACATAAAAAAATTGAGTTTCTTTACCTATTGGTCCAAAATTCATTTGTAAAAGCCATAAACAGTTTACTTCACGACTGCTTTTAACATTTTCAGTAAACTTTGACCTCAAGTAAAATACATTTGACAATCGCATAAACATTAAATATTTAACTGTAATATGTATTTTTCTGCAGTCATAATTGGTAAAGCAAATTAAAAACATTAAAATTGATCTGTTCATTATTTTTGGTACGGTTAGAAAAAAAAATCTTTTAAATAAAACTTCTCAACTGCGAGTCGAACTTGTGATGATTCTGTTGAAAAACAAATTAGCTCAAGAATTGACACACACCAAGTTTATGACCGTACCTACCGTTGCTTAACCTCGATTTTAATTTTACTATTTGTTATTATAGCGGTAACATGCAATTTCAACAGTCTATCGGTTACGGTTCATGATATACATCCTGGTGACAAGGACAAACGAACAGACAGCTTTCGCTCAGTAATAGGGTTTAGTTCCTACCCTAAAGTGCGACAAGTAACATTAAAAAATACTTTAAGCGTTTCATGTTCAAGCCGAGTAAATAAATAAATAAATGCGGACAACATCACATACTTTGTTCTGAACCCAAAGTAAGTTGCTAAAGCACTTGTGTTATGGAATTCAGATATAAAGACGGTCGTACCACATACACCTAGACCCGTGACAATGTAGAAATGTGAATTTTTACATTGACCCGACCGGGGATCGAATCCGGGACCTCAGAGCTAGCGACACCTTGAAACCGGTGCGTACGATACTCTACCACGGAGGTCGCCGGAGTGGTTGAGGTCATCACGCCTAACCAGGCTATCTCCATGTAATGTGATCCACGAATGCCTGGTCTGAGTCTGGGTGTCTTTGTGCATGTGACTTGAATGTTTCTGAAACCCCCGCCACATAAGGATTTAATTCCTTAGTACGGGAGTCGTTAAAAAAAAAGTTTTTGTGTCCCAGTCCCAATAGTGCCAAGTTTTACAGAAACTTTGTAACTATGATAGTATTCATGAACTGTTTTGCTATCAGTACAAGAGTCTGTATTAAACTCGTTTTATTTCGAGATATCGGCGTAACAGGTGTGTAATACCATTTAATGGGTTCTGACTTGTGAATGGAATTCAAAGGAGGTGGTATTCGAAACCTCAAGGAAAATGTGATTTTAGAGGACTATTGTGAATTGTGAGGAGTAGGTAGATGGGGTAGAAAACCTTAGCGAGGTTTTAAATTTATTTAATAACATTTTGGGTTTTAGTTGAATTTATTTTGTAGGAGCTCGTCGGCTAAGCTACAGCTGCACAAGTTGGTTGATAACTGGTATAAGCTACGCTTGATATGGTCGGTCAATGCATGGGTGACCATCTCATAATATGTCATAACGAGTCCCCCCGTGTTTCGGAAGGCGTGTTAACTTGTGGGCCCCGTCTTTGACAGTCGTTACAACAGTCCGACAACCAGTCTAACTAAGGGATATCTTGTTACCTAGGTTACTGGGTTGAGGAGGTCGGATAGGCAGTCTCTCCTTGTAAAACACTGGTCCTGAGCTGCACCTACATTGGAAGCCGATTTAACATAGCTGGGAAAAGCTAGGATGATGATGACGAATATTATGTTTAAAAATCTTCAAGAGCATAGTGCTTGAAGAAGACAAGAGAAGAAAAAAGAGAGACATAGAGAGGCATTACTTGCTTGCTTGTTAATCTGTCTATCAGTTATGTCTTACGGTTAACCCAATGTTTTCACTTGCCTACTGTTTCACCCAATCTATCCATCTAAATAGGTCATACCTCGGGAAAAGGCTACTTAAGATACACTCTAAATATTTAGCACATGACCAGTAAAATCAATTCACTCAAATATAGCTCACTAATTAACCTAAGCTGATAGCAATTTATTCTTGACCGGATTTACTTAATTGAATTCAATCTAAACGCTGGTTAATTTTAACCGCCACCGGCTCCTAATAGCCATTACGGCATAATAGATCAAGCGCATTAGTAGAACGAGAGTGATTAAAGTATTAACAGAAAATGACGGTATTCAAAGTGCTATGGAGAACATTAGTGAGGTCCACAAAAGCTGGTTTTATGTCTTTAATTTTGTCTCGTATTTGAATATTGGGAAACCACGGTACATATAATGAGAATTCTTGCAGTGGGGAAAATTTCAATTGGAATACCAAGAAACCCGGTCATTAGACAAAAGAAAATAAAACTGTACCAACTTTGATTTTGTTTTGTGTTATTTGTTGCTGTAGTGTCTATAGAAAAAAGTTGTTTGTGAAACCTTCAACTACTTACAATCTAGCTATCACAGGTCGTAAGATAATAATAGCCTGGTAATGGACGGATTTAGTAAAATAAGGTGCCTTTAGGCTGGACTAACTTAAAAAAAATGTGTACGAATTTTCATGTTGGTTAAATTTTGTATTAATTTGAGATTTTTTATTTCTCTATAGCTATTAGGTACAAGGCTTTATTTATTTTAAGGGGCATCAATAAAATATTAATATCCAAACGAAGTTATTTAATTTAAAAACTAAGGAGAGTGTTGCCATATGAATACATATTTTAAACTGGATGGTAATTTTTGTAAGATTTTTTTATTTAGTTATTAATATTATTGTATTAATACACTTCGCAATCAAATACTTAACTAGTACGCAAAAAAATAATGGCAGTAGTCTAAAGGAGACATTAAAAAAAATAGGGTCCCGTAAGCAAATGTAAACACTATTACTTTACTATCCGTCTTTCGGTCACTATATCTATATCCTGAACAATAGGTTAAAATTTTGACAGATGATAATTTTTTAGATTGAAAAATTGTAATACCCTATTATATATGTTATTGTTGTAAATAGCATTATCATCGGGTTTGAAGCTACCCTGAAAATTTCGGCCTGTTAGCTTGTAGGGAAATTTTATGCGTCAAAAATTGAGTTGCAAAAATCCAACCGGAACAACAAACAAGAAAGGACAGTGTATAAAACGTGGAAATAAAGACCAACGCTAAGCAACAATTTGTTAGTAGATGACAAATAAATTTGTATGACAGAGACCTTCAAAATTATTTGTCACTCGAAAATTTTGTTTATCTTTAGCCTATTTACGGAACCTTCTATACGGCGAGATTGCGTCGCACTTGACTATTTTTTTATACAAAAATAGTATCAAAACCTGTCTAGCTTTAAGTTTGTAAGTATGTCTTCAATCACTGCTAAAATTAATTACCATCTAAAGCTTAGCAAAAACGGCTTCTAGCTAATACTGGACATAATAAATTAAACCTATTGGAATTTTGAACAGGTAAACTACTATATGTATACTCCTATATATATGTATATATTTACCTTATATGAACTACGCAAAATATAGCAAGAAGGATACAAAACTTATTTGTAGGTAGCCATTAGCACTTTTTTTGCAGTAATTATTATTTTCAGTAGTTGAGTCCTTGCTTGAAAGCTGTTATATCCTTTAAAATCTACATCAAAATTTGCTCGCTTAATAATGGATAAGTGCTTCTTGAAATCCAATAAGAAAATAGTTCATTTTTTGATTATGAAATGATTAGAAAACAAAAGGAATAAAAATAAAGTAAATCAAAAGTGGTTTAATAGCAGTTTTCTCACAAGTGTTAATCGGGATCACCCGACTAGTTTCGGGACCCAAGCGGAGACCTTTATCATGAGCTGATGGGGCGATGAGAGTTCGCAAGTCCGATTGTTAGAATGTTTAACAATAATACATGTATTTAATTTTGAGTAGTGCTTAGTATGTTGATAATGTCTACTAATCATTTTAAGCAGAAAAACCGTTCTTAAACAATTAAAAATGTAGGTTATTAAATATGATTGTACATCTTTAAGAATGTATAAACAGAATATTTAGGAGACAATACATTTACGTTCGTAACATCTTAACTTAGCATAAGTTCATGAGGTTGCCTACAACAATAGAAACAAAAAAAATATTACGCACATAACACTTAGCTTTTTGTTAATAAACATGTACCTACTATATATAAATGCTATAGGTGTTCGAACAAAGCCTGGTTTCAAATATACCGTAAATATATTTTTACAAGAAAACCATGACAAACTCACCAAAAATATTTGGGATAATCATTTCAGAAGGGGTGGATTTTTTTATATTGGGTATTTGATTAAAATAATTTATTAACGGTTACGTATTGTTTTATTATGTAGCGTAAAGGAACAATAAACTATTAGAAATTCCGTTCTACAAATAAATAAAGAATAAAAGGCAGCTAGCCTTACCAAATACAAAAAAAAATATTCGTGCAAATAAAATGAAATCTAAAACAACATTGACTGCACGGACCACCGAGTGGTTGCGGTCACCACGCCAAAACCACTGTACGCGACGTGTCGCGGGTTCGATCCCCGCGTAGGACAAGCTTTTGTGTGATCCACAAATGCCTGTTCTGACTCTGAGTGTCATTGTGCATGTGATTTGTATGTTTGTAAAACCTCCCGCGACACAAGGATTAAATTCCTTAGTGCGGGAGTCGTTTCTTCCAAAGAAAAAAAAAATATTCTTATGATTACTGCGCTGACTATAAAGCTCTCAAAGCATATTTGTGGAAATGAAACATTGTCAATGGAATCGTTTAGACACTATGGAAGCGCCATCTTGTTTCCACAAACACAACAGCATGATATAATACCAGCCTACAAATGTTCTACTGCCGGGCACGGGCCGGTATTCGGTAGGTCTGCGAATAAAATAAAATACGTTTTTCAAGCCCCTAAATAATAAGGGTAGTCCACCCCTATTTTTTTATTATCAAAACTAATTTATATGACAGAACAACCTCTGCTGGGCCAGCTAGTATTTTAATATAAATAGGGACAAAAAATGCTCAAGTAATATTTTCAACACACCTGTGGTACATTTTTTTAAGTTTAGTTATGGACAGTTTTTGTGTTATTACAAAAAGACTTCGAGCTTCGTTACCCGATCCCTAGGCAGATTTTTTAGGCACAGATTTTGTTTATCAAAATTTATTTACGCTTGCTTGGGCTTATATACTATACTTATATAACGGTATATATAATGACATAAGTAGTAGCGAATATATGAAGACTCTATTACAGCTATAATTAAGGTCGACGACCTGGAAAATTGGTGAATATTTTCTTTTTTTCAATCCCCTACCAAACTGGACAAAAAACAACTAAACATTTAATGTTTTTGAAAAAGAAAATCGACTACCGCACTGAGAAATTTAATCCTTGTGTCGCGGGAATCACAAACATACAAATCACGTGTACAAAGACACCCAGACTCAGAACAAGCATTCGTGGATCACCCAGAAAACTTATTACACAGATAACTTACCCTCCAACACGATGCGTACAGTGAGTTCGGCATGGTGACCTCAACTACTAGGCTATACGTGCAGGCAAATCTAGGATTCCCAGTTGCTATATTTTTTGTGAAAATGTATTGAGCACTCGCCCCAAGAGCCTCGATATTACACCTTTTTTCGGACAATCATTAGCCTTATATACTTACCTTGGCCGATACTATAATTTGAACTTGTTTGACGGTTAATACCAGATCAGAATAATGTGCGTGTTGTATGCCCATACAAAAAAGTCTAAAGAATGCTGTCTCATAAAAATATCGTTAGCTTTAGTCGTATATTATTTGCTTGGAATTGATAATTAAAAGTGTAATCTGTAAGTTGAATATTTTATCTTGAAACCATGCTTGCTGTCTAGAAAAGACTTAATAAAAATAGCATATTTTCTTTTTTTTTCTATTTGTTTGTGCGCGATGACCTCAGTTTCTTGCGGTTCTCTGTAATTAATTAAGATATGCTTAAATGTGTTTGTTTTGTCATTCGGTTCAGCATTTAAAAAACTCGTGCCTATATCCAGAAACACTTTTAAAACTTGTTCAAAAGATATATAAAAAATACCGCCCTAAGTCACCGGCAAAGCTAGAAAAAATATACGGATAATCCCAGTGCAGAATGATTAATTATTTTAAAATATATTCCATTTGTAAGCCAATTAACAAGTCTATATTTTTATATTGTTACAAAAAAAGAAGTGTCACTTAGTACCAAAATATCATTCAAAATTGTTAACAAGTTGTAAATATCACGATTTAGGAAAAAACGTGAATCTATTTAAAATAACGTCAGAATTTAGCAATTAAAATGATTGTGACAAAGTACCAAATTAAGAGCTGCAAGTCAATGAGTTTTATTTTTTTCTTTATAGACACTTTATCGGGAATCGATCTATCTTTTCTATATGTGCATATAGCCGAGTGATTGAGTCATCACGCCAAACTACCGCATTTTCGATCCCCGTGTAGGAGAAACATTTGCGTGATCCACGAATGCATGTTCTGATTCTGGGTAAATGTTTGTAAAACATCCTGCGGCATAAGGATCAAACTCCTCGTGCGGTAGTCGTTTTGGCAAAAAAAAGAAAATTTCACAGTTCTAGAAAGAACTTTAGTTTCATTAATTACTGCCCTATTCAAGAACGTCATGGAGCAAACTGTTGCCCTTGGGTGTCATTTGCCATTGTTAAGTGTCACTTTCAGGCAAAACATTGTAGTTTGCTTCTTACCTAAATGTTGTTAAATCCGGCCGTTGACTTTAACTAACTTTTGTAGAAAAGTTTAGTAATTTATTACTTTTTACCAGATTTGTTAGGAATATGAATAAAAATGAAATAAAACGTATATCTAATAACATTAAAGCCAGTGACCAATTTGCCACATACGCTACGCTTGCTAAGCATTAACACTCGTAAGCAAAACAACATAATCACAAGCAGGCGAAGTAGTTTCTATAATTTATTTTTTCATTTTAATTGGGGTGTTACAACGTCACAAAGCCTTGCATGCTTTGCGCACGTTGCTATAGTACCTACTGTTCATTAGTGTTCATCTCTGCCTTTAAGCATACGCAATTGATCACACGCCAATTCTGTTACTTGACGATTTTGTATGTACAAAAACATTGATTAGCGTTTTCTAATAATAGAAGGTCTTAAGATATTCAGTGACGTTTTTTACAATAAACTGCTACCTACATGGAATCCTACACAATACAATATTGCGGAAACTAACTGTAGGTGTGTTTGCTTAATTTGTTTTTGTCATACATAAGTAGGAAATATTTGGTACGAGTATAGCAAACGGCGGAGGGTTGAGCCACGCTTGACGCGTTTGGTCCGTAGATGGGTGACCATCTTTGTCATAACGAGTTCCTTCGTGTTTCGGAAGGCACGTTAAATTGTGGGTCCCGGCTGTTATTCCTACATCTTTGAAAGTCGTTTCATGTAGTCAGAAGCTTGAAAAGTCTGACAACCAGTGTAACCAAGGGCTATCGTATTGCCCAAGTAACTGGGTTGAGGGGGTCAGATAGGCAGTCGCTCCTTGTAAAACACTGGTACTTAGCTGAATCCCGTAAGACTGGAAGCCGACCCGAACGTAGTTGGGGAAAGGCTAGGCCGATCATCATCACTTTGGTACGAGAATAGCAAACGGCGGACGGACGGGGCGAGGCGACGCTCGGGGCATAGCTATGACTGCACCAGTTGATTGATCGCAGCAAAACTGTAGCGTAACCTACAGTTTTGCAGTTATAGTTCGTGGATAGCTTTTGCCTGCACGGATAGCCGAGTGTCGCGAGTTCAATTCACTAAAGATTGTTCGGAGTCTGGGTGTCGTTGTGCACGTCATTTGTATGTTTGTAACACCCCCGCGACTCAAGGATTAAATTCCTGACTGCGAGAGAGTTATTAAGAAAAAAGTTCAGCCACGAGCTTTATGAAACTAATTCTCGAGATGAACCAATCATTTTGATTAAAATCTGTTATTTTACATGACAAATCGCTGGAAAATTTGTCGCCCGAAAATGTAGGAGCTCCATAATACACACTTCAATGATGTAACTGTGAATTTCCACAATTAATGACAAGTTAACGCAAACAGTTATTGTTTAGATCCGCAACCGAAGCGAAGTGTTAAACAAAACGTTTGTTTTTATTTCTGCCTTCACGGAACTATTTCAACTAAACGAATTTACTCTAACCGCGAGATTTAGTTTATAATGTGACTAATTCTGCGGAGTCATCAAATGACACCTTATGCTGAGAGTAAATCTGTTTGGGAGTTGTTATTTTCAGTGCGTGGTTGCTTTGAAAAAGCACTGCTATTTTACTTCTAAGCCTTTGCCGAGTAGTGAAAAAGGAAATAAGTTGAAAATCCACGAACGAGAAGCGATGTTTTTGCTTCAGTCTTGTCGTTGGATATCTTCCTATGTGCTCTTAAAATGAAAAACTTAATGATTTTCCTGCTGAAAAAAAAAACACTTTTATGGCAGCTTTCATTTTATACAAGTACTGAAATCTAGCCAGTGCAAAATCGGTTTAAGGACTCGCAAGTTATGGTATGGCACGATATGGATTGCCGAGTAGTTACGATCCCGGTGGGTCGTGTAGGACAAAAGATGTTGTGATCGACGAATGCTTGTTCTGAGTCTAGGTGTCTTTGTGCACATCCCGAACACAATGATATTTATTAAAGAAAATGATAGGTGTGATTGGAACTTATTTGACTAGCAAGCACTACACAAGCAGTCACCCTAACTTTTACTTTAAGATGTCTCTGGTCTTGATAAAAATCATTTCGAATTCTAAGTAGATACTTCTTCTTCACTTTTTCGTGTCGATCATTATAACTTTTCTAAATTGCAATAGTCACCCAATAGGAGTTACAGACATTATAAATCAAAACAATGATATTTTGTCTATTAGTCTCAGTCAGAGGGACAACCAGCAGAGCCTGAATCACCTGGATCCCTCTTTCTTCTCTAGGTACGGAGCACTAAAAACTAGTTTTATTTTGAACTAGTTGGTGAACTTGACAATTTTTACAAATAATAAAATGTTGAACCCACATTGATGCATAAGTTGTTGTTCCCTAACCCAATCGACCATAATAATTAAATCTCTGACGTCAGTACTGAACTATTAATATATTTTAGGATACAAACTTGTCAAGTCATTCACAGATGCAATGATTTGATTGAACTTTATCACTTTGGATTGATCTCTTAGGCTGGCTTCACAGCTGAGAGGGAAACTTGTGTGGGCAAGCCGCCACGTAGTTAGTATGGCAACTTACTATGTGGTGGTTACTGCTACTAGCCTGACGTTATGCTTCTTGGAGGAGTGTTATAGTGTCGTCGGGATAAATGAGACTTGAAAACGACTGAAAATCTGTACTGAGCGGCCTCTACCTCCAGTTTTGATTTCCGCGGTCTCAAAGAGTCGAATTGCAGCGTATTAAATGATCGACTAATCCGCATCGCTGTGAACAGATGCTCTAGTGAAACTATGGTATTTCTTTCTGAGACTGCATGGATAGAAGGGTGGTTGAGATCACCAGGGCAAACTCACTGGGCGCGAAGTATCGCCGATTGTCCCCATTCTTGAAAATTCCAAACTTGAATGTTTGTGAAAACCGCCGTGACCTCCGTTTCAAACAGTAAAATCAGTACCGGCCAGTTGTGAAACCAACCTTATGGTTTTTTAGCAACAAACGACAGAGTTTTTTTTTATTAATTCATTTAACAATTATACACTATTTACTTTTTATGCTATTACGTAGGAGAGTGATCGCTAATTATTTTATTACGACGATTATATTGTTTAAGTTTATCAACTAATATTAAAATAGGATATTTTTGGTACAATTGAGTGGAGGTTAATAAAGTGTATCGTGATATTTTATATGCCGACTATTAAGTTGAAAGTAGTAATTGTAGAATGACGTAGCAGATACATCCGCACAAGGAATTGTGTGATTGATCGTAATTAAGAAAAAAATATCCGTGCTGGCTGACGTAGGGTGCCGCCATGTTTAAAAAGGACGCGGAACAAAAAGTTCACTTAAATGTCACGCTTTCTTCGTCATTATCAAGTTGCATGAAGACAAAGAGATGTCTAAACACGACGCTTACGAAAATGTATTTTTTAAACTCAGTAGATCCTTTAATTTTATTTGTAAAATTTTAATATTTTGTTTTTCTAGATTACCAAACATTTGAAATATAAATGATAAAATAAAGGACGAAGTTGCTTTTCCACATATTATTCTGAACGAATTTGTGACTTGTCACAATTTGAGCGATTTGTTCAGCGCTAAAACTAGAGGAAAGAAAACGTGGATAAGAGCTGCGATTTTCTTGCCATGGACTACAGGGGCCTCAACGCTTTCATTGTTCCTTTCCAGTGGTACAGCGAACGAATATTTTTGTTGGATCTGTTCTTATAGGTACCATAGGTGAGCTTGTAAGCAATGAATGACGAGTTCGATCACTGGACGAGCATTTGAGTGATCCATGAATGCTTCCTCTGTAGTCTAGGGGCCTTTGTTCATGAATTGAACTAACCGCGTCACTAGGAGTAATTCACTTAGTCCTAGAAATAGGAGCTTTTAGGGGAGTCATATTACAAAAAAAGAAACTCGCTTCGCTCTTGATAGAAAACAAGTTGAATGCCCATAACAAAAAAAAACAAGAACATTATGTAATTTTCTTTTAAGTAGGTACCCAATTACTATGATAATGTTGCGAAAATATTGTCACGTGAATGTGTCAAACCATTTTCGGTAATCCCAAACGCCGATTTTTCTTGAAAACACGACACAGTTACACTAACTGTTCGATGAGTAAGTGTCAAATATTATGACGTTGTGAATATAACTAAGTTTTTGCGAGTTATTATGCGTTGTGGTCTACAGATTATAGCCTTATCCACATAATTCTCGTAGACGTGTGAAAAGTGATGGGAAACGAACGTTATCGATAATAGTTGTAAACATTTATCGATAAATAGTATTTTCTATAGTTGATCGAAAAGGTTTTACTGTTCAATCATTCAAATATGTAATTTCAAAGCGAGAAGTACATATGAGTAGTAATGTGTCGTTAATATTTATGTAACTATTTTCTCGAAGACTTTTTTTTTTCTACTGGAAACAACTTGCGATTTGCAAGCATTGAAATTTACTATTACGTTTTCCTGTATCGATATTTGTGACACGAAATGTTTCTCGTGTCACATCACTAGTCCGACGCACGTGTTATTTTATTTTGACCAACAAGAAGTATGATGACTGCATTATTACCTAATGTCTATATCTAACTTAGAGCTACTACCTAATGCACTTTTTATTCTCATATTCATTAGACAGATAAAACATTTATTAAGTACAAAAAATTTTCAACATTCAACATTATTCTCCTTGAAATTATTTGTGGATACGACTGTGGTTTTAAGGGAAAATTAATAATTAGAATGTAGGCATAGAATATTCGACTTCTGTGGGACAGACATGCTGAGCACAGGCTACTTCTTAAATGGAGAAGAATATAAGTTTCAATTTACATATAATATTATTTTTGACTAAGAACTCGTAGCTTTTATCTTGATTTAAAAAGTGGCTCCCTCATTACGGAATTTACTCCTTTCCGACTTCACAAACATTCAAATCTCACTACTTGCTCAAAGACACCCAGACTCAGTTCAAAGATTCGTGGATCACACAAATGCTTGTCTTACACGAGGATCGATCCCTCGACACGTCACCTCCAGTGGGTTTGTCGTGGTGACCTCAACCACTCGACTATCCGTGCAGTATTTATTTCACGGAATCTAATCATGCATCATCTAAGTAATCATGGTCTCAATTTCCAAAATGACTCATCAAAAGACGACCTCCGTGGTTGTGTGGCGTACGCACCAGTTTCAAGGTGTCGCTAGCTCTGAGGTCTCGGGTTCGATCCCGGTCGGGTCAATGTAAAAATTAACATTTCTACATTGTCTCGGGTCTGGGTGTTTGTGGTACCTTCGTTATATCTGAATTCCATAACACAAGTGCTTTAGCAACTTACTTTAGGTTCAGAACAATGTATGTGATGTTCTCCACATTTATTAATTAATTTTTTTGAAGGTCGAATCATACCTACGGGATATTCAAAACCTTTACGAATATACGGGATAATTGTAGCTACTATTTACATAAGACTAGATAACACAATTAACGATTGTTTATGTCTTTTTAAACGTTCAATAATAAGCGTTTGACAAACCGTCGTAAGTGTTAATTGTTATAATAGTTCGCCACACTACTTATTACGTACGACAATGTATTGCCGTAAACAGCCTTAGGTCATATAGCTAGCGGGTGGGCACTTTTGGGATAAATAACAATTATGTAAACGAAAATAATTGTTTTTGCGTTCACTGCCAATATCAACCACTGTTTCTACCGGTGGTAGTGATTTAATTTGTACATATTATGTTGCAATGTTGTGCTTTTACCATTTTATGCACATAAATATTTATTTTCTGTCGTTAAATTAATGTGATTTGTTTAACTTTGAAATAGCGGCCTCTAAGGCTTTCAACTGCAGTCGCTATAAGATTAAAGCTGCTCATTATCTTGCTTTCAGTATTTTGAAGAGACAAGAGGCCTTAAACCTTTTTACAATATACGTGATAGATAAACCGCGGTTTCTTGAATTACTTTTTCGCTAACAACAGCGCCTCGCCTTACGCACATTCATTAGACATTGGCACGTTAGCACTTTGTGCCCGGGTGAGGCATAAACGTTTTCGGTCAAGGCGCAGGCTTGTTTGTTCAATTTTATATGCACCTACACGAAAACTGTGGGTTTAGAGGCTAATTATGCAAAAATTAATGCTCCTCTATGAGATGTGTAAAGGATTAGATAATTTGATAAGTCAGTAATACGAGAACTTTAATAAAGGAGGTAGAAAAAGTATGGACGTCTTTTTTTGGTATTTTGAGTAATTTTAATCTGAGGTACATTCGCAGCTTTATATTTTGCTTTACAAATGTATTTTTAAGTTAACATTATATTATACTTATTAAGTCCACTTACTTATTACTTACCTTTATTTATATTAATGTTGTAGTTATCACTGCTGGCGTCACAATCTAGGAATTGATAGCTAGATGATATAGTCCCCCTGTCATATGTAGGATTACCAATTTGCTAGTTCGGGGTGGCGCAGGCTAGGGAATCGTGAAAGAATATGTGTGAATCCTTTAGATCACTGAAGGCTAGGTGGCAAAAATCAGTATCAGTTCTAGTTTTTTTGCAAAAGCATACTTGGAGCAATACCTTCGTATAATAATTTATGACACTATCGTACTATGGCAGGAAGCTAGAGTTCAAATAAACTTTATTTACCTACAACTTTACAGATTTCTATCTATTCCAAAATGAAGTTCAAATCTAAATGTCATGGATTTAGGAAACCGACATTTGACACCATGGGAAGTACTCCATTAGCAAATTCTATTTTACCTTATAAGTATCTTTTTATGAAGGTCAAACTATCCTCGATCGTAAATTAAATTAAATTATATATTAACATATATATCCCATTTATTTCGGAGGAATTGAATGATGAAGTGTCGTCCGGTCCATCACGGAACCTGATTCGCTATGATAAGTCAATTTCAATTCATTAGCGCCTGTCACAGGCCTGTTTTGGGCGTAAAAAATAATTTGCGTACAGATGTTTGATCTTGTTTTTAAATTGTAACGTAGTAAATAGATTGGTGTAGAGATAAGCAGTTAATAGAGTACAAGTATATATGATTTAAAATGTTAAAAGTTCATAAGACCTGTCTTTACCATACATAAGTAGTTCAAAAGGACAATATTAATGATCGTGCTTTTGATTTCAAAGAAAAGCTTATTTTAAGCCGTCTTCTAAGCCTTAAGAAGACGGCTTGAAATATATTTTTAAACCAACCGAAAACACTGGCAGCAGGGGTTGCTAAAGTCATAGAGGAGTCATTCTTGCGCTAGTTATACATGACTATTATAAAGTATTTCTCAAAGAAACTTGTTTATTAAAATTTGTTTATTAGATAACAGCAACAAACAAACTTTCTTATCGACTTACGTAGGTGAAGCATTTTCTAATTTATTGATTAAATTTTTGGGTTTTTACTGTTTTAAATGATATACGAATATTGACAATGAATTCTCAGAATATCGACACATTAAATTAGTTTCCATTTACATAAACCTTTAGAGAAACATAAACTAAAGAATCTTCAATAACTGTTTGGGTGTGTCCAAAATCGCGACAGTAACTTGGCATTCGCAGGATATATACATATACATTTTAAACATTAAGGTATTTCATCCTTATGTCGCGGGGGTTCCATAAACATTCAAGGCACATGCACGAAGACATCCAAACTCAGAACAAGTATTCGTGGATAACACAATTGCTTGTCCTACGTGTGGTTCCCTCAACCACTCGGCTAACCATTCTGCAGGGCACCATCTTCTTAAGTTTTCCTCAACTATGTTGGGAACAGCTTCCAGTCTAAAGTAGCTGAGGTAATACATAAAGCGACCGCTCATCAGACCCAGTTACCTGTTCAACACTATAAATCTTAGTAAGACTTGTTGTCTGGCTTTCGGAGTACCTGTTATGACTACCAGTTTAACGTACCTTCCTTAACACGATGGAACTTATCACCCTTCGTTTCTACCCTTTGGAGTCATAAAGAGGCTGTCGTACTAAGGCTTCGCTGCCTGTTCGTCCGTCAGACACCAGACGATAGTTATAAAAAAAGAGGTTAAAACGGTCACAATCTGATGGGTGACCATTGTTTCTTTGGCCTCTTTCTACGGAACCGTCAAAGTCCGATTGGCACTTGACAGGTTTTTATTAAGACATACCTTTGTCCTCTTGTAGCTATTTTCGTACAAATCGAAATGGGTATAGGTCTATTTTTATTTGAAATTTATCTATTTTAAAATGGATTTTTGCGGTTTATTACTTCGATTTTGAATTTTGACCTTTCAATTAATTTGCAGGTGTCATGGTCACGGTTAGACTGCTCGTTAAGATCGTTTAAAATATAAATAAAAAATACATCAGTGCCCATAGTAGTATCAGATAAAAAAAAAGCTTTTCTCTTAAAACTATTTTCACTTTGTTCACTTTGCATTCTCACTGAAGTTTGTTAATTATAGACAGTAATTAAAGATGTTAACGCTTTTTTACAAAGCGGAGGATATCAATTGCTCAGAATCATCGCTTTCAGACACAATATGGAAGAAAAAAAAAGGCTTCGCTCGACTCAGTATTTTATCGAACGCGACTGCAGTCCAAAACCAATTATTAATCAGATCATTATAGTAATAATTTTAGCTGGTTCCTGGTCTATATGAGAGACCTTACCTTGCAGTTAAATTAATTAGCCACCAATTCGGAAGTCTAATCTATACTCCAGTTAAAATAACTAACTATTAACATTGCAATGGCCTTCCAAGAACGCCTGATATAGTCAAACTAATGCCTGTACTAGTGATGTATTTGTTAGAGCAAGATGGGGCTATACAGTGCACATATCAGCATCTCGCTTTAACAACTTAAAACCCAGCTTTGCAATGCCATGGTAAGTGCGCAGGCAAATTATCATTGATATCAAAACATATTATTCAATGGCCATTACCGATGTTTTGCGATCATATAACCATAAAGGCAAGCCTTTAATTATACCACATTATAACAACTACGTAAAAATGTTTTCACCGTACGTCGTATACCTGTCTACGTCAGAGCCGTTCCGGTTTTGTGACGTCACTGAATAGTTGAAGCCACAGCTTTTAATGTTAAAGAGTTTTTATACATGTTACCGGATTCCGTTTGTGAAATATTTGATGTTGGATCAGATTATAGGATGGCCGAAATGATGCCGGTTTTTGCCATTACGTGCGACCAAAAATCTTCATTTATTGGTAAGTTTAAATTGCTCATATTGGAAAATTTATTATTAAAAAAAATCGGTATAGCAGGCTATTTTTCCTTTCAGATTCTTAGTTTTCAGTTATAGAAAATTCTTCTAGATTTTTACTATATCATGCATCCACGCGCATGATTTTGTAAAACTATAGAACTATCAACTCGTCCGTTTCCGAACCGGATCCGAAGTCATAGTATTGTGTAAATGCTCCCTAAAGTTAATCATAAAACACTGGTTACACACTTGAATTGCAAATTATTCATTTTTTATTTTATTTTTTATCTTGAACCTGTAGACGTTATTTCGTGATAGATAATATTTTATGGCGTATTTATGATTTAAACTTGGTTAATATGGTTCTGTATATTTTGGTGGGTGTTAAGACTGAAGTTTATTGTGTTGTTAACTCTTTTTGTATGTTCTAGGAATCGTGTGACTTGTTATGACACCCGGTCACCGTAGATGCGTGCCTGCAGATGGTAAGTGTTGGGTAACTCACAGCCCGATCAGGATCAGGTCCTTGCCGAGCAGCAGGTTCATGTTCCACGAGCGCCTCAATGAGATGTCAGCAAAAGACTGTGGATTTTATTAGAGTTAATGACTACCGGGGGATTGTCCAAAAGGTTTTCCTCGGCCCTGGTGAAAAAAGGGCTAGGAGAGAAACATGGACGGGTTTATTTAATAGAAGCATGATACTTCCTCCCGCTCAACAAAAAGCAGGAGGAGTCAATTCATGCCACTCAATTAAAAAAAGTGCTCGTGTGATTGTCTCTTTGTTCGATTGATCTTCATTCTTATTTCATACTTCAAAATCAAGGGATTATTTGTTTACCTTCTTAAATCATTTTTATATTATACCGATGAGTTTTGCACGTATCTGTGTGACCCTGAAACAGGGTAATAACTATTGGTAGAAAAAAAACTGAGATTTCACAGAATTCGTTTATTATTTCACTTGTTTGTTTGTGGAGGATGTTTATATCCGCATCCTTATTAAATGCGTAGGCGCTGATAGTTGATTTATGATGCAAAAAGGATTTGTCCATCATTGATGACGATATTGTTTTGCTATGTTATTAGCCTATAAATAAGTAGGTTTGTGAATCATCATCATCATCATCATCTCAGCCTATCGCCGTCCACTGCTGAACGTAGGCCTCCCCCAAAGAGCGGTTTGTGAATATCACAGCCAAATAAGCAAGATGTACCATTATTAACTTCTGGCAAGGAACAGCAGTACCAGATCAAAGACTTTTTCAAACTCGATGGCCTAGCAACAGGAATGGATTTGTTAGAGCCTTGAGGCGTCAATCTATTTTTTATTTAAAATTACTAAACTGACATAGATTTCCATATTTTTGTAATCGTCGATATCAAATCATTAATAAACATTAATTAAATATGTTTTTCGAAATGTTTACGAGTCTTAATATATTTTTATGTATAAAATTATAAGCACAGTGTGAATCCTCGTTTTTACTAACATAATAATATCAGGCGCTAATTTCGTTTAACATTTAATCCAAAATCATTGCTAACGGTAATTTAGCAGGCGTTATTTAAATGTAACTTTTTAGCGGTCATATTTAAAAACTCCCTGGTTCGAATCATCAATTCTAAATTTTAATTGCACACTTGGTAAGTCATTTCAATATTCTTTTTGGCTACATCTAATATTTAGATACTACAATGTATTCTGAGAGGCACTATGTCGTTACCGTTATGCGTTGCAATAACAACTAATTTATTAAAACATCAGATACAAAGTATAAAGAACTACATAGTTCTGTTCGCCTACATTGAACTAAGCGATGTTTACAAATACTCGTCTAATGTTTAATCAACAGGGCTGGGAATGTATGCAGTGATCTATTTAGATGACCCTGGTGACCTGTTACAACACATATTTACATAACAATGCATTGAAAATAATCAATAAATACAAACATAATCGAGTCCATTGACTTTATAGTTTTAGCTCAGATAGGTAGGTAAGTTTTTTTTTTCTTGTAGAAAAGTACTTGGACTTTAACAAAATTAAAGAATTATTAAATGATGCAACGGTACACACACACGGACCCAAGCGGAGTCCTTAATCATGAGCTGATGCGGCTGTTTAAGGGCTCCGGTTGGGTCCGAAACTGGTCGGGCATGCCGATATATACGCGTGAGTAAACCGTTGCATCAAAAAATAAACACCTAACACCTACTATAAAATGAGAAGTGATGAAGACGCGGTTCTTAGACTTGGAATATGCAATTGTGAATTCTATAAATGTTTGGCATATCCTGAATGAAACTGAACGTCGGGTTCATTAGTTAATGTCACAATGTTTCGATAGTGTCAGCTTTCTGTGCAGTGACATAAGGTTAACTAATTATTTTGTATTTTTAAAACGACTCCTCGCCTATGGAATTTAATCAACATTTAAGTCATATGCACAAGATATTCAGACTCAGAACAAGCATTTGTGGATCACACAACAGTTTGTCCTACGCGGGTATCGAACTTACCAACTTAAAACTTAAGAGAGTATTCGCAAGCGATCAAGTCACTCAGGTCTGGGCAATACGAACGGACGTACCGAGCACTCGGCTTGGGTAGAAGTCCTCAACTTCTCACTAGCATTATTTCTGCTTAATTAGGTTTGAAACAAAAATCTAGTTTTACACGATGAAGCGAATTGAGGTGTCTAACAAACAAGAGTTATGTATTAAGCTGAATGTACTTCGCCTGGTGACACTTTTATCTACAGTCTACATTATATTATACTTACAATAAAATAATACAATTGCTCCAATCTGTAGTGAACCAAGTCCAAAACAAGCAGTCTGTGACCACGACTTCATCACGCAGATATCATTAAAATCGCATAATAATTATAAATATATATTACAAAACTCCACACAAATGATACGGGGTCAGATAAAAAATATAATTGGTTTGTTTGTTTATTGTAATAACTCAACAATCAATGGATAATAATGATAACTAATGGTTACAGGTAAAACAGGTAAATGTGACTAGAATTTTCGGTAATTTTCCTGATAGTAATACTCGTTTCTTTTTTTTAATTCGCACTGCCGGAACTGCACTGATGAATTCAAGTACCGCCAGTTGATTTTCAAAATATCTATCGACTTAGTCATTTTTAAAAATATATAGGACTAGCTGTTGCCCGCAACTTCGTCCGCGTGGTTAGAAGATATAAGTTATAATTTATACCTGCCTTTTATCTATCTATCTGCCTTCTGTTTGCAATGTAAGCGCAAAAAATGTGTTTTTACGACCTCACATTAGAAACCTCAAAAGTTGTAGCCTATGTGTTATTCTGATGTATAAGCTACATATATTGTGGTAAAGTTTCATTCAAATCCATTCAGTAGTTTTTACGTGAAAGAGTAACAAACATCCATACATCCATACATACAAACTTTCGCCTTTATAATAGTAGTAGGATGATATGATATGATTGTTATACAATGTTACTTAAAGAAGTGGTAGTATGCCACTTGGAAGTTGAAGACTTGAGGCCCTATGAGCATTGTATCACACTCCTAAGAAAAATTGCTTGTGTGATAATATCCGGACCGATTTCTGCGATGTCGAGACATAAAATTATTATATTATATATGTGGGAGCGTCAGGAACATTTTCCGAACAGTCTAGGTTGGCCTCCATCTTGGGCGTATGAGCGACGGGATGTTCGAAATAAAAGCGTCAATGTTATCTTGTAGATTGTATAATGTGAACTTATAACATTATGGAGTAGAATACAATAGGACGGTTGAGATGGAATATTATTTGAAGCCAATAGGTTAGTACGTGCTCGCTATTTTTATGACAACTGTCTTGACAAGCAAAACGAACGTCGTCGCACCTAGCGCCACCTACTACTCTATTCGGGGTAACCCGCTCCCTTTTATAATTTACCACTTACTCATTATAATAATAATTATGGACTATCTTAATACACATTTCCACAATCAATTAAAATCGTCTAAATAAACAAAGTATTCTCAATTAATCCGCGCGCCGTCATATATATTACATAATATTTGACTGCATGGATAGTTGAGCAGTTCAGGACACCATGCCAAACTCAATGTACGTGACGTGATGCGGACTTAAGCATATAATACGACATAGGGCATTATTGTCATCCAAGAATGTTTGTGCTTTTGATTTGAATGTTTGTGGAACCCCGGCACCACAAAGTGTTACAGGATACCAGCCAGTTGCGAAAGACAAGCAACTAGTTATAGTTAACAAGGCTGGGCGCAAACAATTCGACGATTAGAAGACCTAAATTTTTACCCACCTTTTAACTTCGTAATATCTATACATATTGTACTAAATCTATAGCTAAGCATCTGCTTCAGCTTGTAATAAGTTTTCTCTCTAACTCTCCAAAAAGTAATACGGTTAGAAACAATAACATAGAGTTTAATTTATAGAATACCACAATACGTTGAATGATACTAAATCAAGGTTTCGATGTCATTGTAATCCTATTCCTCTCACGACTGCTATCAGAAAACTTTCTCTGAACATTATATTAATAATGCATAAGGTCTATTGAGGATCGACTCACGTCCCTGTACTATGAGCACCTAAAGCAGGACAGTTGCTAGTGTGGGAGCAAGAGGTTGCTCTACAACTTGTAGCATGCTGTCTCGCTACCGCTGAGGCAACCATCCTCTTTTCAGACTTCATAGTAGGAATGCAGTCCTCCTTGGCACACTCACCGAACGATTTGCATTATTTTATTACGTTTTACACCATGATCAGCATGTTTGTGCATAATACTTTTTTATATTTTAATTCCGCAGTTAGGAATTTAATCCTGGTGTCAGGAGGATTTCACAAATATTCTAGTCACATAAACCAAGATGCCCAGAGTCAGGAACATGTATTCATGGATCACACAAATGCTTGTCAACACGGGATTGAACCCGTTAACTTTGATTTCACTACTTTTACCAAAATGATCTAGACTCACGCTGCGAAGTCTGTTTCAAATCGGAGGATAATAAGAAAAGACAGCAGATTTTCCAAGGAGTGAGAAAATAAACGACGTTCATATTTGTTATAAATTATTAGACAATTTTAACACCACGTTAACCAGTCTTAAACTTTGTATTCTAAGCACTAGTCAACTGATAAACTTACTAACCTACTTCAAAATACACTCATAAAGCCAGACACAAAAAAAAGTTAAGTTAATCGCACAAATATTTGTCCTGAATGTGAATCGAACCCGCGACCAGTAGACCCACATTCCAGTCACAATAATAGAATGTCTTGCCCATGAAAATCTGGGTACTGCGAAATTAAATCGGTTTTGTTATAACATAATGAAGTAGTCTTTCCTATATGTATATCACAATGGGATGCCATACTATCTTATTGTGCCAAGCAGTCTTGCTAGCTAGTACCTTAATTAAATTATATTCACACTATTGTCCTTGGCAGTGACCATGGCACTAATGCTTTCCTCAAAGGGTCAAAATTGTCTCGACTTTAAAAGAGACTGCGACCCCTGAGTTTGTTTCGATATTTCTTCTCAGAGTAGTTAGATAAAAAAAGAGATTTAAAAGTGGTGATTTATCCTACTTGCAGAATAAATAATTTAATTCCATGAAATCCAAAATGGCGATTCCGAATCAAATTTTCTCAAAATAAAACTCACGATATATCTGTTTGTATTATGAGAAAGTTTTATTCAATCAGATATTATACCTAAGTACAATGGCATTTGTTTTATTTTCACAGTACACAGCTGCATGAGTCTTCTTTTCTGAAGATATCATCTTTCTCTCGTACGTCAATAGGAAACTTTAAATATCTCGTAAATCATCCTTGTGCATTGAGTCTAGGATGTAAGTCAAGTCTAGACTAGAATCTAGTCGTCAGTTAAGTACCTGACGGATGGCCTTATTATTGTTGCGTGACGGATAAAGATATTTTTATCGCTGGACACGAGAGCTCATTAAACAATTTCCTTAGCCTACGTAGTGTTACAAGACAATGTTTGAGTTTTTCACGAGTTCAGAAAAATAATTCTAGCCTAGCAATCATAAATGAAAATAAAATATTTTTATACGTTTCAATGCTGGTTGTAAGTGAATATTAATAAAAATAAAATTCAAAAACAAAATAATAGTTCTTTTTTCAATTTTGTTATGACGAACAGCAGGCGTAATGATGACGGCCTAGTTAACATAATTTTAAAATCTAAAAGAAGTCTAGTCTAGCTCATAATTCGGAGAAATGTACCAGTACGAATAATTATGAGATAAAAAAAATATATAAACATTGGCAGCCATAAATTTTATCCACCACTGTAGTCTGCAGAAAAAAAAGTCAAGGACGTCGATGTTGGCAAAAAGATGCTTCAGGGTGCCAACTTAAGAAAACATTTGATTACAATTCAAAACGTAGAACGTGAGTCGTAATCGCCGTCGATAAGGTCGAAGTTTGAATAGCGGAATGTTTATCAGCAGCAAATCGATTGGTCATAACAATTATACATGACAACAAACGCCACTACTTTAGTAGCTCGCGAGACGCGATCGAATTAACACGGGCTTTGTGTGATTTAATTATAAAATAAAATGAATGTAATATCGTTAGCGGTGTGGACATTAGAAAAGAACTGTTTTATAGTTTATAGCGCGTTAATTGTGTGTTTCATTGCTTTTACTTTGTATCATAAAAATAAGTTGGAAGTGCATTACAGTGAGAATGCAAAAAAGGAAAAATTGGCGCGAACGGGGACCGGCGGGAAAGGTTAGTGACTGCACAATCCATAGACACACGATTTTTGCATCCTACCGCCTTGGAAAAGGATGAATATCGATTTTTTTGTGTGGTTGGTATACGATTATGGACGCATTTGAAGTCGTTAATCGTCAGGCTACATTATGGCTTTCTTCTTGCTTAACTTTTATTGATTGTACGTCTCAACGTCGATAATTTATTGAGAGAATATTGTGAAGTAAAAATTTTAATATAACTTTGCTTATTACATTACATTATGAGCAGTAGAAATACCATTCTACAGTGGTAAGGTTAAATTGTTCTAATCGAATAAATATAAAACATAACATTAAGGTGTGTTTAAAATAAATCGAAAACGCATTCAACAGAATTAATAACTGAAGCTCACTTCATTTTTTTTCTTTAATATTTGAATGTTAAGAAAATAGTTTTTTTAAAAAAAACCAAAGTATAGACTGAAAGACAGTTCATCATCAGGTAGTCCTAAATTCGTGATAAATGTCTGCTTCAAAAGTCGTGGAACGAATTATCAAATTTTAAAGAACTTGAGTTTAAGTGAACTCTAAGGCGCGATGACTCTTCAGAATGAACCGCAAAAAGTTAACCAAGTTCTGTCAAATGCTAGAAAAAAATGTCATAGAAACGGGTTTTTGTAAGTATAATCATTACTTTAGAGAATATTATGAAAACTTTCCTAGATTATTTAACCGAAAAATTAAATGGAGTCAAGCGCGAGTTGGACTTTCGAAATTGAGAGTTCCGCACATATAGTCTAAAGACAGAAAGAAGAGTCTTAGTGAAGGTTGGGGGAGGGGCTCAATTTAAATTAAAATCTATACTAATATATAAAGCTGAAGAGTTTGTTTGTTTGTTTGAACGCGCTAATCTCAGGAACTACTGGTTCAAATTGAAAAATTATTTTTGTATTGAATAGACCATTCATCGAGGAAGGTTTTAGGCTATAAACCATCACGCTGCAACTAATAGGAGCGCTGATATAATGGAAAATGTGGACAAGTATAAATTATGTGGCTAGGTATCTATATATATATAATATATAATATAATCTATATAAATCATAACTAATATCTTCTAACCACGCGGACGAAGTTGCGTGCAACAGCTAGTACCACATATACCAGAAATTACTTTTTTTACAATGGTTACCTGATTTTTATGACAAAGTCTCTACAGGTTAGCTGTTAAAAGGAGACTTGTTGTTTTCCTTTCTAGCCTTCCGCAAGTAAATAGTAATATTCGAATACAATTACAATTTATACGTAACATACTGTATTGCTTATAATACATATTTATAATGTAACGCATGAGTAATACCTACATCTCAGGTAACGCAGTCTTATCAAAATACGCTAAACTGTAAACATGTAGTAAGCGAAATTCAAACATTATTCTACAAAAGGTAAAGCCGATCTGATTATATTTTGTCAGCCATTACAAGATCTTTACTGAAAAGTCGTTTATTCGACTTCAAGAAGGAAGTCTTCCAGTTTATGAAATGATGCAACGGTTTACTCACGCGTATTTATCGGGAGTGCATAACTAGTTTTGGACCCAACCGGAGTCCTTAATCATGAGCTGACGCGGCGGGGTCCCACACCAGTTCGACTCTCGACCCCGAAACCAGTCTCACGATAGTTTCTTCCAGTTTAATGGTCAAACGTTATCACTAAAGATCTGCTGTCTTTCCGTCTATCACCACCCCGTATTTCATGTACCATGTTTGTCAGACGGCTGAAATTTTCACAGATGATATTATCATTATACCAAAAACTATGTTTATAAAAACTAGAATAACAAGAGTTGTTCTCTTGATGGTTTTATTCGCATGTATCACAATTCTCTGTAGTGTCTTTGACTAGCTGTGAGGCAGTAACAATACTAATAAGAATTTATAATCTAGAATGCTGGATAAATAAATTAAAGAAATAACAGCAAACTTAATAATGAACTAGGAAAAACTTCGCATAAATCGTATGCTAGACCGCATTAGAACCTGCATCCGTGCTGAGTCATGGCGTCATTGAACTCATTATTACGGATTCTACATTTTATAAATATCCACTTTAATATTTAAAACAATAATTAGTTTAAAGGATTTCCTTATTCCAAAGGCAAGGTCTATTTATTGTTTGTAAATAATCACTCTGAATTAAGTGCGCGTTGTTTATTTCTTAGTTGCTTGTAATCTTTATTAAGGACCAAAATTGATAAATATTGGAATGATGATAGTTAACAACTAATATGGATGATGAAAATATGTAAGTATTGATCCCGTAATATATCAAATGATACGACATTAAGCAGGTCCCTTGCACATCTGTTATGGAAACCCTATTACTTAGTTAGGTTTCTCTGCCTAACAGTGCACTTGACATCGGTCTGTATGTAGGTAATGAACCGTGATAGCTATTTTCACATATGACTTTGTTGCCATCAGAACTACAAAAATAAATAATTTCCGTCCTATTTAAAAATATGCAAGTTAAACTTGCACTTAAACAGATCTTTGAGTATGTTTTGTGTATATAAACTCAGAAATTAATAAAATAAACAGTGAATAGAGGTCCTAGAAATAAATGGACAATTAATATATTCTATTTCAAATGTATAGTTATCATGGACACGTGTGTAACGAGGATAGCGTGTTATCATTAGTGGGTTAAGGCCTGTGATCTCTGACCGTATTGAGGACGATTCGGTACACATGAACCTTAGCAATTACCCTTTTTACCCGACTGATTTGGCAGTAGGGATATGTTTTTGGGAAATATTCAAATAGTACACGTCTTTTCAATACTATTACTTACAGAAGCAAGTTCTTTGCCGTACACACACATCACAATTTGCGATTTTTTTGTATATTGTTTATAACTGCGCCTCGCGGTGTTACTTGAAGATAAACATTTATTACTAGCTTGTACTGTCCCACAGCCTGGCAAAAGCCTACCCACTTGTGTTCCATCACTTGTCTATCTCATGAGCCGCTAAGGTAAGAACGAACACAGGCCTGCCCGCGCCGTCTCGGTCGGTTCTCATCGGTGTGTGTTAGAGACCATTCAGTGGAATTTTTTGATCTGCCTGTGAAAACATACATCATACTTTATTAACATTGTTCTAGCCGATTTTTTTTCTTGTTCAACCTAAACCTATTCAACTGCAATGTTTACTTAAAATGTTGAGTAATTAGTGGTTAAAAGAAGCCAAACATAAGAGACACGATTTTCTTCAAATAAAATTTAATACATAAATTTTCATGGTTAGGTTATTGTTATACTAATTCAAGAGGTTCGAGGGTCATTTGAAATCTATAAATATTATCTGCAATAAATTAACTGTTTTTTAACATGTAGAGAAAACAGTTAACCTTTGCTTAAATAACAAGGTTAATAATAAATGCATATGTATAGATACACGGTATTTCGTAAGACTGATTAAAACTTAAATGTTACTAGTCGGTCGATCCCAATAAAAACGTGCGAGTACAATGCCCCAATTCTGCAACTTTACAATGGCCGATGAAAGAATGGCAATTGGATTAAATTTGAAATTATTTCTATTCTCTTAAGCATTTCACCAATACAATAATTGGAAGTTAATTGTATTGACCTTGAGGGCACGATCCCGTACTGAATTTACAATTATGGTGTTGAAAAATGCTTAAGAGAATACGAAAATTGTCATTTTAAGCTAAATTCCATTCATTCAGCGGCCGTTGTAAATAGCAGAATTGGGGCCCAGGTGTATCATTAAAAATACTTCACGTAGTACTTAATAATAGAAATAAAGCTAAAAATAGTAAAAAAAAACTAGTTAAACGTGTTAACAACATATTTAAAATTATATAATTATTTATTATAACTTATTACCTACATTAATATACAACTCGGCTGCATAAAATCAGCTGTTTTAACTTCTTGGTCCGTAACTATGTAAACAATTTTCTAGATCTATTTAGCAATGCCGATGACAAGGAAAATGCCAGGAGTATTTGCAATGATTGCATATTAACTACAAGGATTTTCATACGTAATGTATTAGACAATAATCAATAAACTGTTTTGTTTAAGATATGGAGATACTTCCTCCTACTTTTTATTATTTTTGATTAATTTCGTTGCGGGCTCCAAGGCAGTCAATTGTTTCCCCTGGGATACAAAGATGTGTTTGGATGGTTTTCGTTGGTGTCTTTGTAGATCCTGGCTTGAAGGAGCTGGAGTGACGGGCTTGTGTGGCCAGGGCGGCAAAATTGGTATAGTTATTCAAAAGTTAGGGTAAAGTAAATAAACTGACAACGACAATTAATTTTTGTGGAAGTTATAACAGCAAATGTAAATAAATATCGAGGTTGCTACGGCCATAAATCGGATGGGTGCCCAATTTCTTTCTTCAGCCTATTTGTACAGAACTTTCAATGCCGCGATTCCTTGACCAGTTTTACTTAAGCACTCGTAATTAGGCCACTCTTACATAATACTTCAAAAAACAAAAACCTAAAACGCGAAAATCTGAATAATGGTACAATAGAAATAGCGAGCAATACGCGTAGGTACGTATTGTATTCAAAATATCTAGTACGAGCCTAATTAAATTGGTCCATTCGTTTATTTAGTCTGAATGAGTAAATATTGACCTCATAACATTAATTGAGTACTTGGTATTAAATTGGTTACAATATTCAGGTTAAGTAGTATTTGGAGTACGTATTGAAAGAGTGGGCTGAAGTAGGTCCCTACCACTGTCACTAAGAGTCGAGATTGTTGTTACTGTGGAAGGGAGACACCGCTCTACAACTTATAGTGCGCTATCTCACTTTTACATCTGCAACGATTTTGATTTGAACGACTCCCGCATTAAGGAACTTAATCCTTGTGTCGCGGGGGGTTTGACAAACATACAACAGACGTAGAACAAACACGTCGTGGATCAAACAAACACTTGCGCTACGCGGGGATCGAACCCGCGACACGTCGCGCACGGCGTGTTTGGCGTCCTCAATCAAGCGGCTATCTGTGTGGTGTACTCTAAACTCTACATAATAGGGGACAGTAAATATTTATGTGACTACAAAAAAAAATTCTACTCCTGATAGCTGTTCTATGCCTTTGCTGGTTTTTAAATTACCTCTTGCGGTTTCATAAAATTATCGTATTATGACTATGGACTAATCCAGCCTTACAATAAGAAATTTGAAAAAAAAATCGTTCAACAGAATGTAAAAGTAATAAATAATCATTAATAAGTCATCCATCTTCACCTTTTTTATAATAGTAACTAGCATTCAAATAAAGTATTCTGTATATTATAGAAAGGAAATATTACGCATATACTGAAATATACAAAAAAACGAAGGTTAAAAGTAAAAACGCAGTTCGATTTCGTTATCTCTATTATCGTTATGAGTAATGTCTTCCTCTATTACAAACATTAAAATATTCATTATCATTAGTTACAATTATCATTACGTAGTCAAATATTTCTACGATAAGTTTAATATACTAACTGGGTAAATAAAACTTCATTTTCGTGAGGGTCTTACATAAAACGTATAAAATAATAATTAGACCTCCTACTGTTCAATGAATTATTAGAAATATCTTTGAATGAAGAAGAGAAGTTCCTATATCTATTTTTTTTCACCGTGTTCTAAAAGAATTTAAACACAAAATAGTATCATAAAACGCAACTAGATAAATTTAGGATATCAGAAACTTGAATTTTGTTTTAAAATAAATAATGGCACTTATTTGAGTGTATTGACAATGTGACGCCATGGTTACCATTGACAGAGTGAGCGACCTTATGACTCAAAGGTCGAGAGCCCGTTTTTGCCTTGCCGTCTCATAAACTATACAAATATATTTATAGTTTGTTCTCAAGCGAGGCTAACTTTTTGCATAAATGAGAATTATGAGGATTTAGTCCTTGGTTTTTAAACGACATAAAACACGTTAGTTTAAAAGATAGTATGGCAACAATACTACCTTAAGTCGTGGTGGTAGGCCCAAAGGTATTTTTAGGCGTATTCCATGTCCAAAACGGGTAAAAATGGAACCTTACTAAGGCCCCACTGTCTATTGTCCGTTCATCCGTCACCAGACTGCAAACCGTGAAAGCAAGAGACAATTATCACAGTTAATGTATTTTCATTGAACCTATAACATCAAATAGGTACCTTGGTACCTACGGTTATACATTTTTTGGTATGTGACAAATAAATTTGTCAGTATCCACTGTCAAATTGTAATATGCAACCGATTCGTTTAACTTAAATTCAGTGTCGTTAGTCCGACTCGCACTTTACCGGTTTTTTCAATTCGACGCCAACAATTCTTAAGCATTTAGCTCTCTCAGCCTAGAATAATAATTGTTAAATTGCCTAAGGATTAGATTCCGTGATTATTGCGATAGTATTTTATGGAATTTATTGTTTAACGGAAACTTACTCTACAATCTAATCGTTCGTGACCAGATGTGTTATTAAATCGATCGTTATTTATTTATTGATAATCATGTGACCGCGGCCGCTGGTACCAGTAGGTACCCATTGTGATGTTCAATGGTATTTACTTATTTCTAAACTAACATTGTTGATGGTATTCTTTGTTTTGTTGCTCAAAGAATTAAGGTCTCACACTTTGCACAAGATGATTATTGACTTTGTAAGACTGTAGAGTTAATTAAACGAAATGGATCATTATGTAAAATACAAAATGTCTGTAAAAAAATAAGATCATTGACAGCCTGGACCGCCAGGTCGAAGCCCGTAGCTTCTAATTGAACTTTTAGTAAATGGATTTGCAATGTGCACAATAATTAAAAAGGTAGAGCAATTCTCACTTGCTGAAAAATATGGTGATGGAAAACATCGCGATGCAACACACCCTTTAAAATCCCCAGTGTGCCGATGTACACTGAGGATTTTCAAATCAATTCAGTCATCAATCAATCAATCAATCAAATCAATTTGGCTCCGGAATAAGTTTTTATACTACCGAGGCTCTGAGTATGAGGTCGGTCTATGTGTCCCTCAGTCTGTCCGTTCGTTTGTCACCAAGCATCTAATGAACCGTGATAACTAGACAGTTTTTTTTCAGTCAGGTATGAGTCTGCCCGTGACCATGATACCTGCAAAGGTCTCGAAACGTCGGGAACTAAAATCAAAAATTAAACCGCGATAAAATCCGTAAAAGTAGTTTCATTTCAATGTCTAACATTCGCGTAAACCTAAGAAACCACTAGACAGTTTACGTTTTTACAGATAACGTATTTCTGTTATCACTACAACAACAAATGCTTAAAATATAGATCGAGGTAACGCAACGTTTTTTTAAAGCACCCATTAATAAAATTTGAAAGAATTAATCTTAATGGGAAGTCACTTCCGAAGTAAATGTTGTTAGTGTCAATGACTGATAACTTATCTTTAGTACATGTTATCAGGGACAAGTACAATTTAAGTGTGGGTCAATAGACCTCCTAAATGTGTGGACTTTATTTTGAGTTATATAATAAGAACACTTTTATATGTTCTTCTATTAATAATTACCTTCTATGTTTTTAATAGCTGTAGTCCATCACGTTATCCTTAACTGCGTGTGATACGGTTTAATGAAGTTTTTAAGGGGTCTTCTAAAAACGGGGCTACTAATACTCGAAATACTGTTCTAATGGATCTGTTGAAATAGAAGAAAAACAAATCTTTCAAAAACGCATAAATATTTTTACCGTACTCGTTGCTTAACCTAAATTTATTTAATTACTAGATATGGTCCGCGACTCTGTCCGCGTGGAATTCAGTGCACAAAAATCGCAGTGTAACTACTACTAATATTTCACATCATTAAAAAAATATTTTGATAAAAACTTACACCTCTAATTACACCCCCTTACAACTCTTTTTTTTCAGTAAATATATATACCTAGTACAAGTAAATAAAACATCATCTGTGAAAGCTATGTTTCTGGCTAAAAAGGACGTGCAATTATGGCAATAATAATACCACGTACTTGTATGGTATAACGATTGTTGTTATCGGCACATGATACATTTCAATTTAAATTACAGTAAAATGATACACCGTCATTATATATAAACAAGTATGGAGCGGAAACATTACATAAGTATATTATAATAGGCTTTGAATGTGTACTTATATTGTATTTGAAATTCAACACAAATTTATAGCCGAACTAGTTCTCAATCCTGAATATAAGGTGTCACTAGCTACCTGCAGTACCAAATACCAAGTTTCAACGAAATGGGTCTAGCCGTTTCGGCAAAAACATGACACACACAGCTACACAAACGCACACGCACACATGCAAACACACTTTCGCATTTGTTATTAGTATGATGTATTATTAAAATAACTGCTTGTACCTATTGAAACTTATTTATAAAAGAACATAAAGGCAAAAATAACTTTATATACATCTAACTGTTACAGTTGTGATTATTATTATATCTCTTATTTAAATATAACATTGTTTTCCTGATAGCGTGAGATAAACAAGTTTTGAACCTTGCACCGAACTCAATGTGAGGTTATAACAAAAAACTTATTGATAAACACAAAAACAGTTTTCTTTTTGGACCATTTTCAGTTTTACTTAAATATATCACAAAATATATTCTTCAAAATGTACGATAAAAAGGCGTAGTAGATACTTGAAACCTTTTACAAAAAAATGTACAGCTCCAAAATTAGGCAATTCATAATGAGGAACCTTAAGGGCCCTATACACATAAAACTAAAATCATCTTATACTTCCAGCTCGAGACTTCCCTGACGATGGCGACGATGATCCTGACCTCCTGGTACCAGCGATCCCGGAAGACACTCCTCATATAGTCTACAGACCCCTCAAGAGGACTGATGATGAGATCCTGGAGAGGTCCCGGGAGTACTACGAGCTGATGGCCGAGAGGAGGACGGTGAGGTCCTTCAGCCAGGAGCCAATACCTCAAGAAGTATTGGATAATTTGATAAGGACTGCAGGTCAGTGAAATATTAGATTATCTTCTTCTCTTCTAATATATAAAATTCCCGTGTCACGATGTTAGTTACCGTACTTCTCCGAAACGGCTTAACTGATTTTTACCAAATTTTATATGCGTATTCAGTGATAAGGGTTGCTCACACTAAAAATTGTTTGTATGTTTTTTTTATAAACAACGTTTGCTGGGTCAGCTAGTTCTTCTATAAAAATGCTTTTACAGTTAGAGAAGATCTTCTTCTTCTTCTTCTAGCGGTGCCTCTCTAATTAATGAAGGTAAGCGGTCAGCTTTTTGTAGTCCTCCTTATTCGTAGCTCGACGGAAAGGGTCTTCCGGAAGATCGGCTACCAGCTGCTTAATGTCTCTCTACCCTTCGTAGAATGAAATATTTAGTTCCTAGTTCAAACTAAAATCCATGTTGCTTTGTTGATCATTCGTGGATGTACAGGATGCCGCGATATCTATTGTTGGTAAACAAGTTAATTAAAAAATAAAAGAACACAAACATAATGTTTCTTGAATATAATGTTCTTTACAATCAGAATGTACGATCGGACTGCTTGTTTTTTCAATCAAAAATATATCATAATATACTTGTTTGCACGGATAACCAAGTGGTTGAGGTCACCACGCAAACCCACTGTGCGCGACGGGTTGCGCGTTCAATCCCGGCTCAGAAGAAGCGTTTGCGTGGTCCATAAATGCTTGTCCTGAGTCCTCTCAGGACAAAGGACTCCTGTCTCGTAAATGTCACTTGAATGTTGGTGAAACCTGAACACAAGGAAAATATTCGTCAGTGCGGGAATCGCTTAGTAAAAAAATGCGTCTCTATTACCAACTTTGATTCTATCAATTCCACTTCTAGGTTCGTTATAAAATTACTGGCAAATCAACTCGTATAGTTGTACTTATACCAGTATAACTCGTTAAAACGACTAGTTTTCCAAGTCTTAGGTCGTCCCGTCGTATTTATTCTAGTTAGAAAGTTGAAAAACATTTGATACAAGGGCTACCGGCTTGGGCAACTTTGATTTTCTTAGCAGGAGTACGGAATCTTTGAAGTCGATGCTAAAAATAATAGAAGAAGTTACATGAAATTGCTATGAAACAGACAGTAGCAGAATTTTGCCAAAGTACTTTTTTTGGTTAGAGTTTTTTATTAAAGAAATTATGAGAGATATTAGGTAATGATTATAACTATAGAAACACGTTGATTTTATGAATGTTATCATTAGGAAACTGCGTAAGTATGATGTCAAAAATAAATAAACCGAAAGGCTTCCAAATCTGTTATATCATTTTGTTATACAGTTTTTATCACTAACATAATCTTAAGATAAGATAAATACTATATTTTGACTGCAATGATCACAGACCTAGTATACAATTTTTAGTTTAGCGACTACAATATAATACAACAGAATGACAATAATTATACTCATGAATAAACTTTTGACGACCTCCGTGGTCGAGTGGCGTACGCACCGGTTTCAAGGTGTCGCTTACTCTGAGGTCCCGGGTTCGATCCCCGGTCGGGTCAATGTAAAAAATCACATTTCTACATTGTCTCGGGTCTGGGTGTTTGTGGTACCTTCGTTGTATCTGAATTCCATAACACAAGTGCTTTGGCAACTTACTTTGGGTTCAGAACAATGTATGTGATGTTGTCCGCATTTATCATTTTATAATAAAAACTCTTTTCTCCTATTTATACACTGTGCAAGCGAATTGACAATGTCTTCGTAGAGTATTAAACTTCAAACATGTAATTTTAATATTTTGGTTTAAAGTGAATACAAAATACAATTTTTGTGATGTTATTACGTTCACGTAGTCATGATTTTACATTTACATAATCTAATTTTTCTATACCGCCTGATCTTAATACTAATTGTTCTAACGATTTTCTACACAATCTATCAACAAGTAAAATTAGTCAATCAGAAGAAAATAAAACAAGTATACAATACATATAACATGGATATGAGAAGTATTGTAGACAATGAGAATATTACAGAAAGGCCTATTAATATGACGGAGGAAATCCAGACAATTAAAGAAATAAAGACGCAAATAAAACAAATCAATCTTGGACAGACGATTCACAACATGTTTCTGGGACCAATCGACCATAAAACACAAATAATAGTGATACAAGTACATTCTAACCTGTTTTATTTCCAAAAGCTACTGGAATCTCTGAAGCAAGCCAGAGGAATATCAAAGTCGTTGCTTGTCTTTTCACATGACTACTATGATAACGGCATCAACAATGCCGTTAGAAGCGTCCATTTTGCCAAATACATGCAGATATTTTATCCCTATTCAATTCAGCTGTACCCAAATGTGTATCCCGGGTATGATTCCAAACTGTGCTCTGATGGTTATATTTGTTCAAATTCTGAAGCTCGGGACGCAGCGCGGGCTCAGGAGAAGCACCATTGGTGGTGGCAAGCAAACCAGATCTTCGACAACATGCCAGTCACAAATGACTACTACTTCGATGTCTTGTTTCTAGACGAAAATAATTACGTGACTGAAGATTTCCTTCACGCGTATAAACTGCTTCAAGGTGTAAGACACAAATATTGTCCTCATTGTGAATTAATCAGTTTAGGTGCACACAAGCCTCGGTTAATTGAGTATCAGAAAAGGCGAGCTACATTAGTAGTCGAAATTTGGACTGATAAAATGCTCAAAATTGGCATTTCGTTTAATAGAGATATTTGGAATGCCATAAAATCATGGAGGCACGATTTTTGTTACTACAATGACTTTAACTGGGATAGTTCTCTGAGAAACATTGGCAGCAGAAAA
This sequence comes from Trichoplusia ni, assembly GCF_003590095.1. Lineage (NCBI taxonomy): Eukaryota > Metazoa > Arthropoda > Insecta > Lepidoptera > Noctuidae > Trichoplusia > Trichoplusia ni. Next base: position 17,557,894 of record NC_039481.1, on the reverse strand, counting down.
TGGAATGGAAATATATACGTGCTGGGTATCCTTGGTTCAAGAGTGCTGGAAATAGAGAAATGTAATGGTGAATACGTAGGTTGCAGAATAAACAAACTTTTTGATGTTCACATGTTTGTTAAATCTATTTCTAAGAACCTGTTCCCGAGAGGGATAGTTATGACGATGAACAAAAAGAGGGAGTTTAATAATACTGAGTCGGGAGGCTGGGAGGACACGAGGGACCAGGAGCTCTGTATGTACTTTTCAGCACAGAGTGCATGGTATTAAGAATCATTTTGTGAGGTTCGAGTAAATAAATTGCTGGTTTTAAAAGAATTAATTTATTTTAACCTGTTTCCGTTTTGTAAGCTGTAACAAAGAAGACCTGTTTTCTATTACACTTTTAGACGTTAACATGGCAAAAAGAAGTTCTCTTAACATGGTAGTGGGTCATGATAATCATCATATCCGTGTATAGGTACGAATTTCCAAACAAAATTAATTATAAAGTCATTCTTGGGTATGATACCACTGATCCTGATACCTCATCTAAAATGATAAGTATATAACTTACTATTTTACGAAGAAATAAAATTTAACGTCGTGAATTACAACGTTGATTTTCAGTACACTCTCTCACAAAAGTGGAAAAATAATTGAGTGGTTATTTAAAAATTACTGACATTGCCGTCCATGCTTTTTCCCAACTACGAGTATGTTAGGGTCGGCTTCCAGTCTAACCAGATTTAGCATCCTAATTAATTTATTTGAAAATCTAACTTTTTACTCGATACTCCGTAGCTAATCCTTTTTATCATTTTCTATTCGTGATAGTGATGACATTGTCAGATTATGCCGTAATGTCGAATTTATATTTGCCGTAATGATATTATTATTTTATAGATTTCTCTCAATTTTACAAAGTTGTTAAAATTAACCCTGTCATGTTCGACCTACAACCATGAATTTCAATCCGGAGCATTTTGTTCGTGTCTATCTTATAATATTTATCTTAGCAGTGTCCTCAATATTTTATGCAGTTTATCAACAAGTGCTGTTCGTTAAAAAACAAAGAAGAGATCTGCTGCACTACTTTCACGATGATAATTCTGACAACATTACCTATTCAGATTACTTGGAAATAAGATTCAGAGAGAAACGCTTAAATATGCAAAACATCATAAAAATGAAAACAATTATAAAGAAGATTAATACCGGACAAAGGGTATTTAATGCTGCTCTTGGCCCTCTGGTCCACGAGACTCCCGTCGTTGTGGTACAAGTACATTCTAATGTTATGTACTTCCGCCAACTCCTGAACTCTCTCAAGATGGCTAATGGGATCAAACAAGCTTTCATCATCTTCTCTCATGATTACTTTAGCAAAGAAATAAATAAACTGATCCGAGGCATCACTTTTGTCCGATACATGCAAATATTCTATCCATATTCGATACAATTGCACCCAAATGTCTTTCCTGGACAGGACTCAACACTATGTACTGAAGGCTACGTGTGCACGAAGTCAAATCTGAGGGACCCAGAAGCAGCGCAGTCTAAGCACCACTGGTGGTGGCAAGCCAATCAGGTTTTTGACAACATAGAGATAATGAAAGGGTTTAACACTTCTATATTATTTCTTGAGGAAGGCGACTATGTGACTGAAGATTTCTTCTTTACCTTCAAATTGCTGAAACAGGCTCGCTATCAACATTGCCCATTTTGTGAGCTGATAAGCTTAGCCGCACATGATCCTGAATTATCAAGATACGCTAAAAGAACCCTGATAACCGTAGAAATCTGGACAAATCGGATTCGTAGAACTGGGCTCGCTTTCAACAGAAAGATCTGGAATGCTCTAAAGAAATATAGTCGGGACTTTTGCTACCACAACGACTACAACTGGGATAATTCTTTTAGACATGTAGGCATTAGAAACTGGGAAGGAAATATATACATGACCGCTGTGTCAGGTCCCAGAGTTTTCAATCTCGAGAAGTGTGATGATAAGGATTCGGGATGTCGGGTGGAGTACCAGGTAGCGGAGATTCAGAAGTACTTTAAACTGATTTCGAAAAATCTGTTTCCTTGGGGCATCGTGATGGTTGTGAAGAGAGAGGAAGAGTTTAACGGAACAGCTCTAGGCTTGTGGGAAGATGTGAGGGATCGTGAATTGTGTATGCATTTCGTGGAAAATAATATTTGGTTTTGATATTTTTTGTGATTTGATTTTTTTGTATTTGTTTTTATATAGAAATTTCTTTACTGCACGTGTTTTTTTTTTCATTTAAAAAAAGCGTCAGACACTAATCTGTTACCAAGGCTGGTCATAAAATCTACAACTAGAACTTGACAGATTAATGGTTAAGATTTTCCTGCAACCTACTGCGACTTTGACCTGATTCAAAATAATTGCAGTCTCGAATCTCATTGACCTAAAACTATCCGAGCTATAATTTAAAGAAGTGCGTGTCTTACTGTCTCAATGACTCATCTTAATCTTGCAACGCATACGTACCTTCTCACGTAAAAGCATTATTTAATTTATTCAATGTAACTATTCAATTCAAGGTATCTTTGTTTCATGTAAATTTTAATAAAAAGTCATTTCAGGAATGGGGATTCGCTGTAAATAAAATCGATGCGCAAAAACAAGATATTTATAAAATATTTGCCAACACAAAATAAAAAAACCAAACAATGTTTTTAAAACCAAACACTTTGTTTTGTGAAATGCATGCAGAGCTCATGATCTCTTGGGTCAGTCCAGAAGCCAGTCGCTGTCGAATTGAAATCATCGTCGGACATCACTCTGATTTTAATACTATATGGGTACAAATGTCTCGAAATCAATTTGACGAACTTTTTCACCTCCTCCACTTTGTACTTCAATTGACATCCAACGTGCTTATCATCACATTTCTCCAACCGAAATACCCTTGGACCATCCATAGTCGTTAAATATATGTTGCCCTCAAATTTCACAGAGCCTAAATATTTCAAAGATCTATCCCAATTTGAATCATTAAAATAGCAAAATATGTCCTTAGCAGCTTTTATGGAATTCCAAATATTTCTGTCAAAAGCAATTGCCGTGCTGGGCATATTATTTGTCCAAACTTCTACTGACACAATACTCTTTTTTCTAGTGTACTGGGCTACATCAGGGTCGTGTGCCGCCAAACTGATCAATTCACAAAAAGGGCAATGGATATTTCTGGCATACTGAAGCAGTTTATACACGACCAAAACATCTTCAGTCACATAATTATCTTCCTCCAAAAATAAAATGGGATCGCTAAAGTTTTGCAGGACATGTAGATGGTCAAATATCTGGTTGGCTTGCCACCACCAGTGGTGCTTAGACTGAGCTGCTTCGGGATCTCTGTGGTGTCCTAGATTACAAGGAAAACCATGTACACAAGATTTAGGCTCCGATCCCGGGAATACGTTAGGATGTAACTGCATGGAGTAAGGATAGAATATTTGTATGTACTTAGCAAAGTTGATAGTCTTAATGAGCTTGTTGATTTTGTAACTGTAGTGGTCGTGAGAGAAGATTAGAAAGGCCGAATTGATAAAGACTGCTTTCTTCAAAGCTTCTAAGAGTGTTCGTAAATAATACACGTTCGAATGACATTGTATGACAATAACATAGGTCCTATTGTTGACGGGTCCCAAGTATCTGTTATTCACTGATTGCTTCGTGTTAATCCATTTAATCCTTGACTTGATTTTATATATATTTCTCATGTAATTTCTCTGATTCCAGAACAACTTTTCCGCTTTTTCATTTTCAAAATCGTATTCATCGTCGTGGTAATTGTGAACGTAGTCTCGTTTCAACTTTTTGACGTACTTCACTTGTTCATAGACAGCATATATTACTGAAGCCACAGTAAAAAGGAATAACAAGCAATATATCCGCCACGAATTGAATAGGTACCTCATGGTTACTGCCTGCCATCAAATTGATTTTATCCTATACCAACATTTCACATACAATTTTTGTCGTATAAAAATGTCGTCGAATTAAAGGCATACTTCACGATCCCTCTTGACTAAGAAACTGGACCAAATAATGAATTAATCATCGCTTTTTATTTTGGTTAACGTTTCTCAAAACATGAGATATATCATAGCAATACAATAGGCTGTCAATGAGTGAATAATCATAGACAATTAAAATTATGTCATAAATGTAATCACCTTGGTTCTAGGATCTGACCTCACGTGCCGTTAACCTTCAGGCATCAGTAGAATAATAATAATAAGTTCTTCGTCCTTTGAATTATTATTTAAAAAATATCCTGTACATCTTATTTTCGTACGTATTGAAAACTTTACTAACCAGAAAAATCATATTGCTACAGGAACATCACCGTCAGGAGCCCACACTGAGCCCTGGACATTCGTCGTCGTCCAAGACCAAGAGACAAAAACAGCAATAAGAGAAATTGTAGAAGAGGAAGAAGAATTAAACTACAATAAGAGGATGTCCAGACAGTGGGTGACGGACCTGAAGCCGTTTGGTACGAAGCCGTTGAAGCCGTACCTGTCTGACGCTCCAGCGTTGGTGCTGGTCTTCAGGCAGACACATTCTTGGAGAGACGACGGGAAGAAGAGGATGCATTACTACAGCGAGATCAGTACGGCGATCGCTGCTGGGTTTCTTCTGGCTGCTATTCAAGTAAGTTGTTTCTAGTGTTATCTATGCAAATTGGTTTATCTTTATTAGAATTTTGTGAAATGTTCACCTACCAGGGTATTGATCATTTTCATTTTTTGGAAAAAGTTATGTTAAGGTACTGTTCAATTTGATTGATGCTGAGTTTCTAAGAATTATTATGTTAGGTTTTAAAAACGATTCGTAAAACCATTCAATGTCTGTATGATTAACGATTAGATAAAAATGAGTATTATTTTAAGTCTATTAAACAATTAACTGTACTGTAGTCCCGAAGTTACAAGAAAATTTCTTCAGCAAATGTAGCTGTGTTTCAACTGCCTCATAAAATAGTTGGATGTTTTCCTACGGTTTGTTAATTGTAAACAAGAAATAAAACGCAGATCAAAGCATTTATATTTAGCTGCTTGTGTACCTTTTGTTCGTCACTGACAAACCTGGGGGCTTACTGCTACGGAAGTTTTGTAACATTATTGACGGTGTAGAAAAGAGATGCCGCTCTATCCCATTTATAGCGCTGTCACGCTTCCACAACCATCATAATATTCCTTTAAGGCATGGCGGCAGACCCTCTGGATTAGAAATAACTAATAAGCACAATAACCGCCCCATTCCAAAATAAATACGGAAGGTACAAGACAGATTCAAACCATCCAAGATTGTTACGATACTAGTTTTCTAAAACTTTCATAACTTGCAAGACAAACGTTTTATTTATTGTCTAATTGACCACTGTCTCCATAATTCCAGTACTGTGGCCTGGTCTCCCTAACATCGACACCGTTGAACTGCAACGCCCGTCTTCGGGACCTCCTCTCCAGGCCGATCAATGAGAGACTGGAACTGCTCCTGCCAGTTGGGAGACCTCATGAGGAAGCCACGGTCCCAGACCTCCAGAGAAAGAGTTTGGAAGAGATCATGGTGAAAATCTGAAAGACTGAAACTTTATATGTTTTAAATGTGATTTGATTTGAAGACTATCAATAACTGAGCCGACTTCGATTTCTTGAAGCTTTGTGTAGCCATTGTTATTAATTTTCTTAGTTTATCGCTTTTTTCAATTTGTAGATACAACTTGCATCTACAAATGTAATATGGGCGCAGGCATACGTATGTTTCAGAAGTGATCTTTTCGATTCTTTGTGAGTTCAAAACATTCAAGATCAATTAGTATAATTTAGCATTTGCATGCATTTATCTTGCAATGAACTTTAATTAGGCATGCGTATAAGATTTTACTATATACCTAGTTAAGGAATGTACACCGTGCCTTGCGTGTGCCTTTTTTGTATTGAAATTATATATTTCAAAGCGTTCTTGTTTTTATTTTCTCCTCGTTGTAACCGGCATTTTTAACTTTACTTGACTAAAGATGTATGAAATACATCAGTGAAAAGTACCCAAAACTTTATTCCATGATGATTTTTAACCCATTTTCAAGACTCTTGGAGCTACGAAAATCGATACTTAAACATGCGCATGTGAATTCATTGAAACCAGTAATGTACAGCTTTATAGAAACTCATGCGTAACGAGCTGATGCTGTTAATAGTACAGTTAATGACATGGATCACTTGGTGAAAAGCGCGGACGTTGCTCTAGGTACAGGTTTCCTGGAAGATAGTGGAAACAAAAACACAGTTCAATAGTACATGTAGATATATTACAGTTGACAAAAAGTAATTAGTACACATTTTTTACATGATATAACAAGGTGACATTAATTTAGTGTTAAGTCAAATCAAAATGGATCGATCTGATCGGTGGTAATTCAGAATAAAAGCCAAGCACTGTGTTTTCGTCATTTTTTTATTATCACAAAAAGATTTATTTAGCAACGTAAACGACACACTGAATTTAAGGGTCACAATCCAGACGGATACGGGTACGGGGTGTTCAGCAGCGGCGCTTCTTGCGCTTGCAACTGCGGCGCTTGCGCTTGCAGCTGCGGCGGCGCCGGCGCCGGCTGCAGCTACGCTTTTTGCGGGGACACCGGCGCTTCTTCTTGGGACAGCTACGGCGACGGCGCCGCTTTGGGCGACAGCAACACTGTAACACCAAGTGTTTTCGTTTGAGTAGGTCTTTTTTAAGTCCCGCGGTCGGTATTAACTTATGTTTGGCTGCGAACCGATTGACAGGACTTTGGGATAACAAGGCAGCAGCCGATCATTCCGACATAGACAGCTCATATTCTGTGTTACTTAAATGAAAAAAATAATTTTCGTTAAACTTTAGCTACACTATCTCCATACCGATGCTAAAGTTGAACGCTACTCAGACGTAACGATAGTAGCAACCTTACAAAGGGATAAAGTAGGTACCGCCAACGACACGGGATAGAAATGGTAAAATTCTAACATGTGGGAAATTACATTCAGTGAATTTAATTTTTTTCATTACTTCTCTTACTATGAATACTATGAAATCAAAACTAATGCTGAAAACTTCAATGAAATTTCCTAAAATTAAGACAGGGCCCAACTAGTAAATACGGAAGGGGGAGAAACAATTGTCCTCCAGGTGTCATAGGATTTTCGAAAAGGTCACGAAGCCCCAAAAATTCTCGTTGGTGGTGGTGAGGATGAAGCCGTACCTTGCAGGATGGCTTGCGGCGGCGACGGCGACAAGACTTCTTCTTTTTCTTGGGAGGGCAGCAAGCGTCAGAGGTTTCGTCAGACCGCGATGCGCGAGACATCGAACGGGTACGCATGCATTTATCACCCCCACGTCTACTGCTGCAAAGTTACAGGAAATCGATGTTGTAGTCATTAGCAGTGTAAATCAAGTATTACATTACGATCGTACCTAACTATTTAATAGTCTTTCACCAAGCCCACTGAGCGTGTCGTGTCGCGGGTTCTATTCCCATGAGGACAAACATTTGTGTGATCCACGAATGCTTGTTTTGAGTCTGGGTGTCTTGTGCATGTGATTTGTGTGTTTGTAAAACCCCCCGCGACCCAAGCATTAAATTCCTTACTGCGGGAGTGGTTTTTTAAAAAAGAAAGGAAAAAGTCATCTTTCCCAAAATGTGTGTACGAGAAAAAGTTTATAATAAAGTAATTTCATTGTAGCCATGATTCTTAAAATATGATTGCTTTTTTCTCAGTAACATTGTCTTAATGACAGCATTATTAGTGGAACATTATTAAATAAGAGAAGATGTAATTTAGATTTTTGCCAAAAAAGACAAAAGATACAAAGAAATAACAAAAATTACCTGCGGCTCCTGCGATCTTCATCGTGGCTAACGTGTTCACTGGAAAAGTGGTAAAACATCTATCCGTTACAAAGTTCGTTGCTTTTTCAATAAAAGGTAACAAGGTTTGATCTAATACGAAAATTTTAACGAGATGTTCATCGATCATGGATCTCGTAACTAACTTAGACAAACATTTACAATTGAGAGGATAATACTTATTAGTTGGCCTATTTTACGTTTTCTATAGTCTATTTAAACTTCTTTTGAAGAGGAAGAAGGCCAAAAAGAAAGTACATAAACCAACTGAAGAAAAAGGGTAGAAATGACCAAAAAAAATCAAAGTGATGGCGAAGACTAGACAAAGATGGAAATTGCTACGCCGACTAGTGCACTTATTTTTTCATTGATTGATAGCCTACATATTTAAGCCTAACTTTCCTAATCATTGAAAAGACAGCCTGCTACTGAATTGTCGATGCGGTTCAAGCTACTGATTACTTGCGAGTTCATGAAGAATTATAACCCCTTGCCATACACCGACGACTTTTGGAGCCTGCTTTGTATTTACTCTTACTAAGACTACAACTTCTTTAGGTGCTACTCACTGGTTGTCAGCAGCTTTTTCTTTCTGGTCGCCATCGTTTTTTTTCCTGGATGGCGAATTGGCTCTCTTGCCCTCGTGGTGGTGGCCGTGCTCGGAGTGGCGGCGCGCGGCCGCTGCTCGCCGACGTCTTGCAAGAACAAAATTAATAAGATCAATAAATCACACGTGATAAGTAAGGCTATACGCGCCTCATTTCATAGCAATTTCAAGTTTCCATAATTTAATATTTAAAAATAGCGCAAGCTTTTGGGATGACACTATTACTATTTTCGCAGATTTTCATATATTTCTTAATTCTCAATCCAAACGTGTCTGTTTGGAGGTAGTTGATGCGGTCGTAGAGAAGATTTATTTTCTCTTGAGACGCCTGATAAAACAATTATAGCAAAGTTACTTTGGAACAAGTAGATGGTTAAAATGCTAGGAGTATGAATATTTTCAACTGTGAGTAAAACAGCTGATTAAGAAATTTAATCAAGAGTTACGCATTTTGGTTGGTTAACGTGTAATAGGGTGAGGAGAAGTAGTTTTTGACGTTTTACAGGAAGAAAATAATTGTCAATCTTTTTTATGTAAGCAAACGCATGCGAGTCCCAAAAATAACACTTCTTTTAATTCCTAGAAACTATTCAACCCAATTTACGGTTTAGTAAGCAAGTTAATCAAGGACTTTAAACACATGAGAAAATGAGACTAAGAGCCGTATGTAGGGACAACACTTAGGCAAGTGGCTATTTGTCTTTAAATTCCATTAACACCGACGGCTTAGGGCAACAATTTGCTATGCATTGTTCTGGCAAACGGTCTGTTAGATATTTTATCGTTTCTACTTTATAGTATTTAGCTTACTTCTGCTGGAAGTCGACGTAGGTCTTTAGACGCGCGGTGTAGCGCGGCGCTTCGGTCTCGCTGCGCTTGCGCATAAACACCACAACGTCATCATTCAGCTTTTTTTTCTTCTCGTCGTCGGGCTCCATTGTGCCGCGGCTCCCCACTAATGGTCACCTGGTATTACAGACTTAGTATGAGTGCTGTTTCAAATATATGTCATAAACTTTATGACATGTAATAAGTTTGTTTCGCCATTCATTGTGTGTCTGTGATGCTCGAAAATTACAAGAGGTTTAACTTTCGCGACTAAAACGTATCGTTTTGTGTATCATAGTATATTTATACAATAGTTTAAGTCAAGTGCAAGTTGTACTTGTAAATCTGGTTGTACAAGTAGGCTAAAAAAATGAAAAAAATTGTGAGTTATTTCCCATCAACTTTGTGACTAACAGCGATTTCAATGTTATAGCGGCAAGCATTTAAGTATTGTTTATTTAATAAGATACAGCCTGATGACAGCTGAACTTATGGACGGACAGACAGATGGACACAGCGGGGCCGTAGTAATAGGTGCCTTATGTCCATCTGTTCAAGTCTGCTTTTGTCAATGTTGACATTATTTTGACAACTTTCCATCCACTAAATGTCAAATTAGAAGATATCCTTACTTCTTAATTAAACTATATCACTTTTTAAGCATTCTCGGATGACCTATAACAAGCCCTTATGTTGTGATGTATGTGCTTTTATTTAGTAAATTATAATCATCTAAGTTTGATCAGAATAGGTTGTGGTTACACTTTAGCCAGTCGCCTAAACCATATTAAAATTCGCAAAGAGGGGGAGCCTTGTAGTAGTAGTTATAAGTTCCCTCGCAACGGAGAAGCATCTATAGGTTATGATAAGACTATGAGTGCATATTGATAAGTCACAAACTAAACACTTGATTAAACATAGTATTCGCTGCAATCGCACCTTGGCAAGCAAAGACATCATACAATAACATGGAACATAGGAACTTATGGAAGGACAACAACACAGGACTTGGTAAGCACCTACTCAAGTTATGTGTCCCAAGATATAATCAGAAAAAAAACAAATCATACCACTTCAGAGTTGCCCGTCGCCAGAACATTCTTGTCAGAACTTTAATAGAGAATTTTGTTAAAAAAAAAATTGACGAAAATAAAATTGAGCACTATAGGAAATGTGACATTACAACAAAAATTTCTTTGTTTCGACTGACTGAACCCCACTCTTCTGTATACGAAAACTTGACATTAAATTTAGAAGAACAAAACGGAGTGCCAGTTACTGCTCAAAGTTGCAATAAACCTTTTTATCTGACCTGTTTTTTTGCCAATAAGGAAATGTCGATGTAACTTGGGCCAATTGTCTGTTTGAAAATCAGCGTTAATAGAAAATAAAATAATCTGATTTCGATTTCGAAACACGGTTTTGATTATTCGAGAATCTTTTTTCGCAACTTTGACAGAGGTTTGCATATTGGGTTAGCAGCAACTGTTGCAAATATTTTTATCGAGGCAATACAATGAAATCCTTATAATTTTTTCCTGATTTCTATTCTGATTCTAACGTCTCTAATTACGAAGTTTGGTTCAATAAAAATAAAGAGAATGTTTCATATCTATCTATGTATGCTATTTTAAAATACATCTCTAAATATCGTATGAAACGGGAAAACGTGATTTTTAGTCCCTTTTTCATAAATGGGTTAATGTGCTTACAGCTCGGAAGCATCGTGTTAACATTAAGAACGTATTATTACAACAAAATTACATTTTACAATACAATTCAACCTTATCTGGACGAAATAAGGACTAATTTAGTTCATTTGCTATGTTAGGAATGTTAAAGTTAAAAATACGTCTTCGGAATGCTTCGTGTGTTTCCGCCGGCGCTCGACAACGCTCGGCAGTGCGCGGCCGCCCGCCCGCCGTACGTGCGCACACGCGTTGGGCGGCGCTAACGATCAATTAAATATCAACAGTTTTAAATTATAATATTAATACATTGATTCAATAATACGAAAAAATCTTAATTACTAATTAATCCTCTAATTTATTGAAATTTCAAAGTATGGGAAAAGCTTTAAAATAGTTTAACTACAGTGTTAAGTGAGTGTGTGTAGTGTACAAATACAAAGTGTTATGTGATAGATAATTCATGTCCAAATATTTATTACCGTATTAAATGATTGTACCAATAGATATCGCGGTTATATCAAAATGCATTCCGTTATAAATTGTCGTGCCTCGCCACCGGACGATGCACGTGTTTTTATTTTCATTTATAAATAGTCCAGACACAAACCGACAGTCTGCGGCTGCACCATGACGTCACTGAAGGAGAATAGTGACGTCATCGACGGCCCCGCAGAAGAAGAGAAGATTAGTAAAAATGAACGAAAAGAGCCGAAAGATTTGGCGGAGTTGCCTCCGAGTGGCACCTCCCTCCATAAGAGGCGGAGAGGAGAGCCCCCGGCCACTCTTTCCGTCAAGACTCCGCAAACCCCTTCCGATGCGGAGGGGTCCTCTCCCTGTACGGCGGGACCATCACCCCCTGAAGAGTTCTGGTCCCTCATTGATGGAGACACTCCAGATCCTGAAGCGTTTTGCGAGAGCATGCTGAACAGACTAAAAGAGCAGAACGATGCCATATCTAGAAGGGGAAAAGAAGTAGCGCAGAAAACTAAAGGCACTCTAGAGGCTCTGAACCAGCTGGAAAAACTGTTAGAATTGTTAGATCAGTTCGTATCTCTGAAAGAACATAATTCTCGTCTCTTGAGAAGATTGAAGGACGTTAATCATTTGAAGAGGCTCCACAGTGCTCACAAAAAGATAGACGCTGAAAATGAGAGACTCAGGTCGGAGAGCAAAGAACTAGACCTTATCAATGAGGCTTTTGATGCTGAATTTGAATGGGAATATGGTCAAATGCTGTTTGACTCCATGATCGTAGGGAACCGGCCTATGAAGAGGTCAGGGTCGAAGTGGAAAGGTCATGCGCGGTTTGGAGGCTCGTTGCTACGGAAGCAGAGGTCCAGGTCTGCGGGAGGGGACGAGAGTGATGCAGCCCCTGGTACCCCTTTCAGGCGAAGATCTGAGGGTATTTTTATGAAGGAAGTCGACAAATCCAAGGTTTCCAAGTGGACAAGAGTCAAAGCAGCTTTTAGGTGAATACTTTTTTTTCTTACCGAACTAAAATTATTAGGATGCTTTAATAAATTGTTTCAGAAATTTTACTAGTAGTAAAGTTAGGAAATGTATTAATCAAGATAGTTGGCCTGAAATAATTTAGCATTCGTTTACGTTTGATAAATTATATGTACAAAATGATGTGAAAGTGATTTATTTATGAAATCTATCTTACTCGAGAAAAAGTGTACCTACTTTTACTAATTATTATAAAAAGTTCGCGTGTATGTTTAGCGTCGCGTCCAGTTTAACTTTCATTTACTGTCAAGAGTTATTTAATAAGTAGCCAGTTTTTAAGGTAACTTATAATCTGTCTAAAATTACCTATTTAACAAATGTCACTAAATAGTTATAGTGATGGCAAAATGTAGAGTATGTTTATTATCCTACGCGAAGGGATCCGGGTTCGATACACCTTTCAAGTAAATATTTGTGTGATCTACAATCCTCAGTCGAATCTGTGTTTCATGTATAATTTTGCCCTAGATTTTTTTGAGGAAATATGAGTAAAAACGAAAAATTTTCGTAATAAAACTCGGTTTCCATGAAACGTATATTATTTTCCTTGTTTATTAAATACCAAGAAATCACCAGCTCATATCGTAATTATCTTTATAAAACCACTTGTGTAAGCATTCTTTAATTAATAAGATGTACGAGTAAATCATTTCTGCAGCCTTTTAAGGCAATAATAGACACTGAGGTCAAGATTACAAATAAAGTAATAATTCAGCCTTATTTAAACATTGACCGAACCTCGAAGTATACAGAACCTCCCACACAAATATAATTATTTCCAGTATTAAAACAATCTCTGCTTTATGTCGGCCTCTGAACTCTCGTCTCAAAACCGAGTTTTTAGTAAATTGGGTTAAAACAAATGTGTCCTAAATAATTGCCAGTTTTAATGAACCTGGCAAATATTTGTGTTTTTAATATCAACGTGTTTATAATATTTGATGTCTTCTTACCACTGAAATAGTCTTAAAGGTACGAAAACAGCCTTAAATGGAATTGTAAAATATTAATATTGTGTTATTGGAGCCAATATCTTTTAATTGATACAAACTTACTATAAGAGAAAGATTTTTATAAAGCACTATATAAGCATCTCGTAGTTTGCGTATGACATTCATAGAAAATACCTCATAAACTTACATACTTTAAAAAAAATACTTCCTTAACTAAACATCCTAATAAAAAGCTGTTTATTCCATAGATGGGAGAAAGCCCAATGGCCGCAATCTGCCATGGGTGGTGCAGCCAGCGCCGTGGCAGCCGGCGCCATGGTGGGGGCGGTAGCTTTAGCCGGATCCTCTCCATCAACCGCCACCCTCACCAACCCCGAGCCCCGGGACTCCGCAAGCCTCACCCCTGGCAGTGCACTGTCACTGACTCCTAACTCTTCGTGTGAAGAGCTGAGAGTGGATTCTGGTACGTTATGAATTTCATTTGAGTTATTATTTGTGCATATATCAAAGTATGAAAGTCCTTCTGCATAGCAAAGCTGAAATTCTCATCCATTTTTTTGCGAGTGTACTTATCAATACAAAAATAATATTGCCCTGCAATATTTCTTATTATTTTTTATTAATAGTCCGCTTTCCCATTTCCTAGACTGGAAAAAAAATCAAAACCATTCGCTTATTTATTTATTCATAAGATATCGAATTCAGGTTTTTTAAATCTTGATTCTCTTACGAGATATTTTAGCGGTACAACCGCCCGTTGTGGCACCATATAACAATTTATCATCATCAAACCCTTATGTGGTGTGCAATAAAGGACATCTGATATCACATGCGTTTTAAATGATTTTTTGTATTATTGGATATAATATAAGTGACTAAATATTATTATGAAACATAATGTATGGGGTATCGTAAGCCCAATATTCAGGCTTTTCAAACGTCATCCACGTTTAGCTAAGCTTACAGGTTTATATGATAAATGATTTACAATACTCATAAATGCTGATGTGTTAGAAAATTATGTAAACGTAATGTCTCATAAATACGGATTTAGGAAAACCCTAAAGCTATTTCAACACTGTGTTTATTATTACTATCCAAAATAAAGGATACCTTTGCCAATAGTAGGACACAAATAGGATCAGGTATATAGCCTGGTATTAAAAGTTTTTAATTCCAAGAAATTCTACTATCGAAATAAAATAAAAAGTTGCAATATTTATTTATTTACACTTTTATACATTTAATGGACAATGGAGGACTTAATGCCTGAGGCATTCTCTACCAGTCAGCCATAGGGTGATGCGGAATATTATCCTCATTATACATAAATAATGTGCAATATGTAGACTTACTTATTTACATACTAAGTAAAATAATACTAATACGTAAGATATATTAAATACACATACTTAGATTAAAGAATTAGGAAGCTGAAGGTTTAACTAATTAACGATGGTTAAATTTAAAATTGATTTAAAATTGATTTACGATTGTACGATTTTTGCTTTCATCTCTATAACATACTTACACGTTTGAAACTTGTCTCAAAGTCAGAAATTTCCTTTCCATAATTACTGAATTCACTTTCTAACATTTCAATAGTTCCGCAAAGCATGACCTTATTCTGTCAGGGTGATTCACTCGAAACTCGACAGTCTGCGCGTGCGCAACTCTTAGCGTTACTTTGATCGGAGATAACGTAAACTGCTGACTCGATGAGAAACATGCGTCTGAACGATCGGAGAGATTTGCTCGCCAATTATGTAATTTTCGTGGAGATAGAATATTGCTGAGATGAAAATATTTTCTTCATCTTTTTGGTTAGTTGATGCCAAAGTTTGAGTGGTACACCTCTGATAGAGCTTAACAAACCTTTGAAATAATATATGTTCATGTGTACATTATCTAACGTGTTTCTACTACGCTCATGCATTTAAAAGGGTATTAATCCAAGCCGAGATTCGAGCCTGCGACCTTTCATTCTAACGGCTACAGATCAGGAACGTATTCCCAAGATTTTCTGTTTCGTTGCTTGTTTCAATTTCTTAAACATAAGAAAGAAGCTAATTATCTTCATTCCCTACAATTTCTGATCAGGTTGCTCCACAATTCTTCAAAAAACTGTTGGTCAAAGTAAGAGCCACGTTTCACTACAGTCAAGCAGGAAAACGTCACTCTCAACCCACCTCCTCCTAGTTTCTGCTACAACAAGTAATAAATAACACTTCCCAACCTAAATCATAATTCCAGTGAACGTAATTTCTCAAAACTCTGTGACACATATACAAACATTCATATGTAAAATCTAAATATGATGAATTGGATTTTTACTACAAAACTCTCATTAATCCTAGTACCTACCGATGTTACCATTTCAAAGCTTTCCCTGTTTCAATTTATTTAATAAGTATTTACAAACTCTACAGAAAAACATTGTGGTATGTATAATCTAGATCCAGTGAACAGTCGTGGTGATGATAAGAATTTCAGGAATCGAAAAATAAATAGTTTTATTACCACACCTTGATGAATGTCCTATATCCTTCCTCAATGAACTTTCTGAGATTAGCGCTTTTAAAAATAAACTCTACAGCTTTGTAACATTTATTCTATGTAAGAAGACCTATAGCCAGTAATTTTGCAGTATTATTACAGTAACATTAGTGTTATCAACTTACCCCTACAATATTTAATCCTGTTGCATACCTTGCAAAAAAAATCTTAGAGCCGATCTAGATGTGATAACTTTAACCACAACATATATTATTATGACATAGAATTGTTGATGAAAACTCTTAAATTTTGACACAGAGTCACAATAATTTAAATTTATTGATAACGTCAGTTTCTCAGTAAATATTAGAAATAACTGAAGAATTGTTTCAGGTATGCGCAAGAGTGTGCGAGAGGATGGCGACAACACATTCCTGCAAGCTCCTACGCAGGTCAGAAACAACATAGTAATTACCACCATGCAGATAACACAGAAGGCTAGCTCAGACAAAGCTACTACCAACAAGTGTATGCGTAACTTTACCTTTTCCATTTAATATGGAGATAGTGAATTGACTATGCAAATGATTTACGTCAACGTATACAAAACAAAATCGAAAGCCGGTTTGGATTATCAAAGTAAATAGAGATATCTCCGAACAAACTTCCTCGTTTTTTTTAAATAAAGCCAAAAAAAATATCGTAGCACAAAGTCGTATTATATTCCTTGGCAACTTACAGTTTTATGAAAAAAGAAACATGTATCAATCATAAATATATAGCAAATTCTCAGGAACACAACAGAATGAGCATTCTGCATAAACCTGTACAGTGAGATTCACTGAAATAGCAATTGAAAATAGACCCATTCACGCGCGATTCCGTCTGCTAAACGACTAGCACAATTATTTATGGTGATTATTGTGCTAATCTCGGCGGCAGGGTGTAGGCACAACACCGATAAAACTATCTCTGGACTTTGGGCAGGAAGATAAAATTATTTAACTGTAAAAACTGACAATAACATGATGTAATCTTGGTACATTGGCAAGGAGAGGAAGTGAAGGGAATCAGATACCTTGGTGCTGGAACTGGTACTGCAATATTACCGAACTTATATTATTTATAAGAAGATTCTTGCACTTTTTCGTCTATCGAACGTTTTAAAACCTTTTTTTCTGTTCCATGATAATAATAATACCAGCATACAATATACCACCTGAGCCTCATACAATAATTTACTGCACAGAATTGAACATCAACAACAACTAAAAATATAACACGTCATGTTTTTACCTTTTGTCAAAAACTTACCAAAAGTTTTTGAAAAAATAAACTTAAGATTCTTCAACATCCATCGATTTTGTTATTTTTAAAACAATAATATAGTATCTTGAATTAGCCAGAATTTTTTGAGAATTATCCGCAGCGATAAACATAAATGAAAATAATAAAACTTTTTCCCATACACAAAAGGACGACAGCTCCACATCCCCATCGCCAAACAAGCTCCACAAAAGCACCTGGTGGAAGATGAGGGATATCATCACGAACATTGACAAGTCCCATCGGGAGTCCGTCAAGAAGAAGACGACGTCCAACCGGGGCTCCAAGAGTTCTCCTGACGTGGTGCCGAAGAGACGAAGGTCGCTCAGTGATGGGGGAGACAGTGATGCGCCACCAGCTCTCACTCTCACCATACCGTCGTCTGAAGAGCTGGGTGAGTTTAGAACTATTTTCTGTAGATAAAATATGCTAGTCTATTGTTCTAAGTCTGTTTTCTTGCATGTAATTTGTATGTCTATGAAATCCCTGTGACACAAGGAATGCGGCGGTCGAACAAAAAACGTGGAACGTAAAACTAGAAATTATTCCTTTGGTAGACTGGTAATAATGTAGCTGAAAAGTTTGTTTGACATAAGGACAATATTCTGGTGGACAAGGTTCTGGACATACAAGCGCGTATATATAAAAAAAAAATTGTCGCAAATCTATTCTACGCAAATCTAAACTTTCTTCCACGAATAATGATAGATATTCAGGACAATTCGCGTCTAAAATTCTTATTGAAGTGAGGTTCATTGTGACCGACCACAAATTTATAATGGCTTCGATATGTAGTTCCTCAGACCAAAAAAGCGCGAAAACCATTGCCTTAGGAAGGCACTCATCAGTGCACACAAACCTTTTCATTCAAATCTCTCCAAACCTCATGTTTTGATGCACTCTCGGAAGTTTACCGCATCATTTCCCATAGATCGACATGTGTCAGATAGTTCAGTTGTAAATCCAGCTCAGTTCTGCGTCATTACAAAGTATTTGTTAACTTTGTATCATTTCTCCACGTGTAAATTGTTTGAGAATCAGAATGATTTGTAACAATATTAAGAACACGTATTTAGTCTATTGTGTTTCCTTTATTTTGGGAAAATTTTGTAGGGGAATCATTTGATTCATCAATACTGCTGATTTTGCTTTTAGTAAAGGGATTTCAAATATAAATAACCATTTGCTAAATTTTTGGCGTGTTTTTTCATGGTTTGACCTTTTCCGCAATTTACCAAAGTCATGTTCTTCGTTATTTTGTATAGGTATAGGTATAGGCAAACTTGATGAGTTAGTCATAGGGTAGCAAAATGATCAACAAAAATAACTATAAATGATTCTTATAAATGTGATCTTTCGATTTGGAAATTACAATGAAATAATGGGTTTTGTTATCACTGAAATACCCTGCAATACTTGGATCATTGAAATGTCTCCCATGAAAGCCTAATCTCCAATTTGATTCGTCAGAGGAATGCTATCCTCAAATCATGTAAGCTAGGACCTTATTTTTACATATCCATGTTGACTTACAGAATCCGAACCCTCCCACCCCGTACTTCGCAAGCAGCGATCCCTGGAGCTGGGGGCCAGGCCTCCCCAGCACAGACCCCCAAGGGCTTCCAAGTGGACCAAGGTTAAGAGGGCCTTCCTGACTTCCGCGTCCGCTTCTGTCCCCTCAAGCCCCAACAGGCATTCTGCGTTCTTCACTGATGCAGGTATGTGCCTTATTTCCTTAAAATTCTTCACTTGAAATTATGGATAGTTAAAAATAGTCTAAACCTAAGGTCTTCTTCAAATAGATGTCCTTCAACTCCTAGAATTTCGTCATTTGATTTAGATTACCTAAAAAAGTATTCATTGCTCTGCTATAGTTTTATGTCTGAAAGACTTGCTCCAATTTGTCGTTTATTGGATACTTACGTGAGTTTCGTCTGTTTAATCTATTTTTGACCCTGGACAAGAAACCCCGTCAGTATGTAATTTTGCTATTACCTACTATTTCGTGTCAAGTAACCTTGCTAAAGTTAATTGTGCCTTATATAATGTCCATTTTAACGACATTCTGTGCCGCCAGCTCTCTCATCGCTGCAGAAAACTATTCGTTATGGCTACTAATTTATTACCCCATTTACTGCCAAATGCTAGGAACCCTGTATTAGCGTAGAAGATAAAATGGTTCTTTTTTAATTCCCTGTGAAATACAGTTGCTCTAGAATCAGTATCTTGCTTTGTCTAACCAAAATGCTGAAGAGAATCATACAACTTGACACAAAAATAATATAAAATCCGTGTTGGTCAATTTGAAACAAGAAAGGAAAAAAAGCCGTTATAAATAATAACATCGCCACATTTTAAAAGTCGGTTGATAAAAATCGGCTCCAAGTGAATTTGTTTGACAATTTGTCGCGCGCATAACACTTCTGTGACATAATGACAGCCCTTCGTGTTGAGCCAAACATATTAATTGTTTTGGCACACATCTTTATAAATGCATAACACTTACTGAAACTTAAGATTTGTTTTTATGAGTTACGTTCCAAAAAGATTATTTATTTTTGCTCTTATACGATGGTGAGTAATAAGGGGAATGTCGACGTTTGTCTTGAAAAGTTTTTATCAGTTTTAGCCAAGAACCGCGGTTTTCCTGCTATTAGCCTTCATTTTAATTTCTTTAACTTTTGATAAAAATAACCTAAATAACAGTTTCGAGTCAAACTTGCGATGCTGAGGATTTCATACAGTAGGCTAAAAAAGAACAAATCGTTCGGTTTATTGGTAACCCAACAAATTTACGTGCGTAACAACCAATGCCGTACCTAAATATCTATAGGGAGACTTCCGGAGAGGCGGACAACGACTCTCTTATTGGGTTCCATTTTTGCCCTTTGGGTATTAAATCCAAAAATACGAGTATATCGTATGTAACATATAGAGCAATTATGGGATTCGAAAGATAGTTTTAGATACAAGACATGTGAAACAAACTCTTCAGCTATATAATAAATGCGTATATGTAATTAGTTATTTAATATTGAGACTTGGTCTTGCTAAGTAGAAATATACCTAGATGTATTAATGAACATATTGCAGACAGGAGATTGAATCTTAAAATTAAAAAAAAGGTATTTTTTTTTAGTACGGCAGAAAAAATATAGAACTCTAAAAGATATGACAATAAACTATTTCTTTCGCTCTGGGAAGCGTGAATGTACCCGCATGTCTCATCCAATGCAAAAACTAAAACGAAATGCACACGACAAAACATAACTATGAAGAAACGATGAGCTGTCAGTTAACCCAACCAAATGCATTACTCACTATAATTATACCGAGCTCCTACCACAACGTCTTAGAGTGATATAATTGCAGATGTGGAAACGTGACAGAGCTATACACAGTGTAGAGCTCCATCTCTCTCACACAACGATAATATTACTGTTTGTGGTAATGGTAGGTGCTTCGAAAATATATTCAGCACTTTCTGTCTCCGGACACCCCCGCAGTGAAATATCGAACTAATAATTATATTCACTTTACTACATGTATCCTAATAATTTCGATATTATAATGTAGTTAATAAATAAACATGTTATCATGCCAATTTACCAGGTTCTCTATCTGGATTATGCATTTTGGTTTGCCGTCGGTAATTGGGCATGAATCATTCAAAATGAGTTTGAACTAATCATTATCGATATTATATAAAAATCCAAAAAAAAAGCTGCCCCGAAAATAATTGATCATAATTTGTAACGTCCAGTTGTTAGAAATCTTTGACTTTGGCTGATAGTCGAGTGGAGTGCACTACGAATAATCCACTGTGCGCGATGGGTCCCGGATTCGACCGCTGCGTAGGTCAAACATTGTGATTCGCGAAGGCGTTCTGAATCTTTGTGATATTGTGCATGCGACTTGCATTAAGTGTTTATGAAACCTCCATGAAATAAGAATTACATTTTTTTAATTAAAAAAATGCCGAGTTGGAAATAAAAAACTAATCTGCTGAAGTATTTAATTTCAGAAAACTTTGGGTTGATAAAATTACACAAATTTCGCTTTAAATAATCAAGGATGGGTTTGAAAACACAGTCAGTAACAGCTTTATTTATACCCGTATATAGATAACCCGTATCCACAAGACGTTTTAAGAGATTTCTCTCAAAAATGAATTGGTTTCCATCAAATGTGTCAGGGCCGGCGATGACGTAGCGAGCCGTAATATCGACAGTTTGCCTAATGTATGAGCAATAATACTAAAATAACTTACTAATGCCCACCGCCATGAGTAGGTATTGCTGTTTCCACTGCATCCGGTAATTTTGATATTTTATGGACAGTTTTAAGTATTTCGAATTGCTTTGGTTAATTATTGCTGAAGAATTTAGCTTGAGGTGCAGAAAAAATGTTGATCCATTACGCCGCATTAGCCCAAATGGATGCGTATGTAACCGCGTACGTTCTGAATTCTTCGGCTGGTAGTATTTTTTGTAGTTTTTTTTTCCATACTATCATCTTCTTTCAATTACCCACTTCTGGACATAGGATTGTCTTTGTTTATGTCATTCTTATCCATCTCTTGCCCTTCGCATCCATCCTATTCCTGTTATATTTTTCTCTTATCTATATCTATACTAATCTATACTTCTATACTCTATACTAATATATAAAGCTGAAGAGTTTGATTGTTTGTTTGTTTGAACGCGCTAATCTCAGGAACTACTGGTGCAAATTGAAAAAATATTTTTGTGTTGAATAGACCATTCATCGAGGAAGGCTTTAGGCTATAAACCATCACGCTGCGACTAATAGGAGCAAAGATACAATGGAAAATGTGGATAAAAACAGGGCAGGTATAAATCATAACTTATTTCCTCTACCCACGGGGACGAAGTCGCGGGCAACAGCTAGTCAAAGATAAATCGTAGGGAAATCTCTCATCTATATCTATACTAATATATAAAGCTGAAGAGTTTGTTTGTTTGAACGCGCTAATCTCAGGAACTACTGGTCCAAATTGAAAAATTATTTTTGTGTTGAATAGACCATTCATCGAGGAAGGCTTTAGGCTATAAACCATCACACAGCGACTAATAGGAGCGAAGATACAATGGAAAATGTGAAAATAATAGGGCAGGTATAAATCATAACTTACATCTTCTACCCACGGGGACGAAGTCGCGGGCAACAGCTAGTAAAGGATAATGCAGTATAAGTTCGACTGAAATTGCTCTACTTTTTTATAAGCTGTAAGAAAATACAGCGATTATTTTCCTAAAAATATTGTCAGAATACTTGCAATTCATTTAAAGTTGCCGTAAAAGCCCCTGGACCAAGAAGTAAAATCAAAGATACTGCAAACATAAACAAAACTACAGGAACTATTTGGGAATATACGGGTCGGCAAAGCCAACACTTATCATAAACATTTAAACAAACAAAGTTGTTTACGAACACCTTCTATAAACAAAACATATTTTGTAAACAACCTCACGAAATTCTACGTAAACTATAATCTTTCGGATATTTGTTTCAAATAATCCCGAATGATCCCGGGAAATGATTAGCAAAACATTTCCACTCAGCCAATGAGGAAATTTTGGTCGTAGTTGTGACCGAACAAATCCATATGAATTTGAGAATGTTGTTCACATTGCCTCCATTTCCATAGGATACAGAAAAGGCAGTTAAACAGATCTTTGTCGCGAAGCTAACTCATTTCAAAACTTGAGAATTGCCATTTTTTATGGATACTAGTTTGAGATTAACAAGACATCCACCGGACACGAATTACGCTACTTTTTCATAAGCAAAAGCTCTTAATTTTGATTTGCATTCGCAAATAGCTCTTCTTCTTTCTTTTCTGTACAGCATACATAACGGTTTCAACGTTTTTTAACCGCTCGTCTAGGCCTCTGAATTGGTTTCAAACATGCTCTTGAAAATTAAAGGTGACAAAAGAAAGCTTCACCAAATAACAAATGCATAGTTTAATTTAGGATTTCAAAAGCCAAAATCCTCGATCGAAGAATGCTCTCTAAAAACTTTTCAGCTTTCCAATAAATTATGATTATAGCCACATATTATACGTATATTAAACAAACAGAGAGCACTCTAGTTTCTAAAGATCACCTACTAACACACAAAGGTGAGGCACTCTGCCATTATGTTAACACATTAGCTATTGGAAGCTTGCCAGACGACGAATAATTAAAAAAGGCAAAGGGCATTCAACCCGGGAAGTGTAGATACAGGCAAAATGATAATAGGCTCACTACCTTGTAGGGTTCGGATTTGATCACCTCTAATGTGAAAGGGATTTTATAACAGCACTTGAAAGTTTGGAAAGGTGCCCAATTGATCACTTTTTGTTACATGACTGTAGTAATTTGATATTTGATAGGTCGTAATGGTCTTAAGGTTCTGTGAATGGATCTGTGCGCTTGAGATGTATTTTCGATCCCTAGGGAAGAAATGCTTGTGTGACTTTTTCAAAGTGATATTTACTTTCTTCATTATTTTAAGATACCCCTGAAAAAACGGGGAGCTTTTACTTAGAAAGATTGTGTCGTGTGAAAGAATGTGAGAAGATTGTGATGCTTTATTTTACATATCCCATAAGAGAAGTGGCAATTATGTGCCAAGTTAAAGGACGTACTTAGGCTAGGTGCATATTATGAAAATCCCGTCTTGATGTATTCTTTCTGATACATAAAGTAGCTTCGTTTCACCTCCGAATCAACAATACTTACCGTATCTTGTTCTCATGATGTTGTGCAAAAAGAAAGCAGTAGAATTCAATTTCCAATTCCGGCATTTGAAGCTTTACTTGCATTACTATCTACATTTTACATGTAACATCTCTGAAGCTTCCTCGGATTGCGAAAAGCTTATACTAAGACTGAAAATGGGCCACACGTCTGTAATCCCTTGCTTTATCCACAGTCGGGTAAACAAAAAGTGCTATGAACAGCGGCGTGAACAGCCGACCCGCGTTATCTTAACATCGTAAACACTCTTCTGTAAGTAGACTATTTTTAATGTTTGGATTGGATAACGTCCGCAACGTATATTCAGTCAGATTAACGTTTTATTCTGATATAAATTTGAATATTTTGAAAGAGTTTGAATGAACGATGGTTTTGAGATGTTTGATGTTTCATCATGTTTTTTGCTTTGAAGGGATTGTAAGTACCTTATATGTAGATGGTGTAACCGAGAGTCTTATGAAAGTGAATAATCAAGAATCCATGATTCTAAAATAAAGTTAACGCGAAAGCTTACTGGAGAATAGAGGTAACATTCAAATCGACCTTGGTAATACCAGTCACCAAATTTTTCCAACAATAATCAAATAAATCATTACAAATATTCGGGACATAAAATTATAGCACACTAAAATAAAACATGATTTATTTGTCTTTCTTATCCTTCTTAACAATTTCATTATTGTCAACCGTGGCCAGATCTTGCTGCAGTTTAATCAATTTCGTTTTGAACGTTGTATCGATATCTTGAGCTTTGTTATCAGCCAACATTCTTCTGATAAGATCTTTCATGTGTTTCACATCTCCTTCTTTCTCCGGTTTCTTCTCTTTAGCTTTCCTGGTTACATCTAGAACTGTGGCGTTATTGTCTTTGATGTAATTGTTAATTTCTTCCATGAAGGTGCTGTTGTTGTAGACGCAGACTCTAACTTCGTCTACTAGTGCGAAGGCTTCATCTTCTATGTTCTTGATTACTTCTATAAGGCAGGCTTCGTGCATAGCTCCGTGTGCCATTAATTTTGTGAGGCTGACTACTCCATCAATTAGCTTACCTGTGACGTCCATCATGGCGGATTTTATTATTGGAGACTAGAACAATGCAATTTTCAAGATTAGAATAATCTGAATTCTGCTGAAAAACTGAATTAGTAATTATTTAGTGCTAGGTTTTATAGGGTAAGTGATTTTATGCCATGGGTCCAACTTGTGTTGTCGTTATGTCCTTCACGTTCCTTATAATTTGAAGAAATCTATATCTTTTCTGTTTATTACTCATTTTTGACATATTACATCATGATATGATTTACACAAGTTGTATGATCTATCAGCCTCTTTTGATCTTTGAGTGCGTCAGAAGTTTAGTTAGTGTTACAATAATTTTAACCTCATCGCTTTGAATGTGATTTCTGATTTATTTTATAGTTACATTTTGGATAAAACGAATAAGTAACATAATTAAATAGTTGTAATTTATTGGCAACTGCGACTTTGGTAATTTTTTAGATAAGCAATATGTATGTCTATAAAACAATTTTCGTTACTTATGATGTTAATACATAATTTCAAGAAAATGTAAAAGAAAATGGTTCTCTTTGCTTTACAATTTCCTCCCAAACATTTTAGTAACAAAAATTTCGTCATTAAAAATGTATCAAATAAAACTATAAAATAATTTGAGATATCATCTACTGAAAAGTTTATTGCTGAAATATTCTCGTAAAACTACGTAACGTCGCGTTTCATTTGGCAACCGGAAATGACTAATTTTCCCCGAAGTTTACATATTTTTTTACATTTCCGACCCAAATTTGATGTAGCAGTAATTGACACCGATACATCCGGTGAAGTTTGGAAACAATTTAAACTGGGGTCAAGGAACCTATTATAATTATACCAGATCAGACTTGTATGCATTCCTAGGATATGGAAAAAGGGGCAATGGGGCAAAAAACAATGTCATTACATGGGGTTTGAAGAAAGACATTCATTAGCGCTTTTTTTTTCATTGGCAATTTTAACTAAACTCTATTGTACTGTTCAAGTATGGAACAGTTACTGATGATTAACCAGAAGATTTACATACCTTCAAATTAATAAATTTAGTAAAACTTAAAGGGTTCCAATTCAATCTATTTTGAAAACACCGCACATTAAAAATCCATCAAACGTGCAGAAGCTCTCACCTTGGAGATGACGCACTTGATGACCTTCTTCAGGGTGTCGTGGTCGTGGCCACACACCTTCAACAAGCCGTAAACCTCGTTCTTCTGGTCGTATATCTGGAAATAATAGACTTGAGCTAACCTTTGATGTTAAACGGTGGTGATTTGAGGAGGTGGCTCGTGATGATGGATTTGTTGGATGGATGAAGTATTTGGAACTTTTTTATTATATGCCCACCTGTTGTCGTATGTCGTTTTTTTTAATGTTATGTGTTTATTGAATAAATGTAATGTGATGGACTTGTTTTTTTTTTCTAAATAATGTCAACAAGATGCTTATTTTGATGATGGTTATTGATTGAAGAATTACATATTGCTAACCAGTTACTTTTTGGATTTTTTACGTTACTACTCAAAGCTATTGATTAATAGAGCAAAACCATACCTTTCCAGAAATTAACTTCTTGACTTGTAATTTTCATGGCATTCCCTTAACGTATTAATAGCTAGGCTTACCATTTAAGTCGAAAAACGTATCTACATAAACGCTTGTTTACAAAGACGCCAATCTATACAAAAACTATCCACATCTCTCGTCAACATCTGACGCAAGACATCAAGCAGACAACTGGCAACCAGTCTAGCTTCACTTTTTCCTAGAAATTCATCCCAGATTCCAGTTCGCACTGTTTCTACACAAACCGTCTTAACATCGATCAACGTTGTTTATACATGGACAAGAAATATTTTGTTGGCAATAAAGGCAATTCTTGCTACGTAAATTTAACCTTTAAAACAATAATAAACAAAGGAAATACTTCACATTCTTAACGAAAGCTGGATTCCCAAAATCATTTTTTATGTGTAATATGTTGGATTTCAGCCAGATTAGCTTTTGATTGATATGATTTTGTTGCAGCTACAATTTAATTTAATATTTTGGGTATGACTAGAGCTTTGGCATACCAACCTAGGCATAATATGTTTTAAATGCTAACAAAGTCTTTCATATTTGCCTTTAATAGTATTGTGAGTATGATTTTATTACAAAGTAAGGTATTTTTGACAAATCTGGAACTTAAGGGTAATTTTTCCTGATCAGTCACCTGTCCGTTATTTACAACCATCAATCCTTACTTTGAAAGAACAGATTTAATTGATTCATTAAATAAATAACAGCGCTGGCCTTAGCAACGTGCCCAGAGGCACTCCTTAGAAAGAAATTATCCTCCATTAAATTATGATCCTCTAATATTTGACCACTTCTGCTAGTCTCACCGGCTTAATCCCCGTGTGTATCATGTTCTTGAGCGCGAGCACGCTGTGCACCGCCTGCGCGGGGTCGTGCCCGATCAGCGCGTACCCGCACACCACCATCTGGTGTAACGCCTTCTCGGCCAAGGCTGATGTCTCGTTTTGTTTCTTTAACAGGCATTCCTCCAACTAGAATAATTACTTTTTTTATAACCTAGGTATAAAATAGTACGATCAAATAAAAACAAAACGTAATCGTGAAAAAAAAAACATTCTTTTTTCTTTCATTTTAATTCTCCTTGGAAAATATCTTAATATGAGACATAAACCGAAGAGCAGAAACAAGCTTTGGTTGAAAACAAGTTAATAAGATCGAATAACTTCACACAGCCTTTCAACAGGTTTATATTATGGGAAGTGGAACCACAGAGCTAGCTACTTCACGATTTTTTAAATTCTAAATTATACTTACCTCTTTTTCTCCATGGCTCTTGATGACGTCCAGCGTATCCTGGAGTTCGCTTAGTCTATCCTGAATGTGGACTGTCCCGTTTTTAAGCAAAAGTTTAATCTTCATTAGCACCATGTCAACAGACCTAGATCATACGGGTTTTGATATAGTGTTGGCGTTTGCTGAGGGTATAATGTTAAGAACAGCCTATTTATATCCTATTCACAAACTGCTTAATAACGCCTCGCACTCCCACTATCTAAAATTCTCTTCTCACAGGCATAAGGATTATGCATCAATCGGCTTAGGCCAATGTCTGCCTATTAAATTTTCTTATGCTATACCTGAATCTTACCATCCCTTACCTTACCATATTTTGAGAATGACAATGATATATTTTGTAACAAAGATAGATATTGTTGCGTTTCATGTTTCTTTCCGAATACTTACTTCTGCAAGTCCACCTGGAACTTCCTCTCAAGGCTCTGCAGCAGATCATCACTCAACTTCTGCGTTATCTCATCCTCTATCACCTTATCCACTTCATCTTTACCGATATCCTTTGCATCTATTAACTGAATTATAGTTTGTTTATCATCATTACTACCATTGCTTGTCATCCCACATTTGGGCACCTTTATTTTTTTCGGGTCAGACTGATTGAACTATTTAATGTCTCATAGAATCCTTTTTTTCATTATCACAACAATGTTTTCATTTAAATAATTGTTCAATATAATCGCAGGCACTGTTGCTTCAAGTTAACTACATGTACATAGTACCTAACCTATTGTTTTCTCTTATGACGTACTGTATGAGGCAACATAATTCATACATTTTACAACTTTTATTACCTTACACAATAGTACCCGGTGCAAGGCCAGTCTTCCTCTTTTCTTGATTAAGAATGATTTTTGTTCTCAAACTTTAAGCTTGCTATAAAATATTATTACCATGATATGGGCTTTAGCAACAATTTGAATACCATTAATACAGTAAAGTATCGCAACATAATTCCCATCGTTTTGTTAACCTCGATCCTCCCCATCTTTTGCACGTCAATTTAAAAGCCTCACTACAATTTCAAAAAATAAATCCAATCTCTCAAAAATAACTTACCAAAAATATAGAAAACGTATATATTACAAACAAAAACATGACATTTCTCATAGTGTTATGGTCGATCAGTCAACGAAACTGATCCGAAAATAAATCTAACATAAATAAAACTGTTATATTCGTATCAACGTGTTTACGATGGAAAAGTCGTAAAAATATATTTTACTGATATCGAAGTGTGAATAGCCTATTTTTGTGAGTAAACATCGATTGCATTTGTTTTATGGAATCTATTGTAGGAGGAGTTTTGCGGTCTCTTACTTCTTACCTACGGGATGTATTTTTCTTCCGTCAATTCGGTGCTGTAGATTCTATGCATCAAGATGGAATTTTTATACTACATGATCAATAAAACAATCCCGTCCGTCTATTTGTTAAATATTATTAACATTTTCATTTTTGTTTCTTGTTATACGTGTATCAATATGTAGATTAAGCAGTTTATTTCTTGCATTAATAACTTGTAATTCTCTTATTTTGACCATAATAATAGCTATTTTGTCACAAAATGAATAAAAATCAATTTCACGTATTAATTTAGGTTCTAGACTAAATATTGACAAACGTATTCTATGGCAAAAATACCTAATGCATAATCATCTTTAGATTAGGCTAATAAGGGTCAGACTACCGGATTGTCGCAATAGTGGAAGCGAGATGCCGCATTACAATGACGACATATGCGGAGTATTGTCTCTTTTTAACACTCATCTGCATCAGTGCTATTTCAAGGTAGACAATAAAAACAAGATATTCTTCGAAACAGTCAATATAATGTAATCAAAACACAACAATGGTAAACATCACTTGTAGTTTTGTCTGTCACCGCATCAGGTCTTGTATTTACACATCTTGCTCTTGCTACATCTACAATTAGAACGTTTTTCCGTAACACCATTTGTTTTTGGTGCTTCATCCTAAAAGGTCAAATATTCCTGAATTAGTAGGTATTAAGGGCAAAGGTATTTTTTGATATCAACAAGTCCTTGCTTCGACATAATATATATAAATGACTTTTGCAGATAAAGACAAAAATATGGATCATGATGGACTGTTTGAAAATGAAAATCTCAAATGGAAGACCTTAATATAAGTGAGACTAAAAATAAACTTACAATGACGAAGATACTTACGTCTCTACAACAAACTGAGCGGCACAAATCTTGTCTATCCAACGACTCCAACAATGAATAGAACTGAAAGCAAAAAAGTTTTCATTTACTCAAGGTTTTAGATTTTAAGTTTCACCATAACTAACAAAAATGAACCATAAGCCTACAAGTTTAAGGGCGCTTTCAATTTCGACGATTGGTGCCGGACTGCTGCAGTCCGGGTATCGTACTGCGCACGGGTGGTTATGATTTTTATACAAAATGTCTCGACGCAAAGTCGTGCGACAGCAGTGCGCCGCACGTCCGTTGGCGGATCGGCAACAACCTGTGTCAGTCGTTGTTCGCTAGGGCTGTGAACGCGTTTTTTAACAAAGTGATATAATTCAAAGAAACATTCTCTAGACATTCTAAAATAGTTCAAAAAATCAGCTTTTAATCTAAAGAAAGCTCAGCGTAAAGTGTATAAAAATCACCAGTTTTATATTTTAAAGAAAGCATTGGCGTCGCCCTAGTACGGCGTCGTTTATGTTTCTGCCGAAGCAAGAGAACTAACAATAACACTTCCTCGTCAGAGTCCATGGCACCGACTAAAGTTGGGTTTCGATGGAAATCACTAAAATGCGATCGGACTGCAGCCGCGTATCTCTTCAAATAAGACGATTTACGTCGTACTGCTGTCGTCCGGCAGCAGTACGGCTCATGGTCGTAACAACCGTGTGGCAGCAGTCCGGCACCAACCGACTAAATTGAAAGCGCCTTTAAATTATTTTTACATTACCTTTAACTTGGCTTCGTAGAGGATGTCCAACAATACATACACCAACAGTTCAACAGCGTGCACAGCCAGACGAGCACCTCTATGGGAAAAGTATTATGTTCAACAAATACTTTATTCATTCAACAATTTTCATAAAACGCCAAATAGTCGCTAAACTAATCAAAATTTGTATCATGAATATTAGAGAACCGATTAGCATACATGTATGTATTCTATACTTCTAAATACTATGAAATCATTGCAATTACGTACTTAATAGATAAATTGTACCCAGACATAGAACAGATGATCGTGCTGACATCACAAACATTTAAGGAATGAAAGAGGGATAAGTTCTATAATTTTAAGCGACAAAAGAGAGCAAGAAATCTTTGGAAATGAAAAACTTTGATTCTTAATATAAGGATCAAAGTGCACTAACTTGACCATCATCTTATACATGTCACACAGACAGCAAACAGCGACGTGGTTATTGGTCGTGTGGGTGGTCGTCAGATAGGCAGCAGTAGTGGTGGTTGTCCTACGGCCGCAAGTGGTCTTCTCGCAGTACCCGTGCACATCGCCAAGTGGCATATACTGGAAACGGTTCATTCATCATCATTTGACAAAATTTATGATGAAATAGTTGTTATTGCTATGAATGTACATTTGGTCAGATTTGTGAGAGATCCAATTTTATATGGCGAGTTTCTGGACCTATCTTTGAAATATACCAGGATCTTATGTTTAGATGAATCGATCGATCAATTCACTCTAGCTTATCACGGTCCACTGCTGGGCATAGGCTTCTCCCAAGGTAGACCAGATCTGGATCACGATGTGCAAAATGAAGGGAATTAAGATTACTGATAATATTATGCGCAAATGAATTATTGATAACTTACCATTATAAATACAGTTACGACAATAAAGATAAGTGACTTAGTAAGACATTCCACTGGACAAATATGTTCTGAAACAATTAAATTAGTAAAACCAAAGCCCTTTGTACCGAAGTACACAAGCCCTAATGTGTTAAGGTCTAAGGTCTTCAGCCTAGATAATAAGAATTTAGAGCTTGTGTAAGACGTCGGTAATTAAAATGTCAAATTTGAAAAGACAAATCTTGCTTTTTTAATCTTACTGAAATTTTCGCAACTACTCATTGATGAGCGATAAACGTGATGAAAATTGTAGATAAAACCTAAGCCCCTTAAAAATATCATAGGTTTTCACTGTGCCTGGCTCGTAATGTCTTCTTTCTAGCTTTACATTCTGCGTAGGAGAAGGCTTTTCTCCTTCGTTGCTCTGCCGCTTACAAAAGCCCACTCTCCTCAGCAATGCGCACGCATCCGTTAAATACAGCTTTAGGAACTTCGGCCGCTCTTTAAACAAATTTCGTACCCAATTGAGTACCTAAGTTATCTAAAAAATCCCAGAATCTGTTGGGTAGTAAGCCTTACCTCCAAACATTGTAGATTGTCGGACGGTACTCCGATCCATTCCCAAAAATAACTTGTTCATTTTCAAATAACACCACTACAAAAGTATTTTATCTCTCATATTTTGGACTCAATGTAATTACTCATCCATTGCCTAAATATTATAATATTAAAATACCATAATTTAACAGAAATCACTACATTTTATTCCTACACGCACAATTTAGCAGATTTTTGACGTCGATTTGGTTTTTATTTGATTACTGACTCAAATGGCAGATGGTAGCGTAAAGGTTTAATTTTTACAACCGAGTGACAACTTGTGTAAGAAGGTCTAATCCTCTACAGAGGAACTACACCTAGTGTCAAATTGAATTTTATTTTCTCTGCTTCACAATCAAACATTATAGACTGTACTAGCAGGCCAAGGCTGAGTCATAGCTCCTTATCACTTAAAATATTTTATTCTACAAATTTTACTATACCCGAAATGTTACTATCATTTTCGATGCTGATTTCGTTCCCCTTCCTTCATGTTACAGCTTTTCTATGAAATATAAACGAATTAGAAGGAAAGACATATAGTTATAACGATGAGCTTTATTTTTTCTTTCTATGTTTTTCTGCATTTGGACATCCACCTACACAAGTCTTTCCTGTCTCGACGCATTTGGAACAGTTCATCTTTGCATCCACTGAACTTTTTGGTTTCAAAGTCTCTTCTGAAATGGTTTGTGTTTTGGGAGGCGTTGAAGGTTGCGGTGATTGTGCTGGTTTATGTGGTTTTGGAGCCTTTGGCGGTTGCGGTGCATGTTGTGTTTGTGACGAGTGTGGTGGGAGCGACGGTTGTTTCGAAACACTTCGTTCTTCCGGAGTCTTTTCCTTTGGGGAAGGAGTAATACTTCTTAACCCTGAACTGGCAGCAGAGGTGAATGATGACTTCAATGCAGACAACAAGGATTCTTGGGTAGTTTTGCTGGATGAGGTTTTACTCGCTTCTGAATCATATGTTTTTGCCGACGTGGCAACCGAAGCGGATGGTCCAGTTGATGCGTTTTTTGTTTGCGGTTTTGGGCGCACGCGCATTTTCGGTTTTTCTTCGACCAGGGTAAAATTCTCACTTGAATTTGCATCAGAATCAACCAACTGTAAAGAGAAAATAGTTTTTTAGGTAATTTACATCAGACATTCCCTGGTAAAGCAAAAGGCAGTCATAAAACAATAAAAATAAAAAAAATTGTGCTGAACTTTGTACCTTCGGAAATTTGTTCCGCAATAATTGCGATATTCGAGATTTTTTTTGTTTCCTGAATTTCATACACCATTAACTACTTCAGCTATTCAAATCTTTCAACAATTCCAGTTCCCACAAAAATACGAAGAATTATTTTGTCTCGTCGAGGTTTTAGATCTTAGTATTTAGGTGGGATTATAATATCTGCTTGAATGATGAGACAATAGAAAATAAAACAAAATACGTACATTGTCATTACCTGCGCATGTCTCCGGCATGAGGCGCCACACTGCATCACGCTGATGATGCGTCTATATGCGTCATAGAACTGCAACATAAAACAAAGTGTTTAATCAGGTTCCTGATATTTCATAATATTACCTGTACATGTTACGGAAGAAGTGGCTCTACAAACTAAGCAGAGAGGCAAAACGAAATACTTAAGTGGAAAACCTGTACATGTGCAAATATCTACATGTACACTTATGGGCAAAATTGATTGATAGCTACTATTGGTTTGATAAGAGCGTATGATGATCGCCTACGCAAGTCTTTTGGTGATTTTTATAGAGGGATTTGACAATAGACTATCGTAAGGATGTTTTGTCGTGAACCGTTTAATTCAAGGTAGATACACAAACTTTATACATCTGCACTTAAACAAAAATAAACCTATTAACAAGAAAATCTAAATCGTCAAACAAAAAAAAAATCATCAATCCGTATAATCATGAATATAACTACATAACGAAATGCCGTTGATTTAGCTTCTCAAATGCTTCTGTTGGATCCATTCCAAAAGTTTGTTCATTTCTTCACGGCGTAACGCTAAACGGTTACAATAGCATGTCTTGTGTTGCTGGGGAGTTACATGTACCTAATGTTACTGTTTTATCATAGTAATAGTTGGTCCGATGAAATGTCCATCTTTGGGCATCCATCGAAATATTGCGATGGGATTTGTCATGCTCGTATATATGGCATTGAGATAAAAGGATCGTTTCGCGAAAAAGTTTCTAAAACAGTCATGTGAAGTTGATATACAGTATCCACTATATTTAGATCTTGTTCACGTTTTTCAAGTTTTTTTTTCGAAGTTTCAAGATTAATATAGAAGATTTTTAAAGAATTGTAACGAGCATGGTAGCTAGTCTGTATAGTAATTTAGGTAAATTGATAACCACTAAGATTTCGTGTTTTCTAGTTTACATTTCGTTGCCGTGGTGAAAGAAATTAATATCATCCATAGTAATCAAAGTACACACAGTTTTAACTATATTGTTCTATCTGCTTCTTAATATTTTAAATATTATCGAAAATTATTTTCAATTGACAGTTGAATAATAATAATGTGACTTACTGTATTATAAACGGCAATTATCATAGAAACAAGAAAACCCACTGTGTAGGTATATACTTGAGTCGCCGGTCTGCATGATCTGAGGAGGATAAACGTTAATTATTTAAAATACTTCTTTAGTTACAAATAGAATTAACGCAATTAAGAACTCATAAGAAAGAAAGTCAAGGAACAAAAGTCTTATTTGGCTTGCGTTTGGCTAAAGCTTTTGGAAAATAAAAAAAAATCTCTTGGTCGCCCTCCAGCCCACCTGAAGTTGCCCACAAGGGCAACGTGGCCCTATTCTACAACTTCGTGAGGTAGATAAAGTAAACAATTCTTTTGTTTACTTTACAGGAGAGGAAGCGTATTGTGTCAGGCTAAACATAAAGCGCCTTACAGAATCTCCTGTATTTGGCTAGTCTGCATTAATATTGCAATTCTTAACGCACTGACCGCGGGAACCCTCGGTCAATAGAGATTTACGACTTATTTGACATTCTTGAGGCTGGTGAGTAGCGTACTGAAATTACATCTGATGCATTAAGTCGGTCCTCTATCGAGGGTCCCATAATCGAACGGGGCACGACCCTGGACCTACCGCTAAGGACTGTTAAGTTGCCACAACCTGCCGCTTAAATGAACAGCCTGCATTTTTTTGTCTAAGTAGACGTTTTATTACTGTAGGATGATAAATTATAAGAATATCTATTTCCAATACCAAACTTCTTAAACAGTAATATAGAAATTGCAACGTCACAGTACAGATAAACAAGCATACAGTTAAGAGCATTAAACGTACTCCATTTTATATTTATAATGTAATCTAATGATCTTCTGAAAAAATATTAGAAGTTATTTTTAACGAAAGATAATATACAATGAGTATTTATTGCTGAAAAACACATTCCTTTAGCTATTTATTGTATAAACGAAATGTGATTTACAAAAACACGAAACTGAAATGCAAAGAGGAGTCTGCAATAATATCAGCTGCTAGAATAGGGGAAATTTTAAAAAAAGTTGGAGAAAATAATAATATCGTCCTAAATAGATGATGAAGTTAAAATAGCTTTAAATATCAAATCACGTTCTCGACGTAGAAGCATCACGTAACATTGTACACCAAAATTATAGTGGACTAACGTTAGCGCCCCAGGAAAAGTCTATGTTACGTTTCTAGGAAACATGAAATTTGTAGCGACCCGTATTTTTCACAGTTCACATGTCTAGCAAAGTCGACCTGACGACCGTAGCTCAGTATAGAAAATAATGGATAGATTTGGGAGAAGCCCTTGCCTAGCAAGGCGGCACAGTGGGATCG
This sequence comes from Trichoplusia ni, assembly GCF_003590095.1. Lineage (NCBI taxonomy): Eukaryota > Metazoa > Arthropoda > Insecta > Lepidoptera > Noctuidae > Trichoplusia > Trichoplusia ni. The sequence goes on along the minus strand of NC_039481.1, from coordinate 17,521,616 downwards.
ACAAAAAAAAAACTTAGACCTCAGTTAAGAGTTACGCAAAAATCGACTTAACATCCTAAAATTAAGTAACGTAAGGAATGAAAATTCGCTTCGACATACATCAAGAAGTTCTCAATGAGCGCGCAAGGGCAGGCCTCGCAGATGCACCTGGCCTCCTCCTCGCGGTAGGCGTCCACCAGCCCGCTGAGGCCGCTGATGCCGCCATCGCTGAGCGCGCTATGTCGGCAGCTCAGGCGACACCCACCAGACCATATCTGCCGGATGACAGATGCTGTTGCTGCAAACTGACTGTTCTCATGTGTCTGAAAGGCACATGTGAACAACAGGTAGCTAAGTGAGCAAAAAAATCAAAATACACACCGCGGACTGGCAAGGAAGATTTTTTCAATACATGGCAAAATAAGCTTTGTAATTATCACACTAAGTTTCAATCATATTGTCTTTTTAACGGACAAATACACTAAACACATATCTGGAACAGTATTGTGGAAGGTTCTGGAGGAGGCCTAAGTCTGGGGATGTATACTATGATGTAGGAGCTTGGATGATGCCACTCATTTGGAACACAATTTGAAGTAGTATAATTATCAACATTAACTCCGCAGTGTTCAGTAGGCCAGGAATACAAAAAGGAAATGGAATAGAGAACATTTAAATTCTTACCAAGAATCCATTTTTTTCCCTTGTAAAAGGAGTCACTGCTTGGATTGAAGCATAAAGTATCTTGGAACACAAAACTACGGTGGCTTATGATATGAGTGTTGTACTTACGAGGCTATACAATATTACAAGGAATACTCCAAAGACAACGTAGCCGGGAACCATTTGTCTGGTTCCAGTTGCCACCTAAAACGGAAACATCCAATCAGAAAACCATTCTTCAGTTTTCTAGTTCGTATTTTTTTGTTCAAGAAAATAGTTATTTTTTTATAAGTTATAAGTAGGTAAACCGGTAATTGATACTTTCTCAAGGTAAAACCGTGGTTATTAGACACATACATTGTTTTGCTTGGACAACCCGGCAGGCTCGATGCAACATCAAATTGTGCACATTCAGTTTAATTTACGGCTTTTTTTGGAAATTGGAAATATGTTTGACATCAGAATCTATGACAAGTTCGTTATTTAGACATCTTCAATGACAGTATTTTTTTTCGAATCGTTGTGGTTGCGGAATTTTATATTTGGGTCCAATGGGAAAAAGGTTTTTCTCCAAACATTAATCTGTTTCATAAATTATTGAAAAGCAGTTTTTTTAATGCTAGAGCATTTAGGGATCCATCAAGGTTTTTATTTTATTTATTTTATTTTTATTATCACAAACACGTTTTCTTACAATCTATGCTATAAACCTTATATGAATATGACGTTCAAAAAGTACTCAGTAGCTTAATTTGACTATTTTAATTTTTAATTTCAATTTGAATGTATTTTCAGACAACGAGGGCCTGAGCAGCGGATGTGATTCGAGTGGTGTGCGCCAGGAGATAGCTCGGGACTACGCCGCACTGCAGTCGCGACTGAGAAGAGAGTTTTCTGACAGGCGCGGGAAACTGTATGCTGGTGAGTTGGGTCTTGTTGGACATGATAGACAATAAAACGAACGTAATGAGAAGAATCGCTTCCAAAAAGCCTTACCTTATAAAAAAAGTTTTAAAATTACACTTTTACACTAGCTTTGTGATTTTTTAGTTTGCAATTTGGAAAGGTTTTTAAAATATTTTCTGGTGTGAAGCCAAAACCTAGAATCGTGGTGATTGTTGCTTTAAAAGGATGTCACAGATAACGTTTGAGTCAATCGTCCTGGATGGACTCAGGCGTTATTTAATGAATATTCAATTCGAGACGGATAAACCTTTCGCAGAAGAAAAGACCTGGTGCCAAATAATGGGAATATGGTAGGAAAAAAAGGAGGAGTTTTATGTTAAATAAAACTTCTTTATCCTCAGCAACTCGACCCGTAGCCACTGAAGAGCAGTTGTCTGCGGATTTTCGGAAGAAGCTTGCAGAGTGGCAGCTTAAGAAGGGAGTCAAGCAACCTCTGCCAATACCGGCCCGACAGGATCTGAGCGACGACTTCCTTAAGAAATGGGGTAAGGGGACGATAGTTTATTGTACATACGTAAAATAATACTAGAGTGTATTAAACTTCATTACCTATCAGGATTTTGACATAAGCAGGTCACGATTTGCACAATTTCAAGCTATGTTTATTTTACTTAGTAACTATTTATGATAATACAATGACTGAGGTTATTGCATTACCATTTTCATCTTTGGTATCTTCTGTTAAATCAATTCCAGATGAATGGAGACGCATGAAAGAAACAAATTCAGTTCCATCATGGGGGGAGGAAGTCAAACCTGATGAAGTAGAGGTTCAAACTTCAACCGGGCTCTTTAAGTTTCAAGGTAACAATTTACTTTAAATTTTACTTGGTTGCAAAGTTTACAAGTTTTAAACAGAAAAAATCATTGAATTACTTATTTAATTTAACATTCTGTGCTAATGCAAAAAGTATTTAAGATTTATTCAAACTTTTACTACATTATATACTTGTACTTCTACTTTAAAAAACGGTATTATGGTAACCCTAGCTGTTATAAGAATCTTTCATAAAATGACTCGTCATTTTCCAGGTATTTCACGCTCCTTCACACGTAAGCTTCATGAATGGGAGAAGTCTCAAGGCATCAAGCCTGAAGCGTCCACATCAGCTCTTCTCCGCGCCGCCAGAGCTCGGAATACCAAGATCCCACAAGCAACTCTCACCAGGACCCAGTCTGATGGCAGCGTAGCGCCATCTACCGCTGGGTCTGGTAGACTACATGCTTCCAGTCTTAGTGTAAACGATGCCGATGATTTCGATTCAGAATACGATAGAGAAGAGAATTCTGTAAGTATTGTAAATACATTAAAATACTTTATGCCTTAATACTGATGTTTAGAAACCAAACTAAAACTTTCTACGATTCTAACCGTTAAATACTTACGCTTCAATATAAACCCTTTTATGTCTTTCCATACAATATCTTTACTTAGACTTCTTTAAACCTCTCTTTCTAGCTTGATGGTGCCGATGAATGTGACGGCTCAGAGACTCGTGGAGCAGTTCTCGTCGAAGTGGAGGCTGAAGAGGTCTGCACAGCTGCTCCACTGATGGCCGTGTCTCCCCGCCACACTCCTCAGAAGCCGGTGTACACGTATGGACAAGCAGAAGCCAGGCTCCTGTGCGAAACCAGCTCGGCTGTCACTGGGACTGCAGTCTTACAGCCAAATGGCGCCGGTAAGGTTATTTTATATAAATAATTTGGAAGAAAAACCTATTAAATATATACCATATTATTTATATTATAAGGTAAACTCGATGCTGTATTTCATATATGTTATTCTATACAATTTAATTAACTGTCATGTGACATGAAACCTTACATCCACATTAAAACCTTACTAATTGTATTCCTTTTTTCCAGTTATTCTTTCAGACGCCCGCAGCGTGAAGTCGGGAGCTCGCCCAAAGATCCGTGAACAGGTAACGCAAACATTTTTCACAAGCCAAGAAATTCAGTTTAAATCTTTCATAAGTAAATAATTTTACAGAATAAACACGGAGAAAAGAACAGAAAAAAGATTATGAGACAACCGAGTATAGAAGAAGACGCCATGTTCATCAGAAAAACTATAGAAGAAATAGAAAGAGGAAGCTCTAATCGTTTCAAAGATAAAGACACAACGGATAATGAAAGTCGTCATAAAAGTCCAGATAGAGAAACGCCAATAATTCACACACACACCGTAGAAATTGAAAGAGATTATAGTCCAAAAGTAACTAGACATGAAAAAGATAGAAATATTGATACCAAAGATAGGGATAGTTTTGAAGAGAAAGATGATAGTAAGCGAAAAGATACTGATAAGGCAAATGGTAAGAAGAAATCAAAATCTAGAGCTAGATTAGAGAGGGAGCAATCTAAACCTTCTGAAAGTGATACGGAACCGGATGTAGATACGGTTACAGTTGAGATACCAAGAAGGCGCAAGCGGCCGCGGAGGGCATCAGAAAAGCCGAGGACACCACCGACGTCTTTACACTCGGATTCAGAAGGAGAGGTACGTAAAGTTATTTTTAAAGTTATTATCTATTTTATAGTTCTTCTACAAATGCGTATCTATTTAATGTATGTCGGCTACTAGCTTCTGGCTCTTATCTTGGCAAGGTCAAAGAATTTATTTTCAGTCTCGGAATTTTGCTAAGCGACGAATTCCTTCTTCAATTCTATGTTTTTATATGAGTTTAATTTTAATAATTTTCCAGGTCTTTGTCCTTAAACTCAAAGCACCAGAACAACGCGACCACTCTCCAGAAGTAATTGTCAAAACGACTCGCAAAATATTCTCACCAGTCGTCCGCAGTGGCGAGTCAGTGCCAAGAGCTGTTATACCAGTAGACGTGGAAGACCTAGCCGAAGTCAGACCTTCAGAACACAGCCACCGAAATGAGGTCAAGAAGAAGGAACCTAAAGCTGAGAAAGGGAAACAGGAGAAAAGCACTCGATCTAAAAGTTCTGGTGATCTGCAAGAAGTTGAGGAGTTGAAGAAGAGGACCAGACCACCTCTGCCGTCGTCGCCATCGTCACAGAGGAAGCCACAGCCTAAGGAAACAGCACCTTCCATTCGGATTATGATCCAGCGATATAATAAGAAAATAAACGAAGATGGTGAGCATAATATAGCAATTTTTTGTCGCATAAATATCATTGCTTTAACGTAAATATTTGGTTTTGACTAAGTATTAAAATGGCACAGTGTTTTGCGGATAAACAATTAATTAAATTAAGACTGGCATGCCATATACAAGTTTTATGAAAATGTGTAAAATCCCATCCAATAATGTTTACCTCATAACAATCAAAATTCACAAAAAACACCTCAATGTACCAAAACCAAATTCACAATAGATAAACAAAACATATTAAAAGGAAAAACAGGTTCGAAAAACAAGTTTTTAATAAAATCTTGTGTTGATGTGAATGAGACTTCAGTTGTGATTGCGGTACAAACAATAGAGTATCGTCATCGTGATTATGTGGTATGATTGAAGGTCATACTTCTGGAGCCAGCAGTGGGGCATCGTCACCAGCCTGGCGCTCACCTTCCACAGAGAGACGAAGACCTCCTGATATGCCCGTTGGTGTAAACATCAGGTAATAAAGACAGATTTAAATCATTTTTTTTGTATTCTAGTGTTTCCATTATTACTACTAAATTCTATTATTATTATAATAATCGAGAAAATACTTTTTGATATTTCTGTTTTTTATCGTCGAAATCAGTGTACATATAATAAAGTTTTTTCAGTAACGATGTCGTAAATCCTCGGACAGATGTGCTAAGGTCCAAAAAAAATCTCGATTAAAATGTTACGTTAATTGTTTTATAGAAATAATCCGTTCCTCGAAAGGGAAGTCCAGAAATCAGCAAGTGCTTGCCAGCTATCCCGACGAGATCCAACATCAGCAGAGAAGCGACTCACGCCAATACTCTCCAGCGGGCACGACGGAGTCCTCAAATCTCACAGCGCAAACGCTTTGCACCCTGAAAAACCTACAGAAATCCCGGTACAGAAGAAGATAGAAGACAGTCAAGAAACTATTATACCAACAGCTAGTACTGATACTATAGTACCAGATTTGACCAAGAATCTACCTTCCACGTCCGAATCGCTTCCTGCATTAAGACACGTATCAGACACAGCTGTTCCAACATTTAGCAGCTTCATGTCCGGGAATCCAGGGTTATTTGGGAGGTCGATATCGACAGTAGAACCTCCGACCACGTTTTTGGATTACGATGCCACAACTGCCACTTTGTCAGAGAGGGCTGCGAAGATAAGGGCGGCGAGGGAACGGTTCCTGTCTTCGACGGTGCCCATGAGGAGGGAGGGCACCAGCTCGGCGAGTGATTTGAGACCTGGAGACAGGTGGGTCGTACTATAATATTACACAACTTCTACGCAATGTACTGAGAACTTATAAACGTAGTTTAGGACCAACAGACCAGTCAACTAAGTTTAGTTGTTTCTAAATTTATTTTTATTGTGATTTGAAAAAGATGTGGTTGAGTATCACACTGTTTTTTTTTAGAAAATCAATTTATATATTGGTTTTATTGAAACCTATTTACCTATTTTCCCTATTGCCTATACCTCCTTATACCTATTTTCTCGTTAAACAGATCGAGCCGTATAAGCTGCGAGAGTGACGTGACGGAGTCCCAGGGGTCAGGGTCTCAGGAGGCAGGCGCTTTGGGCAGGAGTGCTTCCACCGGCATGGTCAATGTGGACAGAGAAGCCTGGCAGAGAGTAGCCGATGAAGGTATGAAATAAATAATATTTCTAAAAGTGTTCAATACTTATTATTTATATGAGTGTCAGGGTCGATTAGAAAGGAAAAAACACTTACAACTCATTCGTTGGAAAGGAAATTTCCTTAGATGAAAAATAATTCGGTGATAATATTCGAATGTACCTACATGTGTTAAAGGATAGCAAGTTATAGTCCTAAACGAATGATTCAAAACCAATCTTTGTGCACTATTTAACCTCAGAAATATAAATAAAAAATATAGATAGTGCTCTGTGTCGCCCGATCGCCACTTCGTATATCCTCTCTATGGAGAAGAGACAGTACTAGAAACTCCACAGCACATCACGCTGCCACTTTTTTAACGACAAAGCACAGTAAAAGATCGAACTTGGAAGCTTATCAAAATCTGAAGCTGAAGGTATATTCTGCACCAGGTCCTCGCCGCGAGGGTCGCTCCCGCTCCCGCTTCTGCCTGAGCCGGCTGGCGGCGCGGCTGCGGCGGCGCGACGACGGTGGCGCCGTGTCCCGCCTGTGTCGCCAGAGCTTGCTAGTCCAACTCATTAACAAACATTAAATATACCTGTACGCGTTGCAAATTGTGTTTTACTTCATTTCCCAATTTTGTTTCCAAGCAAGGAGGTCGGATGACGGACTAGAAGTGGCAAAGAGCCAGGAGCAATTGAGAAAGAAGTCTTTTGCTAAGCAGCAGGATAGTAAAGCTTGATGAAAAATGAATTTTATGTAGGTACCAATAATTTCAGTCAGTTGCCCGCGATCAACCAATAAACAACTTACATCGCATCTTTTGCGACTCGTGTCACTTTACACTTGTGGCGGTACATTGGGAATGGCTAAGGTGGCTTAGATGGGATGAGGCAAAGGCTGTCTCAAAAAATAGAGCTTGAATTTAAGAGACACAAGAATGAGGGGTAAATTGTGGGAGGTAAAAGAAAAATAAAACAATAGTAACCATACTTTATTTTCAAATTTAATATCGTTTCGTACAATACCGTGTCAACAGTCCGACGTCCATTCAATAGTTCGGTAACAATAATTACCATATCAAAAGGTGGTTGCTGGAACTAATAGCATTATATATAAAACACTACGTTTCAGTTATTCATTAGTAGGTAATAATAAGACTCAAAAGAACACTTACAAACAATATTAATGGGTAATTTGGTTGAGGTAGATTCAGTTTATCAATATTTTTACTTTTAATAACTAATTTTTTTTTGTTTTGTGGGCACATGATTTTAGGCAATTTTCGCGAGTGTTTCCGTTCTCTCCGCTGTTGCGTAGCTTCTAGTAATATTATTTATAAGAAAAGATTTCAAAGATCTTTTAAGCTTATGCAATCTAAAAAGATGAATCAGAAAAAATATTATTTCCAACAAATTACCTCCATAGTGCATGATTCTACAATATTAATTAATTATCTTATAATCGAAATACAAAACCATGACTCGACTCATCATGCCCACAACATTTTGAATATAACCTTATTTTAAAGTTTTTTTTTTCGAAAATTTGGGATATTTTAATAGACGCATAAAGAATTTAGAATAACGATAATAATCTTATTTATAAAACAAATAAAAGAAAACATTAATTTTCCACTATCCCAAAAAATACAAAAATGTTCTACGTGAACGAAAAATGATATTAAACTACCCCAATTTCTCGAATATACAAATATTTGACTTAAAAGCACGGCTTGTGGCTATCAATACCTTACATCAAAATTGAGCCACCAAAAAGGTTTTAATTTTTATCTTGTATAATATTAATTAGATCAACATCTTAATTATATTCTGAAGAAGTGCTAATGGTGCTTTGCAACGAAATAAATAAAAATATTACGACGGCATGCTAATACAAGTGTTATATTTATGTAAGTAAATACTTTTTTTTATTATTAATCGAAATAATAAAACACGTTCGAGTCCTGACCAAAAATTATGAATATTTTGGGAATCTGATATTATTATTATTATTTTAAAACGAATTTTATTCCTAGACTTACGATTCCGAGCAATACCATACCGTCATAACATTCTTACCAAAAACTCTAAACAAACAAACCAAGCAGACATTTTGGAAAGTTTGACAGTTACTACAGAGGTTGGTCCCCTGGTTTACATAGACAGAACATAGAAAACGCTCTCACAGTTTGCTATACAGCCAATTTTCCGTCGCAAAGTTAACCATGCGATCTGACAAAAAGAAGACAAAAAATATATGACCCTTCTTACGTAGACGGGTAAGAAAAGAACTTAAACAAAACTCGTGTTAGATCTCAAACTACGTTAAAATTTATATTTCTTTATATATTTGGACGCGTTTAACTAAGTACTTGATACTAGGTCATCGCCACCACACTGAGTCTTATTCATACTGTATTTATTTCGTCATTTTACAATCAAAACATGAATCAGATCATTAAATTTTCTTTTTATAAAATAAATAAATTGAATATCATTTTGTTAGTTATATATTATAGTATCAATCTGGATTTTTCCAAAATAGTTTTTTTGTTGTGCATTTGTAACGATAGCCATCCACGATTTGATCGCACAATGACTGAAATATCAATATCTGGCGCTCTAGACAAATGACATTTCTACAAACATTTACCAAAACTCAAATGTATAGGAATGACAGTTCTAAGTTAAGTTACTTACAGAACTGTCATCTCCATACATTTTGACATCTACCATCGCTAGTAGTAATGTTATCAGTCTTAGGAGCTAAACAGAGAATTTATAACCATTTTATATATGTATTACGTACAACAAATATAACTATTCTATTGCTTTACAATTTCAGAGGTATCACAAATATACCTATTGTGTTCAGCTTCCAAACAAATAACTGGATACAATGACCGAAGATAACATACATTGCTCCATTCATTTGAAAGTCAGACAAACTAGCTAGTGTTGTGCAATCAATGGATGCAAAAATCTTAGGTCAGTGTAAACAGTCGCATTTATTTATAACTATAGAAGCGACGTGGAACTTTAATAACATATTATTGCTTAAAAAGATCTATTATTATTGTGTAACAATTGGTCAGCTATGTATTATTAGCTATGGTACTAACTTATAACATTACTGTGTATATAATGTAATATAAAATTATAAAAACGATGAAAACTGTATTTACAACATATAATCTGATTGGGAAGTATGAAACTATTGCATTAAATGGAATGTGAGTTTGGGCCCTTCGTACACGTGGCTACTAGTCTCCGATTCACGACGATTTAATTCAACAACTTTACATGAACTTCTATAAGTTTATATCGCGGTAGTTCCTTGAAGAATCGAATGGCCGTGTATTGGAGACTTAAGTCACCTTTTGTACAAAAGGCTTTAGTAGAAATAATTGTATCTATGGAATAAATATAGTGGAATGGCATACCCGTTTTGAAATTGTAGAAAATATATGAAAAAAAATAACATTTTCGGGGATGGTTGCATGGAAAACAACGAATTAAACTTTAGTCCAATGAAAAGATACATTTCATCTTCCTCTGAAATCATTGCGTATCTTTTAGTGATTGAATTAAAAACATTCATTTGAAAAACAATTAACCAGTGCCTTTACTGTAAGATTTTACAGCTGAGCTATTCTCGTTGAGGAAGAGAAACGCTGCTACGGGTAATATAGGGTTGTCTCTCTTTTATAACGATAAAAGCACCGCTTTAAAATCTCATAGTACATTCATAGGTCATTTATCAAAGTGACAACCAGAAAAAGACTAAACTTTATCAATATTTATAACAATTAATTTATCGGTGTTAGTGTGAACAGCATACAAAAGCACTCTAGCTTGCTACTAAGCTTTCCAACAAAAACTGTCTACATGGCAACACTAGATGAAAAATCTACCAAAAATGACAAGTGTTACTACATCAAAAAATTTACTTATTTAGAGTGGTCACACTTAAAACCATCCCCAATTATACAGACGCTTAATATATTGCGAAATGAGATTCAAAATTATCATCAGAGGCACGACATCAGGCTTTTAATTATATTCTTATTTTTTTACTCCAAGGACGGATAAGCCAATGTTAAGAAAAAACAAATATTTATAAATATCGGCATGGGAACATGTATTGTAGTCAACCTTATATCTATATTTGTGTGGGCTATTTTTAGCTTGTAATCACAACATACCTATATTTTAATAAAATTGGTAAAATAAAACGCATAGGTCACCAGTGACCGATGAACAATGTGCTTTCCGATCGCCATCATTCATTTAAATTGTGGTCAAAATGCTTTTACAATTTATGTAAAGCACACTCCGTATACCAAAGACATTTATACAAGCTGTAAACATGATAAAATTTGATTGAATATGCAGTAATTAACGTTAATTATCGTCATTTTAATACATTCGAACGATTCAGTTTGCTTTTACCGCTTGTAGAAATATAAGTCGTCTAGAGGTAGACATTGTTCAAGACAATATTTATTTAACAATATAGGTATGCAAAAACATTACTTCCCAAAAAACGGACCAAACAAAACAAAAAAAAGTTATAAATGCATGCACTAGATTTATAAATAAGTTACAAAAAAAACATTGTACATCACTCAGGTATCTGTTATTGCGTCGACGATAAATGTTTTGGTTTTAAAATACAATAATTAATAATAAAATAATAATAAATCCAACAGTTTTCAGTAATACAGTAAGTGGTTAAAATATTACTTAACACAACCACGAGTGAACATGAAAATCCATATTAATAAGAAATAAGTTACAATATAATGTTAAACGGTAATCCTATGGTAGAAATTATAAATCTTAGTTAAAATCTACGGTACGTTTTGAACATTCAAAGTTAACCCTATTTCATTGAGTTGTATAAAATCAAATGCGACATATATTATTTCATTTAGGAGCAAATACTATGTTTATAATTATACTTTATATTATTTAATATGCAACGCTTAATTCATTACAAAAATCGTTATCCATCATAAAATTCATTTCCTTAAGAAACAGTTGTATTATTTATTTCATTTGTATCTCATTTCAATTATCTCTCCAATTCACAGAAAAATATGTTTGGTGTTATAATTATTATAGAAATTGTTAATTTTATCATTTAATTCATATTATAGAAAACATTGAAAATGTTAACTTTAGTTATTAAAATAGTCACCGAAGCGTTTTGTAATTTAAATTTATTCTTATATTTTTATACAACTTACATTTAACAAATGAAATAGGCGTTTTAATAAATTGTGTATTTATACATTTTTGGCTGTAAATGGTCCTTCGACTTACGTCAATGTGAAACAGTAATATATTATAAATCCGTAAAAGACAACAGCGAAATTCCGTCACGCAAAATACTGCAATTAAATAGAAATTATAAACGTATGAAACTGAAAAAACCAGTGCACTACTTCGAGCCCTAAATACATAGAAAAGTACAAAAAAAATGCGCTGAGTTCTAGCCGTAAATAAGGTGTAAAACAGCGCATACTTTGCAAATAGTTAGAATCGAAGCTTAGACCCTGTGACAAAACCTAGCGTCATAGATAAAATTCTAGATTTTTAAAGATCTAACACTACACCTAAGTCTAGCTACCTTAGTGTAATTGAATTTTTTCAGGTACATAGTCGGCGTTTTCCTTTTCAATTTAATTTTAAACTGAGTTTATATTTTTATAATATTTACAATGGCGGCCGGGAGTGCCAAGTTAAAAAAACAAACTTCAGAATGTTACAACAATTAAAAAGCGACAGTGTTGTCAGGTAATTTAATCAAGTGAGAAACTATATTCGTATATTTTTTTTACTTTGGCTCCGCGGCTGCCAACCTTACAATATAATAATTGTACCTAGGTGCTTTTAACTCAAGATATAAATAGGTACATATAATAATAATATAGTCGAGAATAGGCGTCTGATTTTATGCGATAAGACATATTCAAATCAGTCATTTAAAGGGAGGAAACAGAATGTGTTTAGAGTTTCTATTGGAAAACGTTTGCAACAACGCCAGGTATTGGTCGATATAGCGATGTGAAAAATAATAATAAAATCAAAACAAAAGGTTGTATGGTTTAAAATACGTTAAAAGAAAAAAGTAATAAAAGTGAAAAATAAACATAATAGTATCTATATATTTATTTTACGATTTAAAACTTACGATTGGTTAATTTTGTAACATGATTTAAACTGATAAACAAAAATCACTACATCGACCAAAAACCAGCCAAGACTTAACGAATACCTAAAAAAACTGCAAAAAATAATAATAAAATAAACATTACGAATAATCAGTGAAATACTTACAGACCTAATAATAAATAAATAAAAAAAAACACCACTTAATCTATACAGTAAGTGCCACTTTACCATCGATGGGATGTTGTAGAAAACTTCATGGTTTAAACGTCAAAATTTTCTTTAAACATCTAAAATAATCTTACAAGGAATAAAATGAGGTAGATATAAATTGTGATATGGAATAATGAACAACGATCATCATTAAAACAATGTAGGCTGTGCCGAGTATATGTAGCTTACGTCACGACACGTGTCGTCATAGCAACACAACGGATTTTGATTTAAAATGTTTTAATTTTGTTTTATAATTAAAAGGGTACTTGTTAGAATAACAATTTTCATAGACTAGGTCTTTTTATTCAATATTGCTTAAATAGTAATATTTTTCTTCTAGTTATAATCGAATTATGACCAATCTGAGCCGTGACGTAAGCTAAACATGTTCAAGCTTTTAAAAAGAGGAAAAAATGTGCAATAACGTTTTAGTAACTTTCATAACGATAACGCGTGTTTTTATAAACTATTTTCATTTTATAATATCCATAGTTCGTTGTAATAAATTATTATTTTTATTATAATATATATATATATTCTATATTTTACATTTAATATGACTCTATCTACTCGATTTCTTAGGTTTTAAGTATCTAGAAATTTGTGGATTAAAATATGTAAAACTGGATTAAACAAGATATTATAATAACATATAAATGTGCGTTTGTAATATTGTAATGTGTAAATATTAAAACAGAAGTGGAATGTAAATGTGGAGCTACTAGCATCTAAGGCTTCTCTACAAACTGTTTGAAAATAATCAGAATAAAATAAATATAGTTATTTTTGTAACATTATTTAAATACTATTTGTATGTACACGCGTATTTCAGGGTGTTTGGGTTACATTTTGGTCTACATTTGTACGATAATGTTGCACTAACAGTGGTCTATTTGTGATTCGTGATGTGTAGTTGAGGCACTGTTCGCGACGCGAGGCTCCCGTCCGCGCCATTCCTACTTTATTGTCGGGCGCATATAATCTCAGGCCGTAACCGAACTACGTTATGTACAAGTGCGAGCCGTAAACGGCAATAATAACGTTATATATACATCGTAACAATCAGGAGGTGATCAGACCGGATGGGGCGAGAATAACTTCACGTGCTATTGGACAACTGCTACTTTCGACCTGAATCCATTTTTAACACTTAAATTATTTACCCGTACTATTGTTTATCAAAAAAAAAAATATCAGCCTTACAATCATTAAAAATAAATTCTAACGTTAGGAACGTAACACGACAAGCTATCCTCGCGCAGACCCGTATTAATCGGACTATTTTAAGCCTCATTATTATCTATAAAAACACTTTTAAGTATTATCCTTCCTTATCATATTCGTATATCCATTTTACTGTGTCTAACGAGCAACTAGTAAAAAAAAGATTGTCTGTACAGAATCTCAATTCTTTGACTTAAATATAGCAACACCATTCGAATTGACGCGAGAAATCGGTATCGAGGGATACCAGACTTCAGGGGCCGCCTACCCCTCGTGTAGTTCTGTGTGCCCGGGAGGGGCGGGGTCTCAACCGTTAGGCTGGAGCGTGGGGAGAATTTTGCTGTTGTCTAGTTGGAAGTCGGTACTCCTTGTTAGCTCTGAGTTCATGTTGTCGTCCGGGAGTTTGTTGAACGAGTTGTTCGCGCTGATGTCCCGCGAAGACCTGGACACGTCGTACTCCGGTCTCCGGGAGGTGTCCAGGAGATTGAAGGTCGTAGAGGCGGACGTGTCGGGATCGAGAACCGTCTCCAGCGTAGCGTCCGGATCCTCGTAGCGCGCTACGTCGAACGTAGGCTCGTAGCGGCGCCCTTTGCGCATGCGTCCGTTTGGTGTTTTTGTTTGCTGTTGAAAGTTACGCTTATTGTAGACATTCAGATGAAGTCCAGCAAGTGACATTTTTTAGGCAAGACTATTACCAAAGGATTTTATTCGTGATACTGAGAAAGTTCCCAAAAACACCACTATAATTTTCCAAGGACAAGGAATCTTTTCTTCAAGGCCAAATGCTACTAGCGCTTATATTGTTTCATCACATTAGATATTGATTCCTAAATCAACAACAAAAATTTAAATTTGTCATAGTTTTTGCTAAAAAACTAATCATAATTGCAGTCCTAAATTAATGCCTATTTAAATCATATCAATAAAAAAATAAATTGCTACTAGTACTCACATTGGGATTCTCAGTGATATGAACGTGTCCGTTCAGTAAGGGTTCTCCAGCATCCTTGGAGCCACCACCGTTGGCCAGCCGGTTGCCAATGTTCTGCACAACAGTTACTTATTATCTTGGGTTGTACAAAGAAATAAAGAAAAAGTCCTAATACTTAAGTAATCCTGCATTAATTTCTGCTTAAATTAATTATTTGGATCATTGTTAGAAATTAAATTTTTAAAGAGATTAACTATTTCATACAAATTGCTGTATTGAATTTAGTATTAACTAATTACTTCTCCAGAATAGGAAAAAAACTATCTTCAAAATTAAAAGTGATGTACAAGAACATGTATTATAGTCTGTTTTTTTTACAACTGAAATGGGTTAAAATACCATTAATTGTCAAATATAATTTGGGCTGGTTTCCTAATTCTGTTTTCCTTCATTATTTTACCAAGTGATAATTACTTATAAGCAAGACATTCAAAAAGAAATTGTTGCCTGTCGGGATTTGTCTACAGTATTTGACTTGGCAGTCCAACCGTCACCAAACTATTAGTTCTGGTTGCTAGGCTCTATGATATAGATCACACAAATGCCTCGATACAATACCTTCATTTCAGCTCCTTCCTCTTCGTTGCCATCATTGGATGATAAGTGCCGTCGTCGTGACCTGGTGAAGCAAAATAATTAAAAATAACACAAACCTTTTGGCGCCAAGTATCGGCTTGTTATCAGACTGTAGATAAGATTTATTTATTCCCAAATCATGCAGGATATATCATTTTACTAATCATTATAATATAATATAATATTATAATATAATATATTATTGGACAGCATTCACACAACGCCATCTAGTCTCAAATTAAGGAGAGCTTGTGTTATGAGTACTAAACAACTGATAAACATACTTATATATTTCTAAATACGTACATAATATAGATAAATTACACCCAGACACAGAACAAATGATCGTGCTCATTACACAAACATTTGTCCTGGGTGGGAATCGAACCCACGACCTCCGGTTTAGCAGTCAGGGTCACCAGCCACTAAACCAACAGGCCAGTCGATTATGAGCGTGATATGGTAGAATAATGAAAAAAGTTTTTATTGATTCTTAGATAGATACATTATTATAATGCTTCGTGCTGGTATAAATTGACCTAAGATATAACTCCTAAATCAAGTATTTTTGTCTCGAATGAGTTGTTAACTTTCAAAACGATAGATGATACTTCTTCATTCAGAATCTCATAATTCCGTACCTGACTGGAGATCTAGTCCGTTTTCTTCTCCTCCAAATGCAAACCGCAGCAGCTGCTAGCACACACAGTAGCAATACTCCTATTGCAATACCTAAAGCTGAAACCAAATAAATACAAACATTTTGTTATCATCTTAAAAGTTACTCAAAGTGGCTCAAAGGCATCTTCCCATAATGATAAAGTTAACCCTTGTTTTTTAGGCTCTCATGACTATTAGGTTTGCTTAAAGAAGGAGGGACATACAGAATCTTTCAACTTTCAACTAGTGATGAAACTTACTCAGATAGAAGGAGGATTGGTCGGGCGGTCGCGGCGGCACGGTGAGCACCTGACTCCGTGGGGAGGGGCCCGCCACCGCCACCATCACGTACGTTGGCTGCGAGGGGTCCAGGTCCGTCAGCTGTGGGGTAAAATATATATTAGTAGTAGGGTATACCCTACTGGATAAAAACAATACGTGGAAGATTTTGCGGTTCCGGAAATTGCAAGCACGAGGCAAAGCAGACAGCGTGATAGAGCTCTAAATGAGGTTTTCACTACTGACTTTAAGATATGAAGGGAGTATGTAAACGGGGTAAATATGTTATTTAAATGAACAGGTGTAAAAAATTGCAAAGATAAAAGTGTAAGACAGGATTCGAGCCTGTGACTCCTAGTTTAGAGAACCAGTCAGCTGACAAACTAAGCTACCCAGGTCCCCGATCGTGATTTCCAGTCATCCTATTTCAGACATTACCGGTATAAGGAGTACTTACAAGGAAGCTGTTGGTAGTGACGTTGATGCTGGTCCAGCGCTCGAGCGGCGTGGTGAGGTTCTGCGAGTAGCGCAGCACGCGCGCGCCCGCGCCGCGCCAGCGCACCTCCACGCCCGCGCGACTGAACTCGTACGACAACTCCTTGGCTTCTGCACGGGATGGATAATCTTATTACAGAGAAAGAGAATATGTTTTATTTTCTTACCGAGAAGTAAAATCAGTATAAGAAGAAATATGTTTGAACAAAAGTTAGAACTTCTTTTATATTTTATCACACAATAACTATTTATAATTGACTATTTTAGGACGTCACCATGCCGTTAGAAAAACATAATGTTGCTGCGTCTTTTCCCTTTTGCTAGCTTTCCCAATACTTGTTTAATCCAATTATAATGTTACTCACCAGGCATTTGTACTGGGATGTTTAAGATGGAGCTGTGCCCCACCGGCTCGTATCCAGTTATCATCACGTACAACACGCTCGACAAATCCACGCCAGTGATCTGGGAAAAAATTACCTTTAGTTATTGATACAAAACTTTGCATGTATTTTTAAGTGTATTGCTTCTTCTGTCAATGATGCCTTTGACGTGCCCTTCCTTCTTCCCTCTTAATAATTGACATTTGTCATGTATGCTTACATCGTCATCATCCCGTTGGGCTGGATTGTAATTAACGCTTTTGTTAAATGTTATTTATATACGGCCCTTGAATTGGTTGGCTATTAGTTATTAGTGACTCAAAATCTAGGGCTAATGGACGAATAGCTTTAACTTGCCCATTTTCCGCGCCCTTTTGGTCACGTACAAAATATTGTTTAACTATTTTAGGTACATACCAGCACAGTATTCCCATTGGTCTCGACACAGGGCCACTGGTTGATGGGCAGCTTCAGTTCGTTGCTGTAGTGGACGGTGTACTTGTCAGGCACGCTGTTCCAGGACACACGGATGGTAGTCGCGTTTATCAACTTGTAGGTTAAGTCCTTGAAGCGTTGGGATCCTGGGAAGAAATGTACTCAATTATGTTTTAAGTAGAGCCTTACGCAATTACGAGACTGAGTTTAGAGTTGAAATATCGAAATAAATAGATTAAGTGTCCTGAGGAGGAATTAATACACACTCCTGGCGATTATGATAAGTTGAGCCTTGAAAGAGTTTTGAAAATTCTGAGTTTTTCTACAGAACAGAAAAGCAGGTAGGCCTAATGCTTAGTGCGTTTTCATGGAAGCAAAGTGGGGTTATATGGAACGGAGACAACTAAACAATTGATTGGCCATTAAAACAAAGTAAATGTCTAAGAAAGTTTTTTTTTAATAGGGCCATTAAATTTGAAGTATCACATACCTTCAGGTTCCGTGCTGATTTGTATTGCTTTAGAGAACTCTCCCACAGCACCCCTGTCCGGCACTCGAACCTGAACTCGAACCACGTACTCGCTGCTCGGAGACAGATTCTCGACACGAATTGAATTAGAGTAGCTGTAGGGAGAAAAATTATGAAATCACTTGAGAGATTCAACAAAGAAATAGGATAATAAAGCAGGATTTTTTTTAATTGTTTCAGTGATCTAGGTATGATTGGTCTGAATCTGGCTACTTTGAGCACGTGACTTGAATGATTGTGAAAGCCCCCGCGACAAGGATTAAATTCCTTAATGAGGGAGTCGTGACTTTAAAGCAAAAATCGGATCTTCATTAAAAAAAAACATTTGCCGACATATTTTAAAGATCTGATAAATCCCCCTTAAATAGGCAATATATTGACAATGACGAACATAAAGTAGGTGTTTAAATATCAACCAAACCATACCTTTCAACACACTCCTCGTTCCCGTTGACCTTCCTGGTGCAGACCATGTAGGTGTATATCTCGCGCAGGTTGGCGACCTCGTCGCAGCGCCAGCGCACCGTGAAGTGGCGCGGCCCCACATCCACCACCTCCACGTCTTCAGGGACAACTGTTACCTTACTGAAATTCAACCGATTATTAATATTGGGCACAATGACTTTCGGACAATGTCCATTTAATCTTCCAGGTCCTTTAATGTTATTTGTGTGGTATTGAAATGTCGGATTTAGGGTTAATTTTAAACATCTGTTTTTGCAAAAAAAGCAGCAGATCTGTTTTTACTTTGAGATCAGAAGAATCTCTCTATAGTTATAATTTTAATGGTTTGTACTCGTAGGCAAATAGCTGGTAATTGAAGTGAGAACTGAACTATACCGTTAATTAAACTGTCTCACAAAATTCACCAAAACCTTGGTTAAAACCATCATCACCATAAAAACTTCTCCTAATTAACTTATACTATTAAATAAGGCATCATCTGTTTGGAGAGCAACAGAACCTCACCCATCCAGTTCGTGGCTAGCGCCGCTGGTGGAGAACCACGGTACCAGCGTCAGGTTCTGCTGGAGCCACGGCAGCTTCTTGGTGCCCAGGACTCGGACTTGCAGTGGTTCTGGGGTCGGCACTGGGAGAAAGAAGCATTTTATAAGCAACTTGTAAATTTTTTTTAGGGTATGAACGTTAAAAGCATTAGTATCTCAATGAAAAAATACGTAAGAATTACGCCTTTGGATTCTAATTAGGTAAATAAATATTAAGTTATGATTATGATGAGTAATAAATCCTTTTGTATTTTAGTCTTCTTTAGTTTGGAATCAACAGAAGGTCGGCAACCACGTCTTAGGGTAACACTATTATGGTTGTGGAAGCTCGATAGTGCAATACACTGCGTTGAGTGCCCATCTCCCACATCCAAAATCCTCCATTGGACCAGGTGTTACGCAACTTGTGGGATGCTTGTGTTAACCAGTGGACCACGATATATTGACTCATTAAATCATAATTCAATTTGCAAATACCTTCAATAGTATAATTGTAGACACTTCCATCTAGAGTGACATTGTGCTCCTCAGTGTTATTCTCGGCCTTGTACTGCAGGATCCACTGCAGCACGCCAGGGTTCTGGTCAGCGAACTGCTTCCAGATCACCATGACATCGTCTCCCACATGCATCAGTTTTATTGGAACTGCGAAGAGAGATGGCAATGTAATATTTGGTTACTATTTAACGTTGTTGATATTATTAACGACGATATTGAACTTTATTCCTTAGTAGTAATGGTTTAATTTTGAAGAAATTAAAAAATTGCAATGGTTTGAATCTGTGTGTATAGGACTTCAAATTAATAGAAGAATTCTATTATTTTTACACTAAAGAATCACAATACTGTAATTGATTATATGCCTGTAGTGAAGACGCAAGTTATTTTTTATATTAAACGTTTATTTTATGCTATCTGATAAATAAATAAATAAATGATGTCTGCTTACCTCCCTGTCCTTGGCAAGTAACGCTCTCTGACATATCGCTTGCAATATTCTTTGTTGAAGACTTGATGTAAGCACGGACCTGCGAACAAAAAGTACAATGAATGATACAAATAATATTCTTTTCTCTCTTGTTTCTTCCTTGCTGTCCTTCTTCTCTGGTTTTATAAATTTTCTTATAGAAGATGATGAAGTGTCGTGCATGGTATACTTATGATGCCCATATTATACTTGTTTAACCGAACTTCAGGTATATGGAAATTACAATTTTATGGTTTAGACTTCAAGGTTCAGATTTAACTGTAGATTAGCTCGATATCTCTCTTAATATTACATTTAATTATTTTCATTATATTTATTTTTTATTATAGTATCTCTATGTATTTATTGAAAGTATAATGACTCGTCTTGGCGGGGGCATTATCGTGCCCCCAGATAAGGTTAAATATTTACCTGGAACCTGTAGGGTGTGAGTGCTTCAGCCACTTCTATTTCATCCTCGACGCCAATCACAGGTTGCCCCGGTAACGAGTTTCCATCTGAAGGAGAAATAAAATAATTTAAAATAGGATGTTTCATTAAATATATTACTTATGGAACTTCTATTTGAGTAAGATCCACTTTGGAAAGTAACAGTTTAAATTTTAGTTTTTAAAAGTAGGACAGCATAATCGCAGATTAAAATAAAGAAATACCTGGCATAGTAATCTGCACAGTGTACGCGAAGACATCCGCGTTGAGCTTGGGCCAGCGCACGTTGACGGCGGTGGCGCCAGCCGGGCCGCAGCGCACGCCGCGCGGGGCCGCCGCGCCCGCGCCGCCCACCTCCAGCGACGCCCACGACGACACCACGGACGACCCGCTCTGCGCGAAGCACTGGTATATACCTGACAAAATGAAGTAGGATAATTGAAGCGGTTGCAAAATCGAACAACAAGGGTAAGTTACTGATAAATGTCAAATGAGACCTATACAAAAAATAAATAATCATGTTTATCACACGAACATTTTGTTGGGTGGGAATCAATCCCACGACCACAACCCGAATATGTGTATTATTGCTACATTGTCGAAGGTTATTTCAAAGTTTATTTCCATTCTATAAAGAATTTATAGGTTCTAAAATATATACGAGTATATCATTCCAAAGTTTAAGTTCAAATCAACTAAGATAAGAAATAAAACCTCACCTTCATCTTCCGACGTCACGCTCCTGATGAGAAGTTCCATACGCTTCCCATCTGCTGATGGTAATACTACGATCTGAAAGATGGAACTTATTTCAATCATGGAACTTTACACACTTATTTTGGAGGTAATTCTTACCAAGTTCTAATATCTCCAAATCTAAAGAGCGTTTTAAATACAAAAAAGAGCCCTGGGCACTGTATTACCGTCGAGGACGGTCACGACAATATCCAATCCAAAACTCAGCTGTAACCGACTTACACGCGAGTAAAGCCACGGGATAATATAAGTTGGCTATAAAAAAAATCCTTACCCGTCCAGTCAATCCCAGTTTCTGGCCATCCTTGTACCAGGTGATGGTGGGCGGCGGCCTGCCGACGGCGGTGCAGTTGAACCTGACGGTACTGGCTCTGAAGGTCTGCTTTGATGTAGGAGGAACTGTGATGATGACAGGCTCTGTTATCGTCACGTTGAAGGTCTGTGGCAAGAGAAGAATGATCAATGTATAAAGATCCAGTCGACACGCTACTCTAAATAAATTAGCAAATAGAATTGGTAATTTATTTTCAACTGTCTAGTTTTCAGGGATAGATGAGGTAAAATTTGCAGAAGGACGAACAGACTATCAGTGACGAACAAAATAATAGTGACTTATTAACAGGGTTAACTTTTTACCCTTAGCTGCAAAACACAAAAAAATCCTACCAATCCTGTAAACTGGTAAGTTAGCTACCTCTTTGACAGAATTTAAGGTGGAAATAATTTTACCAGAAATCCATCCAATAATAATTTCAGTCACTAGTTTTTCTGATATCCACGCATATAGAAACAATTATAAGGAATAGATTCCTTTTATTAACGTTTTGACATTTGCCGATTTCGTGGCGAAAAATACTTCGCCAGAAATAGGTCTTTAGACTTCTAGTAAAATGAAGATTAGGACTTTTATCCAGAGTTACCAGGATTTAAGAAACTTTTGCTAAATATCCACAGTAAAAAAGTCACTCACAAAATGCCGACTAATCCAATATTTTCGAGGAAAAGAGAATTTCCAAACGTAATTAATGAGTTTATACGAAATGAGAGTGTTCCCAGAATTGAGTAAACAAACACACACGTTTAAATAACGATTTCATATAAAGCTAGAAGTAATTACATTGTTAACTTACTTATATTTTAATTAAATGTGTGTTGAGGCTTTGTTTTGCCTAAATTAGATAGAGCCACTCTTTGATAAACGCCTACATTTATTTCAGCTACTTTAAGTGCTGAATTTTGAGGAATGAAGTAAATAACACAATTTAGATGTGTAATTACGTGGATAACCCATTCGGTGACGGTTCCTCAACCACACAACACAGGCAAGACTATCCAGAATTAAACTAAGACTTTTAGCATGCATTTTTCAGATGGGAAACCATAAAATTTCTACTTCCGCTTTGGGGTGAACAGAAGGGAGTGTCAGACTCCTACTGACTAAAACCCACCCATGTTCCTCTCTTTGCCTTTCGTGTATCGGGGCCACAGTAACCCTTTCAGACAATCCTGCTACCCCACTTTTAACATGCCTACAATTGATATGGATACAACAATAAACAAGGTATCACAAATAGATCTGCATAGCAACCAACACTTAAAATGAATTATTTTAGAAAGCCGTTATAAGAATTTTAATCAAAAATATTATATGTTTTGATTGTATCCGTGACCCAGGGGTCTATAGAAGACCAACCTTCGGATATATTTGTCAAACTCTCTGGTCATAACGGCAAATATTTACTCAAGAAACAAACAATCAAAGCGCCCTTGGGACCGGCAGGTGCTCGACAAACTATTTGAGGGATGAAGGATTACTAGCCTCCATCGTAAACAAGCCGATTTCGTTAAAAAATCAGAGTTTAAATAAAGATGTAACAAACTCTATTTGCACCCTATTTGTGAAAACTGACTTTTGACTATGTATTTTTTTCTCCTATAGCTTCACTTACCTTAGCCAGGTCGCTGTTCCCCTCGACAGCGCATTCGTAGACTCCCTCTTGGTCCAGGTCTGCCCAGCGTAGAGTCAGTACTTCGTCTACGTGTTCCAACTCACTGGTTCTCTGCCCAGGTTGAGTGAACTTCCATATTAACTGGAGAAAAACATATTTTTATAAATTAAGAAACTTACTTTACTATCCAAATTTATGCTCCTTTATTTTAGAATTGATCGTGGCTATAGGCCTAACGCTTATAGTATTCAGGAGTGTTGGTACAGTAGTACCACATATTTCATACGTAATAAACTAAATTTAACATGCAATGCCGATGTTTGCGCTCCTATAAACCAAGACTAGCAACAATAACCAATCACCACTACCAAAACACTTCGGCTGAATATGTTCAAAGAGAGCAGACTCTTTAGAAACCCAAATCCCTTGGTAATGAATCTATTTATTAATATTACTAGGATTAAAACACCTACCCTAGGTCTAGGCACTCCGGTGACGGGGCAGGGTAGCACCAAAGTGCCTCCCTTGGGCACCGCCAGCGCCTCATCCTGCTGCACCGGCAAGAAACCAGCCTCCAGCTCCGAGGAGTTCTCCTCCACCACCAGCCTGCCTTCGTGGCTGACACGCGTCCTATTCGCGTGAGTATTTGTTGCTTTGCATCTGGAAAAAAAAGAGAAAGGGTTTTTATGTGAACAGTATTCTTCAGCAAAAAGCAATCATGTTTTAGGAGATCTCGGGATGAACTAGATAACTTCTGTTAGCCAAAGACTGGGAGGATAAGATGAGGGTAAGTGTGGTAAATATAGCAGGAAGAAGTAAGGGTCACGACTGTCTATGAGTTGACTTTATCAATGAGAAGAAGAAGAAATTTGTTTTAGGTTTTCGAGAATACCCTAAACACAATTCTTATTCGGTGTTATAAGCAAGTTCACATTAAAAATTCAATTTCGATGTGGTATGACGTATTACATGAATTTTGAGGGAGAAAATTCCCAAAACAGATTGGAACCTTAACACACTTGTTCAGAACTGACATTAAAGATGGATAACATTGTAATAAAGTCGAGCCTTTGTAAGAATATTTAACAGCGGCTTGCTCAAATCTGTTTTCTTATACATTAAGTTCAGGAGGTTGTTTTGACGTACCTGTAAAGTCCTGCATCTTCACGTGTCACGTCCGTGATAAGTAGTTGATTCTTCAGCGAATAATACCTGGAACAAAGAAATATTTATTAAGGTGAACAAATATTTCAAGAAAAATGGGATATGCATATGTATATGGGACAAGAAAAAACTAAAACTCGAAAATAAGTGCACATCCGTCGAATTAAGAAACGATTTAGATTACGTTACCAATATTTAAACCAAAAGATTTCCTGGAAAGGCTTGTAAATAGTAATTTAAGTAACGCTCCAGAATCTATCTCATAATAACGCTTTAAAGCACAGGACATAGCCACTGTTCGTTCTCTTGTTGCCTACCTGCTATTCTCAGGCAAGGGTTTGCCATTTCTCTGCCAAGAGATGACGGCGGCTGGCCCCGAATTGATGCGACAATTCAGGACGAACGGCTGGCCGCGCCGCGCCGTCGCATTCTCGGGATGCACCGAGAACTGCTTATCTAATGCTGGTAACAAAGAAAAGAGAATTAAATAAAAAGTTACGTACAAAAAAATATATCCTATAATATGTTTTATCATACAGAATACGGGTCTATGTTCTTTGAAAAGGAATCGTTGGAATAAAAAGTTTATAATATTTGTTTTTCATCTGCAGTTTGACGTTGATTTGTCCTAAAGCTATGAGTGAGAATCGAAGTTACCAAAAAAATCGTAAAAAATCAAGCAAACACTCAATCCTTACTAAATTTATTTTCCCTATTGTTCTATCTTACTTCCTCTCCTTCAACCCACTTTAAATTAACTACGTCATTTGACAAACAATACTAAAACAAAATATTTATTTTACGATCCACCTCTGACCCTCAAAGAGAAAGCCTCAAGGCACTGTTTGATTGTCCACAAAGGAAGATAAAGGCCGATGATTGATTCTCTGTGTGTATTATAAGTTCCTTTATAACACTTGATGTGGGCCTGACGGGTTCGATCCCAGTTGCGATCAAAAAGGTTGGGAATGACCTTCCGTGAGGTGAAACGATTTTTATAAGGTATTGTTGGAGGAAAATGGTCGAAGATTTCACGATTTGCAATTTCATTGTAGAATTGTAACGTTATGTATTTGGTATTGGGAAACGACTCCCGCTTTAAGCAATTTAACCCTTGTGTCGCGGGGGGTTCCACAAACATTCAAGTCACATGCACAAAGACACCCAGACTCAGAACAAGCATTCGTGGTTCACAAAATGCTTGTCCTACGCGGAGTGCGAACCAATGACACGTCGCGCATAGTGGGCTGACGTGACAACCATTCGGCTATACGCATGCAGTCAAAGTTAGAAAGTAGAGGAAAATTTCATGGGATACCATGAATTACCAAAAAATGATCTGGCGCCGATAAACCATAAGTGAGCAAGCGTGATGCCTTCAGCAAAAGAACTCACAAGGCATATTAAAATAGTCACATACATAATTGATTCCTGGTTTTTGTCTTGTAATTGTAAAGCTGCTTGATGAACAAAGTTAATATTAGTAGTTACACAATAAAGAGCACGCATAAAGAGTTTATCCACCAAATCTAAAGAAAACATTAACGTCAAAAATAAATTATAATATAATAATAGAATGTAGATAACTAAAAACTGGTCAAGTGCAAGTCGGACTCACGACACTGAGGGTTTCGTGCAAATAGGGGAAAATTAAAGTAAATAATATGTAAAAGAATGGAATAAAATGTATGACCGTGCCAACTCGATTTGCTTAATTCCGAATTATTTTTATTATTATTTGTTGTTATAGGGGCAACATTATTACATCGGCACATACATTTCAATTACGTTCATCTATCGCGGTTCAAGAGATACAGCCTAGTGGCAAACGGACGGACAGACATGAGAACAGCAGAGAGTTATTATTAAGGTTCGATTCTTACCCTTTAAGTGCAAAACCCTAAAAAAGTAGTAAAAAAACAAGCGCATTAATTAGCTTAAAGCGTGCGTGTTAGGATACAATATTGAAGGAACCTATCATCACGCTAGTTGCCTCTGGAAGGCTCAGCTGTGTCGTCAGCCACGTTTGTTTATGATGATATTAAATTCTATAGTGCCGACATTGCACGCAAAAATAGAGAATGTATTTTTTTAAGTACACAATTATTTAGTTATGTTGGCATTTCAGTTATAATTTTCTCTCGTTCGTAGTCAGCATAGCTTTTATAAACCAAATAATAAATATTTCATTTTAAATCATTTGTTATATTTTTGGAAATAAAAAGGTTCTATGGTAAAAAAACTAAAAAAATATTACCGAAACTTAACCAAGATTTTTCCTTAAAAACAAGAATATTATACCAGGCGCACAGAACATATAAAGAGTACAAAAAACCCCATCCCAACCCCACCAGCCATAATACTTGTAACATTGTGAGGCGTGAGCACCACGCCATCCCATAAACATTGATGTGACCCCATACCATTCCATTTTGTTACAACTCCAATGACACTGAAAAGTAACGCGGTTTCACACGCAGGATATGAAATTGCTAAGCTGTTTACGAGCAGACTTCATTTATGAGATGCGTGGAGGAAATTATGCGATTAAGATACGTGACGTTTTGTCTTTTATCGCGTAGTATGGCATTTAGATTGTGTGTAGTAACCTTAATAGGATGTTATCTGTTTGAAAAACGTTGTAATGTCGAAAATTTTAGTTGTAGTTTCTTTTAAATATTAGTACTTACAATAAAAAATATATAATAAAGAGTTCTTGTGTACGTAAATAAACGGGCATATTAATTTAAAAAGACTTGTGACCACGCAAAAACTACGACATTCGTGTGATGGACGAATACAAGTCTAGTGCATGTGAAATTCCGCGATTATTGATGAAAATCCTTGATCTTTGATCATTAAAACGACTCCCGTTTTAAAATTAAGAAGTTATATAAATATTCACACGAAACCATACATCCAAATTCGTATATGCAATAAAAAAACCAGATACATAAATACATTATTTTTCAGAAATGTTTGTCAATTATTTTTTCAACTACAGAAACCTTTAACCATGTATCTTCAATACATAGGCAATACATAGGTAATTGGTTTCACTCCTTATTCCGTTTCATTTTACAATTATTTCTATCATCTACAGTCTACAGATATGATCTCCTAATTCACACACACTACATACATAATATGTAGTAGTAGCTACACATGAAATTGATCAACATTGATGCAGAACAGTAAATCATCAGGGCTCCCCGTCGCAGCCGGTTCCGATACGTCCGTCCGGTTGATTGATTGCCGAGGAAACGTAAGTGTCATGTTCTATGATACGAAGAGTAGGAAGAAACTTATTTTATTTTATTTTTTTATTTTATTTTGTTATTAACTTATCTTGAAAAGGCCTGAATTCTACCAAAATGGAAAAAGATGTTTTGGAAATAATATTTTCCAAGTGTAGTGAGAGGTAATTAGGTTTAAATTGTGATACTCCGTTTTCGCTTCATTCTATTTTTAAGGGTTTAAACCCAAAGAATAATAACGGAACGCTATCACAGACAGTTCACATTTTCAAAGATGAAGGTGTTGCTACTAAAACAATAAATGGTTAAAATAATCAGTTTGATGGGTAAACAATATTCGTTGCAAAAATGTTCTCCTTTTTCTGTAATATTCGCCTATTCGTACCGATCGGTAAAACCGAGTCGAAATAGCAAGGTTTTTTATAGAAATTTCTGGTGAAAAATACGATTGTTTTTACAATTACTTTATTCCATTCTCCGAGTTTTAATTTTTAAACTGTCTCCTACAAAACCGTTATAACATATGTATGATTTGAGAAAGCGACTTTCCCGAAAGCCGTGTATTTTGAAGCTCCATTTAATTTAATTCCGTGTTTGCAACCCCCACCCAACACAGAACACCCCCATCGTCTTTCCGTAACCTAATCTCTAAACGATCTTCCATTTTGTTAACCTTTGCAGAAGGCATTTCTACCAAGAGAATAAATAGATTACTAGGATCCGCACGCCTCGATTTTCCAACAAATTTACAGAAAAGCTATATTTTATTAGACACGAATAAAAGTCACCTTTGGGAGAATAATATTATATTTGCTGAAGGTCCCATGTCTGCACCCACGCTTGATAAATGTAAAGCGAAGCGATCCTCGTGTATCGGTCGAGCATCTTACACAGTGGAAATCACAGAAGCATTCTAGTACTTTTTTTTTATTCCACAGCTTTCACCCAGCGCCATCTAGTCTCAAACTAAGTAAAGCTTATTTTATGAGTACCAGACAATAAAATTGATAAACATACTTATGTATTTTTAAATTAGATACATTACATAATAAAGATAATATACTAGTGCTCATCACACAAACATTGGTCCTGGGTGAGAATCGAACCAACTAACAGGTCAGTTTTAAAATCGAATTCATGAAAGTCTACTTTGCCGGTACAAAACGAGTGGGTGACGCGTGCTCTCGGAGAAATGAAACAATTGTGAATGTATCTTTTATTAAAATTGAAAAAGCAATGATGACGGCTCAGTGTAGCCTAAAGATACATTAATTTTCCATAAGACAAGTCGTAGGACATTTCGTTAATTGTATAGAGTAAGCACTGGAGGTGCTAAATATAGTCTGAGTGATTCAAGATAATGAATACTTCAATAATGTTAGATATATGAAAGCTTTTAAGCATTCAAAAGTTATTGGGGAAAAATTTATACTAATAAAATACATAAACCCTAGAAACAACGTAAATATTTTGGGAATTCTTGTGATAGACTTAAGTTCATGAAACAGATGTTTACCTCTATTTTAATATATAAAAGTATTGTCAGCATTCCGTACCAAATGGTTAAAAACCGTAACAAAAGGAACCGTGTTGGTGAAGCTCCGCTGTCTGTGTGTCCATATGACCTGGCTGTACCTCAAGAACCCTGAACGATGTTAGTTACCGTACTCCTCCGAAACGGTTCGACCGATTTTTATGAAATTTTGTATACATATTGGGTGAATCTGAGAATAGAACAACATCTATTTTTCATACCCCTAAGTGATAAGGGTTGCTGACACTAAAAAAATATATTTTTTTGGGACGAAATTGTTTGCTTTTATTTTTAAAAATACATACTACTAGAAAAGATAAATATTCGGCAAAACAACGTTAGCTGGGTCAGCTAGTATACTATAAATTAAGATCAAAGGTAAGTAACGTTAACAGTCATAATTTTGTTAGAGGCACAAAAAACAATTGACCCACAAATCTATTTGTCACCCAACCGATTTTCCTTCCTTTACCCTATACGGAACCCTTAGTGACGCGCTTGAATAATTTTATTTGTCTTCCGAAAACGCGAGTTTTCTCTGTAAACATTAATTATAACATAACAATCTCATTCTCTATATTTATCAAAGTTTAGGAGATCCGGGCTGTTTCTTGATTGTCCAATAAATTATTCATGGCAAAATATTATTAGAGCAACCAACTTCTAGGGTACGATGTTAGTTCCACGTGTAGTCTTGTACAGGATAAAGAAATAGGCAAGAAATAATAAGACCTAGTGTTTTTACAGAGAGAATTGGAGAAAATACTCGTAATAGTGAAACTGGAGCTAGCGAAACTTTAATTCCAGTTATGTTTACTTAGTTATTCTAAGATGGCCGACTAATTTGGAGATGTCTCAGATAATTGGAAGTCTTGGCCTCTATTTACTTACAATATGTATGAACATTATTGCATTGTATTCGATACAGAGCGAGACGGAATTATACTTTGTGTAGCGTTGTCTTGCTCTTGCAATGAGAATCGTTTTTATTTAAAGCAGGCCTAAAGCTAGTCGACCCCAGCGTTCATCCTTATATCCCATATATCCCACTTACAGAATAAATGATTTCATTTCATAGTAATTTGTCCGGGGTCAATGACCATATCATATAAAATTAAAATTTATTAAAGTAAACAAAATTTTGATAACCCTTAGGTCAAAATTTAGGTCAAAACTTACAAACTTTCGCCTGTAATAGTAGTAGGATATAAGTTAAATAAACCATCGCATAATATTGGACGATTTTTTTTTAATATATTTGTTTTTGCCTGTCTTCCAATATAAGGTTATCATAGATAGATATAAAGCTTTGCATTTTACTAGCTCACATATACTGCGAATATACTTCGTTAAGGAGTATTTTTTCGGATTAATATGTTCTACTACTCGCATAAATGACTAGGCTTTCTATTGGTAAAAGAATTTTTAAAATCGGTTTAGTAAATCCTGAGATGACCCCTACAACGTCACAAACTAAACTTTACATTTACGTAATATTAGTAAAAACTCACAACTGAATCTTTATTATTCAGGAAATCTGTTCACGTCATGAAAGTAAGTTTTTCAGAACTTGTTACGGTGAGATGAAAATCCTGAATAAAAAGAGGGTAAGACACAAAGAAAGACCTAAAACTAAAATTTCAAAGGTGTCTGTAAAACTTTGAACAATTAATTTTGTAAACATACTGATAGCGATTTGAGGCGGTCGCTCCGTACTGTAATTAACTCATTTATCGTACAGTTTTTGTTAAACTAGTATAATACTACTAAAATTATTCTTCTCTGCAGAAGAACATGGTATTTGTCCCAAACTATTCTATTTTTCCTTCATATCAGCACTTTTAGACTAACTCGGTAATAGTAGAATACCTTCCTATCAGAATCCCTTACGAGGTTTGATTATCGAGGAAGTTGTATGGCAGTAGTATCTTATCCTAAAATCATCAAGCAATGACCATTATTTTTCTGTGTACATTATTGAATCCTGAATGAAGTCAAACGAACAACAGAAAAACGTCAGATAGCCACCCGGATGTTTCCATTTTAATAAATTAAAATTGAATGTAACTTTGATCAAAGGTGTTCTAGATTGACTGATGGCATCGTTTGACTTTATTTACAAGGCTTAAGCCTTCAGGAAGGTTTTGACGGAAACAATTGTTTAAGTTATATTCTCTAAGCAATCTGATGGAATGTTTTAGTTTCGATGGAAGGAAAGTGTCGACTTTTGTTCTTGAAGTGTCCATTCTTCGTCTGTATAGCCTTTTCTTAAAGTTTATAGGGTCGGCAGTCAGTAGGCTTGTCAACGGATTCAAGTACTGTTTCATTTGAATTAAGTTGGTTGGTACTTTGGACACTAGCGCCAATTCGTGCTGTGGCTCAAATTCAAACTATGCATGTTCAAAAACCAACGACGTTGATGACACTGGACCGGAACTCCATCTGAGCTAGGTTTGATGGTACTATTTCAGCTGAGCAAAGCCCGTTGTGCTAGAAAGCGAGCAGACCCAACTGTATCTTTCAGCATACTGTATTTTGTTATACATTTTTTGACTACTACTTTGTCATTACCGACTAGACATTATTTAGCACAGCACTTAATAATGGAGGTTAAATAAATATATAAATTCAATTAGATCTCCTCTTATTCTTCAAGCTTCATTATAACTATTATGAATGAAATACAAAAAAAAATATTTTACCCAAACTACAAGCTACAAGCCTTGCTTATAACTTGACCTATTTGTATAAATAAACATTTAATATATCAAGGCTACCTCAACAGATATCCTTACTAAATTTTCATCAAACTTAGACGCTTTGTCGAAATTATATACATCGGCAGTCCGCAACACGAACTAACTAAAAGCCACTAACACCGAGACATTGTTTATAACTAAAACGGCGAAGGAAATTGTTTAATTTGCAGCGAACATCGCTACATAGAGACAGATGGCCAAACATTGTCCATAACTTGGTTTTCAGTTGAATTATAAGCTTAGAACTTGATAGTGTGATGTGGTAACTTGTAATACAGATGGTCAGGCTAGCTGTCGTTCTGGACCCCCAGAGGACATTATTTTGGATGGATGGCAACCGACACCTGCACTACGAAACTGTAATTCCTTAGCAAATATAATTCACAAACTTGACGCCGGAGTTTTGGTGTATTAAAGTTTGATCGATAGGTTTGTTGTGACCTGGATGCCGGTTATAGCTGTAAAATATGCTCCTCAGTGAAAATTCAAGGTGTCAGATAACTTCACAGCAAATTTCGTCGAAATCGGTCGGAGTGTCCAAAAATTCATAATAAGTATCGCTGTGATAGAGCACAACATTTTAGTAATATTGTCGTTTAAAATAAATAATGAGTTTCATCTATTTTCAGCTGTTTAATTCAAACCTCGTAACCAAGAAAAACAATTTCCGTGATTAATAATATCACAATCATAAATCATGAGCAACAAAAATAAGGGAAATAAATGACCCAATGAGGGGCAAAAGGGCTTTCTTAAGAAAAGGAACGAGATTTATATTACCTTAGGTACTAATAAAACAGGAAGATTTCAATATCATTAAGTAAATGTTAATTGCTAAATCATTCTTAATCCCAATCTTAAGAAACCGTTATAATCAAAATGATCTTGTTTGAAATTGAATAACGTTCCTGTGAGCTTTTTTTATCAAAAATTGACAAATTACTTTTTAATTTACTACTTAACAGTTTAATTACCATTTATTACCTAATTATTGTTTTTGTATTTTTTTACTGATCTCTGTAGTAAACAGTGAGCCGCAAATCAGAAACATTGTGTCCGCAAATGCGGATTTTCTGGCCAAACTACTAATTAAAATAACAAATGTAATATAATTATAATGAAAATTTGATCCAGCCTTATTTTGCTTTCCTCTTTGTTAGTAACGTACAAACCTTGGGATGCCCTTGTTGAGCATTTCTTACATGTTTCTTACCATTACTCTGACCGAGGCTTGTAATGACTCGCCAAAGAGTCTGATAATATAGTCACAGGCTACGCTAATGCTGATTGCTTTAAACTCTTTAAAAACCTATGGATTTGGATGAAATCCCTTATCCTCATTATTGTCTACCCATTATTTGCTAGTGCGAAACTTCGCTATTGTTTTTCAAAAGCTTTTATTTGCCTTTAATTTAGCGAGTATTCGTCAGATCTAATAACGATATATATCCGAACCCGAACAGATTTACATAACCCTTAATTTAGTATTTAGATTTGTGTTATTACCCTACAAACAATAGTTATGTATTATTCCAATCTAAGTTACAATTTCTAGTTGTGAATTTGAGTAATTTCATCAAAGTAGATATCTCTGTGGCTATATACCACCTCTTTTTAGGAAAACTGTGTCAATTGTTGAAGCAAGATAGCGCTACAGTCCGTATAGCAGCCTGTCACTTTCACAACGGCAGATCTTTCTCTTAGTGATTATGGTACGCCGCTAGATGGCTCTGTTCTAATTGATTTAAAGTCTAGGATTCTAGATTTCTGAATTTGAATGCCTTATTTCATAGAGTATATAAAGTGACTTTCAATTGTAACTTTGGATTGAGTGATGTTGGATTTCGAATAATTTTCTTTTATATGAGGGGAAAGTATTTTTTACTGTTACTGTTGCGGCAAGATAAGTTTATGAGTCAACTATGCCGGTTTTTCGTTTTTCGATTTGTTTCATCACTGGCTTGCTATGACTGATAAGAGGATTTACTTTTCTAAATAATACGATAAATATAACTTAATTACTTTTAAGAGTCGCAATTTAATAATTAGGAAAATTTGGATTTAATCCTTTGGACATTGTCAGTATTCAGCGTGAACAGATTAATTGAACTTAATATTCGCTATTCATTACGTTATTTTTCTCTACACCGAGTTTGACGAAAAATACAACAATCAGATTGCTCATGTCTTTTACGAGATGTCGCCGTATTATCATTGTCGACATCGATTATAAGAACGTTACGATTCGTAGAAATAACAAAATTGTCTACTCGTGCGAGTGCCCAGAAAATGTTCGTTTATAGGGAAAGACTGTTAGAAAAACTTAAGGAAAGTGGGACACGTCATGTTTATTTATGATTTATGTTAAATAATAGCTTTTACGAGTATGAAGACAGAGTAGTTCTTTTTGGGGTTATTGGCAAATCAACATTTTATTATTAAAATGGTTACATCATTTATCGCCAAGTGCAAAGAATAAATCTCACTTGTAGGTACTAATAAATCGGATACCCGAGAGGTTGTAGTTATCATACCAAACCAACTATGCGCGTTCGATTCCCGTGTAGAACAACATCCCGTGCCGAAATGACTAACCTCCTTTGAAGGAGTCGTATAAAAAAGAGACGCGCCCTATAATGGGCTATTTAAGGCTGATGATAATGATATCGTTGTTTTTGTGCCTTTGTTTTATGTAGGCGGGTTTCAAAAATGTTTTTTTTTTACTTATAGGAATTCATGAATAGAGAAGGTTGTAGAGTTCTTACTTGCAAACTTCAAGTGCACCGGATAGCCGAGCACGAGGCCGGCGTGGTGGCGCACCGCGCACTGGTACACGCCCTCGCTGCTGCCATCCTTCTTCCTCGACACCTCGAGGGTGCCGTTACTTAAAACTCTGTAACAAATGGGATGAATAAATGTCTATAACCTAAGTAAGTAGAATTACCTAAGTACTATTTATTGTTTTACTGCCTATTGTGCACTCAAGTGTATTCAGAAATTGAATGAGATTTTCCCATGAAAGCTTCTTTTTTATCCAGCTTACTCTTCTTTGCTCGGCAATGCCTTCCTGAATATTCTTCTACAATTTTGTATTTTGAGCCACCCGGTCAGCCCAGCGATCAGCGAAACCACTTAAAAAGGGCAATGATGTATCTCTTGCGGATAGAGACACCTAGATATTAAAAGATTAAAAAAAACTTTATGTCCCGCCTAATATATATTTATTGAAGAAATCTCAGGTCTCCATTTTCCCCATGTCAGCAAGCACTGTGGAGCCCAATAGGACTGATGCCTGCCAGGCTCGCTTGATATACGTAAGGGTTAATGTGGACCCAGCACACAAAAGGCAGAGGAAGAAATATGGGAGAGTTTTAGTCAGGCGAATTCTGGCACTCTCTTCCGCTCAACCGAAAGCGGGCGGGGACTTTTATTTTCAACCAGAAAAGGAAAAATCTTCAAAAGCACCAGGTCGGAAAATGTCTATCGAATCACGCAAAAATAAAATTTAACTGTTACATTTAACATATCCGTATTCGTCCAAGAAGAAAATCCCCTCGAATTATTCGCAGTACCTCCTCATCAACCTCACCTCTTCAGCTCATCTCCTCCCTTCCACCACTGGTAGGGCTTCGGTCTGGGCCTGTCGTCCGCGTCGAGCGGCGGCGGGGGGCGGCGCGCCACCACCTGCTCCGCCTCGGGCACCGCGCACGCCAGCGACGCGCGCGGCGACGACCACCACGTTATTGGTACATCTGAACAAGAAAGAATAGGTTAGGGAAATCTTGGAAAACATTAAAGGCCTCTAAACTTCTGAGAATCTGAAATACTTTTCTGAAACCAATTTTGAAAATCAAACAAAGATAACTTGTTAAGTGAGTGTATATTAAAATGATTCAGAAAATTGAAATCTCGTGTGATTGTCACTCATCAGTAAACTTTTAACCGACAAGTGACTTTACTAGCCCCTCTTCCCCCTTTTAAATTTAATCAAACGCGAAAATACATAATATTTTCTACTCCAATTCTAACTGACGGACTAGTTAGATATTTCTGACGAATACCCTATTAACTATAATGAACTTACAACTATAATCTAGATATCAAAAAACTTATGCTTCACACTTATGCGTTTATAAAGTAACACATACCTTGGTTCGATGTAACAGCAGGCCAGAACAAAAGATTAAATGACTTACCAAATTGCAGGCAGCTAGAGTGTTTATTTTATAATATAGAATTAAGTAAAAAAGGGGTAATTATGAGGAAAAGTTCCTATTCACAAAAAAAAACATACTGGTTCACTTACTTAAATTAATAGGCCTAAATTGATCAAATAATTGTAGCATTTTTGAAACACTTGTAACACAACCTTAATAAAATAAACTAAGTTAAGTTTAATATTAAAAAAATATTACCTACTTACCAACTACTCAAATATTTAATACTTGTCACGGGCCAAAATATTATCTTACAAAAATCTTGACATTTACTTAAGCTTCAGTGTGATTATTATAACCAGCCTATTTTTACTCCAGAAAAATAATTAGCCCTAATAATTAAATTCTATTGAACATCAAAACAAGATTTAGCTAAAAACGTCTTAATTAATTCCTAACTTTTTAATTAACGAATTTCCTTTACTTTTACTTACAAAACAACGTAATTAATATGTAGTTTGTGGTAAATAAGAAAATAAATATTTGTAAGCACATTCCATATAAATTATAAAGCACAAACCGCACGCGACGAAAGGAAATTAGATGGTGATGTTAGAATTAAATTAATCTACAACGTTGTAATTATACATGTTAATTAAAGGAACGAGAAAACTCATAACGCTAGAGTATCTTGTAACATTTATAAGGAAGTGAAAATCCTAATGGATTCGTCAATTTTTAATAATCTCCTCCGCGTGGGCTGGCAACCTTCAACATAAAGAGTCTATACTTATAAAATATTTTTATAAAAATAATTCCATAGAATGTTGCCAGTTTAGTCCACTTCTGAAGAAGCGCTTTCAGTATTTCTACCCAGTCTGAGAATAACAAATACCGTAAAGCTATAACTGAAGTTTCAACGTATTACCCATATACCCATTTTTTTGGTTCGGACCCATCAAATGGTTCCTCTCTCTTAGAGTTACCTTACCTTAACCAATGTTCTTGCCTTGAAATTTGATAATGTCTTTTCCACATCCCCAAGAGAGCAAGCATCAAACATCACTTACAAAACGAAAGGGAATCTCCAATCAAAACGTATTCAGATAAAGCAAACGTAACGCGGGTAACTTCAAATTTGTTTGAAATCGCTCGCTGTTACTGTAATGAGTTTTGCCCTCAAGGAAATTGGGCATTTATCCTTTACATTAAGTAAAAAAGGTTCCTTAAATTATTTTCATTCAATGTTTGGATCGCATCATTCTTTATTTAGGTCGGTTAGAGGTTAGGATTGAATGGATTATGTGAGTAAGCACTTTTTGGGGTTCCGTAGATATAGGGTAACAACGGTACCTTATTACTGAAGCATCACTGTTTGTAAGTCTATCTGTCAGTTTGTCTACAGGCTATACAGATGATGTATTATTGTTGTTGTTTAGAATCAAAATAATAAATTACTATTTTAATTCTCGTTTACCGTCGTTAATTCGTCTTTGTATGGAAATTTAAATTAGATTTTTCGTCCATATGTCACAATGTCAATATTAAGATTTTTTTCATTTTACAGATACGTTTCAGGTACCTACTGAAATACGTAGTAAAAGCAAGACAGGTATACCAAATACTGAAACATTTTCCATCATTTCCCAATTTCCATAAATCTGAAAACATCAACACTCATCTTTATCAAGTTATAGCTTAAAACAAACTGTAATTCTCTGATTTCCATTTTAGCAACAGCCTTAATTCACATACATAATGTAGTCGACACTTAACTTAAAGTTATTCAGTCCATGTTATGAGAACTCAATAACCTGGTATCTGAATGCGAGGTAACATGTCAGTTGCCAGTTTTTAGAAGCACTCTAAATGAACACTATCTAGGTCGAGTGTTCTAAGTACTAAGAAATGGAGGCTTCGAAGGCTATGTTTTACTAATAAGGTGTAACGTGAATACTGTGAATTGTTGGTGAAAAACATGAGACAATTTTAAGACTTCATTGAAGTATTTCTTTTTTTATATGGGCTAGCCAAACGTATATGACCATCATTGCTCCTGTTACAGGAGCCAGGATCTACAATATAACTAACGAAAATTACCTCCACCTTTAAGCTCGGTGTGTCCCAGGGAAAACCGTTGACTGTTTTGAAATAATAAAAAGGAGAGTACTAAAAATCTATTCCACTTATTTCAACTGCAAGTAGGAATAAAAATAAATAACTAACGATAGCAATGAAAAGAGGCAAAAAAATATATTTAAACCACTGCACGTAGCGGTGTCTCGCTTACACAATGAAATGAGTTTTGTTTCAAAAGTCTTGTAAAACACGCAGGTGGTTATAAAATGTAAAGATGTTTTGTAAATAACCCAAATGGATGTTTCTTTCAGTTTCAACCTTTTTGGAACTACGATCTAGAAGGTTAACGCAGTAAGCCTGGATACGGAAGGTGGAGTAACTACGAGAAGTCCTATGTCGTACAGTTGACAGCTTTCTTCCTAAACCTGATGTAGATAAAGTCTTTTTTTTTTCTTCAAATTTGTGTTAATTCCAAGTTACGTAGAGTTTAAAAAATAGAATAGAAGACATCGCATTACACTGCGTAGAACGACATCTGTTGTTTACAATAGCAAACATTATTAACCTCAACTGCAACCCTCTCAGTTTAATAGATGAAAGCATTTCTTCAAGTCAACTACATCGTTTTCGCCTATCCCTTTTCTATTCTTATGAAAACACAAACACAGCCAGTATCTTAAGCAAGTTAGTAGAACAGTTATTTGTAACAAGTTCCCTTAATAGGTAAATAAAGTTTGCCCTTGTTATCCGCGTATGGTCGTTAATTGCCTGAATATATCTAATTAACCTTGCGTCAGAGTTCGAGAAAACTTTGTTGTGATGTTTCTTCTTAGATTTAAGGATGTGAAGTTCTATGCTTTGGTTAATACCAAGTTTTTGTGGACGGTTTCTTTGGTTTTTCTGGTGATTTTTTTAACCTGTCGAGATCCTCATGAAAAGTTTTGTCGAAATTTGTGCAGTGGTTTAGTCGTAAACGTGTAGTAATACTGTTGAAGTTAATACAAAACATGTTTCTATTTTATTTTTGTGGTCACTGAAATTATTCGTCTGAATTGTTGATTCGAAAGGATATCTTCATGCACAAATAATAATATTTTATTTCGTTGGCAACATTTAAAATTTTCCTATTACGCTTCAGAAATTCCGTTAAGATAATATAATATAAGTAAAAGCAAAGGCATTTCTACGTAGGTACATTAGTCTCAAATCCCTTACAAACCCATGTAAACAGAATTCTTGATGTCTGTCAAATTTTATGAAACATGCCCCGAAAAACAACTTCCTTTGGGACCGAACATTTCCCTTTCGTTGTACCTACAAATCCTGATAATTTAAGGAATTTTATTTATCAAGACTAATGAATATTATGGAGATGATATACATTTATTTTTTTATGAAATTATTCAATACTACCTAGCATTAACTTTAACTAAGCAATCAGTTTTTAAGAACAGAGCTCTTTAAATCGACCTTATACTTCCTATTACGTTAGTAAAGTTAATTTACAATAAATTATATTCCAGCCAACACAATTAGCCCGCGAAAATCCATTCAGTTGAACAACATTGTTTTAATTCACACGTCGTCCCGTCCATTCATATAAAACAAACAATAACACAAACTTTATCATTTTAAACTCAGCTAAAGCAAAAACCTTTTTGGAGCAATTTATTAAAGCTATCACGTCACGTATTCTGTCAATTTGTGTGATAAAATTCCGGCTCCATTTCTTTATTTATTATTAATATTTTGTTTCCGAAATACGCCGCAAAATGGCGCTGTTAGTTCCCACTGCGCAGGTCAAGGTTACGTATGGCTGTCTCTGTCGCACGTACGGTGTTTATCTTCCTTCTCTGTCGTATGCACGCGGTCCACGTGATTACGTCCGTATTTTGTTTTAGGGTGTTGCCATCTTTGTGTTTTTACGACTAAGTTTTAATTTTATAAACTACGATTTTTTTGTATGTGGTTTTGTTGGGTACATCTCTCGTAAAAATAAATAAATCAAGTCCGTTCGTAAAATATGCATGAAATACTCTTATACCTATATGTAATTAATGATTAATCAGACTGAATAATGAGAGCTCATTAAAATATTAATTAATATGACTCTCAATTAATTGATGGTCCAAATGAATAAACACTTGAGAAAGATATATTTTATCGTGAGTCATACTTGAATATTATTATTTACAAACAACATTTTGCTTTTTGGAACGATGACCAAATTCGTTCGCCAAAAATATTCAAAACAGGTATTGGGGCCTATAAAATATTATTAAAACATTTTATGTAGGTATTTTAATTACTTAATATGACATCATTCTAGTATTAGTAACCTAAACTGTGTGTAGTAAAAAACATCTAATAAGGCATTAAAAAAATCTAGTTTCAATATAAAAATATCGATTATCCTAGTTTATCTTTCAATAACTTTCCTTGAAGTGAATTATTAAAGAGATTTCAGTCAGAAATCTCAACACAAACATTATAAATCTACACAATCACGGCCAAGGTTCACTCTTATCGTAAAACATTGTGGACTTTTGAAACCTGACCTGGTATGCTCGTCAATTCCGCACTAATGTCCCCCCCAATAACCTCAAATAACTATACCCAACCTTATCCCTTACACAATAGGTTTCAATTTCGTTTGTGTCTACACACACATGTTTGCAATACTACGCGTTATTTTTTCTGCGAATATTTGTTATTGGATTTTAGACTGTAGTGCGTTAAATTAAGGTTGATTTTAGATTGATTGGTGTTTTATTTACTTGTGTTCGTTACTCCAAATTTTTATAGTATAGTAAAACGCTTTTTTGTTGTATGTCTATAGTAGCGGGAGAATGCGGAAGGGTATTGCTTTTACTGCATTGATGTATGTATGTTTAAACAAGACATCTACGTAATACATTTAGAGATCGTTCGAGTGTTTACGTGAGGGGCGAGGGTAGGGGTTCATTGAATGGGTATTACGAGGATCAGAACCTTTACTTTTTTAAGATAAATTGTTTTAAGTCGTTTATTTGAATTTGGATTATTTGGGTAGATGCTAGAAATTCTTAATGTTGAATATAACTCTACATTTTCAATTGTCGTTTTCCTAGTCGACAATTTACTAATATTCACTCGGTTAAAAAAATACTCTAACTGTTTGCATTTTGAAAGGCACAGAACCCCCTTAGTTTGTTTCTACACAGCTTCTTAGGGTAGCCAAATAGGAAATGTCGACTTCGGTTAGTGTAAACAAGACATGAAAAAATATTTAAATATCGTGCTGACAAAAGTCATAATATAATTTATCTCAGTATATTATATAACAAAACCAAATATTTGTGCAAGGTTAAATATTTATAATTTAAAAAAACAAAAAATTATTATATTAAAGCATCAAAAAATTCATCGGCATCGCTGCCGGCTGGGAGTGTGCCCAAAAGGCTGGCAGCATTGCCACGTTGAATGGCAATGCTAATCCTCTTAGCGAGGTAAAAGCCAGCCTTTGGGTCACGAAAAGTGTCAACGAGACGCTTTGCTAAGTCTTTGTGCAAGTGGTTCAAACCAAATATTTTTTGAAAAGGATTTCTATACAATTTCCTTGAAGAAAACCCTTCAAAAACACAATAACATAGCAAACATGAAAAAGTGCGCAGTCCTCACTGTAACATGTACCCCGCGGGAGACATTACATGTCCTTGCAATAAATATTATAAAAGGTATTTACATTGCTCCCTGTAGGTTGTCGTGTGTTGCGCGCTTTTAAAGTAAACGAGCAATAGGCATGAATATAGCGAAAGTGTCACGATGAAGTGAAAATAAATTAGTAATAGGGTAGGAAGTTGAGTCTAG
Source organism: Trichoplusia ni (assembly GCF_003590095.1). Classification (NCBI taxonomy): domain Eukaryota; kingdom Metazoa; phylum Arthropoda; class Insecta; order Lepidoptera; family Noctuidae; genus Trichoplusia; species Trichoplusia ni. The sequence continues at coordinate 17,479,373 of NC_039481.1, read as the reverse complement.
TGTTATTTTCTTAAAATATAGTGTCAAAAAAAAACAATTTACGGATCTCGGAGTACTGGCAGATTCTCCTATTTACTGTGTATGTTAATATTGCTGATGCTGAATGATTAAAAAAAAGCATTGATTAATAGGTATTATCTAATTTTGTAAAAAAGACAGCTAGATCAAAAAAAGGCTTTGTCATACAAAAAAAATATCAGCTAAGTAAACGAAATCTTTATCCTCTTTTTTAACGTATTGTCATTGGACTTATATATAAGAGTACTAATTCATTAGATAGAACCAAATATTTTGATTGCGTTATATTTTCAAAATATCCCACTATTTTCAAGAAGCAAACATATGTCTTAGTAACGAAAAGTATTACGAGGTTTCACCGAAACGTAGTTACAGTTCATTTTACGAGTATATTTTACAATATAAGCCGACAATTCCAAAAATCAACGATCGATTCAGCTCTGTAACATCTGAAAGACTTGTACATTTTCAGATCTGATATAATTATTATTTAGTACCGTCAGCACACTATAATTTAACTTTCACAATGTACAGTCAACGACACAAGTGCTAAACGTTAACAATATATTTTTATGATGTCTAAAAATAAAATGTAAGAATATTTTTTCCGAATCGTTTTTATTTAGAAGCTATTGTGAATGGATGAAGTCAAGTAAAAAGATAATAGGGTTGTTAGTTTCTTTTGTAAAGAAAGGATCAGCAGAAAATGTAGTTTTCTCAAAAAATATACTGACTTGAACAATAAAGTGGAATCAGCGATAAATTTCTAAATTGTTTTCTTTGTGCTTTGAGAGCAACGTTAACTTCTTATTGTAATACTGTAACGATTTGTAGTTTCATCTGTACTATTGACAATTTCAACAATCACATAGAACTAGGTAGCTCTACTCTTTCTGTTAACAGCAAAAAGTTTTAGTTTCAATAAATCTCGATATAACAACCTCCTTTCTAAAACACAAAAAAAAACCTTTCGATTCTATATCATAACTTGTATTAAGACACATTTCAAGGACACTACTACTCTAGGACACATAAAACTTTCAGTGGAGTGTTAAGTACCAACAATACAATCAAATAGAAAGCTTTTTAAAGTAAGCCCCGCTGTGCTCGGCTGTACTTCACATTCTCATCACGAACACGTTACTGTAACTTCCCGGCAGCGTGCTCATAACTTAGTCATGTAAAGCTGGGTTCAGACTCCATCAGTTATCACTAATGAACACTTACAAATCTATACTTCTATACTAATATATAAAGCTGAAGAGTTTGTTTGTTTATTTGAACACGCTAATCTCAGGAACCACTCGTTCAAATTGAACATTGTGTTGAATAGACCATTCATCGAGGAAGGTTTTAGGCTATAAACCATCACGCTGCGACTAATAGGAGCGAAGATACAATGGAAAATGTGGCAAAAACGGGGAAAAATATTCATCTTCGAGGGCTTCCGTTCAAAAATGCCTATATTATATCTTCTAATCACGCGGGCGAAGTCGCGGGCAAGACGACTACGTTATTTGAGGAAGCGGGATAGCGCACTAAATAGCGTTTGGTGTTGTCTCTCTTTTATAATCGGATTTCTATTTTCCAGAGGGTGTTTTATTCAGTGTATATGATCTTAATATCTGCCTCGGTAATTAAAGTGTGTAAATTAGTCAATGTTGAAATACTATAATAAAAATCGTTTTCCAAGCCGACATAGCCCACCACGCCTAACCCACTGCGCGCGACGTTTGATCCCCGCGTGTCACTTTTTAATTTCACCACTGCATGATATGACGTCTTTGTGCATTTAACTTGAATGTTTGTGAAAACTCCACGATAGAAGGATTAAATTGAAAATCACGTGATTCGTTTACTGTTAAAAATCATTGTGATAGGCTGACATACCAGTAATATGGTTTTCAGGGCATAGAAAAAGAGAATTCGCACAAACCTACAAACTAAACCCAAATATCTACCAGATCACGGAACAAATATTGCTGTTGCGGAGGCCGCAATTTGTAACACATTATTATTATTGTCATCAACAACTATTACAAGTTTTGTAGGAGAAGGTGAAGTTTCCTTGTATTGGGCACGGGTGCTCGGGATCGCTCGAGCAACTTTTGGCTAGGTCTACAGTTCACAAGTAGGCTAAGGTACTAGGCTGTGTACACATGAGCTAGAACTATCGATCTTCTCCTACTGTATATTATGTATACAGGTCGTTTCTATAAAAAGGTATTTCTTTGATTTATATTAATATTTAATTTTATGTGGAAATTGCATTATTTTTCTTATTTCTATTTCTTAGGCTACGATCTGTTAGTATTTTTAAGAGCACTTTAAGAACTGATATACATATTTCTCGTTTAGATCTCATTGTAAAATATATCTAAAAGTCACACTAATAAACGATGATTTCTTGGAGTTTGGTCTATCTTGTTTGAGTAAATTAAGTTTTTGGGGAAATAGTTAAAAATAGATGTCTTATTGTTTGAATTTTTTAGGATATGGAATCCCTATTGGCTTAGTGTGATCAAAAAAACAAACCAAGATACAGAGAAGTAGATACTGATCTATCTAAAACTTATATCTAAATATTAAGTAATTAATTTACTATACGAATTTACGTTAACATATTAGAAAATGTATAACATCTAAATTATGGTTCATAAACTTATAATCAACACACAAATTTTACCCTCATAGACTCTAACAAATTTCTGGTTTAACGCTATTAATTAACACTTAATTAATAGTATATTATTAACGTAACCTCATTACTTACCATTAGAATATACACAGAAACAACACGAACAAAATAACATGAAAATCAACATATTTCTTGGAAATCACTATCTTGTTGATCCATTTTAACACAACTACAAAATCACTGATTATAATTAATCTAAAATCTCAACTTTTCTATAAAATATTGTATCTAGTCCATCATATAAAATAACAGTTTTGTTTTACACTGACCACCAATTTATCTTCGTAAAAGATACATTTCTTTTCGTAACAATTTGTCAAAATGAACATTATCCAGTCTCTAACATCACCCCTTATCTACTGCCCAAAAAATCAAATAAGAATTCACGCTACCCCATCATTGTTTAAAGAAAAAGAGACGGCAATATTTCTGCATAGCTCCATCCTTCACTGGACAAAAAAGCTCTAAAACTGGCTCTACCAAACTCTACTTAATTAAGATAACTCAAGACGAAAAAGACAGAGATACTCTGACAGATAGCGTCATCTCTTTTTCTCGCAAAGTTTAGGATTAAGTGTGTAGTGGTCTGGTCTGAACCCGCCTTAGCATGGTAACAATTTGCCGGGGTTCGGTCGAAGTCGGTCAAGGATCCCGTTTTATTCAGGGGACAATCGTGTTTAGCACTCTGATAAAATCCTCTCGTTTGCCAAGGTAACGGCTTGTTGTATAAATGGGTTTGTATCGTTACTCCGATAGCTTTCGGAACTATTGGATTGTTAAGCTCACAACCGTTTCTATGTTCCTTTATTGAAATAGAACTGTTATTTCTTTGTTAAGCGTCTTATTTTTTGTTCATATAGTGATTCAATTATTAATATATGATATTATAAAGTACATATTATTTGGGGAAATAGACTCTATCATTTATAGACGTTACTCTGTCTTCAGACAACAGTAATCATTTTTTCTCCCGCTTTTATGATTATAACTATGGCTAGATATTTAAAGGCTGAAGTTATATACTTGCCCTATTTGCTGCACTTTCTTTTTCTTTAATTAGCCTATTTTAATACAGCCCTAATAACCTCTAAATAAGCTGTGTTCAGATATGATGACTCACGAGACAATAGTTAAGTTAGCAATACAACACTGATAGTTGTCTATAAACATTTCAATAGATAAATACCCAATACTCAAGATATTGTTCCTTATGGCATATACAATAAGAAATATATACTATGATATATATTACTATGAGAAATGGCAGGCGTATGTTATGAACTGATCGTGGGCACGTTGCTTGCCAAGATTTCATCTGTATACAATAATTTCTAAGAGATATATTATTTATATTACTTTATTAGTTGTATTGATATGTGATAGTATTCATTATCATTATTTCAAGGCAAAATATACATTGATGTTTATTATTTTGTATCATAGTTTCACCATGCTACAACCTTGCGTGTATTTAAGAATATAGAGTAAGTAATTGATTTTAATTTGGTTTAAGGTTTACATCTTATACATATATTTTTATTCAACTTGAGCAAAGAAGAGTTCCTAAATGTTAGTTTAAAAAGAAACAGATATTTAAGTATAAAGACAGACTCTACAATAACCTCATTTTGAACGCAAAACTCTTCTTCTTTTTGCATTCGTTATTTGTCCGAATCAAATTCTACCCTTTCACTCATATCACAACAAAAACTGACCTTAAAGGGTTGCATTCACCCTCGGGACAGTGAAAGCAGCTGACCGACCCTTTCACCAAAGCAACCATGTCATATTACTCCTATTAAAAGCTATGCAACTCGCAAAGGCTAACAAGCGAACGAGTTAGTTCAATAAATTCCACAACCGACCAGTCCCGGAGTGAGCGAGACAAAAGACGATACTCAGCACGAGTGAGGAGTACAGCAACACTGACCTACATCAACAAATGGACATTTCGCAGTGGAAGGAATGTTGCAGGCTGTGTCTGTGTGCGTTCGTGTGGATAGCTTGGTTTCTATGTGTGTGTCTATCTGGTATTTTGTAATTCTCGTGGTCGCCGATAATGTTGAGTCCGGGCGGGGTCTGAAGTACTCCGGGCATGCTTTAACATTAGTCAGATAGTTTACTGCAGTTATTGGGCTAGGCTTGCTATACTTAATTGATTACTAAGAATAACTTAAGTATTAAGTGATCGTGTTATTCATTAGGCTAAGTTAGGGCCTTTCCAATGCGTTTAATGGAAGGCAGGTTTTCCAGTTATGTTGAATTAGGGTTGGTCTTGGGCGTTTTATAGTCAATATTACTCCTTTTGAGGCCGTTATTATGCTGCTATATTTGTGTATGCTTCATACTTATCGACCAAGGAGAGTCAACGGAAGTAAAACGTTCTGAGTTTTCTAAAATAAGTAGTCTATGTAACAGTTATATAAATATTGCCCATTTAAATCAAAGAAAAATATCTCAAAAAGTTATGGCCATTACAATAATACATTACTGTTTTTGTAGAGAAGATAAAAGTTCATTGCCTTATAACAGAGCAATGTATTACATAAACTGCAAGGTGAAGGCTTCAGCTGTCTTCAACACAATAGAGCATGTGTGCGTGTGTGCATTATAATGAGCGTGTGTGTGTGAAGTATTAACCAATCAGGAAGGATTTATGTATGTAGGTGTTTTTATTGTATTTATTTTCTTTGTAGTTGTGTTCTCAATAATTTAACTAATTTTGCATTTCGCTTACGTATTTTGTGCATAAATGTAGTTTGAGGGTTGAGAAAAGAAAACGTTTATTTAAAAACTACAAGGTATAAAAAATACGTTTTTGACTCCGATGCTTCGAAGTGTACGGGGACAGCTAAGTTTATAGCACAGTAATTATTAATTGAATATTAATTTCAACGGTATTTATTGTCAATAAATCAAATTTTCACGACTAAAATGGAGATATTCAATTATTTCAACAAAAGTTTAAACCATATTTATATGCGTTTAAAATCCACGAACAACTCAGTCAATGCCGATTGAGTACTGCAAAATGACGTCTTCCGAAAAATAGCAGTAAACACAACCAACTTCGCATATTCCCAAGCAATAAATAAAATTGTTTAATGACTAAAAGTTATTACATTTTATTCCCTTTGATCACTATTCGATACTATTAACTTTAGCCGCAAACTTCGGCTCTTCCGGGCATTAAATTGGCCAATGTAGCTAGTACTTTAAGGTACAATCAACCACACGATTACCGTTAAAAGTTAGTTCAAAAATCAACCTTAAAGAAATTAGCATAGAGACGCTGACAGATCGAATCTTGATCAACGTTTGCGGTCAACTGTACGTACTCGAAGCTTATAAAATTATATTTTTTTATAGTCTCGCAATAAAATGGAGCGGTTTTCTTTTGTTATGGTTGTAAATATAAAATAATATTGGCATAGGGTTGCCAAAATTACAACATTCTAAAAATACAAAAAGTAGAGTCACTTATTTTCTTCTTGCTTTCATTATTTTTCGCAGATAACATTAAACTGTTGTTGAATTTCAGCAGAGTGTGTGTGATTTTGTGATACTGCCAACCCTTGGTCGTTGAGAATGTCCAGACAGCAATATCGCTGCATGTTTGGCCGCCCAAGACGATTCATACGACTCTTGAGTCAGCTATTGGTATCGGCATAGAGTTATTAATGACGTTACAACTGATGTTACTTTATTTAGTCTTCACGTAAATTAAGATAGAAAAAAATATAAAATTAAGGCAAGAAACCACGTATTTAATATACCGTTTAACAATACTCTAGAAAACCTAAACTAATTTAGGAGAATGATTGAATTATTTGCATATGAATCAACCCTTTGAAAACTCAACCAACCTACTAGGAAAGAAAGTATTTTTTTTCAGGTTTAATAAAACCTTATAAATAAATAGGTAGTATTATATTCATAAAATAATTTTCAAAATCGGTTCAGTAGTTCCTGAGATTACCCCTACAACATCACAATTACACCAATTTTATAATTTTAGTATAGATATAGCGTATTGTAGTGTGATGACCCTGACAGGGCTGGCCATATCATATGGCCTTCATCTTGTGTTTATGATGTTTATCAGATGTTAATATGTAATTGATTGGATACAATCCCTTTATCCTCAACGGATGTAAAATTCACTGTTACTGATTATTTTATTACTTAATTTCAGTAGTAAAATACAATTAAGTGTGGTTTAGGATTTCAGAATCACCATCGTCATATCTTGTTATTTTCGGTATTTCTTCTTCTCACTTTCATAAAATAAGATTATGGAATGGAATTTAAATATAATTGCTTTATTCGACTACTCTTCATATATTCCGTGTAAAAAATAAGCGGCTAAACTATTTAAGTAAATTTATATGCAAAAATATTAGATTTTAGTTGACAATAATAAAAAATAAGTAATTTATACCGTATTATTCGACATGCAAAACGTCTTAATGAAGTACAAAATCTAAACCACACCGTTTTATCTCCTAGTAGTCCATTTTCAGGCACTTGTGACATTAATTACTAGTTGAGCCCATCATAATTGTTATATGTTAAACAATGAAAAGGCTGTTAAAATTCTATCCGCGCTACAATAAATCAAATTGTATTGGGAGCAGCATTTACAATCACGCTGCATTTTATGACGTAATTCAGTGCAATGATCTTAACAAGTCTGCGCATGAGTGTCAATCTTTTTGGGGTTCCGCATGGCGGTTTGAAAAACGGGAAATCTCATTTTCGTAATAACACAACGCACCAAAATTATTTATTGGAGAAATCTTTAATTATACAATGGCTTATAAAATTATAATGAATTAAAAAAAAACATCACAAAATCCTAATTGAACAACTACCAAAAAATCAGAAAATAATTCCATATTTACAATTCACACAAGACATTTAAATAACTTAACCGGACCAGGTAACTAACCTAACATACTAATACACGTATACGGAACCCAAATCATAACCGAGCTCGCACTTACCCATCTCTTAACAACGTCCACTTAAAATGTTTACCCACACAGTAATACGTTATGAACTGCACAATTGCGGTTATGACGTCATCATTTTAATAATACTTCCATTCAGCGGTTTATATTATACACTTCAGTACTCTCGTACAATTGAACGAATGAAATCTCAGATCTTTTCTCGGAAGTCAGTGATATAATTTATATTGTTCAGTCTTAAAAAAACATTCTGATTTTGCTGTCATCAAATCACTACGGGTGAAGAAGTGTTTTAATTGCAAATAAAATGAATATTTTTCAGTACCCTCGAATAGGTATAAAAAATGGAAATCCAAAATAAAAACTAGAATTTGAAAAAAAATAGTTACCAGACAATTTTTTAGACGTTATAGTTTAACGTTACGACCGTGCACCTCGCAGTTGATGTCAGCGTTTTATTGATCAAAATCGGTTCAGGCGTTTACAGGCTATGGTAATATAAAGAAATCGTCGTAATTGAAACTACACAGAACTAGTTTGCAGGTTGTGTAAAACAGAGCATAGGTACTTATAAAGTGATGGTTTGTGAAGTCCCCTGCAATATGTAGAATGCGACAGACGTTTTTAAAAAATGGAAAAAGACGACGACGAATAGTTTTTGTTTCACATTTTTAGTATTTTCTCAGTTTCCTGCATGATATGAGTGTGAATATTTAACATGCAAAGCTTGTAACAATACTCTCGGAGCACGCTGCATCGGTTAACTAATGCGTGACGTCATCCAGTGCAATGATCTTGATCACAGGGGTCCTCAACATTTGGAAGTAAACTAAATTTATTTATATTTATATTATCATCAGTATTCAGTATTTGATAATGAAGTTATTTTTTATACTTACCTAGGTAAGGCCCGTAGGTATGTTAAAATGGCGCTTCCTACTTTTATTGCAAAAAGCCTATGCCTTTGATTTAAAAAAACTGACAAAAGCATGCAGTACCGTTTATATTGTAATTAATGTAATTAATATTTACTACGTGTCCATATCAAATAGTAAATAGATTAATTATATCAAACTATAAAATCTCTAACTAGTAGATTAAGTTAATCAATAAAAGTAAAAGAAAAATCAAGGAAAACCTATTGAAAACTATTGGCATCAGTAAAAACCCACAACGAACCGGCGCACGCGCACCGCGCAGGTCGCAAAAGCAAAAAGTATGGCACACTCATTAAGATCAATGCACTGCGCGGGCAGCTCCCAGTTACGTCACCAGGCACCATGCGTTCAGCTTAGTGACTGATGCACCTTGTTTAGAAACACTTATAATAGGTATGTAGGGTATATATGATACACCTATGTTGAAAAAAAGTTTTATATAATGTAAAGAAGGAATAAGGAGGTTGTCGGTCAAAGTGACGTTACAAAAAAAAAATTCTAACTATTTGATATTGTGTTATCAAGTAAAATAAATAGAGGAGGGCTAATAAGCAGAAACTTCATGTTAAGATTAATACACAGTTTTATCAGACCACAATATAGCTCTTAGCTTAGGAAAAGAAGATAATCCACTAGAAAGATTTGATGCAGAAGAAATATGAATGAAAGCCTGCAAAGATTATTCATTCTAACTATTTCAATGAAAACTTTGAGTTTCCGCGTAAAGATCTAAAAATAAGTCACACGTATATAGGTGTATATATATGCATGTATGTGTTATATGTCATGTTGTCTTGTACCTCAGAACATGCATATTTCATTGGCACAGGAAGACATCACAGGATGCCCTACGCGGCCGTCCTCCCCCGGGCTCATGACGTCACCGCATGAATTATTTATACAGGAATATGAGGCAGATTATGTTGAGTTATTTGTTATTTATTGATTGTAGAGTCATGACAAGACATGGAGGATATAGTTTTTAATGTATTGGTTGATGGCTGAAGGTTGGAGACCATTGCTTGCATAATTATCCGAAAGACATTTCTTATTCAAAATTATAAAAAAAAACTGGTAAAGTGGGAATCGGTCATTAATAAATAAAAAAATGATGTGGGTATACACAAAAGAACTTGCCACCCAAGCAATTCATGACCGTAACAACGTTGCTTAACCACATTCTTTATTTTTAGATTATTTTTTAACCCGAGTCCAGACCAGTAAATAGATAGGTACCTTAGTTCTTTAGACATAGTTTTAAAAGAAAGAGCAACAAAAAAAATATTCCTGAATTATAAAAGTGACATCCATTAGTTTTACCACGTTTATAAAGAGTAGGCACCACAGTCTTATGTTGACTTTTATCTTAGACTTTCTTATTGCAGAACGGCGAGAAGGTTAACGCGCAAAATACAACTTATAGTACGGGAGCTCGTGTCCATAAGTGAAAAATTATCTTAAACTATTTCTATGAAATATGCAAAAGTTACGACTTCATGTTTTATAGGTTTTTATTAAATTATTCACTTAAATACATTATTTAAATTAGTTTTAAGTACTATTTAATATCATTTTAGTTACATTTTCCGAGATTCTTAGATACTTTTCGCTTTATGACTTTTTAATTACGCATATAAAATGAATTCCGAGGTATGTAAAATGGAGACAGCAAAAAAATCTATTTTTAATAGTGTCACATTCACGTTTAGCTTTCGGACCTACTTCATAACCCAAAGCTATTTTTAAAAATGACGGAATTTATAACTCATTCAAAAACACACGAAAAAACAAAATAATAAAAATAAAAATTTTAGATTGGCAGTCCGACATCTGAAATTAAATGGGTTCCGTAAAAAAAAAGCGAAAAATTGTTCACCATCTTATTTATGCCTTTGCCGATCATTCATTAACTGAGATGTTATTATTCATTCATATTCTTATTATACCTACAACAAAACTACATAATCTGTGATATTTTCGACTATCTTGCAATCACGGTTTCTGCGATGGCCTGGTGGCAGACGGACAGACATTGAATCCTTAGTACCTAATAGGGTTTGGCTTTTACTCTCTGCCTAACGAACCCTAAAATAAATGTTTTAGTTAACATAAACATTCAAATTCAAATCAGTTATAAAATGAAGCCCAATCCAATTCACAAATAAGATCTCTAATATTAATAAACAATTAAGTAAATTTCAGGATTTAATCGATAAAATATTTCGCTCCAATATTTAAACAAAACATTGTACAAGAATAACTGAGGATACAAAACACAGACCATTAGAAACTTAAATTAAACTCGAGCTGCCAAAAACAAAAAGGATCCGAAACAAAATTACGCATCAGAGTGACAGCCGACTAACGTTCTAAGTTCAAATAAGATTCGGAGCCGAAAGCTAATCGTGTAACATCGGTTTTTACGAACGACAGACAGACAAACACAGGTTGTGTAACGGCACACGATGATCGCGAAAACAACTGTCGCGGCGTGCGCAGACGCATGTATTAGTGGAGCTAACGTCCTCGCACAAGGCTGTCTGACTCTGATGCAATTCAATCAGATTCAACATACGTATATCTCATACATAATATCACAGTTTTGCAAATTTTTATTTTTTCTAAACTTCTTTCCACATTACACGGAATAATTAATCGATTTCTGACTAGTTTAGCATCCGCGTCTGGTTATGTTTTTTTTTTTAAGATTTATTCAAACATTCATTGATTATTTCAACGGCGAACGTTTTAATTTATTGATATGTTTTATTTTAGACATCAATATCAAAGAAGCTGACGAAATGAAAAAACTGCGCGAGACACATAAAATAGGGTTCTGTCTATTCGTTAATTACTCGAATGGTAAAATCGATTCTAAAACTGGATTTTCGAATAACATGCGACAAACTCGATCTAAGTAGAAAGCTATATTATTTACTTGGGTTCGCTTTCTCTGGTTGAGTAACAGGACACGGATACTTTATACGCCATTGAGTCACCGGTGACCGGGCATAATATATTACTTCGTATTGACGCATACCGCGCCAAAAATGAGTTAAATACTTCGACTTATACAAAGGAAATGCATCGGTGGTTCCGAGAAGTGGAGCCACCCCCGAGGTACAGAATACAAACTCCAAGCATTTTCTTTAAAAAGAGGAACTCCGGTAGACTTCCGCAACGAACAATAGTTGCGGACGAGACGTGAATTCCAATAATCTTGCCTATTTTCGCTCGCTCACATTGTAAGCGACTTAATGAGTGCCGATTACACTTATGTTACCGTATATAGATTTTATCGGCCACCATTCCGGAATATTTATTTTATTTTAATGACTCTAGAACAATAAACAGTAAATATTTATTTATTGGTTTAGAATTACATACACGTTTAGAATTTATATTTGTTCTGCCAACTTCTACATGAGCCTTACCTAAGTGCCTTTTAAAGTAAAATTTTTGCAGTTGTAAAAGGGAGAGAGTGCAAGCACCGTATTTAGTAGCGCCTTTTTTACACCACCCTCTGAAGTAAGTCTGATGCTATCGGATGGAGGCAGCGGACCCCAGGTTCTCATGCATTAAAATTTTAATCATCAATGGAAAATGTGATACCGAAACAGAATAATATTAGGCCAGTCTAATCGTCACGCATAAATGATTAGGAAAGGCCATATTCAAAATACGTATTACGTAATATTGCTGGAGTTTAATCGACAATAACACGTTTCACGCGATTTAAAAACAAAATATTAGAGATTGAGCAATCGTTTCTAGCCTTCGGAATTTCAACAGGGCGTTTCGACACAACACTGACCTACCACACATAATCAAACTAAACTTGGAGATCAGAACACAAAGTTTTACATTTACAACATCAGTCCAATAAAAAAGCGAAAAGAAGCAATATTTGATCGAAACAGTGAGTGAAACGTAATTGAATTTATAACCACGTTGGTTTTAAAAATTATTTGTCTGAATATTACGAAGATATAAATAATACCTTCATTATAATCTAATTTTATTTACTCTAACATTTTCAGTTGAAATATTTTTTCATATCTCGGTCTCCTGGCCTATATTTTGAGTGGATGTAGGGTAGAAATGGCGCTATCATATATCAGAGGATAATTTGTGCTGCTGTGTAATGTGTATTGCTGTGGATGGTATGCAAATGGGGGCAAAAGAGGCAATACGGGGGCAAGAGAGGCAAGGGAAGCAAATGTAGGCCGCGGGGTGGCAAAGGGATGAGTTGTAGTGTTAATATTAATATTTGTTTTTTATTTTGCGCATACTGTAAATATGTTTATACATTCGGAATAACTTTCGTGTTAATATGACGTGTGATATTTTGTTTAAAGTTTTTCATGAAATCAATTTGTGATCGACATTGAAAAGTAGAATCGAATTTGAATAGATTGATTTTGGTTATTTTGACTCATAACTTTTTACTGAACGAATCAATTGTGTAAAATCTTTAATTTGTAGGTCGGAACTGTTTTAATCAGTAGATATATCCCAAAGTCTAATTATTGTTCAAAATCTGCGTAGTTTTGATAAATTTATCACGATAATAATCATGAGGATGTTTTGGCTGTATTGTCACAGGCTACATGGCCAAAAAGACTGGAAAAACTTACGGCACAAACTTACTTCGGTTTTAAAAATTAAAAAGATACAGTGCTGATTGTAATTTGCGCATTGCTGGGTGGTGTATGTAGATCCCATTATAAACGTATTACCTTGCCATCCATTTCTTTTTCATGAACTCCAAAAAGAGCCTCCTATATTTTCAAAAAGAAGGTGTCCCAACAAATAAAGTATATATTACTGGAGTTTACACTGTCAATACAATTACATAGCATATTTCACCAATAAATCATATAAATACTGAACAGGCAACAAAAAATATTTTGAATTAAAAATGTACATACACTAAATATGAGGCCCAGCAATAATACCAAAAACAACCTTCCAAATCGGTATTTTTAATAAAATCTTTGAACTCCGACCCACGAACCTTCATTTCCCTTTTCTGTCCACGCCATTACGTAAACCATAGTACAATGACGTCATAGGGTCCCGAAACAAGAGTCAAATGATTCGTAATGAAATATGGGACACAGCATAAATAATAACAACAAAACATCCTTTTGACAATAAGAGAAAATTACAGAAGATTCACTCTACAAAGTAGTTTAAAACCTAACAATAATTTAGGATGAAATAGAGAAAAAGGAAGGTTAAACTCTTCCTTAAAAATTTGTTCAGAGAATTATCTGAAACCTTATTTTACCATCGCGTATAACACTCTTAATAGGTAGATGAGGTAAGGCAGTTTTATTGCCGTGTTGGCAGATGAGCAAGAAGTACAGTTGATAGTAACAGAAGATTGAGTAGCGCCTCATGGACTTCAGCAGTAGGAAAGGTAAGAGCGACCGAATCACCGCCTTATCAAAAAAGTTTCTTATATCCCTTAGACTTAAGACTCCTACGATCGGAGCCTACTTACAAAACTATAGGACGTTAATGATCATGACTTTCTGCTAGTAGAAATTTCTTTAGAAATAATCAGCACCCTTGTACATCATATTCGTAATATTGTGTTTTTTTCTTTAATTTTGTGTGTACATAAATTATTTAAATTTAATTAAATTATTTATTAACGAAGGGCCAACTATCTAAATAACATAACCTTAAAACGAAGGCACGGCATTGAAAATTGCACTCAAAATAATAAAAACGAAAAGTATCGTGTCGTCGGTAACACAGTTTCGTGAGCCGCACCGGAAGTGCCGCCTTACCCCTCTACACCCCCCTCCTCCCGCCTGTCCCCCCCCCCACTCTGCAGCGTTTCCTTCCTGAATATTTCATGAGTCCTTTAACGGTCCGTGTTTATTGTTAAATAAATCGTTTATAAGGGTTATTTGGTTGTAAGCCTTTAAACGGTTACGAGAAGGTCCAGTAAGGACAAGAATTAATTCAAATCAAATTTTGGGGTTCCACTCCCAAAAGGGTAAAATCGGTATTGAAATTCTTCTGTCCGTCCATTCGTCATACTGTATCTCATTAACCGTGGTAGTTAGACAGTATAGATTTTTAAAGAAGACGTATTACAGATGTTATTAGGTGACTAATTCGAGCGATTTATACATCTTTATCCTATTTGTACGGAACCCTCAGTATCACGAATCCGAATCGCACTTGACCGATTCTTGATGTTTAGTAAATAGTAGGAAAGGCTCGAGAAATATAAAAGGTCGTTTTATCTGTTGAGAGTACACAAAACGGGGCTGCCTTCATTTAAGTGACAAAAACATGCCTAAAAAGCTAAGCGGCGCATAATCCAAAATAATATGTGGACTATGTTAAAAGTGACAATGTTGAAAGAGTTCTATTTAAAACGGTAATCCTAAATCGATCAAAGAATGGCTGCCATACAGAATTTTCATCAGCTACACATTTTAAAATATAGAATAATATATTGCATTTTTATTATGTAATTCCAAAACACATGCGCAACGACACCCAGACTCAGAACTCGTAGATCACACAAATGCTTGTCGTACGCGAGGATCGAACTCGCGACACGTCGCGCACAGTAAGTTTAGCGCGGTAACCTCAACCTCTCGGCTATCCGTGCAGTCAGTATATAATCAGAGTCTGTGTAAATAAACTCTATTCATAGTACTTCCGAAGTTTCCAGAACATTTCTAATTTAGTAAGTACTCTGTCGCAAATCCCTTTGTTTTCGAGATGGTAAGATCTATTGTAATGTGCAGTACTCCCTGAGGCCCAAGCCAATTATAAAATTGACTGTTGGGATGTTCAATCTTGTACCTACGTATACCTAGATATGCCGTTGTAATGTTTGGAGACAAAATGTATAGGAAATTGATGCATAATATCATGTTAACTTTGAGGGTGAGTGATGAAAATTTAGATGAGATTTCTTCCTTGAGATAATGAATCTTACTTGTCATTCACAATATACTTATAATTATTTTCAATATTGCCTTTTGAAAATATCATATTTATCATATCATAGGCCCGCTCGCTACAAATCGAAAATAATCCTACGGAGCCATAAAAACTATCCTATGTGTTAATCCTGCTTATAAACTATCTGTTTACCAAGTTTCTTCTGAATCAGTTCAGTGTTTTTTTGCGTGAAAGAGGAATAAACATTCACTCATCCATAAATACAAGCTTTCGTGTTTACATATAATAGAAGAAATGTTGAACCTTCTGAATATAATTTTCAATGCCCAGTGAACGGGTTACCTCGACACAGCACTCGGAAATTCATTAAAGTCATATTTATCCTAACACGGGTTGAATGGCGGGTTTAATAAACTCGTATCCAACACCGAATCAGAGGTAATCATTACAAATTGTTCAAATGAAACCTGGAAGCCATTGTTTACCGGCCTTTAGGTGGCGTTTACTTAGCGAGGGAGGTGATTTTAAGAGGCCAAAGAATCAGTATTTTTTGGGTGTTATTGTAGCGATTATACCTAATGTCTAATGAGTTATTTGCATTTGATCATTCTGGAGGTTTATTGAAGCTAGAGAATTCAAATAATATTTATTGTATCTGTAAACAAGAGACAAATCGTTCTCCGTATACACGAGACCGTTTTTTGACAACAACAAAACAATTTCTGTATTCCGCGAAAAAAAATTTCATATCTCCATATTATGTTTACTGACTGTTCACATTTTTATATGTATTTGAACAATACAGACCAGTGTTTCATTACGGTCTCAACAAAACCCGGTCTAACATTCATCATGAGAAAAAAACACATATTTAAAGTGCTTCCCTATTGTCACGAGAGATGCCTTGCATGAATGCAGCGCCCACCACTGCGTTAGTGTAATCTATGGGGGGTAGCCCCCCTCTCCTCTCTGGGAAGTTGGTAGCCCCCACCCCCACTTCGTCAGTGTGGGGGCAAGAGAGATGATTCCTTAATGAGTGTTAGTGGGATAGTTTACTTGGATTTCCATTTGATGAAACTACAATTTGTCGAATTCCTCTCAGTTGATATTGGTAAAAGTGCTCGTAGATAAGTTGGTTAAAGGTTATTAAATACTAGTTGTAATAATAGGTCAAGAGGCAAAGGTAATATGGGCAAAAAACTTTAGACACACTATGTCCGTTTTAGGAAACATAGGACCATTAGACCAATTTTCACATATTTATAGTTCAAACATCAATTGTATTTTGTTCAGCTATTCCCTGCACGTAATGATTAGTTTCTTGCCGGTTCTTCGCCATTGGAATGAGATTTTGGAACCGCGCTATGACTATTTTAGTAATAATTGCAAATATTCAAAAGTGCCTGAAAGAAGGCCGACTTGGAAATAAAACTTTTTGATTTTAAATGACACAGTTGACAAAAAACCACAAGAATATCAAAAATAGAAACAAATTTAGTTTGAACAAAACTTAAAACCCAAAACCGCACAGAAACTCTATATCCCAATTGACATTTACGTTAGTAGTAAAAAGTGGCAGTTTATCAGGTCGCGTGCTCGGCGGCCGTAGGGTGGGCAGGGGGGTAATTACAGCGGGTTCGACGCCCGGCCCACCCCGGTGCAACACGCCCGTTAACCACTACACACCATAGCTTATTGTGAAATGAGCTATACACCGAATAATTTCCTCATTAAAAATCTTTACGAGTTTTAAGGTCACTGTTAATCGTAAAATTTTTACGATGTTATGATATTTAACTAGCAGATAATAAGCGTAGTTAAAATAATAATAGTTATTTAATTAGGATTAACTGTTTATGTGCTGCCATTTATGATAAACCTGTCTGTAACTGACCCTTCAGAAAAGCCTTCACTATCTGACTGCGGGGAATTTAAAGGCTTTTATGCGGAAACTGAATCATTTAACAATTTTAAACTTTGCTTTTGTAACCTGAAAAAAATAGTGAAGCGTTGCGCTTACTCTAACTTAACAACACTATATCTATTCAAAAACGTAATTTTTTAAACAAAATCATTTGACTATTATTATTTTTTATTCGTTTAACTCGTTAGTCGTTAATTAATTTACAGAAGACATTAAAAAAAAATAGCCGTCTATTAAATAGATTAATGCTTTGGAGAAAATAGATAAAAGCTTTGAACCAACTCCACAATAATAGTTAAATTAAAACCCACATGTACACACTTCATTAACTTGCGATCTAGTAAACAAATCACTATACATTGAATATGTAACAAGTTAAAGCGCAGAAGGCGATAGAAAAAAACGCGGTTTACTACAAAAGAGAATTATGTTAATCCTAGTTCATTAATAGAGTTTTATGTTGAGTAACTATTGTATATATTATGTAGTTTTTCAGGCGGATCAAAGGCTTTCTTTAAACGAAACAAGGCTTTAGATACTAACCTTTGAATCTATGTGAAGAGATTTCACCTGTCAACACTTGAAAGACTGTTAGTTAAAGACTAGTTCCAAAAAAATACTGAAATAATGTTGGTACGTAGAGTTTTTTAGGATTTAAACTCTAGGTAGTATTAATTAAGGCTTACTTTCAAGGTTTTAATGTTTTGTTATTTGATACTTTGTTGTAAGAGTTTGAAACTCCAGAGTCATTATTGTAACGTTTTAAAAGTGCCTGAAAACTTTTCGAAAGATATTGATTTTATATCGAGTCTAATGGTCAACTGAGACCCATGGTAGTATTTTTAGCCTCTCGTAATACCGAAAAGTAAGTTTCTTTTCCTGATTTTATCAATATTTTGTTTATTAAGGGCTTTTCTAAAAAAATGTCACTTGAAAATATAGAAATGAGGAGCATTCAATAGATCCTTCAAAGGGTTTTGCATGAATTTATCATAGTGTACGTCAATCTAGTGAGAATATTCCGTGGTGGGTAACAACGGCCCCAATTTCATGGGCTATTGGCCCAGTCGCTATTCAATAATAGTCCTATAGAGATACGGCCCCACACACAGCGAGAATAGCTCGATAAGGGTATGGTCCGACTAACCGCGATAAGACGGTAAAAACTATAATTTTCTTTTAATATTCATTATGCAATGATTATTATAATTAAGTTGGTTTTTCTCGCGTCGGTTCTTTTATGGTTTAATGGTTTAATACCAAGTTAGATGCTAATTCATGAATAAAGGTTAGGTTTTTAAATGTACAGACGTTCCGGGGTTCTAGAAAAAGGTTTCTATTGACGTTCCGGAACTAAGACTTTTTTTTTGAGAATTTCTTTTAAGTATAATTGTTTGTTTAAGACATTCAAATGAATTACTAATATGTACTACTGATATGCAACAGTGTTTAATAAAAGTTTCCTAATCCGGCAGAGTTGTCTTTGACTTATTATAATGATAAGTCGCCTAATTAAGATAATAGCAACCTTTTTTTAAGATACATAAAGTAGATATCTATATTGTTAAAAAATTCTGATATTTTTTTTACCTCCGAGACTTAAGAAAAATAACTGATATAATAATATGTAATGTGCTAAATATTTTTAGTACAATTTATGATGAGAGAAAAAAAGTCTTTTCATAAGACCCTTTTTACTACTGTATGCCCTCGAATTACATTCGTACGATGTAACATCCTTTATATTTGTTTAGCAACGCCAGCGTTCATAGATATTATAAAGTCTAATTGCACTTCAATTTGAAAAGCGATGTCAACCCCTCTGTTTATAAGAGTTTCTTTCAATTTACGTATTTATGATTAACACGCCCATATAAGTATTATAATTACTTTTACAAATCTTAGATGAAGCCGTAATTAAAATATTATAATTAAAAATTAATGGCCTCTTGGTCTAGTGGTTAGTAACCCTGACAGCTGTAGGTCGTGGGTTCGAATCCCAGCCAGAACAAATATTTGTGTGATGAGCACAATCGTTTATTCTATATCTTGGTGTACTTTATACATAATTATGTAGATATGTATTTAGAAACATATATATATATAAGTATGTTTATAAGTTGTTTAGCATAATACATGATTTGCTTAGTTTGAGACTAGATGGCGTTGTGTGAAATTGTGGAAAAAAAAATCCTTATTCAAAATCTGAGGATGCCTTTCACGACGGCCTTAGTGTTGGCTATAGACCGATGTATTTGCCTTTCCCATTATCTTTGCATTTTCCTCTCACAGCGTACAATTTCTCAGGCATTTGCCTGTAGGATTGCGTCGCCTCGCTCAATGGCCGGGCTGAAGGAAGAGGCTAGAGCCACCAATTTCATGGCCGATCGCCTGCAGGCCGGGTCAACGACACCGCAATGCCACGCAAAGGGTATGGTCGCAGTAAAAGCGAGAATATAAAAATATTCTTAATATATTTTTATGTTTCAATTTTTAATCTACTTTTTTTTTTGTTAAATGTTGGAAATTAATTTAAGAACTGTTATTTATATTTGAAGTACAAATGTTATTTGCTGGACAGTTTATTGACCGTAAAGTTACTATATTATAGTTAAGGTATAAAACAGTGAAACCCGCTGAAAGGTCGATGTAATCCTAAAAGCAGGATAAGGCTATTTTTTTATATTTGGAATTCCGTCATAACTTATTTTATGACCTTACATGAGATACCAAGCTTTTTCAAAATTTTAAGACGTTCGCGTTTTTTTCTAGCAAGGTCGCTTATTTCTGCAAATAGTAGTTAAACGTCACGTTATACAACTTTTTTTAAAGCTCAACAATTTAATCTGTTTTCAAATGTTGCCCCTCTTAGTGTCACGCTGAAATGTATGAAAAAAACATTTTATTTTCATTAGTCATGTAAACCGTTATCGAAATCAAAATCAAAAGGTTTTTATTTCAAGCAAGCCTTTTCAGACACTTTTGAAAATGACGTTGACAACTATTACAATGTTACATGACTGGTCATATCTGTTATTGTTTGAACGAGAGATGAATAGCCAACCTTAACCCTTTGTAATCTATACTTCTATACTAATATATAAAGCTGAAGAGTTTGTTTGTTTGTTTGTTTGAACGCGCTAATCTCAGGAACTACTTGTCCAAATTGAAAAATTCTTTTTGTGTTGAATAGACCATTCATCGAGGAAGGCTTTAGGCTATAAACCATCACGCTGCGACTAATAGGCGCTAAGATATAATGGAAAGTGTGAAAAAAAACCGGGTGGGTATACCTAAATCATAACTTATATCTTCTAACCACGCAGACGAAGTCGCGGGCAACAGCTAGTACAGTATAAAATACGATGTCCCCTGCAACCTTATCGTATTCTAGAAGATCCCTTAACGTTTAATCGTAATGTTATCGGATAAGTTAGCGGTAGCTTTGACTTCAAGTTGTAGGTAACCAACTTACAAGTTAGAATCACTTGAACTTCGCTAAGTTACGAGATTTGAAAGAAAATCTCACTATGGATGAAAAGTTTCCGCGTTTATCATCGCGCTAGTATTTCATGGTGGGATGGGCAGGGTATAAAGGGGGAAGAGGAACATCGAATATGAATCTAAATTCAGGCTTCTCAAAGTAATCTTGCGTTAAGCACTAAAATAAATATTCCTGTTTTTTTCGCTTTACATAGTGTTTGGAAATTTTCGTGCATAAGGCAAACACTCCCTTATCTGTTTTTAATATTAACAGAAAAGGTATTTATTTCTGCAAAAAATGGTACCAAATTACTCAATAGCGCGACAACTATCGGAAACTAAATAAATTAGTATTTTAATACTGGTTCCTGTTTTACAAGCAACTTGTAGGAGCACATTCTCCTACAAGTCTATGTACTTTGAATCAAAAAGTAAATGGTTATCGTAGTGTATCGCAGCTCAGTATATCAAAAGACAGCGACTAATGACGTTATAGTGTTGCATTACTGACACACGATACTGTGGCATGCCGAATGATGTGAGTGCTTCAAGTTGCAGTCGAGAAGCGCGACTCCGTTAACTTAATAATTTCAGTAAGCTGAGCGGAAAATTATAGTTTGCCATTAACGATAATATAGGATAAGGTGTTGGTAAGGATCTTATAATTAAAAATGTGGATTATAAATGAAGAGGATGCGAAAAAAAATAGAAAATGTGACTGAATATCTTATAATGGCTGTACCCTGCAGTGTTAGTTGCGTAGTCTGATATACTCCGTTCCTTACTAATTATACGACGATATTACATTTGGTTGGCATCAATAGCACTTATACTCATTGAAATAGGTCCAGTCGTTTAATGGTAAACAAGTAACGAACATACAAACACTCACTAACATTCACTTTTCTAATATTAGTGTGATATTCGAGTATTAATTTATGTACAAAACTATAATATTAGAATTTCTCAAACTCTATCTCTTTAATTTGATAAAATCCAAGTAAAATAAGATACTAAAATGTTCATAATTAAATCAAATTCAGTTAATAATTTACTAAAGGCCTTTAAAGTTTTGTTTGAATTAAAACAAGTTTTACTAAAACGATTTAAATTCTTATCTGAAAACGTGGATTTTGATAACAAATGCCTGCCTAGACAGCTCCTAGATATTTAAAGGGCTATCGAAGTTTTAGCAGAAATTTGCCTAAAAAATGTTAAACTTTATTTTATTTTAACTTAGATAAGTAAAGGTACATTTGTGTTTTAAGTGTTTTTCTTACTTATTCTACTTGAAGGGTTAGTTTAAGTCTATGTTTGCGAATAGATAAAAACTGTTGGCTGTTATAGAAATTCAAGAAAAGGAAAATAATGTTTTAATAAGTATACTTACAGGTATTTACTAAATACATTTTTAATTTTAAGTTGTTTCCAATTTAATAATATTACATGGTATTGTTATCTTTAAAAGATAGGTAATAAAAATACTTAAAAGTAAATTGAATTCTAAGACGATTTAAATAGTCCCGTGAAGCAATGAAAGCTTGTTTTCAGTCTAACTGCGTCTATTGAAGAAAACACAAGCAAATAGTACGTTTCTCCCTTTCATAAAGACAGAATTAGTTCCAATTCTATTATAATCGTATTATTTTTTTCTTATCATATTGTTCCCCAAAACTCTAGCAAGCAAACCTTCATAACAAAACTTATAACTTAAATTCAAATTAAAGAAAAAAAAATATACATTCAAATAACACAAATAAGGTTAAATACCGAACTTAAAACTCTAAATAACCCTTAACAATTCCAAACTTCCATCGACATCGGTATCCGTTACTCACATACCTACGAGTACTTATTGACCAACATTCCTGAGCTAAGGCTCTCCCACGACCCCCCCCCGCGCTACACTACCTGCCTGCCCCCCTCCCCCTCCCCACCCCGTCCGGAAATGCCGGCGCCCGCGCAGCGAGCATGCAAAACCTAGCGCTAGGTGAATGCACTCGAACACTGACCACTGACCAATGACCAATCGTTTTAGGGTCCACAAATTAAAAAAAAAAGCCAAATTTAATAATAATTCGAATTCTTACTATGCAATGTTTTTTTATATTTTTAAACTTGTTTTTTTTTCTCAGTACTGGTTTTCTAGTTCCGAAGGTTATTTAGATATGCGGTTCGTTGCAATGTTTGAATGTTTTTTTTTGAGTGGAATTTATTTTGAATTTGTTTTTTTTGTACTTACGTTGTGGGGTCAGGGTTATTGGGTATATTTTTTTGCTTGTTTTCAAAATATACTAAGTTTTCGTGTTACAAAATTTACTTGCCGTTGGCCACGTTTTTATTATGTGAAACAAAACGCAGCCACGGTGAATAAACGATTCATAGCACATATATCCAATAAAAACGAAATAAATGACATTAATAAAATCCCATTGCGAACGATATTAAATATTCTACGAATGAAAAAGTCCTAAAACATAAAATGAATGCATCGTGAGAACATAGGACCCCGCACGAAAGGTCACCTTGCTCGGTTCATCGATTCACAAGGGGTTAAAAGTATAATAAAAAATATATGGGGTTTTAATACTAATATCTTCATTATCTAAAGATTACAAAATAAAGGTATAAGCCGTCCTGGTATTCAACGTATATTTATTCATTGTTTTTACATATACTGTTAAATAGCTCAATATTTTTATGTAATTATAATCTCACTAGAAGTTTCTGGGTGTCCCACAGAAGAGCAAGTCTTCTGGCACTATGTTATCACATAATTTATGAATGATCTCTCTATCTCATCTTTAAAAGTGCCATAAATATTAATTTATTAATTATTATTATCAATAAATCAGATTTAACAGATAATCAAAATTAAACTTCTATGTCCATAATTACTTCGTAACTTTTAAACCGGGTATCAAGTGTGTGATCATACATTCGATTCTTAGATCGGAGGAAGTAAAATATTTTATGGACGAATCATAGAGCAACGGTTGTCATTCAAGTTCTCCCAAAGACATTCCAACTTAATCTGTTAGTCACATCGAAAGTCACGCAGCAAAACAAAAAAACTGGTCATAAATCTCAAATTACTGAAACTCTTAACAATCTTACTCAGGAATGTTTCTTCACACAAAATATCTCAATTATAAACGGCAATACGAACGTTTTGCTAAATTACGTACAGACGTGCAAATCTCTTATTATTAGATTTGTAAGCTATAAAAATTTATAACGAAATTACACGTTCCCGCCAATCCGCCATTGTTTAGAACGAGCGTTCATTCACATCGGTCATGGTTCGCGCGCTTTTACTATGGAGGTTCCAGTCACTGGTGAAAACTTGTCAAAAGCCTTTTTTAACTTAAAATTAATTATTATCGAAGAATTTCCTGAATCAGGTGAAATTACGGGCTAAGAGGGTTTTTTGGTTCTGTAACCGAAGAGTAAAACACGATTACTATGTCTGTTTTTTTTTTTAATTTGCTTTTTTTAGTTGTACGGAACCATTCATGCACGAAACTGTCTTGCACTTAGCATATTATTTATATTAACCTGTACGAGTAACAAGCCAACCATGCCGACTGCTTTCATTCATATTATTGTTTTATTTTTCAGCCTGAAACGTCGAGCAAACGATTCTTAGATAATCCGTAATAACTTTTACAATAACACTTAAATGAAACATGAATTTGTTTTTTAATAAACAGTAATACACCGCTGATTGGTTGTTGTTTTGCTTTCCAGATTTTGATTTATACGAATAACCTGTTTTTGGTATTAATTTATGTCATAAACAAAACAAAAAAGCTGTGACAATACATTCTTAATTCAAAAAATATAAACCTTTTTTTTTCACCGTAGCTTAGACAAAAACAAAAAAGAAAAACAAGTCGTGACATTAACTGTTTTTTTTTAAGTATTTCAAATATAAGATTGGCAACGACATCGACTATTCATCCACACTATACCATACACATACTTTTTATGTTTTTCTTAAATATTTTCGCAGAAACATACCAATATTGTTACGACTCTTCTGAATTGACATGAACGTTAAGTAGACTTTAAGCTCTACTTAGAAACAGTCTCTGTCACTTATGATCATGTGAATATAAAATCATATTTATTCTATTATTAGCTATTATTTTTCATGCTTACATGGTATTAACATTCTTCAAGCTAAATATATTTTTTGTAGCGTAATTTTATTACAAAAAAAATATAATACCTACCTTATAAAAAAAATATAATAACCTAAATTATGTTATTGTTACAACAATATAAATTTTAATGTTACTGCATATTGGCAAGTTAAGGAAATGCATCACAATATTATTTAATTTTTAGTATGAAATAGGAAAACAATACTTTAAAACTGATGCAAAATGCGATACAAGAATTAAGTTGCCTAAAGTTATTTGTGGTTCTAGCTGAAACCACGTTTTCCTTATTAAACAAGTCAGAAATTATTTTCTTAAATACATTATTTCGGCTTGACGATATACTGTTATATAAATAACTATTTAACTCTAAGAAGTACTAATGCTCCGCTATTGGTCTGTCCTTCTATCACCGGGCTTCATCTCATGAACCGTGATAGCTAGCCAGGTTTTTTTTATAGAATATGTTTTTTTGTTTTAGCTATAACAACAAATAATTGAATTACCAATATCGATATTATACGTCTTTAAAACGTTAAAAAATTAACCTCAAAAATCCCACTACACAACTTCATTTTCAAATTCACCCCTTTGAATACAAGTTATCACAAACACCATATTTCTTGAAGATATATATTAAGCACTCGTTACTTTACATGCCCTTGCCACCTGGTGCCGGGGTGAATGCACTCATGGCAAACTGAAGACTACAGAGGTTATATCATACATACATACACACATACATACAGGAGTAGGTATGGCGGGAAAACACAGGGTTTTCCAGAAAAGGGGTGACTTGGAACTGGGAGACGCTTAGGATAGGTCAGTTATGTTGTACGTTTTGTAGATACTTGGTTGTTGCTTAAGATTGTGTAACATTGTTTTAAATGTTTTTGAGGAATGGTGGGAGAATACTTTTGTTGGAAATTAGGTCAGAGGTCTTGCTACCAAGTTTTAAGGAAGTATTATTACAATAATTGTGGAAGAAAGATGTTGTTCTATTTTTTAGTGTGTTCTTTTTGCTTTTATAAAGCAAAAATATTACTTTAAAAAAGTCAAGTTTGAAGTATAACAAATAAATAAAATATTTAAATTCCCAAGTGCTTTCAAATACTAATCTCAAAAAGCATTTACTTAAACACTTTTTCTAAATGTGAATTCAACGAAAAAAACAAAAATAAGTTAATCTGTATTAAAATAAAAAATCTTATTAAAAGTTTTTCCATTACAGATACAGATTCGAAACTACGATAAAACAAAAAAAACGCCAAAACGACCGTTGATAAACGCATTGGAATGCAAAACAACAGAGAAAACGGTCCGTTCAATTTTCAGTCACTCTCAAGCGTGCGAATTCCAGTATAATTAGATAGAAAAAAGGTCTTATGTGTCTAAAAAACCAGGTCTAAAGAACGGAATAGTACCTACCACTCTACCAGTCTAAAAATAAGCAAAAAAAAAATTCCAAATCAAAAATCGTTAAGAAAACAAGTTGATAGTTGATTCATCAATTTTGAAATGGCAATTAATAGAACAATTTGTCACGGTAACAACAGCCTTAGTTTCCATTGTCTGTGTACAAGACAACTGCACAAAATGTAAAGGAAAACCATTAAATATGGGAACAGCCGGCCATTTATATAAACCATGAAATAAAACGAGAGTCAAGCGTGAGAAACGTTCGCATTTGTAATAACTAGACTGAAACGATGACTAATGCACTGAATTCTAGTTTACACGAGTTTAACTTAAGTTAAAACTAGCAGTTATACTTTTATACGTCAAATAGTTGTTGCCCGCGACTTCGTCCGCGTGGTTAGAAGATATAAGTTAGGAATTTTTGAACGGAAGCCCTCGAAGATGAATAATTTTCGTGGTTTTTTCACATTTTCCATTGTATCTTCGCTCCTATTAGTCGCAGCCTAATGGTATATAGCCTAGAACCTTCCTCGATTAATGGTCTATTCAACACAAAAATATTTTTTCAATTTGAACCAGTGGTTCTTGAGATTTGTGCGTTCAAACAAACAAACTCTTCAGCTTTATATATTAGTATAGATATAGATATAGTCGACTCACGGCACTAAGAGTTCCGTATAAAGGAAAACTAATCTGCAAAAATGCTCATCCATCACTTTTATGACCGTACCAATTTGCTAACCGTTGCTTAACCTCGATTTCGATTTATATTATTTGTTATAACGGCAACAGAAATACATGATCTGTGAAAATTTCATCTGCCTTAGCTGTAATGGTTCGTGAGATCTGTCTGGTGACGTACAGATGGAATGACAAGCTGGGTACGGGATCCTAAAATTGAGGTTTTCTTTTCCCTTGTCATGATGAATTAATTACATTGGTATTTTAAAGCGAATGTTTTACTAAAGATAATGTTGTATAAGACTAATATCTATCTATCTTCAATCAGTTTTAATCTTATTGCTTCTATCACTATTAAATGTCAAGTTGAGACACATGGACTTCTGCTCTTGTTAATTGCGGTTACTCAATTAATCCGACAACTATTTGTTTCACATCTCTGTGAGTTTTTCAGAGATCCGCTTTGGAAAAGTTAACGACCAGTATCTTTTTATTTTGTTACATGAAGAACTACAATTTAACTTTAATCGGATTAAAGTAGGTAGTATATGTGTTCATCCAGCAACTTGAGGGAACTTATGTCCAGCAGTGGACCTCGATAGGCGGAATGCATTCATTAATATGTTAACCTAAGTTTTCAGCTACGTCCTACCAAATTTCATTGAAATTGGTCAAGCCGTTAGAGCATTAAGAAGTTACAAACAAACAGTCACATTTTGGATTTATATCATTAATTTGATCTGCAATACTTGTAATATAAGTAATATAAGTTCTACAATCGCTTGCTCAAGTATATTATTTAAATACTTTAAATTGACCAATCGGGCGACGGATACCGGTAGTAGAAAGTTGTATACCAACGTTAAAATGAACGCAATGCAAAGCAAAAAACTGATAAAACATTCCAAGTACCATACATACATACCGGTACTAATAGCTTAAACTGATACCATAGTATCGAGTATATGTAGTCTAAAGAGTTTAAATAAGATTAATTTGGTCTGTCATAGCTGAGAAAAGGGGTCTCCTTAATATCCATATAGGTTTCAATAGAAACTTATATATTATCTATTACTAATATATAAAGCTGAAGAGTTTGTTTGTTTGTTTGAACGCGCTAATCTCAGGAACTACTGGTTCCAATTGAAAAATTCTTTTTGTATTGAAGAGACCATTCATCGAGGAAGGTTTTAGGCTATAAACCATCACGCTGCGACTAATAGGAGCGAAGATACAATGGAAAATGTGGACAAGTATAAATCATGTGGGTAGGTGTAAATCATAACTTATATCTTCTAACCACGCGGACGAAGTTGCGGGCAACAGCTAGTCTGGGATAATATAATTCAAAGTTATTTAAGTCATTTGTGGTTTTAAAATAATTAAAATCTAACGTATTCTTTGATTATCTTAAACTGTTACTTTAATAGTAGATTTTTTCTAGACTCTAATTTGTTATATACTAACTTAGCCAAAATGAAACGTATATAGCCTAATCTTTATAACTTCCACGCTAATAAACTATATAAAAACCAAAAAACCACGAGATATAAGTGAGTCCGATAACAGTCCCCTTCAAGTTACGGTATGAGCTAGTCACGACACAAGTTTATCGCAAGCAAATACCTTAGCGAAGTAACGGGCCGGGAACGAACCCGGGCCCCGGCGGTTTCCTGCCCTCCGCGCATAATGCCGGCCACTGCATTGGAATGTTACAATATTTGTGCCGCTTTTTTATTGTGTTGTATATTTACATATTATTTTGATTTTTTTTTCTCTTTTTTTTTAGGTAGAGGTTCTAAGTGGCCAGTGCAGATGTTTTTAAAGAATGTGTTAGGCTAACACTTGAGTAAAGTAAGTATGTTATGTGTTTTCTGAATGAATAAGTGAATCAACAGATATTTCGGAAATCACAAATTGTGTTAAATTTGTTATGAAATTAATATCTTAATATCTTAAAGAATTCTGTACGAATTAAACTAAGAAATAAGCGGATTTTATTTTTACCATCCTGAGTTTCCGACTATAAGCACGGCCACTGATTATTTGAGTCGCGAGATGTTTTACAAACGTTAAACATACGTGGATCACACAAATGCTTGTCCTGCGCGAAGATAGAACACACAATACTCTGCCATAAACTACCGATCCATTTAACTACATCAGACATTCAGGAACACACTGCTTCACTCCATAAAAACAGCCCGATCACAAAGGCGTCAAACTAGACACATTACCCGGTCATCACACTTGGTACCAAATGCTGAAGACTAATTACCATCACACAATAGCTTCCAGTAATTATA
The DNA here is from genome assembly GCF_003590095.1 of Trichoplusia ni. Classification (NCBI taxonomy): domain Eukaryota; kingdom Metazoa; phylum Arthropoda; class Insecta; order Lepidoptera; family Noctuidae; genus Trichoplusia; species Trichoplusia ni. The sequence goes on along the minus strand of NC_039481.1, from coordinate 17,449,828 downwards.
CAATGAAGTCTAGTGCATTCACGAAATGCATTCGTTCATTGCCCTCACTTTCACTAGAGCTTCAATGGCCCGGTCAACACGTCTGCCCCATAAATATTGGCCATTCTTTGAACGATAACAAAAAAGACAAAAGAATGTCTTCGTATGTTTTTTTCTCTGTCTAGTCCTTTATTTGAGATCGTGACGTCATTAAATATGTTTAAGTTAACAGCGACTGCTGTGATCTGCGTAGACTGGTATTTTGTTGAACCATATAAACTATTAAATTAGTGACAACAAAATACCCCTAGGAATTGAAAGAAAATATACTTTTCATTGCCTTTATTGGCACATTAATGTGTAACATTATTTCGGGTTTATAAAACGGGTAAAAGGACACACGACTGATAGATTAAAGGCCTATTTACTGCTAACTTTCCTTTTTTCAGTAAGATCTGCAGAAGTTTAGGAAATATAGCACATTCACTATATCTCCTAAACTTTTTTCATAGATGACAACCCTACGCGTTATCCCAAACCAAGTCCCTAAGTAACATTTTATCGTCCATCTAGAATAATACAATATAAAACAATTTTATGTTTTTTATTAAGTATATATAAGATTGTCACAAATAATTTTATTGTGAGCATAATCTGCTGGAGTTTGGTCCATTTTATTGTCGGTATAAAGCTGAGTTTATACCGTTGTAGCTCATAAATAACTTTTGCTGAGAATGTCAAAGAAATGATTTTAGGGTTGTCGGAAAACTTTGGCTGATAACTTATTATGCGCTTTGTTACTTTTATAATGGCCATTATTATGTTTAATGTAGTGTATAAGTAGGGGCCAATCAAGCGTAGAGGATGTAGGTAAGTTATTCGGATGTATAAAGAGTTTTTTTTAGTTTATGCTTAGATTAATGAAAGTTGGAACTACGATGCTAATGCGAGCCCAGGTCAATACCACATTTTCCGTCGTATATTTTTTTCTGATATAAAAAGGCTGTCCTACGATCGCGTAGAAAGAACGCAGGTCTGATAAAGTCAAAGGTCTCAAGTTCGGTGCTAAGGCACGCACCGGCATTTCGAATTTTGTGTTAATGAACAGTGTTAACGCACAACACTTTAATATTATGTCCCTCGCATCTCGCTGGTGTCATGCAACAAAAGCCACCGGAGCAGAAATCTTTCTTTAATTCAACCAAAATACTATTTAAAAAAAATATCATATATCTTACAAACAACACTAAATCATATGGATTCATTTCCTACATTTCCTTCGTCTCAACAGAGCTATTGTTAATCAATAACCACACGTAATTATGTTAATATATCTCAGTCTGGCGGGCGTCTACAACAGCAGATATTAATCTCGCCATCTCTGATATATCTATAGAGAAACAACTAATATTCTATTCTCATGGAAATGCGAACATAAGGCTGGTAACACACGCCACGATGAATCGGGAAATATGTATTAGTAAAATCATATATTGTGTTTGGTCTTCGATTCTGAGTGTGTAGTATTTTTTTCTTAATGCGCCTTTTTTTCTAATAGATTGTAATTAAAGAGTAAGATAACAAAACCGCTTAGATCAGCCACTCATCACAATAAAATACCTCCACTGATGAGATTGTTGCGGGTTAAGTCTCATCGTTGGACAAGTATTTATATAACTAAATTGCTAAACGGATTCCATCGCTATTTTATTAAGATCAAAACTGCACTAAAATAAGCAGTTACAATAATGTTACCCTTTTAAAAATGAGTCACATAATAGGCGAGTTTTAAAATGAATTCCTATTGTATTCATATCTCTGAAATACAGAGTTTTGTGCCAAAACGAGCAAATGATAAACCGCCTGCCAAATATTTTAGTTAGAAATCTAACCCGTGACATTGCTTGGAAATTGGTCGAGGTTCAAAAGGTGACTCACGAAATGGAATATCAAATGACATTACTGTTTGCTCTGGGTTGCCATACACACTAGTGAAATATAACACTAATTGAGAGACGGGGAAAATTAACTAAGTCTCTGATGGAATTAAGAAACCAATTTTTTACTTCCTTGTTTATCCTAATCCATTCAGTATATTTTTCTATTTAGCTTTTCCCAACCTTTGTTGCTATATTCAACTATAAGTCTTGTCCAATTCAGGTTAATACCGTCTAGTTTACGTCAAACCAAACTACTGCCTCTTTGACTTTAAAGTAATTTCACTTGATAACGCAATATCGCACTGTAAGACTACCTGTCAGAAGTATAATGACTAGAACTGTCAAAATAGACTTGTGAAAAGATAAAGCACCAAATACAAATGTATATTAAGATATCCCAAACGATATCCTGTCTACCTGTCCAGAATATCTCTCCAACTGCCAAAAGTGATAGTGAAAAGTCATTGATAAAGTCTAAATCCACAAATATAGACTTCCAACAAACGTTTTCCAACTGACATTTAAATCTTGACAGGTGACAGCTACAACAGAGTATTGCCATACGAAAAAATATTGCAAACAACAGCGTAAACACGTCATTTGATAAGAAAATACGTAAAAATGGTATATTTCCCCCGGGGTACGGTGGCAACCGATACGAGCGTGATCGCGTGAATTACGAAGTATTATTTTTTCGTTTTATTCCCAAATCTACGTGGAAAGTACACTTTGATCGATGGCTGTCTGATACCTTTACAATTTATTAGTTCGAGCATCTAGGTATTTGAGAAAGAAAAGTATTTTAGAGAAACCACCATTAAATGGTAATACCTACCCACAAAAAGGCTTTTTGGCAAGTATTTACGTACGAATTTATAGCAAATAAATTATCATGTGGGAAATTCCAGCTCAAAAAGAGTCTTGTATGACAATGAACATTAAAATATTTACAAAATTCTAATTAGTTAGAATTTGCAAACTTTTGTTACTACTGGCACATTCAAACACAATAACCTATTTCAATAGTTACGCAACAAATTTAAAACAACAAACAAGAATTTAATAGATGCAGGCTGATTACAATGTTACATTTTTAAAATGCATCATCGTCGCACGGGGTGAATGAACTGTTGACGTTTGCACCAATATGGCGTCGGCGGGAAACCCAAGGGTACTTATTTAAATTGCCTCTTGACTATTTTTTAGTAGCTTGCGGTTTTATTAATCTTGTTTTATGTTATGATTTCACAAACTATATTTATATATTTTGAAGCTGTGCATGCGAATTCAACGGTACGTAAAAAAATAAAAATTGGTAAGTTTAAATATTTGTTTTCGATCTTTTAATTAAATTATTTGATTAATGAATCTAACATACAATCTAAATATTATCACCATAACATAATAACACTAATCTTAACCAGCTTAAGGTAGTCCACAACATTTTCTAAACAAACCAATCCGAGACAATTATGTAACTACAAAACAGAGTAGAAATCCTTGTTCTATTTATAACGCGAACAGTCAGAATAACAACGCTAATCTTAGCAATTCTAACACTCTGTGGTCTACACACAAATTATTGTTCTAGGTTAGTGATTTCATTACATACGGCTTCTTGTACGCCCACGCACTGCCTATAAGCTGAACGAATATTTAAGTTTTAAATTGCTGTAGGTGTGCGAAATTTTAGGCTATATAGAGATACTAGCTGTTGCCCGCGACTTCGTCCGCGTGGTTAGAAGATATTAAGTTATGATTTATACCTGCCCTATTTTTTTTCACATTTTCCATTGTATCTTCGCTCCTACTAGTCGCAACGTGATGGTATATAGCCTATAAACTTCCTCGATGAATGGTCTATTCAACACAAAAACAATTTTTCAATTTGGACCAGTAGTTCCTGAGATTAGCGCGTTCAAACAAACAAACAAACAACCTCTTCAGCCTTATATATTAGTAAAGATAAATGTAGGTTATATTCTACCCTCATATCCATATTTTTTTTCTGTAAAAAGTCTTATCGTATTAGTAAGTGAAAAGTGGTCTTGATAGATTATTATTTTTCCGATGCAGCTTTCCTCATACTGTTTTAAAATAATTTTAGTTATGCGTTGATAAAAGGAAATCTAAAGAATTGTAGTCGAAAATCTTTAAGTTAAGCAAGAGATATTTTTTCTTTTAGGGAAAAAGGTTTTCATCAGCAAACTCATTCAGGACACTTTCACATGATAAATTTCACTATATTCCGGTACTTTATGTGCAGTATTTACTATAGATTTTTTCATAAATGTAATAATGTATTTTATTATTGACGTTGCTTACACAAAATATATTGGCGTCAGATCAAATTTGATTTATATCAATGAAGGGTAGTGTTAGCGAGTGGATTACATAATAATCTGAGGAGTGGGAGGAGAAGGGGTGGGGGGGGCTACAGCTCACCCCCCCCCCCCCAACGGCAAGGAGAATGCGTGACTGAGTTTTTGTAGCATTTCAATGAAAATAGAAGTTTGTATAAGATATTTTTAGTTTGAATTCGAAAACGGAAGTTATTTCTGTTTTGACATTTTCTTATTTTTTATTCTTGTAAGCTGAAAAGGTACAAAATCCACCCTTAAATAAATTAACATTCTTTAAAACACAATTAAGTATAATTACTTTACTTAAACCTAATTCTAAAATATATGATAGACAACTCGATTGGACATAGATGTTCTTATACACATAAATAAAATATAATTCATGCTACTAATGTATTTACACCTATTACCTACGTACTAATGACCTAATAAAACAAAAAAAATGACCCTTAACTCCTCATACTTCAGTACTTCGCAATGTTTTTATCGAAGCTGATGAGGCGGCCATTAATCAGCTAACCCATTAATCACCAGTTTCAAACATTAATCGATTAATCAAATAGAAAAAAAAACTGTGACAAAATTGTCTATACCTGAAATATTCGTATTTTCTAGACGTCCCTTTAGTTTCCACAATTAAAGGATGTATAAACCTTCGTCCGATATATTTGTGATACTGTCATGTTGTGTTACTGAATAGTCTGTGCGATATGTAAGCCTAATTTTCACAAGCATACCGAAAAATTCATGAAAAACTAAGATTGGGTTTTCTTAAATACTTGGAACCATCCCTAAGCATAAAACACATAAATAGTCCTATTGACTGACACTATTTATTTTGACAAGATTTGAGACAGATGGAAGGAGGAGAAAAAATCTTTTTTCATAAGGTACTCTGGGCTGTTAACGTCCAAAGTCTTATTTTCTCCCTTCCTTTTCGTCAAAAACAAGGAAGCAGTAATGCATTAACCACTCCACCCCTCTCCACAATCACCAAGCCACCTCAAGCACCTCCAGGAACAACACGCACTCAATTAAGTCACAATAACATGTAACTGGAACTGTTTTCCTTTAATTCGCCCTTACACGTGTCTCGGACATGTATGAACACGTGTCTCAAAGCAATTATATGTTGGTTACATGATTAGTGTGTGAGAAATAAATTTAAAGACAAGTGTGTACTGAATGTTAATGAGATAGAATTCACGAACATTTGAGTCACGCGTTACGTCTAGTTTTTAACTTATCTGTTATTTGGAGATGGTTGTCTGTAAGTTTGGGATTAACGGTCAAATATAAAGAAAATGTAACGTATATTTTCATATGAATGGTTTTGTTAAAGGCGTTAATGCTTTCGAAGGTTTTGTAAGTATAACCTAAAATTTTAATGTAAAAGTAATCAGTTCTGCAAAAAACGAATAAAGGTACTCTTCAGCCTTAATAAAAAAATGAAAACAGGTTAAAAATACACAAAAACCCAATCTTCCCACGAAAATATTTTGGAATATTTTCCTTCCATTCTGATCGTTCATTCACGGTCATTTTGCCACAGTTTATATTGAAAATACATAAAGACTGTCGTTCGCTCAATAGCTCTTGACAGCCTTCACTTCAAAGAGTTTGGCCCTCGTCGGATAACATTCGGGGATCTTCAGGAACACAACTTTTCGGAGCTAATGAAGTGTGTAAAGACATATTTGATACTTTGGGTGGTTTTCAGTGATTCTGAAACATTGTATTGGTATTTTTCCAGTAAATCTTGGGCATATATAGCCTATATAGATGTCTAGTTCTTACCTTAACTGGGTAAATAAGAAAGGTTTTTCAAAGCTGTGTTGTTGAGCTTCAGTCAAGTGGTGAAGCTCAATTGAGTGTTAACGAAGATGTTTCTCCATTGACGTGTTGTAAATTTATGTCTGTGTGAAGTTTTTAATTTAAGGTTTTATATAGATGTTGATTTTAAATTACTGTATTTAGTTACTAATGTTTTTTATAGATTTATCAAGTTCATGTTTTATGCATTTTTGGTTTTGGTACATAAAGTGCAAAAACGGAACCCTATTTCTATCTTATGGACTACGTTAGTGAGACAGATGCAAAGTATGTATTTCCACACAACAAAATAAAAATGAGTATGATTAATTCATAAAGATGGGTAACCTTCTTTTTACAATCTTGCTAGAAGTTCTCTACATTACTGCACACAACCAAACTCTTTTCTCCATAATAATTAATCATAGAAATAAGGATATCGAATACCAACACCTATATAATTTACATCTACCCACCAACATACATAACTAGGTACTTATAACACACATTGCCTGTACACAAGTCATGTTATTTTTATATGTTGCGTGTCAATGGCACATCAACTACGGATCGATATCCCGGGGTGGGTTTTAAATATTAACCAAGGTCAAAGGTCAAGGTCTATCAATTGATTCCAACTGTATGATTAATTGGGTTGCCTTTATTGTTTCCGTATTGTTCGTAATAATAATATTGTTGTTTATGGACGAGGGAGATAATTAAATTGGCCTGCGGTGTAGGTCGAGGAAATTGGTACTCTGCTCTTGTTTCTGGTTTTCGTTATGGTGTATAACCTCATTGTGTAAGTTGATGACGATTTTAGAATTTAGGTATTAATCTATTGTGTATTTACTTTTTCAAATAGTTTTTTTTTATTGTAGTCGCTTAAAATTTGTAGTTAAAGTCAGAATTAGCTTGAACAATGTTTTTTTTTTGTAGAGATACATGCTTATAAATTTCAGTTGTTGAAAAGCATCACATTAATCAACATATTAATCGCGAAAAAGAGCTGTTTGAGTACACTCGTAACCTTAAGTCTTGATACGAAAATAGGCCAAACAAGATGAAAAACTATCATGTTTAGCTGACATCTTGGTAGAGCATAACTAAAAACTCTAGTTATATATCAAAACAACATACAGACATACAACATGACACACCCACACATATTGCCCTACCAACCATCTGTAGCCCAAACTTATCTTCCATACAAACTATGAAAAATCCCACACATTATACGCTGATCCCGGAAAAGGCCCTCCATAACCCAAACCGTTATAACCGGGACACATGCTTACATCACAACGAAAAATGAACCTTACTGTACGGAGATAAGAACAATTTTGATACCAAAGGATTATTTAACGTACAGTCAACCTGACTTAAGCCTTTGATAGCAAAATCACCCTTGTATCTACAATGTAGAGTTCATTTTTCATTGTGAGGCCTGGTTGCTTGTTTTTGGGATACAGGTCAAAACAACATATGTTTAGTACGCAGTTCTGAATACTGGATAAGGGCAATTACAGCACAAGGACTAACGTATTTAAACGTAAATTCGCGTTATTTAAGTACATTTTAAATAACAGTACAATACGAGCGAGAATATTTTATTATTTGAAAATGATTGGTAGAGCTTAGTTTTTAAACATACATCGAAATAGATTTCTACCCTTAATTTATTATGAGCTAATCCTAAAATGTTATTTAATCATTATCTAACTGTATTTCTATCAGGATTTACGTGTACAAAAATGTTATCAATGAATTCAAACTTGCATCGAACGATATTTTTGGTAAATTTTCCTTAGAAGACTTAGGAGCATTCATAATTATTTATTTAAGAAAAAGTTACTCCTGCGTATTTATCGGGATATTCCGATTAGTTTCGACTGTTCCATTGGCGGCCCCACCATCGCGTCAGTTCATAGTGAAAGACCGGTTGAGTCCGAAACTAAGTCGGGCTCTCCCGATAACTAAGCGGGAGTAAAATAAATACTTATACATTTTCATGACCGAACGGTCCCTAAATGACGTTATCTATGAACAAAAGAATGTCACATTTGTTTATAAACGCCTCTTATTAGTATATGATTGGGAATTGAGCCTGTGAAGCGAAACGCAAGACCTTGAAACAGCGCTTAGTGAGCCTCACCGGCCGCGCAACCTTGTGACGACCTGTCAAAATATACCAGAAACTATCAGTTGGAAAGTTGATAAAACTATGTTAAATAATTATCTTTAAATCAAGGATTTAAAATAAGGATGGAGGAGGATTAACTATAGCTTTACGGTTCCACCATGTCATTTATAAACTCTACAAATTACTCTTTTAAAAATGTATGGAATTTTAGCACATCAATGATTCCACAACGACTTCCGCATTACGAAATGCACAAAGACACACAGACTCGTGACAAATGTTCCACACAAATGTTTGTCGGATTGTCCAGCATTTTGTGATGTCAAGTCTAGAAATATAGCAACACACTCTTTTGACACAATTGATATACAGCAATACCAACATTACAAAGCACAAATACTGCCTACCCCCTAACACTACAACTCGTGCTCACGCTACGCCGCGACGTCTGCTATAGCAGTGCCTCTGTTGATTAATACGATGTAATTGACGCGCTAAACTTACATTTTCAAAATTTTTATATGTATATAGTTATTAGCGTTCATTAGCACTATTAGCTTTGTTTTCGATTCATAATTATAGGTAAGGTAAGTGACGTATTATTTGACTTTATAATTGCGAGGATTTTTATTAATTGTGTGTTCAGATAATTATCAGAGTAGCCTCTAAAGCTTTCAGTAGACGAGACAAAGCATGTATGAGATCTTCGGATTTAGTCCTCAAAGTCATGTGTCCAATAACTTGAAGAAAACTTTCGTCACGAATCTGAGACTCTGACTTTGTGAAATATCTTCAATCAAACAATTCAGAAAATCGAGGTCCTCTGTTGGACATGGGCCTCATATAGGCAACACCCAGTCTTCCGCCTTCCACATCGTAATATCTTAGTTATACAACTGTCAGCGCTTTGCTCTTGTGAATAAAAGTAGAGTTACCTATAATAGGCATGCATACGAGACACTATGTTACTTAATTTCTAATCTATACTTCTATACTAATAAATAAAGCTGAAGAGTTTGTTTGTTTGTTTGAACGCGCTAATCTCAGGAACTAATGGTTCAAATTGAAAAATTCTTTTTGTGTTGAATAGAACATTCATCGAGGAAGGCTTTAGGCTATAAATCATCACGCTGCGACTAATAGGAGCTAAGATACAATGGAAAATGTGAAAAACACCGGGCCGGTATACCTAAATCATAACTTATATCTTCTACCCACGGGGACGAAGTCGCGGGCAACAGCTAGTTTGTTAAATATGTATGTTATGCTGCTGGTATACCTAATAAATAAATAAATAAATAAATAGAGTTCCTTTACTTACATTTCAAAAGCTTAATTATCTATCAACATTATAAACATTCATTATAATCTAACATACGCATAAAACCTAACAGAAATTACTAATCCGCCTCACCCCTAATCTTCTTAAACGCAAACGCTAAAACAACAAGATAAGTAGCCCATTCACAGTCATAACAAATATTCATCAAAACACGATTCTATATGATACACTAGGTATACTTGTATATGTTATATTTGTGTGCGAATCCACGCTAAACACCGGGCCTCACTCCCGCGCAACGTGACGTACACTATCGTAATAGCATTTATAGATGCCACTGCGCAGGAAAGGGAAGTAAACCCAGTCAGTCATTTTTATTTAGCTAAAAGATAATGACTTTTTTTAAGTTAGGTGTGACAGCCAATTAATAAAGGCACAAAGGCTTCTGGTTATGAAGTCAACTAGGTCATAAATACTAAGTTCAAATGTCACACATAGAAGCTTATTATAACCAAAATTCATGAGAATCGGTCAAGCCGTTTGGGGTTTAACTACAGACAGCGCGACACAAGGATTTTAAATAATAGAAGATAAATATAAGATTGTAAAACAAGTCGATGACCTATTTGAGGAAAATAAAGGATAAAATTATAATTACAATCATAATTTTGAGTTTGCCAGAAAACCCACTCTTTTTTTAATAAAGTTTCGTTAAAACTTGAACTTCTGTGTTCACCTGTAGAATGTACATCGCGACACGTACCTTGATAATTGCCTGCTAAATGTTTTCGTTTCTATGTATTTTAACGTTATATAATTATGTAATAGTTTTGTATACATTTTGTAGTCGATTCTTCAGTTGGAGACTTGTTTTTGAATTTGGTGTTATTCTGCAATAGTTCGTAGTAGTAACTATCGTCTATTTATGATTAATTGATATCAATCACTCGGCACAAGAATTGAATTCCTTAGTAGATCCTTCTTTCTTTACTAGATGTGGTAAAGTGGCGACTCTCGTGAGAGGAGGCAGGCCTTTTACACATTTTGGTTCGCTGAGCCAACGGAATAGTAGTATTAGTAATGAGGGAGACGTTTAAAAGAAAGTGGATAAAATAGTGGACAGTTTCAAACAATAAGGAGAGCTAGTTTTTTGTACCCAATATATTTTCCCTCTGCTGAGGTTCAGGCAACTTCTCCATTAAGCAGTTGTGGAGAAGACGATAATAGTAAATACTCTCACATTCATCCATAAAAACAGCAGTCTTGCTTTCAGATGTGTTAGAGCCCTGAAACCTTTTTACAATGCTACGGACAATATAATTCTCCTAATCTTCAGCCAAGTGCCACTTTTCCAACTGTAAGCGAAATTACATTCGTCTATGTAATTTATAATTCACGTAATTTTGATATGTCACCTTGACACATCCAAACCTTTTCTATCAACATCATCGATTGTCTGAAAGCGCTTGCTTGGGTAAGCTGGACAGACATTGTTCGCCATCGACTCAACATGCCGAAGAAGTTGATAAACTTTTTGCTTGCACGAAAACGTTTCCAGACAAGCCGGTCCAACCCTAGACCCAGATAACAATTCGTAGGCTATAAATAAACGTCAAAGGTTTAACCTTAACCTATACAAAACTTGGTACATTCCGAAGTCCTGTAGAGTCGAAACTATTGGAATAAGACCAAGGATGGAGCTCTACTATCCGTTATATAAATGTATGGTCGGCAAAGAAAGTCGAGAAAACAGAAACAAATTTACAACTCCCCAAATTGTTACGTAAGCTTTTCATTCAGGGAAATTTGAGTTTTCTGGAGTAAATGTTTTTTTCTGGTTTCAATATTATTTTCTGCATATCTCGTTTATTCTCTTCAATTATCTCGTTATCTGTTAGTTTTCATGAGCTATTTTTGCTGTCTCTACCTAATAAGTATAAGTGGAGTAGGGTTTAGTTATTTGAGACCTGTGGTCAGACCTCCGTTATATCTGTGACATGGGAAGACAAAAGGCACGCATCTCTTACATACATAATAACTACATATTACCTTTCATAAACGAGGTTTTTTCAACATTTAAAGATTTGTTTTCTAGATAACAGCTAGAAGAAACTCCTTAATTCATTCAACGAAGTTCCAAAGTTGAAGTATTCGACCAATTGAAAATTCATAAGTTTGTCAAGGATTTTAATATGTACTTATTTGTTTGGACTTGTTTTGGTAACTACCACACTTGTCTATCGATCGAATAGACACCCTCTACAGTTCTTGTATGTATGGTTACACATAACTCTACCTTCATCCACGTTTTTAAATGTCAATTTTTTACAAATTTTGACAGTTTTTACAGTTGTAAATTGCATTGTCATCGGGTTTGTAACTACCTTGAAAACAGCCTGCTAGATTATCGGGAAGTGCCTCGAAATTGAGTTGCAAAAATCCAACCGGGACGACGAACATACAAACAAGAAAGTGACCTTATAAAAACGTAGGAAAATACATTTATTGCGGAAAATCAGAATAAAACCCTTTAACCCAACAATTGTTTTTTACAATCTCAAATCCAAAGTCTTTTACAATAAGAAAAAGCTAACTTTTATAAAACCTATAATACCTACGAGAAAAACAGACCAAATCACATTTCCTTTCTACATATTCGTATATGAAAACTAGCAACAACGCCAAGTATCCCGGATCAAATAATTTCACACGCAACAGAAAGTTTTCTAGCATTTTGTATCGAATACTACACAAGTCGAGTACCCGTGTCAAGCTTTGATCTTTTGCCAAAAGTCAGCAGGAATTATCGTGAGAACAAGAAACTACGTGACTTCAAACTGACAGCTAGACCGATTGCACACCATACGTAACATTTATATATAAGTACCAAGCTATAACGACAGAGTTATTAAGTAATTACCACTTGAAACCAATGACCGTCGTTTTTTGTACACGAATTTTCTGATACATCGATAAAACAACAAACAAATATTTTCGTTACGCCAATGTTTGCGAAAACTATCTTTAATTAACAACACGTAGTACCAAGGTTCGAAGCAAAGCCTTCAACTCAAATTATAAATAGAAAACATAACAATTATTAGTCCAGTAGTGGCGCGAATCGCCCTACACCCTATAGAGCCTCGTAACCCGATCAAATAAAATGGCGATCCATTTAATTCGACGTTCAGAGTTGATTCGCACTTCTCAATTCGTCCGGGTATTCCGACAAGGCCGATCGGTGTAATACTCGTGCGTAAGACATCAGAAAAAAAATACTTCATTAACGATCAAACACATGACGTTTCGTGGCAAAGAATAAGACGAAGAAGCGACGAATGGTTTGGGTGGAGTTTATGTTGGTTTATTGTGATGTTTTTGCTGCTTTTTCATCAAGGATGCGAAGTGAGAGAAGAATGCCTTTAGAGAACATTAAAGAGTTATGCAGAAGAGTAATCGCCACAGTTGTTAAAAGGCTCATACATAAAAATATATGTCACAGTTCCAGGGATAAAGATGACGTACAAGTATAAAACTTATCAGTGTCTGCCATTGTTTAACACAAATTAAAATGTATAATTAATCGCTTGAACGGGCAACTTAATTGTAACCAAGAGAAGCAAACCTAACCGCCGACAAAATATTCAAAAGATTTTCCTTTAAATATGTTTTATGCTATTTTTTACTACGAATCACAAAACTCTTTTATTATAATAAGTACCAATGTCTAATACTTCATATCACTGATGTGTCGATTCTGCGAATATGCTAGTCTATGGCTGGGTTCAATAGTCGGGGCGCGTGGCGGGCGCCCAAACTCTGTCCGGCGCGCACGCAGCTTACGCCAAAACACAGATATTATCGCGCAGTACTAATCTCTCACGGTACTACTAGCGGCCACTTTTATTGATGATGACGAAACTTATACAAAACTAGACTATGTACACTATGTGCTATGTTAATGAGTGTGGTCTGAGAAAATTATGGAAAAACGAAACTACTCTCGTGTTTTTTTTTTATTACGCTGGAAGGTACTGTGTAATTTTAAATAAAATTATACCCAAGGTACGTGCTACATAGATGAGGGCCAGAAAAAAAAGAAAATCTCGTTTCCACACCAACCTCTCTAACGAAACGTTTCTACAATCGTTAATGCCAGTAAATAACGCTCAAATGTGTGGAAATTACGTTTTGTTTCGAAAACTCACCTGACTATGATCATCATACATTCGATTTTTTAAGCTAATCCCGTGTCACAAAAAATCTAGTCACATTCACAAAGACACCTAGACCCAGTACAAGTATTCGTGCATAACACAAATGTTCCTCCTACGCGGCGGGTTCCGAACCCGCAGGACGGCGCTCACAATGGGTTTGGCGTGGTGACCTGTACCTCTTGGCTATCTGTGCAGTCAGTAAATTTAAATTTAATCCTTAAACTTTTCCCACGATATATTTCAACATTACTGTAACATAATCCCCTCTAACGATTATTTATATCTCAGAGGAAAGATTGTGGACATTCATTTAAATAAATAGGCCAAGTTATTTATGTCTCGCTTTGATGTTTAAGAATTTGGAAAGACTGAAGGTATTTTTGATATAAAAAGCAGATTAAATACACCTTCTGCTTGTTGAGGTAAGTAAACGGCAAATGGTTGGAAAATTTTCCTAGCAGTTGACATTAAAGATAAGTATGTATCGATTTCTAATTCCTATTGTTATTAAAAACAATTGTGACTTTTATAAGGTTGAAAATTAGGGGTTTTTTTTATAGACAGTAATTATGTACATATTCTGAAGAAATATTTATATTGCTGCAAAAACAACAAATAATAACCATAAGAATCTAGGTTTAACAACGTTCGGTGCAGTCGTAAATTTGATGGTTTAACTATTGTTTCATTTGATACATGAATTCATATGCATAGAATGTATCACAAGATATTATCAAACAGAATAAGTCACAGACACGTAGACCTACAATTTCATAACACAAAAATCAGAGTTGATTTCCGTGTTATTAGGAAGAGCCGCTGATAAACAGTCCTCACACAAGTCCTTGAGTTATAATCAATAGTTCTTCAGTCTAAAAATGCCTAGTGCTGAAATAAGCTAACCGAAAGTCTGGATTTTTATCTAGAATAAAGTTTATACAATGTAATGGATCGCAGTGACGACGGACACAAACCTTCGGCCCGCTCTCCCGATGTGAGGATGCATGCTAACATGTATGCATACCTATTTTTAGGCTCATTTTCTTTAGCAATACGACTCGAAACGATCAATATGCGCTTATCTATAGCTTCCTTGTTGGAACCATTTATGTTGAAAGTAAATAAGGTGGAGTCTTATGTAAACATCGTGTAGTTTTCGAAAACATGATATCTTTTCACTGTGGTTTTGCTTGCATGATTTTTTGAACATTTTCAGAAGAAAAGTTTAGTTTTCTTTCCTAAAGGTCAATCTTAAGCTAAAACATTGGTAAACACATTAATTTTACCTTAAAGTGAAAATGTTTAAGTAGATTTTTCTCTTTATCTTAACATTATTAAAATTACAAATTTTGAAACCAATTATCCACACCCTACTTTTAAACAGTTTTATTGATTTATTATTATGATAACACGTTCTGGAAATTTGAAATCAAAGCCCGCACTTTACAGATTTGTAAACTCAATTAGGCTTATCAAACATTGGTGACACACAAGCCATATTGGTCACACATTTGACCAGGTAGGTAGGTACACCAAAACAAACCATCCTTTACATTTCTGGCAAAATATCACAGTTACATTAATATTGTGTTGTATTACTTTCCGATGTTATAACAATACCGGTACTCGGAACTCTGGCGGAATATTACATAAGTTTCGGGACCACCATACTTGTCTGGCTAGAAATAATATATTTCTACCTATCACGCTCTTACTGGAATAATAAGAGACATATGTTGCGATTGGAATTGGGGAAAATATAAGAGAAAAACTACCAAGCGCATTCACTAAATACATTTGACTTATTAAATGATGTAACGGTTTGCTCACGCGTATTTATCGGGAGTGCCCAACTAGTTTCGGACCTAACCGGAGTCCTAAATCATGAGCTGACGTCGCCGCATCAGAATGAATCAGTCTCAAGATAGTTACTATAAAAATACATTTAACTTGGTTACGTACTTCGATGTTTTTTAACACTTTTTACCTCAGTTGTTAAGCTCTTTTCTTTGCTATAGCTAGCTATTTCTTATTTTTGTCTCCAGCTTGCAGTTGAAGAAACAAAAATATTTTTTTGCATATTTCTTTCTACTATTTCAAATTAATTTTGCTTAGGGTTGCAAGGCAGTCACTTGTTTTCAATAAACTTAGCCTAAATTTTTCGGTGGTTTTCGTTGGTTTTATTGTGGATTCTTGTTTAAAAGAGTTGCGATGACGGTCACATGTGGCGGGCTGGTCCTAATAGTGGAATGACAATGTAAAAACTCTCTAAATATTAATATCCGCTAAGGGTACCGTTTTGCTATTTCTGTTTCCGACTCTACATTCAATTTACCGTGCAAAAGACATTATTACACTTAGGTATTTTATTGGCTAGTTGTAACTATTTCCCGAGGGAAATATTTTTCACTACAGCATTGTTATCCATGACAAAAATCTTTAAGTTCCGTTTCTTCAAAGCATCGAAATCTGAGTATACTATAGACGTATTCTCATTGTAATAGCTGAACCTAAATAAATTGAAACAAAGGTTCAATAAAGTACCTCAGATAAAGCTCAATTGATCCCAATAGGTACCAGTTTACAAGCTTTTCTTGTTTATTTATTTTTATTGACTTTATCTTGGATTCGAATTCAGTCATCATAAGTTTTATTCTGGGATACGTAAAGATTTTCTAAATAATGTACGCGGTCGTTTAAGTGAAGCTTGAAATATAAAATATGGGTATACATTTTATTCATGTAAAACTGTGTGACTTATCTAATTAATAATTACTTGTATTATGCTTCTATAAATTAAATTGAAAATTCTTAATTTATATCAATTTCCACTAGTTCAATTAATAATTTCACGTCTGTTCTGGCTAAGTTTCAATCAATACAACTAATTTTAATTAGTTACTACGAGCAATTTGATAAAGTACCTATATATTTTTCCATTATAAAGTTTTATACCCAAAAAAAAACTAAGATTATCTGAATAAAAACTGATTTAGATGACCCATACCACAAATAACACAGAAGAAACCGCGGGGCTCAGCGAGTCAATATCACAATCTGAATCATACGAATAATTTCTCTTCAACATGATCACGACGGCCGCAAGAAGACCATTAGCAGAACTCTCTCTGAAGGTAACAACTTAACGACCAAAACTTTTTCATCTCTTCTTTTTATGATACCTGTAAACGTCTAGTAAATACTCTTTTTACTTACTTTTATATCATCTTCGTTTTATTTCGTGATAATTAGTTTTTCATCTCGATCCGTCCAAGCGTGTAATTTCTTTGTTTTTAATTTTGTTGGTGGTAATAGTTGTAGTTTTATTTACTAGGTTAGTTCTTATAACGCCCAATTTTTAAGACCCGCCCGATGGCCCGCTGACGTAAAAAAGATGGCTGGCTCAGATGTGGAAGGTGGAGAACCGGGTGCTGTGGCGCTACTTGGGGGAGGCCTATGCCCAACAGTTGATCTTAATAGGCCAACATTGACTTCTTAAACATAAACAGATTTTCCTTTTTTTCAGATGGGCTTTCCTTTTTTTAGATTTTTATAGGAAAATTTTGTTTTGTTTAAGTAATAACAACTTTGGTTGAAAGTTTCTACATTCATCAGGCCACGCAAGTATCCCATACCCGAATATCATAATTTTGCGTAGTTTTGTAAAAAAATACCATATTCTTACAAATAAAAATATCATTATCTAAAGACTTTACTTATCAAACAATAACACAAAAAATAACCTGAGAATCCTTAAAGGAATGAAAAAATAAACCCACGCCGAGATTATTTAATTAAGCGAAAATATTTTCTAAAACATGACTTAAATATTACTCGTCTAAATGGTTTTAGGATTTTAGAATTAAATTTCACAAACTGTGGTTTAACTTTAGGGTCACACTTACCTTTTGGCAACAGATATTATATAATTAGGTTATTAGGCGAGCTGTTTATTTAGATTGTATAAATATTTAAATTAAAGGTCAACATTACATTGTTAAGCAACTCTGTCCGTATACTCCGTATCTTTATATGAAACTAGGATTAACTCTCGATACCGCCTGCGTCGTTTTTAAGCAAACTATTTGCCCCGGAAAATCAAATGAACAATTTAAAACATTTTCTTCAATCAAATTAATAGCTGTCCCCATCTAGTTAGTGACAGACAGACGGCTGAGCTTTATTAATATGGTTTATCATCACCATCTCATCTAAAAAAACACACTAACAATAACATTCACATTTATAATCATAGTCTCAATCATTTATACACCAATGCAAAATTTTAATCTGCCTTCGATTTACATAAATCCAAATCAAAATCTTAATACTTGAACAGAAAATTCACAAAAAAGCTTTCGCTATTGAACAAAAGTAAAATAATTAAGAAAAAGAA
Organism: Trichoplusia ni; assembly: GCF_003590095.1. NCBI lineage: Eukaryota > Metazoa > Arthropoda > Insecta > Lepidoptera > Noctuidae > Trichoplusia > Trichoplusia ni. The sequence goes on along the minus strand of NC_039481.1, from coordinate 17,431,696 downwards.
ACGTATTCATCTTCAACAATTGACGTCAAACGCAAAGATTTGGATGCTGTATTGACCCTGGAGCCTGAACTTCGTCCTTGTGACAATGAGTTCGAAATGAACCTACAACGTATAGTTTAAGGGTAGTTGAGCCTACAACCCTAGAACTGTGACATTGTCCGGGACCTAAACTACTAAACATTTGGATACTGACTATTTGAGGTTCATTATCTAATGGAGTTTATTTTAAAAAATAGGTAGAGAAAATCTATTATTCTAAAAATTAATGATCATTGATTCATTGGGTTTTCGGTTGTACCAATCGTTACTTAACAGATTTTTTTTACTTGTTTTATAGCAGCAATAAAAATACATTATCTGTTAAAACAACCGCTACAAGGCGAAAATAATGCCACGGGAACATAAAAATCGGGATAAAAACTATCTTATGTTAATTCTGGTTATCAACTATCAGTGCAGTGTACCAAGTTTCGTCGAAATCCTTTTAGTGATTTTTGCGTGAAAGAGGAACAAAAATCCATACATCCATAGGATAAAATATTTTACGCCAATGGTTGGGATAAAAAATGGTGGTGCCCTAGCAAATAAAATCTTGCATTATTTGTTCATATCTATAACTATAATTTAAGCGCTATAATAGTTTCGGTTTCAAAGAAAAACATTGATTTGTAACAAAGATAGCTAAACTATACTAAAGACCTTACCTCTCATATACACGTAGGTACAATATACAATATCCAACCAACAATAAAACATTCCATCAAAACTTCAAAGACTAAAGGATACCTTCTTGATCTAATTGAGCAGCACTTAGGCATTCAATTTGGTACCTAGATACCTTCATATCTAAGGAATGTCTCAAGGAACATACAAATCGATTCATGTACGACCGCGATCAGTGGTCAGCAATTAGGTGTTTCAAGAGTTTTATCTTTACGAAGTAATTATTGTACACGACTCGTAATTAACAATTAGCTAAGAATAACGTATTATATATTATTTATAATACTAGGGTATATACGTCACAATTCTAGACATAGCCTCTTCCTATAAAGGAAAGGTTTTGATCATTGATCACCACGCCAGCTCACAGCTGGTCGGCGATTTCAGATTCCAATATTTACCGTTTGTCAGTGGTGTGCAAGGTTTATATAGAAAGTACTTATAACATTGAAAAGTCTCATAGGTAACTACTGCCTGGCCATCCATGCATTGAATCGGAAGACCAAAACAAGGGATGAAAGAATACATGGCCTGGCAGTACGAATACATCTACGCCTCTATAACACAACGTATTGGGTTCATAGTTAAAGTACATATCTCAAACAAAAAAATATTTTAACGAAAATAAAGTATCAAGGAATCATAATTATAAAACCACAAACAATTATTAGAACAAGAAAATTCCAATCAAGTCTGTGTTGTGCCCTAACCTACGATAATTTAATAAAAAAATGAAGTATTTAAAAAATATCCGGCGGTTCTCACGCGTCTCGAGGACACCTACTAGCCATATTTAATGGCTGACCATCTTTTAAAAGTTTTTACACATTTCATTAATATATTTTATTGACCATCTGATGTTGGAAATGTTTGAAATCAAGTTTTTTTTTACCCATTAAACGGAGAATGAACGCTTGTGAGTATTTTTGTTACGATTTTGTTTTAAACTACTGTATCGATTTTGTTTCGATTTAAGTTTCTTTTTGCACTGGTATTGAGTTTCTTTATTTTTGTTTAATAAAAATGGTAATGCTATCAAATAACTCAGTAGTAGAAAATTGTCGCTAACATCAGTGATTTACGTTTGCGAATTTATTTGTAGATATTTTTGACATTCACTTTCCGGATTTATTTTTAATTAAACTTTATAACGACATAACAGCTTAATTGATTACTTAGAAAAATTAAAATGAGGAAAAAAATACTTTTTATCCTTAAGACTATATCAGTCAGGGATATTTAAAACAGCTGAATAATTTATTTTCATGGAATTCCTGTCAATGATTGTGAAACTTACATTTGGCGAATTAAGGTAAAAACACTTTCAATGACGGTACCTAAATATGTATATATATAAACATAGCCTATACTATGCATATACATATTTTATATACTTATTTTTATACCTATAAGTTATTCGGAAACTTGCTTTTGAAAATACTCCTAACTGACCTCAAAAATCAATTAGTTTGTCTAAAAGTCACCAAGTGATTATCTTAATCGAGTTTTCTTAGTTTGAACATCTGAGGTTAAACAATTGTAACTTTAATCGTAACAAACCATAACGCTTAAACTTACGAACAACTAGTCGCAAGAAACCGAACATAAAAATAACGGTTTAGCATCAAAGTTAGTTCTTAAACAAACGAAACTTAAAAACTCAATGAAGGGAAGAAAATTTTAGCAAACAAATGCATTATTATTTAACTGCACGGATAGCCGAGTGGTATAGGTCACCATATTAAACCTACTATGTACTCAACGTGTCGTGGGTTCGATCCCCGCATAGGACGTCCATTTACTTGATCTGCCTGGTTGGATGGAGTCGTTGTAAAACAATATATGTGCACACAAACTTGTATTATGAGTCTTCGTTTCAAATTTTTTTAAAGTCAGCCTATATACTAGACACAATAGTTGTTCACATAAAATAAGTGTTGTATATTCTCTTCAGCACACTTGATAAAAATCAATTTAACATAACATTAGTATTTCGTTAGCGTAGTTGCACTAACGAGTAACATTCTCACAATTTGCGTGTATTAAAAAAAATACAGTTTCCACGATTGAATGGGAGACAAAGGCACAGACTTGTCAAACTCGATTTTCCCCCAAACTCGAACGAAACCAGTCGACATGTCTAGTACCTACATAGTGATTAGCGGAACACGCGAAAAGATATATCGATATTCCTCTATTTTATCGACTAAAATATTCAGAACTATCGTTTTAACATACTGATAAAGGCTTTTCATTTTATATTGAATAATCATTAAACATCAAAAACAGGATACGTATATATTAACTCGAATCATGAGTCAAACATTTATTGTTTTTAATTATACAAGTTGAGCGGACGTCGGTTACAATTCGTTTATAGATATTAAGAAACAATCAATCCGTTGTTATGGTCGTGATTTGAATTTTTTACTTTAGTTTTATTGGTTACATTTGATGTAACGCTCGTAAACGTTCGCGGGACCAACAAGAACAATGATTTTCATATTTTATTGCGGAGGAAATCCGACGATAACTTCGTAATAGCGATATAAAGTGCGGCGAGGTATGAACTGTGAGCAACATACAGTACGCGGTACTTAATACAAAGTCACTCCTTAATATATTAACATTAATAAAATGTAGTAAATATGTTGTAACTATATTTATTTGAGTTCAAACGTGAATATTTCTTTGTCTTTTCGACGAGTCCGCGTTTTAAATTCATGTTATTTCATTTACGAATCTCATGTATGGTAATCACGTGGTAGCCAAAATACACCGTTTTCATTCATAAATTTTAAAATTAATCAAAAACATGTCTGCAGTGGTACAAAAAACTATAATTATGAGTTAATTGTTGAAGTTAACTTAGTGTGTAGCAACGTTTTTAATTAAAATAATGTTTACATTTGCCATTCTTGAACACTTAAACTCAATGACAGGAAATGATAACTGAGCCGTTTTATTCAATGGAGACTTTAAAACTACGTAATTTGAACTACTAGTTTATATATTAGGATTATAGTTCAACGGAAAAATTCATCATGACTTCATTTAAGGAGAATTCTACGCTTGTTTCACAGCGTTAAGCTTGTTGGCCAATATACTTTTGGTTTTAAAAATAATAAACTGAAAGGGTTGTGGAGTTTTGTTTTTAATAAATGCATGTAGTTGATAGTATCAAGGTCTTATTATCTTGTACAAATACTATATTAGATAAAGGAAAGTTACCTCATTTACAAAAGAAATACTTACTAAGTGCTTAGAATGATGAATTTGATAAGAAAACTCAAGAACTGCTTATAAATAATTACGCGTTTTAGAATCATTTTGGAACATCTATTGCATTACATCATTTAAATGGGTAAATACCTTTTTATATTAAAACTAATAACTTTAAATGCTATTGAACATTAAATTTGAAACTAATATTATACACTTTTTATATAATATATTATGTTCGCTTTTAAGGATTATAAACCGACATAAAAATTGAAATATTAAATTATTTTTGTTGCAATTTAAATAAATATCGCATTTATCGATACAATCAACGTTTGAGGACTGCACATCCCTATTAAATAGGGTTTGCGTCGTTGAATGGAAGTGTGCCCGCGACGGTGAACTTATTATAAATTATTAGAGCAGACCAATGTATGAGTATATTATATTTAGTGCGAGTGTATTATAATGAAGATTTCGCGACCCTTTACTGCTTTAATAGCCGTAAAACAGGATCATACTTGTATTTAAGTCTAAGCAAATGGTTAAGTTTAGAGGGGTATTTGAGTTTTTAAAGAATGAGTCTACGTCCGGATTTAATGTCTGTTTTTGTTAGGCGGTTGGTGCTTTTTAATAGAACACGAGTAATAGATATGACGAATTTAAGAGAATATTGTGTTTAACTTTGTACGTAAAAGTTTCCTAAAGGTTTTAGAAGAACTCGTGGCTAAGCTAAAACGGCGCTAGTTGATCGATCCGTGAAGATTGTCAAAGATTCGTGGTGAGGTCGTGAGACTTCCAAATATAGGAGTGAGCTAGTGTCACTTAGAGACTGATATATAATATTAACATTATAAACTTCATGCAAATGTTACAAGCACTCATGTAAACAAAGTAAACTGCAACATTTCCTCTTCACAATAAAAACGCTTACAAAATGATACTACAGATAAAACCCTAAACTGATCACAGTCAATGAAAACAACACAAGAATGCAAACTCTACCTTATCTTTCAACAAACAAGATTCAAATCAGAATGTAACAAAAGAGGAACGAAAGCTTCTCACGGTAAAAGTCTAAATACGTATTCTAAAGAGCTTAGACATAATAATAATAGCATTTCTTCGCTTACCAGTCATTGTTTGACCCCTGACCTTCTCAATAAACGTAGGGTGAGGTCAGTTTGTGAGGTATTATTACCTGTCTCCAAGGAGAGTTGCTATAAATACATCGGATGGTATAAAAATCTTTGATTTCCGGTGTGTGGAGTAAACAAACTTGGCAGGTATGAGTGAGGATTCCTATAGTTATAGCACTTTGTAGTGTACGCTAACGATCTTGAAGATACAAGGGGGTTTCCTTAGAATTATCCGAGATGATTCGACGTTCTTTGTGTCACCAGTCTTATAAGCCGTGATAGCTGGACAGGTGAAATTCACACAGACGAGGAATTTCAGTTGAAGCTGTTACCGACGATGGTTGAATTTGAGATTGGGAACCTATACATTTATTTGTTACTCAACCTATTCATTCATATTAAGCTTATTTGTACCTAAATTCTCTGTTTCTCGAGTCCGACACGCACTTGGAAGTTTTGTTTCTACAGCTATAATTTCTTTAAATTTCTTCATAACCTTTTCATTTGAAGGTCATATTTCCCTTATAAAATCTACTTTAATAGTAACTGGAGCATAAAAATAGAATAAACGAACCTTTAAACTATCGATTAATAGTATAAGATAAATCTATTGGTAAACTAGCTAAAGACATCTAATCGAAGAGATAACCAAATGGAACTTATCTGTAAAGTTTGAGGCAGTCAGGTAACACACATCAATTACGATGTAATCATTCGAAGATTTAGGAATTTAACATGGTTCAGCACTTTTGTTTAACGAACGTCGAATTACTATTAAAATATCTTACAGGCTTAGTGATGCACTTCGGGACCGGGAACATTGTCGCCGATGTATCGCATCTTTCATCATATTTTCTGAATCTGTCTGTAGCTTAAGACATAGCATAGTAAATGGAATGAAATAAAAATTTCCATTGCATCCGTATACGTAATTAAAAAGATCGATAGAAATCTACCAGCTCTAATGAGTCGTATTCCGTTGTCGCATTTAAAACAACAACATACCCACTTACAAACATTAACTTTCAATCGAAATATTTAGAATTAGATAAAAAAATATCAGTCGCACATGTGTGTTCTGCGAAATTTAAGCAAACCTTGTCCTTTAATTCCAAAAAATATAGTCTCTACATTGACTATCAACATACTACGACTGTCACCAAGTACACGGTTGAACAGAGGCATACACGTGCCTATAATTCAATGGTTTATTTACTTTAAAAAAGTAAACAATCTTGGTGTATCTTTTAATACAAACTCATATCTATACTAATATATAAAGCTGAAGAGTTTGTTTGTTTGTTTGAACGCGCTAATCTCAGGAACTACTGGTTCGAATTGAAAAATTATTTTTGTGTTGAATAGACCATTTATCAAGAAAGGCTATAGGCTATATAATATCACGCTGCGACTAATAGGAGCGAAGAAACAATGAAAAATGTGGAAAAAACGGGGAAAATTCTAACAACGTGGACGAAGTCGCGGGCAACAGCTAGTAATAAATAAACGACTAATTCATTTCAGTGGTATATTAGAATTGGTAATCTTAGTTGTTTTCTTACATTGGTTTTTCGTCGCGTTTTAGGACAAAAATACACATAAAGATTGTCTATCCTTTTTTAATACCTAAAAAATGGGCTACAGGTCCCTTTATTTAAAAATAAAAGTATATCAGACTGTTTTTGTAACAAAAAGCCTGAAAATATACGCTTAAAACGGTTTGAACGCTAAATACATTGAATGTGTGTTAAACTAATTAATTCTAGTCCTTTTTGTTTCTGAAGTTTTTTTCACAAATAAATATATTGTTTTTCCTTTTACGAGGGTAGCAATAGTCTGTTGGCGTTTATATACATCGCATATAAGGGACTTTTATATAACGCTTGTTTTTTTATGCTTTAAAAGGGAGAACATTTTTATATTAATCGATGGATTGATATTAATGGAGGGAACAAAATGAATAATGGATATCAAAATATATTTATGAAAAGCAAGCAAAAATACGTAACACAAGCAAAAAAAACTAAATTCAAAAGTCTCTCTACAATATTATATGGACGGTGCTAAGTGATTTATTTATTTATGAGCCTTCAACAAAGGCTTTACACGTGTAAGATTCAGAATTAAGTACAAATAGTATTTTTCCTCCGTACTCCTGATCACAGTAACTTAAAGTAACTTTCATCTAAGTGTAAAGGATCCAACACTAAGGTCTGATCAGGGCCAGGCCCGGACCGGATGGCGCGTTCCTGTTGTTCACGCGCCTCAAAGAGAAAGTCAGAAGGCTCTGACTTTCTCTCGTGAGGGTTTCACAGAGCCTTCTGACTTTAAGGACTTTTTTTTATAAGGGCTGATGCCAGCGCAGAAAATCCGAAAGGGTTACTGTGGCCCCAGTGCACGAATGGCAAAGGGGTGGGTTTTAGTCCGCAAGAGTTTGACTCAACCTTGCACTTACCAAATTCCGCTTGATCGCTTCACATCCGAAAAAGACTTCGAATTCAATTTTATTAAACCAGAAGCAATGATGGAATAATGACAATCTCTCACGTAACTCAATGAAGCTTGAAAGTGCACTCCTTTTTCTGGCAGTCTTTAATAGAATTAATACAGTCACTATTTTGACAAGCCAAACTTGACTCGACAAAAGATAATTCGGATTTAAATAAAAAAAACAGCACAAAAAAATCGAATTTCAATTGAAAAGCCGTAGCAACAGGGTGGCTAAATACTTAGGACAATTGGACATTTGGGGTTCGATTCCCGTCTGAAGATGTTCCCGAGAAACCAGATAAATCTGGTTTTGATTGATAAGGGGTAAGTAGGGAACTGAGACGCAGTTCCTAAGCATATTAACGAGTTATAGGAGAAAAGGGTGAAAGAAGTTCGAAATAATATGACCTTTTTGTGTAATATTGTGTATAGAGATCATTATGGGATTTAGGAGTTAAGTGTTTAATTCAGTTTACCCTTAAGAAAAGTGTACAAAACATCAACCAACATATTATTATTTACAGTATTTTTAAAATTGTTCATAACCCCTTTGCTTTCTGGTGAAGTCTACCTCTTCGTGTAAAAAGAGGTTTTACCCTAAATTTCAGGCTGCTTCTATAAATCTCTATCTGACCTTTAATGTAATAAAATTACTGTAGATGACTGGTGGGACTCTCCGTCACTACAAATAAGTCTGCTATTGTACCGAAACCTCTGTGCTAGTTTAAAAACATTTTAACCTCTACATAAGTATCATCTTATTTGCAAAGATCTTATAACAAGAATTCGACTTAGATATTCGTATGTGTAGACTCGCAGTTAAATATTAACCAAAATCTTTCCTTTTCCCTGTAGAGTACTCACACACTCCTCAGTTATTCATTATTGAGGGGGAGGAAAACTTGCTCACATCAAACGGTAATTAAATGGAAAGGTGGAAATAATTATAGGATGCTGAACGCGATTTTTTGAGGCAAAGGGAAATATTTGAAAATCTAGTCGATGAAGTGCAATTGTATTGATGTGAAAGCATGATTTTTTTTGTATTAAAAAGAATATTCTGATTAAAACTAGTAATATTATTTTGACAATATAAGGCTCAATTGCGAAATTCTTAGATTTTTTAGAACTTTGCTTTTCTACAATTCATCATCATCTTTTAGGCAATTTTTGACAAATAAAAATACAATTTTTTATTTGTCAGAAGATTTTCAGGTAATAAACATCATCCTTGCACATCTTATTTTGTTATGTATTGGATCATATTTTTATCATCATATAAGCATAAATTAAAAAAGTGTTTCTTGTGAGATGATTTCAGACAGAAAGGTATGGAAGAAGATGACATGTTGCGCCGACCCAAGTAAAATAATTGGGATAAAGGCATAAATGATGAAATTAAAAAAAACTCAAAGCACTAAACATTATAAAATATTATGAGAGTGTTTCTCAAAATCTCCACATCTAATAACCTCTCAACTACTCTAACCTAAAACTCTACAATACGTTAGCATGTTTTCAGTGGCACTGTTATCGTCCGAGTGACCCAGTGCGCGCCGGGAGCGCTTCAATTGCACTCATATCCTTTGCACACAAACACACAGACAAATGGTCCCCACGATACGCAAACTGTTTGAATGATGTTACGAAATCACAGCGGTATTGAAGAAATTATGTTGTTGGTTTACGAAAATACCTATTCTGTATGTACTAGACGACGAGACATGGCAGACGTTGTTCTGAAATATAAACTATTTTTAAGAGCTTTTTGATGAGAAAAATCATTAATCATTAATAAAATTTTGGGGGTGACCAACCCTTATCATTTTGTTCTATGAAAAAGTAGAAAGCTCAGATCTTCGACTTATTGATAACTTAATAAATTGACACGTGATTTTTATTGAACTAAATATTTTTGATCAATCAACTTCATTCAAATTGACTAAATGGAGTCTAGAACTGAGTAGAAATCTTCCTTCTTTTGTACCGTATAAACTGTTTTTTCACCTAATCCGACTGTCAACATGTGACTGATATCCATACTACTACTAGCAAATTACCTGTCTGCAATCTAAACTACCGCAACAAACTCACAGCTTAGAAAATCCTCAAAAATTTCAGGAAACAACAGCTTTAACAAAATGTACGAACAGAAACAAGTTTTATGAATAAACACAATTAACTGGAGGTTTGGTTCCAATCCGTCTCGGGCGTCGATGAAAAAACACACAAAAAACTCCGCGGAGTTAACATACAGCGCTAATTGATATTTGTGAACAAATCAAGATGTTAAGACCAAGTTGCCTTGTTTTTCTTTATTGAGGCTTTGCTTAGAGTAAATGTAATACTGGGTATATTATTGTGTGATATATCTAGTAGGGTGTTGCTGTTAAGGATTCTAGGACAAGCTACTAAATATGTTGCTGTTGGAGAGATAGTGCTCTGAGCTGTGTAGAGTGTTGTCTTTTTTCCACAGCCGAGCAGACTAACGCTTCTTATAGGGTATTAAGAGCTTTAATTGAAAAGCATCGCTATCATTTTTGTTTTTAAAGACAGTACAATTCAGAACATTAGTAGTCCAAGAGGAGACAGTTTGATGAAAACAAAAGACTGTTCCGAACTAAGGGGGTATTTAAAAGGAGAGGCTTAAAAATCAACCGATATACAAACTCCTTAAACTTAAATAGTAGAAAACCCTGGGAAAAACTCGAGATGAATGTTACTGCCTGTACAAAAATTAATTAATGTAGAGTCTTTTATTTGTTACTAATAAGTATACAATAAACTATGTATAACTGACACACTACAACGAGTAATTCCTTGTGACGTGATGCGTAAATATTTAAGACGAAACACGTGAAACTTAAAGAACATTTTCTTCGGTCTGTCAAAACATATTTTCCACAGAATACAGCGCAAATTAATTAAAGCCCCTGTGTACCATTTAATTATAAATCAAGACTTTTCGGAATTAATTTTCCATTATTTTTTACCGAGGTTAACTTGGACTAATTAAAACAGAATAATGACATGATAAATATTCGCTAAGTAGTCCTAATATGACTGTCTACAAGATCTAATTGTATTTTATTATTTATTTTATTTAGAAATTATTTTTGAGAGTTTTTGTAAACGCGTGAGCAAAACACATGACGTTATGATTAACTATACTTTGTACTTGTAATTAATTAATTAATATATTTTTGTGTAGGTTTATTTAATTTATTTTCCAAAAGAGGAAATAACTAACGGCAACATGTCCTTCTAAGGACGAAGAGGTAAAAGGAAAACTACAATTACGCTAATGACTATTAAATAAACAAATATGGTTATCAATTGGACCCAACTAAAGTTTAAGGAAAAATCTTTTAACTAGTAGAGTTAAGCTAGTTAGTTAAATTTTAACTAGCAGAGTAATTATTATAATTGGTTATTTACAAGATACAATCACTGTAACAGATTTATGTATATCATAGAATAATATCTTCATCGGGTCTGTTTAACCCACTGCTGGGTAAAAATATAATAGATAACCCAAAACCTCAATTTCTTTATACCTATCTCTTACTAGAAGCTACTGTATTAATTATCATCAGCCTTCAAATACTATAGTGAAGAAGCCATCTATTAGAAACCTGAGCAAGGTTTCGAGGCGCCAGTAAGGACCAAGACAGGATCGGGGCTTTAACTAGTGCACGTCCTAGATATCCTATTCATGGATTAACACCTATATATTAACGAGTAAACAAGGAGAAAAGAGTCAAAGCCTATTTCTAGACGAACGTTGATTACCCTAAATCTACTAATTAATTAAAATATTTGTGTAGCGTTGAGGAAAATTATAATAAATCTTAATAAATAGAACGTGTATTTGTTAAATAATTAGTAGCCACTTAATTAAAACTAATGAAATAGTTTCAGGTTCTTTTTTCCTCTTGTCTAATGTTTTGTGCGGATTACATCAAAAAATTACATAAAATACTCGTTAAACTCACTTCCATGCTTTCTTAAGCAAAAGACATTAACACCCGGAAACGGAACATGTAAATTGTATTTAATTGTTAATTCATTGCAAAAAAACGTGTCTGGTCTTTTCGGTCTAAGTTTGTTAGGTCCAACATGTGGAAAGGACCAAAAAGTTGTAGGCTCAGATGAATGAATCACGCGTTGCTGTTCCTGCCCACGTGTATCACGCTAGGCCCATGACGAAGCCGAGCAGAGCCACATTTGGTCAATACTGACGTGTGGACAGGCGCGGCGAGTATGAAGGATCGTGGTAATATGCGCCCGCGCCGGGGCCCCTGACCTTGCTCGGCGCACGCGGTGCCCCCTCCCCTGGCGGCCCCGCGCGCCCCGCGCCCCGCCTCGCCTCTCACCCGCCGCGCCCCTCGCTACACGCCACTTTGATTTCCACAAAGTTTATATAATCAACGTAGTAATGTTAGAAATATTATAATAATGTGTAGTAGAGTCATTGTTATGTTAAACATAAACCGCGCTATGTTATATATGTGTGTATTGTTGCTTAGGACAAAACATGGTAATCGTTAATAGAACAATTCATTATTGTTTTTAGTGGGGTACTCCGGTTTTTGGGGAAATCTGGCAGATTGAAAGTCTTGGCGGAGTCACTCCGAAAAATTTGGCGCGCGAACCCGAAGTTACATGATGAAGTAATACTGCGCATAATAGTATGACGCAGTATGTTTTTTACTATATTATTGTTTTGCAACAAACTTCTTTTGACTTGTTTATAGATTGGACAGTTTAAAGAGCCAATCAGTGTATTCTATTGAACTCTACATTTGGATCGTCGAGAAGATTAAATAAACTTATGTTACCAACAGACTAATTTATGATTTTTTATGAGATATACTTTCCTTGATAGCCTTTTTTAAAGGTGTGTAAAGTATTCGATAACAGGTATCGAATGCTTACGCCAATTACTATTTTGATAAAAAAAAATGAATTTTATATAATTTGTTAATTAACATTAATTCAACTTCATGAGACACAGCTGTACATTCAGATTCCTCTAAATATATTTATGTCATTTTGTCTCACTGTATCACTAATGTTGCACTTGCTAACAGCTGTTTTATTCTAGATAACAGTTTCAATTGTTCTCTTATCTGATAGCATTCAAAGTTCAAAGGTAATTGCGTAATTATTATAATATCTTAGATCCTGCATATTCCTTAGAACAACTTTAAAAAGGTAGAGCCATTTTTAGAAAAAATTACGATTTTAACGACGACTTTAATCTATGAATTGTTATCTTAACCAGAATAAAACATAAAATTACAATAAAAGCTTTCTACAAACTGTCCTTCGTATATACTACACATAGTAAATAAGAGTAATAAAAATAATATGTCAAACACAACACTGTATTGTAATTAAGTCAAACTATAGCCTAAATTGACACAAGTATTTACCAATCTCATAAATGTCAAATGATTTCCAGTCCTTTGCAGTCCACTGCTAGACACAGATCTATCTTAAGGTAAGCCACAAAGCGTGAAGGCCTATATCAGGATAGAAACGGTAGCACAAAGTTGTAGAATCTCTTGTCTCTTGTACTGAAGACAGTATAAGAGACAAGGGTACTACTTCGATGGTTTAAAGAGAGAAGAGAGAGACGATAGTTCTTCGTCTTCCCCAGCGCGGAAAAAGCCCATTAGCCCTTCTTCTGATAAAGAAGAGAAAGAAGAGTCTTTATACGTTAAAATTCTAACAATTTCAAACAAATGTATGCGACTCATGAATGTAATGTTGGCTCTCATTTCACAGATTCAAGTGATTATTACTCCAATTTATTAGCTTTTGTCTCATTTAGGCTTAAATCAAGACGTTTGCCATTCAGAACTCTTGACGACTTCGCGAGTGAAAAGATGACAATCACTGTAATGTATCATCAGAATTCACATAAATCTTTGTGGAAGTTATTAATGTTATTCGTAAAAATAACTTTGTGTTAAAAACGTAATACTATTGATTGGAAATATCATTCTCTCAAGCCTTTAACAATTTATAAATATACGTGAAAAGTATCCAAATAACTCTAATATTCATTTAAGATTTAAAAAAACAAAACAAATACTGAAACTAGCTGTTGTCCGCGGCCCCGCCCTCTACAAAACGGAAATGATCCCGCAGGTACATAATGTCGGGATGAAAACTATCCTGTGTTAATCCTAGTTATAAACCATCTGTGTACCAAGTTTCGTTTAAACTCTCTTTCAAGAGGAACAAACATCTATAAATTCATACATAGAAATTTTCAGATAGTTACGCAAACGCATACAATTAAAGCCCTTGCTACTCAAAACAACGCAAGGATCGCCACATGCGTTTCATACTGTATAAAAGTCCATACACAACCTCCCTTTCCTTACTCACAAAATCATACAACAATTGGCAAACACATCAACAAAAATATAATGAAAAGAAACATCCCAGTGTGACGTCACACAAATAATCCGAGGTCTCGACTCACACTGAGTTAATAACATTAAGAGCTCCTATTTATACTCTGTGGGTCAAATCGATACGGAATCAGATCGATGTGAAATTATTATAGAAGGGTCTGTTTACCTAATTTATTGTCGTAATCGTCTTTAGGGGTCCGTAGTAGCGGAGTTAAATCTTTGTGGGGATTAACTTTCCTTATGGATATTTCTTATTGACGTGAATTTGTTTGTCACGCGTACTAGTTACGACATATTTCGGATCAACGATTCCGGTTTGGTCCGAAACTAGTCGGGCGATCCCGACGACTAACGTAAGCTCACCGAAATAAATAAATAAGTATAAATCAGGCAAACAAAAGTTATTAAAATAGTGAACTTTATAATTTCCTGGTCATGTTAGTTAATGAATTTTGCTTTTATTTAAACATATGTAGATAGACACAGCGAGGATATAAAGGCAGTAATAGGAAATCTGGATTTACACTGGTCGGTCCAAATTTCTCGTATGTTCTTGCATAGATACCAAAAGACATGCCAAAGCAGAGAACTTACAAACTTTGCCAAAAAACGTTGTACAAGTCCGCAATATCTAATGAAGCTAACAAATAAATTATCTTGCGAATCCTTAGGGTAAATATACACAGACCCTAGACTCACTCGTAGACTGACATTGGTATGTTATATATAAACCATAGCAGATGGAGAGTCGGGGCTATGGTTAATGTAGAGTTAAAGAAAACCTTTTTATATCTATTTGTTAATGATTTAATTGACCAATACGTAAATTTCCAAATTTTGGGCGTCTTTTTTATTTTGTTAGGGACATAGTCACTACTATTTAGGTATTTAGTCACATAAATACCGAATTATTGTTTGAACGACATCGATATGACGTGTTACAAAAAAAGAAGATTAATCTTAATAATTAATCAATCAAATAAAAATCACAATATTCACTAACGATTGTTGTTGCTTTGCTTTCCTTAAATACGTTATACCGTTCTTAGTTAGTTTCCATCCCAATTAACTGATAAGCTGACTAATAAATAGATTTTGGTCTGTGTCTAAAACTGTAGCCAATTAAGCTTTTACGAGTATTTATTTGGCTCCGATAGTGTAACGAGTAATCAAAATAAATATTTTTCCTAATAATTACGGACATACGTCATCGGATTTATTCGTAAATCGGGGCGAGAGTAACAGCTGTGCAAATTACAAAATTTCGGCGTAAAACGTAACAATGTTTTCATCAATATAATAACAACGTGTCGATGTATTATTTTATCCATAAATGTTGTTTTTGCGTGTCTTGTTTGACGTAGTTCGTGCTACGATAATAAGGGTTAAGCCACTCTTGTTGAGTTCAGTCCATAGATGGGTGACCATTTGAAAACATACTTATAAACCTCGGAAAGTACAATAAAAGCTAACGTCATTATGACAGGATGAATAGAAAATCGGTCCAAAAATTACAATAAACTTTCATATCTCCACTAAGACATTACTTTAAGTCAAAGTGTGTAATATATTTCAAATAAAACCATTCAAGAATCCATTTTTCGGGGCCATTTAACAGAATTGAAAAAGCTGTTGTACAGTCGCAAACAAAAAGGTGACCTTTGACCTTACAAGATGTCATTACAAGTAATATTCAATACATATTTATGTTATTAATGTAGTTTGCAACAATGAAACAAATTGTCGGTTCATTCATATTTATTGCCGATCAAAATAATGGGATCAAGTATTGGTGGATAGTATATGTAGGAATGGTAATAACAATATGTTTACATAACATCTTGAAAACTTTACGCTGAATAAGAAAAGTTAGAAAAAAAAATTTCGGAACTTATTTTGGCAGTAGGTACGCATTTTTGAAGTAAATCTATTCTTTATATATGTTGTAGTTATAGAATTAGATATTAGCAAATTATAAAGTATTTTTTATCAAGCAACATTTTCTATTATAAAACTATCGTACCACATAAGTGACATTTTATATCTAAAAACAATTAAGGCGCATTCACACTATACTTCCATTGACTTAGGTATTTAAAAATGGTGCACTACCTATCTTGGTTTTTATTTTTGCCTTCTAACTCATTTTAAAAATAAACGAGGAAATATGTCATTATTGTGTTTTATATAGATATTTTAAACGCGCTTATTAAATGATGCAACGTTGTATCATTTAATAATGAATCAATTTCACGATAGTTACTATAAATATAAAATGCCCTAGTATAAAAATATTTATTTTAAGTATGTATTTATTTAGATATCTATATATTTTAAACGCTCTATAATATATAGTATTCGATCGCCAACACCAATAACAGCTAGACCCACAATACGCAGTCCATAACTCTTCTACTTTTAAATTCCTGCACCTTTTCAACTCGCCGCCATCACCTGAGGGGTTGAATACATCTCAAAGTAATACCATGGTAAAGCGAGACAGCACTACCAAGCGTAGACCGGCATCTCTTTTCCACAATGCAATGATATTAGTTTAAAAATTCGTGGTAGAGTCTGACCTTTTGTGAAGGGCATCATCATAAGGTCAGAGCCCCTCAGGCCGACATCCGCAGAAACCCTTTGTTGTGCCTTTCCCATTGAGCGTCGAAACTAGCGGAGCATTTGAGACTATTGTGGTAGAGCAAGAACGAGTTTCAAAGATGACTTTTTTTTTGGGTAGAAGCGAAAAGTTGCGTTGAATTTTGTTGAGATAACTGTTGACAGTAAATGCTAAGACTGTTTTGTATACTAGATAGTTTTTGTTTAGTTAAAGATTAGAGTGATAATTTTGTTTGAAAAAAGTACTCTTTTCATATCTTTGTGTGCTAAAATTTAGTCATATTTAATAAGATTTAGTCGCATATTATTAAAAGACGTATTTTTCTCCTGTCTCTATATTTTTTGGTCGATAATATAGTTTAGTCTTGCGCCTCATAGATAGAATCATAAAAAATATTGTAACTAGCTGTTGATCGCGGCTCCACCCGCCTGGATATAGCTGCAAAATTCCAGCATGCAACCAGCTATGGGTTATTTCAAGGTGTCAGCTACCGTCATATCAAATTTCATCGAAATCAGTGCAGCCTTTTACGCGTAACGAGGTAACAAACATACACGCACAAACTATCGCACTTATAATATTATTACATTTGCCAAATACCGGAATTTAACGAAATATAACAATTTCTTCAATCCTGTTTGTGCTACATTATCTAATGCCTCCTGCATCCTTGACCTTAGTTCAGTAGACCACAATACAGTCAGCAACGAAAGTCCTTTAAAACAAGATAATTTACAAAGTGCCAGAAATTTTAGGGACCTGTAAGAATTGATGTTTAATATGTGTATTTATGTTTGAACTGTACTTATGATCAAGGTGATATGTTGCCGAGTTTTCGCCAAACAGAGAAACACTTTTTTTTTTAAGGACTCTTAAATATATTGTTTCATGGAAATAGAATAGAAAATTTCAAATCAAATGAAAAAGCACTTCTTTTCGACAAGTAACTTAACAATTAAGTTGATCACTTCACTCGGAGAAGCATAACTTGTATGCAGGCCTAGATCGTGTTACCTAACTTTTGTAGCTGATAGTACCACAGCGCAGTTATTCATAGTCTGAAATGTATCTGGTCTATTGTAAACAAGTGGTGCTTTGTTAGGCTAGACCTATTGATAGACAGATGATAATGCTTATCGCTCAGTGATCTCCGCTCTATGTTTAGCATTTCAGGTGACAAACATTAACGGTTACAGATATTGCCTAGGATGATGCGTAATATTGATGATTGCTTTAGAGTTCCGTACGTAAAAATGGAATGCTGTTACTGAGGTTTCGCTGTATGCGAGTATAGCTCATTAGCCGAGTTAACTAGACTTTAATTTTTCGTAGATGATGTATTTATGTTCCAGGTATAACAACAAACAGAATGCTTGTAATACCGTCGTGATGACTTTGCGGATCTGTACGAATTGTGGAGGAAGATGCAGGTTCGATCCCAATACAGGCAAATTACCAATGTAACAAGTCACAAAGCACTTTCTTAATTATTTGAGTTAGGCACTACTGACAATCGGTGAAGGAAAACATCGTGAGGAAACCGGAAGGATTATTAGCGCATTTTTCAAAATACTTACCCAGTGCAAAAACGCTGACGATTCTGCAATTAGTTATGAAGAGGTCATTTCAAAGATACTGTTACAAGTCTTTTATAAATCATTGTTTTGGAATTTATAATGTTCTCGTAAGTGGTTGCTCAAATGGCTTTAAACAAATATGTATACGTATGACAAGCGTGTATTAATTACACTTGTAGTATCGTCTTAAAAAGAAATATTTAGATGTTCATAGTGAATAATCGTAAAAATAACTTCATTGATTTTGAAGTGAGTGAGATTTCGACGCCACAAAGTTTTACGATAACAGTTCTTTACAGTAATCAAACAATTATATTTTAAGCACTGATTAAATTGTTTGCTTTAACGAACAATAATAAAACTATGATAAGACTACAAAGTACAAAAATGTTGTAAAGATTTTAAATAATGAAACTATCTTGTTTACATTGTCATTCTTGCTTTATCAAGAAATCTCTGCAAATAGTTATGAAAAAGTGTTTTTCGTACGAAAATAGACGCGTCGACTCATAATACTTAATTCAACAAATCCTAATTGCGCATTTAATAATAAATCAGGTATAATCGTTCTTTGTAAGTCCTTTTCTCGCGTAGATGTAGAATAGATTTGTTTACTTGATACTTGTGTTCAGTTAGGCCGGGTCCCACGTTGGTCGCCATTACGAGTTGAAGGGTGAGGCGTGGATTACTTCGCCTCTGTTCTCTCTTGATAATTAAGTTCTTAGACTTCGGTCTTAAGGAATTAACGTAAATTAAATTGTTTCACACACTGGTTTCGATTAACTGCCGCTCATAAAGAACATTTTTCGTTTCTGTAATAGCGTGATATTTTTAACGAAAATTGCTTTTATAACAGTAATTTCCGATCAGCGTAATTACTAATTAAGTCCGTTATGATTTCGCCCGATTTATAATTAATTGCTAGAACGAATTTTCTTCGTCTTAAAGCCAAAGTTGAAACTTTCCCAACATCATTATCTAAATAACGTTACAAAAAACAAATCGCTTTAAATTCCTGTTAAGTTTCGGGCGAAATATCTTACTAAACTCCTAATTCGGTGTTAGCAAAGTTTCGCCGGAAGACGGTCTCAACTCGGGTGGACTTTAAAAACTTCTGCTTCCAAACTATCTGTAATTATCTCAATGCTTTAGCAACAAATTTACTTAACAACCGGCCCAAGTGGATTGACCATAGGGTCAATGAATTGTCCTTTGACATTGTCCAAAGGGCAGCATCCAATTAAATGAGGACTTAAACGTGCGAAAGGATATCGGGTATTGACTAGAATATTAAATATTCGTAGGTTCTATTTGGAAATTTTAGTTTTCGTTTATGGGAAATAATTATACCTAGTGGTTTATTGACTGGACTGACTTTATGCAGGTTGGCACTCAAACTAATTCCTTATTTATTTATACTTTTATTGCACGTAGATACACACACTTGGACAATATGTTCTTGGAAAGTTCATGTACAAAGGCGAGTTTAATCCATAGTTGGGTTCTCTTACAGCAAACCTTAGAGTGATACAGAGATTTGATATAGAAGGAAATCAAAACAGCGCAACAGTATTTGAAGAAGAAAACTAATTCCTTGTACTTTGAACTAAACAATTTCACCCTTTGAAAGTTACACTTAATTTTTTAATACTTTAAGCTATACTGGCATTCACTTAAAGAAAATATCTAGAGGAATCGAAGCTCTATATATGTCCAAATACTAAAACACAATACTTCAGCAATATTACGTTTACTATGGTAGCATAGACTCGCATAAACGTACTATTACTACCGAATGATAGAAGACAAATAAGAAATAAAGACAAA
Organism: Trichoplusia ni; assembly: GCF_003590095.1. Taxonomy (NCBI): domain Eukaryota; kingdom Metazoa; phylum Arthropoda; class Insecta; order Lepidoptera; family Noctuidae; genus Trichoplusia; species Trichoplusia ni. The sequence continues at coordinate 17,411,667 of NC_039481.1, read as the reverse complement.
ATAGATGGGAAGGTGAGCTTAACAGAAATGCAAAACCGAATTGGAGAAACGAGTTGAATCTGGAAATGGGTTAGCCAGGACAAGCAATAGTGGAAATAGCTGGAGGAGGTCTGTGATACAGGGCACATGGAAGTCAGAGATACATCGATGGTATATCGCTAATATTTTTGTTTTACTAATTGAAAGGGCTTCATTTTTTTCTTATTGGATGTGCATTTTTGGAATTGCTCTTGTTCTTGCATAGCAGTCTGTTTTCCATATATTTACATCTTTTTCCGTGATTCATTACGAAATCGATCAGAAAACTGCAGTTAGATTTTGGTTCACTGTATAAAACCTACTTATAAGAATCTTGGCGCAGCGTCTTCTTTTTAAAACGACCACGACCGCTCTATCAAGAGTGTACCAACGAGGAAAAAATTGCTTTTTCAGAAATGGTTTAAGATGTTGAGGTATGTCACTGTTGTATGTCTGTCCAAATGAAGTCTCCACTTTTGATTCAAAGTAAGTACTAGAAGTTTGGAATTCTTAAGCTTCCGTAAATTATGAATTATTTTCAGATTTGGTAATATTTTGAGTTCTTGTTTAGAATCTTGTTTCTTGCTTGCAAAACATGTTCTTATATGCGGAAATGTATAGAAGGCCTCAAAATCAGCTCCAGAAAAGCTTATTCGAACTTCTTAAGGGTTATATTCCGGAATGCCTCACAAATAATAACTCTAGCATGAATGACGGACTTGTTAATTGTAAACATTCAGTTCGTATTCCTGAAAACACAGTTGTGTCAACAACGCCTCATTAAGGGCTTTGACGTCACACAGCTAAACAGGAAATCACGTTTGGACATCGGGGAACATCACGATACCTCCAATTATGATTTATTAAACTTCGGAACAGTCTCCAAAAGAGAAAACACTGTCTCAAAACAAAAGATCTTCGGAATTATCAACTTTGGCATAAGTTATTCATGTGTGTGTAGCTGACCCAGTGACTGACAAACGGGCACCACTAGCGATGTCCTTGGGTTTGTAAACTGAGGAAATTGGAAAGCAACCTGATTCCTACGAGTATAGTCACCAGAGCCGGCGGGCTTGAGTAGTAACTTATTATGCGCTATTGTTCTTTTGTAAACATTACACCAAACTTCTCGGAATCGCTTAATATAAATAAAAATGAATGGGATTCCTAGAAGAGACTTCAGTCAAAGAGTTTATAGTAAAGTTAAGGATTCCTGAAGTGGACACTGTGGATTAACAGTAAACACGGGCTGTTTTCGCTAAAAACAAGTGTGATACCGTGTGAAAACAAGTTGTATCGATTACCTTGGCTTGCCTGGTTATCGGTGGCCACATCTCCTGATCTATATCTAGACTTACTTGACGGACCAAAAACATGTAGGTACGAGTAGGCTGTGAGTTAGACCGGTGTTTGACCCGCCGTAGGCGACGCAAACAAGCTCAGCGCATGCGCCGCCCGCGCCGTAAACAGCGGCTCGCTCCCGGCCGAAAACACGTGGACGCTACAACAACCATCACAATCGACACAGATAAATAACAAACCGTCGGCGGCCGCCGCGATCACACCCAGCACCAACACTCGTAGTAATGTGACCGCCATAAAAACACAAGCATTTGCACAACACTCGGAATTTTCGATTAGCGGGCTGCGTGGACACGTACGGCGCAGCCCGCTGCCTCCGGCACACTGACGCTCGCTCCGCTCTGCACGGCCGCGGCCCGCGCCCCTCGCCCCGCCTCTCCGCCAGAACCTTGTCCATTCAACGCATTTTCTGTCATAAGCAAATCGATAATGGCATTATACTTCCGCTTTGAAGCACGCGCGCTGCATCTAAACTATGTCACGAAGTACATTGACGGCTGGGGGCGCAATACTTGTTAGTGCTCGCGTACGCGGCACGCATTGTATACACTTCAAACGTTAGCGGCCACTGAAAGAGACGCTGTAAAGTTTAGGAAGTTTAAAAATGTTGTTGACTTACTTCCGTGGTGGCGATGTGCCGTATTGTTTTATATGGATGGTTAAGTTATTTTTAGATGCCGCTTAGATAAGTTACCGCGTTATACATGTAACAGTGTCACGGAGAGAATTATTTATGTGATGCATTGGTGAGGAGCGGCGGCGGGCGGCGGGCGGCGGCCGAGGCGCCGTACAACTTGAATAAGTTAGGTTAGGTTAGTTACAATGTGTTTCACAAGTTGTGCACTATGACATCATCGGACCAATAACATCGGTGGCACATTACGTCATTGAAATTATACTTTATTATTAGAATATTGCTGAAACATAATTGTAGAGCCCAAGGCCGCTACAGCAAACAATTAGTGGCACAGGTAAAGCAGTACGAGGAACTAATTACAATTTCGTAAATTGTTTGCATCGGATTTGAATAATTTAAATGAATTTTGTTCTGTCTGATTATGCGATTCCTGTAAATAGTTTTAGAAGAGAGCACTCTAAATAAAATATTACATCCCCCTGTTGGAAGTAGGTAGAGCCTACTTCAAACATCGAAATATAAATACTCATTTTTTTTTCAAATAAGTAAATGAGATAATTAACTGAAACAGTAATTACTTTGCGAATATAAAACGCTGAAAAAATGTTTTCTGTGAAACACCGCTGTCTGTTCGTCCGTCCGACAATAGGCTGCATCTCAGAAACGATTAAATCTTCACAGATGATAAATTTATTTTTGTTGACTCTATAACAACAAAGACTAACCCGAAACACAAGTTTAAAACAAACCTAGTTCGGGTGTCCCTATATTATCTTTAGACCATCCTTCTCGTATATTATTATGTTTTGGTGTAGATTAACTCAACTCCTATGATTATAACTATTAAGATATTTTTACTGGATTTACATCTGAGTCATTTGTATTCGTACATATACTATCTAAGTAATGTGAACTATGTTTTTAATAAATTTTATTTTATTATTTTATTTTATTGAGGTCAAGCAACGATTGTATCGATCATAAATTTGGTGTTCATCTTTAACATATTTGTACGGAACCCTCTCGCACTTGACCGGTTTTTTTTCACTCTTCTTTAGTTATCACGAAGGTATTGTGGTGTTGTTGTTTGCAGGGTTTTCTGGTTCGCCACCCAACGTAGTTCAGATAATTTATAAAATAACTATAAGTATATTGTAGGTTATGTATGTACCACTAACCTGGATATCACACTTGTTTAAATAAATACATTTAAAATAATCTGACCCGCGGCCATGTTTTATAGCGGGGCGCTAAGACTACTGAAGGCAAGGAACAGTGAATGAAGATAATGAGTTAGAGAAACTCATTAGTGATGTAATTCAAATACCTATGTGAGACAGGGTTATATTATTGTAGAGACGAATTAAGGTGCGAGGGACTTGATGCTTTCGATTTAAGGATTCTCTACTGCTGCCTATCCGTCCGTCACCAGGCGTAGCTGAGCGGTTGAAATTACGCGACGCGTAGGACAATTATTTGTGTGATCCACGAATGCTTGTTCTGAGTCTGGGTGTGTTTGTGCGTGTGATTTTTATGTTTCAGAAACCAACTGCGACTCATGGATTAAGTTCCTTATTGCGGAAGTATATAATATGCGCATTTTTTGATTTTTTTTTCAATGAAAAAATAATGTCAATTAGAACAAGCGAGAAGTCAACTTAGAGTACAATACATTTTTTTCTGTTTCAGCGATAAAGGAATATTGTTCCGATTGTTTGTATAGATTTTTCTAGCCTCCAGTTCGTTTCCTTACACAAGGTGGAAACAAATTCAAAGATTTGATAGGTACATCTATGGTAACTTTGCTACAAAATTATCACAAAGTGTTTGTTTTTTTTGTTCCTGTACTACGTTATCCTGAATTTCAGGGTATATTGACAAAATCCATCCTAATACGAATAGGTGATGATACAGCGGCCACAAACAACTCGTCTGTGTAAATTTTAACTTTGAAACCATCACGATTCTTGAGATACTGCCTGGTTACACAAATACGCACAGACAGACAAACAGACATCGGTGCCTTTTAGTAATAGGATTCTGCTTTTCCCTTTGGGTACGAAACCAATAATAAATAACTCAGTCCCATGTTTGTTTTTCCGGGACCGCGTGTTTCCCTGACCAACGACTCTACTTTTAGTAGGTACTTATAGGTTTTGCCACTTGGCGTGAAGTCTCACCACCTACAGCCTCTTCAGTAAGTTCTACCACTCCTATTTTCTAATCTAAGCTCGTTTTTGAACCCTATCTTCTTCCTGACCAATATTTAAGTGTCTAACACTCATCTGTTTTGTAATTATGTACCTGTTAGTTAAACAAATAATTTCTTTGAAGAATATTAGAATCAATGAAGCGTTTAAGGACTGCCCTTGACCTGAAAAGTAACAAAGGCTAACCATAACTTATACACATGAATTACTGTAGGGGATGGTATTAATTGGGGGCTACTTCCCGGATGTACCGGCGAAGGGGAGGGCCCCAGGCAGTTAGCCCCCGCCCGTGCGCCCCAGCTGATTATTGTAATACGGTTAAACTGGCTAGCTGGTTCCTGGCGGGGGATCAGGCTGTTACCCCATATGAGGCTATAGGCGAGGCTTAAGCCTAATTTGCAACTGAAAGATGAATGGTGGTTCAGTTGAGATTGTAAAGTCTTTGTTGAATATGGTTTAATGCTGTTGATATTTAAATAATAAAATACAGTCACGGAAAAAAACTTAAGATCCAGAATCCAGTATGTAACTTTATTGTTATACAATAACCAACTACAAGACTATTGGTCTCACATCTAGATTGATCTTATTTCTCGAATTAATTCAAGTATGTATTCTTAACGGGATCCTGGCGTAGCGTTAACGTAGCTCATGGTTTAATCACATGACTCTGAAGCCTATTGGGTTTTACATTAGTAATTTCTTTATTTAACAAGACGCATAAGTCCAGAAGTTCAAAATTGTCTAAGTTTAGATCACGGCTGGAAATCTGTCTTTGGTCCTGATAAAGTGGAATAAAACCAATGCCGGTGCCAATCGGACTAGCGAAACTGAAGTTTCTTACAAAAAAAAACTATTGAAAAACAAAATTTCCACACAAAAGGGTCACCCATCTTAATGACTACCAATCGTTGCTTAATCACGAATTTTAAATTTTACAGCGATAACGGAAATACTGTGACTGCCTATAACAGTTTTGTTTTGATATATAGCCTGGTCAAAGGCGGACAAACAGACAGACAGCAAAACTGTTAGTAGTATGGTCCTGTTTTTACCATTTGGGTACGGGAGCCTAAAAAATCGTATAAAACTAGCCACAGGCCCTTTTTACATGCATCTGAGTTTTACATAATTCCACATAGAAAAGGGAGTAGGTAAATGTCTAATAAGTTGTTTAAACTCCGCAATGGCTTTACAAGTAGATAAGGTAATCACACCGTGCAGGATAGACGTCTACAAGTAAGTAAATACTGACAGAGAAACTCATTATGGCGTCTATCGGTTTAAGTTATTTATTGCTTTTAAAATGGTTAACTATCGTTCTATTGGCTACCTTTCCGGTCGAAAATGTGTCTGCGTTGTACATGCTATGAGTCATTAGTGTTTATCTAGACAATTATTTCGGTATGTATGTCTCAAGGTATTGTAGAAGCATTTGTTAGGGAGACATAGTGTGTGAGTGCATTTGCAGGCTCTATCTTTTGTCTCTTCTAATCCAAGGTACGAAGCAATTTTTTACCGCTCTATTTTTGATACTTAAGTGACTTGGCAAAGCAATCTGTCATGATGGATCACTGAATCTTAGACGCTTTCTAGTTTGTTTTCACGTTGTCAGTTGTCACCAGCAATGGATAGAAAAGGGTTTTTACACGGAGAGAATCGCTTTATATAGCTGGCTTACTCGGACTATGTACAAAGCAATACCATCGGCGTCCCGAAAAGATTTTTTTAGCTAACCGCCCCTACTGAATCACAATGTTAACATATACTGGTTTCAATTGTAAAAAAAATATTGACATTTAGCATAATATATTTAGGAACATATTAAAGTCGTGAAAGTTGTTATTGGTGGAGTTTCAATAAAAAACTAATATCATTTCAAAATTCATAAATTTTATTATTATTCTAGTAAATAGCACACGCTACTGTCATTATACACTAAATAATTTGAAGAAAGTCGTACTTCGTAGTAACTAAAATACTCCGGTAAGGCTGAGGTCACACAGAGAGCGAGGAGAGTTTTAAAATGAGTATAAGTATAATAAAAAAAATTATAAACTTGGACAAAACATGGTGCTTTGGAAGCCATTTATTTATACATACTTACTATAATTGTTGAACGCTAATAACAGGATTTTATAAATTAATTTCAGTTGTCTGTGTATACACGAACGTAGTCAATTATATCGCTCCTCGCTTCCCGTACGACCTAAGCCTCTCTAAGTTTAAGGCTCTCCGTACACGAGGCAAAGCATTACTTCCGGTACCTGAGGACTTGTTACTAAAAGCATATTATTATAAAATGTGATTTGCCTATAGGCCCACATCATTGAAGACTTGAAGCGTCAAAGTATAAAGTCATAGGTTGTCTCGTGTACGCAAAGCTAAGAAGAACTGACAAACTTATTACACTGACTTAGAACCTAAGTTATCCTCAATAACTAAATCCTTACATCTCATTTACTACAAAACGGTGTGAAATGGGTATAGAAAAAAAACTGGACTCTATAATTGTATTGTAACCATCTGAGTTTTGAGAGAACAGTCGTTATAAAATTACTTAAACTATGTCACTATTTAGTTGTATGGAAAATATTTAAATGATGATAAAATCAAAACTAGGTACACTAGGGCATAACCATTTGCAAATAAATGCCACAAATATCTACAGTCAATCGCAAGTAAGATGTAACTAAACAAAATTCAACCATACATTTTTGACATATGGTCTAAGTTGCAACAGACGCGCGCTCGACCGTTGAAGATCCTAATTTAAGCTCGTAATATTCACACCAAGTAAACATACATTTATTTATACATCAAAACAATACAGACACTTAATATTTATAAGAATACAGTTTATGTTTCATAATCATTTAGACAAAAATCCATATAGCAGCTTGTTACTGCCAACAGCTGGGCTAAACTTTTCACATAGAGAAGATGAGGTAATATACTAAATTAATATCAGAAGACTCGATAATTATACATGTAAGGTTATTTAAAATGTATAAATGACAAGAACACAGATTATTAAACTAATGGAGTGTTACTATTAATGTGAACACAGAATTAAAGTTTATGTTATTTAAAGTAACATAGAGGAACATTCATTCTTCTGCAGTCAAATGGGAAGTTTTACATAAAATTGTTTCTAAGCAGGCATTAGTCTATTATAATGAGATTATGGAAAATTGACGCTTGGTTATACAAAATCCTTAAAAAGGTACTCCTCTTTCAATGGGTCTATTAAATTTTCAGGCACAATTTAAAACGCAGACATTTTTTATTCCGATTTAGTTAAAAAATTGTATAAACCACAAATTTATTTTGATTTTATCTACGTTTGACAGACATTAAAGTCTTATATTAAGCGTAAAATACCTTTTGGTACCTTATATTAGTAAGACATATTTGGCAGTGTCATATCAAAAAGTACTCCCTTGATTTGATGAAATGAATGCGCAAGTTTTTTGAAACAGGCCTTTGATTACTTTTCAGTACCCTAGTTCCGTGTTAACAAAGGTTTAATTTTATATATTTTGGCATGTAATAGAAGTTTGATACATTATCAGCCAAAGATTGGAAAGCTTTAGCTTTTTCATCATCTCAACTCCATGTGTCTTGATAACTTTCACAAAATTTAATAAATGAAGGCATTTCATTAACTAAAATTAAGTAGAAATAGCACGAAAGCTATTGAAAAAGTATTCTCAACCAATCATTATTCTTTCTAAGGATTTCTGACAGAGCTTAAATGCAATATTCTTCCATTCTTTAAGTCTATTTTTAGTCATACATAAAAATCATTAAGAATTCTTTTTCGATAGTTTTGTTGCTACTTCTGTTTTAAAATGAAATAAGTGTTGTATGGTAGTCATAGTGTAGTGTATGTAGTGTTTACCGCGAGGAGGAGGACCGCCTGCGCTCGCGGCGGTCGCGGCGCGGACTGCGCGAGCGTCGCCGCCGCGAGCGGCGCGGGGAGCTCGAGTGGCGCCCTCTACTGGGGGCGGAGTGTATTACATTACATTTTTTACAGATTTACCATATGGCATGCATGGATATATGATTAATTATATACTTATAATGCATTACTAATTTATTTGATTGGATTATAGGTACTTATTTGTTCTAAATATTATCACGCCTCCTGCACAGGATTCAATCCTTGTGTCGGAAGGTTTACTTTGCGAACATTTAAAATCAAACAGTTATTGAACAATCAGTCTTAAAAGAAGCTTTAACATTTGTGGACCTCACAATAATGCTCAACTTTTGCAGGAATTCGAACCCGCGACAAGTCACGTACATGCGTCTTTAAAATAACTATTTAAAGCACCTCCTATGTTATGTTTTCTCACAATATTGGTCAAACAATTTGCCATCTATCTCCCAGTATCACACCTCTATCTTTATACTACGTATCCCCACTAGCCCCTACTAACCTGGAGCTGCTCCTCCGGCGGCGGTCCCTGTCGGACGAGCGACGGCGGCGGGACTTGCCGTGATCGGAGTCCGACGAGTCCGAGTCGGACGACTCGCGTTTCTTCTTCGCCTCTGTCAAAGTTGGACCTTTCGTTGGATAAGTTGTTGTATGATTGTTTACATTATTAAATGGTTCCAAATGTCTTGTGTCAGATTTGCAAATAGAAGCTTTAAATTATTTACAATAAATAAGAATAAGAGATTTTAGAATTGAATATGAGTATTGCCTTTTCAAATGAAATCATTGTAGATTTAGATTTCATACTTCGCATGGATTTTAATGAAGCGTGACGTTCCTGCTATAGATATACGGCAAGTTTTAGATTACTGGAAATTTTCTACCAAGGAGTTCTATTACGTAAACGCGGTGCAATTGGGGAGGCCTATGTCCAGTAGTGGACTAATATAGGCTGATGATGATGATTCATCTGTATTTAATACTTACCAGTAGCCTTATTCTCTCTCTCGCGCTGTCTCGACTTGATCAGGCGAACGATCTCCATGAGCTCTTTTCTGGCTTCGTTCCTCTCATCCTCTTGCTAAATCATGGGACGATCATATAATAAATAACAAAAACCACTTTTCTTTAAATCAACGAGCCCACTTAACACATTCAGAACAAGGGTCATTATTTTTCCACCATAATATACAAATTCATCTACATTGGATTCTCTGACATCTCAGATATCATCAAACTGCATGTTGGATGAATCCCATGTTAGCCTTTGAAAGGACCAGGTTTCTTACCCTACAGTTACTAAAGACTTGAGAGATATAAATATATATTAGGATAAGGACCATATAACTTTTAAAACAAGTATAACATAAATTTCTCACCACACTTGTCAGATTGTTTGAATACTTACACCTACCTTCTTCTTTTCATCGTCTTGCGGTGTCCGCTCGCCGCTCTTCTCGCGGGTCTCCGCTACTTGCTTGCGGTCACGAGACTTTGATCTATAAATATATACAACTACTGTTTAAGAAACATTTTTAACTTAGACAGTAACCAGTACCTAACTATGAAATGAAAGCTTTTGTTCTGTAAGCAGGAAAGACGTCATCACTTTTACATGACATTTTTTTAAGCTAGCTGGAGTTGATGTTTCCTTACTGACTGCCCTGAGAAGAAACGTCGAAACAAACTCAGGAGTCATCGCCTCTTTTGAAGTCCAGACGTTATCTAGACACAAACTAGAGTTCCGGCCAAGAGAGAAAATATCGCAATTACAGTTTGATCTACAAAAGCAAACTTGTGCTGCTCCACAGTATATCGCAATCTCAGACAGACATGGTAACTGAGCCATAGCAGAAAATCAAACAATCTCAAAAGTTTATCTGTTATGTGGCAGTAAACAGGTCATCATAATTCAGTAAGGAAAAAAAACAAGTATATACTCAATTTACTACAAACACTAACCTCTCTTTAGCGGGCGACGGCGTACGAGATCTCCTCCTCTTCTTATCCTTATCATCATCCCTAGTCTTACTCCTGTCATCATCATCATCTCTCCTACGCTCCCTACTCTTCTCCCGGCGTTCAGATCTCTCTCTCTTGTCATACCGATCGTCTTTCCTATGATCGGAATGTTTACGGTCCCTGTCATCCTTTTCATTCCTTTGTTCCGAATGTTTGCGATCTCTGTCCTCTTTCTCACTTCTTTCCGAATATTTGCGGTCCCTGTCCTCTTTGTCACTTCTTTCCGAATATTTGCGGTCCCTGTCTTCTTTGTCTTTGGCTTCAGAATTTTTACGATCCCTTCTGGTCTCCTTGTCATTTTTATGTTCTGAGAGTTTACGCTCTCTGTCGTCCCTTTCGCTTCGTTGCTCCGAATGTTTTCTGTCCCGTTCTTCCTTATCAGTTCGGTGTTCTGATTGTTTTCTTTCCTTATCATGAGGTACATCCTTCTCGGTTCTGGTTTCCGAATGTTTGCGGTCCCTGTCGTCCTTCTCGCTCCGGAACCGTTCACGTCGGTTCTCTCTTTCGTTTGGCCGACGCTCTTTGTCTTCATTAGGACGTTCACGCTGGCGACGATCGATGCGCTCGTCTTTTCTGTTAACCAAAGTAACATTAATGTATTTAAAAATGTCCCTAAAATTAATATCTCACTGAATCATCGATTTTGCACCTAATCGAGTCACATTTTACTGATACCGAGATTTTTAAGGTGTGGAGAGGCGGCCTGACAGCAAATAATAAGTAGGTAATAAGTATTACACCGCTGCGTCTGCTCTCTTGACTTGTCCATCCGTAAACAATTATGAACCCAGGCAGCTAGTATATAATAATAATAATTTCCACAAACCTCTGATCCTTCTTCTCGCCTCGATTAAAAGTGCTCCTCAGTAAGCTGAAGGGATCGTATTCGTCCTTGGGCCTGTCCCCCTTGTCCTCGCAGGGCAGCTTGGCCAGCCCCTCGCCCACGTTGGCGACAGCGGAGGACAGCTTGGGCGCCGCGTACACGGCGGACGCCAGCACGTCGCGGCGGCGCTCGCGGGCCTCGCGGGAGAAGGGGCCGGCGTCGCGGTCTCTATAGATAGGAATATCATGTTCGTGTTATTTTAAGGTTAAAATAAGTTTTGTATTTGTCTCGCTCCCGATGTGGACCCTGCTTACAGAGTGATAGTGGAAAGGTATGGTGGGTGCAAAATAAATGTTTAGCACTTTAGGGAAACTAATCTCGCATACCCTTTTACCCGGGGTTAAAAGCCAATGACTTTAACATACGCAGAGGACACAGAGTAGGGGTATATCGCATTCTTGCCTACTAAAAACACCCCGCGCCCCTAGGTTGGCCCAAGCCAGAGTCACGGGATCGCTTACGCATGCTCTGCACAACTCTGGCATACCGTAGCCAAGCAATGCAAAAACATCCCCATTCATTACCGACCAGTCTGAATGTAAAACAGTCTTCCATCGCCAACGCCAGTACGACATACCTCTGCTGGTCATGTTTGGGGTTGACCCCGAGCGCCAGCGCCAGCATGGCGGCCCTGTTCTCCGGCGTGGCCTTGCTGAGGTCGCGGCGTCGCTCCGGCTTGTCCGCCGCCTTGCGCTTGTGGGTCGCGTCTTGCTCTACAAGAAATAATATAAAAGTGGTTAATAACTGATCGGAAGACAATGTGATTGGGCTTGCTCAGTAGTACAGGACACTTCTTCTCCTGTCCCCTCTTCGCTCAGAACCTTGAATACTTAAATTATATTCATAAAGTTGGAGACTTTAGTCACATGCTGCCACTGTCAGTTTAAGCTGGAATAAAGAATAACACCAAACATGCTTAACATACATACCAATAATTACATAAAGTGACAAAATAATAGAAAAATATTGTAGTATACTTTAATTTACCAAATATACACATTTGAAGATCTAACAAACAATATAGTAATATAATAAAGATAAAATAAAAAATAAACAAAACTTGAATATTTTTAATAAAAAAAACAACCTAATTACATATTTAAATACCTTCACCATAAATTAAAGATTGCAATACATTGTCTAAATCTTATGTCTATACAACATACATACATATAACTACATTTTTATCATAATAAAACATAACATGCGAATTTTATAATATTATTTATTTCATTACCATCGTGTTCTATGTCTTCTTCAAAATCCAAAGCGTTGTAATCAATTTTCTCGTGGCGAGAACGCTCTGAAAACAATGTATGGTGTTAGTTAACACATTCAAGATGCCTCATAATAGGAATATAAGGAATAGGATTTAAGGGCGGCCTTTACCAGTAGTAGGACAGTATAGGTAAGATAAAAATATGAAAAAACACATTACCATCCTGCCCTCCTTCTGACGCAGTGGGATCAAAAAATAAACAACGTGAGTTCAGTACCATTTATGTATAATGGAGATCATTGAATTGTACAGTAGTATTCACAAACGGCACTTCAAATGCCACTTAGCGTTGACAGAGACAGTGTGACATTTATCTGAGTGACGTTCGTGATTATAGCGGTTAAGATACTACTCACACTAATAAAACTTTATTCAGTGTATGGACAGTAAAAACAACGACTTGTAAGTGTGAGTAGTCCTTAACAGTCTGCAGCAAATGTGTTAATTTAAAAAGCTGGTTTGAGTAAGCAGTCAAGGCATTACATAGGAAGAATGAATCAACATTTTGATTTTTTTAATCACTCTGTGATAGGATTTTTGGAAGAAAAACCACTATACCAAACTTCCTACATTGCAGCCATTGGTGATATTTTTAAACTTACCAGTCGTAGTATCACACTCCCCTTCCTCCTTCTCACTATGATGGTCAGGAGTCGTCGCATCTTCGCCTAAACATATTAAAATTATCAAATAAATATATAAATACATATTAATTACTAGAAGCTGCCTTTTTAAATTGTACTTGGGGTCCAATACAGTGTGTTGAACGGATATGATTCCTTTTTACTGTTCTTTAAAGCGTCAAAAAAAAAAGATTTATATAATAGAAATTGCTTAACTGATTTTCCATTTCCAATTTCTATTAATGTTATTATTTAAAAAACCAGCAACATAAAGGAACCGTTAATCATTAAAACATAAGCATAACATAACTGTTATATTTTTGAGAGATAAAAGAACGGCATAAATGTATCCCTCATTGTCTTTACGTTTCGACTAGGGTACACAGACCGCGTCTTTTAGTCTGCCAGCAACTTTGGCCGCTGTATAACAGTCATACTCACGGCTTTGTTGTCTCTCTACTTCTCTCTTTTTGGTTGAAGTCTCGTGGTCTCTGTCCGACCTCTCTTGTTCAGCACGCTGAAAATTAAACAATCTTAGTGGGATTCCAATCAATCTTGAAAATATCGAATAGAGTAAAAAAATTAGTACTTCCAACAAAAAGCAAGGTCTTAAATTGATGAAAAAAGGCTAAGTATAAGGCAATGAAAGAACGATTCTAAGTTCACGTTTACTCATGACAAGACAGAAGTTTAGATGCGAAGTGCTCAAACCTTTCCTGTATGGCAAGTGGTCTGTGCCCAGCAGTGGCATGTGTACAGGCTGGTATCGCTATGGTATAGAGACAGTAGCTCACCTCGAACTCGGACAGCTTGATGATGCGCCGCTGCGCCTGGCGCCAGTGCGGCGGCGTCAGCGAGCGCGAGCGCGAGCGCGAGCGGGACGGCGTGCGGTAGCGCTGGGGGGACGTTATTACTGCTAGTTTATTTCACGACTTGTTTAACATAATGTACGTCTAAGACTTATAATAAGCTAGGGTTTACATATGCCAATGAACAAAAAATCTAGAATCATCCGTTAAATTTCAATACACGTTAGATCAAATTAATCAACCATTGAAAAATCAGGAGTGTAGTTTCTTTTTAGATTTCATGTATCACATTTGAAATCAGATAATTAGATAAGCAGAAACATAAACTTAGCTCTAATATTTACTTTATAGTTTTGTAACATCAGGTGTTCACTACATTTCGGTGTATCACACACATTTTTTATTATTTGCAATTAAAATACCAATGAAACAATGGAAAAATTAAAACCTCAAACAGGACTCGAACCTGTGACTCCTGGCTAAACGCGCCACTTGCTTTTATCAACCAAATTCACTAACCAAATCAGCTCGAATTCGTCTATCGTATCATGGCGGACGTGTACAAATATTATTTTACCATGCAACTCTACGGTAATATAGAGATATTTAATATTATTAAAATAAAAGAACTTACGAATACTCCTCGTCCTTTGATAATTCTTCCACTGCGTGTGTAGCCACGATGATCTCTCTCGCGATACCTCATCCTAAAGCATTTACATATTATTCACAGGAATTAGTTCCCTATCCCTTCTCACTCAGTAATTTTAATAGCTTGTATTAATTTTACTAAATCAAAGCAAGTTAAAACCAGCTTCAACAATATCAACTTACATTAAAAAACGACAAAAACTGTGGAATAAAATGTTTGTTCTATTAATCTGTGCCTCATGATACAACAATGTTTTTCTTGGGCCTATTATTAGTCTTTATCTACACATAATACAAATGTTTGGATGGCCGGTCTGACCGCCTTCCGAAACTATCCAACGCACAATGGGCCAATCCACCACCAAATGCCATGTACCAATTATTAATACTGGTGATCTGTGACACAGGTTTTACCTAAAACAGACTCCAGTCTCTATGTCATATACAATACTTTTATGTAACCATAATTTTCCGATGATGAGAAAAATAAAGACTTTTTTGATTTCATTTCATTACAATATATAAAGTTCACAAGTGGTAACATTGCAAGAGACTATGCAATAGTAATAAGTTTGTAGACTATTTTTATCAGGATGCTCGCCCCAGAACAATGATTAACACACAATAGACGCCAACAAATTCTATGATCGAGGCGCCGCTCTACTCCGTAGTATACTGTCTCGCTTTCACCTTCTGACACTGGTTATAACTGTCTCTTTCTCTCTCGAAATCTAATAGTATTTCTCCATCACCACCAATACCTGTCATCAGATTACCTTTCCCTGTCTCTCCTCTGATCCCCCCTCTCGTCCTGGTCCCGTCCGCCTCGCATGAGGAACCTGTTGGTGGGGACATCTGGTATCTCCCGCGGGTCTATCTTGGAAGTAGTCACTAATGGGTGGGATGGAGCATCTGTAGATTCTTCCTCGTCTCCTGAAGGACCTGAGTGGTGCCTACGAAAGATATTTTGTTTGTGAACTAGTCGGAATACAGATAGGAATGGCGATTGGCGCATAATGGCAAGGCAAAGAGGACAAATTTTACAAATCTGACAACGTTTACTGTCGCGCGGAAAAGGACCACAAGTTTCAATATGTCGTGTGGATATTTTTGGTAGATTGAAGATGACGTTTTAGACACAGTAAGTGCGCGTGGTTTACCTTTTCTTCTTCTTTTCCTTTTTATCCTTTTTCTTCTTCTTGTCCTTCTTGTGAGACTGTTCAGACTCAGCATCACTTTCCTCTTTCACTTCCTTTTCTGGTTTACGTTTCTTAGCTGTTTAAGATGGATAAAAAAATTTATAAGTATCAAAATATTGTACTTCAACAAAGTGTTTTTTTTTATTCTTGCTAGGTATATTCTTATCTTTAAGGTGATTGTAATAAGAAAATTGTATAGGAACTCATTAAAACAAAATAAAATTTGACTTCTTGCTTTAACGGTTTACTATCGACATTGACATAGAAGCTTATAGCTTCTATTTCTGAACTCTAGAGCTTTCTCTTTATGCTTCTTTAAACATAAAATACACATACATATCTAACTACATAGAATCGAAATAAATAGATTAATACTTTTAAACACGTCTATATTTGGGCTCCTGACAAGTTTTTTGATAAAGAATAGTAAGTGCAGTGCTAACCGCTGAGCCTGACGAGCTGGCCGCAGTTGGCGACGGTGACGTCCTGCAGCGGGCGCGCGTTGCGGTCCACGGGCAGCGCCTCCAGCTGCCGCACCAGCGCCGCGCCGCCGATCACTTGCCCGAACACTACGTGCACACTACACCACAAAACAACAAATCACTGTCAATATTCATCATATTTACTCGAAATATTGGGTCTCTATAAACACCTACGTATACCATAGGCGAAGCAGCACAGCTGACAACTAAGCCCAAGATACACGCATCACACTGAGTTTGAAACTTCGAAGTCTCTAAGACGCGATGTATCATGACGGGCAGCAGCGATCGCATAATCGTTATCGTGGTCGATTTTTTTCAGTCTATACTAGTACGTAGATACCGGTAGCAGCGTGGAACGTTCATGCTATTTAGTATTTAATGTGAACCGAACATTGTTCGTTGGAATTCCTTTAAATGAGATAAAGAAGGAGCATCAGAGGCCACGACAGAACATGTCAATTTGTAGCTGACAAACAAATACTAAATTTCTTCAAGAATTAAAAAATAACACAATACAAGACAGAAAGTCACAGAATTTACTCTTGGATTGGAATAAGTTTAAACAACATAAAATTTTATCAAAATGAATATAACAAAATCCAACTTACTTGTCGAGATGCGGCGCCGGCTGTGTGGTTCTACAACACACAGAACACAACAACAATGATAGCGGACGAGCTGCGCGGGCGCCGGCCGCCGACAGCGACCTCTACACAACGCATACACAACAAGTTTCATAACAATATGACACTGTATATGTACCAAGGCTACTGAAGTGCTATTTTGGAATTGAAACCTATTTAATACCAATTGATGGCAATACTTTGATTGGTACTGTTTGTGTATTTTTTTCCGAACAGAACCATTAGTGGTATATTTGGCAGCTGCACTGGACTTATTAATATAAGAAAGAGCGTCCAGCCAGGCATTTGGGGCACTAGTTCTTCTTTCAAAAAGCTTCAAGTCAATAACAAGTTTATTTTTGACACAATGTTTAGCTGTACTAGTCTTAGATTACTCTCCAAAGTAGTAAGACTTAAAGAAGCATAAAATACATATATTTTACGTTTCTTTTAGGTGGTACATTATAGTCTGCCAGGTTATTCACCAATGTATGTCATTTACCCCTTTTATTAATATTTTTATACTTTGAAATTATGTTTGTAAAGTAAATGATGGAATTTAAAAAGATAATAGTAGTTGTGTCTGATTATTTAGCGGTCAGTGCCTAAAATCTGAGAAAATAAAAAAATAAACTACTAGTTCATCAGCATAGGAAACATACAGCAAAAGCAAGAACACCAGTTATTCTTAGGTAAGTTGTAACTGTTAAGTCTTTCAACATGAGTAGGCTAATGTAAGTATATCAAGGTTCTTCCATTTAAATGGGATTGTTGGAAAATATCAGGTTTTACTGAGAGATTTTAATTTGTACAGTAACTTCTGTTTTTTAAACGGTTACTTGAAAAGACTCAGGTCTAAAAAGTGCAATATTATATTTATACTTAAATGTTTTGACTATGTATTGTCTTTACAATTCTTAGCAATTTTATTTGGAGTTTACCTCAATATTTGATGTAACTTTACATGTCAGGCTTTAACTGACAGTAAGACTTCCTTTTCTTTAAGGGAGGTGGCCTATGCCCAGAAGTGGGACTTAAGGCCAAGATTACCATAAAGAGTTCTTACCCATCTCCACACAAACTTACATAAAGAACTGTGAACCATTTGTGTCTTTGCCCCTGTTTGCCATAGACAACAAATATGGTCTGTCATGTTGCAACTCAAAGTTCTCATCTGAAAATAAAAAATGCATATACATATTTACAATATTCATTTAAAAATGCCTGCCTTGTGTGTAAAAAAGGAGTTGAATTCTTCTACTCTAGTTACTTTGGACACTGATCTACTGAAATATACCAGACATTAACTGAAGTCCACCAGCATTCTCTGCAGGCATTCTGTTTTTTACCTTGTAATGTAATATAGCACCTCAAAAATAACATCTTTATTTACCTTCAAAAGTGCCACCATAGATAGATTCTCCACCAGTCCCATTTGCATTGGTAAAGTCTCCTCCTTGGATCATAAAATCCTTCACCACTCTATGAAAAACCATTCCCTGGAAACAACACAAATTTATTTGAAAAATTCTTTCACCTTTACAAATTTGTGTATGTAAGGGGTGGGGTAAAATGGTATGAGTGTTTTGCTAAAAGAAATAAAAATATCCAATTATATAAAAACAATTTTATTTAACTAGTGTTTTGGTAATAGCCAAATGGGAGTCGACATAAAATTTTATCGAAACAGAGTAATAATACAAAATAGAAAGAGCAGTAAATCGCTTTAGTCTAACCTTATATGTCAATGGTTTGCCGGTGTTTTTTCCCACTCCCATATCACCGGCGCATAAGGCACGGAAATTCTCCGCAGTCTTGGGTGCGATATCATTGTACAATTCGAAGACCAAGCGACCCGATGGCAGACCCCCGATCGAAATGTCCATGAAAACACGCGACCGTGCCGCTTTCTCATCACCGTCTACAGTCATTTTCACAGCTTTAATCACACACACAAACTAAATTGCTAATATAAAGTAGTTATAGTTGTATTATGTTTATATTTTACAATCACTAATTCTGAAAACTAAAACGGCAAAATCGGAACGCACGACGAGCTGACAAGCAACGCAACGACAAGAAGAAATAAAAGTTTCTATCTGTCAAATTATTTTGACAGGGTTGCCAAATTAAAACCTTGAATTTGGTTTCCCTTTAATTTGATTTTGTTGGTCAATCACATATTGAAGTAAAAACAGGGCATCAAATCAAAATAACAATTTCCGTAAACCAATTTATTTGGGTTAACAAACATGAGTAATACAATATTCGATCTTAAAGGGTTTATATAAATTTTAATATATGTTAGAAATATTAAGACCGTTATCCACAGAATACAAAAGAGGAATTATTACAGGCAAAACGATGACATCTAGGAACAGTAGTACAGATTTTATAATTCCGTAAATTCGTGGTCGAGCGCTAGCGTGCGCACTGGTTTCAAAATATCGCTAGCTCTGAGGTCCCGGGTTCGATCCCCGGTAACTGTATGTAATCATTCACATTTCTTCATTGTCTCGGGTCTGGGTGTTTGTGGTACCTTCGTTGTATCTGAATAAAACGAGTGCTTTAGCAACTTACTTTGGGTTAAGAACAAAGCATGTGATGTTGTCCGCATTTTTTATTTATTTATTTAAAAAAAACATTAATCGTTTTTAGAATTCTAAATCTTATCATACCACGCTTCTATTATTAACATGACTTATATGAAAGCTACTAGCGTTCATTGCAAAAATATGTCCATAATATATTATTGTATATTCTAGACGAAAGCATTGGTAAGAAGAAAGTAAACAACTCGTTATAGGAACCAAGAAGTGTATTAGGCTTAACAGTCGTACCTGTTATTGCACACATTGTTTCTTTTTAATGTGGGATATTCACATTGTCCACTTTGCTTGCTGATGAAATAGTTGTCATTTATGTAGGTGTGGCTTTTTAACTCGAACGCCACCGTGTCTTCACTGTTCGCGTAAGTCTATTCGGCTCGTAAGTCGTGCAAGATTGAATTGAAATATTTCACGTAGTGGTTCATAAAATTCGGCATCCATAGACAATTCCTAACATTACGAAGTTTTATTTGGAAAAATAAAATGTGTTGTAGTTTTCTAATCTGTTACAACCTCAGCTACGTAGTCTATGAATTTTATTAAATGGCTGACAACCAAAGCTGGTGATAGCTTGCCGCAAAAAAATACAATTTTGTTTTGCGAATTATCGCAATTTACTTATTGATTTATTATTTTTAATTGTTTTTCATTTATCAAACGATTGGTTTAATTACACCGGCTCTGCTGTGGTTGAGACGATGTTAGGCTCTGGGGATAGTAGCTACATCATAAAGCTACGCGGCTTGCCTTTCAAAACCACCGTGGAAGATGTCCTCGATTTCCTCGGCCCCGTCAACGTAGTCAACGGCAAAGAAGGTAAACTTTAATTGCGAAAATAGATTGATGAACGATTGGCATATTGCCTCCAATATGGCAGTTTTGTTTTGTTCTCTGAGGGTCGTCATTTTCTCGTAAAATTAGCTTATCCGCGTATAATTAAAATTTAATTCATGCCGCCAAATTGCATTTTTGTTTACTATTGCTGTATTTGCTATGCTATCTTGTCTAGGTACCAGGTCCAGATAATTCGTTTTTGATATCTTTCTGTTCGGCGTATTTTAAGAACAATAAAGTGGTTTTTGCAATCATTCAAGCCGGTTTTATCTGTTTATCATATTTTTGCCATTTCAAACCGGGACCCGTTGGGCGCGTCATTTATAATTTTAGCATTGGCATACCTGATTGCCATTTAATTTTATCCTTTATTCTGAACATCTACTGTACCTATACATCTATACAAAGTTGCGAATCGGCTCTAAAACTGTTGAAATACTAGGAACTGATGGAAATACTTTGTTCATAAGAGAAAAAAGACTATGACTTTGTAAAGACAAAGCTACATCATTCTTAGGAAGGGACATGGACCATATACCGTTAAGCTATTGTCAATAGGAGCAGAGTACAAATGAGAAATGTTGCAAAAACAAGATGGCAAATGGAAAGACATAAATACTTTGTGTGTGATGCATTTACTTTAAAGGTTAAAGTTACATGTCTATGTAACACACCAATTAGGTATTTTCTAAAAACTATCAAATGTTAATTTATGACATAGCTTGAACTTATAAAAAGTTCTGTCATAACAACATAATGTCTATCTTATAAGGGTCACTCACTATAACCATTTTTAGAAAAATAACAGTTGCTCAAACCAACTAGGCTGGTGACTGAAATTATTAACAAAGTTATCTATTTAATCTTTAAAAATTAAACTTCTTTGCAACAGCTAATTTATGCTAAATGTGGATATAGCATTCACTTGGGTATATAGTACAGCTACGATATATCATCTTCATTCCCCTGCCCTTATCCCAATTATTATTTGAGGTCGGCCCAACATGTCTTCTTCCATATCTACCTTCCTATCTGATGTCATCTCACAAGAAAACAACTTTGCAGCCATATCGTCTTTTACACAAAGCATCCATCGTTTTCTTGATCATCCTTTTCTCCTATATCCATCCATAGTACAACTATGATAAAAATCCATAATTGTTAGATTTAAAATTTTTGTCTGTAAACTGGAGATCTGGGATCTGGATCTGATATTTCCCTCTTCGGCTATGGAATTATGAACTCAATTATAGTCGTTTATGCCTCCTGGCTATGTTTTATTTATAATATAATTTGTGTTTATTGGCAACATAGTGTGCGGAACCAAACAACAATTAATA
Organism: Trichoplusia ni; assembly: GCF_003590095.1. Taxonomy (NCBI): domain Eukaryota; kingdom Metazoa; phylum Arthropoda; class Insecta; order Lepidoptera; family Noctuidae; genus Trichoplusia; species Trichoplusia ni. The sequence continues at coordinate 17,390,140 of NC_039481.1, read as the reverse complement.
CCCCTGTGTCATGGGTGATGGGTGCATCAAATGTGATTAGAAATTTTACATATATTTGTGCAAAGCATAAAATTCCTATATGTGTGTTTTACAAGCCCAGTCTCAAGATATGTACTTGGTTTCAGGTGTACATTTAACAGAAGTACGTCCGGGAAGACCTTCTGGCGAGTGCTTTGTAGAAGTAGAGAGCCCTCAAGATGTTGAAGAGGCTCTCAAGAAGGATAAAGATATCATGGGGAAGAGATACATTGAGAGTAAGTTTATATTGTAGAGTGCATTAAATCATGGTTTTAAGAGCATCACAACTCTTGACTTTGTTATTTCATTATTGTTTATCAGTTGATCAGTTGATAAACAATATTAATTAATATTGTGGTGTGTCAATTGGTGTAGATAATTATCTGTATAAATTGCGACCACACCTTTCGTTAGCACTCATTTTAGCAATTGGTCCAAATAGTCATACTGTAATGAATCCTAAGTGTTAGTAAAAATGCCTTGGTTTAGTGATATTCACCATGAAAAATCTGTCACTTGACTAATTATACTGAAAGAAATGAACATTTCTTGAGAGTCATAGTCTAGTAGTAGTAGTCAGTCTAGACACCAGTCATACATTAAATCCATAAGCAATATAAATAACCATTCACTGCAAAGAGAAAGTGCACTAACATTTTAAATTACTGTTAAACCAACTGCAGTGAAGTATACAGAATCAACTCCATACTTAAACACCATACTAAACATTCTTGATACTAGTTTATATACTTTATAAACTTCAACCTTTACTTGATTAGTGTGGCCTATAAACACCACATTTTTTTTTGTGTAATGGGTATCATGAGACATAATAACTATTAAAATGATTAAACTGTCTGTACTCATGCAAATATATGTATTATTGGATCATGAGCTTATTAAGGGTCAATATCGCACGACGACCTGGCGTGACCAATACGGCCAGTTAACACTTAATTATACTAAAAAATATATTTGTTACAGTCTTCTCCACCGATCGCCAAGACATGGATTGGGCCCTGAACGCGATGCGTCAGACAGAAAACGGTTTCGACGGCATACCCAACGTGTCTGACGACATGGGTATCGTCAAACTTCGGGGCCTGCCTTTCGGCTGCTCCAAGGACGAAATTATTCAGTTTTTTGACGGTAAGGGCTGGAATTGTGTGTTGTCTGTTATGTTTCTGTGGATAGATTATGTGGGGGTTATTAGGAATGTTATTGGTAGCTGTGCTGAGGGTCAAGTCTCTAGGTTTTTAAATTAATGTGTTCTAACACTGGTTAATAGTTTTTGGTTAAAGAAATATGATATTGCTATTTTATATAGGGTCATAAAAATATGGGAAAGAAATTGAAGATAATTTGCCAAGTGGATTAGACAAACTATAATCATCCACTGTTCACTTAAATATGTTACTTTTTGTATAAAATCCTAAAATCACAAACCTGGATGTTTGGTAAACAAACATCCTAAACTTGCAAGTTTATCAAGTCTTTACAGACTGCGGAGACAGTATACCATGTTTACCCCATCATTGAGGTGTATAATGACCCCCAGCCGGCTACCATCACCCACAAGGCATATAACCTGATCTTTATTTGCACGTCGGATGGGGCAGGGCTGACGGTCGCCACGGACGGGGTCCACTTGCTCTCGGACATCACGGGGCGGGCCTCGGGAGAGGCCTTCGTACACTTCGTTGACAAGGAGAGCGCACAAGAGGCTCTCAACAGGGACAGGGAGAAAATAGGACACAGGTGGGGGGAAAAGTTATTTACAAGTGCCCACGGTTTGGTGGTACGCTGTGGTGGTGATCTAGGATAAAATGTCTTTGTTGTGAATAAAAACTTATTCTAACTAAAAGACATTGTTTTCGAAATTTATATTTTGCAGGAATTAAAAACAGAGGTATTAATTGATGACTCGTCATTATGCTTAGGATTAAAGTAAAATAGTTCAGCTTTTCCTAGTAATATTTAAAGAGTATAATAATGATATGCCTTAAGAACACAAAGAGCTTAAGAAATATAATTAAGATATCATCATTATAGAGTGCTTAAGACTCAGACTGCCCTATAATTACTCTATTTGAAATATGTCCTATTTACCCACCATAGCAAGGACAAACCCTGATGGCAATATTATATTTGGTGTAGTGGGTTAAGTATGGGACCTCCTATGTTATTGGTCTACTCATATGGTTTTAAACCTGAATATAAATAAAAACTAGATTGGTGACATGTAATGGATATGAGAATTAAATCATAATGGCCAGTAACAAAATGGTTGGTAGTTAAAGGGAATAATTTTATTATGGAGATTATTTATTAATATAAAAAGAAAGATTTAATCAATTTGACATTCTGTTAATGCTACCTTTATTCTACTTTTTTGGTTTAATTATTATTTTTTGACTTGACGAACATAGAGTAAGAGATATGCCTTTACTTTTGACTTACTTTTGAGTACGCAAAAACTTACCAGAATACAACCCTAAATTTTCAAATTAAAATATATGTACTTGAATATCTAATGAAAAAAAATTACATGTAATAAATATTTCGTTAAATAGGCGAAATATTTTGCGAAAACAAGACGTAATAATTCAATCATAATGAGGTATTTTTATTTATTTTCCTGATGTAACAAAAATAAGTTATTCATAACTTGCTCTATGTTATTTCAAGCCTTCGTACATTTATATTTTTTTGTTCGACACGAAAAACAAAACACTATTTTAATTTTATTGATTTTTTAATAATTTCCAACTCAGTTATATGCAACAAGACGTGTCAAAATTTTAATGAGATATAAGAGAAAACTCTATATCTCATTGTAAAAGGTAGCATTCTTGAGTGACAGTGATTGGTTGTTGAGTTGTCAAAGGTTGGGTGTCCGCGGGGCGAGGGGCGTGCGCGGGGAGAAGACGAACCGGGGAAGAAGGACCACGGGAACGACATTATATTGTACTTTATGTGTAAACAAGTGATAATTAACTGTGTAACGGTTTTCAGGTTATGTCTATGTAAATTATGCGGTACTTTTAGTATACTTTACAATCAATATTCGTATTTTAGAATAAGTTGTTAATTTATACCGATTGTGACTGCTGTCTCGCGCTTGTAGGCGTTGTTTAATGTTCACTTTCAATAATATTGGTTGGAACTTTTTTAAACATGTTGTCATTGTTTAAAATCAATATTGTTTTCATGTCATGATGTTTATATTAAAAAAATATTTGGTGTTTATGTACCTTTTTTAATGTTAAATGTATTTGCTACAAATTGGACCGATTATAATGATTTAGGTCTCTAATTAATGTAATTAAGGAAATCAAAATCAAGTGGTTATGCAAAATGTATAAATAATTTATATTTAAAATTTTGAACTGCACATAAAACTAAATGAATATTTTAGTATAAGTTAAGTATTATAAAAAATGTTTTCCCTTATATATTTCAACTCTACTTGGATAAAAAACAACAAGTTGAATTATAAGAATTCTACATGTGCAGTACTCAACCAAGTTCAATATTCAACCTCTAAAGGTTGTGAAATATTCACGTAGTAACAAAACCCTCATTACAAAATAAATATCTAAAATGATGTTTAGCTGTAACATAGTATTCTGTCAACAGATACATAGAGGTGTTCGTGAGCTCAGCGGACGAGGTCCGCGCGTACAGCGCGCGCGTGGAGGGCGGCTTCCGCTCGGCGCGCGGCTACCGGCCCACGCCCTACGACCGCAGCGACCGCTTCGCCGGCAGGTTCGCGGGCAGGGGCCGCGCCGCCTTCGGGAGGGGTGAGTCTGTTATGGTCATGGGATCCTTGCTAACTAGCTCTCAAACTTTATAGTAAGTGTTGTCTTTCTGGAGTTGAGCGACACATGCTCGACCTATCCCGTTGCTCCGGGATCGGTCAAGACTTCAACCCATCCCGAATTGGAGTGATTTGGTTTTTACTCTTAAGATTCTTACTTTATATGATGTAACATACGCTTATTTTGTAGATTCTCTTGCTTGGCTGTAAACAATTAAAAGCCTCATTATAACTATTAGAACATTTCCTTCATGGCGTTATTTGGTTCTGTCCCGCAGGCGGCGGCTACAGCAGCAGCCGCGGCGGCGGGTTCCGCTCCCGCGGCGGCGGCTGCCACTGCGTGCACATGCGCGGCCTGCCCTTCAAGGCCAACCCACAAGATATCGCATACGTAAGCATCAACACTCAACTTTACTCATAACTTACTGCTATTAAAACTATAATAACTTTTACCATACCATTGTTGTGTATTATTTCAGTTCTTCAAGCCAATCCGTCCCATGAACATAAACATATTATACGACAACAGTGGCAGGCCGTCAGGTGAAGCTGACGTTGAATTCGAGTGCCACGAGGATGCTATGAGAGTAAGTTAACATTTGAATCAATGCGCGCTCTTCCTTACATTTCCTAGAGCGACATCTCAATTCCAGAACTGCAATAGTTATGAGCAGGCACCATAAAAAAAAGCCAGAGCTTAATCAAACTTGCCAAGGTCCCCAAAACAAGACTATTTTAACAAAACATGTTGTTTCACAGGCAATGCGACGCGATAAGAACAATATGGATCACCGTTACATCGAGTTGTTCCTGAACTCGTCACCAGGCGGCGGCGGCGGTGGCGGTGGTGGTGGTGGTGGTGGTGGTGGTGGCGGTGGCGGTGGCGGTGGTGGTGGCGGCGGCGGCGGTGGCTTCAGCAAGCCCAACAGGAGCTTCCGGAACTACTGAGCCCGCACGGGGTAGCTGCGGGGCCACACTGTACATATGCACCAACAAATGTATGCTGGACAAACATTTTAAGTAGATGCCTGACGATACAATAGATAAAGTGGCGGTAACGTGACAACGGACTGTAGTGTCTGCGCGTATTCTAGTCATCTCCTGAGGTATATGATCAGCAAGATGTGGAAGGGAGACAAAGTACAGTAGACGACGTTGTGAGTGTTGTCAATCCTACCACGTCTCACCGCTCACGTACCTTAGGAGGTGACCAACTCACGCGCGTAGAGTGTAGCCAATCCTTCTTGTTCTCAACATCAGGTCTTTTACCGAGGTTAGCATGAATTTTAACATGAAGGGCCTATTGCGGCTCTATTCGCTTTGAAAGTTGAAGCAAGTTGGCCGTCCATTTAAAATGCTTGTGAGTATACATACTGATACTCTTCCAAAATAGATGTATTAAAAATTATGCGAACTTCCGGATAACTCTTATTTAAATTAAAGCGACAAAGTATCTGTATCTGTTTGTTGCAAAGGATCTGGTATGTTTTAAATGATGTTTTTTTTTTGTGTCAGTAAAATGTATATTTGCATGGTTAAACTAAAAACGATAGTCGACTGATTTAGAAGGAAAACACGTGCTTATGTATGCAGGGCATCCAACCATATCACCGTTGTCTCGGCAATGCTTAAACTATTTATGTAAAAGTTATCTACCTCCTTTGAATATTGGCGCCTACATTTCGTCATGTATGTATTTTACGGCCGCATATTGTCAGCTACCCACTTCTATTGTTTTTTTATTCGTCATTCATCACCTTTATAGCTAAGTACATTTTGGATACTAAACATGTAATTCAATTACTCATTACTAATGTATGGGATAGAGAGTTTGCCTTATTTTGTAAAAAGTGTAAATTTTAAGTATTTTTCATAGAGCTATATGTAGGTACTCTTAATTTTTTTTATGTCATTGTTCAGAAATGGCTTGTCTTTTTTATATATTGACGTGTAAACGAAATGGTAGTAAGAATGAAGTGACCCGCTGAAATTTATATTGTTATTTTAACTATGATGTAAACTTAATGTTAGGCTTGTTCTGGATGGGAGTCTACTGATATTATTTATGGTTTTATTATTTTCAAAGCTATCGAGAGACTAATCTTACTTCTCATTTCTAATCGATTTTTGCTATAGTTCGTTAACTTTTCTGTTGTGAGCTTTTCCGTAAAATGTATTACCTCTTTAAGTCAATATATTATAATATTTACAATGGCGTCTCTATCATACTTTCGCTTTTTACTTATTCATCAGGCTTTTGATAGACCATAAAAAATTGTTCGATAGCTACGCCATGTAATTTTCTATCACACATACATGCATGCAAAACGACTGATTATTTGTTAAGCTGAATTCATACATCAAATAATTCTAACGCTGTAATTTGTACTTAATATTTTATAATGAACGTACCTCAGACAACGAAGTATTTGTATTAGGAGGAGCTCACAATAGACTTAAGGCCGGGTTCAGAGTGGCGTTTTAAATGCGCGCATAATCTCTCTCTCCTAGCTTGTAGGCGTCTATTGTGCCAAAAGTGTCACCTAGTAGCAGAAATATATGAAACTTCGTAATATGTGGACGCAGGTTGAGGATTATGAACCGCGAAATGTATATACGTGCGCAAAGAAACGCCAATTTGAAACCACCCTAAGGCTGGGTACCAGTGCAAATGATTCCTATCGATCCTTTATTTCAGAATGTAAGTAAGATATAGACCATTTCGCTAGTATCCAAGCCTGCATATGGATATTTCATAAGTTAAAACGAAAACTCAGTTTGAAATATTTTTCTAGCCTGCGAACTTAATAAGTAATAATAACTAATGCGGATAACACCAGGTTCAACGACCGTCACAGCTTAGCCTTATCTAAGTCTATGTATGTTTCTAAATGGGTGAAATGTTAGAATATTGAGACTGTTTTCAGTTCATGTATCTCCAAGGAGTTTTCTTCGGCAATATCCATCTGAGGCCCTGTCGCCACCTCTTAGGAGTGAGTTGTGATAGCGAAACAGCGCTCTATACGGTGTATCAGTGTGTCTCTCTTCCACAACTGCTTATTTTACTTTAGGCTACTAATGTGGCGGTTTTGAATGCTTACTTGCAAATAGTAAACATTTCTGAGTTGTACAGAAAACATACATAGACTTTTTTACATAATAATTACATTAATTAACTGTAAAATTATATATTTAACGTGCGTGGAAGTGAATTGGGTCCAAAGTTATTTTTGTACCGATAACCTGTTTTATCTTTAATTGACTATTTTTTTTTTACATAGAAAGAAGGATTTCATGTATTATTTCTTTTCGCACAAATTATACGAGATTTTCTAATGTTGGCACTGCGACATGTTTGAAATGTTAAATTGATGATTGTGTGTTAGTAGATTATTGTAATTTGTTTTAATGGAATATTTGTTATAATATATCATGCTGGTCATTCACCGCGTTAATTGCCTTCTTAATATTGTTGTTGATAATTGTGAAGGTAGACGAGCGTAATTTTTTGTGTCGCGAGTCCTTTTAGTTCTGCTACATTCAGTTACTAAGATTCTTGTCGGCTGACAACTCATTTTGTGTCGCCGTGTTTACTAAACATTAGTAGGTAGACGAAACTGAGCAGAGCAGAGAGAAGCAGAGATTATATGACTTATAACTCAACAAATTACACTCGTCTGTCTTCACCTTATTATGCCATCACAAATATAGATAATATAATATATACTATATTATACTAGTTACTGTTTTCGCCCTATTTCTAAGTGTTGTCAATTGTTATCATTGTCGCAGTGCCTCCCTTACACCGTTTATTATTATTTTTGGAAACAAGAGGTGAATCTGGTTTTGAGGTGTACTAGATAAGTAATTTTTACTTTAATAAATTAAACCGATCTATATTGATGTTTTATTTTGTTGTCCTTATAGGCACGAAAGGGAGTATCACACATTGCAGTAGAATTTGAAGTGCCATCGGATGGCTTTGCGTAGCCCCGTGTAAAAGTCCTTATTTAATTTCTCGTCCAGTATTTTGAGTTGAATAGGCGTGTTTGAAAAAATTGCAACTTGCCTGTACATGAATAACAGGCACCGATACCGATGGTGTTAGTCGAAAGATAAGGTACACGAAAGAAATAGTCCTAAGTCCTTACATTTTATTGTTGATAGGGTATGAATTGATAGAATACTTACCACCAATCAAATATGCACCTGCAATTTAACAAAAGACTAAGCACTCATCTGGGCCCCAGTGGTACAATGGCCGATGAATTAATGGCAATTGGATTAAATTTAATTATCTTAAGCATTTTTCCAACACAACTATTGGAATTTCAGTACGGGGCGGAATACTCACGGTCAATAAAACCAATTAAATTATTGCGTTAGAAAATGCTTAGGATACGAATAGTGTCATTATAATCGTATTTCCATTCATCCATCGACAATTATTGTAAATAGCAGAATTCTGGCCCTGTTGGCTACAGTCAACCTGAAGAACAGTAGTTGCCTTTTTATTTATAATTCCAGTAATAAAGTTATAATAAGGTTTTTGGAATGAAAAAGTAAGCTATTTTCAATTTATTAAATGAAAAAACGCATCATATGTTACCATGGAGATGATGACGGGGTTTTTTAAGTGTCCGTTTTGTAGCCCTTTGCACAAGTAAGGATCTTTCATTTTTTCCTGCAAAAAAATCATCAAATTATTGAATACGCGTAGTTGACGCGTGACGTCACGATTTACAAATCCGTGCATCAGAAGACCCCTCTGACAGTTTATATTGGTCAATTTTTGCCGTTCAGGGAAAGGCAAATATACGTGTCTTATATTTTTAATTATATTAATGTGGGGCACATAAATACCCAATCATCATCCCTAATTAAAATGACTAGGATCGTAGGGGAAGGTGGGGTAAGACGGGGACCTTAAGGTATTTCATAAATAAAACCCATCTTTTTTAATTGCACAACGTAGGAACTTTTATTAATTAAATAATCAGTCTTTCTTCTTTTAATAACAATCAGTCAAAACAAAAAAAAATAAGTTCTTCTCATAAAAATATAAACTTTTAAAAAATAACTGAATCACCCCATCTTATCCCACCTATAGGGTAAGATGGGGTATACCCCTGGGGTAAGATGGGGTATAGACTATTTAAGCGCCGTCATCTTCACAAACCGGGCAGATATGTTCAGCTTCGTCATCGCTGTCTTCCACTCCTGCACAGACACAATGCGCTCACTTGCCTCAAGTACGATAAGTGATACAAGTATGATAATCGGAATACAAGCCGCGACAGTATAGACATTCTGTATCTTCTTCTTCTGTGCCTTTTCGCTTTTTCGGTTTTTCAAGTTCTCTTTATTGTTATTTTTGTCATTTACTTTTTGTTTGTTACATGTGGTTTTAGTTTCTACCTATTTTAGTTTTCCTCTCATTCTTTTTTATATAGAAAAGCAGTAATAATAGCTGCTTTTCCCCTTCTTCGAACTTGTCTTGGTCTTTTTTCGGCGAATCGCGAATAAGGCATTAACTTTTTCGGGCTAACCAGATGGAATGCATCATTATCTATATAATCATTTACTGTTGCCTGCTTGAGACATGAGGTTGAAGCAGTTGGTGGAGGTGGAGAGTTTGCTAAATGATTTACGGCGGTGTAGCCATTTAAGCATCAGGAAATGACAACATTACTGTTTTTGGAACTGTACTATAAAAAAATAGTTAATGTTGAATGCAATCTCAATACAAACTGAATAACAACTCAGCGGATAAGATCGGGTACCTACCCCGTCTTGCCCCACATAAGTGTCCCATCTTTCCCAAACTGGACTTAAAAGTTGTATTGAATTTTTAGAGGTTATAAATCAAAAGAAACCGGCATGAATTAATGAGTTTACAATAGTAAAATAAATACAAATTAACAAAAAAAATATGTCACACATTATGTTTATCATACATTATAACAGTCATGCACTTTATATGCTTCAATAATTAGATAAAACCACTTCAAATTTTAAAAATGTACTTACCATGAAGAATCGTGCGCTCCTTCGAACAAACTTTTTGCGACTCTAACAAGTACTGATAAATACGACTAGATGGCGTCAAAATAACTTTTCAATTAATACTGTATTATATATTTTTGGAGGGTCCCCATCTTACCTCGCTACCCCGTCTTACCCCACCTTCCCATAAACACAAATTGTTTTGAAAGCTTGAATGAAAGAAAATAGTTTTTTCATTACTGTTTTCGTCAAACACCGTTCAAACTAAATAAGTAATACATGTCATGTCAAATGGACAAACATCTTAATACAATCGTTAAACAAGCTCGGTTATGGTTGGAGTCAAGTAAAAAACGTTGAGCGTACACCTTTCCATCAGCGGCGGGAATCAGACGACTATAAAAATAAGCCGGCCGAATAAATCATGGGCAATCATTAGTGGAGGTCTTGGGAGGCGGCGAGCGCGTGGCGAGCGGAGCGGGCGCAGGACGGCTAGCGGGGAGAGAAGCGGTACAAAAAATCATGTCTTTCACCAAATAATATCTATTAAAAACACGAAATATTTCCTTGGTGTGAAATAAAGATATTTTGTTGTTTGTTGGAGTTTAAATCTCAGCGGGTATGTGAATCCCGGATTCAAACCTGAGACCTCGTGCTTTCGCAAAGCTGCACTAGATAACCAGACACACGAAGCAGTTAATATGTCGTAAATACAAAATAGTTTTTAGAAGACATATATAAGAAGAACCCAATTAGATCTTCCAGTTGAGAAATGGATGACATCTCCGAACTTACTAGTCTACCTATGCTTAACTGTAAGCAGATACCGTGTAGAAATTTTCTAGGTAAACAGATTATATAATCAATTGTACTGCCATAAAATCTTAACAAATAAATCATTAAAACAATAAAGTAAGTAGGTGTCGGCCGCCGCTCCCGCCGGCAGCGCGGCCGGGCGCGGACTGCGCGGCGCCGGCGGCGGCGGCCCGGCGCGCTCGCCCGGCGCCGCGCACTTTCTTGCACAGGACACTGCCTATTGTTACACATCTACACCATTTACTAACTGTTATCATGCCCACATTGCTGTAGTTTACACCGCTTGATGCTCCAGTCAATCAATGAACGATGAATTTATTGAGGTTATTTATGAATGCTCTACTTTTGCATCAAAGGGCAGAAGTCGTTGAATTTTCACGTTCTGCGCTTGTGATTGTGTTTAATTCAATGAAGTTGGAGTTAGACCATCTTGAGAACACCTTTGCTTAATATTTTGCTTATTGATATTAAAGATTTACTGAAGAGATCATCTTACTTATTCTTAACCCACAAGAGGTGCGAATAAGCCGTTATTGATAACAGTGTAGGTTTCCTAAGTTGAGCTTTTCAAATGATAATAATTTATGTCTTGGATTTCAAATTGAATTTAACCATAAAGAATTTCAATGCTGTACCTTGCCACATCCAGAAAAGACAATGACTCTGTGCAGAATAACTAAAGTTAGGTTCCATTCATCAAGTTTTCTCATTAAGGGTTACACCAGGAAAATACAAAAAAGACTGGCAGAACATACCGCTTCCAAAATCAGTTTCTTTATTCAATTTATTTAGTCAAACTCATAACACCTCTTTTTTATTCAGGGTTAAAAAAGTAGGAACCATTACCTACACCGCGTTTGAATCTTATAGGTTTTAATTAGGGGGGTAGGTACCATCTCTTCTAGTTTTGACCGAAAGGGCTACGTTCTACACCTAGAAGCAAAAAGATGGCCATAATTCTTTTTTCTCGGCTCATCAGAGACAACGTATGACATTTATTATTAGCTTACTTACACTGTTATTTCGTAATTAAGCTTTAGTTAACAGCTGAGGCGTCAGCCCGGCGATGGAGGGTCGTGACTTGATTGAATAATGTGGGGAGCCTAAATGGGAAGGATAATGACATGTGCAGGGACATGGGGTTTTCAAGGGGCATTCATCATAGTTTGTTTTTGCTTGTCTTAGAGAAAAAGAGTTCAGTAACTATGTTTATACTAGCTGTTGCCCGCGACTTCTTCCAAGTGGTTAGAAGATATAAGTTATGATTTATATCTGCCCTGTTTTTTCCACATTTTCCATTGTATCTTCGCTCCTATTAGTCGCAGCGTGAGGGTTTTAGCCTAAAACCTTCCTCGATGAATGGTCTATTCAACACAAAAAGATTTTTTTTTAATTTGAACCAGTATTTCCCGAGATTAGCGCGTTCAAACAAACAAACAAACAAACTCTTCAGCTTTCTATATTAGTATAGATTACAACAAGCAAGAGAGCAGCACAGTCGGCTGAGCAAAATCTAACTGAATAAACTCAACTTTTTAGACAAGTGATGAAAGATATTGGATCTATAAATACACAAAGAAGAATTAGGTTATAAGAAATCTCCTAAAAATTACACTAACATGATATTGACGCAAACCAAAAAAATAGACTTTGAACTTTTAAAATACAGATCCGAAGACGGGTTTACATTTCTCTTCAAAATGTCATTAATGTTTTTTTTAAGCTGATAACATACATTAAAAGTAAGCGAGAATAGTACATTTTAAATGAAACTTTTAAATCGTCAAAACTCCCGATCCTCTCTATTCGCGACTAACATGTTCAGTTAAAATGTATCCTGGCGCTTAACACAATGCGTTCTTTATCGTCTAGGTGTAAACTGTATGTAAATTATCCGTCTGTCCGGCTCATCCGTGCCGGTGCGGCCCGGTCCGGGTGCAATGCTAACTTCCTGGAATGCGGACGCGACTGCTGCCAAACATTCCTCGCGATGACAGCATTCATTCAGCCTAGGCAGCTAGGTACACCTAACATGTTTATTGGATCTGCAGTTATTAATTTACATTAAGATTTATGTTAAAGTACATAAATAACAAGAATTGTTGTGTTCCTTATCTTCAATATTTAACTTTAATTTTGAAATGCTACTTAATAATCATTTACTGATCAGGATCTGGGATCTACAATTTCTTAATTAATGTTCAGTTTTTATAATCGGCTAATACCTATTTTCTTGTAGGTCTACCTTTAGTTTTTACAAGAGTCAGTCTATTTACTTACTCCTAGCAAAGACTGAAACAAACTATTATCTGACAAATAACACCATAAAACTGTTTACAAACAGAAAAAAAAAACCAAAGTAAAGTTTGAAACTTAACAGAGCGGCAGTCAGTAATTTCATCTTCCGTCACACATGTTCCCAATAGCTAATGTACAAAAATAATCAATATTAGGTGAGTGTAGTTGTTTATAATAAACTGCGAGCGATGAGCGTCGCGGTGGCGGGCGCCGCCGCCGGCGCCGCCTGCGTGGAGCAGCGGCGGCGCTTTGTGGAGCGGCCACGAGGCGCGCGGGCCGAGCTGAGGGATTCTTAGTAATGTAGGAGGAAGTTACTCAGCATGCTTATCAATGAGATCTGATTCAAAAGATCAGAGAGCCTATCGACATCTTTAAATATCGCTGTTGCGAATATTTTCAGGCCAAGCGAGGTAACTATAAGGTATGTACATGCATCTTACTTTATACAGTCTAAATCTCAAAATGGCTTTCGCACGACTTTACAATTTGCAATAGTTACCTTTAACCACTTCTACATGTAGTAATCTATAGTTGAATAAGGACCCAACTGCAATTCCGGGACTGTCAAAAAATATATGTAGTTTAAAAGTACCTAATACGTAATGAATAAAATAAATACTTTATTTTAGTTGGAACCTAGTTTTAAGGAATTTCCCATTATTATTACAAACGAAAAAAAAAATACACGCATGGCATGCCTAATAATATTTAATCTTAACAGTCGCTGTTCCAGTGGCCTCGGTATCTCTGTCCAACAGTTTTTGAATGTTTGCATTGCATAGCATTGTGACACTATTATATAAATTAGGGGGGGACACCGATTTATCGATCCTTTGACGTAACCATTTGCCAAGGGTAGGATATCATCCCCTAAGGACATCCGGCACCGACACTCGAGAAATGGCGGTAAAAATAGACGTCACATTATTTGGTTACTTTAGAGAGAATAGGTAGAAAGGAGATAATTCATACGTCTTTAATAAAATAAAATGTTTCTTCTAAGACTGAAACTATTTAAAATTTTAAGGCAGAGCTACTTTAAATCAGAATAATCATTTTTAGTCAAAATAAGTCTTGTTGTGACTCTACAACTATTAAGCTTAAATAAATGACATATTTGCCCTAATTTGTCTTGTTACATGCTTAAATTTGGCTAAATTACATGATCTTACTCAAAACAATTAAAGATAATATCTGAAAGTAGCCACAAAGGTCCCCCATTTAACAATATTTCTTGAAGCTAACTGAAACATCTGATCACAAATAAACTGCGTCAGATAACTCATTGACTGAGAATTTCATTTTACCCCGTTTCCGCATTGTTCATTGAGTCATAGTTTTTCTTTTATTTATCACTGATCACTGAAGTGATCACTGAGAGATCTTTTTAAATGCTGCAATTTGTAGTTAAATTAGATTGTATTTCAAAGGACAGGAAAAAAATAGAATCAAATAGAAAATATTTTTTCTGCTCTACATATCGTTAAGCTTAAAATTAATCCTCAAAGTCCATAAATATTATATGTACCGTTAGTCAAACGTTTACCGGTGAAAGGGAATATGTATGTCTTAAAAATTACTATAACAATATGGCTTGGTAGGTGCTAAGTCTTGTAAAGCAGTCAAACCCTGCGCTCTATCGGACTGCATTGACAATATACAAAAAGTACCTTACATATAACGGTAGATTATTCTGACATCGACCACCAAAGATGGCCAAGACTACTTTATCAGCCCAAAAGTTCTCGAACTGTCCAAAAAGGAAGCTCGCAAATAAGATGCCTTATTTCCGTTACAGCATCACGCAAAATCATTGTTGCGTTGGGTACAGCCTTGGATAAGGAAACTTCTTATTTGTTTTTCTTCTAAGTTATGTTTTCCTGTGATTTTCATATTAATGACGATATCGGATGTTTCAATTCGAATGACAATATTTCGGGACTTACTTTTGTGAACTTATGAACTACTTGTTAGTATATTTTACGTCGCATTTGCATCACATTATTGAAATGAGAGGTTTACAGTCTTCCTGGCCAAAAATGTTCCTAGGAAATGGAAACGTCGTAAATTAATTTGATTGTATTGTCAAGATAATTTGGGATGCTTGCTCAACGTAGGCAAACTCTGGGTTTTGTAAAATATAATACTTTCAAGTCTAATTTAGGTTTAATATTAACTAAAAGATCTGGGACACATATCAGAATTAGATCTTTTTTCCTGCAGGCTTACAAACTGACTCAAAGCTTCCACATCAGCACGTAGACAAGAAAAAAGACAAATACGTCAATTGATTTGGGCTTGACGCTAAAGACTAGTCAAACTACATGAAGACTCTAGTCTTAATCCACATCGCCCCAAATCATGTCAACACATACTTAATCAACTAGAAAAACACATTTCAAAGCACTAGAGTACATATTCCGACGTAATTGTCTCATCTACGAAGCTACTTATTAAATATCAATGAGATCACAACCGATCCAAATTATTTTTATTGTCAAGAATCATGTGAATGTGTTGAGATGGCGCCCGAATTTGGCGCCAAAAAGTAGCGTCGCTGCGTCGCGTCGTCGCGGGCACAGGACGTAAACAATTCAGCCGCGCTGCTAATAATTCTGTTATGCTTTACTATTGATTAATTATTTGGATGTCATACTTGGATATCATTACCTCTGTCGTGATATAAATTAGTTTTGTTGCTGTGTAATTATTGCTAATAAATATTGTTTATTGAAATAAAAAGTTAAGAGCTTGTTTTCAGCTTTGGATATAATATTGCCTTTTTTTTAATTGAGGAAGGTATGGTTTAAATGGTTTGTTAGGTTTTGTTTTGCAATTAAATAGTTTCTGTTATTTGCTAAAAGTTATTTTCTGTCTATCGTTGAAACATTTATCTCACACTTATTAAATGCTCACCAATAGATTTATGGAAGCCGTAATGATTGATCGACTTCCCTCTCAGTTCTCTCATTAGCATCTGATCGGAAATCGAATTCAGGACGATGCGATGTAAAGCTGAAACTTACACGTTTGGGATTTTATCACTTCGAGTTTCGATTTAAATGGGTTTGTAAGAAAAATATGTTTACTTTGAACAGCAAGATATAGACACGGATTAAAAGTAGAGGGTTATGTTAGTCATATGTCACAAGAATTCACAAGTAGGAAATTGAAATTGGTAGTAACCTAGAACACATTTTTCTAATCTTCTGAAATTCGTATTCATATATTAGTAGAACACAGAGAGAATTTTCCACAGAGAGGAACAATCAAGAATTTGGAGTTATTTTGTACCAGAATTCTTCCCTCCTCCCCAAACAGTAACTTTAAAAAAGTAAAATCAGAATTAAACTCAAATGAAATAATTATATTTTTTGCTTCCAAAAATTCTGCACTCAGCCTTTCAGTAAAACTTAGTAAGGTATTCTGAAACCATGACTCTTAAACGAGATCTCGTTAATCAAAATAACTGAATATCGATGAAACGAATTGAATAAACCATGAGAACGTTTACCTAATGATGGATCAAATTAATGTGAAGAATTTCAGGAGGAAATGTGTTTGGGAATGTCCCGGTGACCTAGATGCTGAGTCCTGGGTTCGATGCTTACTTTAATGATTCAATTAAAGTTTTAGCAAAAAACTAGGTTGTTTGGAAGTTTTGTAAAGTCTCTAAGATAGAGTCTTAGAGATTAAGTTTTTTCGTATATGACTTTTTTGTGTTTATTAGTTAATGTTAATAATTTGTGAATTTCAAATAATATTATTCATACCATAGAGCCAATGTCTAAGGAACAAGAGTCAAATTTGAAAATCCTTAGTAAGTTGATAATTATTAGATCACGCAGAAGTTTGACATTTTGATCATACATATCTAAGGCTTTTATATTAAATATAGAGTAAAATAAACCAGTTCTACAAAACCCACAGCCCAAAAAAACGCCATAAATACCTTCCTGGCTCACATTAACGACCAGAACTACAAACACAACTAATTTGTTTACTTAGTTACCTGTGAGTACCAGCAAGAAGTACGTAAAGCATACACAATATAGTTTTATCATAAAAAGCGTGTAGTTTGGCCGTGGTCCGCGCCACCGCGACGCCGGCGTCCGCGTCGCCGCGCCGCCCGGGATCGGACGAGAGTCGCCAGCTCCTGTGAATCACTCATCCTTAGAGACGAACAGAATTATTTGAAAAAATACCTATTACTGTTGTACTTACTAATGTGGGGTATTACAAAACCAAGATTCGATAGGTAAAGTTAGGAATTCAGCTTTTATATTAAGACTCGATGGGAGACTTGAAAGTTTTTCAGCCTTGAAAGTTTAAAAGTGTTAATGTGCAAATGTATGGCAATTAGGGCATAGCACTAAGTAGGTGGTTGGTCAGAAGCAGATGGTCTTGCAGATATGAGCTGAATAGGTAAGAGTGGAAAAGAGGCATACAAGGAGTATGGCCTCTGGCCTAACAGTCATAGTTTAGTTCTACCCCAACGGCCCTCTGCCTATGTGATTTTTGCATATACATAACCACCACAATAACATGCCTTCATTTTTACTGTTCATTCTTTAAGTAATTAGCAAAATATTTCAAGTCATTTTGTTTTATCATGACTTAAATCAGACTTACTCGAAGACTTGATTCATTCTCAACTGAAAGTAATAAAAAACCTCTTAAGTTAGGTAAAAACCGAAGGAAATGATTTAGGATATGATCTTATAGCAGTGTTTGTGAATTGCATCAATATAGAGAGGCGTCTCCGCGTCGGCGTCGGGAACGAGCCAAAGGTGACCGTTCATAGCTGGTACTTCACGCTGTATCACTTGAGTGGTTAGCAGATATTAAAGATCATGACATAAAAACCTTAAAATAACTCGAAATGTTTTATTGAACCAAAGATGATTCAGATTTACCTAATGATGACTTAATTACAAAAATAAATATTTATTTTTTGTTATTCTTTTTCGTGACTCAGGAACTTCCTTTTTTTTATTGAAGAGTAAATAAATAGGTACACAAGGTCGCACAAAACGATAAAAAAGCAGATACATTTATTATGTTGCCAAACTCGGGCTAATACGAGTTTCCTAACAGGAAATTCCAATACAAAGTTCCTAACTTCTTTGTTTTTCTTAACTTGGAATCGAATCAAGGACCTCACACTACCGCCGTGCCGTGGCCGACAGTTTACTCAGAAAAACATGTCAGACCGCAACGAGCTTTTTGAGTTAACACGATATGTATACATAGATCTCAAACACTATTGTATACAGTAAATTACATAACTAATTTAGTACAAATACTAAAACAATTCCTCGTATTCTTTTGTACCTACAGACCCTATTTTTTATGCATCATGGTCTTGCACCAGTTGGTACAGCGATGTCATCACTAGTCTCAGTCTAGTGTATAATAGATTTATGTAAAGTTAACTTTATCATAGAAAATACTTTTAAAGAGACCGACGAAGCAACTGATGGATCATCATATTTCTTGAGTGTATATTGCTACTTTGATTTCAGATACAAACTCTATACTTTCCTATAATCGATCATACTTTTAAGTTCCTCTAAAGATGTATTAGTATCCAGTAACATATTAGTATAGTTTCGCTGAGCTAGCAATCTGTCACCCTACTTTAAAGTTGTCTTGAAGCTTTCAAATTCGGTTGGAAAACGGGTGACGGCGAAAAATTAACAATTAGAACATTGTGTTACTCTTTGTACGTAGTTTTTTACATTTAATTGCAGCAATATAAGTTAAAAATAGCCTCATTCGTAGCACAATTTTGCAGTGATGGAATTATCGAAACAATTACAACAATCAATAAGATTCATATCTTATAGCCCCTTTTTGACAGCCTAAGTACTGTATGCATAAATAATCACCAAAAAAAATACACCAAAGACTTTTCATCCCAACTAATTCTTTTTATCAACAAACTCTACATGCATCAAAACATAAACAAATCGCTCTACAAAGTGATTTGTCGATTACATGAGTACATAATTGGCAAACATCAATGGTCTGCTCCCTATATCGTAAGCTGATAAAGTGCGAGGGTCGCGGCGGCGCGGAGACGCGTCGACGAGGCGCGCCCGAGAGACGAGCGGAGAGGAGCGACGCCATGGCTTCCGACCACCAGCTGACGACCTGCTGTCTTCATACATTACTCATTATATTATGTACTTGATACTTAGATTATGGAATTTCGGGTGTAGGTGGTCGTAGACAAAATATTTGTTGAACTAACTTTACTGTACTTTTCAATTATCTTGCAATGAAATATAAATCCTCTAATAGAGAAATTTAATCTGAAGTGTTGAACAAAGAGTCGCAGGTTCGAGTCATGTCTAAGCTTTAATGTTTGTATAGTTTGTCGATATCTGTGGAGCTGTCCGCCGTACTTAAAATTGGCGTTTAAATTATATGCCCTAAATCTTGCCTAAATCACAATAAGTTACATATATGTCAAATTGGCGATGTTTGTTTTTGTATTTGTTATCTTTGTAATAAAGAGAAAAATGTAATCTCTACATTTTTTTTACAGTCAATAGAAATTAAGTTTAATTCAATTAAAATTACATAAAAAGATTAATCAAAGATATATTTGCTCAGGATGATGCTAGAAACGAGTATGCTGACTGTTCGTCACGTCGTAAAGCAATATTCTAGGAGGTGTGGAAGAGAGACATCGCTCTACATAATACAGTAAGCTATCACACTTCCACATTTGTAATACTCTAATGTATATAATAATGTTCCACAACTTTCACACAACGCCATCTAGTCTCAAACTAAGCTAAGCTAAGCTCTCATGCTAAGCAGTATTATGAGTACTAGACAACTGATAAACATACATATGTATTTAATACAACATTATAATAATATGATGTTAGATACAGGTGCCCCGGCACGGGACCACCTGCCGCACGCCGGAGCCGGGGTCGCCTTTTATAACATATTAGTGGTGCAATGACCCTTACTGCTCAGCTTATTGCTTAAAACATAAGTAAATTAAGTTCTAAGAAATCAATCTTTTGAGAAATGTTTTCGAGATGTGTTCTAACCTCAAAATGACTAATTTAAATCTCAAATAACAACAAAGGAACATTATGGTTTCAAAAACCAGATTCAATTCGGCGAAAACGGGTGATAGGCCTTCGCGTTAAGCGAACCTGTAACCCAATAGCTGAGTAATAATTGGACTAGGCTAGTTGCTCCACTAAACAGGCGGTCATTTTCTTTTTTTTGCTATATTACGATAAGCGTAACTATTTTGACAAATAATACTCCTATTGTTCTTAATTTATGCATTGGCTAATTTTTCTTTTGATTTATTTTATTGAACATTTTCTTTGATATAGATAATTAATCACAGAAGTTGTTCGTAAACGAAAAAGGTTCCAACAATTACCCGAGCGCTCACAAACCCTTCCAGTTTAGTTATTTTACAGATCAAAGCAAAGACCAAATTAAAAAAAAATCAAAACGCTCTACATGCCAGACAAATTCGGTCTTATTACACGAGATCTATGAAACAACAAGTCGTGTAAATGACGTAAGGATGCGTGTGGAGTTGTCACAACAGAAGTAAGTATCTGTCGCAGGTTCGGGCCGGCGGCGCGCGGACGCGTCGGGCCGGCGCGGCGGAGCCGGCTCGACGGAGGGTTGCCAGCGCACCCCCCACTGGGCACACTGCACCTAGCGCTTTTGGGAGCTGGGTAGTCACGTGTAAAATTACCTTACTTTGTTAATATTTTCCTCTAGGATTATTCATTGAGTCAAGAGTCATGATTTAGGATAAAGGTAATGCTATGATTTCCAACATCTTATCCGTTAAAGTTGTAAATACGGTAATTTAAATGTAAAAAAGAGTGTTTTAATTGAGACTATTAGAGAGGTTTGGGTAGCTATGATTTTCTCGTAGATTAGGTGGGACTTTACTAAGCTCTACCTTTACTGAGCTTTCAATAGGATATAACTCCATCTCATGGATTTTAGATTTGGCCCAAATACCAGTACATATGGAGAAAATACTTAACCACTTCAAATGTGAGTTACCGTCTTATAAAAAAAAAACCCTGGAGCTATGGGAAACGATAACAATAAGCTGGCAATACCTCGACCACTGCCAATCTACAGTGCGTTACTTTATTATTCTTACAAGATCTATGGAGACGCATTCATCCGTACCAAAGAAATGACAAATAAGTCATTTAGACTCACTATTCCATACATTTGAAGATGCGTCGACTAGTTAACAGAGCTTTAATGTAATGTTTCAGTGGTAATAAACCACTGAAATTAAGTACTTGTGGTTTTTGTTTTACAGATGGAGTTGTCAGAACATTGGAATGACCTAAATCCATCAAATGGAATTGGAGTACCTATGTTTTGATGAATTTGGGTCAGTTTCTACTTATTGCCTTATTTGTCTGTACATTGCTTCGCATTTCGTTAAACTGAAATAGGTATATATTTAAAAGATTGTTTAATACAATGAACTCTAAAAGTATTTGTTCAACATTGGGGTGTTTATAGCCTCACATTAATAATATACTCGTATTATTTGTGTTGTATTTGTCACTTGACTCTACCCTTTGTTTAATGGTTTTTCTTCGAGCTTGATAAGAACTAAGGCACCGCTATGACCGCACTAAAGTTCCGATAAGTCATACACAAGATATACACGAAAGACGTAAAAAGTTTACCGAAAACGGGAATGAGTCAGATCTTAAAAGTATTCTTAACATTTAAAACTGTAGATAATAAAATTAAATGTCAGACTTTTATTAAGGATTCAAAGGTAGATGTGGTCAAGATCCCAGTTTATATAATGGCCACAAATAGGTATGTGTATAGATAATGTTTGTGGATTTTAAGGAGGCATTTCTCACCCGGTGGTCTCTAATTCGCCAATGCCTTTTTGATGTCTTTAGAAAGTCGCGATTAAAAGTACTCATAAAACTATTCCTAGCATAATTAAAACACTATTAAAAAAATCTGAGAAAAAAGTTGTAAACAAATCGTCTCATTTTTATGTATCATCGCCATTTGTTTAATAAAAAAAAAGTTATTGGTCCATATTCTGTTTGTAACCTAATTTTGCAAACCTCCCCGCTCTTCCTCGTCCCCCGTTTCTACTTACTCACTTGCGAGTTTTACTATCTCATTCATGTTCATTCAGTACTTCTCTCGCATAAATAGAGCGATTTTCCGCGTTTTCGCGCCATTCCCGCGCCGACCGGCAGCCATGACACGCGTAGCCATATTGGAAAACATACGAATTTGTTCACGACAATACTTAGAAGTTGTAATGTAATTATTTTTTAATGTTAGGACTGTTGTTATACATTATTGTTATTAGTATTTATAATTGTGGAAATTTTACGTGTAAAAATAAGGATGTTTTTAAGGATTTATGACATTTTATGAGGTGAGTTTTGAAAAAAAAAAAAGAATTTGCTTGTTGTTGTCGTAAAAAAATGAAGATAGTTTTAATATCATTTCCAGATACTTGATTTTATTTTACTACGAATAGAAATTATTTAAATTAGTCACAGCAGTATTTATACTTAGTAGTAAGAAATAGGTAATAGGCAAGCTTACAAATAAAATTAATAAACGAGTATTTAAATTACGTGGAAACATTTCCTGTGCTACTTTCCTACACTTTTTGATTTAAAAAAGACAGTATTATGTTCTTTTTCTTCGAAATAAATGATATCGCAAAACGCTTATCTAATTATTTTCCTTTGCCTCTGCCGTCCATTTTTTATGACATATAATAAAAGATGGCGTCAGGAAATATTTAAAATGCAATGTTGATTCAATATAAATCTTTTAACATATGCTAATACTTTTAATGTTAGTTTTGGCGCCTTCCCATTTGCAAATTAAATATCTTAAGTGTATGTAATTGTTGAAAATCCTGTTTTAATTATGAATGTAAAGAAGTTTATTTATTGGATCGCTGGCGCCGTCAATGTTCCAAAGTGGGGATCTATAATCACCATATGCCATCTTATTTTTGTTGTTATTATTATCTATAGCTTTTTACTCGCTTGCTAGCTTTATTTAAGATCAGTCTTAAATTCTACACGTAGTTTATAAAAGTGTTCTGTAGATAGTTTTAGAAATACATAGCTTAAGTACCTACACTACCTACTAAGGTTTTTAAATTTATATACCAATTAAAATCAAAAATGCTATGAAGGCCCAACTGCAGCATTATCTTGGACGACTCAGGATCAAGCGGCTATGATATCCAAGTTCTAGACTGATGCTCAGAGCTCACACTACTATTCAACCGCCGTACTTAGTTTCAAAGGAATTTCGTGCTACGGAATATCATAGAAAAGTGACATTATTTGCGTTTTTAACCCCAAAGTTACCTATATAACATGGTAACGAGTTTAAAATCAGTCATGGGTAAAACTACGGCGTATAAAACCATAGGATAAACGAAGGATTAAGTAGTCGTAGGCTTTGAAACTCCTGTAAAAAAATATTCCGAACGTCTTTTTGACATCCAAAATATTTTGTACTAGCTGTTGCCCGCGACTTCGTTCCCGTGGGTAGAAGATATAAGTTATGATTTAGACCTGCCCTGTTTTTTTCACATTTTCCATTGCATCTTCGCTCCTATTAGTCGCAGCGTGATGGTTTATAGCCTAAAGCCTTCCTCGATGAATGGTCTATTCAACACAAAAATATTTTTTCAATTTGGACCAGTAGTTCCTGAGATTAGCGCGTTTAAACAAACAAACTCTTCAGCTTTATATATTAGTATAGATTTTCTTTTCTCAGGCATATACCAACAAAAACTCTTTAAATGCTTTCAAATATTGCTTGACATGCGAAGAGTCAGCTTAATATTTTTCTCAAGTCCTCCAACAGAAAAAAACTGTTTAAAAATACCTATACATACTCCTTCTCCCTTATTCTGTTTTTAACGTAATTATCTCAAAATATGTCGTCACCTCCTAACCGGCTGGCCCATGTTGCTCAGAATCATAAGATCATAAACGACCAGTTCCGTCAGCCGATACGCAATAGCACATTGACATTTAACTTATTATAGATTTAAAATATCGCTGTTATGTGATATAGCTATGAGAACAGAATTGTATGGACGGACGAACAGATTTCTCAAAAAACTTATGACAATAAGTATAGAGCTGTTTAAAAAGGGATATTAGGTCCAGGTAAGATTGCTGTTAGCCTACCAACACCTCCTAAACCTGGATTATTGCAGTTAAGAAGTAGTCCCTCGGCGTGGGTTAAAGTCATTAGCGTTTCACTTCGGGAAAAAATGTTAAGAAACAGACGCAAGACTCGTTGTAGAGCGGCATCTGTCTATTTCAACTGCAGGAACCTCCAAGACGGTAGGCAGTTTAATATCAGCAGCACATGTTTTCAACGAAATACTCAATCTTTCAGTTGATCTGTCGATCACATATCAAAAGACGCCAAAAAAGTGAAATGCTCAATTCATCACATTGAAAAGTTTTGATAGTTTTTGCCAAAACGGAGAATTCCTCTGATCGATAAGGGATTTTCAAATTATCCTTAAATCGGCTCAAAACTTTCCAACTCTTCTACTATCTAGTCGACGACAATTTACCTAAAGTATCTAGTTTCGATCAAATTCTCATTTGATCAAAATGTAGAGCAAAATCATTTGGCCCTTTTGTAAGTTACTATCGCTAAAGTTCACTCATTACGGTATAGAATACTTTAAACCTGTGCATTTCAGTGAATAACCCAAAAGTAAGCAAAAGAGCCTCTTCCAAAAATGTTTTCTTTAAGAAAGTTGACAAAATCTGATAAAAAAATATATTGTATAGGAGAGCAATTTCTTTTTATTTCTTACTAAGTTGCTCCAATATTAAACACAATTATTATGCTATTCCCTTTGAAGCTCAGAAAGATTATTCATTCTACTGAAATTGTATTTAAAACCTCTAATAATGTAGTAACTGCCAACGCCATCTATTGATAACTGAAAGCATAACGTGCTGAGGTAGAGTTTCAGTTCTCACGCTCCTGAAAAACTTTCTTGTTTATAACTACGCTTGTATTTTGATGTGGGGTGGGCACAGATTTTCTATCTGTAAGTCTAGGTTTATGTGAGTGTCGAAGCTGTAATTTTAACGCCTAAATCATAATTGATTCATGAGAAAGCTTTCATTTTTATGAAATAAATCAATTGTTGAACCATTTTTCTAAACCCAACTAAAAGGATGATTTGAACTTATATTTTACGTAATAAATAATTATATTTATAAATAGTTTCCTTTAAATCATGGATGTCACTGACATACGGTGCGACGTCCTAGGTTCAATTCCCAAGAGTCGAAATGGGAATCGAACGAAAGACTATTGTAAATACGCAGATAATACTTGGCAATTTCTTAAGAAAGTTCTAAAATTATCGCAAACAGTAGGCACTTCTCTACAAGATTAAAAAAATAATTAGTTATTTCTCACTAATCAGTATTTTTGCATTTTTCAACCAGGTAGGGTTATAAAGGTAGGCTAAGTTTCAAACAAATTTTCTTTTTTTATCAATATTTTGAACAGTTTTGAAGGTAATCGTTATGTACAATACACATGCGTATAAAAACAGTTACGGTTTTATTTTTAAAGTCTCTATCTTTCACTCTTCAGTGACTAAAAAGTAATAATTGCAGTTTCTTTTAATATTCGGATTTAATAATTAATCTTAGAATGGTTAGTTAGTAGCTATTACTAATTGTACTTATAAATGTGTCGTAGTCCTGCGCTCATTTCATGTAGCTGTATTTTTCGTATTAATAAATTACGTATTACATACTTTGGTTTACCACTAGTAAAGAATTTTCAAAATTAGTTCAGTAGATCATGGGATTACCCTCTGAACTTTATAACGTCAGAAACTGTCAAAGTTTTTTTCTGTTTTAGTATTAATGTATAAACAATTATTATTATGAGTAGTTGCAGAGTTCCGCAAGCTCTCTGCCCACCCCTAGCGAGCGGCAGCGTGCAGGTGAGCGGCGCCGCGGCACAAGCTAGTTATCTTGTTCGTTTATTTTGTTGATGTGTCTTTTAGCTCTGCGCATTCCGAACCATGAGCGGGCATAGATCAGACTCGTCACGTAGACATGACAGTCCGTTGTTACACTATTTCAAATGATTGAATGTTTTCCTTATAATTTCGTCGTTTTAGTTATTTGTTTCTTACTCTTTAAATTGACACATAATAAGTAATGAACTTTGAAATTGAAACAAATATTTAGGTACTTCAGTAATGCACAATTCTTAAGATAAAATTCCATAGTAGTAGGTTATCTAGATAGATTAACATAATTGCGGAATAAATTCATAATTGCTCTATCACTATGCATTGTATTTTTGTAACGGACAGTACGATGATAATGTTTAGCTTATCTTTGAATGTAGGAGGTATTCGCAGCAGTCACTACGCAAGTCAATTTAATACGCGACTTTACCGCATGCAGCTGCTCTAGCCTCTGAGAGGCATGAGTACGTACTTCCACTAGTCAAACAATGTTGCCTACAATGTAAGTCATGTCTGTAAGTTCGGGCGGGCGTTCGTCTGTGTTCGGTGGCGCCGCACGCACACACGCGCGCGCACCTGACGCCGCCGGTGGCGCCAGCCGCGCCCCCCGCCCGCGCCGCCCGCACAACCGCGCGGAATTGACGCTGCGGACAAATTACCCAGTTTGTGGGTAATTTGAGTAGGGGAAGATGACCGTGGGAGATTTTTGTAGACTTAAAAATGATTTAAATGTAATACAAACTATCTTCAAATCTTTTTTTTAAGATTTTTTTTAGAAATTATCAATCAATAAGTATAAATAATAGTAGTGCAGTTATAGTTAGGACGTAAATGAGTGTGCCGAACATGACGCATCTTTTTATGGATAAATCTGCAATAAATTATAAAATCTGCCAGGGGTGATTTGTATTTTTTGAAACACTTTAACTTAACGCGTTTTGCTTCCTTAACTATCTTTAGCATAATTAATTATTCGTGGAACAAATATCGGGGTAAATAATATTGTAGTGTTGCACACAAGGCCGCGTCACTGCACTAGCCGGCGGAGCGTTATGTCCGTCAGTCGAGTGCCCGCACGCGGCGAGCTATGACGTGCCGCCAGCGTGAGTGTGTCGCGTGGCGCGAACGGCCGCGCGACTTGTGACCCCGTCGTCGGCATGTGATGTTCCGGAGACGCGCGCTGCGGCGGCGGCTGGCGGCGGCCGGCGCGCCTTCCTTGCCGGACGACCAGCTGCGGCGGCTCGCGAGGGCGTTGGACGCGGGCGCCGCCGGCGGGGAGTGCGTGCCGGCCGGTCACGCCGCCTCACAACTCCGGCTCGCCGTCACCCGCGCCTTCAGGTTCCCCGACCTGCGAGACTCCAGCGAGCTGCGGCGGCTGCCGCTCTGCGCCGACCAGGACTGCTGCAACCCGTACCACTGGAGCCGCCTCTGCAAGCCCGGTATGTGTGACGTGATCAGGACGTTGACCTGCGCAACAAGTGCATGAAGTAAACATCGATGTCTTGCCGATCTCAGGCTCAGTGTTCCTATGCTGTATGGTGAACGTGCTCGCTTGCCCTCTTCGTGTGAATGGATGATCAAACGGAATGAATGTTTACCGCCGGTTGTGATTTGAATCAAGAACGTCGACGGACCGAGTCAGTTGAATGTTTTCGGCGCCGAAACATTTCTAATTCGACCTAACCTCATCTAACCTAACATAACCTAGATGTGTAGTATTCATTATGTAGCGAGTGTCTTTACTATGTAGTAGTAGCAGTGTTCTGGTTAATATCGTGTACTCATGAGTGCGTATCTCAGATACTGAGTCTGGTTTCTTTAAATCCGTATAATTGGTAGTGGTTGGAAGCATCGTTCACGCGGGTTGCACCTATTTATCAGTGCGAATCGTTATCAGTGTATTATCGCTACTGTTTGTTTCTGTATCTATAGTTACGTTGGCAGTGACGTCAGGCGGCGGTCGCTGGTCACACACTCCGCACTCCACCGGTGTTTGACATAAGTACGATATACAACACCATCCCTACATTAGATTGTTAGTGTAAACATAAGTCTTGGCCAGTCTATTTATAGCTGTGACATCAGCGGTAGTTTCTTGGATTTGTTGTATGAAATTTCAAAGGTCAACACTTTCTTTCAACGTTGTATCGTTACTCGTCCTCTGTTACACATTCGGACTAATATTAATCACAGTGACTGATAGGATCGACATGCATCATGTAACCCGAAGTGTTGAGATGTTCGTTTGAAGAAGTATGTTCGTATATTTATTATGAGTTGTGATGAAGCTTCCCTGCAGCGTGGTCGCAGCCGGGCTCTCTGTTGTCGGGGTGTGAGACGCGCTCCTAATCTGCCGCGCGAGGGTCAGTCGTTCGCGATAAGTAGACAAGGTCGAGTCGCCGGCGCCGGCGTGCCGCGACGCTCGGCGCGCGCAGCCCGTTAACTTTTTAATTCGTCAGGCAATGGCGCTACCGCCGTCAGCCTTTGTTAGGTAAATAGCTACATTCCGGCGCCCGGCGCTTCCTGAGGTCGTAGGCA
This sequence comes from Trichoplusia ni, assembly GCF_003590095.1. Lineage (NCBI taxonomy): Eukaryota > Metazoa > Arthropoda > Insecta > Lepidoptera > Noctuidae > Trichoplusia > Trichoplusia ni. The sequence goes on along the minus strand of NC_039481.1, from coordinate 17,361,575 downwards.
TGACCCTTGCTCATGATATCATCGGCGACACTTGGGCGTGATCAAATTTACGGCCTGTTTCTACACAGACACTTGACAATCACTTTCGTGATGTCACTTTACTTATAATTTATGTAAATTTCCTTTTTACCTAATCGCGTCTTAATTTAGATGTGAACATAACTTGTTTTTAGAGCTTCTCTTATCTTTTATAATTATTTGTGAGTCGTTGAGATAGGTACCGACTTTTGTGGTTCCTCCCAATCTGCTAAGAATTCAGTTAGAAATATGCTACTTGTAATTTAGGACAAGTAATTTTATTTACCAGTAAACTATATCACTGTTCGTCCAGTCCACTATACACATGGATAAAAAGTAGATATCAGTTTTCTTGTTTAAAGTACTAATCACCCCACCTAAGCTAGGCATTTGCCTTATCTAGATAACATACCTACTGGTTTCAGTCTCAAAACATCAACACCAGCTTGTCACAATTGTCACATAATGGGAGATCATAATCACACGAACTATGCACTTCAATGAAGCACAAAGAAATTCTATCTTGTGTATTTCCTCCAGAACTTGCCAAATATTCCCAAAACTCTTCTGCCCATATCTCAGGCACCTCAACACATTCAAATAAAACCACACCAAAATGGGCGAGTTAAGTAACAGAGATTCACTCATGTTTCCAAACTAATGAGTGACCATGACATCGGCTCACGCGCAGCCCGTCGCCTACTTAACATCGACGCCCACCTCATACTTCTCACTAGCCGTGGGTGTACTCACAATGCCTGTTAGCATATTAATTAAGAAGAAAGCCATCTAAAAATATGAATATTTATGTTTCCTTATGAGGAGACCTGACTGCCAGCTTGTATGACCCTAACTTGGGTACCAGATGACAGCTGCCAACAAATGTATGGTTATTTGAAAATTATGATGATGGCAACATTTGTTTTAAAGTTTACCGTCTATTATCTGCCTACATTGGAACTTCTTGATGAATAGTCGAAACGCTCTATGAATAAAGCTGCCAGTGGAGAAGTAATTACAAACGTTGTTGATGAAAACTTTTAAGAAACTAAGTTAAGAGAACATTTTTGTTACACGCTTTAAACTACCCAATTATTTATTAAACTACATAAATACTACATCTGTCGTATTAGAAATTGCTTCAGAATCGTGCTGAATTAATTCAATCTTAAGTGGTGATTAAGAAATGTTCCAGGTTACATCAAAACATGACTAACACGATATAGATCTGAGCACTAGTCCTTTTGCCATTCACTTTCGCTGCGGAATAGCCTTAAATGGACATCAAATTGGTCGAATCAGCTTCGTACAAGCATTGCAGGTTTAGTAATTTACTAAATTATTCCATTACACAACCTTGGTACTCACTCTATCCTTGATTTATGGTCTATTTTAAGTGCATGTGTAAGACTAGCCACGATACTTCCACACACTTGGAATTTTATAAAACGTTAAATGTCTAGACTGGAAATAAATTCATTTCGAGAGCGAAAAATATATGTTTCCATCGTGTTACAAGTTTCACTAACATCCGCGAAATTGTTTAAATTCGTATAATGTTTGTAAAATGTTTATAATCGACATTCTAAATATCTTTCTCAGTTTTGTTTTCATTTCTTGCGTTTTAAATTAATGAAGAGATATCGTTTAGTGGCAGTAGAGCCACCTGGCTCCATTAGGTCCCAAACAGACGGTACGAATGCAGGTGAACTTTTTTTCACGGTGTGTCGCGACAAGTTTGCGACGCCAGTGTTTTTGTAAACTTTCCCGCCATGTTCCCATCAGCACACACTAAATATAGTCGCCATTATTCGTCGCACATTTGATTTGTGTGCCCATTGCCAACCGAGGTAACTATCAATAGTTCCCGTTTATTTTAGTGTATTTCTAATTCGATTCTATTGCTACTTAGCATTTTTTCAGCATTCTCCAATATTTCATTAACATTATTTACTTAATTTTGTGAACCTATTCTATAAGCTCCAGCAGTACGGGTAATGATTTCAGTTTTACGATCTCGCGGATCGTAATACGGCTCATCGTAAATTTAATCATCAATATGTTTACTGTCGTACACCTGCTCAGTTTGATTCATCACTTTTTTGGTTTGTCTGTCGAGACTTGTTTTTTGTCGGACAGGACGAACAGGAAATCCTTGTCCAGTCTAGATTATTTTCGCAGATCAATCTTGTGGCGACATTTGGGCGCGTGTTGGTCAATCACCGGCAATCAAGGCGCGCAGGCATGCGTCTATTTGTAAATGTTTTTGTGCGAGCCGGCGCTTTCCGAGCGCCTTCTGATGGGACGAGAGGGCTCTTATCTTATCGAGCGCAGGCGTCGACGCGACGCCGCCGCCTCACAGGATCAAAGATTGCCACGAACTCGCGACTGCTTGGGCACGTTCACCGTGACGATCCGCACGCCTGTCATCTCATGCCCATTACGGAAATCAGTCACCCACATCCGGCAATTAAACCCACATCCACACGACGTACAAACATTAGCGGAGAATTCTAACTACCATTTACAAATAATTTGGTGCCCACACGCCATTTCACCGGGCCATTACAAGTGGGGTCCAAAATTTAATGATGTCGTCTAGATAGCAGTATGAGAATCCATCTGTTGATGTTAGCGACGCGTCGGAGGCGGCGGCATGGCCGATATTTATTTAGCCATAATTGCTTGTCGGCTGACTGGCGCCGGCGCCGTGTCGCGCCGCGCAGGCGGGGGCCGCGCGGGCGGGGAGGGCGCGCCTCGCCTGCGCCGGCGCAGGTACGCCCGCCGCACTGCGTAAGCTCAACTCGATTTTCGTGATCGGTTTTTTTCTCGTTTTATTGTAGTCTGGTCATGTTTTTGGGTTGCTTTGTTGAATTTGTGAATGGTTCTCTTATTATGCTCGCCTGAGAATAGCTTGCATTAAAAGAAGTCGTTTACAGCTAACGCTTTTGTGGCCTTCTATAGAGAATTGTTTATACGGTAGTACATTTAGTACACTTATACAATGAAGCTTTTAGTAGCGCAACGAGTGGCGCTTGGATATACATTTTATAGATCGGCGATCAGTAAATGTAATTAATCTTATTCGAGTTTGCTTTCCGATTTGATATTATCGATTTAAGTACGCATTCGCAGACTGTGTCACAGAATAGCCCATTGACTGGCGGCACCTGTGACAGAACCGGTCGCTCCCGGCGGCGGCTCTTGCGAAACTGGAAAAATTGTCGTCTTTTATTACCTGCACGTACCGGAGCGAGCCGCGACGTGTTGCCGATCGCTCATTTCACTGCTTGTTAGGAGGTCTTTTGACCAATTTACATGTTTCAGTGTTGATTTTTTAATTACTTATTATAATGGCCACTTAGAATTTTACGTTTTTCAGTAAGAAATCGTTAATTTCACTGAAATTTCTCATACGAAATTGCTGGTTTGTGTCATAATTATTTTGGCAATTTTAAATTCTGAATACATAATGTATTCACAAACAGTTGTATGTAATTTAAGAAGAAATTTTTGCCGTTTGGCCGCAGTGATCACGTTGGGTTGAACGTGTTGCTTGACTGGAGCTTACACTTAGTTCCGGCAAAATCTATAATTCATCTGTGAATCAGTTTTAAGGTGTCCGAAGACTAGATAGAAGATAATTTTATAGTAGTTGGTGATAGATATTTGAGTCACACTAATAAATTTTTCGTAATGTTACGAGAATTTCGTCGGCACGGCAGGTTATCGCTTAGGAGAGGCCTTTTTGGGGATTAGATGAACCGTTACCAATTGAGTATAATATATTGGAATCAAATTATTTTTGAATAAAGCTTATTAAGTGTCCATATATTAATTTCCCGAACACCTGTTTCCTCTCGAATATTTTCATCATCAAATAAAAATCAAATGGAGAATTTTGAATACTTTTTTGCCAAGCTGTTAGGGATGCAGATGCCAATCATTACAAATCTTAAAAATGGTTGAGATTTTTTTGATTTTCAGCATTTTACCAAAGACCTAAGTTAAAAAGAACCATCAACCCGTGAACCTGATGATGAAATAGCATAAACCTTGGAAGTTCTCTCACGTTACCATTCCAATGAATGTTGCTGTTTAACTTTACGTTTTATGTTTTACTAATGAGCGTTAATTATATCATCAGAAGTGCCGATGGTTTAATATGTAAACTAACTCATATGACGACTATAGATCCGATCGCTTTAATTGGGTATAATTTGTTTTCCAACCAATCAAAGCCCTTTGAACTTTTGATGTTCTTACAGACATGTTTCATTTTTTATTTTGTGTTACAATTTACTGTGTTTATTTTAGTTGTCATTGTAAATTTATTTTCCTTCTGATTGAAATTATATTGTTATTAATAGCTCTACGTTTATTATAATGTAATTCTTTAATTCATAAATTAAGTCCGGTTAAGGCGAAACAACATTATCATCAGCGCGAATTTTGGCATTTTCTACATTCGAATGGAGCCTTGATTGTGACCGAGGCACTTCAATCCCACCTTGTCAAATTCAAGTTTGATTATTGACGTCAACCGTATCTAGATTTATGGCTATTGCAATCTACTTTTTATTTGAGTACATTTCGCGAATCGCGATGATATTTCCTACCGCTATTATGTCTATGTGCCTTGATTGTTAAGCTCAGCACGTGTCCATTCTACAATTGGCTGAATCTGCATATAATTTTACCGATCAATCAACACCCGACGATTTGCATCATATAAATTCACCTCGTATTGTTTGTACGTCATTGCCTTCCGGTCCTGCCTAGCGCCGACAACCAAGGTTCATGATGACATCTTACGTCAATGCCCAAGAACGCCATCTAGTTTGAGTTTTGTTTACTAAGTGATTATTTTAGTTTTATTCCTGTTTTACGGATATTTAAACTTCAAGACATCATGCGCTAAAAGTTATTTTCTGTTGCGAATTGTGAAATGTCATCTACGAATAGAAATGTAAAAATAGTTAACCAGGAAGTGTGTTTAATTTTAATGTTAACTGCCCTTAGTCGTTCAAGGGCTAGCAATGACAAAACTTTCAAAAAACCTTGGTGTGCCGATGGTATATCTAGGGTTTATCCTATCGTCTCCGCGTGGGTGCAGCGACGTGCGGCCGCCCGGCGCCGTCGGAGGCGCCATCCGACTTGTTATAATTCGGGCGGGCTATTTTCGTCGATTCACACGCGCGCGCGCCACGTTCCGTGCGTATTTTTTTTGAATTTTAGACTTTTGTTGCTAGGTTAGGACCCTAAATTCTTCTAAACTGTGTGACTTAAATTGAATGCAAGTTAAATAAAAACATGGCCATCAATCTTTTAGAGAGATTATTGTTACTTTTTGAGCGATTTTGCCATTATCCTTAAGTTTTTACTACCATTTTCGAAAATGTGCGTCTTGGTCTTAATGATCTTGGCCTCTTTGCTTTAATGATTTCAACCTAAATCTGTCGTTTGTTCGTTGGGTGCTATTTTATTACTTTTATAAATCTCAGCGGGGTTATGCGACCTCATAATAGAGTTGGAGTTCACGATGTGCCCCGGGAATGTTCACGCGCGTGGCTTCGTCCTTGAGACGGCTACGTGATGGTGCGCCGTGACGCGTTTCCACAGTTTTCTGGCAGATTTATGGTGTATTAAAGTGGATTTATTGATTGTTTATTGTTTTCGATTTAGATTTCTCAAGTAATAGAACTAGATTCGTAATTCCTGTCTGTTTATCAATGTAAACAATGTATACTTTTCTACAATACTCTTACAACACAATTTAGCAGAGTTATTTGTAATTAAGGCGGCATCGTATGCGTATGCGCTTCTCGATGCGATGGTACTTGTTACTGACAAAATATAATTCTGGTTGTGACATCATAACACGGAAAGCCAAACAAGCGAGGTGCTCCGTTCGAAGTTTAAAATCCTAATTATAAAAGTTTGAAAGGGAAAACAAATAGGTGCAATTAATTTAGCAATGGCACGTCAGCGGCGGCCGATGTCATTTGGTCGCTGCGTGATGAGGAATGCAAGACATTCGGTCAACATGGGCGTATTCTCTGCTCATGGGAATTGACACACACCTTCCCGGCGGCCCTCGCACTTTGGCAGCGTGTACGGTTTATTTTCTTTTGTTGTAGTAGACAACGTAGCTAGCGTAGTTTTAAAGTTCCTTCAGATGAAATAATCTGAATTTAGTCTCATGTAGATTTTTAGGAGTTCTTCCAGATTCCTCTAAGACCTGTCCTAACAAAACACTTTTCTAGGCTTTTATTAAATTTAAACAGTACGGTAGTTCCCTAAGTAGTCTGTTCCGGTAAAATCTAGTTTCTTTACAAAGCTAAAGCGTTTACTAGGAATTTCATGAAGAGTTCTCACGACTGTAAGATAACTATTATAAGATGTGTTAAACGCAGGAAACATTCATTTAGCATGTTTAAGTGTGATTGTATCATTTGCTACAATATTTAGGCCAAGCTTGTGACGTACTGTAGCGGAAGACTAAGAACTATTTGACTTTTTGTGAAAATTAAAAAAAAAAACATTCGTATTGGGAGGAAACAAGATGGAAATCTAAAAAGTTTTAGAGTAAAAATGAAAATTCCAAGTCCTAAATTATTTTAAGCTCAGAAGATGCAAAGATTCTGTAAAATCCTGATTTCCATTTTTAAAAGCAATCCTATTACACGTTGTTGTCTTGAAAATTTATTTTAACGAAAATCATTTTTCCAAAAACAAATATAGGAATTTATAAATTCCGCAATAACACAGTCAATAATTTTCTAAACATAACTATGAATCAGTGCATATTTACAATTTGGTGGAGCGGTGCGCCGGCGCCGCCGCGTTGGCAGCCCATGTACGCTACTCGATTGTACAACACTTATAAATCGTTCCACTCTATTTCTATACTTGTTTCTGATTTATTTGGTTGCACAGTTTTTACTTTTATGGAATGTTTGATTAATTGGACATCAACAATATTTAGTGTTACGACTTGTTTAGTTCTAGACCTAATTTATCTCGCAAGTTATTCGGAATTCCAAATATTTCCGAAGCCTCATGGTGTCGGTGGATATTGCCGCAACTTCAGATTACCTAGATTGATTTTATGACCGGCTAAAGTGTGGAAATAAACATCACTTCACATAGCCGTCTAGCCGGCATAAAGTTGTTAGCTATTGCAATAAACTAAGAAAACAGGCTTATCAATAACTGTACCATTTAATAGGCTAACTGTCCTGCACTGATCAAAGCAATTGAATAAATTTTTTGATATTTATTATCGCTGCCGTGCTAGGTGCAGTATATACTATCAATAGAGCAATTGACGCCAAGGGAGCCGGCCAGGCTGACCGGTTCGCCAGTTACATAGTAATCGAAGGACAAACTGACAACCTACGGTATTTATTGCTATAGATTGAATGTTTAGATTAATTACACATGCCGGGCCTCCATACGCGCCTACCGTAATACTTATCTACCTCATCGGACGGCATTCCATCTAGCGCACATCAAAATTAAACCCTATCTAAATTCGTACAGGATCCATTCTTCATTAACGGATCCCTTCAATAATTGAAACACGATACACCACCACGTCACACTGAAATCTAAACCTTCGCCCCTCGACATTCGATATTAATCAATTTGCACTCGCAGCAAGTTTAAGCTTCGAAGCAAACGAACTAATGATTTCTAATTAAAGCTGTTAGGAAACTGCACTCTATATCGGTCATGACAGAGTCTTTTTTTCATTAATAATTTATGGTGTTTATGACGTAACGGTTGTAAAAGTAATTTCAGTCACGCCACTCTCTATATATTAATATGTGATAGTTTGTTATTGCCAAAAGGTGATATATCGCTGTTCTCGGTGATTTGAATATCAGTTTTATTGCAATAGATTAGGGCTTGTTTTGGCTAGTCGTTGGGGGCAAGGTTGTCCTCGCGCGCACTCGTATGGACGTAAAGTTCAACAACGATAGTATTTATATCTGCTAGATGCTACGCTAAGCGTTTAGGGTCATTTACTTTTGCATTGCTTACTCTTTTTTTTCAGCTGCAATGTGTCGGGAGCGCGTTGAAAACATGTGACTCACACAATAATATTCATAACACTGTAAGATTCCTAGTCATCTTATTCGAGATGCCTTCGACAAATGTTTTGAATCCATGTAGCTGTCAGCAAATCGTGCCGTTTTGATAAAATAAAATGGATTTAAGTGCGTTTAACGATTGTACCACGTAATAAAAATCTAATAAAATTCCCACATGATTTATGTGTCATCTTCCAAAATTCCAAGTTTTATCATCCATTCGATATGCAGGTGCATGCATTGACGATTGTTTTGAAATTTCTTGTACAAACGCCGTTAAACACTTCGGGGAACGGCGCGCTTACTATACATCATAAAATCAAAACGAATTCACTGATAATAATGTTCGTATATAATTTGTATTCAAAATGTCCAGCGGCATCGATTCAGTTGAAAAACAATGTTGACACGTCCGACGCAGGCTGGCGCCGAATTGCAAATGACAATTGCACAATTCACATTCGGAATTCGAAAATACTAATGGCGTTCGAAATTCTAAATGACCAATAGCGCGTGCCTGTTTGTTCGTAAATGGAATAGATCGCGTTCCGGATTCAAACGACATTATTTTACGTTATTTTGGCAACTGTATTCTTTCCTGGTTGTCTCGACATATACTTATTGAGTCTGAAAATTATTCATCGAAATAACGTTCTTTGAAGAACTGAGGCCGCATCATAATTTTTCGTCTATAACTATTTTGATTGCCTAAAATTACATATTCCTCCCAAATGACAGCGGTGTCTGATTTGAAGGGCACATAAAACTGTCGTTATGAGGTCAAAATATAGGTTAGTCATTATTTAGCCGGTGATCGTGGTTCGATTCCATGGTTAGACATAATTGCGGGCGGTCTGGGATCGTTTTTACCTGATCCGGTTACGTGTTGTTTGTTTTAAGACCGATTTCTTTTATTTTTTGGTCGAGACGTGTAACGCGGATGATAAGTGGCGATCGAAAAAGAAACATAATTTTTTGCATTCCTCTTTTAAATTTTCCATTGAATCGTCTTGGGAACCTGATATGTAACTTGATCACGTAACTTGAATGGTAATTCTTGTCTGTTTTAATTGACGTCTTAGAAATAAAGGACTTCGATTACGCTCCAAGTTGTACCGATATGCGACTGTTTATCATATGCTTTTGGTAAATCACAGTTTAGTGAAGAATCTAGAGCGATTTATCTTGCCTTAAGAAATGTTAACATCTTATCATAAAGTATTTCTATTAAATATTAGTGCATTAGTGTTGTCTGTTTTTATATTTATTAACCTTAACTTTCCTTCTTTTCAGAAACCCCTCCTCCACCTTACAGTCGTTACGCAATGGAAGACCTCAAACCTAAAGGTAACTATTTTTCAATATATTTAAGTATTAATTTAAGAAAAGCTTTTCGTTAAAACAAAGAATATGAATTGGTGGGTTCAAATAATATGGAGCCCCTCAAGGTATTTTTAGGGCCATTGTGAATTCTTCAATTTTCACCTAAAGCTGGCACAATAGAGAGAAACTGCTGTTTATCTTTTTGAAGCTGTCAATACTATAAAGAATCGAATTCTTCATTTACAAACTACACCAATAATGAGGATGGAACTAAAATCTAAAGTTAGAGACTAATTTTGGGCTTCATTTGACCAATTTATTAAACAAAATGACCATCAATCTACTAACTGTAAACAATTAAGAACACATAATTCCTCATCCATATTTGATCCGATTTCCTAATATAATATAGTGGGGCATTATAAAATCATAGATCATGGTCACGGATGGTCACTGACAAAAGTCGGTAGATCGTGGAATCCGACCGCACCGGCGGCGCCCGCGCAGCTTCCTGGAAATTAGGGATGGATAGTGTTGTGCCTAAACAGGTTAAAAACATTTATCGATAGTTTTGAAACTTTAATCACAAGTAGAGTATCGTAGAACATGTTGGTAGGTCTGTCTGAAAATAGCTTACAAATCAGAGCAAACTGATAAGAATAACGACTCATATAATTCAAAACTACTTAACCAGTTTAAACAAAATCCTTATCAATAAGATTCGACAGAACTCCATTCAAAAACTTCAAGGAAAAATCGTTCCATTCACCGCAATAATTAGCTGCAATCGGAGCCATACAAAAATCACATGTTTACGTTATTACAGTCACACAAACAGATAATGATGGCGATAACCGCGAACCTCGCAAACATACTTATCGCTGTTAATTAAATACTATAGTTATTAGAGAGGGGTCCGCTGCGGTCGTGCGCCTGCGCACACCAGATAATAAGCCTCTGTTTTCGGCGATGCACTTCGGAGTGGAAGCGTTGAGATTTAATCGTAAATCATTTATTCAAATAATGATTTAAGGAAAATTTACTTACATTATTTTGAAGGAAATAACTTTACTTTAAAAAACATATTAAGCTTCTATCAGTGTTGTGAAGAATATAACGTATATTATTTCTTAAAACTCTAATGTAATAGTTATTCCACATCACTATCGACTCCCGCGCATCCCCACCGTCTCAGCCTGCGCGCGCATTCCATCGCCATCTTTAAACTACATTATTAATGCTTGCGCCGCTCAGCGAGCGGACTTTTGATTTTTTTCCCGTCCCTTTGAAGGCACCACGCGGCGTTCGGGTATTTGTTTATAATAAAGACCCTAGCGATGATGTTTCCGTATTATTTTCGGTAATAGGGATTTAAAATTGAATAATGTGAGCGGCACGTGCTTTCAGAACTTTGGTTCAATAATTTTGTATTTGACATAAGAAACAAAGTTTCAGTAGCTGTGATTCAAAAGAGCTTTACCAATCATTCAATTGTCGAATCGAGTTACATTTTTTTTTGTATTATAATGTAAAATACCGTACATAGCATGCTTTTCCTTCCTTCCGAAATACTTCAAACAAATCATCCAAAACTTACTTTAGCTTTAACCCTCGAAATAAACTATTTTATAATACTTAGGTAGCGTAAAAGCTAAGCCAGTGAAAAACCAGTTCCCAAAGATCATTAGATATTTTGCACCACGCTTGCTAATACTAATTGAGCAGGCGTAACCCTATAAATACTGTCATCCGGAAATCCCTGCCCAGTGAACGCGTGCATGGGGTGCGAAATCCACTCTATATCGCCGGGATTCCCTTGCAGCGTTCATCATAGGATTTTCCATGATTCCAGACTAACCCCCTCATTTTTCATTGCTTTTGGCGCTCGTCGCGACGATACCCATTGTTGCCTTTTAGGGTAAGGTTTTATTTAGGATATGTCCAGTTTGGCAACAGTATTTGGATGTTTGAATATGTGGGAGTCTTTGGTTTTATTGATATCTTCTCGACAATAAATTTAGATAATCTTTTTGTGAAAAAGAATTGAGAAGAACATTGGTCGGGTTCTTAAACTACCTAATGATTTGAATATTTGATAAAAAATTTGGTTGTAATCTTTACTGCAAAGTACGAAGAGCGGAAGCTAGTATTTCTAAGTATTTGAGTATAATCCATAAGTATACAATATGAACTTAGACACCATACTAAACGTTTTCTGTATTTAATCCATTGATTGATAACTTTAGTACAAGTTAACTTCAGCTTTACCTCAGTGCGCGCACAGTGCACCTCTCTCTCATTAGCCTGACGGCCTGACACATTCCACCGGCGCCTGCGCAGTTTCCATTTAGTATTCTGTTGATGTCGCATTTGGCTGTATTGTTTTTATTTATGCTACTTTTGGACTTGTTTAGATGTTGTATAAGACGTTAGCCTATCGTTGTTACACGTAATAATGCTTTGTGAAACAGGATCTAGTTGTTTTGGTATTCACTTTATACTTTCGATCAATTGTGAGACCCTGACCTGGTCTTACTTCATTTGTAAAGAAATTTTTATGTTGGGAAGCCTCAGTAAGTAGGTACAATAAAACAAAAAGGTCTCAAAACACGTCTCTATCTTCATTTTAAGACAAATGTCACATCAGTGCTGGCATACATTAGCTGTATCAAACCACTTACGGTTTGAACCTCGATATCCTGTTTTTGAATGGACCACAACCCATCCTTTTTCCAGATAGGAGTGACATTGACATTCCGGTCGGACCCATTACCGCACTTCCCCGAATCCATTCATACCTCAAAACTCTCGATTACGACCACCAAACAACTTTCAACTTTATATCCAGGCTTGAAAGCGTGTTTTTGGTTATCAGGCCAAAATGAACGTGTCCAAAAAGAATATATTTCGTACTTTGGGCTTTGTTTTTGGAGCGTGAAGTGTGTTTTTTGATTGTGAAGTGGTTATTTTCGGTAGGTTTAATGGTGATTCTGTAGCTGTGTATGTGCGGTGATAAAGAGTGTGTCCATTAACGTTATCGTGTCGGTATCGTTACGTTTATCGAGGCGCCGCCGGCGCCGGCGCCGCTCGGTGACACAAATATACTGCTAGTATTTGTCTTTTTCTTATGAAGTTTGTGTGTGAGCGTTCACGGTTATTGGCTGCTTTAAAGCCAAAACACGAAACATAGACCAAAATTGAGGAATGCAAGATCCATTAGCCAGAATTCAAACGACTAGATTATTTCTTTCACAATTTTCACGGGAGAAAACTCACTTCATCAATAATTAATATTCCTTTTTGTTGTGGTATAATATATTTTTATTACATACTTTGTTTTACGCCTAAATGGTTGATAATTATAAATTATTTTAGAAATGTAGTACCTACAAGTGAAAACCAGATATCATCAAAATGTGATAATTTAGTACATATAGGGAAAGAGCTGCATCGATCCAATCTTATCACTCTTTATGTAATACTATATCTTCCTATCATTTTCTTTGCAAACATTTTGCATTGGAAACACTCATTTAATGACAGAGTTGACACATTGACAGTTGTTAAGTCGTTACAATTCAAGCAATGTATGATAGTTTAACAAAATCTCGATTATATTGCTGAAGGAAGTGGCAAGTCTAGTAAGAAAGCAGATTAATCTTAAGTCCCAATGGATCCTAAAACCTAGTTGGTTATATTTTGAGCTCTATCTTTTTAACAACTCTCGAGATGACGACACCCATCTTTGAGGGTTAGGTAAGAGCTTTGTGGCAAAATTTCCTCATTGATAATACTTTTCATTTTATGTTAAAAAACGTTTTTATTTTATTTTCGTACGTGTTTTGCCCAGTAAGCATGCGTTGCTTGAGCATTTTGAGTACACTTATGTATTTCTGTTTTGATAAATATTTAATATCTCTACATCTATAAAAGAAACTGGCAAAGATGGGATGACATAAAACATTTGAAACTACAAGCTGAGATATCGAAAACTAATCTACTTCTGGCAAGTGCATGCCTAATTATAAACTTCAAATGAAACAACTAACGTCATATACTTGAAGTAAAGTGTTACTATGACGCCAGTGTATCGAAAATGATAATTCTATATTAATCACAATTACTTTATTAATAAGTGTGTATGTAATGAATGATTAAATTAATCATTCTGATTGGTACAGCAGTGCATGTGTCAGCTATGCGGAAAATGATGCGGGTTCATTCCCACGTGGGTATAAACTAAAACGAAGGAAACAAAATCAAAAGTTTTTATTCCAAATAGGCCGTTTTCCAGGCACTTTCATATCGTTACAATAATGACTCTAGGTACAATAGTGTCTCTAGATGAATCTGGGAGCCTACCACGATATTTAAATGGCAGACTGTCGCAGTTGTGCAAGCGAGATGACGATACACGTCGTAAAGCGGCATCTCTCTTCCTCACACGTAACGGTCTTAGTTTAAGAGATGGTGGTCAAATAAAATATTTGAGGAAAATAATTTCGAATAACATTCTGGCAATTTTCTTAATAGGCCGGTGCTGTTACTGAAAATAACATTACTGTATTTATCTTAAATAATTCTAATTAATGTGATAAATTAGAAGATAGAGTCTGCAAAGCTATTGTAGTACGTTAGTGATCAGATAGCATCATACATATCACACAAAATGCCCTACAAACGAGGATTTCATACAAATTGATGCACAGCAGTGTTGCCACTGCATCATCTCACGTTGTTTGTTTGTATCGGCTTGCGCTCGGCACTGCGCAGCATCGGCTTGTAAACATGCCGTATAAAACGTTTGTGTGTCAGATGCGCGGGCGCATGAGATGCCACGACGCGGGCACGGGACGGGACCGTACTTAAACGGGATAGCTAACGGAGTGTTACTTTGGGAATAAAAAAGGTTAATTTTTTTATAGCTTTTGAATAATTTAATCTGTTTTTGTAATAAGTGAGAGTTACATATTAAAGTCGTATAAAATGTAATTAACAGAAAATTAGACTAAAAAAATAAGATCAGCTGACAGTTTTTCACTTCAAATTTTCTTCTGAATGTCAATCGGAAAAATAAATCCTAGTTAGAACCTATTCCTTATAAGTTCTAAACTACGCGAATTTATCTACATCTAACACGCTTTCGTAAAACACTTTCTACTTCCAACAGCTTTTGTTTCAATCCCAATTTTCCCACACCAATTCTCCCCCTAAAAATCAGATAGAAAATCTTCTTAATTCCATATCTGTCAGTGATGTCGTAAGCAGTAAGGCGGCTCGCGGCGGTGTCATTGAGCTTTCAACTATTCGGTGGTACCAGCTCGCGAGCGGCCATCAAGACATACTTGTGGAATTCTTTGTACTTTTTCTTCTGAACAGATTAGTTATAATGTTCTCAAGTTATTTCTAGTATTTATATAGACTTAACTGCCAAGTAATTTAGTGGGAGATCGTTACTGATATACTTTACTTAAATGTGTTTCGTTAATGGAGAAATGATTCTACTTAAAGTTGTTTTTATTTAAAGCAATTTGTTTTTAGAGAACAAAATTGAAAGTTAAAAAACATTCAACTTTTGAAACAAAAGTTGTGCAAAATCACTTTTAAAGGATTAGATTTTAGGCTCAAGGGAATGTGGAAAGTTTTTTTGACTTTCTGAAGTCTCAAATAAAATAGGTAGAAGCAGGCATTGGTATCAGTTACTCAGGTAAATGGCTTTGTTCGCAAATTGCAAAGGAAATGCAATTAGAAGACCAAAAAGTTTCAACAACTTAGCTTTTCTGAAATCTATCACATCAATAGAACCATTCTTGTTTAGAATAACCTGATCTTTTATCATCCTGATGTAGCCGATAGTACATACAACAAGAAGTGATTACTAACTGGTATCCATACCAGCGGAGAGAGTCATACAATAATATTGTAGAGTTTTGAATGGGATCGCGCGGCTTACTGTAAACTTCCCATACACGTGGACGGCTCTACAAACATGGGTTTACTAGATAACGAGAGCCAAGTTCACTTGGTGTTTAGAAGTTTAAACTGACTGTTGATATCAATCCCACTAATATTATAAAGGCGAAAGTTTGTGAGTGTGTATGATTGTTACTTCTTCACGTCAAAACGGCTGAACCGATTTTAATGAAATTTGGTATGGAGTTAGCTGACACCCTGGATTAACACATAAGCTACGATTTAGTACGAGAAAATATCTTATTTCCTAACCACGCGGACGAAGTCACGGGTAGCAGCTAGTCGCTAATAAGGTTTGACTCTACCCTCTTTAGATTGGGTGCCTTGGCGCGTAAATTGCTTGCCAGAGTTGAAATAAAATAAAATAAATAAGATTTATTTCAGACATAATTTGGTCTAGAATATTAGTTACTTAAAAACTATGTTAAATTCAAGTAAAAGAAATAAGACTACGATTGAAATTTTGAAATAAACTATTTATGAAAATTTCTCCGTCATCAGTAAAAACCAGTCAGCAGCGTCACTGGGTTTTTTAAAGATATTTAGAAAAGAATACCTTGGGATTTTTCTATCTTAACTCAATTGATAATAGATTTCATCTTATGAATAAAAATGGTACACGCTATACAGGTTTTCGTCATGCAAGGTTTCTTTTACATACATAAGGTTTAAATAAACAGTCACGTTAATCTAATATTAGAATAATTAGCTAAATATTAAATTTCATTATCTTTTCTTGATCATTTAAAAGAAAAATATAGAAGATTCACTCCTTATTCGGGTGCGAAAACTTAAAACAACATAAAATTTCTGAAAGACTTAATTTCGTTGTAAAAATTAGCTAAATCCAAATTAATTTTACTGAAGATACTGGGAAACTAATCCTATCATCGTATGCTTAAAGTTCAATATTGTTTACCAACTTTCATTATTTTCTTTGCATCTACTACAAACCTCCAAAGCTCCTTACATCTAGTTCCAATCCTTTTGCTATAACTGCTTAGTGGTTAACAAACACGTAATTATTCTCGGTTTGAATCCGACCTTGATTTGATCGGTAATATGCTAATGTACGGCCGTATCTTACAAACTATACATGTACAGAAACATATACCTTAGATACATATTATTCATGTATAATTGATCAAATTGTATTACTACATAGTTTGAATTGCAAGGGACTTGTGAATACTGGATTATGAGACTGGAGTTGTTGCTTAGGGTTTTAATAATCTTCAACTCAACTTCGCGGTTTATAAGAGGTCACTCTTATTATTGGAGTAGGTTTGTCTTTATACTGTTTACGCCAGTAATCATCGCTTTGTTTAATTCTCTTGCAAACTTTCATATGAAGAGGCCCATATGGCATTCATAGCACAAAGTATTGAACGTGTTAAAGCTATGTACATTTGAGGACCCTGTAGGGAACAGCAAAACTCTTTTAATTTTATGATGATTGGTAGATGCTAATTATTTTAGAAACAAGTGAAATACCTACGTGCAAAAAGGTACCTACCACTTATTTTTAGGAATAAACTTAGAAATATTTGATTACTACGATTAATCTTAAGTAAAAAAAACATATTCGTTTCAGTCGTCTCAACAGGCAAACTCGATAAAATCTATAATTGTAATACCTATTTATAAATAGTAACGAGTCATAGATACAAACTAGGCGCCATTGCCCACTCAAAACAACGTATTAAAATTTAAATAATGCTGTACAAAATAAATGCACAATTTATTGCCAGTCTTATCATGTAGGGTTGCCAGTTTAACTGGTTTTTATTTAACTTGATTTATAGAACTGTTATATATAACTACACGATCATAAGAAATCTTTTCTCAAAGGTAGGTTAGGAATCCAATGAAGCTGAAATTTGTTTTCGTTATGTTCTTGATTGTCAATCCACCGTTGCTTTACACCCTAAACTGACAGAGGCTTAACGGCAACTTAAAACTGATTGTAGTTTCTAGATTTATAAGCTTTTAGAAAAAAAAGCGACTCGAAAAGGTAGGATCAACGCAGTAACTTAGTGTTGACATCTTCAATTGATTTTCTGACTTATGCGCTTCAGAATAAGTTCAAAAGTAATTACTCAACAGTCTACCTCTGCTTTATACCATAATAGAACCAAATCACTCACACATAGACACGCGTACGTAATAAATTATAACATGCATGTGTGCGTATGTCGTGATGTCACTCGGAAACCTGTCGGAACGATCAGCCATTTTTTTTTGTTTTCGATAGTTTAAAATCTTGTCTAAACATGTTTGTTTGATAGAAACAAGAATTTTCCATATTAATATATGAAAAATCTTTATTCTATATTAATTAGATTGTCGACTATTATATTATAGAGATGGTTTTATGAATTTGTGTGCCTGGGAAATAGTAGTAAGCTTAATAAATATGACGGATGAAAAGAGGCCAAGAATAGGTGTCTAGTGTCCTATTAATAATATTAACATAAAGCGTCTTGGGATTAAAAACTTTAAGATGATTCTAAAACACTCCTGGCCAATCGAATTCATCTTTTATCCAAAAATATTGCGTGACTTTCTAAAACATAATTCTTTTTTACTTTTCTCAATCATTTTTGCTTTTTCTAGACACATTTTTTTTCAAAAAAAATCTATACGATCAAAATTCTATCAGAATACTAAAAATCCTCATATCCCGATATTTTAAATCATCACCATTCTCCAATACTCATTCTGTGACGTCATCAAGATCTTCAAGAGATCCTCGTTCTCTTGCAGCCCTGGTCAGCGTATTGATATGGTGTTGTATGGTTGTCCCCAGAACACGGAGAGAGTACAGAGGATGCACGGAGGACGAACCACGAGCGGCTTGTCACGGGGTCCCTGGCTACTGACGGTGAAGGTAGGATACAACACATGTATTTGTTAGAATTAACTGTAAACCAACAAAACCCAGGGGTCTTGAATAAAGTAGACAAGAAAACATTATCTCAGATCAAAAGGTTTTATACGAGACATATAACATGGATTTTAGAGTAATTTTCTTGGGCTCATTGTGAATGCAAAATATTTGCGAAGTGGTATTAAAGTTTGTACCACTCAACTTAATATTTATAAACGTAAACACAAAATAATGTATCGAACAAAACAAAAGACCTTGCATTATTGATATTTACACCACCGCAAAACACCACCAGTTAGCTAAATGGTGTCCCAATCCCATGTCTGATGGCGAGGTAACCTTGACGATCGATTGCGGGCGCCACGCCGGCGCCACCCCACACCACGCCGCTATTAACGAGCATGGGAGCGCTGCTGCTGTCTGGCCGATGATGGGATTTCACTGGGTCTGTGGGTTGCTTACTAATGGGATATTTTGATACCACTTTACTTATAAATGGATTTTGAATGGTGTACTGCAAATTCAAATGCTAAACTTGAAGGTTTTGATGGAGAGTTAGATTTACATAACTCTAGTCGTCGTAGTTCGAGTTCTAAATTTTGTAATATGTGCACAGAGTAGATATAGAGAATTACAGAGTTAGATAAAACATGGTTTACAGACACAGTTAGGTTAGAATGGATTAAGTACCATCGAACTTATCCTTTAGCAATATAAACTTGAACAGAGCTCTAAGCTTTCCTAAGACAAAGGTGGTGTTCTAAAATGGCAACCTACCAAAATCTAGTACGTGTATAAAGACCTAGCCCCACTTCACTCAAGATTATCTTTTCTTTTTCTCTAATGAAAGTTTTTCCTATTTTTCCAGAACGTCAGAGCTGGGAGTCAGAATGGTGTCGGCTTGCATACTGGGAGCTGACGCAGAGGGTGGGTCGCCAGTTCGGAGTCAGGGTGAGGGCTGTGGACGTCTTCGGAGGCGGAGGAGGCGCCTGTGGGTCAGGCAGGCACGGGCTGTGCTTGGACGCCTTGGACCAAAGGGGGGATGCACCGCAAGCTGAGCAGGTGAGGACATACGAACTTAGACCTTCAGTACGCTGCAATATAAACTATTTTCCTATCAAAAGTTTTTAAAAGTCGTTTGGAGTTGTTAGTTTGTGAAATGGAACAAAGAAAAACGGTTTTGATTTACTAACACAAACCTTTAAATAAATTCTAAAGGCAAATTATTAATTCAGTAGAATTTCAATCGATCAATACGATTTGATCAAGGTGTTTCTAAAGATGACTAGTCACCTCACAGTTTAGTTTTAAATATCACAAAATAAATGTATTAACAATCTTTATAATCTAAGTAATAATGGGCATTTGTAAGAGGCGTTGCAGATTACAATTCACAATAAAGTAGATTGCTACTACGATTGAGAGTAGGAAGGCAACTGATAACCCCTGATAACCTAACCTCACGTACGAGCCGTCTTTGTTGGACATTAGCACGGTATTATACTGATTTTGAGTGTTATGTACATAATTATATTATCATGTGGAAGTAGTTTATGCAAAAGTTTGTACTGTATTTTGTGGAAATGGATAGGAATAGGGATGACGCATAAAGAGTAGGTATAGGTACCAAAATAAATCAATATCTTGGCTTTTCATAGTACGGAAAGAGAATTTATTCGATGTAACACTGTTATTTACCGTAATACTTATTAATCTAATTTCTATTCAAGTTTTCATGCAAGAACAGAAGCTAACGTTCCCTTTCTATCATTTCAGGTGAAAAAAACAAGAGCAAAGATCGGTCTCGGCGTCACCCTGTCACTGGAATCTGATGGCGTGTGGCTTTACAACCGGAGTCAGGAGCCAGTGTTCGTCAGCTCACCAGCGCTAGACGCAGCAGCTGCCAAAGCCTTGTTAGTGTGGAGGGTGGCTCCAGGCCACTGCCTCTGCATCTTCGATCCCTCGTGCCCGCCGCCAGCGGTCTCGTTGCCCCACATCGGCCCCGTAGACCCCAGGTCCGTGAGGATCTCGTTCGCGAAGGGCTGGGGCCCGAAGTACTCGCGGCGGGACGTGACAGCGTGCCCCTGCTGGCTTGAAGTCCTGCTGGCGCCCCCGAGCTGACGCTAATAGAGTGCAGTGCTTTTCGCGAGGCTATTTGCTTTGGAAACTTAATTAACGTACTAGGTGTTGTGATAGCTCAAAATACTCAGTTATTTGTCATGCACCTTTACTTTTAACTCTTAAAGTAGGATCTTTGCCTTTGTGGAAGCGAGACGGTGCTATACGTCCCGTATAGAGCCGTGTCGCTTCCACAACGGCAATAGTCCTGTATTGAGAGCTCTAAGTAAGTGGACGGACTTTAAGTTCCAATTGTACGGTCTTGGTCGAACCCAAAGCAAATAGCCTCACAAACATTTTGAACTAAGTGGAAAACAGACCATAAGTGAAGTGCAGACATTTTTAAATGAACTCAGTGAAGTTTTATTATTGGACCTTATACACGCTGAAGGAAGCGGTCATCTAGGTAATATTAAAGCAATAGTGGAGTCCTGCTCGCTCCCTTAAAATAGAGCATAAACATACACATTATTATATAAAGCTTAATGCCAATAATATTTAACAGGTGACACATTTTCCATGGCCTGAAGTGTAGAGTGCGTTGCGTTGGCGACCACTCGGTATTTTTACATCTCTTGTTAATAATGGTACATTATGTTTTGTTATCATTATGTATTTGTTACTTAAATACCTGTAATGCCGTTACATAGACTTATAAAATACTAGTCTACATACAAGTTCTTGGTACTTTAGTGTTAAAGTATCAAGACGGCAGAATGCGTAATTTTTTAAAGTCATTTTTGACTCTTACCATAATAATGTAAATAGTTTTGTTGGTTAACGTGCGTATGGGGCCTTGCTTGTTGGTTAATTCTACGTTATTTGAGGGTACTTGTGAAAAATACTGGACTGTATACGACTTCATGTTTTCATTTTCATTATTTTCAGGGTACCGTGATTAAATAACTTCTTTCTGTTGTTACTTTAATTCCTAAAAGAGTAAAATTCAAAATTTCCCTGAGATTTGCAGATAATTTATCTTTGTTTTACACCTTGATTTTCTAAACTAAGCTCTGTTTTTATATAATGTTTAATTTTTGTGGTTATCACGGCACCCTACTTCATTAATATCATATTATTGTAATCGCAGTGCCATTTAGATATTCTCATAAGTTGGAGCTAGCCAACTTAGTTGCGGAGTACTCAGATACACGGCAGTATTTCCCACGGAACCCTCACCATCGAATCTGAGGCCTTATCATGTAAATAGTTGACTATTCAAGTCATTCATACTGTACATATTGTATAAAAACTCGGCTTTAAGACAATGCGAGACTGTATATATAATGTTACATATATGTACTATAAATATTTGTAATTAATTATTTATAATTATGAAATATGCCTTACCTTAGCAAGTAAATTATTTAAGATATAGATAATAATTTCAAAATGATTTTTTTTTACAAAAAAATAGACGTGATCGATATATGATTTGACACAATTTTTGTATTTGAGAATTCGTTCATTGAATAAGGCTGTGTGAAAAGCATTTTATTGACCTCAAAAGGAAAAGTTAATTCTTCCGTTTTTGGAACCTCTTAATATTTGGATATTTCTGTCTCGGTTCGGTTGACAGGACCAAGAATCCGTTGGCTTCAGTAGGTAGTAGATCTTGCGCACCAATTAAAATTCCACCAGAATTGGCAAATAGAATGTTCTCGAACGCCAGGGACAAAGCTAAATCATCAAAGTCGTGATAAATGGGAGCAGGAGATATTCGCTTGCAGTTTTAACTCTTAAGTTAAATAAAGATCTGCCGATAATACTTTAAAAGTGCAATCTTATTGATTAAATAGATTTAATAACCGATAAAAATGTGCCTTGTGTTATAATGGAATAATAATATATAGTTAATGGGGTAATCCTGTCTTGTGAGTAAGTAACAGTCAATTTCACTGGCCTCTAAGAATTCTATACATTGATATAAATATATAATTTTTTATTGTTAAGCCTGCTGCACACTGGGCCGTAACGTACAACTGTATTAGCTTAAACATCAAGATTTCTTAATTTAACTCTCAGTTTATAATCTCTGTTTAACATTCCTCTCTTTCTTACAAATTCCAATAAAAAGGAGAGATAATATTTAAACAAACGAAAGTGTCTTAATCAATACTGTATCTACACTTCTCCCAATTCCGAAAGGGAGAAACAGAGGGACTCAATTTAAATTCCGTCCAATTATTGGATATTTAACATAAAATAAAATTAAAGATGGATGTTTCACGTTACGCCTCAGTGTGTCGCAAGTATAAATCCTCGAATTTAAGTGTATAATCGCTTATATGAAGTGGTTGGACAATAAGAAGTAAATTCTAGTCTACATAGCAACTGTGCTTTATCGATGGTTAAGTTGTGCAGTCGGGACAAATATAATGTAATGATATGACTGTAAAATATGGGGTTATACTTCATATAATAACTGATATGTAAAATAATTTTATTGATGGCATCAGAAAATTTGTTCTGAAGATAGAATTATGGAGAGAAACTGATAGTCTTTTATTTTAATAAATAAAATGAACATTTTGGTCTACATTGTCGCTTTTGGATGTACTTAATAATATAAGTCTGAAAAGAAATGTGACAGATGTAATTTTTTAAAAGTTTCTGACCAATGTCAAAAGAAAAATAGTTTTTTTGGAGAGTTGGTCGCAATGATGAAAGTGTAAAACCATATTTTACATAAAATCAAGTTAAAATCATGTACATAATGCGAAAGGCAGCTTTTTCACAATAAATGTATTTTATTACGTCACAAAAGCATAATTTTTGAGTTATTTATTATTATATTTCGGTAAAAGCTGGTTAGTCAATGCATTAGACTGATGTAGCATCTATCGATGGTGTTTTGACATATTTTTAGTTTATTTGTCTTCAGAAAGCTTATTTAAAAAGAATTGTTCTGTGTTTTACGATTTTCACTTCCTTTCAATAGTAATTTATAATTCAAGATAGCTATATGTCACTATAATATTAGTTTCATTTCTAGTTTTCTGTTTTGTAACTTGTTATTTTTTACTTTGTTTCTGTGATTTTTTTCTATTGAGTATAAATAGTTAAAAATATGTCAGACAACTAAAATAATATAAAAATTGAATAATGTAGATAGTAACTGTGCTCCCTGATCGCCGGTAAATTGTTGTGAGTTCGACTGAAGAGATGGATGAAATTAGGTTATGATAAATTATAAATAAAAGAGAAATATTTTTAAAAACTTCCGCCGTTTCATTGGGTCCTCGAAATACCATTTATTCCTAATAAACATATACCTACAATACACACATAAAACTAAATACAAATTTCCACTTAATTGATAAAACACACTTAGATTACATTAAAATTACAGATATTTTAACAATGCTAATCAAATAAGTAAACAATTTTAGTTGTTTTTAATAACACAATATACCTTTTTTAACGAGGCAAAAATCAAATAAGTACAGCTACTAATTCACATTTTGAGCCTTATTTGTCAATTATGAGAATTTGGACATTTTACACTTATAATTACATAAATATTTACATTTGTTCCTATACATAAACAATTACACTAATTTCTTGAGAGTGGTGTTCGGCACTAAGAAACACGCCGTACCGCAAACTGGAACAGAAAAATGTATCATTAAAATAAGCGCCATCTATGTGTAAACTTCTGTACTAGTAACAGGCGTCGTAGTTCAGTTGTAGGACGCAAGGTTTGGGGGCGCTTTATGACTAGAGGGTTATAAAATGTGTGTTCTGCCTCTCTAAGATAGAGGAAGGACAGTGTCATGATGGGCACACAACATGTTGCAACTCGCTGGAAAACTAGATGGAATAAACTTGTTATAGGGAAGAATGGAATGCTCTAGAAGAACACTTTGCCTTCGATACGAACGAAATAGCAACATTGTACGACTAAGTTGAAAAAAAAGGTTCTTTTTTAGTCTGTTTCTCCTGACTGCCCTTTAAGAAATAATTTGAATATAGAATAATATTTTTTGAAAGTATTTCAGAACTGTTGTGAGTGGTCAATATTAAAAGATAATTGTTGTTTTCATACCTGCTAGAACGGAGCCAATAGTAATGAAAGGCGGGAGGCATCCGTAGTCAATGAGCGCGGGAAAGATGACCGTGCCGGTGATGGTGCCAAGACGACCGCTCATCAGAACTGTGGCCATTGCCATAACTCTGAAACAAGACGAGAAAGATATTCAGAAACTTGTTTACAGCATGTTCATATACCCATATTAGATGATTCTCGATTATCACATGCTGTCTTATTTCCTAGTTTTTTGGTTCGCGTCAAACTGATATTGTAGCCTTATCTTTTGACTTTTGTTACATTGGACAACATGTTTTTACTTCTTCGATATCCACCGTCACTAAAACGATGTATTATGTACGAGATATCATATGCTCTAACTCGCTATATTAATCTGTGTGTTCATTGTATTTTCATCTATTACCTGAGAGACGTCGGGAACAGATCCACAGTGATGCTAGACAGCGATGCAGCAGTCAGCGAGGTGAAGGCTAATGCAGTGGTAACCATGGCAACCACCGCCGCTGCACTGGAGCCTAAGAACGGCAACATGACGATGATCACCGCGCTAGAGACTCCGCAGAACCCTGCTACTACCCTTTTGCCACACCTAAAACATAAAAAATCAATGAAATTATATTATCACAAAAACATTCATATTCACACTATGAGAGCCAGCGAATGGACGACGTTGCCGTGAGAGGCCTAGCAAGCGGTAGCGTGATGATCTTAACGCTTACCGTGCGGGCTGGTTATATGCGGCCCAGAACAGAGAATTGCAGAATGATTTGGGGGAGGAGATTTGCCAAGCATTGGAACACAGTGGGCTAGATAAAAAAAAACATATTTGAGTGGTGATGATAATCACTCCTAAAAATGTTGGGTCAATAATTCTTGGCCCATGTTCTATGTCTGTTACTTCTAAAAGGTAAATCTAAGGTTGGGGGCTACTCTTTAGTTATTTTAGGTGGGCTGTCAATCATCCCCGGACTTCGCCAACTATTTTCAGAAATCTTCTGAATTACCTGCTCTTCAATTAAAAAATATTCGAAAGAATAATTCCAACCTGTTAACCAAAGCCCCTCCAATCCCATAAGTCAGTACTGAGCCAGCTCCCACGGCGGCACTCTGGAGATAGGTCAGCATGTCAGTGGGTATCGGCACGCAGATCTCAGTGACGTCAGGCTGGGCGGCCGGCGCGATGGCGGAGCACAGGCTGCTCGCGTCGTTGCTGATCATGGCGGCCAGCTGCGGGTACCACAGCCTCAGGGTGTTGGAGCTGGGTGAGGAGGGACTAGAGTTAATATACATTGTTTAGTTCTTTATGTGGAAAATGGCTTATGCCCATAAAATGAAGAGGGGTTTTTTGGAAAATGAAAAACTTTACCGAAAACAAAAAAAAAACGTAGTTTCTTTGTGGAATTGTATTGATAACACTAGAGCATAGTAATAACATCTTCAAAAGTAATTTCGCCATGCAAACCAATGAAACATGATTAAAAAGCTTTTGTCAAGCTCAAATAAAATACAACATCATTTTCCGGAGCAATACCGCTTCATCCCAGTAAAGTATCGACCCACATTCTTGGAACAGTCACAAACAGATCCCGTCTTAATTAAACAGAGGCGACTAATTGCAACCGGACTTACCGCTTGCAACAGACAAAAATGGCGACCAAACAAGACCAGTTCGTAGCAATATTAATTATACGTTAGGATAGATTAATTGTTTGGACAACGGAATTTTAAGTTGTTAGTTGACAGACAAGTAATGGTTAAGACTGGTTAAGCCTTATCAAGAGATTACTATTTTTAGAATTGATTACGGATAAGTATGTGGTTTGAATTGATACAGATGATCTGGAATAGTGGGTGTTGCTACACACTGGTTCACAACTAATTAATGTAATAGCTTAAAACAGGGAGCTTGAAAAGAAATAGGGGAACAAGAAAGTTCCTATGTACCTACATGATCAGAGAATGACAGGATAACTACATGTCACTATAACATTAGTTTAAATTTTAGTTTTCTTTTTTGTACCTAACTTGTTATTTTTTTGGAACAAGAAGGTTCCTATTGAGAATACTTACCCAAACATGCAGCCAATGTGGATAGTGCACATGAGGAAGAGCCACTGCACATGCGGCGGTCTGAAGAGAGGCGCCAGCTGAGCGCACCCTCCTTTCAGGGCAGCCAGACCTCGTCCCTGCTGCTCATTCTTCTCTTCTACTAGGACTTTCACCTAGAAGTAAGAAAGGAGGAGAATGGATTATTTCAAATTTCTGGTTTCATCTTCAATTATTTTCTGTTGAACAAGGAAGAGGGTCATTTAGGAAAAGTGTCATGTTATGTGTCTTTTAAACTAAGTAATCTTTTGATCAGCTCTCAACTAGACTTAATCAACTTTAATTCAACATTCATACCCCAATTTTTTGGTAACTGAAATAAATCTTTATTTGCTACTCAGAGCTTAGGGTATACTTATGAACTTACAGGATACTCCTCAGCTGGTTTCCCAGTGTTTAGTCTGTATATGGTTCGGAAAACAGCCATAGCCTCTTCGTTCCTTCCTCTCGACATGAGGAACTTGGGGCTCTCGGGCAGGCAGAAGAACGCCATGCCAGTCAGTAGCGGCACCAGCGCCGTGGCGAACAGGAACAGGTTCCAGGAGTGGATCACTGGAATGACGAAACAAAATTTTGTTTATTGAAGTAGCTCAAGCTGAGGAGCTATAACCGCATAAGTGAAACGATCACAGGTTAAGCTGAGGAGGTCAGATAGGCAATCTGGTTTCTTAAAGAACCTCAGAGTCCAGTATGATATTTCTAACTCAATCATCCGATCACACTTACCAATACTATCACTAAAGAGATGGAACTCCCAGTCTTTGGTGAGGATAGCCCAGGCCAGCAGTGGGAGCGTGGTGTTGGCGATGGTGTAGAACAGGCTGGTGAGGAGTATGACGCGAGCGCGCAGCTCCGTTCGGTGCAGCTCGGCTATGTACGAGATCAGGACGGCGAAGGGACCGTTGAACCTAGAAGAGGAACAAAAGGCTGGTGATAATGGGAAGACTGAATTTTTAAATTAACTTTCTGGTATTGGGAAAAAGGGGAGACGTGCCATGGCACAAGTGACCGACTGTATCATTTCGTTTCATTCTTGTCCATATGAGTTTGAAAAATGTAATCAAGGCCAATCTTGGCCTTGATTACTAAGCAAAGGTAAAATACAAGGCAAACTCGTACAGATATACGAGTATGTCTGCTTTTTTAGTTATTTTTCAAGTTTGCCTTGTATTTTACCAAAAACTGATTAAAACAACAAGGTGAATGTTTTTGAATCCTAAGGTTGCAATCACAGACATATTAAAGATGGGTTTAATTATTTACTCCGTTCACTTTCCGGAGAAGTGATAAAGCTCCCTAATTACTTGAGTGGTTTGATTTTTGATTGGTTTGCCATGTAACGGTCTCATGTATAATATTTAACTGCTTCAGAGAATATTCCTTGGCACTACATTATAAACCACGTCTTAAATAGAATTATTTATATCCTCATAAATAACCAGAGACGTGGAACAACAAAGCTTGAATATTATTTTAGTAGTTAGTAGTCGGTTTCAAGCTCAAGTGGAACCAAAAATACTTTGTTAAGTAAAGTATTGCATTGCTAAGCAAAAAAAAATCCTGATGACGAAGTAAGCCTCAGCCATCGTTATAATAGTTTAGATCTAAGAAAACCTAGAACCAACAGCCAGTAGGAATGTAATTTGAGTACAGAGTAGTCGTTAAAGCTATAGCTAGCAGCAAACATTCTAAGTAGGTACACTTACAGGAATCCACTGGAGAACCTGGTGACGAGTAGCATGGCGAAGTTCTGGCTCATGGCGGCCGTCATCTCGACCAGGCCGGAGCAGAAGAAGCCCCACACCATGATCCGTCGTCTGCCGAGCGTGTCCGAGAGGAAACCCCACACCAGCGCGGATGAGATCATACCTGGAACGAGGAGAAGGATAAAATATGATTTAGAAAATTTGATATTTAAAATATCTACCCACGTATTTTAATGTCACATTTTAAATTTTGACAGTTTTTATAGTTGTAAATTGCATTGTTATCAGATTCGAAGCTGCCTGAAAATTTCAGCTTGCTAGCTTATCGGGAATTGCCTCAAAATGGAATTGCAAAAATCCAACCAGAACGACAAACAAGAAAGAGAGTTTATAAAAGCGTGGGAAAATGTTAAAGACGGATGTGAAAGGTTAAGAATACTACAATGCATATTTCTCACCGGGAAGCTGGATCACGGATCCCCAGATCTTAAAGCATTCTAGTTGCCGTTGTGGAAGGGGTATGGAGGAATACCTTACACCTGTATATAGTATAGACCATGCTTTGTGTATTTCTTCTTAAGTAATGTTCTTAGATTTTTCATTTTCGAAGAAAATTTTTACATTATCCTTTTTAAAATAATTTCGATGCCATTGGAAATGTTTAGAGGTTGTATCGAAATATATGTTTATCAAGATTGCATGATATCAGAAAACTATTTCTGAAGTAGGTACTTCCCGAGCTGTATCGGTATCAAATGATGAGCCTTAAATATTTGTTCAAAGTCTGGTGACTCTTTGTGTATTCGACACAATGATTATTTGCTAGTAGAACATATATTTACATACAAACAAACAACTAAATATAGTAATTAACTGATTATTAAAAACATGTTATTTATTTAGCTATCTATCAGTGTTTTGTCTTCGTAACGTCTTGCGTAAGTTTAATGAGTCATTTGAAGGCACTCAGGTTATTTTGGTGGACAATAAAATTACTATTAATTAGTATGTATTTGGCAGCCATTATAACTACGTGTAGGCAGGTGTTTAGCTTAATAACAAGACTAGTATTAGTGTTCTTATTAAGGACATGTCTGTTTAACTTCCTCTCAATATTAATGCCTTAGATGTCTGGCCACATAGTTGCTATTAGTTACCTCTTTATCAAAGTGGTTTTGAATTCGATTCCCGGTATAACCAGTTTCAAAATTCAAAGCGAATAATTTTGAACTCATGTCCAAATTGATGGGAGAAATAATTTTATGAGTCACAGAAAATAAGGATATGTTTTAGCTTTCTCTAACGAAAATTGTTTCCAGCTAATTTTGTACCACCGATAGGCTACCGATAGCAGCTTCTACTTTTCCACTTTTTTCCCAGCGACCGTCTATTGATCACAGATATGGTTCCGTGGATGGGTGATGTATGAAATATCGACTTCCTCCATATTTCGGAAGCCACGTTAAATTGTGAATTGAAGCTAGATAGTCTGACAACCAGTCTTGGTACTCCTTACTCCTTCTATAAAACACTAAGGAAGCCGAACAAAGTTGAGAAAAGGCTAGTCTGATGATGAGGAGTTTTCCTATCGCCTCGGTACTGTCATACGCATATTCTATAGCTACCTAATACAAACACTGAACAAATACAGAATAAATATTTCCGTGATAAAGAAACTCGACCTTACTTAATACTTTGTACATATAATTATTGTGTATACAAAATCAGTGAGTAATTTTACATAAGAATGACGTCACTGCGTCAATATTTGTGTGGAAACTGTGCAGGTGTTTGTGATAGCGATAATGTAACAATCAACCGACATGTGTATATATTGACTGACACTATTTAGTGACACCTTATCGAAATGTAATTAATTGCACATTATTGCTAGTTTCTTACTAATTTATTGTTTTTTTGTTATGCTTTGTGTTGTTAGGATCCAGTTATCATGTAGTTTCCGTATAAATATAAAAACGTGGGGAAATAGAACTTTATTGTATAGCAAATGAATTATGTGTCTAAGTAGTTTGATTATCGATTTTGATGCATCGATATTATAATATCATTACGCACTCTCGTTTTTTATAAGTAAGAGTACACACCTTCTAAGAAATCTTCCTGTTTAAATCCTATTTAACTCGCAGAAGGTTGTCATTCATAACTGTTATCAGTCACACGTGCTCCCAAAAATCTTAGCATTACGCTTGTTGACGTGAGAAACGCCAGTATGTTCAAAAAACAATATCAAACTGTAGACACACACAAAACACATACAAAGGCATGGTTTGTTTGTTTGCACCATGCTAGCTCACTACGGGTTGTCGTTTTCTAATTCCAATATTTGGAAGCCAAGTTTCCTCACGATGTTTTCCTTCACCGTTCCGACTATGGTGATTTAGAATAATTAAGAAAACATTTAATTATAATAATAAGTAGATATAGTTAGAAGGCTACTTTATTTTCAGTACGTCAGCCCAGATAGATATTTATTTTCTTGCCAATTGCATCATCACTGTGTCAGTGAGTACCGGTGAATGTCAATGACAATCGTATTTTTTAGGCCAGATTTCAGCCACATGGGTTTATAGGAGAATCTCATTAAATATCAGGCTGTTTGGATGATGCGAAATATTGTGAAATGGAAATATTACACCGTCCTCCCTATGATACATTGACGAACTGTAATGTGTGTATATTATTATTTTTTATTTAAATATAAAAAGGAACGCATCATTCTAGAGCAAATTCTCTGTTTACCGACTGTATGCATTACTATTTGTTGTGTCAATAACATCATCATGTGTGCCAAAAGATTTAACTGTGATTGTATTCTTTTGTGTGTTAAAATAAAATGGCACCATGTAAATCAATAAACAATGTATATCTGAGATACATGCACATGTATATTTGCTCGTACAATTGTATCTATGAAGATATGCACAAAGTCAAGGAACCACAACGTTCCAAATGGTATTATCAAGATCACTTCGAATTTGTGAAATAAATTATTTTTTCATCATTTCTGCCACCTCACCTATCTGCTACGCCATGACCCATCCTTTTGTGTGGATCTTGTAAATAGAGATTCCTTAGTCCCAGTTTTTTAGCACTTACATCACATTGGAGTATATTTACAACTGATAGCTGCAATAGGTATCCTCTACCACAGCCTTCCCATAGTGACGTAGTAAAATTTGATTACAAAAGTCTGACAATTCAAATGCTAAGCTAGTTATCCATCATTTATTTGTCATGACTGTGAACTCTATCCATTTGGATAGATTCAAAGGTTGTAATTGTCGACACACATCTAATGTTCTACTTACCCCCATAAGTCATGGCAGTGATAGTCCCCATGTCGAGGAGACTGAGCCCCATATCGCACTGGGCCCTCGTGAAAATGTAGCTGATGGAGCTGGTGACGGACACCGCGCTCCAGAAGGCGGGCAGCGTGCAGAACATCAGGGCGATGTTGAACCTGCCATAGCCGGTCGCTGCTATAGCCTCCTCGAAGTCTGACGGCTCAGGCTCTGGAAGGGGCGAAAATGGCTTAAAATGCGAAAACAATCATTAAAGACATTATGATGCTTTGTTATTTTAGGCCATATTAAGAAAGGACCAAATGACTTGAATTTAGTGAAAACTCTGAAGGCACATCCTGGATTACAGGATCCAAAAGATTTTGGATCGCACAAACGCTTGTCTGACTAGTTTCAATGAGATATTACGTAGTATTGTTCATTAAATCTGACAATTGTTTTGGTACCAAAATTAGTCATTCTTAAATCTTCTGTTGCCCAATTTATCTGACCTGTGTTTGGGCATACTGAAATAATTTACCAAGTAGCAGTCTAGGGGACAAAACACAAACCTGTACTATTCATACAAGATTTTGGTCAGTTAGCAAGTGCACGACCACGAAGTTAGGATCTTATTATGGACGTATTATGGCCATAAATAATCTGCGCTTGTGTGCGTCACCGTGTTTTGAACATATTCCGTAATCAGTTGCGCTCGATGCTCGTTAGCGCACCTTGGAGCTTCCAGAAATAGTCTTCGTAAACCTTGTCTTATTGAGATATTACAGCCAAAACGAACTCACAATTTGCCTTAACTTGTCAACAAATTCATTATCTTGAAGGCGATTTGTTGAAAGAAGTGGATATAATGATTAATGGACCCATGATGAAGTTTAGAGTAGCATGCATTATGACAAATATTGGATAATACAACATTTTGTTTTTGTTTTTTGGTTTTTCTTTGATATGCTAAAATGAATAGTTTTGACGTGGATTATGCAAAATATTCAACATGTTATGTATGTTCAACATGTATATTTAATATGCACTTGGTCATCAACGGGTAAACGCATACGATGCTTTTGTAAGCAGAAATTTCATCGTCACCCCGGGAACTAATAATGATACAATTTGCCCAAAAAGTCTTGACCACATAATTCGAAAAAGATCTTAAAATTCTCAAATGACTGCAAAAACAAAGAGCTTCGCATCTGAAATTCGCCAATAACTCGAGATCAAAACACACCCGTCTCGGAGTCGTCTGGTTTTAACCTGAAACATTGGACTCCTGCCATTTCCCTGGCCTCTCGTCTTTGTCGATAAATGTCATTCCGCTCAGTTTTATTACAGCTCGCTTTAATTTTAATATTGTTGGTATTTGGGAGGTTTTGAAGGTTAATTGGGAAATGAAGATCCCGATTGAGGTCGGGATTGCGGTATTTAAGAGTCGTCGGACTTAAATGGACTGGGATGTTTTCTTTTTAAACTGTTTATGTTCTTTCAGGTATTCGTGCATTATAATCGTATTGTTATGTATGGTAGACTATAATATTGTTTTTTGTCTATCATTTAGTGTGATATAAATGTTTTATCAAACCTGAGCTTTGGGTAGAGGACACACACACAGATTTTGTTCCTGAATCAGTACGTCTAAGAGGACCAGCAAACCACGTACCTAAGGACCGGTCTCTGCTCTCACACTTTCCACCAGTTGGCGACATGTAAATACAATAAGCCTATGATAATATTCAGCGACCACCACAATATTGGCTGAGCACTACGTCACGTGTAATCCATACACACATATTAGCTTCCGAATACAGTGTCCGAATAACTAGCAACTCTTGTGACTATAATGGCGTAACGTTAGCGAATTTTTAATCGAAACAAATATTAATTTTGTAGTTAGGTTCCGAGCCTTGACCGAGCTAAGTGGTTTAAATTTTTCTCTTTCAAATGTATTAATCGGGGCTCAAAAAATTACTTACTTATTTTTTTGGCCCCCGAATTAATTTATACAATCAAAAGAGTATCTAGTGTCTACAGGAAATGAAAAAAAAGGATTCAAGTTTAACAAAAAGAAATATTATTTGGAAAAAATCCTTTAAAATTAACTAGTTGAAGATAGTTATAATGTTCTAGTTACTGTATGAATGGGTCCTAGTTTCCATAGTGGAATAAATCAAGTCAATACAGAGGTTTATTGTCCGCAGGTTAAGAGCCGCGAACAAATGTGACTGTCTCAATGTCATCACTACATACCTGTGGCTTATACTGTTTGATTTAGGCGTGGAGGTTACTTATCATGGCACTAATTTGGGGGTGAGTTGTGAACATTTTGGGGTTAAATAAGAAAGTAGGGGAAGTGTAAGAAGAGATCGTTGAAAAGAAGACACGCAATCATAAACGGATTAAACTACAAGTAATCTCCGTATTTATAAATTTAAGAATTTTTTTACTTCGACTTTCTCCGAGGCTTATAATTTAACGATTTGTTTAAAATACAATAAGACAGGAAGCAATTTGTTCTAAACGGTAACATTCACCTGCATATGCAAAGAAATGCAGGCTACTTACAATCAGAAATCAGTTTCCCTGGTCCATTAAACAAAGGATTTACTAACATATCACGTCACCTTTTCAGATAGCTCTTCCTTGACTAATCACCACGTCTGTTCAAAGTCCAAACAAATACCATAAATCAGTACTCACCCTGAGCCAGCTTCTCCAAATTATTCGAAGACAATCCCGTAACCTTGAAGAGATGATCATGAGGGATCTCCTCCTTCACCACATTGGCTTCCGCATCACTCTTGGTCCTCACCATCTTGATGTTAACCGAGCAGCTTGTATAGAAAAAACATGTGCGTAGCGAAGGACCATTCTCAAAGAAATGGCGGTAGTAGGTAATGATAATGTAATATATCAGCTATGGCGTGTGCAAAGGCTCTGCTTGTGTTCTGAACAAACACGGGTCTGTGCTAACCGCCCCGTTACTGTATATTTGGTGATAAAACTAGATTTTATCTCTGAATGCGTCTTTGTTTGTTTGAATACAGTTTCAGTTTGTATCGATAAAGATATGGAGACGAGATTTATAAATCAGTAAAAATGTTGTGTTTGTTATATTGAATTGAGTACGGTTTGATGATTGTGTGAATGTTGTGTTCATTAGTATTAAAGTATTGTAAATAGATTTCACAATAGTTTTTCAATTACTAGAAGTTTGAATGATTATCGTTTCGAACGCAATGGGAATATAACACGGAACTCTATTAAAGAGGGTCCGCCGTCGGTGTGTCAGTACGTCTGTCACCAGACACATAAACCCCGCTAGTTAAACATTTAATATTTTCACGGTTACGGTTACGGTCACAAAATGTTGGATGACACCAACTACCAAGCGATTGGTTTTTGAACCTCTTCATCCATTACAAATTCAAATTCTGCTGATGCGATGTTGACTTGGCTGCTTTCCATTATTTACTGGATGTACTTCAAGATGCAACTACTGTAAACTACTACCAACTATTTGTGAACAAAAAGAGAGGTTGTTTTTGGTCTAGTATATCTAGCGATGCAGTAAATATGTTGTTCTGCTGAGCAGTTGTCTTTACACCGTTCACTGTTCCGACATTTTCCAATAAATGATTCAAACAGGTAATGTTGAAGAGCTCCAGTGTTACTCCTACAAGCACTAATATTATAGTCGGACG
This sequence comes from Trichoplusia ni, assembly GCF_003590095.1. Classification (NCBI taxonomy): domain Eukaryota; kingdom Metazoa; phylum Arthropoda; class Insecta; order Lepidoptera; family Noctuidae; genus Trichoplusia; species Trichoplusia ni. Next base: position 17,326,273 of record NC_039481.1, on the reverse strand, counting down.
TCATGACATAACGGATGGTGCTTTTTAAAGCACTCCAAGCACCCCTTTTTTGAAGGTCAATCAAATAGTTATTTTAGATAGCACCCTGATTTGCCCACCCTTAATTGCTTCCTCTCTGCTCTTGCTTCAAATGAAGCGACTAATATCACAGCAAAATAACGAATAATTGTTTTTTTTAATGGAATGATGTTTATAAAAATAAAAATTGTTCTATCTAATATAATATTTGTGTTTCTTTTTTTAGGACACAGTAATATTTTTTTCCTATTATTGGTCTTTATAAAATCACTTTGGGTTCTTTAAATTAGTGCTAACTAGTCTTACTACTTGATATTACCCTTTATAATATATCACAGCAGTAAAATTGCAAATTGTTAAAACTATCACGTGATGGCCACCCATCCACTTTACAACCTCAGCAAGCGTAGCTTAACCTTTACAGTGTATCTTCTTACCTATTAACTAAATAATAGTAAACATTTAAGGTCAACATCTCCCAGGTCTTTCGGGGTCTCAATGTCAGTGTTAAAATAGCCGGTCATCGTCCTTTATCTAAGCGTGAGTGTTTGTGCGCACGCGCACGTGGTAACTGTGTAACGAGGTGATGAACCTGCGCTTATCTGGGTTACAGACTGTTTTTTATGTAAGGTTTGGATGCGTTTTTAATATTATTTGTAACTGTGTATTTGTTATGTTGGTTGAGGTTGTAAGATTTTCAAATTTACAAAGGAGGATTCTTGATTTGACTGGTGTTTTATTGTATTTTAAAGAGTTAGAGAATTTTCAAATATTTTTTAGTCGATCACATTTCAATATGACTAGAACAAAAAAGTTTATTTATTTCAGTAACTATAGAATTTAACTGAATAACAAAAAAATATCTTAACAATTTGGTTAAGAAATGTTTAAACTCTGCCCTGTTTACATTTATACATTTATTGTACCTACCCATTACTTGTAAGGGAATTCTCCTTGGACTTTGCCCTTCAATAAACATACAGACCACACAACTTCTGGACTTGGGAACAAAGTCCAATAGTACCGGGAGCAAAATAGATGCCTTTAAAATTTAATTTAAAATTTATAATCGTGTAAAGACAATTTAATTGCCAATAGGTAATGTTTTTTTTTATTTGAGATTAATTTTTAATAGGGAATTGCTTTGATTTTGCTTACTACCACAATTAAAAGCGTAATCAATAAATAAATATTGTAATGGGAGGTTTCAAATAATATTTAATTCCTATTTTGTTATATTTTTATATAGAGAACACAAACAAATCGAATCACATACAAAACTGTTAATTAGACATAACGAATTGTTTTTTTTTAGTTAAACAAAGCCACAAGTCTAAAAATAAACCTAGTCGTAGTAAAGGATAAAAATAGCCCTGATCTACGCATTGATTGTTATGCTGACCCTACAAATCACTTGAGAAATTTGTGACGATGAAGCCATACAAAGTTGATTGTTGTATTCACGCAACGCTCGCGTGCTGACCCTACCATCCAATGATGTAAACATTAACAATGTAAAGTCAGTTTCCTTTAAAATACTACCTAAAATGGTATGCTCTAATTTAGGTACTCGTATTTCCAAAAAAACTGATAATATAGTTACTAATTTTGTACCTTTCTTCAACCTATTTGTGCGGAACCCTTAATGTCACGAATCCGACCCGCACTTAACCAGTTTAATATTTTACGCGTTAATCTCAGAAACTACTGATTTCGACAGTTATTTTTTTCTTTAAAAATCTCTGTATTCCTATATTTGCTCTTGGTGTTCCCGAGTAAAACCTCGATACTGAAATCCTTTATTTATGTAAAATAACTGTTGCTATGTTTGTGTCTTTCAAGAGTTGAGTTTCATGTAATTCAGAACACCTTCGAATACCGCATTTAACAAAACTTTGCTAGGTATTACATGAAAGGCGTTGAATAACAGATATAATAAAATCATAAAGGTCGTTTTCAAACAAATAAAATACAATATTCTTGTCAGTAAAGCTAGGTCACGGCTCGCCTGCTTCTAGGTATAGAAATCGTAAAGGCTTTTAGATGTGAACGAAAAAGAGAATATGTGCTTTATTAACCGACTTCAAACAGGAGGAGGTTGCTAATTCGTCTGTATTTTGTCAAATGTTTGTTACCTCATAACTTCGGACTGGATGGACCAATGTTGTGGATTATTTTTTCATAATATGTGTGAAATAGCTTGACTCAGTAGTTTTCTTTGGTATAATAACAATTATAATTTTGCAAATCTAACTGTCTTCGATCCTCGCGTAGGACAAGCTTTGAGATTCAAAAATGCTCGTTTGAGATTGGCTGTCTTTGTGCATATGACTTGATTGTGTAGTCCCCGCGTGACACAAGGATTAAATACGTGCGGGGGTTCAAGGAAAAAACCAAATTTTCTCTAATTCTTCTTTAATGTTTATCAAACAAGTTACATTCACGTATAAAGGAAATATTATATATATGTATATTACCATTTTTATATAACTTAAGGAAGCTTAAACATGGATGTCACCAATTTTGGAGTGGAAGTGTGACAGACGGTTTCTCATTTGTTTGTCAATTCGGCTGAAGTTGATAAGTGGTGTAATTGTTTTCATAACCATGTTCTGAATCAATATATCCGGAAAGTACGGAGGTGTGAGGTAAGCGGCATGATATTTGATTCGTAGAATTGTTTATGTGCATTTGTCTGTGTGAAGAATCATTTATTTTTCTTTTAAAAGCACGGGTTTAATTGTCCGTAAACCAAGAGCTGTAACGTTAAAGTGATGCTTATTTTGTTTACTTTGCAGAGTCAGAGACAATCGATAGACAATCTGGTATAATATAAATATCAGTTCGGTTACTTTATTGATTTAAAACTAACCATTAAAATTAATTATGTTTACAATTACATAACGTTTGTTTTGTTTTGTAGTAGTAAGAATTTCAAAGATTGCTGACACGAATATTTCCAAATCCCATTTTCCCGCCACTAATTTTCTCATCAAATGAAGCTAAGATTTTTTTGATTATGTAATCAATGTTCTATTTCAGTGCGGCTTCATTTGAGTCCCCATTTGAGTTTGTTTGCAGACATTCGGTTATTCTTCTCGACATTCATATAATCCAGAATTATCATTCTCCTGATAAATTATACAAAATGACGCGTACAAAAGTACTGACAAGTTATATCGAACCAAGCAACAAACCCTACAAAACGATGGTGCCTACAGACCCCCATCGTTTCCCCATACGTCATTACCATGGAGCGTGGCGTGCGGCGACACAGTTTGTGTTCCCGGGGTTAAATCCATTCCACTCACTATATTATTGACGTATGTCTAACGGAATGTCTGCAATATTACAGAAAATAAATGACTACTGTTTGATAGGATTTATGAAATTGTCTTGCGATGTCGAATTTGGGGGTTAGGTAAAATGAATGCGAAAAGGAGCATATTAGGAAATGTATATTGAGTTATGGATCTACAGGGACTAAGGACTACATTAAATAAATGTCTTTGATTGATAATCTTACAGTTTCAATGCTATATTCGTTGGGGTTCTTCCACGGGTACGTGATGAGATCATACGGATCATAAAAAATCATTTCGGATCTAAAAGTCGACGACGAATTTGAGTTTCCTTAGCACTTTATTTTAATTTGTTTCAATCAATCTTTTCAACTTTGCGGTCCAGTGCTGGACAAAGGCTGAATTATTTTTGTTTATTGGTTATAAATAATATAAGGCTTTTAAACGGCAATGAAGCGGCATCAAATAGTTATAGCAGATAAATGTAGGTAAAGCCGTTCTCTTTATGAGTTCCTAGACCTTCCATTTATATTTGCCCTATATTTAGCCCAATAACGCTAAAAGTAGGCTTTATTAAAGGTTTTCTGCGAAGGTCCCTAGTTAGTCGTAAAGATAGGTGGAAACTGTGGGTGTCGCTTAAACGAGCTCGGCAAACACGGGCTTGGTGGATGCCCGTGACGTGGGGTTGCCAGGAAATGTTACAAAAAAATCCACTTCTTTTTCTAATTATTAAAGTGATGATGAAAGTTTTTAGGACTTTATAGAGGTAGGGTGGAAATTAGTTGGCGGCAAACGGAAATATGTTATTTATAGAAGTATTGGTAAAACTGTTGGTTTAGGACTTTTAAGCAACATCAATGTGAAAAGCAACAGAATTGAAGTAAATACTAATCAATCGTTACGACAAAGCCTTCATTAATTCATACCCCTAAAACCTCTTAGGGCAAAGTAAAATTATTTACTACATATACTCATCACTACTTGACTATTTAAACATTTCATTTCATATCGATTTTGTTTCCCATATTTAAGGGTGTCCCCTAAAATGGCAGCCCCATGGGGTGGTGATCACATAGCTATATCTGTTGACTTTCCCCCAAGCCCACCAGCATGGCGTGCCCTTGGCTTTGGACGGGAAGGCCCCATATACCACCATAAATGTATACCATCATATACATATTACAGAAAATACAAAAGCGTGGGCTAAAGAGGAGGCGGTATACAGAAGACGTAAAATAATTATGATGAAAATGACACAGACTTGAATTTTTGTATTTCTGTACCAGACTGATAAAGGAAATGTTAACTACGTTTAAGGCTAGCCTTTCTGGTTAAAGGACATTTAGAAAAGCAAATAGCGACATCATTAAAGTGCATATAAGGCCCTCAAATGTTTGGAGGTGTGTCAGTCACGTGATAAAACGAAATAGAATGTCAATTCTATATCATTAGTATTTTTTTGTCTAGCCCACTGTGTACCAGTGCTGGGCAAAATCCTTCCGCGATTCTCTGTCCTGGGCAACATGAAACCAGCCCTCACGGTTAGCTTTAAGATCGCCTCGTCACCGCTTCCTAGGCCTCCAAGTATTTACAAAAAAAAAATACATTTCTTTAACAATTACAGATCTGAAGATTTTTTTGGATACTTTTCTGTTGTTTCATGTTCCATGGGCGAAGAAGCGATTTTAATGAAATTTGGTACAGAGATAGAGTTGACCTTGAGAAAGAACATAGGATAGTTTTTATCCCGGACTTTTGAAGAGTTCTCTTGGAATCGCGATATAACTGACATCGACGCGGGCGAAGCCGCGGGTGAAAAGCTAGTTACCTATATATTTATTTTAATTGCAAACTATTACAATTCATTCTACATGGATAATATAAGGCAAAAGGGGTTACATTAATCAAAGGTGGTTATTTTCACCTGATCGGCAAACAGGTTAAGGTCGCATACCAATTAACGAGGTGAGCTCTTTATGACGCTTAATGTGAGGTGACAGGTTATCATCACCCCTCACCTTGGGTGGGTGGGCAGAATAATGATCATATAAGTAGATTCAGGTCATTATGGGATGAATTGGTACTGGTATAATGGTTTTATTATTATATTACACCTACGTGATAGTATTTTGCATTAAAACTTTTTGGTGTTAATTCACAATAATAAAAAGAAATGATTACTTTGTTTAAACAAGATAAAATATGAAACGTACCACAGCGTGATTTTTTTTTTTACTAAAACAATACGGAAACTATAATTTATTCTTAAAAAGTTACACTTATCATATTACCAAAATTCAATTCGAGAAATATTTTAAGCACCGAAAGAGATTATAATATTTCTTAACATAAATATGAACTAAAAATTAAGTTTCAATAACGATAAAATACTAGTTGCGCTTTCATATATTAAGGATTAGTAACAAAAGCGCAACAATTTCAGAGGTCTATCGCCACACGAAGCTACATAATATAAAATCATGTGCCTTTCAGTCCGTTGCGAGCAGTCACAGCAGTCAGTACCGCCCTGACCGCCAAACAGCTCAGTCACACGCCCAACCAATGCCGCCGACTTATCGTACGCGCGTCAAATTAAAATTCAATTATTAAACATTTCCGAATTCAATTAACAAATGGGATAAATTCAATTTATTTGTGATTGTAAGGAGTGATCTCTAATATTCAAATATTTGACTTTTTTATTATTATTGTTGTGAACAATTAAGTGTCGATAAACGATTTATTTTTGTGTGATATTAGTTTTAGAACTTACTAGTGTAAGTGGGTAGTTTTAATTATGGAGGAACACGGAGGTGAGTTTACCTTTTTTTGGTAGTTTTTAATAAGTTACTCTGAATTGTATTGACTCGTAGACAAAGTTCGGAATCAGTTGCGTTGTTTTTATTGACGTGTAAAATATTCTGAGGGAGAGAGAAAGAAAAAAAATTAATAATTAAAAACTCTGAATTGCTATTTCTTTTAAATAAAAATATTCTCCCAAAATTGAAACCACTTAGAAGCCAAATAAAATGTAAATATTAAATTTAGTTTTGTTGCTAACCAAGTTATGTACATACATAGATTTCGTTTAAACGTTAGAATTAAATGATTTAGTCAAATGAAAATAAATTATTTACACACAGAGCACTAGAAATGATTGTATCGACAATGTTGGATAAGATTCCGTCTGTCCCGATGACGTCACTGATTAGTTAATTGATTAAGGAGTCCAGGACACTCCCTGGCAATCTTTTAGCGACAACCTTCACACAGCTGTGGAACTCCGGTTATTTCGGTTGCTTAATTGGATATAATGTTGTTATTTTTGTGACTGTGTCATAGTTGTATATTTTTTTGTGTAAGTTCATTTTGTTGGAAAGCAGAAAACCAATTCTTTTTAGTATTCAATTTGAAATATTCACGTGATTTGACGTCTTTTTAACAAACGTTTAATTAGATTTTTTTGTGTCTTGAATTAAAAATGTCTTTGTTAAAAATCCGCTGTTAGGCAGAATCATACAAAACTATCCAGCTGACAAAGTTTTGTATGGGAGGACAAAACTAAATACATTATAATATATGAATTAATGGCTTAAATGGGGATCAATAAATTAATCTAAATATCATATACCTACTAATTGAAACCCCTAGTATCCCTATCACTCTTATACTCAGTTTACGTCAAGTTACGAATATCGCGAGCAATAAATTACAAATTGACAATTAACAATAATATACTGTATTCTTTTGTTTGTTTATCATGTCGCTGTATTTTTCCTGTTGGGGTGGGCAGAGCTCCAAGTATCGGTATTTGGCACTATACGAGACGCTGTTAGATTGGCCATTGTTTAGTGTATTATGTAATCTATATTATTAAACTTGTTAACGCGAAAGTGTTTGTTTGCTGCTTTTAGGGGTAAGCTACTGAATCGACTTTGATAAAACTTTGTAAAGAGTTAGGTAGTAATTCCAATAAAGGTGGGCATTTATTTTGCTGCAATCATCAAACTGCACTTATATATAATTTTATTTTTTTATAGATATATCATTTAATTTTATTATTATGTTTAGCGATAATTAAAGACGGTTACAAACATTCACAACGATCTATATTTTTAGGGGTCAATACACATCTATTCAATCTAATAACTAACTTCTGCCTTCGGAATTAAGAATTTACTGAACATAATTGTCATAAAACCTTCGTGAGTACATAGGTACTCGTAGCTACGGCCATTAAGCTACGAACTTTCGTAGCACTTGTTGCGCGCTCTCGCTTACCCGTTTTGGGGGTTCATTTAATAAAAGTAGACTAACAAAAACATACCTACAATTATATATTTTTTAAATTTATCGGTGATAATTTCAGACCTGCTTAATTAATCTTTTTCTTAACTCATACGGTCATATTTCAAGACAAATGTTCCGAGTAGACCTCCAACTCGCTCTCTATGTACTGTCCATGTAAAGTATTAGGGTATATATTAAAAGTAAATAATACACAGGCAAATTCGTGCACTAAAACTAGTGTTACCAATAACTGCAGGAAGCAACACGTCTCTTTCACGATAAGACTTAATGAATGGCCATAAAAGAATAAGGGCAAATATTTTTATATTTATATTGTTTTAATTATTATAAATTACTTCGATGGCACATCATTGCTTGTTACTGCGATAATATGAATATTCGAAATGTATTAAGAAATAACAGTTAAAAAGGTATTTATGTAATTATCTTAAAAGTTTCATATTGTGCTGTCATTAAGTTCCAAGTTTCTAAGTAATTAATTTCATCTAATACTACGAAAATAAATGATAGCTTTACAAATACTACAAAAAAATATTATTACATAATAGGCATAATTTAAGCATAAGTAGTGAGGAAAACCCATGTTTAATCTATTAATAAGCCGACATATTTCTCATTGATTCGATAAGGTGATAATGAAAAATCATGGCGTGCAAAACTATTTGTCCAACGCCTAGTAATTTTCTAAACAGTCGTTACATTTTCTATTCTAATATATGGACTGGTATACTACTTCGCAATTTGTGGATACTTTTTCAAAATGTTTGTTACCTCAAAGCTTCGGACTGCATGGACCAATTTTGTTGATTCCTATTTCATTTGACTTGTAATAGCTGTCATTTGTTCCCATAAAAATCGATCCCATTTGTCATAGTACTTTTTATCTGAAGAAGGTTCTACGATTATGTCCTTTGAAAATATTTTTGATTACGCCATAGGTCGCAATAAAAGAGATTTGTAATTCGTCATTCTATAACTTGTAAATATGATAAAATGTTATTCCTAGAAGCTACTTACATATTTATCATAAGTTCAGTCATCGCTCCCTTTCGTTCGGACAAAAAAGTCAATTAATAGTTCAAATTGATTAGGTAACCTTGTATTGACGTATTTTTGTATATCTGCTCTTATTTTTTATTGCGAAATGCAGGTGTGTAAGAGAGAGACACCGCTTTACGAAGTGTAGTGCGTCTCTCTTCCACCGAGGCAAGTTTTCATGTACTAGTTATGATAGATGATATATATCATGATGATATGTCTCAATGATCGTAATAATTGAGACATTGAGTCATTTTCTGTAATGCGCTCAAGAGGCAGACAATATTTTTCTTTAAGTACGATAACAACGTATAGATTTTGGTTCCGTAACCGAAAAAATATCCAATCACTATTACTGAGGCTCCGCTGTCTATCCGTCCGTCAGTCACCAGGCTGTATCTCATGAACCGCAATAGCTACATATTTGAAATATTCAAAGATCAAGGTTAAACATTCATATATTTGTTAATTTGAGTCAAATAAATGTAAGAGGGGAAACCCACTAATTTATTTGTCACGTAACCAAATTGCTTTTCGCTTTTTCTTTTCGTTCACGTGAACGGTTGTTTTTCTACACATTAAAAGTAAAATTTTCACATTTCGCCTACACAAACATGGAACTTATGTTTTGTGTCCAACTCAGGAGCTATTGTTCTACAACATATTATGATATATAATACTTTAGGTCCAAAGTGTATGTTTATTGGCACACGGCAAGGTATTCTTAGGAGATTGTTTATTTGTTTATCATACCTATGTACTGCGGCCTGAAGTGTGTACTGTTTAGGGACTTGATTTAATACTTGTGTAGCAGATATGCAGGTTGAGATAATACATTATTTAGAACGAACTAGGTATAACTACGGTTTTCAGTTATAACAACAATCTATTATTGGTCTAGGATAGTGCTTGTACAGTTAATTTCAAGATTCAAATTAACATTAATTAACAAATGAAAACTAACGTTGACAGCTGTCTTTATTCTGCAACACTACAACTACAACACTGACATCTTTCTCAAAAATACAACTCCTCTGTTACCTTCATAAAAGTATATGATGATGATGATGATGATGAAAGTATATAGTTAGTCTGCCACATATAAAAACATTTTATAATATACACATCAAAGATATACGAAACTCAACAAAACAGTCGCCAGCTCAAATAAATACGAGTGAACTTGTCTTGTTATAAAAATAGAAGGAAAACTGTCATGGCCGCCAGTTGGGCGAAACAACGGACTCTTTATTGGACTGTTAGATATTAATTGATTGTTTTCATGCTGTTAAGGAAATTACTCTAAAAATAGACTGAGCTACGAGGTTTCTTATTCCTAGATAATTATGTAAATAGATCATTGTGTGTTAGTTGTTTTAAGGACAAATTCGTTATCAGAGAAATGTTTAGATATATTTAAATTAATTGGACGATGTTGAAAACTATTTTAGTCTAGATATACGAAAAAATTAAGTGCTATTTTCTGACATTCCTTAACTCATTTAGACCTATGTCTAGTGTGGATTTGATGATGAAACTAATATGAAATAGGTCTTAATTCATATTTCATTTATTTATAGTACCTCATTAAATGGTACCTCAGATTCGTTAACCTATCTTCTTCATAATCCTTAAACGTATTATTTATATAGATATCAATATAAAACGCTAGTATATAAGCAAAAATGCGGGAAGCCCTACAAACTCTGACCTTAGCGGTGTCCTTCTAAAGGTCAGGTGCGTTTACCTATCAGCATATATACCCTATAGCTACTATGAATCTAGTAAGGTAGTACTAGTCATGAGATACTCAAGTAAATATAGACTACTAGCAGATGGCTCATCTTATTTTACACAAAATTGTACAAGTCTGGTAATGGACCTGTGTCCCAATGTATGCCTTTAAAAATGACCGGGTCTCTTCCCATGAAGAGATAGCATGCTGTTTGTCAAATAGCTAGGACATTAATTATCTGATAGTAGACCGATTCACACGTGTAAAGTCTTTCACAATGATGATCTTTAATTCAGGCTACCTATGTATTATCCATATATGTATGTATTCTAATATTTATCTATAATATTATGACTATGTGTAAGCTATTCGGTCTGTCGCCTTGGCGACCTAGCTATCGGCATGATACGTTTCCACGGTTTAACTCAATCATTTTGATAGCATTTAGTATGGTGATAGCTTAAACCACAAGAAAGGCAATGAGCTACTCTTTACAACTAATCTTAGATCCAGTTAGAGAAATCCAGGCAGCAACGATCTTATGTTACATACAACAATGAGAGAATAGGAATTTGTTCAAAACAAAACTAAAATCTATGTAACAGCGGAAATTTTAATTGTTTGTGGGGTTCGGTAACGTTTCCTAAAATACACTGTCAGCTGGTTAACGTCTAGTAGGTGTCAGCAGTGCTTTGTCTAAAACATAGTCTTTATGGCGGTTGCGTAAGGTTGAGTTTTGTACGGCAATATTAATTGTTAATGTTATAGGTGGTTTGTAGATGGATGTAAGCCATAAGTAACTTTGAACCTCACCTTCAAAGATATTGAAAAAAGTATTAAAAATAGTTCTTTTTTTGTCTTTTATCATACATCACCTAAAAATATATGCACCTACCACAAGTGAGAGATTGAAAACAGTTCTTCTTGTGCCTGTGTGGCTTGCACAGTATGTACACTATACCTGTAGTTGGTAGCATGAACAAACCCCATAACGTTGGTTTGTGGTAGAGAAGTCTGCGTTCATTCTTTATCAACATGCGTAAGAATGAACAGCATATAAAACATCGTTAGACTTAACTAACACTGAACTTTTATGGGACTTTAACAAATGTTTTAGAACTAAACTCGGCAAAAATGGACCAGCCGTTTTTGAGTTATTACAAGACAAATGAATTCATGACGTGACAACTTTAGTTTGCAACGTTACTCACGTGATGTAGACTCCATCTCTTATGATGTTCTAGTGAAATGCTCCACCATAGAAACTTTGGAGATATAAGGAGAAGTTCCCTGTTTATGGTATCATGAGGCGGCTCGCGGCGGTATCGCACTACGAAAGACTGGAAACTAATAGAAAACAATTGGGCATCTTTATTGATCGCGTGAGCGAAGTCGTTTACCATGTTATACTAGTTTGATCAGTTTATACGTCATGCTATTTAAGTGCATCTGACGTTACACTCCATATTCTTCGTCTTCTTTTTCTCTATAGCCATTCGTCAGATTTTAGTGGCTTCTGATACAGGCAGACTAACAGCGGTGCCTTAGTAATAGGGTTCCATTTTTACCCTTTAGGTACAGAACCTGAAACTGTGCTTTCGATCCCAGGTTAAGCTACTTTTAAAGCGGTGGATCTATGGATTGGTAACCATGTATGTCAATAACGAGTTCCTCTGTCTTCGGAAGGCACTCCGTCGTTTATTGCCGGCAATGCCGTTTTTGGGGTACCTAAATCAATTTCTCACTGACATGAACTAATACTCACGTAGATAAACCCCGATAATTCAAGTTAGTAGTTTAACTGCGCAGTTCAGTACGATGGTATTACCCTTTGTTCACAATACTTTATCAGATTATAGTGTAGTCTAGGTACTATGTCACAGATACCACGGAGGGTGTTATCCTATGACGTCACGACGAGCAATGACTTGCCTTATTGATGTGGACATCGGACAGGATTCGGACAGGCTTCCATACGAAATTCTTACTCTAAAGACATTAAGAATGCCACCGAACTTCAGGCAGTCAAACTTACGCGTTGCGTGTGTAAATTACGATAACCTGGAAATTCGCGTTTTTTTCTGAACATCTTTACTTTTTGTTACTTAAAGTGAAAAAAAAGGAGTGTTTCTTACTTCGTTTTTAAATAATTTGGGCTTGATACAATAAATTGCTTTATAAACCTTACAAATGATTATATTGTAATATCGAAAATTGACGTTTGATTTGCAATTTCAAATATTCGAAAAGTAGACCCCAGAAATCCTCAAACGAATTCGTTACATAAACATCTTTTATCAAAGCAAATCATGTATTCCTTTCATTAAATTGTAACAAATACCCAGTAACACAATCTATTATTTAAGTCATTAAACTTTCAATAATCTGAAAGTGACCCAAACAATTAACATTTAGTGTAAACAAATTATATTGTTTACATAACGACGGCTTTAGATAAATAAAGTTTAACTACCGATTGACATAACACAAGGTCACTTATGTACTTATTATCCATACTTATGTTAGTGAGACAGTTTTAGTAGCAGGATGTCTCACAGTCTGCCATGGAAAAAGCAACGGAAAACAATAAAGCTACAATCAGATGGATAGGCAAAGTTAAATTTACTTTTATAATATACTAGCTTTTCGCCCGCGTTTCCAAGAGAACTCTTCAAAAGTCCGGGATAAAAACTATCCTATGTCAACTCAAGGTCAACTCTATCTCTGTAACAAATTTCATTAAAATCAGTTCAGTGGTTTAGACGTGAAAGCGTAACAGACAGACAGACAGACAGAGTTATTTTCACATTTAGAATATTAGTAAGGATGCCGAGATTCGGAGGAAGTGGCACCGGTGAAAGAATGTGATGTTCAAATAATTTCTACTTTTTTACTTTAAACATGTTTTATCATAATCATTATCTATGTTCCCATTTTTAAAACCTTCTGTCTCCATTACGCCACTTGCTATTTCTGACACCAGAGAGCTTAAGGACTTCAGCAACTCAAGAGCTTCTCCAATCAGGAGCCTTTAAAATTCTTGTGACCCGTTATTATAGCCCTGTCAAAACTTGTGCCCTGGCCTGATAGAAAAAGTCCAAGTGCAAATTTCATCATTATCACCTATATCTAGATCCAAGCTCCACTATCTATTAATAAAGTATTTATTCGGGCGAGAACATAATACTCGAACTGCCTATCAGCGTCTGGGTTCCAGGTGATGGAGGCGATTAGATAAATCTCTTCATTGTAGAGGACGTCAGCAGGTTATGAGAATCTGGATACAATCGGTGGAGTGAGCACTTGAACTTGTTATTACCAGTTTAATAGCTGATGTTGGAGGAGGTTTTATCAGGTTTCGTATTGTGGTGACTTGCTGAAAATTTGTATTTAATATTTTTTGATAGTTAGTGGTATTGTATAACCGAGACGCAACTATGTGCTGTGGTATGCTTGTTCCTTTCTATATTGGTGATTGCCTTACTTTGAAGTCTTAGATCAAAGATTAAAATGCCGTTCACTGTACCACTCTTTTTGGTTTTCCATCTTAAAATGAACGTCAATGAAGAACTAAAGACTATCCAACATCTGTTGTCTTAACTATTTTGATTATCTTTATTTGATCTTAGATCTCTTTGGCTTGTTAGTTTTGGATTGGAAACTCAATCGCTGGATAGGACATCAGGATTTCATTGTTTTTAATACATGTACATACATATATTTCGTGTTCATTTTATTATTATTCATCATTTTAAACTGTACTACTATTATAAACATGGTAATAACACAGAGAACTTGAATTCTTTAACAAGCAAGTCAGTTATATAAAAAATAGTTAAACTTGACAACATGAAATACACTTTATTAATTACTCTATCGAGTAATTAGTGTTACATAAGTTTGGTTAATTTATGCATTCTTTTCTATTCTGATTGATCTGAAGCGGAATATTTTTCTAATTGTTTCTTAGTTAATAACATTCCGAGAAATCTATTGTCTAGGTCATGACGAATGTTACCTACGTGACTATTAGTGCTTTGATGATGTAGATAATCTTTTTGTATGTTGTACTTGATTTGTGATGATCTGATGGACACAAATGTAACAATTTGAGAAGGTCTACACATGAGTATAATAAAGGGATTGTTAGGTAAGAGAATGCGTTATTAGACCAAGCCTGATGGCAGTGTTTCTTGAAAAAATAACCTATCACACTTACAACAGACGAAATTCTAGGTACCATTTTAGTTTTTCTGAAGTAAGTAATTCCTTTGTGTTCAGAGTTTCCTTAAGTAAAACCTCCTTGAAAACTACATTGGAGTTGAATATTCGACTCTTGAAGATCTTAATAAAAAAAACAATTGTGCAATAGCAGAATCACTACTCTCAATTGCAAATATTACACAATTCGAAATAAATATTACAATGTTGCACTGAAAGCCATTATCAATTCACTTGAAATAATATTCAATCATCATATAAATGATCATCGACTCCTATTCAATCAATCAAACAAACTGACACAAAATCATTGTCACCCATTAAAATCCGGTAACCACCAGTTTAAGCTAGTTTAAACTGGATACGACTGGATTTAACTGGTTCGAACTGGTTTTTTTCGATTGTTTTGAGTGTTGAGCTGCATCTTTGTGGTTTTTGTTGAGCAGTGAGAAGATAGATGACAATTAACGTTGATTGCTGTTGACTGGTGTGTGCAAGGATTAATTTAAGATGAAGGGGTGCCGCCGGATCAACAGACGGTTACAGTTCTCGGTGAAGATGATTCTGATTAACTTGTTTGTCACAGTCGTTCGTAGATTGCATCACTCTCATGCTATTTGGGAAAATAAAGATTTTCGTTTTGCGGTACTGTTTCGAAAGATCAGGTTAGCTGGTCTACGAAAACTTCTATACGTAGCACTTCCGTTTTTCTTCTAAGAAAAGTTGTCCTAGCGAGGCACCTAGCGAGGAATACCCTAATGAGAATATGCCCAAAAACTTACATAAGTTTTTTATCAAAGTAGAGTTATTCCAAGTATTTACTTCTTACGATGAAAGAACAATATATTTTTATAAGGTTCTGTGCATAACCTGATAAGTTAGTAACTTGGAAGTCTCATGTAACATTTTATAGTACCATAGGTCATGACATTTCCACCCCCGCTGAGATGAGTATGACTCATGAGGTTAAGGGGGAGGGGGGGGTGTATGATCTCACACCCATTGTCCTACAAAATGTATGGACTGTAGGACGTATCCATTACAAAGATGCCCTTTATTCATGTATTTACACAATGGTGTTTTCAATACCTTTTAGGTCCATCAAGGGGGAATATAGGGCTTTCTTAGTGTCTTGACGTTATCGTTAATGGATTAAGACAT
The DNA here is from genome assembly GCF_003590095.1 of Trichoplusia ni. NCBI lineage: Eukaryota > Metazoa > Arthropoda > Insecta > Lepidoptera > Noctuidae > Trichoplusia > Trichoplusia ni. Next base: position 17,310,487 of record NC_039481.1, on the reverse strand, counting down.
TCGTTATTGTTGTTTTGGCAGAAAAGTTGACATGTGACGTTATTTTATTATATCATAGATTTACTTGTAACACTGGGCACTGACAATGATTTTACTGTAATGGAAAATTGTTTTATGTTCTGTGCCTTGTGCCTTGCTGTGCTACGCATGGATTTTGATGATTGCGGATTCGATCCTGACGCATGCAATTAAAAATGTGACTTTTTTTATAGTTACATGTTCTTTCTTATCTCATTACGTTGTGACAAAGGGAGAAGGAAAACTGTTTTTATTTTTAAATAAATGATTTAAAAATCTGTTTTCTTCTTGTTCGTCTGCCTTGGAATATAAAAATCGTCAATGCATCATCATCATCGGCCTTTTCCCTTTTCCCAACTATGTTGAGGTCGGCTACCAATTAAAATATATGTTCTTTTATGACTTGTACACTTCTCGACTAAGTTTCTCCATGAGAAATTTTATAAAAATCGATGTTGCAGTTTCTCGCCAGTTTAGGTCATAAAATATGAAGTGCAATAAAGATTACACAAACGTAAATGGTATGAAGGAAATAATTAAAAAATAATTAATAATATTTATGGTTTCATGCTGGTATTGTGATGGTTAAGTAATCGTTATACTGACATTGAATATTTTCCTGAAAATTACCATTTCTCTTTGTTGGAGTATATTATGATCGTTATGGAGGTCAAGTTGCACGTATATTGTTCAGGTACCAAGATACAGTTATCAGGACTCGAGTCGAAAATTAAAGGGAATTTTGAGAAAGAGGCAAGTACACAAATATGATATTTGTTTGTACGAAAAGTCCACCACACCAAAGAGTTGGAAGTAATATAAAAAAGAAGGTTCCTTTGGCCAGCTGCAAGACAGCACATAACTGAGTTTGACTGGTTGATGTCGCCACGCCAAGGCTAATGCGCGCGACGCGTCGCAGATTCGATCCTCGCGTAGTGTAAACGTTTGTGTGGTCTACAAATGCTTATCCTGAGACTTTGCAAGTTCCAAAGTCTTTGTGTTTGTAACTTGAAAGTTTGTAAAATAACCTCCGCAACACATGCATTAAAATAGTTAACGATTTTCAAAAGATGAAAAGAAGTCAAATATACAAGTCACTCCACATATAGGATAAAGAATAGTCAGCTATATTTTTCTACAAGTTCAGTGACCTCGTGTAATGCTATCGCGACCTAGACAGTGCTGTCATTGACAGAGCTCTTGGTCTAAAATATCGGCGCTCGTGTCGCGGTGAGTGTAGACTGTAGGGACAGTTATATATTTAGCAGAAGGTCGCGCTAGATAGCTGCTTCTAGAATGTGCTGTGTGTTATAATGTGCTCTGTAAAGATCATGTTTGTTTTTTTGGGAATAAACTATTGTAATTAAGATTTTTAGTTTTATAGTTTCGAATAGTTGATAGTATATAAAATCACTCGGAATTTTGCTTAAAATGTTAGATGTTTCAGAGAAATGGTTTTTCTTGGGATTTCTCATCAGGACGTTTGTCACGACATTGTTATATCTGAGGGCACGGCAGTGCCCCTGCCAAGTCTCGAGCAAAACGGGCACGGCCGTACCATCTTTTCTCGAAGCGATTCGCGGCTGTTTCGCCCCCCCTGTATCTTCGACGTGGACAAAGCTAGGAGTTTAGCTTTTCGGGGAATAATAGTAGGCATTAGAACAAGCTTAAGTTCGAAATTACATGCCAATTGAATTAATGGTTTAGGAGTTACGGTCGATCAAAGTTACACCATTTTGTCACTCACTGACTCACTGACAGATCATCAAAAATCTAAGGTACTTCTAGCAGACTTAGAAACTTCAAATTTTGCACCAAGATAGGTCCTTAGCCACATATAAAGGAAAAATTATAAAAACATTAAAAAATAATATGCCATAGAAAACAATTTTATATATGCGGTTTGGCAAGAACATTATGTATGGATTTTGACTGCATTGTTAACTTTGTTCGTTGTTTAAGTACCTATTCAATTGGATGAATACATACATAGAATAGAAAAGAATAATATAAATGTAATACACAGACTATCATTAATACAAATTAATACATAAAATTCATAATTCATTAAATTAATAAAGCTAAAACTCCATTGTATTGCGATAAATATTGTATGCGCGCTCGATAGATGGCGTTGTACGTGTCTGAATCGCGCTATGGTTTCGTTACAAAGCGCAGTCTAAGTAGTACTTCAGAATAATTCGATAATTTTCATTTGATAGCGCCACCTGTCTATGAAAAACCATTTCGAAACTAAAAAATATTGTAGTGATAATTGATATTCGGAGAACTTTACGTGTTATTTAGTTTAGTTTAGCTATAGTTTGTAAGTTAGTAGATATATATATGCATATATATATATAAGTTTAAGCTTGTTTACATTAGAAGTAACGAAGTCTCAGAGAAGAAACAAAAGAGATAGAGAATGGGTTCTAAGCAAAGCAGTAGCTGAAGTCCTAGAAATTATGACACCTAAAAAAAAAGAAAGAAATACACTTACAAAAAATAAATGAGATCCCACCAAAAACATTAAATGTAAAAAAATGCCAAGTCTCTCGATGCAGTCTTTCCATCGTAAAAAGTTTTGAGATCTCATAGAAGCCAAGTCCTATTCAAAATATTTTGTAGTTATAAATCAACATTTAGTAATTGTATCAATAGTTTTCTTTATATTATAATTATAGTGACTTGGCAATGAGCACAAATTAAAAGCTGCTTGATGCCTGGAATTATGTGCAAATGTTACTGACGAGACCAGTGATCAGATTATTTGTTATGTGTGAATCATGATGGTCACTACCGACTACATGCTCCAACGGGCCATCGCTTTATGAAAGTAAATGAATCGAGAGTACACTAAGACTGACTGCCGTTGCCGAAATTCGGTTGGGACGACACGGATAAACCAAAAGAAAATTAATTTTGTGATATTAATGTTTACGCATGCGGTGTGTGTAACTTTCAACTCCTACAAATATGCCGTTTTATTTGTTTCTTCTTGTGCTCGTTGCCAAGTCACTATAATTATAATATAAAGAAAACTATTGATACAATTACTAAATGTTGATTTATAACTACAAAATATTTTGAATAGGACTTGGCTTCTATGAGATCTCAAAACTTTTTACGATGGAAAGACTGCATCGAGAGACTTGGCATTTTTTTACATTTAATGTTTTTGGTGGGATTGAATTAACGTGAACACATGTCATGTTTCACTGTGTTTCCAAGAACTTGTCGCCAGCATTAGAAACGTCTGCGTTAATACCCATCCTGAAAATTTCTGTCGACGCGTAACTTCAAAACATTTCACCTTATAATATACAGATTTATGAAGTAATATTCTAACTAAGAACAAAACTAGTTAGTTGTGTATTTTAAAGGAATCCTTTATTAAACACAACACACATAACAGTCACCACATTAAGTCATAACAAGTCTCCCGCGGCCGGCGCGGCGGCGCGCGGCGACGCGATACATTTTATTACCATAACGTATATGAGTGGTAGATTTTCATGTTACTTACGCATACCGTACTTAAAAGGGTAGTCAGAGCTATAAGAAAAATAGTAAAATAATGGGGAAATTATAAATATATTTTTTCTTGCCTTGGATGGAAAATTATCATACCAAACAGTAAACTATTAAGAATGCTTCGAATTGCGAAGAAAGTTCTATTCCTGGTGTAGGGGTTAGTGGCCCTGACTGCTGCACCAGAGGTCGTGGGTTTGATTCCCACCTGGAACATAATGTTTGTGCGATGAACTGATATTTTTTTCGTGTCTGAGTGTAATTTATCTAATATTATGTATTTAGATATATATAGGTACGTTTGTCAGTTGTCTAGTACTCATAATACAAACCCTGTTTAGTTGGAGACTTGATGGCGTTGTGTTAAATTTATAGGATATTTTATTTTATTACATTATTAGAAACACCTATAGTTACCTCATTAACAGTATTAATTGATGTTATGTTATTTTAAGTGACGTTGGCTATCAGATTCTGTACTATATTATGAGTCATATACATAAGTTTATTGACTTTTAATCTGACAGTTATCTAGTATAAATTAAATAATGTGTAAACGGACTGTAATCGATCATTCACTGAATTTGTAAACAAAGTTGCAATTAAATGATAGTTTTTATAAGGTTATCAGAATTGTTTGGGTTACTATTTATTGGTGCCAATGTTACGAAAATAATACGTAATAAATACATATATCTATTTATTATAATTATATAATTTTGTAACTGACCCATTGATACCCGAAGACATCTACTTATTTGCTTGATAACGATTTTCACTTCAGGCTTATTCAATAGTCAAAAGAAAATCATAAAAAAAATACAAAAAAGCTTTAAATAATTGTATCAGTATTTACCTGGTTTCGAACTTGCCACCTTGCGCACATATGCGTCATTCGCGAGTTTGCTACATTCGAAACAAAATATATGCACAATGATATACTTATAAGTATTGATAAATGACTTGTTTACATTACCCCAGTTAACAGAATTTCTGTAGCACTATTAACAAAACGTTGTTTATAAATAAATAGCAATTCAGAGTTCCCTGACCTTTCCCAAATACCGTACGTTTGAGAAGAATTGGGTTAGTACGGGTAGGCGGCACTCCTGCGCACTGTCAATGTGAAGTTAAGTGGTTTCTGTTTTACAGATTCCCTGCTAGAAATATGAAAGAAAATGATGGATTTTTGTTTAGTTTTGTCTTACTTATGTGTTTGAAAATTGTGTTGAGTTTAAAGTTGTGTCAGAGTTTAGTTTTGTGTCATATGTAAACAGTGTTATTAAAGTATTTTTTTCGGCCTAGTTTTAAGATTCAGTATTTACCTTGCTTTTATGCAACTTATTCAAACTATTTTTTTTAAAGTAATTCAAAGGTTTTTTAAACCATTCACACGAACAGAGTTTCAAAATAAACAAAGACTTTAAAACTACTCGAACAACTTATAGATATTCTCATTATTAAACACCTTTTTGTATCTTAGATTAATTGTATCCAGAATTCCAGACACAAAACAAATAATCGTGCTCATCACACAAACATTTGTCCTCGGCGGGAATCGAACCGACGACTTCCGGAATAGCCGCCAAAGTCATAAACCACTAGACCAGCAACCAGTCCAAAGAGTTCTATAGGAATAATCCAAATTCGATCTCAAGTAATAAAAGTACTTCCGATGTATATGAAATCCCTTGTATAAACTTGTTGAATTGTCTCAGCGTTCCCTTTGCCTGAGATCAGCTGTTGGCACGTCGTATCATGTATTAATACTCGAACGTTTGTTGGCAGAGAGCAAGGAGCGAGTCCAGCGCGCGCCCTTCGAGACCGCCCTGCACCACGCCGGTGAGTGACCACAACAACAACAACTTATTTATAGAACACGCCTAAAGGAGACACGTTTCGTCTTTTTATTACTTGGTACTTTGAACAAGGTAAGGGTATTGTCGTGTGCAAGGTTAAAAGTCGCATGTTAGACCGATGCTCAAGTAAGTGATGTTCATAAATGTTTGTCCCTACATTCTATTTGACAATGATTAAGACAGTATGACATTTTGCTATGCGTCAGCTGTGATTCGTTGTTAAGACTACCTAGCACCACGCCGGGAAGAGATCCATCAAATAACATATTATATATAGCACAATCACACCTTTTTCGGGCTGGATATTTTTTTAATAACCCTTACAGCTGGTTTAATATTCAAAATCTTCGAGACCGGTATTTGTAAATTATCACAATAAAGTAGTAGTTTTTGACGGGCTGGCAAAGAGGCATCGTATTATATACATACTGTCCTCTGCTTCGCATGCACAAACTCAAATTATGTTCGTGGAAATTATGAATACAGGTCATCAATGAATTCTAAAATACTAACAAGAAGAGATAGAGAAAATGGCGTCACATTAGCAACACGACAAAAATACTCCTTAGACTTGTTGCTTTCGTTGCCCGTTAATTAGGCCATAAATCTTCGCTTTATCAAGACCTTTAATCCACGCACCGAGGGGCATACCCCAGGATATTGGTTTACCGGTCCAGACGGCCTATTTGTCGGCTAGACGAAAAGCTATCGATCGAGCCATAAACGATGGGTTTTCCCGCTTACCTACAAGCGCGGCGATAACTGAAATTGATTGGAGGCTTATTGAAATGTTAAGGAGATTTTTATGAAGTTCAGTATTTGTTAAACGGGTTTTTTGTGGATTGTCGTAATTTTATACTTAAACAAAAATCTTGAGTCGACATAAGTCATATAAATGATATGTTCGAAACAGAGAGCGAATGGGTATTTTCTAGAGCTCAAAGCTTATACATATTGAATCGCAACTTAACTAAAGACGAGTTGAAAATATTTGAATACCTGTCTGTCATTACTTTATACTTCAAAATACAGAATCAGTAATCTTTAATAGCTTCTTAAACCTGTTGCTAGACACTAATAATCAGTCTAATGAGTCGGATTCATTATTTTGGAGATTAAAAATGGTCATATAAAGCGAAACACAATCCGCCAAAATTAAGCCATAACGTTTGAAGTTTGTTATTTACGTTACTGTAGTTTAGTAATAATAATTTAACTACCATTTCGTTTTCAAATAATAAAAACATTTTAGCTGCCAAGTTCCTAAATTAGCTAAAATTTACATAACTCTAATAGAACGCATATTGAATACAGAGTAAATCTAGTGAAGAAAGTCAAATGTATCTCTTTCCTTGTATTTCAGCAGAGTTTAATAAATTTAAATTTATTAGGTTATTGGGTTTAATATTTTTTTGTTTTTGGTTTGACAAACATAACGAAAACTTACAAAGTTTGTTTAAGAGCTTGTCGAAATAACTGTTTAACATTGATTTACTTTTTTGTCATAAAGTAACCTCAGTATGCAGAGAATTGCGCAGTGACTATAGACCACTTCTAGAGCTTTCCAACAAACAAGCAAATAACCTAAAACATTTTGAAAAACGAAAAAACATATTTTCATGTAGTAACACATACATCTACTAAACAATACAATAGTAATTTCAACAGAATTAAAAAGCAAACTTAAAACGATTTATTTCACTTTTAGACACAAGACACTTTTAAACAATTATTATGTCCTTCCATTAATTATTATTACATAATTAATCTCTCAATATCTCCATAACGTAATGAACAAAACAATTCGGATACCCGGAAACAGCTTTAGCTATCAGCTATCATTCCGAAGGCTTTACAGCGTGGCACGCCGGACCAATCCCTGCAGGCTAGAGGGGAGCGCCGGCCTATTTATATACGATGACGAATTACATCTACCTTGTCTCGTAGTTTCGACCTTACTTGTGTCTAGGATGTGTGTTAACGGCACTGTCTAATATAACGTAATTTGAACATGAACGTTCATTGTGAAAAAAATAGGTTGATTGTGTTTTCATAGTTGCGAGAGGTTACTAAATTAAGGTTACTAAATGACTTACTAAATTAAGGCGTTTAGTTTTCTGGTGTAATTAAATAGTATATAAAAAAAAAGAAAGACACTTGAGCTATGTATGTTGTCTTCAAAATAAACTTATTTGTAAGTTGTTCTTAAAAATTGTAATGTATTATTTTGTGTTTTTAAAATTTATAATTTATTTTACGACGATGTATAATCGTTTTGCCCAGTTGCACTCATATTTTAGAGAAGTTTGACGGCAATCACAAAATCATTAATCTGTCTATTTCATAATAATTAGGAGAAGTCGTCAAAACAGTTTACAGTCTATCATAAATTATAACAAACATTGGCAGGAAAATACTGAAATTATTCGAATTTAGGTCGAGAAAATAATATTTCTCGGTAATAAAAATGATGTCTCTGGCATAATTGCAGAATTATCATTATTCTGACAAAAAAATTGGGTCGCATATCTAGCTATGTGTAAAAGTAAATAATAGAATTTAGATTGCAGGGATAGGTGTGTGGTAAGCAAGTAGGTGCGCTACGTGTCCCGGGTTCGATTCCATGTCAAGAACATTATATAAATGTACAAACCAATCTAGAATTCTAGACACAATTGAGTAGTGAGGAAAACATAAAGATGAATTGAACTTAATAACCTAGAAAGGTCAACTCACTGCAATAAAATATCAATAAAAAATCTTTTTATAACAGTCGAGATCGAACAATAAGACACTATAGTACTAGAATCAATAGAATTATAAATACTGAGAAGAAAAATGCTAAAATAACGTGTACAAGAAAATACTCGTAATAATTTTAAGTCTTCAAACCATTTTCTTTACTAAAATTGAACCCACGGTTGGGTATAGAAGTCTCCTTTCGCCAATGTTTGTCTACGAAAACGGCATAACATTATGGCATTCTTAAAAAATATATATTTCGATATAAAGTTTACAAAAGCCGGACAAATGCGAACTGGACTTGCGAAAAACAAATTTGCAAATGCAAATGGTGACCAATCGAATTTATAACCGTACCACCGACGTTTAACCTCGACCGATCTGTATTATTACTGTATTTTGTAATAACCATAACAGTATGACGAGTATTACCATCATCTGTAAAAAAATTTACAGTCGTGCCATGGAAAAAAAATCCGTTTTACTTATAAAAATCATAAAATTATTTTGTAACATTTCTCTACAGAAATAAATAAATAACATTTGGTGTGCATTATCAAGTCATTATTTTTTTTATTTATTTCTAGTTAAATCTGGAGCAGATTACGAGGTCGTTGACCCTGCGCCTACGCACGCGACATTATTAAATTGCGCGGGAACACGCTCCCACGTTACAAAGGAAACCTCAGAAAGTGAGACTGCAGTTTTCCTTTATGATACTGAGTACTGAAATACGCTTTTAAATTTCAATTTTATGTTATCTGGGTGCAGATGTCAGGGAGGTAGTACACATAGTATGGATTTATTTGATGACTCTCTCTCTCACTCTCACTCTTTCTTCTTTTCGTTTATAGCATTTTCCCAAAGCTCAGAGTTGGCTTTCAGTATAGTTCTTGCCTAAATGTAAGATTATAGAATGGAGTAAAAATTTAATAATAACACACATAGATTAGTTAGCATTAAAACAATTAACACTTAAGATGAATCTTTGAATTCAGAAAAACTATGTTTCACAAATATTTCAATCACATTCACAAAGAATCCCGAACTCAGGACAAGTATTCATGGACTACACAAATGCTTGTACTGCTGTGGGTTTGGCGTGGTGACCTCGTCCACTAGGCTATCCGTGCAGTAAGATTTACAACTGAAAAAAAGATGAATCCCCACCTTTAAAATATATAGGTATTTGTAAACCGTTATGTTTTACGGTTATTATTATTAGTTTAACATTTTCAACTCACAAAAATACTGCAAAATTCACTCATAAAAGCTTGGTATACCAATCTCAATACTAATTACAGCTGAGCGGGAATCATCCCACCTGCGGCATACCAATTAAAAATAGCCACCTGGTGTTTACCTGACTGTCTGCCTACCCACCAACGACGTCGGATTGTATGTAAACTCACGATATAAAATGGAGAATTATATGCAAACAGATCGTGAAAACCGTTGTAATGTTTATTTAGAATTATTTCTCATTAGTAACGAATCTGATAGAATAGTGGTATGACTGTTGGATTGCCAATTTAAAGGTTGTAGGTTCAAATCCCGTAATACACCTGGCCTTTTTGGATTCATGTGCGTATTACAAAGCAATGATCTCTCGAAAAAAGGCTAAAGGAAAACATTGTGAGGAAGCGAACCTGATAATTTTTCAAGGGTTTGTTATGCACACGTTGTCCTACTTAGGTTAAACTTTAACACCGCTCATTCACCTTTCAAAAATAAATATTTTGTTGCAAGTCTTTGCTAGTTATCAATTGCACTTGAATTTTCCCTTGCAACCTTTTAATGATGATTTTCCAAAACAGCCAATATGGAAAGTAAAAAAGCAAGCGTAAATAAGTAAAACAAGTAGCTAATGAAATAAGCTTAACGAGATCCTCTACAGGACATAGGCTTAACCCTATTTACGCCTAAACACACGGCCCTTAAGTTAGATACGTCTTATGCCCTGGATAAACTATCTTGCTTAACATTTAGTAATTGATTTTGCAACATTGTAACATTTGTAACAATTTATCTTTAGTTTGCATAAAGAATAAGAATTTAACACATAACAGTAAAAAAATGAGAGTCCTATTATTTACACTTGACACAATTTTTTTCCAATAATATTATCGCTTTGAGCAATACATGAAATTCTTTCAATTAAACAACATTTATCTTGGGCGACCTTGGAACATTTAAAGCGATACATAATTTATTCGCCATACATTTAGTTAACAATAAACCTAGTTATATTATCGGGGTACAGCAGGACTGTCAATCATTCAATGTTTATATTTCTTTGTTGGCAAATTGTAAATCTTTTTGACCATTCCGTAACCGTGGTCTGTTATTTGAAACAAAACGTTTTAAATGAATAAATTTTTGTGTGCGTTGTGTGATAAGAGGGAATTTTTCTGGCGTTTTGTCAGATCTTAAATTCAAAGTACATCTATAATGCTTAGAGTCATGAATATATTTACAGTAAATTGGTCTTTGAAAAGATTCACTAGAAATTAAATTACCTCTAAAAAACAACGTTTGTCTCTTTAATACAGAGCATACATTTTATGATAATTAACTGGTTATTTAAAAAAACGGGCATAGAAAATTTAACACTTATTTTATCGATTCTTTCAAATTTAATTTACACCAACTGCTTACTTATCATATTTCGGCCTAAAAATCAATCTATAACTTTTAAAAAACTTTTCATTTCACAAAAATACAAATATATAACGTTAAACAGTTACAAAAGTACCCTACATATACATAATATTTAGTGCCACCATCGTCCACCAGGACGCGCTAACAGGCGCAAGTAATGATTGTCGACGATGGGATTTTCCACCCATCCATGGTGTTTGGGAATCCCAACACTGGCGCAATAGGATTGGTAGAGCTATGTTTGTATAAGTACAGCCTTCGTAACGTAAGGGGTGACTTTTAAACAAATAGATTGTGAAACGTTGTTTTAAACTGGTATGTTCTCTACTTGATTGCGTTTGCTTGCATTATGTTGTTTTTAAATTTTCTTTGATTGTAATATCTCACTCTCTTACCCAATGATCGCTTTGAGCGATTTCAAGAATGAAAAGGTTCGTGTTTGGTTTTGCACTTTTCTATGTCTAAGTTTTACATGTTGAGGTTTTAATATACACTCCTCCTATTGTGCAGTAGTGCTTAAACATTTCTTGCGAAGAAAAGAAAAACAGTATATAGGTCGATACATGGGAAACTAATGTTCTGATATAATTTGACTATTTTTACAAACTTTAAAGTATATCGTTTAGATGTGATAACTCTAAGTTACCAAGTTTCTAAAAACACAACCAAACTGCACAAATCTATTAATACCCACCATCCAATAGGAAAACCAATTTAAAAGTCATTACCTTCCCTAGCGATAGTTTGTCTCGTCAAGGCTGACCTTGAGCTGGCCATCATTAGAGGGAGTCATTACATTACGAGACCAGGCTTTTAGCTAAATAGGGGCTGGGCCGTGACGTCAGAGGTCGGACCAAGGTCGCCTATTAGCGGCTGATGGGGATGGACTTGGAAATGCACTGTTTTGATACTTTTTATATATTTTTTTCAAGTTTTTTTTCTGATCGATATAAGTGCATGAATATGAAAATATTCTTCAAAGAAGTTGAGACCTGATCTCCGCTTTTGGAAAATATTTGATGCTGTAAATTTTCATGCAAATAATCAATATTTCGAAATGTTAATCCACATTAGATCAAGGTCAGGATTATTTAGGTAAAACCAGAATATTGTTGTAACAATGAAGTTATTTTTAAAATAGACGATAATAGAAAGTAGTATCAATGTCAATTGGGTGTATTTAAATACTTGAGTATTATTATATGCTCCTAAGTGCTTAGGCTATAATAAATCTAAGCACTTAGGAAGCGGTGAAGGGTGGGCGAAACTGGGTCCTGTGAAATATAATCTGACCTTCAAAAAGGGCTACTTAGTAGCCTAATTTGAATAAATGACTTTTGATTTTGATTTTGAAATAGTTTTTAATGGGTGAACATGAACATGAGCATGAAAACTAAAATATTATTTCTCACACGCCAATAAAATAGTGGAGAACCAAAGTAAAGTTCATTTTAAAGTTATATTTTCAAGCAGACCTGGAAAGGGAGACTCCGCGTCAACATATTTAGGTATAAAATTCTTTCATAATAAATTATGTTTCAAAAACTCAGGCCAAGGCTTCATCACAAAGTCTGTATCGGTCTGAATGTAACGGTTCTGAAAACAAGATGGCCGTGAAACGAAAATAAGTTTCCCGCCAAAACAAACTGACATTACGATCAAAGTAAATTAGTTGTTGTTTCATTGTTTCTTTTGAAGAATCATTTGAAAATGGAAGACGCGCCTCCATGTTTGATTCTGTGACGTAATAGTGGGTTTAAAAGAGTTTTTAATAGGTATTACATGGATTGCCTTAGGATTTGAATGCACTGACTTTCTTTACTTGCTTTTGTAGAAGGTAAATAATTAAGTGGATGGCGTTTTAGAAACGAAAATTAACAGTAAATTACAAAGCCCGTTACCTGTTAAAGACATTTTAGAAAACTATGTAAAAGTAATTGCAGCGTCAAAAACCCAGTTACGATGTTATACTTGTATTTTATCTAAAATAGATTCAGGTCAGTTTCACGCATAACTCAAAGACAGTTAGAGCGATTTTCAAATTACTTTTTTGGATGCTTTTGTGATTAAAAATAGCAGAATAAAAATAAAAACTTTGAAAAAGCACACAAAAGCTTGGCCTACTTAATCGAACTAGCTAGGAATCCTATCGTTTTGGGGTAGTGACCTAGACCACTCGAAAACCGTGCATAAATAGGTTTATAGCATCCAGCGACTATCAGACACACCCAATACTACGGTGGTGCGTAGTGGATAGGATCGCGTGACATTAAACATTCTTAATAACGATTTAGGAAATCGAACCGAAGGTTTTCTGCCCCTGATATCTGTAGCAATTTGTTAATTAAGCCACCTTTATTAATGAGGATACATTTGTCAGCATATTTCCTGCCTTCCTGTAGCAATATAGTTATGGTGAACTAGGAGTGTTACCCGATTTTTGTACCCAGTTTTACGAGAACAGGTAACTATGAAAATTTTTTAATTAAAAAAAAAGAACTTTAAAATGATTTCAACGCAAAAGTATATCTGTTTTTGCCTTGGTATGTAATTCAGTAGGTTTCTGTGATCCCTGATCTGAGTCTGGGTGTGTTTGTGCATATGACTTGAACTATTGTGAAAACCTCGTGTGTTTATCAATCTAAAGAAATCCTTAGTGCGGGAGTCGTCTTAAAAAACAAGAAAAGAAAGAAATAAGTTATTATAGTGTACGTAGATCCACAGGACAGTGGAAGAAAACAGAGATAAAAAATTAATCCCATAAATTTGAAATTGCCCTCGGTTCTCAAGTTGTATCAGTAGCTTTTTCCGCCTCATTACAATATGTATAAAGGCAACCTTGCATCACAATTACAGGATAGTTTTCACTTTTTTCCTATTCATTGTCCCGCAAATTTCCTACTTTGTGCTCAACAATTAACTTAGTAATTATACCAATAAAGAGATTACGCTATCAATATTTATCAGTACTGTCCATTCATCGATTACAAGTTTCAATAAATCGAGAGTGGATATAAATAGGAATCGATAATCGATGCTATCAGATAATTCTAATGCCGATAGTACTGATATGAGATATATGATGGCAAAAGCTTGTTCACATATCATAGCTAATGTGACAAGGCATTACTTAACTACGTGCTACTCGCAATTATATTGTTTTGAGATTTGAATTACTAGAAATATAATGTATAATATTACAATGTATAAATCATTTAGTCTCAAACTAAGCAAAGCTTGTTAAGAAGTTGTTGCCAATTGTTATAGAAGCTAGTTGAGGTACAATGGAATTGAGTCCAGAGAGCATACAACCACTTCTTCGAGTAATATTTTTTCAGTTGTGGGCAAGGGAGTCGGAGTTCTACGCCCTTAAGTGATCTGTCTGGCTTCCATTCTTGCAATACCATTAAAGGATGGCAGTTGGCCTTTGAACATGCCCGCGGGTTAAGCAAAGACTGGAGAGAGATCCCGTGACCATAGCTAAGGCAGTAGAAGGGGTCCGGGGTGTTTTTTAGTAAGTGGAAGTCCGACATATCCCCACGCCGTCACCCTCGACGTGGGTTGAACTTATTAGCGTTTTGACACGCAAAAAAGCTTAGGTAGACATATTCATTATCCCGCTGCTCAATCCGGAAAATCCAAGAGTTGATAGAGAGTGAAGATCCATTAATCCCGATCAGAGATCCCGTTTAAGTCGGCATAAAGATGGAATCCTCATATGTGCTATGTCATGATGTGTCAAGTCTAAGTACAAAATAGACAAGGCTTTTCCTTCAAAACAAGCGTATCATAAAAATAGTTGTAGTATATCACTACTATATGTCCAGAGAATCTATAGCTAACCATCAAGTTCACCTAAACAATTTACAATTTAATTTAGAATGTTCCTGTATTGTACCAATAAAAGAAAATAAGAGAGTTCAGAACCCCGGCGTGCATTCATTAGAACAATATTTACAGAAGATCAATCTTATTGCAGAGTTTGTAAATATTTTGGTTCAGCCACACCTGCCTTAGTGCCCGGGCACACGATACTGTTTGACATTGGTAAGTTCATAGACAGTATATTTTCTACGACTTACCACTTCAGAGGTTTTGACGAACTAAATTATATTTGTTTTAGAAAAAAGTTAAAGTAAATAAGTGCTTTCTTAAATCTAAGTGCCATAAGCTGACGTTGGTATTTTGGGGCCGTAGTTCTGAAAATTATTTTACATAGGTTTCTTGCATTTAATATATTTTTGTATTTAATTGGTTCTTGCACGTCTTAATTCCTTTAAAAATAAAATGTTTGCTTGAAAGCTTTCTTTTTCTAGCTTTCTCTCATTTTTCTTTTAACTTTAATTATTATTATAACCCACATTTCATATTATATTTTATAAAATCTTGCCATAAATTATTTATCACAAAACGTGTGCGACATTAACACGACAATCTCTCTGCAAAACAGGATGAACGGATAATTATGAGTTTTTCTTCTTACATATATTAATTCAAACCGCCAATATGTTGACGGTAATTGTTAACTGAAATATAGTTTCATAAATATTCAAGCCGTTCCATCTGAAACAACTGAAATAAACGTGAATATCCTGAAAGCATTATTCTTTACGTTTCTTTGTATTGACGTTGACTAATTGTAACAAACGTGTTCATTACAGTTTTGTAATATTTTCAGCGAATGTTTGAGAGACTATTTCCGTTTGTTTGTATATGATTTATTGTAATGACAGAGTTCTTTCAGATTATTTCAAGGTTGTGCTTAATTATATATGAAATCTACTAATCCTAGAATATTGTAGTATTGCGCTTGGCTTATTGAATTGAGAGTGCAGATTACCTCTATTTGAGGTGCTTTCATTTTAAGAATAAAGCGTTTTAGTGATATCATAAAAGTTTAACTAGGCTAAAGTTTTAAAAGTTGGCAGAAATTAAAAAAATTATTGAGTCACAATTAACTAATCGTGTATGTATACACTAACATACAAAAATATTTGAGCATGTTATTGTGCCAGCCTGAACGACCTGGATCACACTAAAAATAAACAACTTGTCTATGTTTTTCTTGAAATCAAAAGTCTACGTACTAATGCTCGTTAACAGAAGACGAAATGTCTAAGCCAGAAGCTAACAACATTCGGTTGTATTTTCGAACTGCCATAAGTTTTTTGTGGCTTGAAAATAGCGGCGCAAATCAATGACAATTTATGAATTATAGAATTTACATTAGGGCTTTATTTTCCCCGATGTGTAACCCCATGTAAAAAATAACATTACCGTATTTTACCGAATACCCTTTGTTCAGCTGTACGGTAAAGCAGATAGCATCATTTCTATCTAAAAAGGAACAAACTTAAAGTTAGTAAAAAAAATATGAAGTATTTATGTACTTCGTGGTTTAAATTCTCTATGATTAGAAGATTTCTTCAGCACTTTTTAAATATTTTAAGACTCATACATATTCTGTAAAATGTTGGTTACCCCTGTCCCACCTAGCGACGTTACAACCAAACAAACAATAAGTTTCGTTGCCAGATATCGCAGTCGTAAACATCTGATGAGCTTCTTTTTACACGAATTGAATGTACAATGTTTTGAGCTAATTGATCCTGTTTGTGCAGATTTTAATGTATCTCAAGGTGAAAACAAGAAAGGAATGTCGAGATATACAATATACATGTTTATTTAATTTTGAATGTTTGTTTGATTTTGATGGGTTGAGGTAGGTTTTAATATTATTTCGCGGCCGTCTGCTATAGCGTTCATGTTTGTCTCCCGACTGTTGTCTGAAATATTCTGGTGGTTTGAGCTGGTAAGAGAGTGGCATATCCCAGCGCCTCCCAAAGGGTCGAGGAAGTGTGGTCCAGTGGGTCAAAAGAAATAAAGTATCAAAATGACAGAATTTATTAATAAGCAGATTAAATAACAACGATAAAAAAAATCTGGCAAGGTACTGAGCAGAGGATATTTAATTTATTCTTTTAAGAGGATACCTTCAGATTGCGCGAATGATAACGCGATGAAAATGACCATATTTTCAGACCAGGCGTCTTTTAAAGCTTTGCCCCGAAAAAAAAATGTTTCTTTATTTTATTTTTTCACCATTTTTCCCACATGTAACCAGCCTATATTATTATAAACAATTAAACAGCCCAGATGACGAGTCATTGTCATTCGTATGAGACGCTCGTAAACAATTTACGACTCCGTAGATTTTAATGTCTGCTTTAACAATCCTATGGAGACTTCCATTATTTACTTCACGAATTCATCGACTGGAGTTTATTACTTAAATTAATAAATAGCAGATGGCGTTTAGGATTTAATGCGATGGTGATAGATAAACTATTATAAAAAGTGATTAATTATATTTAAATAGTGGTCGTAAATCGGGTTTTTGCGACTAAAATGATTACTTAATAGTAATCACTAAGACCAAATCCCTATAGATGATGTATGAAATATTGACTGTACGACACTGAGTTTTTTGATATAATCATTTGTGTAGTTTTGAATGATTTTAGAAAGTAAGTTTATAGACTTAAGAAGGTTTTTTGTGGTAAAATGCGTGATCCTGATCTAAATATTTAGAGCCTTATTCTCATAAGTATCCAATTAACATTTTCTTTTGAAACTAATGTAAATCTTATATTTTACTTAATCTTTCTGCTCCACTATTCTAGTCTAAAATTAATCAAGCAACAATAAGTCATACATTATCCAAAAAAATAAATATTATCCAAATAAGAATTCATCAAAAAAATTATGAAAACTATTCGTAATCGTCCACCGAGACAAACGGTAAGATCGTAATCAATTCGTTATCTATTTATAAGTAATGTTTAGTCGCGTCCTCCATCATAAAATTTGTCAAAGTGCCAAACCTCGTCTCTGACCTAGTCCGTGGCGGTTATAATTACTATTTTCGATACTCCCGGATAAAAAATATAAAATAATAATAATAATAGACTATTTTTTACAGGTAGTTTTTTTGTGTGGGTGCGGTAATCGGGGAAACAATTCCCTATGTACTTCTTTGAAAATGGCTCTATAACAAATGTTACATAATGGATAATAAAGTTCCTTTCGTCTAATATAAAACGCAATTGTTAAACTTAGAACTTGTTTTTTTTTAAGTTTTGTAACATTTATATTTCCCTGACATGCTTCAACTTACACGGTTAAAACATGAAAATATTATTGATACTCTATATACAAGGAGAAAACAGTACAAAATAGGAATGTATGAGTAATTAATTTACATTGCTAAATAACGTTTTTTTTAAATAACACAAAGAGTGCATACTTGTCTTGTCATTTTGAAAACTGAATATTTTTTAACAGTAGGTTCATTTTGAAAACACTATGACTATAGAGTTTTTCGTCCAACACCCATTTTCTCGTACATTGACCCTCAATAATAGACGTGAAACAACGTCATAGATATTTATACACAAACTAAAAGTGTCATCTGTTAGATAAAGCGAGCTTATCTTTGGTGTTGTAAATCTTTTGCACACGATTAATACTGTCCTCTATATATAAATATGTGTTTGTAAGTATCCCGCAGGTGGGCAAAGGCTCATGTGCACGTAGAGTTGGACCACCAGCCATCACTCTAGTCCAGTACCGAGTTTCTAGCTTTAGTTGGACTTAGTCCATTTGGATTAGTTATAGTTATTCAGCTCTATTCGCATTTCGCTGTAACAGGTAGACAAAGATATAAAATACTAGCTGACCCAACAAACGTTGTTTTGCCGATTTTTTTTCTAGTTTTATTTATTTTTAATACCACATTATAAAAAAAAAACAAACAATTTACTCCAAAAAATATAATATATTTTTTTAGTGTGGGCAACCCTTAACACTTAGGGATATGAAAAATAGATGTTGTTCTATTCTCCGACCTACTGTATACGCATATAAAATTTGGTAAAAATCGGTTAAGCCGTTTCGGAGGAGTACGGTAACTAACATCGTGACACGGGAATTTTATATATTAGAAGAAGATATTGTTAAAAAACCTTCTGGTGAAATTCATTTTCCCAGGACCACCAGAGCAGACATTGAAAAACATGGAGAAGATTTTAACATGTGTCTAATCCTAGTCACACCTCTATGATATGACGACAACCAGTAAAAAAAAGAAGACTCCCGCGTAATGGAATTTAACCCTGTAGCGTGGGTTTCACCGAATTCGATTCACATGCACAAAGACATGTAGACTCAAATGCTTGTCGTAATTGTGCATCACACAAATGCTTTTAAAATTTAAATTCTAAAATTTTACTAATAGGGAAGATGACATTTTTTTTTACAGTGTCCTTCTTGTAGTTTTTTGTATAATAATGGATACGTATTTTTTAATTTGTCCCGCAAACATAAATTGACCAAATTACAGTGAATGAAACTTACGCGTGACGTCACGATTGAGTATAAATTTTACGCTATCGTTACGTCACAAGCCCCCTCTCCTAAACTTTCAAGCAGTTAATCTTTGTCAATTCTAGTTTTTCTGAAAAAGGAAAAAATACTTGTCTCATACTTTTCAATTATCTAACTGAGGGACTAATGAGATTTTTTCTTTTTATACCCAGTCATCATCCCTATTATGAATGTATAAAAAAGTATACAGATAGATATAATATTGTATTTTATATATATTGTTATTACCTTTCAGTAGTATTAGACTTCATAAGTAAATATGAAGTGCCTATAAACGGTTCGTCAAATGTGGCGTACGTTATTTATATTGTAAACAATTTACAATGTAGTTTTAAATTGTTTTGTAAACAATCGAATTCGCTTCAATGCTAGTTAGCACTTGTAAATGGATATTTACTGTAAACGTTAATACCAAATGTTGGTTTTAAGCGAGTTTATGCGGCTGTAGGCCATTGCGCGACGTAGTGCGGGTTCAATCCCTGCGTTAGAAAAAATATTCATTGAAAGTCCAATATTCGAGCCCAGAATGAATATTGGTGAGTAGGATAGGCTAGGATAGGCATAGCTACAATATAAAATAATCTTATGATATTAGGGAAAATAGACATCTTAGCTTTGTTAATTAGTTACGCTTCTACACATTAACGATAAAAGAAATTTAGAAAATAACCTTACTTATCAGAGGTATTTTATCACCCATATTCCTATAGGAACGAGTAATAAACAGGTAAAACCATGGAGCGCCAGTATATCATAAGATTTATTTTATTCTGGTATGTGGTTGGAGTTAATGAATGATGTTTACCATCGGGATCACGAGACCAGTTTCGGATCCAACCGGAGTTTTTAGTCATGAGCTGACACAACTGCGGGATCTCGAGTTGGCTGAGTACCTAAACCGTTGCATCGTTAATAATGAATCATTCTTAAAAAAGTTTCCATAAAATATGGTTCTAATGTTTGTAAAACCTGCTGCAATACATAGATTACTCCTTAACGTAAGGAATGTAACTTTACACAAAGTGATGTTAAATGAATGCTTGAATTGTTTGTTATTCTTTGCAAATAGTTCAGTTTTTATTAACAATAGAGACAAGATTTCTACGTGACCGCAACTATACGAGAGTTTTTCTATTGTTTTAAACAAACTCTATTGTGTGACAATACTGTTGACTTAAAAGTGTTAACGTAAAATGTGACTAGTTTTACATTTGAACAATGTTTTTTGTATACATGTACTTATGCAATTTTGTATATACATGTTTCCGTATATTTCAAGGACGGTTTTTCTATAGAATGTTATTTTAATATCTAAAAACATGTTCATCTATGTTTTATTGTTGCAAACGTCAGGAAATTGTTGGTGTTTGACAATGTACATCTATTATAAGATGTTCATGTGGCCTAGTAACTTATTGACAGGTTTTGTGTACAAGGTCGCAGGTTTTCATTGTAATATTTATGCAAATTTACGAATATAAACTGACATACATTCATTGAATCATCAATCAGTTGACTGCTCGGATCCCACATTTGTGTAATTCACGAATGCTTGTTATGAGTCTTCGTGCCTTGTACTTACAATTTGAATGTTTGTGAAAACCCCCCGCGACTCCTGGATTCAATTGATAATTACAAGAGTCTTTTTTTAAAGTGATTAATCTGTAACGTCTGTCCATCGTCAAAAATAGTCGTCTTCTATTTTCATTTAATTCATTCATTAGTCTTACCATAGTACAATAAATATTTACAAGAATTGTGAACACCAGCATAAACTAAATCTATTTTGAAGTGTGTTATACGGTGAAGTATTTAAGGGCAAGCTCCAAAGTCCGGAATCCCTGGTGACATGTCACACTCATACAAATAGATGTATGACGTCATGGTGTATGTTTATTTACATTACATTGAGCGCCCGAAGTGTGAAGAGTTCATATATTTCCGCTGGTCTTACCTTTGAACTGTGCGTTTTTGGAGGTTGTTGTTAACGTATTTATGACATATTTTTTTGTAGGTATATGATTTAAGCGCGGTTTCATATTAGATAAGTGTTCTATAGGTAAATTGATAATATTTTACAAACGATTTGAAAAATATACTGTTGTACTTCAGGTTCGGTCGAATTGTTTCACTTTCTTGTTGTTTTAGTTAAGGTTTTCCAAAATCGGTAAGTTTGAATACCAACCTTAAAATTATTATGTAACTTCATTTATTGTTATAAGTTCAAGAGAAATACATTATCTGAGAAAATTTCATTAGTAACTAGACAAATGAATCATGGTTCATTAGATACAGCCTGGTGACTGACGAACATACACAGGTGCCTCAGTTATAGAGTTCCTTTTTCACCCTTTTAGGTTCTAACCCATAAAACTATTACCGACATTAACTAAGTATATTTTAATAACCTATTAGCTGTAATTTATCCCAATGAATATAATACAATGTACCAACATACTACTTGCCACGTACCCTATAGCTCAGTGGTTAAGTCTGCCGGTCACCAGTCGTGTGATTAATTGGCTTTGGTTTCGTAACCACAAATCTAATTTGTGGTTTCGTTTAGCCAGCGCTACAAGGCTTAGTGGGTTTACTGTGTATGGCAAAGATTTTATGTGTTTATTGTTAATTAGTTGTTTTAAATTAATAGTGGCATTAAACATCAATGTGGATATAGGCATTTTCAAATCGAGTCCATTGATAAAGGTCTAAATTTTTACAAAAAAAAAGGAACGAAACAGAACAAGTCATATTAGGTATCTTAAACATCGTATTAAGCATGAAACAAAAATACGTACATACTTATTAATTTTATTATATAAATTTGAATCATCGATAAACAAGTCTTAATTATTTAAAACACAACTTGTTTCCTTATGTAGTATGTTTCTACGATAACGTTCGTAGAAGCTCGAATGACACTGAAAATACGACTGGGCCAATGACCGAGAAACAACAATCAACTAAAAGATTAATAATTGTTAAGCAAATTGTTTTTCCCTCGTTTTTTAGTTTGCAGAGGCTTGTTAAGAAAATAAAGTTTGTAGCTGCAGACCCGTAGCCAGTCTACGACGCCCACCTACGACTCGACTCTACGCCGTAGCAATTATGAGACTTGGACCTTATAATTTGAAATGTTGTTTTATTTCTATTAGTCGCTTTATAAGCTTAGACATTTTTTTTCATTGTAAAAACTATTCCTGCACCATTCCTTGTACCGCAGGGGGTTTTAAATAGGCAATGCATCCTACGAGGATATAGAAAAGTCATGCTTTTCATTCAGCACCAAACGATTATTATTCAGCTCGTAAAAGACTACCAATATTTCTACAACTTCGTTCAGCACATTTATAGACGGACTATTTATTTGTGAATAATGCAGTATCTATTGTCGCTCGTTAGCGCAAGTGCTTCCAATATTTGTTCAATTCATCTATTATGACTAGAATCGATTTTTAAAAAGACTTTGACAGATATATGTATGGACTTTGTGTCCTTGAAATGTGACTCGCGATACTTTATTAATAAAGTCCATTCTATAAATTAGTGACCACCTTATGACAGTCATTTTTTTCGTAACAGCCATATTTAGGCCAGTCTTAGCTTAGAATACTTCGTTTAGTTAAATGGATCATAGAGATCAGATTGGCTGCTGCGGTGCTGCGTCTAACCTACCCTACAAGTGACCCTTCAGAGGGCCTACTTCCCCACATTATAGGAATATCATGTGACATTTGATGGCATAGAACAGAATCTCTCTTCTACAATTTCTTTTAGAAGTGGTATTAAATCTTTAGGTCGCCATGCCACTGATCACTTTACACGATATGTCACAGGCTTGATACCTGTTTAGGAGAAATCTTTTTTTAAACCATCAGTGTTTTCGCTCCCTCATTCTCGTTATATAGATATATCCAGATACTACGAAATCCTTCGCATCAGAAGCACTAATGTTTTTGGGAAGCCGAACAAAATAAAGAGGATCTTCAAAAAAATTGTTAATACTTGTTAACTTACAATGTTTTTCCTCGTTCCAGGTTACGGCTGCTTCCAATGGCTGCTGCTGATGTCGTGCGGCGCCATCTACGCGGTGTGCGCGCTCAGCACCACCACGCTCAGCTTCGTGCTGCCCGCCGCAGAGTATGACTTCCATCTCTCCTCCAGCGACAAGGGACGGCTTACTGCCACGCCGCTTATTGGTAAGGCACCTAGTATACCTACGTTATACCGGTGTTCTCGCAAACGTAAATTATGATGTATATTGCTGGTTCTTCTCCATAGGAATTACATTTTTGAACCGCGCAGCCAGAGTCATTACATTACATTAGACTATAACGTTTTAAAAGTGGAAGACGGTCTATTTGAAATAAAACTTCTGATTTAAATTTGATCCAACACCAAATGTTTGCCAACTATCTGGTTCATGAAAGCGTTCGTTTAAAAATGGTCAAAATAAGTATGGGTATCAAGGAACATAACTGATTTATTTAACATGGATAGAGAGCTGTACAGTATACCAAAACCCTATACTGACGCTCGGTCGTCTACAATACGATACTGAGGTGGTTTTGGACTGGGCATTTTTATAATTGGATCATATGGACTACCGGACAGTTCGCTATATATAAAGATATGATCTTTGCAGGTATGTGCGTGGGCTCATACTTCTGGGGTAACCTAGCAGACGCTAGAGGCCGTAAGAAGGCCATCATCGGGGCGCTCCTGCTGGACGCCCTCGCCGCCTTCCTCTCCAGTCTGGTGCAGTCATTCCCCGCTTTCTTAGCGTGCAGGTAACTTTTATAACATAACTTTTCACTAGTGAATTCCAAATTGTCATCTGATAGCAGCTAGTATGGAGACTGACAACCTTGAGAATGTGAATTGGTTTCTTTAAAAACTTTATATATATTTTTAAATTATTAAACGGTTTACTTTATTTATTTTTTGAAGCAGACCACGAAAATCTTTTCATCAAACTTCAAAAAAAACTTCACATTATACCAAATATGACAATCACTGCGTACAATATTTGTATCGTTCTCGACGTAACTATTGGTTGTAGACCTGTCGTTCTTGCAGGTTCTTCTCTGGGTTCGGCATCATCGGCGCCACCGGCCTCATCTTCCCTTACTTCGGAGATTTCCTGTCTCTCAGGCACCGGGACGTCATGCTGTGCAGGCTTGAGGTCTTCTGGACATTTGGCACCATTCTGTTGCCAGGTAAGAAGAAATAAATGATTAACTGTACTTTGTAGCAATAAGGAACAACGGGTGGTCGTAACGATGACGACAATCCCCGTGTTTATTAAGCTGCAAAGTACCTACCAACTACACCTAAAAATGGTTTCCTGAACCTTAACAAACTATGTCCATGTTTTACATACCTCGTTGTGCTAGCATATGAACTTTCTTTGAGATAGCAATAAAAAAGTGACATCATGTGATCTGCATAGAAAAACCGGTAGTTTTTATTTCGAATTACTATGATTTGAAAGAAAAGCACGGGCTTCCTTTGAGGAACAGAAGAAGTATGAATTGTCAAGGCTTGCTAAACATACATGTCCGAAAAAAACAAAGAACAAAAAAGCAGCAGTAGCACTATTTGAACTACGCAGCTGAATTTGATTAGACTGAAAGCCGAACTAAAAATAGTTCGAGAAATTATAAATTATAAATTAAATACTTCTTATCTTTGATACAACTTGTAACATTTATATCGATTGACTATCATTAAAACATAATACACAAGAAGGAAATAATATCGGACCATTAATATAACATTATTGATGATGTCACGATCATTGAACGGGAATTTGAATGTCAGCTTCGCAAATAAGGCCGCCGCGATATTGGCACTGGCACGCAAGTAATATGGCATCCACTGCCAATTACTGGCGATACACGGAATGCCAGTTGCCAGTCCAGTGTTTAGAAACGAGAATGTCTTTATACTGATACCCTATAACTTCAGTTTTACGACGGACGTATTTTGCCAAATTAAAAATGTTTCTGAGAAAACTGTTTATGATGGATAGGTAGGATAAGCTTTTTAGTTTTTTTTAGCATATGGCTGATGAGAATTTCAAACATTTCTATCATATTTTTCAATTAATTTTGATTGTCTCCCTAATTTGTCTAGAATGTAGAAAACTCATTTGTAATTAATTGTAGTCACCAGTAAAATAGCCTTTGTCAAAAAAATAGCCTTTGTTAAAAATATTCTGTCTACAAATATGGTCACAAATAATGATCTTGTTTGTTTGTTGTATCACATAAAACGTAAATCCAAGAAAGACGAAAAATCTTTTATCTAAAGGAAAACAGCAATACCGTCAAAGTACACCTTTAATATAATTTCGATATTCCAGGCATCGCATTCCTCATCATCCCTGACTCCCGGTTCAACCTGACGGCGGTGGGGGCTGACTTCCAGTACACTTCGTGGCGGGTCTTCGTGGCGGCGTGTGGGATCCCCAGCCTGCTGGTGGTGCTGCTCCTCATCCCCTTCCCCGAGAGCCCGCGCTACCTGCTCTACGCCAACAAGGCGGAGCAAGCCCTCACCGTGCTGCAGAGGATATTCGTTGTTAATACTAAGCTTAGTGAGAAGGACTTTCCAGTGAGTATAAAGATGATTCATTTCTTAAAGTAGAGAAAGGAATTACCTCCTTCGAAAATATGTTTCGCTCGAGTCGCAAGTGTGGTGACGTGTGGTAGATAAAATATTTTAAAGAACATATATTATTTTCAACTTATTAGACGACATTGTACACGAAGTAACATGGTACAAAATTTCTTTTTTAACATAGAGCCCTTAAACTTATTATCCTTAAAAAAATGAAAAATCTGAGGCTAAATAAAAAAAAATGGAATTTCGAAACAAAACCATGACAACCAATACACCAACCATTGCAGGTGGAATCCATGATAAGTGCATATGAAGGCGAGGACGAGGAGGTGGTGTCAGCAGACACGAACGGCAACGAGACGAAGGCGCCGCTGACGTGGAGCCAGCGCTGGGACGCGTTCTGGGTGCGCAAGAAGATGCTCGTCACGCCGCCGTACATCGGGCTGCTCGTGCTCTGTTGCTTCGTGGACTTTGGTCTTATGTTCAGGTGATAATAATAGTCTAATACATGACGGATTCGAACCGACGAATAACAATACAGCAATGAAGAACTACGCTATTCTAACTTTTGATAAAAGGCACAGGTGTGCAAGGTTAATACTACTGTAGTAGTTTATCTAGTTAGAATAGCTTATCCAAACCATAACTAAGTCTTATAGTGCCTTATACAGAACCTTTCGTTTTGAGCATAATATTCTACAGTTGCATGGCTCAAATTCCGCCCAAATGCCTAAGTAGTAAAGCTTCCAAAACGTTGCTTTTTCCGTTCTGAAATAATGAAACAGGCTATATATTGAATCAAATAAAAAAAAAACTAGTTTTTCTAGATCCACAGTTTTTTTCACCTAATAGACTTGATGTTATCTCTAAGCCCGCATTGTAACACACGAAATCTAGCTTTCCAAACACTATGGTGACTTAAAAGTAACTTTCTATTTCAGTTACTACACACTGATGATGTGGTTCCCGGACCTGTTCGAGAGGTTCAGCCAGTTCTCGTCACTGTATCCTGACGTGTCAGCGGGAGTCTGCGAGGTCTCACTCGCTCTCGCCAATGACACCGCCGAGTTGGCTGTAAGTTGTTGACCGTATTTTAGAAGTTTTCTTCTTACTATCTTAATATTATAGACGCAAAAGTTTCTATGCATGGATATTTGTTCCTCTTTCACGCAAAAACCATTTAGATCCAGACGAAACTTGCTTCCTAGATAGATTTTAGCCAGGATTAACACATAAGATAGTTTTTATCCAGACTTTATGTTCCCGTGGGATGATAATGGATTTGTAACCCGCCTTATTACCTACTCAGACACCGCCTGACTGAAACCGTTATCTTACAATCCGCGATAGATGGTGTATGTTTGACTGACGATCACCTTCTGTTGGTGTTGCATCGAGCTCCGTTCAAACATTATTAATTAATTTGTTTTATCCAGGGCAAGCTGCAGACCTTGGACGACAAGGTGTACATCCACACGCTGGTGGTGGCGCTGAGCTGCGTGCCCACCGCGCTATGGGTGGGACTCACCATCAATGTAGTGGGCAAGAAGCTTATGTTGGGTAAGTCTATGTTATCACTTATTTGTATTATTTGGAAATATACATTGTTTGGATATTTAAGATACATATATTTGGCACACTAAGTGTTGGAGAACAATTCAAAGTGTTTATTGAGACATGGGCATAAGGCTTCCCTTATGGAGTAAATCTGAAGTAATTTTGGGTAGGACTTTGGCCATTTGATTCAAATTGAAACACGATCGACTACACGGATAGCCGAGTGGTTTAGGTCACCACGCAAAACTCAATGAGGGCGACGGGTCGCGGGTTTAATCCCAGCCTAGCACAAGCGTTTGAGTGCTAGGTGAATGTCTGAGAAACGACACAAGGATTAAATGCCTCAGTGCGGTAATCGTTTTTCTTTTGTTTTAATAGATACATTTCTAAAGCCCGCACCTATTGTTTCCAGTAATGATGTTGATCAGCTCCGGGCTGGCGGCGCTGGGGCTGAACCTGGTGCGATCCTCTCTGGAGAACCTCATACTGTCCTGCGTGTTTGAGGCCATCGTCAGCTGCACGGAGGCTGTGCTGTTCTGTGTCATCTGCGAGATATTCCCTACTAAAGTCGCGTGAGTATCTATCCCTGTACTTATAGGAACTAAACTTAAGTTATTGAGGTTTTAAAATGTATTTTTGTCTCAACATCGCTTACGCTATGCCCACAGGCTATGCCATATCTTAAAGCATAGGGCTTAAGGCATCCAGTATAACTTAAGCTACGGACAGTTAAGTTGAGCTGCTTGAGCTATTTGAAGCTTGCGTGGTGCTTGATGGCACAGTCTTGCTCAGATAGATCTAGCTCCTCTCCCAAAGGGCAAACCAAGAACGACACTATATTAGTTTACTGAAAATATAACTATAACATTGTTTAGACTTGAGGCTATGACCCGAACAAGTTTTGAAACAAACTTATGAGTTTGTCTTTTTTCTCAGGTTAGGCAGTAAGTAAATGTCAACTCCAGCTAGCTTAAAAAAAGTCTGCAGGTGTTTAGCCTTATGCTGTTGCTGAATAATAGTTGCGAATTCGATTTCTACTCAAAAATCACTGTTTGTACTACCTGTCAATAATACAAAATTACAAACAGTGTCCCTCTATAAATAGAACATAAATAAAATAATATCAATTTTTGTTTATTTATTTGCGTAATGAATGATTAGACGCTCTATTTCCACTCGGGAATCTCATTCTGACGTCAGCATCGCCTCGTGTCAGTCAAATAGCGTCAGAGATGAGTGAAATGCCAATAGTTCGTCAGATCAAGCTAATTGTAGTTATGGACTTTGGATATCACACTTTGGTATTTGTCGATGAAAATAATTGAGCTATTTTAGAGTTACTAGCAGTTTATGTCTATATTCACCAACGACGTTTTACTTCGGACGTAATGAAATGTTTTTTTTTTCTACGTTCGCTGACAGAGATAACACGATACCCAACTAAATACTTTTTTTAAATATAAATAAGGCCCCATGCCCCTGAATATTTTGTTCGAGCAATTGGACTTAAACCGACCCTTTTAGCTTTGTGATAAGTTACCAAAGCATAAAAAGTTGCAAACATTGTAAAATAATCGAAATACCTAAAAGTATAAAATTTTACGCAACGCCATCTAGTTTCAAACTAAGCAAAGCTTGAGTGTCATGCAACTTATGAACATAATAAGTACAAACATTATTATGAAAAACTTAAACCCCGTTGAAATGAAACTACTTTTACGGATTTTATCGCGGTTTAATTTTTGATTTTAGTTTCCGACGTTTCGACACCTTTGCAGGTATCATGGTCACGAGTCTGCCCGTGACCATGATTAAACCGCGATAAAATCCGTAAAAGTAGTTTCATTTCAATGTCTAACATTCGCGTAAACCTAAGAAACCACTATTAAACCCCGTTACACAAAAAACTGATCGTGCTTAACACACAAGCATTTGTTCTGGGTGGGAACAGAAAAGTACCCATGACCTGCAGTATAGCTCTCAACGCTAATTACCACAAGACCGACAGGCCCATAGAAACCTAAATAACAAGGTAATAGAAATGGCATACACCGCGGCGATCTATCGAAACGCATGTCGCCGGTGGGCGGGGCTTCAACACATTCACAGCAAATAACTACGCAATCACGCAAACATTAATATCGAAAAGACCAAGCAAACAACACTAGGCTGTACATCTATTACAATAAGGTTGACTTTGTCGTTGTATGGATTCACTAACTCACACAGTCATTGCATTTTTTTGCGTTAGTCGTAGTGATTACGTAAACTACACTAGGGATTGACTACGGATATAATGAAAGACGAAATTATGAGTGACAATGTTTTTTGTTGTATTCTTCTATATTATGCACTTACAAAAAAAAAATCGCCAATTGTCGGTTGACAAAAAAAAAAATATAAGGAAATACTTGGTAGGTAGGTTTGGTATATACCTACCGTGGTTTTTTAGTCGTCTTACAAAAGCAGCCCAGTTCATGTATCCAATGACTAGTAAACGTTCATAATAGAAAAATAGGTATTTATGAGATTTGGATAAATTTAAATTGCAATTTTTATTCAATGCTATGCTATAACGCAAGGCGTACTTTTTGAAACATTCAGTTGCGAGCGCGGTCCGAGCCGTAAAAATGGAGAGGGGCGCGGGCGGCGGCGGGCGGCAAGTTATCAAGCATGCAACTAATTTCATAGTGTATATTCGGCCTAAGTTGTAGGGTACCAATTTCGTTTACCCGTGGTAGTCATCCACTTGTCTTTTGTATTTATTTGCATCCTGCGGGATTCTGAAATAAAAATATATTCAATAATATGTTCACAAAAACAAACGACTATTAAAATTGTTACTTTTCGTATACAATATTCATTTTGAATAATTTGTCCGCACTTAACCACATCACTATTTCCGACAGTTTTGTGCGGCCGTACCACTATAAATACGATCGCATTGATAAATATTATTTTTCGTTATACATTTCTCTTTTTACAACGGTGCATTTCTGTAAGTCTCTTACTGCAGAGGCAATGATTAGTAAAGAATGCAATTTTTGCAGGATGGTGCGATATAAATATGGTTTATAATGAAGGTTATGTTTTGAAGTTTAATTTTGTAATAACATCAATATTACTGCAATAATTTACTTACCGATAAAATGTTATCTATTTATTTATGTTATTACACGATGCAGATGAATTTCCAGCCTGAGAAACGCCGCAAAACACCATTTTTAGTGGTTCTTGCTGTGACGACGTTCCGCGAGCGACTGAGCGTAAATTCGCGCGCTGGTGTCGTCCAAGACACCAGTGTGGCGACAAGGTCACGCGGCGTTGGCACTTCTATAACCTTGTTATTTAGATTTCTATGGACAGGCCAGTCTTTATTTACCTATTTATTTGGCCAGTTACAAGTATATGAGTAACTACACTTTAATAAACATGTACACAACTAACGCATATCGATTAAAGTCTAAAAAAATCTTCCCTATTAAGAATATAATAGTAATATCCTTTTGTCCACAGTGCCACGGCTATGGCGGTGACGGTCATGTGCGGCCGGATAGGCGCCATCGTTGGCAACGTCATATTCGGAGCCCTCGTCGACGAGTACTGCAAAGTACCCATCTACATGTTCGGAACGTTGCTTATATGTAAGCAGATGTTAATGATACTTCTTTTTTAATTTTTTACGGCTGAACTTAATTTTTATCACCATGACTCCCACAGTAATTAATTGAACTATTTGTAAATTGTATAATCGATATTACAACGCGGGCTGGTTCCACGAGGCCCAGAACAGAGAATTGTGGAACGATTTGGGGGAGACCTTTGCCCAGCAGTTCGACAGACTGTTAATGCTTAATTTTTAAGTAAATTTATCTTAGTAATAAGTCTTTTTTTTGTGTGGAGAAATAATGAAACATTATTTTATTTATTTATAGTGGGATAAAAAATAATAATACTTGTTTATCCTTCGCGAGAGCCATTGAAGGGATGACCGGTGCACGCGTTTGTGATTTAGAGTTTAGATTTTTTTCATAATACAATCCGACTAAATGCATTAAAATGCTGTCTATTTCCATGTATACTCTTTAGTAATCTTATTAATAATCTTATTTTTTACCTAGATGAAAGTTGAATAGCTATTACAATAATATATTTCTGTCTGTTTTAGCGAGCGGGTTGCTGTGTATAATACTCCCCAAGAGTACGCGCCCCGAGCGACCGACGTGAAGCCGCATAGTAATAGCGTTATATTTTTATATCAATTAAATAATTATATCCACAACATATGCGACATTTTATTTTACCTTTACCAAAACTAAACACATTATATATATGTACTAGCTTTTCGCCCGTGGCTTCGCCCGCGTCAAGGTCGGTTATATCGCGTTTCCAAGAGAACTCTTCAAAAGTCCGGGATAAAAACTATCCTATGTTCTTTCTCAAGGTCAACTCTAT
Source organism: Trichoplusia ni (assembly GCF_003590095.1). Classification (NCBI taxonomy): domain Eukaryota; kingdom Metazoa; phylum Arthropoda; class Insecta; order Lepidoptera; family Noctuidae; genus Trichoplusia; species Trichoplusia ni. The sequence continues at coordinate 17,278,595 of NC_039481.1, read as the reverse complement.
CTCTGTACCAAAATTTTATTATAATCAGTTCAGTGGTTTAAATGTGAAAGCGTAACAGACAGACAGACAGACTTACTTTGAAGAGTTACTATCGCATTTATAATATTAGTAGGGATAGGGATTTGTTTTGCTATTACTGTCCCACTGCAGGGCAAGGGCCTCCCTTAGATGTTTCCACTGTCTCCGGTCTATTAAATCGTAAAAATATAAATTACAGATGTATAGTTACGAGCGGAGGTCACTTTTATATAAAAGTTGATAAAATAATGTAAGTACAAGTGCAAAGAAAAAAATACACATCTGCCAAAAACCGCATATACCTATCCAATGCAAAAATGTATTATTGTAATAAGTTACTGGTCTGCTTTTTTATCAGGGTTGAACAACCTACCTTTGATCACTTGTGGGTGTGTAATGTCACATGACCTCATGTGACCATACTTTAATAACATGTGTAATTGACGTAAGCATATGATGTCGGAAATGCGAAGTATGTTTGTATCACGTATGTCTTCTGTGTGACATGTTATGTGATGTCTCATGATTGTATGTAACGTAATTTTATGTGACGTCATATGTTGGGTCAAGTTGCATTTGCTACGAATGTCAAGAATGTAGCAATGTTGCTACGATAGTTATGTTGATGTTGCTACGAATCACAAGTTGGAGTTACTACGAATATCAAATCAACAATGCTACGGACTTAAAGTAAATGTTGCTACGAACGTCATTATTTCTGTCAGGTTTAAAGGGCTTTAGCAAGAAAATTTAGATAACAGGAGTACACAGTTTCAAAATGTCTTTCCCATACAGAAAAATCGGCAGGGAACGTAATAGGACACTCTTCTAAATAAAAAACCAACACAAACTTGTATGCATTTGATATTATAAGACTAAACAATTAAATCACTAGATATTTTTTTTAATCTAGCCCTCTGTGTAAGACTGCTATGCAAAGGACGGCCTACTCGACGACGACTCCAAATTCTTCCACGATTGTCTGTCCTGGGCCACATGATATCTGCCCAAGCGGTAAACGTTATGATCATCTCACCACCGCTTCTTAGACCGCCCACGGAAACACAATTCATCCGCCGGATCCCATAGTGTGGGGACTTTTGCCCAGCGGTTACTGCGATTGACGTGTCCCATTTTTAAGATATGAAAGTGAAAATTTAATTTTAATATAAAAAGACAAAAAAATGATTAAATGCATTGCCATTTTGTCAATATTTATTGACAATATTTACGCGTTGGCGCATTCTAAAAAAAATCTTTTTTATGTTTAATTTAATTTTCTGCATACAATTTATGTTAATATTACTGTAAGAGGTTTTCACCGAATTATAATTATAATCAATGATAAATGAATAAATAACCCTCCCGGTATAGTCAATGTTGTGCGCCTTTGATACTACATAGGCAACTACAATTATATTTATATTTGCTATTATAAATTACAAGGCGTTATATGTTTTTTTCATTTTGTCACATCGATAAACGTACCTACATTTGTGTTGTGTTCTTGCACTGTTTCGTTCAGCTCATTGTTATTTCCTTATCCAATGGACTTTTATTGTCATTTCACACAAAACATATGTTTATGATTACCTTCATAAATTTGAAGGGCACAAGTGTTCTGTGAAGACTGTTAAACGGAAAATCAAATATAATTATAGCATATTGGTTACCAACCTTTATTTAAATAACTGTGATTCTCAAGCCTTTGCTTCACTACGCAGTCTTTAGTCGCTGTATTTTTAAATTGTTTATTAAGGGTCTACCAACCATATCATAATTGGCATGGGACAAGTATTTGTAGGATCTACGAATGCTTTTTCCAGCTCTCAATGTTTTGAGAATGAGACCAGATTTCTTGACGAACAACCTCCTCGATGCAATGAGGAAATGAGTTTAAAAAATGCTCCCCATCTATAGCTGTTATGCCGAAACTGAAACCTGTGAATCATTTTGATCGATGAGTTATTTAGGTAATGCGTAATTACTTAATTTACTCTACTGATTTTCTTAAATGAGAATTCAATTCAAATATCATTAAATAGAAGAAGATATATATTAATAATGTTAGTTTAAAAAAAAAATGCGGACAACATCACATGACATTGTTCTGAACCAAGTAAGTTGCTAAAGCACTTGTGTTATGGAATTCAGATACAACGAAGGTACCACAAACACCCAGACCCGAGACAATGTAGAAATTTGAATTTTTACATTGACCCGACCAGGGATCGAACCCGGGACCTCAGAGCTGGCGACACCTTGAAACCGGTACGTACGCCACTCGACCACGGAGGTCGAGTGGCGTACGTACCCGGAGAGTTATTTCTCGTAGTCACACGATTCCAAGAATTTAATTTGAGTAAAATTTATCTAAAATTGCTAGGAAACGGTTATCAAACAGAGGATGCTATTGTCTTTATTATCAAATGTTTACGTTACCTGCATGTTTGTAAATGTTTAAGCAGTTTGTTAGTTAGTAAATACATACAGTAGCTTGCTTTACAAATGACGCATTTCTGGTATTCCTACAATCAAAAACGTCGGTACGCACTAAATGTGTGGAATTGACAAGTCATGTGAGTTAGGTACATCCTGAACGCAATCCTGAAACAAGTTATTTTTTCTCCGGCTTTTTTGGTTTCGCCAATAAGTCAGGTAAATCAATCAACGCCTGAAATTAATCTAACTGCAGAAACAACATCAAAAATAGGCTATGACTTGACGAATTGAAATCTACATTGTAAGAGCGCATTTTGTAGGTAACGCCTACACCAGTTGGGCTCGGAACTATGGGCAATCCTGCTAAATACTCTTAAGGAAACCATTGCAGTTTTTAGGCATGTCAACGATTTATAAAAAGGCAAAAAGCTGATGTCCAAAGTAAAATTAAATAGGAAAGAACGACTGTTTCACAAAGTACACAGTTTGGCTGCATAAGTCCAAGTATTTATAAAATATGAAAGGTATAGTAGACTTACTGCCTCTATTCCCATCTTCTCATGCGCAGTGACGCACACCACCAGTAAAACGTAGGTATAGAATATATCCGCCTAGCTTTCCATACATAAAGGTCAGTAGGGAAATGGCTTCCCATACAAATGTATACAGTAGTTGTTGGGATATATTCACACGTGTTGGCTCCCGGCTCTACCTGTTTAATTAACTTATTAATAACATGTATTGTCTTGTCATATTACTTACTCACCTCTATAAAAATTCCTTGGTATGGTTCTAAGAAATTTATATTATACTAGTAAACGTCTAGACCGACTGCACGGATAGCCGAGTGGTTGAGGTCACCACGCCAAACCCACTGAGCGCGGGTCGCCGGTTCGATCCGAGAGGACAAGCATTTTGTGTGGTCCACAATGCTTGTCTTGGGTCTAGGTACCTTTGAGTATGGACTTGAATGTTTATGAAACCACCTGCGATACAAGGATTAAAATCCGTAATGTGGTCGTCACAAAAAAAAGCTGACCACGTTTGCACCATTTAATATATTTGCCCGACTAATTTTTAACTCAACTCCTTCATCATGGGTTAAAATGTTGGAGTCGCGACAGACGTGAAAATATATGAAAAAATACCCTATAAAATCTAGGGCTGTACTTAAATTCCATGATTAGAAGAGGTATTGCTAAATTACTAGTTTGACCTGTTCGGACCAGTCTGACCTGACCAGCCTCTTTATCTGTACCCTCATTAATCAATAATATTTTGAACGTCCCCCGCGCTAAGGACTTCTCGTCCTTTCGACCTTTCGCCACTTGGATTACCAATTGTCAAATGACAGGCAAAGAACACTCAGACTTAGGATAAAAGATTAAGGGTATCAGCAGAGCGTAAGGAATAAGTGTTAGCGTGCTGGCTAGTATCACTCTTCTTGTTATATTTAAGACACTAAATTTTAATTGATGGTAGTCAAGAATGTTGTATATTAATTGTATTTAAATTGGTTCATTAAAAGATTGTTTGATACCTACTGAGAAGGAAGCAACACACAGTGTGTTTCTGTAAAGCAGGATTATTTCGACTAGATTTTTTGCTAACGCTATTAGGATTAATGCGAACTAGGGTAGGGATGTCCATAGTGTGTTGATGCAAAAAATAGAATCTTTCTACCCTAATTTGATAATGACTTATGATTTCATAAATTAGCTAATATAATTTACAAATGATTTACTCTGGATATTTTAGTTGAAAAATTAATTAGTACTTTAAGTTTAATTAAGTATACAAGTGCACTCGTGGCAGGTTCTTGTCTCATTTTCTAGATAAAAAAGGAGTTGGATCTACAACTACAGTATCCTAACTTAGAATTCTAACTTATTCACTGGAAACTACTCAATATAGCTCTGAAACAGTTTTTGCTCTATAGTAGGTATTCGGTCTATGACGTCATTCTGTGGTACGCATGGGACCGTACTATAACTATAAATAAGAGTCAGAAATTGACTGATATAGAAACAAGTTACTTCTGTACCTAATTTACTTAGTTCTCAAGTTATGAAATTAGTTCAAATCATTATAAGCTTATTAAAATAAATACCACGCTTGGTAACAACAACAGCATGGCATTTTATTTGGCTTCTAAAATACATAACACTTACAGAATTCTGTTCTGCAAGTTTTGTTACATTGAAGTCTTTTTTTTTCTGATTTCTCTATGTTTTTTGGGACATCATAAAAAAGCAAAATAATTGCCCTTAAAAATAATTCATAAGACACCAACATTCGTCTTTTTATTTCTTCCAAATGAAATCTATGAACAAAATAGAAATATAATAAGATGAATATTATTCCTTATGACTTGTATTTTCACACTTTGAAAACTTATTCTACCAGTGGTCCGACTGGTGTGTAAATATTATTGTTCGGTAGTCCGCAGGCAGAAGTGGTCCTGCCGTGGTGCGCGCGCGACGCCCGCTATGTGCCCACAGTGATATAAACTGAATCAGTTGCGCGAATACAACTATTTAATAAGCCGTGATAATAGTTACCGTACTGTGTCCTAGTGTTAATGGTAATCAAAATGTACCTCGGTTTATGATAGATTTTTATATTATTTGTGAATTGTATTTTTAAGGTGAGTTTGGACTCTTATTTTTTTTAAAGAAAGGCTTAAGTGGTTAATGATGACTTTGAAAATAGGATTATTAATATGCAACTTAGAGCTTAGATTTCATTTTTAAATCTATACAAAAATGATTAAGCTGAAGTTTGATTTTTTATTTAAACCGGCTTATCTCAGGAACGGTTCCGATTTGAACAATTCGAGTACCAATATGACTGTTTCAAAGTTATAGGTACTTGCTTAATTAATTTTGAACACAATTAACAATTGGTGCAAAATAAATATCGTGAGTAATCCTGGATATCAAATATCCAAAATTCTATCCGCAGTGATCTAGCGTGGTAAACCTATACATATGGGAATAGGTCTGTTTCCAGAATTGGGATTAATATAGTTTGGTACCTACCATGTTAGTATTTACCTACAATTTGTCATAGATAATAAGATTATATTAACATAGATAAGAAAATAAATCCCTACGTTCAATTACAATAAATACATATGTACAATGGCACTATTCGTATTATTCTAATAATTCGAAATACGATGAATTCCCAATTATTTTTTGGCAAAATGCTCAAAAGAATAGGATTAGTTTCAAATTTAATCTATTAGCCATTCATTCATCGGTCAATCTAACTATCAGAATCGGGGCAATGTACACTTAACGCATTTATCTTTACTTAACTTATAGGAATCTTTATAATTAATCAACCGTAAAAGATCTATAATAAAATTGCTGTCGCGGATTGTTCTTTAATCACTTTAAAGCAGTTTATTATTACATTATCTTTACGTAACTAGAAGCGTTGAAGCAAAAAATCTACAAAAGTGTTAATTTCTCAAAGTTTTTGTTACAATTCTGCATAAGTGAATCGATGAGGTTAAGCTATGCTTGACGCGGTTCGACCATAGATGGGTGACCATCTTTGTCATCACGAGTGTTTCGGAAGACATGTTAACTTGTGGGCCACGGCTGTTATTCATACATCTTTGACAGTCGTTACAGGTAGTCAGAAGCTAGAAAGTCTGACAACCAGTCTTACCAAGAGGTATCGTGTTGCTCAGGTAACTGGGTTGAGGAGGAGGGCCGCTCTTTGTAATGACTTCTGTTTGTACGTGAATTCTGTTAGACTATAAGCCGACCCCAACATACTTGGGACGAGGTGATGATGATGTTTTGTCACAATTCTCGTTTCTGCTTCACCTATTAATGATAGAGTTATGGTTTATAACCTAACTCAAAAAAATTGTCTATCTAACATTGAGAGATATTAAAAAATCGGCCGTCGATCTATATTAAAAAAAAATTTGATGATTTCATTCGCCTATTGCTTTGTACCGTTGCATTGTAATTGGTCGTTAGAGGTATGTTGTTGGTGGAATCTTTTGCTTGTTAGTTCTGGTTATAAGCGAAAGCAATTGTATTTATATGGTCCGAGCAATGTTGGAAAAACTTCATTTATAGATCAGTTAATAGATAGTCATTATAATACATTTGCAGTATGTTTTCTTTCCTGGAGATAGCAAGGATATCGCGATGGATTTCTTATATCTTTGCGTACCTAGTATGTTACAACGTTTACTGGAAGGTAGAAACTTTGCTTACCGTGTTAAATGTGATGCAAATAGGGTTATTACGTTTCGTGGTCACATTATATTGTTGGACGAGTCTATGCGTGAAGCTTAAAGATTCGTTTGTGTATTCTGAAGAGATTTCTTGAATGCGCCTAGCGCGTTCATGGCTTTGTGGCATTTACAAATACCGTGGCTTTCTATCGTTAAAAAAAAATTCAAAATCGTTTCAGTAACTTCTGAGATAACCCCTTAAACGTCACAGATTCAAGAGTTTTATTGCCTTTTTATATTTGCTGCCCATTGTTATTTTATTTTATTATATTAATTTCGCTTTTTATATGACGTGTGCCGATGTAACTAATCCAAGAAAGTATTTCGAAGTTATACTTCTTTCTTGTAATTCGAATACTCTATCTTGTCTAAAACAGTTACAACACAGTTATTAAAAACAACAAAAACAAAAGTAGTGAGACAATTGGAAAGGCCTGGAACGGTCCGCCTTGATCGCCAATCAATAACCGCCAATAACTAGGTTCAATGCTCGAGAGTCTTCCAACAGTGCATATAACAAGGTCTAAGTGCTGACACTCTAATATTTGTTTTATGAGTATTTCATATGACATCCAAGTCAAAAGACTAGAGGTTGATTTCTAGTCTGCAACGATAGCCGAAAGGTTGAGGTCACCACCTCAAACCTATAGAGCGCGACTTGTCGCGGGTTCGATCCCTGCCTACGAAAAGCATTTGTGTTATCCACGAATGCTTGTCCTGATGTGTGGGTGTCTTTCTATATGTGAATTCAATGTTTGTGAAATTCCAGTGTCTCAAGGTTTAAATTCTCAAAGAGAAGAGCAAGTTTTACAGAGGAAAAATAAATAGAAAAAATTTCACACACGGACTTATCGAATGTTGTATGCGATTTAAAATAACACAGCTTCTGGGTTTCACAAAGCTTGTACAATATTTTACACCTGATCTATCTCCGGTCGTGCCGGATTGCCATCGGGCTATGAGAATATACATATACACGATACATACGCTCGTAGCTTCAGTGGGGCTTGAAACTGATTACTTAATTTAAAGTATGTAATTTTAAGTTAGATTTCGGTCAAAATATTGTGTTTGATTTTGATACCTTAATTTAACACTTAACGAGCCATTTAGCTTTTAATTGGACGTTAATACTTGTTAGAGTATTTTTTGTTTCAATTTAATGGTAAACTGGATTAAGGAGTATTTCTTAGTAATTTTATATTTATTAAAAAGTTGAAGCGATAATGAAACGGTAGAAAACTCAGAAAGAGTGGAATCTTCTTTCCTTCTTTTTTTTGACAAAATATTTACAATCATACGTTTTTCTGGTAAGTCTACCATTTTTATGGTACGATATTGAACTTAATCTGGTAATGACCTCGCACTATTATGAATGGGTGTGTAAACACGTGCCGTGAATGCATTTCACGTGCATACAAATCCATACAATTATAATTTCAGTCAAGTCAAAGGTCCATTGAAAAACTTTTCATAATTATTTAACGATTTAGAACTTTTCAATTTAGAATCGTCATATTTCAGTGATACATACTTATTGCTTCGAAGTGGGAAGATGGCCAACAGTGGGACATGGGTTACCATGGGGTGTCGTCGGTAGGACGTATGGTAGTCACGTGATATTGGATACTGAGTCGTAGTGAATCGGATTTACGTTACTTTGAGTAGCTCGTGTCGTCATCATCATCCTTGATCCTATGTCACATATGTATATCCTTGCTCATCTTTGTAAATTATCCTGTACGTCTTCATCTTCGCTTCCAGCTAAATCCTAGTAGGTACTGTTTAAATTTCCCCTATATCATATCATGTGTCCTACCTATACTTATAGATTGACTTATGGAGTGGTTTTCACCGCTTTTTGTTTAACATACCTGAAATTATAATTTCAAATATGTGTATTTTTTACCAAGACTAATCATTTAAATACGAAATAAATTAAAAGCAAAATATTTAGTCTTTACAACGGTTTCTGAGCTTCGATATTGCTAATTCAAACTATCTAATATTTGAATATTTTTATAAACTCGTTTGTATTTAAATCAAACATTGAAAATAAGAATAAATCATTGAAATAAGACTCTATTGACCTTCAATATTTTTTTAAGGATATAATTAAAAAACAAATGCTTTACAGGTCGCTAACATATACCACGAACACCATCATAATTTATAATGGCAAACGGTTTTTATAAACAAATACACGTTACACGTTTAAAATATCGGAACCTTAAAAGAGACACTGAACCCTGGTACAGAAAAAAAAATAACAGTAAATATGATAACATAATACATTATATTATTATGAACAATCTAATTTTATTTCATAGGAAGTCCTTATGCAGTGTAAATAGAACTGGACACATAAACCACAAAATACCTATTCATATTAATTAAATATTGATATATTTTATATTTAAAGCTATAATTAAACAATACGATTAACAAAATCACCTGATTAATGGTAATTAATTATGTCTGTTCTGCTATCTTAAACGTTGTCATTAAAATGCAGTTACAACAGTCAGCTTATGAGGCGAGTATAAAAATATAAAGCACCTTTAGGGCCAAGGACCTTTCTCTAACTTTTCCACTATCAACCATGTTGACAATCTACGATTATAATTGAAATAGCAAAGTAGGCAAACGATTGCACGGATAGCTGAAAAATCATCCACAAATGATGGTTCTAAGATGGGTGACTTTGTACATGTGACTTGATTGTCAACCCGCCGCGACTTTATTTTTTTTCGGAGCGGAAGAATAGTCGTTGCCAAGAATACTGGTTTTGGGCCAAAACCTTTGAAATTGATGAAATGAAATCTGAGTTTTTCTAGCACTACATCCATACTTGAAGCAAAGTAACAGTCTTGAAAAACGCGAACGTTATGAAGTAACTATTTAAATTAATATACGAAACAATATGGCGTCATTTTAGGATCAACTGATTAGACCAAGAACTCTTTACTAATTATTATTAATTTTTGCGATTATCTTTTAATGCGGTCAATTTTAAAGAAACAAAGGGTTATACTTATTATGATTAAAGGTCAAACTGCAAAACGTCAGAGATACGAAATAACAAAAGTACAAGAACTTTTGTTATTTATATCGCAACTGACGTCATTGCTTACAAATGTTTCAATAGCCGAGTCAGACGAAGATACAAGCAAGGAATGGAATGAAAGAAATGAAAATTTAATCAAATAAGAGAACAGAAAATTTGTGGAAAATTAATTTGAGTGTGAAATTAATTTATTTCACAATACATATTGTAGGATTTATAAAATTGACATGAAATGTGATTTCACACAAATTGTGCAAACTTCATAATATTTCGAAAAACTAATGTTTTTTTTGATGAGGCGTGTGAATCGTCGTGGACACCCACTCCTTTGGGGGAGGAAATGGGTAGTGTCAGACTCTTACTGACTAAACCTGAACCGCCGTGTCAGCATAACCGACCTCACGGATAGCTGAGTGGTTGCCAAACCCACAGAGCGCGTCGTGTCGCGGGTTCGATCCCCACGTGGACAAGCATTGGAGTGATCCATGAATGCTTGTTCTGAGTCTGGGTATCTTTGTGCATGTGAGTTGTATGTTCGTAATCCCCCCGCGACCGCGATACAAGGGTTGAATACTTAGCGAGGGAGACGTTTTTTTTGAAGAAAAAAAAAGTATAATTAGAAATTTTGATTAATATTACAGGGTTCCAATTCCGCGATGACGCCAAACCCTGGCGCCAAACTAAACAGCCGGAGAGATAGCAGCAACAAAAATGTTTACTCATTATCAAGCAACGGCTATGAAGACAAAGTCTATACATATGGAGAGGCCATCAATTTAGCTGGTGAGTAAACTTTGGCTACTAGAACTTGCGGCTTCGACTATATTGGAAACAGAATGCTTCCATAAGTTGGGCACTTTTTATCTGCTTTTAAAAAGCAAAGGCCCAAAACAATGTGACATCGCAATAGGATAGAAAACAAGAATTATTCCAAGGTCATTCCTTTTTGACAAGCGACGTGACTATGACTTGTTAGTTCAATACGTTAATGCTCGTAAAATGGTAGAGCACTGTTTCGGTTCGGAGAGTGAGAAGCTGCTACCTGCAGTGTAGTACCTGATACGCTAAAGTTATGGATGCATTCTACATGCAAACCATGCAGCCAGAAGGTCAGTAGTCCTGCTTTAAGAGTAAAGGCACTGATCTGATCTTCGAAACTGGTTTTCTGGCTACATCTTGGTAACTTAAGTAAATACTCACTTACTATTAAAGTCGAATCTGATGCGAAAGCTATGAGGACGTCGATTTGGAAGATTGATGATGGTTTTTTTGGAAAGAGAGTTTGTGGTAGAGGTAGTAATTGCATAGCATACTTTGCATGCAGGCTTGCTGGTGTGACGTGTTTCGCTGTATGGCGTAAAATAAAACTTATTTGACCCGAATATGTATGGCCAAAAGTTAATGTTTTTAAATATAGATATAAGTCTAAGTCTGAATGTATAAGTCAGTGGCAAAAAAACCTAACAGCCAAATTAATCAATAAATAATGTCCTGTTTTTATAACCTCGTTATATACCTGTTATGCATAAATAACTTTACATTAATTTAAAAGTAAATATGTAGCCGAACTCGTATTTTATTTTTGGAAAGTTAAGTTACCTGTTCTGATCTTTTAGAACAATTCTTCAAATTCTCTTCCAGTATTAATTTCTTTTTGTTTTGGAATCAAAGAAGCTATCATCAAAAGCGTTATCCACATTTTTTTAATTAACCTCACTTCTCTTTTTGGTATCGAAATATCCCGACGCATATCTTTTTTTGGAGGCACGCTAATGTCCCAGCCAAGATGAGGCATCTGATATCTTTTTCACAGGGAAAACCTTATGTAGTCGTTTTTTCAATAAAAAAATCTCACAAGGTGCATCTATTTCATCTTCTTTTGTATTTATATCAATAACTTTTTTTTGGGGTTCAAAAGGTTATCATTATCACAGTAGTCAAGGTAGGGGACTAAGTATAGTATAGGACCATCGGATCTATATCGATTGTCTTGAGTAGTGTCACATGGGTAGGTACTTACTTATTGGTTGAATGTCCAGGTAATGGCAGGTACAGCTTCGGTCTGCTGGCGACGCTCAGCGTGTGCACGCTCGCGATGGGTGTGGACATGTTCGGATTCTCCGTAGTAGTCAACGGCTGCACCTGCGACTTCAACCTCAACATCAGTCAGACCAGCGTTCTGCTGTCTATGCCATTTGTGGGTAAGTAAATACGGAACTACGTTAATAAAAAAGCCTTTTGGTAAGACTCTACCAAAACCACATGTTTAATTTCAGAACGGAGAGTATCTTACCGTTCGTCTTTGAAGAATTTTGATGCCACACAGTTGAATGAAAAGTATCAGTTTTTAATTAAGAATAGCTCATTTTTATGACTTCGTTTAAACTCTATTATAATTAAAGTTTCAATGATGTCCTTTACACTACTATCAAGACACCTTACTAAACTAAAACTACTAAGTAAATCTTGCATATTATTATCGAATAAAGGCATAACATTTCATGAGACCAGTACTCATTCAAGCTTAAATACAAAAAGAAAATCTTAAGTTTACGGGATTTCATCAATCATAAGATCATTCAGTAAAATGACACTGTTTGGAAAACAGTAGGCCGTACGCAGACAGTCTGAGTCAGATCAAACACCGACAGTTCACAGAAACATAGTACGTTACCAATGTAACCGCAATAATCAGTCTTTACAATAGCGCATTCAGCTGTTTATACGAGTACGTATGTAGACATAACACACAGCCTAGGTCATTGACAAGGCAAACCTCTGATACCAGACAAATTCTGTTTCCAAGTGAGAATTGCATACTTAGCACTTGTAATTTTCTACACACATAAAACTTGTTGAAGACTGGTCTACGAAGTCTTGTATTAGGTTTTGACGTAGCTTGTTTTCGAAGGGTTTCTTGTCCAAAAGGGTAAAAAAGAAACGTATTTATGAGGCTCAATCTCTTAAATTAATACTATTACTATACGTTATTTATTATACGTTTTTATTGTAAGCGGAACAACAGGGAACTGCTGGGTAGTTTGTTGAACTATTTCATCTCGGTGTAGGAACACCTAGGAACTGGTAATTGCTGACTTTTGAAAATCATGATTAAGCCATTAAGGATCTTAACTCCAGTAAAACCAAATTCCTTTAAATGATATTCCAGGTCCCATAGTGATGGCGTACCCGTGGGGCTACATCTCGGACACGCGGGGGCGGCGGCGGAGCCTCCTCATCGCCATGTGGATCAGCTTCGCTGTCTCCACCGCCAGCGCCTTCTCACCCAACTGGGTGGTCATGGCGATCCTCAAGTTTGTCAGTACGAGCTTGTAAGTTGACCTTTTCCTGTTCCTTTTTTTACACTTGTTTATAGAAATGCAATGTATAATCACTTAGTAAGCTGAAGTTTAGTCAGAATCTGTAAGGCAAGGTCGATTATGTACAATTTGTTTCACTAAGAAATTTCACAATCAATACTAGTGAAAAGCCACGCAATTATAATATATAAATACTGTCATTAATGAGATTTCAATCACATGTGTATCAAATCATTTTCGAATTAAACCAAAGAGATATCGCACAATGTTACTTAACTTTCTATCCATAACTTTTTATTAATCACATCGTTGTGTATTTCAGTTGCAGCTGTGCGCAGTCAGCTTCCTACACCCTCCTGGGAGAGTCGTGCTCGGAGAGAGCTCGAGACTCCTACATGCTGATCATGACCAGTGTACTCGACTTTAGCTTAGCAGCTTATGTTGGTATGATGTTATACTTTTATCTTAGTAACATGAAATACGGCTCAGTGTCGCAGTTCAACTTCAATTCATATAGATGGGCATAGAATAGGTCCTGGTCGTACTCCGTCCTAAAATAAAGTTAACGCTTGAAATGATGATTTTTTAATACAAAAATAAGAAATGTAATTAATTACACTTTTGGACTATTACATGAGAATGAACAAAGAATACCAAAGAATATGGCACATCTGAGTCGTAAAATAATAATTGTACATTTACAGCGGTCGCCTATTTCATCTTGAACATGGACTTCTCCTACGACATGGGAGCCATGACCTTCACTCCTTGGCGCCTCCTGGCCTTGGCCTTAGCTCTGCCGCTGGGCATCGGGGCCTTCGGGACGCACTTCTTCTACGAAAGTCCCAAATTTCTCGTCAATGTTCAACGTCACGACGAGGCTTTAGAATGCTTGACTAAGATCTGGAGGAGGAATAGGGGGAAAGGTGATAAGTACCCGGTGAGTACCATCACGTGCAACTTATGGTACCTAAGTGAGTTCGCCTCTTGTTTTTATATGTATTCCGATAATATCCATAAACTTTTTAACTTAACCTGATCCTGGAAAAATGATTCAAAGAGAGATGTTCTAAATATTCATTTTTTATTTCAAGGTAAAGCGTATAATTCTTAATGAGGAGGGTAATGAGCGACGTAAGGACGCGTCGCTAGTGCAGTCGCTGTGGGAGCAGATCGTGCCGCTGTTCAAGCCGCCGCTTCTGTGGCGGAGCATCATGCTCTACTTCTTCACTGCTGTCATATTTAGCACGTAAGTATTTACTCAGTGAAATTTAGGTGCGTAGAAACCTATTGCTTGTCAAGGTTGGAAACTTAAGTTATCACAGCTCTAGATTAAAGCTGACTTGATAAGAGTTCTTTTAATAAATTTCTCAAAACTTTAGACAAATCCTACATCCTGCTAATATCATAAACGATTTTTTTTATGTATCGATGTTTGTTCCTCTTCCAGGCAAAGAACACTAATCGGATTTAGGCGATATTTGGTACACACATAGTTTTAGCCAGGATAAACACGTAGAATAGATTTTTCCCCAATATAATTTCAAGTTAAATCATTTTCGCTTTAGTTCATAGGGAGTGGGCTTACGGGCAACAACCAGTTATTATATTTTTTTGTATATAGTTGATTGTCAATGCTATATTGTAAATGATGTCAACTTTTTATTTTGTTATCGATTAAAAAATAGAACCTAATTACTTTTTATTCTGATAAATCGAAACGGGAAGCTGTTACCAGATAGTAAATAAAAGTTCTTATGAAAATCCTTTCAGGAACAACAGTTTCTTCATTTGGTTCCCGTACTTGGCGGAGAAGTTCTCCGCCGGGCTGAACTCTTCGGCGTCCAGCTACGAGACTGGCCTTTGTAATATGATCGTCAGCAACAATAATAACACCTCAGAAGCGGTAGGTTTTATTAACACATTTATCATTTGAATAAATGTTTATGTTTCATTCCATAATCCGGTTATAAGTTTGGTAGATCTTTGTAGAGTTTTACAGACTTCTCCGTTTTAATGAAAAAAATAACTTCGTTTTCAAAAACTCAATAGTTAAAATATTTTTAAACTCAAGTTAGTATAGGAATGATAATAACAGAGAGGAAAATGTTTTAACATTAAATTTTAAAAACTTCATGGCAAACATGCCTTCGAAAAACTCCAACCCACTTAATTTGTTCTTTACCAGATCGAGTGCACATCCACAATGCAGATCAGCTTAGTCTGGTCGAGCTTGGCGCAAGGAGTCTCCTTCGTCCTGATCATGCTGGTCATCACGAAGCTGGCCTACAGGAAGAAGGCTCTGATGATCATCATCATGACGTTCTCTGGCCTCGCCTCCATGGGCGCCGCCCTCATCCGGGACAACCTGACCAGCTTCATCATGTTCTTTGGACTGCTAACCAATGAATTATGTATTGGAATCATTTATACGTACTTTGTTGACTTGTATCCTACGTCTTACCGGTGAGTTGTTGATCAGTATATTTTGGTATTTACTAGTAACTTTCACCAGTACATATAGGTATGCTTTTGCAAATAAAGAATACAGTACTTAAAAAAAGGTTTTTAGCATAACATGAGTATTAAAAAGTTAAGACAAATTATGTATGAGAAGTAAAATGAAATCCTGCAAGAGTTTAGGAATTCGATATAAAAAAAACTTCGAGCAATAAATTACACTTTCAAAAACTAGTGTTCTCGTAGCGCAACGTATTGCTAATTGTGTTTTATAAGTAATAGTTTCAAATAAAACTCCAAAAACTAGGTTTTTTCTCAAGATAATTATGACCGGGTATATTTTGAATGCCTATCTAAATAAGGTTGTATATTCCAGTGGAATGGCCGCGTGTATAGGTGTGATGGTAGCTCGGGCGAGCGCGCTGAGTGGCGTCAACCTGCTGGGAGCCTTCATCATGACACACTGCTCCGCCATGTTCTACACCTGCGGCGGTCTGATGCTGGGTCAGTATCAGGAGAAGATAGTCACTGTCAACTTTTCTTTTTCTTTTTTTTAATAAACGAATCCCGTAGTAAGGAATTTAATCCTTGTATCAAGGGGGGTTTTACAAACATACAAATCACATGCACAAAGACACCCAGACTCAGAACAAGCATTCGTTAATCACATAAATGCATGTGCTATGCGGGGATCGAACCCGCGCATTGTGGTTTTGAGGTTGCCACGTCAAACCCGTAGGACAAGTGTTTGTGTAGGTAATCCACGAATGCTTGTCCTATGTCAGAATGATTTTGTGCATGTGACTTGAATGTTTTTGTGAAATCAAGTTCAGCAATCAGGAGGATCTCATGATATCCACCTTAAAGGACCCCCAAGATGATCTAATCGTTTAACATTTGACTCAAAAATAAATTAGTTTCAGTAAAACACAGAGAAGGTTTGAGTCAAACTAACAACACGTTAATTTTGGAAGTTAATTAGTTTGCGTGTTTGTGTCAAAGGTCAAACGGTTTGATCATCGGGGCCCTTGAAAAAATACATGTTGCTGATGGCAATGTTAAAAAACTCGGAATAGATTACATACATCGTTGCAAAGTAGTAAGCATTGAATGGAGGGAAACGATTTTCCTTAAAAACAAGTGTTGCGACTTTGACATGTTATAAAAGCAAATTTTAATAGTGGTTCCATAGTGTTAGTGCTCGGAGAAACGTCTGTCGTTCTACAAAATAAATCTTTTTATTTTTCTACCGTTGCCACTCCAACTAGTGAAGGTTAGCGATCAGCTCGTTGTAGTCCTCCTTATCAGTACCTCGCTCGGTGGAACAGGTCATCTACGCTAGCCATCCCTTACCAATCTCTAATGTTCCTTATCCAAGACAAAAATATGGCTAAAGTTAATATTTTGTTTGTTCCAGTCGCTGCCGCTGTGTCATGTCTACTGCCGCCCGACGCACGGAAAAAGTAACTCAACAAAACTCGGACCTCTTTTAAGTTATTAACACATTGTTTAAATGCATTGTTGTTGTTTAATTTCCCTTTTCCATCCACTCCTTCTACATAATTTTCTATTTACCAAAATCAATTTTAAATTCATGTGACTGATGAAAGCAAACAATTGCGTAGGTATTTTTGTGTGACTAGAGAACTCAACTGAGAAAAAGGCTCGATATAATTTTAGTCGGATGGTATCGCAGGAAAATAAATTATACAATATGAGGAAATGAAAAATGCGTGCCGGTTACCATATAGTGACTTCAGGCGCTTAAAAAACTAGAAAATACGATCCCG
This sequence comes from Trichoplusia ni, assembly GCF_003590095.1. Classification (NCBI taxonomy): domain Eukaryota; kingdom Metazoa; phylum Arthropoda; class Insecta; order Lepidoptera; family Noctuidae; genus Trichoplusia; species Trichoplusia ni. Next base: position 17,261,234 of record NC_039481.1, on the reverse strand, counting down.
TTGTCCTCTCTCTACGTATTTCCAAACCCTAAGAAGGCATAAAGATATTTAGAGACGTTATTTCATTATTTTACATACAAAATAATTATGAATATTGATTAGTAAATAAGTTGAAAAATGTTTCAAAATGCGGATTTCTGCTCCGACGAGGTTGCTTATTGAACGACAGAATTAGCGTTAACTGTTTTAGAATACTTAACTATGAATTGATTTTCTACACTTAGTTGCAATGAAAAGAATGTGACAATGAGATATAAATATCTTTTTATTTTCGAAATTCAAATTGTTTTTTTTCTACATATACTTAGAATACTTTATTCTTTTGTTTAAATGTAATATCTGACGTACTCTCTATGGCAACTGCACGGATACCCGAGGGGTAGAGTTCACCAAGACAAAACCGTGCACGACGTGTCGCAGGTTCAGTCCCTGCGTAGGACAAGCATTTGTGTTTTAAAACACAATGCTTAGTGAGTCCGGGCGTTAGTTTAATGTTTGTAAAATAACCGGAATCTTATAACTCACATAGGTACTTCTGAATAAAAAAGGTACAATAATTTGGCATAATTTAGTAGCTACACTCGTTAGTCCAGTAAGTATTTACGTAGGTAGGTAGTAGGCATTATATTTATTCGCTGCGAAATATCTGTAGGCTATTTTAAAATTAAATGATTTAATTAATCATATTGCTAAATGTCAAGCAAAAATGCTAAAACTAACACAAAAAACGTAGCAGGTTTCTCACTCAAATGTCAAAAAGATAAACTATTCAAAAACTGGATTTTATATAATGCGTAAAATGTTTTGCCTATAAATAAATAGACCAAGGTTTCAGTTTGCTGAGGTGAAACTGGGTCACTACAATTGAAGCGAGATAAACGTTAGAAATAGGTGTTACTTTAATTAAATAGTGAGATCTTGCGGTTGTATTAAAGGTAAGAATGTTGCTGGAGGATAACTTGGTGGAACGTCATCTGTCAAATTATTGTTTTTCAGGAACAGGTAAATACAACGTAATGAAATTGGATCGTTAAAACTGTCAAAAAACAAATTCAGAACTTTCTAGTCAGGACTTTCAGGAAAAATCTGACTGGAAAAGACAGAATTTGTTTTTTGTGGAAACTTGTCTGCTTGTTGTGTCTGGTACAAGCTATAGATGAATTATTGTGTCCTATAGAACCGATTGGCTCTGCATTCGTAAACTTCGTCTGATTACCGCTACATGACAGAGCAACTATGGCGTATATCCCTATTGAACAGGTTACTGATATCATAAAAAATATATTTCAGGTCATCAAAGGAAACCGGTCAAGTGCGATTCAGTCTAGCGGATTCCACACAAGAAAAAAACCTTAAGAAAAAAGAAAAAAAAGTACAAAAATATAGTCAGATTTACAAATCATGAGATACAGAGAGAGAGTCTAGACGAGATAGCCTTGGAGTTATCCAGTTTCGATTTTTACCCATTGGGTACAGAACCCAAAAAAATCATCATCTTCTAAACCTCGTGATTATTTAGGCTATCACAAACTCCTACTATCCCAGTGGTCTATAAACACCAATATGTCTGCTTATCTCGTTAATAGACAGTTTGAAGATACATTAGAATGCAGTATTGGGTACCATGAGGACGATATCGACACGCTAAGATAACGCGACCTTCGGATCACGGTTTTCGCGCTCTCAGTCGCACGCTAGTTTCGGTCCAAGAAACACTAACTTTATAGACTTAAATAGTGTTTTTAATATAGTATTTAATACTAGTGTTAATTATCTTGTTGAATAATGACAAGTGCCATTATAGAGTAAACGTCATCTGTTTTAAAATAGATGAATTTTAAGTTGTGTTTTTGTTTATCGTAATTGTAAACAATAGTTTTTTATACCTATGCCTGTGATATATGAAAACAGTGATAAAAATATGAAGTTAAGATTATATTAAGGAAAATATCTAATGTACAATAATTATTCCGTAAATTGCAAGAAATATCAAGTGAAATTAAAATTAAGGAAATAAAAGTTGATAAAATCTCGTTCCTGATTAGTATATAAACATGGCGTATCCAAAAAATAGTTCCGACATAAAACACAATATAGACGATATAGAAATGATTGGTATTAAGAAAATAGAAGGAAAATATAGTTACGAAGATGCCTTGGAAATTACCGGTAAGTAACTTTAAAATATAAATTTCTCTTACACAAAATCCAAGCAACTCTAAAATTATTTACGTGCCTTCATACAAAAGTTATAATTTTGCTTCTGAATATTTGTTTATCAAAACCTGATGAAACTGGTAAATAATGAATAGTTCATTCACTCCAAGATAAGACGAACCGGTATTATTAATTATTAAATAATTATAATACTTAAAACTAATTGAAATTCTTAATAACTTAATACATTACATCTCGCAGTCGAAAACAAAATAGATAATTTTTTCGATGAAGTGTCAGTAAAATCCACGTGCCATTTCTATACTCGTTAACGTCAATAAATAATGCCCAAATGTATAAAAATGATATTTCGTTTGGACTAGTCACGTGACTTCAACCCGTACGATCACGATTATAGAAATTTATTTTGTCTAGACGGGCTATAAGAGGCCGATCTGATGTCTATTTTTCTGCTCTTGTTACTCCTTCTATTCGTCCTAGCATTTTATAAAATATTTATATAATAAATAAATTCATTAGCACCTTTATAATAAAGAAGGCTTATCTATAATAAGAATTAATCTTAGGCCTGATGATCGACGTCTATCCATACCAGTTCTACAGACAGTCGGAGATAAGACAGATATAAAACCAGTTCAAGGGATTAACTCAAGTGGATTGGCAGCATCTCCTCTGATAGCGGTGATAACAGGTATCAGACAGGAGGCCAGTAGCACAGTAGCAGGATGTTTGTGACTTTTAGAATAGAGAGGAAAGAAACGAAAAAAAACATTTTTTTCCACAATATCTCTGAGTTATTTAACGTATTGTAATCAGACAACGTGAACATAAAACATAATACAGTGTAAACTATGTTGCTTAATGCTCATTCATATTAACACCCGACACATTTGGCCGTGTCTTCTATTGATACAAGTTTGTATACAAACGGTCCATTACCATTTGAGAATGAGTTGGTTAAGGATTAAGGTGGACACCTCAGTCAATTGCGTGCAGTATAATTACATTAAAGTAATGGGTACAAGACTTAAATCTGAATAGTACGTTGTCAAAAATACCAGCTATAGGACCTATAATTGAACCTTGGGGAACCTCAATTTCATAATCACGGTTCTTTTTTTTTAAATTTTACATAACTTCAACCTGACAGAATTCGTTTTATCTTTAAAATAATTTAAATCATTCATATTGCATTACTGTGGGACTATTTTATTTTATATACCTTAAAATAAAATCGAATCAAAATCGTTTATTGCAATCCTTGTTACCTACATTTTTGTTTACTTGTTTGTTATTTTTTTATTTTGCCTTTTTAACCCCCGTTTCTGCAAATCATCTATTGAGCGTCTTATCAAAAGATGAGGGATTAGTATTGTAATAAGTGGACTTGACAGATTCTGCTGATCAATTCAGTTCATTCTACTCACTTTGAAGTTAGAATTTTACTTGTTACTTGGACTGAATACAATTGAATCAATGATTACAAGCACTTATTATCTCACCATCCATTAGGTAATCAATAACATGAACAACGCAGGAGTTCAGAGCGATATGGAACCGGATTGGTGCAGCATTTGTCAGTCAAGGTCGTGAGATCATTTTAATCTTTTCAATGACGCAAAAATCTAATAAGTATCTACACAATACAATTGCCCTCTTATTTACATTTTTAGTGTAATATTCATAGCGTTCTTAGTACAAAGCATTACGGTATATATTTGTAAGTCTTCGTAAACTCAAAGAGTTATTTATCCTTCGGAATCTGACACTCAAATAATAGATTTATTTGTTGGACTAAAATAGAAGTTTTGTGTTTTGACATCATTTGTAAATTGTCCATAAATTATACACATTTTATGAGTTTTTGGGTATTTTTTTAGATTTATTCATATATGTATGTAGTTGCTATCTACCATTGTAAATGAACCAGAAACTAGATGTGGTGAAACTAGAAACGTACTCAAATCAAAGATAAAGTGTAAATAAACGATAGCTCGTAAAATACCATTTAAATAAGGATGCCATCAATTGTTACTGTTACTTCTATTAGAAAATAAGAGTTTCCCAGTTTAGCAGTCTGGTTTTTGTTACCACCACAATTCATAAAATGGTAAATGCTATCGTAATTGCGAAATAAAGAGAATTCAAGTCAAGGATCTCAATGAGAACTCTATGGTTATCCAATGAAGTAATATAGAAAACAACTATTATTATATTTAAATGTCTTTGGATGGACGGCGTCGTCGTGGGCGACCTAGGAAGCGGTGGCGAGACGACATTAACGCTTACCGCGCAGGCTGGTTCCATGCGGCCCAGAATAGAGAGTCGTGGAAGGATTAGGGGGAGGCCTTTGCCCAGCAGTGGGACACAGTAGGTTAGGAAAAAAAAAGTGTCTTTACAATTATATGGAGGGTATTAAGTTCAGATATTTAAAATTATAAATATTGTAATTTATAGTAGCTACATTTTCTTTTGCATAGCCTAGATAGATAAAAATAGTGGTTATCCAAATGTTATTATTTCATTAATGTCATCGACCAATGTATTCAGTACCAAGTAGAGATCTAAGGTTTCTTCTGGCCCAAGAAAGACTAACATCATCAATATTCTTCAATTAAAAATTTCGTTTTATGATTTGCCTAGCGTTTTCCCTGCTATGTTGAGGTGGGCTTCCAGACAACCACCGCAAAAACCTGAACTCAATTTGTTTACTACAAAATTATTATTGTATACTAGGCAGATTATCCATAAAGGTTTACAATGCAGCGCAAAATAATCAACGTTTTACCTGAAACATGAAGTTTATGGGTTTCGCAATAAATCATGAAATGTTATTCATGGCAACATACCGGAAGCTGTATACAAAGCAAGTAATGATATAGTATTTAATTGGATGTGATTCTGATTTGTACCAAAATTCTTTAAGAATTAACGGCAGATGATGATAATATAATTCAAAGAAAATCATCACCAAAGTCACCAACGTCTCAATATCAATGATCATCGCAAAGCAATCGTCTTTGTTTTAGATAGGCCAGAATGAAAGTGCAGCAGATGAATCTTCAAAGATAAGGAAAATATTTTTTCCGGCTTACATGTTTGGTAAATTACACCCAGACGCAGATCAAATGAACGTGCATTCACGCACACAAACATTTATCCTTGGTGGGAATCGAACCCACAACCCCCGGTACAGCAGTTAGGGACACTAACCACTAGACCAACAATCCAGCCACACTGATAAATAGCTGACTTTATATGAGGAGCTCATATCATCAAAAGAACATAAACCAACACCAAAAAAAGAAACAAAATTAACACAACATCATAAGTAACAACTAGACTATTAATATTATAATTAGTGACGATTGTAACAAACATAATTAGTCACAATACCTCGCTACTTAGTTTGTAAGTATCTACTATTATATAGTAAACACTTCGTTACAATGAAAAGAGTATTGGTTCCACTCGACTGATTTAGCAGAGGAAAAAATAATACAATGTTGGTTGAGGCTAATCTACTTACTACAAATCATGTGACGAAAGATATCACTAAAATTTTTGCTATAAATATTGTATTAATCATCGTTACTTTGTTTAATATGTCTTTATTAGATGATGAGAAGTAGAGAATGCAAGGGAGTGACAATATCTATTGCTCCGTATTTAAATAATTGGGATTAGAGCAGGTGCATGTATTGTTTTTTCAAATTTATCAGTTGTTTTGCCGTTATCCATGGTCCATTTGATAATAAAGTAAGCTAGAAATTGTCCGTTTGTCTCTAAGAACTCCGTTTAAAATTAAGTAAAAATTATCAAAATTCGTCTTTGCAAAATGCAAGCTAGTGTAGTGTATATCGAAATCTAACACAGATTTTATCTATCGTCTGCTTGAACTAGGTTATCAGAATAGATTTTAAGTAAGTGTCACAAAGTTGTAGATTATTTGATTTGATCACGTTATTTTTAGATGATCTGTATTGACCGTGACACATTAATTGCGTATTCTGCCTTCGCATCATGTAGTCTCGAAGTTGTAATCCAACATTGCTACCTGTTGGATTGATTGATGGAATCAAGTCTCCACGGTGTTTCGAATCTGGTGACCACAAAATGGCACGACCTATTTTATACCAAAAGATTTGTGAAAACTTATTTCCCAACCGAATCAAAACGAAACTAGTAATGTTAAATATGGTGTACACTTACAGATTATGTTTAGAAAATAAATGAAGACTAAATAATATGTACACCTCATTGTTATTCACTGCATCAATGCCAAATACCCCTAAATACCGATCTTTTGGAAAATATACAATAGTTATTGTAATACAGTATACTTGAAACATTAGAAACAGGATATTATTTTGTTGTCTTTTCAATTTTTCAGTTTTTGGACATGTAGCGTAGTCTAGGTTATACCCAATAATGTGGATCGCTTTAAATCTGTAATGGTTTTCCTCGTTAATTCATTGTATTTGCTACAAGAATAGATAATCTAATACCACAAAAATAAACATTTGTTCCAAACAAACCGGTTTTAATTTTGTTTGATATCTTATTTAATTTATTTCATTGACATTTTGGTTCAAAATTAATGCCAAACAAGTCTCCCTGGGGGGTCCTTCAACTAAAGCACTAAAGTTTCATCATAATCTTGGGCCTTGGTCGATACCTACCACCATCTTTTTAAGCAAGATGCCATGTTGGTCTTTTAGTTAGTGACTCTATCTGCTAACCAGAAGAATTGGGTTCCATTCTTAACCAGGAGAAAAGTTTATGTGATGATGAGCACGATTATTTGCTCTGTGTCTGATAACCAATTTTTTTTAAGTCTTTATTAAATGTCTAGTACCTACTCATAACAAATAATACAAGATTTACTTTTTTTGACACTAGATGGCGCTGTTTCAACAATATGGAATATTATATCATTATATTTACCTGTTGTTACCCATGTTCCAGGTCACGGCAAATACAACTACGGTCTGCTCCTCACCTGCTTCATGGTGATCATCGCCATGGGTATCGACATCTTCGGCCTGGGCATAATCGTGACGGCCTCCACGTGCGACCTGAACCTCACCCTCACTCAGATCGGGATACTCTCTTCTATGTCCTTTGCTGGTAACTATTGTCATCATTGGCCTAGCCTTTTCCCAACTATATTAGGATCGGCTTCCAGTCTATCCGGATTCAGCTAATCTCCTGTGTTTTACAAGTAGCGAGTGTCTATTTGACCTCCTCAACCCACTTCCTCCCCGGAGGAACTCGTTATGACAAAGATGGTCACCCATCCACAGACAAACCGCGTCAAGCAAAGCTTAACTTATGATTGATTCACTAATGCGGTTATAGCTTAGCCACGAGCTGGTAACTAATGTATTAGTAATAATTTTCTTATGTCATGCAGTGATAGAATAGTGGTATGATCGTAGGAATGCCGAGACCAGGGTTGCATCTCGGTGCGTATGGTTGGTACCAAACTCGGCAAAGCGTTTTCAAATTTATGTGCGATTTATAAAGCTATCATTATTGCAGTGTCACTTGTTAAGAACATCGGGGGTAAACGGCACGTCTATGTCTACTTAAATATTATGGCACAGGTGGCTTGGGGGTTGTTCTTGTTTATTATCCTTTTCTATATAATGTAAATTATTATTAAACACATTTGTACAGTTATTCGTAGCTTGATTGACGACTGTCACAATAGTACACCTGGCAAGGGTACAAGGTATTACATAAAACCGTGTGGCATGCATTCTATAAATTTAATTACTTGCAATAATTTATAGTACACGTGTATGAACGAACTGGCTCAGATTTGTATTTTTATTACCGTTTATAAGGTTGCAAAAAGAGAGCGGTGACAGCCTAGTGGTATGTCTATTGAACTGCCAAGTCAAATATTTTAGGTTCGAATCTTGGAATGCAAGACATTACGCATTCATATTATGTATCAAAAACGTATTTATTTCTTGCTGAAAACGATGAAGGAGGACATCGTGAAACCTACTCACAGACTAAGGTCGTTAATATTTCAACACTTGTTTGTACATTAAACAACTGGTAAGGATAACCAAAAAATGATGTGAATATTAAATGTTTCCAGGCATAATAGTGATGTCGTATCCGTGGGGCTACTTGTCGGACACCCGGGGCCGCAAGCTGGTGCTCATGTGGGCTATGGGAGGCTCCTTCATCAGCTCTGCCATCAGCAGCCTGTCCCCGACCTGGCAGGTGCTGGCGGCTCTGAGGTTCATCAGCTCAGCTTTGTGAGTATTCAAGTTTTATTTTGTACGGTACATTTTGGGTAGAGAAACAAAAGACTTTAAAGCTTATTGGGACTTACAATTAATGTTCAACATCACGCGGCTCTGGAGGTTTATTGCCCACTGCCATGAATAGCCATTGTGTAAATGTGAATACCCTCTCGAATAATGTAGAGCGCCAATATTACTCAAAGAGTGGTAAGCCAGTAATGTGTAAGCCTATGTTCAATAAAGTTTGCGAATCTACCCGCTTCTTTAGTCATTTGACCATGATCGTGCCCAGCCATTGTGATGTCAAATTGAATGCAGTGAAATGAGCAGCTTTCGTCTGAAGCATTTTACGGCACTTAACGATTATTCAGGCTGAATGATTCTACACACGCATAAATCTTTAAATTTTTGTCTTGTGCCAAATTGATCATGTTCAGTAATTAGTTCTAATGTACCTTGTAATACTCAAGGTCGAGTGCGGCTGAGTCGGCGACGTACGCGCTGATCGGCGAGTGCTGCGGCACCAGGGTCCGCGCCAAGTACATGCTACTCATCACCAGCGCACTCATGATCACCCCCACCTTGTATTATAGTAAGTCCAGTACATAACGTAGGTAAAACCTAAGTAAAATCACAAGTACAAATATTTAAAAAGGCATATTTGCAAACGCTTGTATGCTGGGTATCGAACCCGGAAAACATCTCGTAATATGGTCATTGACATGGAGGCCCCTCGGCTGTTTGTGCAGTCTTAACAAAACTAGCTTTCGAGAGAAAAGTGTATAGCAAAATATTGGACTTAAAAATATTTAAGCTGTACATGACTAAATTCAATAAGTTATCTTTGTAGTAAAATTATTTTTAATTACAGTAACCGCCTACCTTATAATGAAGTTGGACTTTACGATATATCTGCTGGGCATCGTGTACCGTCCGTGGCGTCTCCTGACCCTCATTATGGCGCTCCCGCTGGGCATCAGCGCGCTGCTGCTCTGGTATTTTAGCGAGAGCCCCAAATTCCTGGCCAACGTGGGCCGCGGAGACGATGCTGTCAAGGTGCTCAAGAGGATGTACGTGGTCAATGGAAATGATGCGGATAAGTTCCCTGTAAGTGACGCCAATGAAAATAAACCTTTCTGAAAGTTACCATATGCTGGATACAAAGTAGTTGACTTCGCAACATGTAAAGTTTTTTTTAAATGATGCAACTGTTTGCCTACGCGTATTTGTTGGGATTGCCTAACTAGTTTCGGAGGCAGGGTCGCGAGGGGCCAGGTTCTGATAAACGCGTGTGAGTAAACCGTTGCATCATTGAATAATGAAATATCTTCATGAAAGTTAATATAAAAATAATGAAATATGTATCCTGTTCCAAAGGTGAAGGAGGTGTACCTGGAGGACGGCAATGAAGAGGCAGTAGGAGTGTTTTCCCTCCGCTCTCTGTGGGTGCAGATAGCTCCTCTGTTCAAGCCGCCGCTGTTGGGGAAGACCGTCTTACTGTACTACCTGACCTTCGTCACATACATTGCGTAAGTTCATCCCCAATCGATTTATGGCTTTCTCGCTATTTTAAAAAGATAGATAGAAGATATAAGATTTTTAAGAAGTTCAATAATGTATGCCTGTTTATTTAGATAACGCACATTTATTTTTATTAAATATCCAACTGTTAGCAACAGGTATCCTCGTAGCAATATGTTCCCCTATAAGTTCATGAGCGAATGGCCAAGCAATGTTATATTATAGTCATGATTTTAGTATTCGATATACACAGGAGAATATCATATATTACAACTTGGAGAAACTTCTACTCGTACATTTTTAATTTTAGTAGTAAGTTACTTTGATGGTAATCTCTGTGTTTTACAGCAACAACAGCTACGCCATCATCCTGCCGACAATCTTCAACATCTTCTTCACGTCGTACGCCACCAGCGCCGCCGGCGCCTCCTTCTGCGACCTGTTCCGCCTCACCAACACCACGTACGGCGAGGTCACGCCGGTCGCGCCCATCACGCCGGTACGTACATGGGTCAATAAATTTGTTGAAGTCAATATCAACAGTATTTCTTACATACAATTTCGGGTCTAAGAGGAGAATTCTTACAGCCTTTTTTAGATCCCACTGCTGGGTAAAGGCCTCCCAATTTCTCTTTCAGACCGCTCTTTCTTTTGCGATGTCTAACCACTTATGCCTTGCGTATATGACCAATATTAATTCTGAATATCTGTCGGTAATAATTTGAGCAATAAAATCACGCTCACGTTGCTCTCAAAAACGTTGAAGAGTGACTTACGTCAGGAAATACTTCTTCAACTGCTGATAAAGCTGTAACATTTCGTTCTGGTTTCCAGGAGGTATCTGCGTGTAAGAACACCATAGAAGACAACACGATCTGGGCTGGCTGTGCTCACGGGATGTCGTTCTTTATTCTCAATGCTCTCATCTCGCAATGTGCCGGCAAGAGAAAGGTGAGAGCACATACAAATAATGATAGAATTACCTAGTGGGAATTAACAGTCAGTGTTTGCCTTCATATATGGTCTTATCACTATGGTTTAGTATTGTAAGTCTCGTAGGTGCGTTTTCTACGAATATTAAGTAATATGTTTGAAAATGTAGTACATTTCACGCCCACTCGCAGTCAGTGACCAAACATTTTTTCGGTTTTACAAGTGATGTGCCGCCACTTCGCAAGAATTATTATTTTGGTGAAAATTATAAAAAACTAAGTTGCATTTGAATGTCATGTATGTACATTTTATAATTGTAATTATTCCCTTCTCCCACAGCCCCTGACTATAGTAATCCTGCTCATAGCAGCGGCAGCGGGCGCGGCAATCAATAACACTGGTGACGCCATCTCCGGCCTCATCCTCTTCTACATCTTCCTCACCACCGCCATGGTCTTCGGAGTTATCTCTTCGTACTTCGTGGACCTCTACCCTACGTCTTACAGGTAGAGCGGCTAACTTACCTATTTACATAATCTTGTTTTTATCCTGATCAAACTGATTAGACTTAGGACAAGTATTCATGGACGCAACAAACGTTTCTCCTACGGGTCGTTTTCCGAATCAGCACTTTAAAAAACAAAGTACGGCTTTGGAGCGGTGCAAGTGTCACCGAAAGTAAACTAGATCTAATTAGAATTCCAAAATCATATAAATGTAATTTATGATATTCACCTTCAAGACCAATGATGTTATAGTATAATACTATAACATCATTGTTCAAGACACACAATTTCCAATACAAGATGTTCAAAGCAACGTTTAGAAAGTATTTCCTACGCAGGAATCGAACCCACGACATGTCGTGGTCAGTCACATTCTGCTGTCCGTGCATTCAATTTAAAATATTATTGTTAATAGGGGCATGATAGCCTGCCTGGGCATGATGGTGGCGCGGCTGAGCGCGTTCGCCGGCACCAACCTGGTGAGCGGCGCCATGACGGACAACTGCTCCGTAGCGCTCTACTCCGGAGCTGGGGTCGTGCTTAGTAAGTGTGCTGCTTTCAATACAACAAGTAATTAATAAAAACCACTTCGAACTTCGAAATAACATTATTTGAGAAGAGCTATTAGCGTTATGCGAAACATAAATCTCACCAGTTTATTGGGATCGCCAATACCACGTTTGGATTCAACTGGAGTCTTTAAACATGTGCCAAGGGGTGGCGGGTGAGTGAGTCGAACATTTGTCGACGCGCGCGCATCCCTTATGTATCAGCAGAGAGTAATTCTGTACGAACGGAGTTTTTTTTTCAAAATTGACTGTTTTTCTTAAATAATGCTATCTATTTACATGCACTTTGTTTATTAAACAGAAACGTGTTCTATTTTTACCTCTTTAATTAGATATTTTTGCGATTCTATTTACTCTCCGTGTTATCTTGCTCATACATTTATTACATAACGAATATTTCCTGCACTGAATGCAATTAAGATTTACAAGTCTGCATCTTAATGGTATTTTAAATAATGCCCTGAAGTTCAAGAGTTTTCAACAAAAAAATTATGTAAATAAAGATTTTTGACAGTGATTTATTTTCGTTTCCAGGTGGCGCGGTCGCTGCTATCTTTTTACCTTCAGACAGCAGAATACACTCGTCATAATTAATTTATTTGTACATATTAAGTGTTTAGGTGTTAATTAAATAATATTATACAATTTATACAGTGTTTTTTTGCTTATGCATTTTGAATCATTTGTGTGGGATTTCGTGTAACGGCTTTTGTATTTCAATTGTTTTCAAAAGTAAATACGTCATCGAGATGTTTGTCTTTTATTAGCAGGCTAAGAATATATTGTATGTTAAAATTTTACTGCTAACTTATAATAAAAAAATGTAGTTTCTTTTTCAGTGAGAACGTATACTAAGATTTTTTTTTCGCTTTACCTCTAGCTGATGATGTATTTCTTAGGTTTTCTTAGTTCGTAAAAAATCTAAGGCACATTTAAAATTTTAGATTTTGTTTTGTTTTGATTTATCCTGTTGTTCGATTAATAATTAATTTTCGCTCAAAAAGATCACTTTCTATCCCCTTTTGTACTATAAATTTGAATTAAGTTGGAGAACTATAATTATCCCAAATTTTATTTATTTTTTAAATCAGCCATGTCAGGTTCTCAATTGACTGTTGATCGGAGATAATTTTATTATATGTCATTTTGAAAATCCAGAATAGTGCCGGATTAAATCAATTATACTTAGGTTAATTATCATTCGGTGTAAAAGGACTTATGAGCTCGTCACCTTCAATCACACAATTTAATCAAACATAATTTAAATTAATATAATATTAGAAATCGTCAATCGAATATTTTAAAAGCGGCTACAGGGATAGCCAAGTTGTTGACGTTACCACACCAAACCCCTATGCGCGTCGTGCCGCGGCTTCGATCCCCGCGTATGACAGGCATTTATGTGATCCCCGAATGCTTGTTCTGAGTCTGGGTATACGAATGCTTGTGAATGTGTGAATACATACAAATCACAAATGCTTGTGATTGGTATGTATTTGAAACGACCCTGCGACACAAGGATTAAATAACATACTACGGGAATCGGTTTAAAAAAAATAACTCAAGCGAGCGCTCACCAAGGCCTCTCCCTTACCAGCGATGCTATAATAATCAGTATTGGCACTAGAACTAAGCGTTTCCGCAATGTATTGCAATACTCAAGATATTTTTCACATTTCTCTTTGATTATAATGATTAAAGACCACATGCCATGGCATAATATGCCACCCGTGCGATGCCGGGCGGGGTCGTTAGTTAACATTTTTGAAATGAAATAAACTGACATTCTGTAAGTGGTATTATATCACCACTTTTACATGTTCTTTTTTGTAATTGAATTGAAATTTAGTATCTAATCTTGATAAAAAACAAGGAAACAACATCACTGTGTCTTTAAAATAGGTGTTTAAAATAAAACCAGCTACCTGAACTGCTATTTTGAGTAAAGTACCAGATCGATCTGATCAAGCCTGTGACAGCAAGCGGCTTGCATGCATTGAATACCTCAATCATTTTTCAGGGAGCTCCAAAAGCCAACACAACATTTGACAGTAAACAAAAGCTACGTCACTGCATATATACCTGTAGTTACGTAAAACACGATGACCTTTGTTCCGTAATGAACTTAATTAATTTAGATAAGTTCATTGCGAATATCAACATCCCTGTCATTCATCTAAAACTAGAAAAGGATAGACGTAAACATGAACTGCACAAGAAATCCAATTAAAAATTCATTTAATGGTATCTATGGCTAACATCTTAATTGTTGTTACTAAGCAAGATATACCTGTATAATTACATGAATTACTTAGTGCTTATACAAATCATATACAAGCAGATAAAAAAAAAACAAAAATTAATTTATTATTTTTGGAGTCAAGACCAATCAAATATATCCGAACCGAACAAATATAGCTACAAATGGAAAAGGATCCCACAGGAATATAAAATCGCAAAAGAAAAACTATAATATGTGTTAATACAGGTTATAAACTAACTGTGTACCAAATTTCGTCTAAATCAGTTCAGTGGCTTTGCGTGAAAGAGGAACAAGCAACCATATGTACATACAAACTTCTCATAAAGTAACAATAGAAACAGTCAAATACGAGTCAAACTCGGGGGTTCTGTAGAAATATAAAAAAAATAGGCTAAATAAAAAGTAATTTGTAACATACCACCACGTTATGGCGACAATAAACCTACAGTATCTTTAAAAGAAACACGTCCATTTTCACGATTCATCGCTATAGGGTTTGATTTACATCCTTGGAGTGCGGAACCCTAAAAAAATTAAATTTTAAGGTAACCTTGCATATTATTAATGTCTTAAAGGATGTTTTTAGCTTGAAAGTCATCCATACTACTTAAAATGCTAGATCTCGCATCTAATTAGCACTCGTACGTGAAATTTTAATCAAAGAACAATAAAGTCACAATCAACCGTATTATTCTAGAATTTCTAGGCGACTAGAAATCCAAAAATATGAATTACGTAAGTTGACGTAACTAGAGAATGTCTTAATAGACGAAGTTCAACGCTGCTGCTATCCACAGTAACGAGGTAAGGTGTACAACATTATATAACTTTATTTTGAACTATCTCGTAGGATTTAGCCAGAGTTTGCAAGGAATTTGTAAAACATAATAAACCCAATAGAAACCTCTAAAATTTACAGCTTGATCTATATTATTGGAAGAGGCCGGACCGATGTTTGTGATCCCATCCAGTTGACAGGCGTTAGAGCAATATCACATCCACCAGTCCCTTGAAGAATTTGAGGGGTGGGCACTTCAAACCGTCCATATGTACTCATTCTGCGTAGCCAATAACCGGACAAAGGCCTAATCCAAGTCGAGCCACAATTTTTAGTCTTTCATCACTTTTGAACAGATGTCTAACAAGATAGATGTCAAGATTCCAAGCAAGACGGAGGCCAGCATGTGGAATTTTAATCTCGCAGAGCTGCGACACAGGCACGGAGGGGTCTAGCACCAAATCTTAAAGTCTTCATTTTATTATGGTTGTGGAAAGGTGACAAAGTTATACACGGCGTAGAGCTACATCTCTCTCCCTCATTTGCAATGATATAACTTCAAGACGTGGCGGTAGGCCTCCTGGAAGCTACAAATCGATTGAGATAATGTTGACTATCAAAAATGTAGTCTTTCCTTCTTGAAAAGCTTTTTCACATTTTGTGGCTTATATTTCTGCGGTATCGGTGCGTGATGTTATTTTAGTGATTGTAGCTCGGAAACATACACCCGCCATAGGCTCTAGATTTTCACACAGATAACAAGATATGTATTTATACATACATATAAAAACCAAACATGCAGAAGAACAATTCCAAAACCCTTTGAAAAACCAGACATAAAAAGCATAATAATGATAACCAGTTTCCATCCATCATATTATATGTGGTAGCTTGTGAGCGGTGGCTCAGTGTTCAGACGGATACCATTACGCATAGGTCGCGGTTCAAACTCGACTAGTGAAGTTATTGTGTATAAGTGAAAAGTACTTGATGAAAAAGTGTATCAAGTTAACTTAAATAATAATAGCTATTTTTAAGAGATACTGAGCTTTGTAAGTATTTTTCCAAAACGTTTTTTTTTGGAGACACCATAAGCCATCTTAGAAGATATAAGCTATTTTTTTTATCCGACTCTCGCACTAAGAAATTGAAAGGAAACAAAAATGTTTTTTTTTTAATTTCTTTTTTGTATCCTTCCCAAGGACACTCCCTTGTGGTATCTAAGTGGCAGAAATAATACTCTCTCCTCGTTAAACCGTTGACGTCGTAAGCTTTTTATTCAAAGCTTGATATCCTAACGATTCGATAAGCTCTAGCGCTCGGAGAAATGTAACTCGTCTACTGGTCCTAGTCAGGTTATCTCGATATTATCTTAAATTGATCCCCTAATATATAAACCTATCTCTTAAAGTAAACTGCCGAAACAAGTTCATTGACGCCTCATGATTGATTTAATTAAAACACGTTCTTAGTTCATCACATTTATTCATCTCGTATGAGCGGAATATATATTATTATTATAATAACAAGAATATAATTTATGTCGAGTCTCTCGATATAAAAACAAAGTTTATGAACATTTATACCTTAAGAATTACTGTACCATTTTTGATGATATTCGATTGTTTGAATTCGTTTAGACCAGAAAAGGATGATGAATATTAAAATAACACAAAACGTTTAAGCTGTCCGTATGGTTGTTTACTTACGATCATTGTTCCCTAAAATAAATATTATAGTGCTGACATTATTATTGACAACGTCGAGACCAAGAGACCAAAAGTATTGAATCTGTCGAAACATGGCGAATAAAAACACTGAAGAAGAAAACGAAATAGGTCGTAAAAAGTAGGAAATAGGTCCGACTTCGTACTTCTCAATCAAAGCAGTTCCTGAAACAGCTCAATTAACAGTTAAACTTACCAAAGAAAAAAACTTATCCACAATATTGATAGCTTTTTAGTAAACAAACAACAAGTGTCACACACAATTCGGAAAAGAGGTTTACAAAGGTACTGTTTATTTATTAAAGAAATGTCTTTTAAAAAACTTGCGAAATAAAACAATACATTTGAGACAGACATTACTGTACGAAATAATGAGACACAATACAATTTATAAAAGAGAAAAAAAAGCGTCGGTAGGAATTAATGAATGATCATGGTTGACTGCACCGATAACCGAGTGGTTGAGGTCACCACGCCACAAGCATTTGTGTGATCCACGAATTTTTGTCCTGAGTCTGGGTGTCTTTGTGCATGTGACCTGAAAATTTGCGAAACTTCAGGACGTGGTCAATTTTCTATTTTTATATATCCTGTGTCACATCTTATTTAGTAAATATATAATATAATAAATAATAAATAAATAAATAAATAAATTAATAAATGCGGACAACATCACATACATTGTTCTGAACCCAAAGTAAGTTGCTTAAGCACTTGTGTTATGGAATTCAGATACAACGAAGGTACCACAAACACCCAGACCCGAGACAATGTACAAATGTGAATTTTTACATTGACCCGACCGGGGATCGAACCCGGGACCTCAGAGCTAGCGACACCTTGAAACCGGTGCGTACGCCACTCGACCACGGAGGTCGTCAAAATGTATGTATTGTATACATAATATTTAATTCTTAATAAAAAATAAATATCATTTGTGTTGCAGGTACTCTTAAATTGCATAAAAAGTGATGTCCATACAAATGTGAGGCTTACAAAATGGGATACTTATTCAAAGGACCTCGAGATTATTCGAAGCTACCTAAAAGTAAGAGTTTTTATTACATAACTAGAATTAAAATTGTGTTACCATTTGGCTGAAAAGTGAAAGGTCGTAGGTTCCTAATCATGCACCAATTTTTGCAAGCAGGAGGTGTGGGTTGGTGTGAGGCAACCTTCACACTAGACAAGTTTTCAAGGGTCAGATCAAACTCTAACAACTGGTTGTGAATCAACCTAAACGACGAAACCATAACGGAGTTTGTTGCTCTGTTTCTTCTCTCACAGCAAAAACACTTAGGAAGCGGTGAAGGGTGGGCGAAACTTGGTGCTTTCCGATATACTTCGACATTTATGAAGTGCTACTTAGTAGCCTAATTTGAATAAATTACTTTTGATTTTGATTCGAAATTCACAATGACGACGGCCAAAGAAAATGCGAATATTTAAAAAATAGTATCTAGATAAAACCATTTTTATGGTAGCAACCCAAAAGGTTAAAACGGAATTTACTCTTCCGCTGTCTGCAACTCCTATCACCAGTCTGTATTTGATGAATGGTGATAGCCAGAGAGTAGTTTTTTATAGATAATGTATTTTTATTACTGCTATAACAAGAAAAGGCAAATAAACATAGAGGTTAAGCAACGTGTTCTTTAGCCTGTTTTCAGACTCATAGTGTCCCAGATCGGACTCACTCTTAATCGTATTCTACTCTGATATCAACCACTCTACTGTTCTTGATATCAACCATATATTCAAGTTATTTATTAATAATATAATTTAAATTTAATGCAAAACTTATGCTTACCTTATAATTAAAACCAAGTCTAATTGAACCTACATTTTTAACATAAATGCAACATAATATCCAATTATCATCCATTTATATGAGTCTCTACATACCGACGTTTAATACCTATACATATATAATTTATGATTCAATTACAGATATTATGTAATTGTTAAAGACCGGTAACTAGTGAAAAGGTTTTCGTTGTCAAAAAAAGGGGCGCTGAACACTAAACTTCTTGTTGCGTCTGCAGTTTTCAAGGTCCATCTGTCTTATAGTTTGCAGTGATGAGCTAAAATTAATATTAAAATATGGAATATTTTCTTTATGTATTTATTTTTCAGTACTTAATTGGAGAATTATTTGCCGTTGTTTTAGTAAATAATTTGTTTACTTTATTTGACATGGAAAGTCGATCGTTCGGATCGCATTCTATTCAAAATATTTTCTTTCCTTTAAATGCTATTGTAGTCACTGAGCTTAGCCAACATATTGTCCCCATGCCCATGCCGCGGTCGTGCTGCGGTGGAATAAAAAGTCAGGTACATGTTCAAACAAGTGCACGCCCCCAAGATACAAGCTAAGCTTAGATTGGGGGCACTCTAGAATTTAAATAAAAGTAGCTATAGACGAAATAAAGTTTTATCTTAAGCTATAGTTTTAAGCGAACATTGTGAATAGACACATTTTATATTCTTTAATGATGTAACGGTTTACTCAAGCGGTTTACCAACCGGAGTCCTTAAACACGGGAGTAGAGTGGTTGATATCAGAGTGAGTGAGTCCGATCTGGGACACTATGCGATCCCGCCGCGTCTGCTGATGATTAAAGACTCCGGTGGTGTCCGAAACTAGTCGGGCTACCCCGATAAATACGCGTGAGTAAACCGTTACATCATTTAATAATGAATCAGTCTCACGATAGTTATTATAAAAATATTATATCCTATTATTAGATGAGATGATTGCGACACTTTTGATTTCAGAGACGCTTCTCTTTTGCCTGGTGTTGGGAGCGATAACGTTTTCTGCAGCCGTGTGGACTGTTGTCGTAGAACCCATTACAGTGGTCAGTAAATATGTAAGTATCATATACTTTATTATTATAGGAATAAGAGCTAAATTATATTGCAAGGTAAACTGAAATGGACAAGTGGTTAATATCCCCAAGCCAAACTCCACTACTCGCGAAGCGTTTGTGTGATCCAAGCATGCTTGTAATGAATCTGCTGAGTATCTTTGTGCAATTGAGTGTTTGTAAAACCTTCCGCGACAGATTCAATGGCAGTCCTTTTTCTTTTAACGGCACGAATAGCTTAGTAGCCACTGCATAAAAGGCAACAAAACGCAACGCTAGTTAGATCAAAATATTTTTTCCGAAACCATTTATACTTGACCTGTCACACGCTGTTCCCAGTTCGCCCGCATAGACTATGGCACACTAGTCCACGCGGCGCTGAGCCGGGAGACGGACAGTGTGCACATCTCCGTGTACCTCTTCAACGTCACCAACGCCGATCGGTTTGCCAGCGGGGAGGACTCCAAGCTGCGAGTGCAGGAGATTGGGCCCTTTACTTACCAGTGAGTATAGAGAGAATACACCTAGAGCATTTCGTTGTATTGTATGCGAATAGTTTCGCAATATTTTCGGCGAAGTACTGGCAGTGAGTAAGCATGCTTTTATTTCAAGTAGACCGTTTTCCAGGCACTTTTAAAACATTACAGTATTCACTCTCGGTGCAAGGTTCCAAAATGTCATTGCTATGGATCAGAAACAGAAAGAAACTCTTTAAAAAAAAAACGTAAATAATTAAAAGAGGATGAAAAATTCAATCATGGAAGAGAAGACAAACAAATGGAGTAAATTTTCCTGGAACTTTTAAAGTGAAAACCTGAAAAGGAATGCCAAAACTTCTAAGAATAGAGGTTATGGCAAAACTAGCAATAGAACAAAATGATCTAGCTGACCGCCAGGTTGCTACACATGCGGAGAGAATACTAAGTCCACGCGCGCTTATTATTTACATAATTTTTAATTTTATAAGAAGCTTTATTTGTCAGCATAGATTTTACAGTCTTTTTGGACTTGTTGAATAAACTAGTAATATTATCAGAAAATTCAATATAAAATTAATAGAAGAGAAAAGAAATATCATTCCTATTAGAAGTTTGAAGTGATTAATTAGTTGAACTTTCTAATGCAAATTGCAATGTAACATTGTTGCAAGCCCTCAGATTTTCTCACGAAGTTTTTTTTTACTTTTTCAATGGTTTCTGAGAGTAATTAAGAAAGGGTTATGGGGTAATTAAGACTACATAAAGTATGAAAAGAAAAGTCGTTACTCATCTATATCCGGGAGATAATGGTCCATCTGAACTGATCACCTTACAAAGTATAGGAATGAATTGCAGCAGCTGATAGCTAATCTTCATTTAAAAAGATGTTTATGGTAGAAAATAAACCAGTCAAGTGCGAGTCGGACTCGCAACGAGCAAAAATAGGCAACGATAAACAAATCAATTAGGTGACGAATATATTTGTTACTCATCCTCAAATTGATTTCAACCCGCCAACAAAATGACCGTAACAACGTTGCTTAACCACAACTACACCCTACTGAAAAACACTAATCTAAGAAAATTTCAACTGTATAGCTATCAACATTCATAATAATGATACCGACTAGTTACAAACGGACAGACAGCCTATATTCAGTTTTCAAACCTTTTTGTACGAAAATGTAAAATACAAAAAAAAATATGTTTATTTATAATACAAGACAATATAACGACATTTATTTATCCATGGTAAACATCGTTAGTTAATGTTAATGATACCTACATATTTAAGTATTGCTACCGAGGCCGAAACATTGAGGTCCATAACCTGTTCCATAAACAAAAAACTTGTTTTATTGTTCATCATCTCAATGATTAGGATGTAACATGATTTTGGTAATATTTGTACATAAAACTTACAGAATAACAATAAATTAAACTTTAATTTTTTTTATTAACATAATTTTGTCAAAGTCAGTTCATCGATACATCTATAACACACTGACTAGTGATGTCTTAACTAATCTAAACATGCTTATTTTTCACATTCCTTAATATTATTTCAATTTTAGTTTTACTAACTGTTGCTCGTGGGCCTGCCCACTACAAACCGAAAATGATCCCACGGGACCTTAAAACCGGCATAAAATCTCAACTCACAAAATCTTACGTATGTGTTATACCTAGTTGTAAACTATCTGTGTACCAAGTTTCGTCTAAATCCCTTCAGTGGTTTTTGAGTAAAAGGGGAACAAACATCCGTACATCTATACATACTCGTATGTACATGCATAGTTTTGCGTTTATACTTTTAGTAAGATTACTGAATAGTGAATAATCAACTCTTATTGTGATTATGCCAAAATCGATTTTTCGTCACCTTTCACGGCAAAGTCAGTTTAAACTTAAATCTTAATGTCTCTTCTTCGTTTTTATCATACTCACGTTCAACCCT
Source organism: Trichoplusia ni (assembly GCF_003590095.1). NCBI lineage: Eukaryota > Metazoa > Arthropoda > Insecta > Lepidoptera > Noctuidae > Trichoplusia > Trichoplusia ni. Next base: position 17,239,187 of record NC_039481.1, on the reverse strand, counting down.
TGTCACCCCAATGCGCTCCATAGATTGTTCCGTTCTATGCAGCCAGACTCATTTTCTCAGACCTAATCATGATAAATAAGTTATTAATGATATTAATTAATTTTACTTTCAAATGCACTTACACACGCAGTACTTTGATTAGTGCGATAATTACAATTGTTTCACGCTGGTTATAAATTGTAATTTATTGCCAATTGCAAGATCGTTAAGATGTAAGCTAGACACTAATTAGACACAACTTATCTAATTACTGGGTAGGTACATAGTTGCCTAATGTTTTATTTATTCTTGTAATTTTCTTTTTCCCAGAAGTAATTGCTATGGTTATTGAAAACATGTGGAAGATTAATGAGTAGGTATTGCATAATGTTCTAGTTATATTTAAGAGAAAGACCACGAATTCGCTTCAAAACTGTGTTTGTCAAACTGTATCGTAAAAATACTATTTCTCTAGGGCTGCTCTTGTAGTTACGCATTCAAATAAATTTTAGGAAATAGAATTTTTATTCAATAACATATAAGCAATCACGGTAAGGGATAACGTTAATTATCTCTTTTCAGAGAGAACCGTACCAATGAAGACATGGAGATCGACCGCGAGGCCGGCGTGATGCGGTACACCCCGCGACACAAAGTCACCTTTCTGCCTGAGGAGTCGGTCGCCAGCCCACACGATGTCATCGTCACCATGCCCAATATAGCACTGCTGGTGAGTTGGTGAAACAAGGACAGCGAGTTGGTGTCTTTTTTGATAGTTAAAATGAAATACTTCAGCATCTTCCTTTTAACACTGAAAACAGTTTTCAAAGTTTCATCTCATTGTGTGTTTGTCCGTGGCACCATAGATCAGCAATTGATCGGGGTGGACCATTTTATTTAAAATGTTTTCTGGTGATGGATCCTAGACGTGCCATATGAAATCAGCATCAAATCAGCATTTTCAATTAAATCAGGATCCATAATATGATGAAAGACATGGGGGGTAATTATCATCAACCAGTTGCAGTGCATTGTAATGACAATAATGTTGTAATGACAAATCAATAGTTTTCTTCACTGTTCTAGAGCATGGCTTCTGCAGCGAGTGATTACGGCTACTTTGCTAAGGTTGGTTTCAACCTGCTGGCCGACCGGTTGCGCAGCAACGCGACTGTCACCATGTCCGCCCACGACTACCTCTGGGGGTACGACGAGCCGCTCATCAGGCTCGGCAACCAGTACCTGCCAGGGTGGATCAACTTCAAGACATTGGGGCTGCTAGACAGAGTAAGATATGGATAGAAATATTATTTTTCGTAGCATAATCTTTATTTTCATTTACAGTTATAATTTTTTTACAAATTCTGTCCTAGACTGAAACTTTCTAATAAATCTAGTTAAGATAGATACTTTTCACTCATAATATAAAATATTATTGTATTGTATTGTATACGAAATAAAATTGTTTTTCAGCTATATGATAAAAACGCGACCCACAGAATAGAGATTAGCACGCGAGATGAGAAGAAGTTCATGATCAGGTCGGTCAACGGAGCTAAAGGCCTCAAGCAGTGGGGGTATCCAGAAACTAAGTGAGTATTTTATTTTGCTTGATGAAATACATACACAGCTTTATCAGGGTATTTCCAGATAAGTCTTTACTCGTGGGAAGAAATTTGAGAAGGATAAACTATCCTACAGTCTCTTCGGCAAATTGATTTGTCGATTTTTGTTTAATGACTTTTACTTTTACTTGAACTTTCAAAATTCCATCCCGTCACCACACATCCATCTTCGGTATATCCCTTATTAAACTTCTCTTCCTCTTCAGATCCCAATGCAACACCTTCACCAACGCCTACGAGGGTCTCGGCTACCCTCCAGAAATGACCCCGAAGCGACCTGTAAAGATCTACCGGAACGTTCTCTGCCGGTTCTTGGAGCTGGACTACGTTGGCACCAAGACCATGGAGTATGGGGGCAAGGGCTTGGAGTACAAAGTCAGTAACAAGAGCTACAGTTTGATCCCTGAGAATAAGTGTTTGTGTCCCAAGGGTACCTGTCTAGAAGGAGTGTCGGACTTGGCACCTTGCTTGTACGGTGAGTGGGAAATATTTTATTTAAAGTACAAGGTTGTTTCTTATCCGTAGCAAAATAAATAAATTATGTACTAATAAATTATAGTGGTTGATGTTGACAGGGAACAGAGAGCGATTTGGAAAAGTTGTTAAAGCTAACTTTAAACATATTATGGTCACCAGCATGATTTCAATTGGGGGCTTTAAGTTGATACAATTATCTTATTATTCAATACTAAATAAATTTATGAATCGCTTTGTTATAACGTATTATAATTAGACAAATTTAAAAAATGTCTACTACGTCATTTATTCATAAACAATTAGAAGCGCAAAACAATTGTGATAAAAGAAAACTAAAAATAGAAATATAAACGAGCATTGTTTGCTAACTAGGTTTATTTTTGTCGGCATTCTTGGCCAAATTTTATATCTATTAATTAAATAACCTCAAGCTTTCAAGCTTGATATTTTTAAAGCTGCTTAGTCAAAAGGCTTTTGACTTTGCAACTTTCCTGCTGCCTCTACGATGACAAAAATAATAATAAATAGCAAAATTAAGCAACCGCTATTAAATTCATCGGTACAGAGTAACGGTTTTTTTATTAGTACGCATAGCGTCGCTTATCTAACTCGCACGTCTATTATAAACACTTAAATGTTTTTTGACAGTAATTTTAAATTTGAATCCAATTGTTACAGGTCTGCCAGTAGTCCTGTCCAACGCTCATTTCTTGGACGCAGACCCGTCGGTGTACGAGCGGGTTGAGGGGATGAACCCCAGTGAGGAGCTGCATGGCAGTGAGTTCATCATAGAGCCGGTACGTGTTACTTTAGCTACTTATATTTCTGACTTTCTAACTTATGTGATTTTCTTGGAATCGACCTGTATTTAGCGCAATAGGAGTTCTTAATCATGAGCTGATGTAATATCGGCCTGTGCCCGAAGTCGAACGTAGTCTTTAAATATTTTCTGGCTTCAGTAATAACTGAAACAGAATTAATAACGAAGCGAAAAAAGATTTTGTAGATAATGTTGTCTTTGTTTTCTACAAAAAAACCATGAATTTTTGCATCAAAATACTAAAAACTTTTGAGAAAATGTCACAAGTTTTCCAAAAATTCTTAAAATCAGGAAGAAAGTAGATAAACATTTACCAAGGATAAAAAAAATGTCAGAATCAAATATTAAATTGAAATGTTTCTCTTTCTGTTATAATACTCCCATCTTGTTTTTATGATGTCAATGTTTTTTTAAATCCATTGCTTCTTCATCCTTCCAGATAATCGGCTTGGTGCTGACCACCAGGTTCTCTGTGCAGCTGAACGTGCTGGTCTCCGACGTGACCTTCAACTCCAACATCCAGCGGTACTCCAACATGCCAGTACCCATCGCTTACTTCAAAATTGTGAGTTCAACAAATTGCGTGTAGGGTACACGTTATGGTAGTGCCTGGTCAATTCGTTACTTTAGTAGGAATCAATTATTGTCTAGGTATTAATAAAGACTCACGCGCTTAGGGATTTAATCAGTGGGTTTGGCATGGTGAGCACTTTACTATCCTAAATAGAATAGAGACGATTTTTTTATTTTATAAAAAACGTGTCTAAGCTGTCAAGTTTTCGTTTTATCGTTTTTTATTTTCTCAACCATATAGGAATGTTAATTTTTTATCACGGACTGGTTTCAGACTGTAAAATAAAGGTGGTTCTGTTTTGTATACGCTGAAAATACAAAGACTGCATATCCAATCGTTTGATCATCTGTTCATTGTAACAAAATTTCCTTTTCTTCCAGGTCCAGCCAAAGTTACCGGCCGACCAAATAACATCAGTCAGACTGATGCACGTGTACGGTCCCTACCTGCTCATAGCTCTACAATTCATATTAGTATCGAGCTCAGTATTCCTGATATCACATCCGCTGAGACTCATTTATTGGAACTGGGTTACTTCTAGAAGAAAAACAATTGAAAGTGACGTGTTGAATGTGAAGGACGTGCCTACTACTGAGCCTTTGATAGAGGGCTATGAGAAAACTTAATGAGGGCCAAGATTATTAGTGTTAGATAAACAGATAAACTTAAATTAGATCTTAAGTGAATATAAGGTTAAGTTATGCATCTTCTGGATTGGTAGCACTAATCCTAAAAAGAAATGAAAATGTTTATGAGTAACCGTTAAGTAACCGTTACTAAATAAATATAATATAATAATATATATATAATAATATATAAATCTTGGGACAACTCACACACGGTTATCTGATCCCAAGCTAAGCAGAGCTTGTGTTATGGTAACCAGACAACTGATAAACTTACTTATATATTTCTAAATACATACATAATATAGATAAATTACACCCAGACACAGAACAAATGATCGTGCTCATCACACAAACATTTGTTCTGGGTGGGAATCGAACCCACGACCTCCGATATAGCAGTCAGGGTCACTAACCACTAGACCAACAGGCCAGCCAAGGCTGGCCTGTTGGTCTAGTTTATTATTTTTATTTTTTTTATTTATTATTACAGTATTTTAGTTTTATTTATTTATTAATCATCATAACATTATTACAGTACGTAATACTTATGCTATAGGTTTATAATAGTTACTAACAATTAAAACTTATAATAATATACAAATATAATACACAAAATGTGGCACCTTACATAAACAGTTTGCAGAAAGGAAATAATTTCAGAGACACTGACATCCTCCGCGGGCACATAATCCTACCTATCTGGGCCACTAAAAGAGTTTAAGTAGCTAACATAATTTTTATTTATCTTTTATGTGCACACAAAGCAGTAAAGACAACACAGCATGGCAAAATCAAATCAAAATTAATTTATTCAATTACTAAATAGATACTAAGTAGCACTCTTTGGATGTCAAATTTCAATTGATACAGACACACCCCTCGTTGCTTCCTGCTTTTGTTGCAAGACAAACAAACACCCCAGCAGTACGTTGTATAAGTATACCTATATAAGTGTGTCGGTACCATGCCGCAGAAGAGCTTTATAAGATTGTTGCTAATATCGTAAGAAATCTCTACCAATTGATTCTATTCATAAACTATCAATAGGCAATAAATCTCCCTAATGGTATGAATATAACCTAACTACGTCAGAACATACATTTTGCGAACATTAAATCTATTGAGATAATTAAATAAGTGTACTCATTTGTCCATCATTTATCTAATGAGAGATCTTTTAAAATGCATTGTATTTGCTAACCATTTAATAAGTACTTAACGTAAGAATATTGTTAATAAATTATTTGATAATGTTGTTAACTTTTTGATTGAAATCTTCGAGAACTCCTGTCCAGCTCTATCAAGGTGGCAGTGTCAAATCAGCAAAAAATCTTAAAAGTGGGAAAATCGACTCGGCTGATTGTTGTTGAAATGTGATTACTTAGGAGGTTCTGAAAGAGATATCACTCGCATAGACTAAAAAAATGGACCTGCTTGAATAAACCGGCATTTAAAAGCATAAAATAAACTCAATTTCATATTACATTAGCTTGTCAGGTAAGTAGGTACTATTGAAGCGTGATACTAAAACTGATACCTACTGCAAAACTTGGGCTCTCACGAAAAAAAAAATGGAAAAAAATCAAACGGCATGATGAATTTAATTAAATTAGAAACTAAGATGGCAGTGGACAGGACATACAAAAATAGGAACTGAAAGTTTAAAACAAAAGTACAGTGTTTTGGTACTGGAAAAGTAGAAAACGAAACGAAGCGGATCCGAAGGTGGGAAGACAAGATAAAGGAGTTAGCAAAAAAGCTATGAAGCAGACTGGAAAGAAACGGAGGAGAGCTTTGTTAACGTGCAGAGCCCTTGTTGAGAACTTTAATCCAAAATGAGAAGATTTATCTAGCAGGAGCCACTACTCCTGCTCTATAGAAAAACAAAAATGGACAACAAAAAGACGTTTTGTATGGTTGATGTAAGTTAAACCTGGTTTCAAAAATTAAAGCATCCGTGGACCTTTGGAAGTGGTCACTCACTCTCAAAAAGTTCTGGTTTCCTATCAAGGTTTTCCTTTACCGTTTTTAGCAAAGTGGTAATTGTAATAATTACATGGGTAGAGCGTGTCGGGGTCCGAACCTTCGACCTTTGACTTGTCAGGCCATCGGCCATGACACTTGATTATCACAGCTTTACAGTGAATACAATTTGTAGGTATATGAAACTAAGTATTAACGCAAAACACTGCAATTAGATATTCTAATTTCATTAATTGTTTCCAATCTAGAAGTATGACGTAAAACCGCATTGTCTAGATTACAGACCCACAGACCTAACCTAATGAAACAATAGAAAATAAATTAATTTAAGCTATAATAATATTGCTACTATCTTGATATCTTGTTTATTCCGATTACGATATGTATCTCTTTGCTTCAGATAAATCAATTTGTTTATGTCATTACAATGTCAAAATAGTGTAAATAATAATAGCCTTTTTTTCTAAAACGACTGTGGGAGCATTAAAAAATTAAATCCTTGCGATGCGGTGGGTTTCGCGACAATTTCGTGTTTGAATAAAAAAAATCTGTCAGTTTTTTAGAGAAGGGACAATACTATAACAAATAACTATACAATAATTTAAAAAGACATCAAAGAAAATCATCGGCATCACTGCCGGCTGGTAGTGTGCCGCAGGCTGGCATTGCCACGTTGAATGGCAATAGAAAGATATTATTTTTCATGTAACTGGTTAATATATTTTAAACGCGACTTTTTCCTGCTTGCGTTCAATCAAATCAATAACATTGAAAGTTTTCATTTAGATCTCACACAGTTTTGTTCGACTTTTCCTTCTTTTCTTTCCTAGTATCTTCAAAAGTTAAAAACGACACAAGTATCATTTTAGACAACCAAACCTTTCAAATAATTGTCTTTCAGAAGGAAAAGCTTTATTCAACTCAGTAATTTATCATTTCAAAAAACAAAGACTTTCCCAAAACGAGAGTAAAGTAAGAGTTCCGTATCTTGTTATTCGGCTAACTAACTCTAAAATTGGATCCAAACGACGTAAACATTATAATTTAAAACCTGTTTGAATCTCTTACTTCATAGCCATGGGTAAGTGATATTTGTAACATGATAGTAAAAACGTGTGTATTATCTTGTTATTCTTAAATAATTCATCATTTTACAGCTAATCTCGCGACATTTAAAGCCAGATTTCAATTTGAAAAGTTCATTTCCTTTGCGCTTGCTATAGAGACTAAACGAAAGTTTTTTACATTTCAATAATACGGTTTATGTATTGTATTTAATTATTGTGCGAATACTTGATAAGATACTTAAAAATTATAAGGTGTAGAAAATTAAAGTGTTGATCGGAATATTGTTCGTCCTTTCCAAGGAACATTAATAGATATTTGGAAGCAGAATAAAATATATTTTGGATTGCACTGCTGAACACGAGATATAATTAAGACAAGAAGAAAAAGCTTTTTCATAGGTAAGTACAATTTTTATAATAATTTTCGTGAGCTGCATTTATAATCCTTATTGCATTATTCGACTTGAGACATAGCCGCAGCCACTTCCTTGTTTTAAGGGGTTTTTCGAGGATTGATTCTATCTGAAGAAATGCACAAGCATGCATGCGCGAGCAAGCCTGTGACACTAGGAAAAGCTATAGATATAGGGGCAAATGCACTGCAAGCCAGCCCGGTTTAGTGTCAAATCACTTCAGATTAAGGTCTGAAGTGATTCCAACTTCTGAGTTTTACAAAAAGGGCTCCTGTTGGGTTTGACAGACAATACGGAAATTCTATAATTTATGATAGACATTGCTTAAAAGAATGTTTGAAGACGGAGTGCAAAAGTAACTCATTTTAAATTAGTAAGCGTTAATTCAGGCATAGTTTGTAACAGATTCCGTACTTTTTTTTAATGTTTAAAGCTATCCTATTCAGGTACTTAACAAGACTTTATGCATACCCCTAAAGGTCCATTTTATTTTCTGAGAAGAAACTGGCATATTAATCCCGGAATCTGGACCTAGACGTTTGTTGATATCGTAAACATTACGAAAGCCAAAAATATGCTTATTGATGGTTCTTTAAAATTTATTTAGAATTACTATTTATACAATATTTTCCCTTTTACAGGGAAATGGAATAATACGCAGGTATCTGCGTCAGAGTACAAAGATGGTGCTAATATCTCAAAGAAATGCAATTAACGGGCGGATTACGAATACGAGTAAGCACTAAGTACTTAAGCACTACTCAGATAATATGAATACGATTTGTATGCTACATGTAGATAAATCTAAGATACTTGTGTAATTTTAAATATCTTGGACATTAAGTTTCCATAAAACTGTGTAAATAAAATGACATTATTTTTGAGTATTTATTTTCATCAGATTGTAACTATTTATTTGAATTAGTAGTTATATCACAATTTTGCCTTGCAGGGAGTGTCCTGGGTCCTCTAGTGACAGGTGTCGCATGCCTTCTCACCGGTATTCTTATTATGATCATAGACCCCGTACAGTTAATAGTTAAATATGTAAGTATAAAATTTTGTTTCCACTTCAACATAAAACTCATTTTCACTGCTGAACCCGAAGGATATAAACTTAACCCTATCACCGAGGCTCCACTCGTTAATCTACGCTGAGGTGCAGGTCTAGCAGTTGCAAGAACTGAATATTATTAAATTTGTAACAAAGTATTCTCCAAGTTTGCCTAATCAACAAATGTATGTCCAGAAAGCAAATCTGTTCCTACTAGTTTTATGGGACTGTGACAGTCTAGAAGAATGGATCTTGTTCCAGAAACTCCGCCTAACAAAAGGCTCGACGTACTACGAGTTGCTTCAACATGAGATAGTGGGCGCTCGCATCTCGATGTACCTGTTCAACATCACCAACGCCGAGAGCTTCCTCGCTGGCGACGACTCCAAGATCAGGCTTGAAGAAGTCGGGCCGTTCGTGTTTCAGTATGTTTTTTATGAAACGTCTTTTACCTTTTAAAGGAGAGATAAGTAACATAACATAAACTTGTAATCTATTTGTTCATCGGTAGCACTAAATGATGGTGATGATGAGGACTCATTGAAAGCAAATCATGAAACTTTTAAGTCTGAAATCTGAAAGTGTGCAAGTGGAAAGCCAGTTAAGTGTGACATTTATTTTTTTACTTAGGAAACAAAATTTAACTATAATTTTCATCTACAGAGAATACCGTTGGTACGAAGACTTGGAAATAAGCGAGGATGGCAAGCAGATGGCAATGACGCCGAAGACCAGGACTGAGTTTATTTCCCAAAGGTCCATAGCTCACCCGAAGGATGTCAACCTCACACTGCTTAACTTGCCAATGCTAGTAGGTCTCACAGTAGTATGATAGATTTTTTGAAGAATTTTAATATTCATATTTATGGGATAACTTAACAAACATTTGAGCCATCCACGAATGCTTGTCCTGAGTCTGGGTGTCCTTGTGCATGTGACTCGAATGTTTGTGAAAACTCCCGACACCGACCAAGATTGAGAGACAAGGATTAAATTCCTTAATGCGAAGTCGTTTCTTGAATGAGTGCCAATTAATTCAAATTCATAGTATATCCCATCCATCAGGGTGCCACAAACTTGCTGTCGGAGTACCCGAGCTTCCTCCAGCACGTCTACAACATGATGGCTGACCAGCTGCACAGCAAGCCTATCTTCAACATCGACGTGCACACCTACCTGTGGGGGTATGACAACCCCCTCATCAAGATCGTTCACAACATCGCGCCTGGCGTTGTCTACTTCAAGAAGATTGGCCTTTTGGACAGGGTGAGTAGGAATCTCTTAGCAGATTGTGGAAACAGTAGCACTGTGCGGAGCTGTGACCAGCTTCTTTGTTGGAAACGGTTTGTTTAACAGCGCATAGCACCCATAGTCTAAGCTAACTGTTCAATATTACTAGTAAACATGTCAAATGCAGTCGGAAATATGTATGAGTTATTAATTCATTTTTCTCGCCTCTAAAAATGCTTTACTTACTAAATCTATTTTGCCAGACACTTTCCTCCCAACCACTTTTTGTATATCAAAAGACTGTTGGTAATTTAATAAATATAAATACGCAGCTCTATGACACCGAATCAGACTACAGGATAGTAGCAGGAGCCACAGACGAGGATCGATTTCGGATAAAATACGTGAAGAAAACTCGACGGCTGGAGGTCGATTCTACCGAGGATGTCGATGAAAGGTAGGTGTTACGTCGATATAAAGTGTATGAAGGATGAGTCTAAAGATACTCGTTGATGGAAACTTATACAAGAAGTAATCACTTCATAACATTCGCTGCGACATTGTGTAAGAACGTAGTTATATTATGATACTCCATATTATACTCGTATTAAAAAACATTTTAATAAAGCTTAAAAACATAATTGAACAAGAGTTTCAGTTGTAAGTTTCTAAGTTGAATTTTAAGAATATATTTTCCCTAACCGAATACAGAACCCTTTTTATTGTAATTTTTATTATAATTCTAGTGAGCTGACCTTTGCGACAGACACATACGAGGGTATCGGATACCCGCCGATGTTGACACCAGATATACCTCTGAACTTGTACCGGATCGGTATCTGCAAGAGCTTCCAATTGGAGTACATTGGCAGGAAACCCATGGAGTATGGCGGCGAGGGCTTGAGGTATACCCTCAGTAATGAGAATTTCAAGTCTGATGTCAACTCCTCCAAGCCTTACCCTGAAGGACTGATGGATATATCCAATTGTTTCTATGGTATGAGCACGACAATTTTATTTAACAATAATCTTGACTGCGCGATTAACCGAGTCCATGAGATAGCCAGCATGGGTACCCGCGAGCATGTGACTCGAATGCTTGTGAAGCTCCCCCCGACTCTAGGATTAAGTTCAAAATTTAACATAATAAGCACAGTTCAATACCATTCCGATTTTTTTATTCAACAAATTTTGTAATAAATAATTAGTGACATTAAAATATATTTCCAGGTGTACCGTTCATGATCTCCAAAGGGCATTTCCTGGACGCCGATCCTAAGTTACTGGAAGGTATTGAAGGTCTGAAGCCTGATAGAAACATTAACGCCAACGAAGTAGTTATAGATCATGTAAGTTTATTCGAAAGACAGCTGGGAATCTTGAAGCCCTGGAAAACCGACAATATTATGATGATTAAAATAAATGATTTTTCTTATAATAATGTCTAACGGTACTTCAGAAATACTACAGAAAAAAGTAAACGGTGCTTAAACCCCGAATGATTGATTAACAAATGTTTTGAAAATTTCAATTATCTATCTAGCATTCATTGTTCATGAGATAAAGCCTAGCGACAGGCGGACGAACAGACAGCGAAGCATCAATAAAAAGAGCTCTTAAATCAGAGATAACTCATTCCCAGATATAGGCTACCTAAGTTCAAAACAATAATTTCTCAATCTGACGACCACCGTGGTCGAGTGGCGTACGCACGGGTTTCAAGGTGTCGCTAGTTCCGAGGTCCCGGGTTCGATCCCCGGTCGGGTCAATGTAATAATTCACATTTCTACATTGTCTCGGGTCTGGGTGTTTGTGGTACCTTCGTTGTATCTGGATTCCATAACACAAGTGCTTTAGCAACTTACTTTGGGTTCAGAACAATGTATGTGATGTTGTCCGCATTTATTATTATTATTATTTATTATTAATAGGAGGAACAACAAAATCGCAATTAACCTATTAAAGTCGATCATTGATAATTCTGTTGCAGATGGTAAGCGTGCCATTCCAAACAAATTTCTCGATCCAACTGAACATAGCCCTCGATGACGTCAGCTATAACAGACACACCAAGAGATTGTCCAACACTGTGCTACCGATCACACACATCAAAATTGTAAGTTAACATTTAAGTAATACTTCTAATACTAATGTTATAAAAGAGAAAGTATGTGAGTTTGTTTGTGTGCCACATCATACTCAGAGAAATGAAATGAAGTTTGGTTTAAAGGTAGATGTCACCTGCATTTAGGCTATATTTATCCAACTGTCTTAGATGAGGGTACTGGTTTTTCAGCTTTAATCGGAATTCAGGTGGGCAGGCGGCAGGTATCGAAGAGCAACAGCTAAAAGAAATATAAACTTAAATTTCTTCTGTTTTTGTTGCAACAACTTTAACCTCCATTCCTTGTACTCACGTTACATTTGTACCACAGTCGTTAGCGTTGTGATTGCCCGACTAGTTTCAGAGTCGACTAATGTCGAGCTACCAAATCGCGCCAGCTCCTAAATAATTAATCACTCTCACGATGGTTACTAAAAAACACAGAGCAAGCCAATTCCGCTAAGAAAAACCTAAAAAATGCATTTCATAAGCATCTACTAAATTACTATTATAAAAAACCAGAACCAAAATATGAACGAAAAAAAAACAATAGACGTATAAACACAAGGATGTTTTAATTTTCCCTCGCGTTGAGTCAATAACTTAATTTAATGTTTAATGTTTGTAATTATCACTTATCGTTATTTAGATCACGCAATTAATTTTGTTGGAATATTGTTGTTTTTTTCCCACTAAGTACGTCTTCCATTATGTGATTATATTATGCGCACCTACTTTGTTCAATGAACATGTAAGGTACTGTTTTTGACCTCTGATCTGTTCTTGTGCACCGTTGGATGTATTCCTACCTTGTTAACTTAATCATGGTGTTTATAAGGTTAATTGCAGATAATCACAGCTATAACATTGTTAAAGAAATGAGTTACGTAATCTTCAAGTTGATGATAGACATAAATCAGTAGCAAGAGTTGAATGTGGTGCTAAATCAAATAATATTAGGATGATGCTTAAGTATAAGGAATGCTTAACACTTATAAACAATATCAACGTAATTTTATGTACCAGAAGAAAACCAGTCGAGTGCGTGTCGGACTCATAGGAATTAGGTTAAAGACTAGTCTGAAAATTTACTTGTCTCCGTAATCTGTTAACCACGAACCTTATTTTAAGTAAAACTTTAACTGTCTAGCTATCACAATTTATGGGATACAGCCTGTTGACGATGAGGTTACAGAAAAATGCAGCGGAGCCTCTGACAGGGTTCCGTTTTAACCCTTTAGCTACTGAACTCTAAAAAGTACTTCCCAAAAATGTTTACTATTTGACAGAAGTTAAAATAACAAGTCTCTTGTTTCAGGATCAACCAGAGATGCCAGAAACTATAATGAACAAGTTCTACCTCGCATTCAAATTAGGTCCGAAATTAGAGTTAGGTACATTTGTAGTTCTAACACTCACAAGTTTAATGCTAATTAGTCATGCGGGGAGGGTGATCTATTACAATTGGACAAAGAATACTAGAGGGATGGACTTCGAAATTAATGTTAATAAGAAACTCTTAGAAACCAAAACAATAGAAGGAAATTCTTTGAAAGTTGACCCTTACTAATAAATAATATTTAAGTTAAGCACCCCTTATAACTGTGATTGTCGATTCTAAACTGTAATATAGTGATTATTTAATAACCTGATTATAACCATACCCCTTAAAGATGCAAATAAAACCACCAGTTTTTAAATATATTTATGGTATTTTATTAACCTTATAGTTTGAGATCTGGAGTTAGAAATCGTACAAAAATACAAAATATTAAAAAAAAATACCTTTAATAATTACCTTGAAAACCAGCATTATAAAACGATGTCCTTAGATTAACATTATGCCATATGAAATGTGAAAAGAAAAATGTAACTTACAAAAACTCCTTGCTTGTTTACACACACCTAAATCTCCATGTTTTAACTTAACCGTTAATATGTATTAAGGCGTCATAGTAATCTGATCCGAAGTCAGTTTCTTCAGAACTGGTATCAGTGTCAGCGTCCGACTCACTCTGCTTCTCCACCGAAGGCTCACTGTTCTTCTTGTGGTGGCGATGTTTCCACTTCTTCTTATCTGCACGTATCAAGTCCTGTATCTCATAAATTGGTGGATGATCATGGATCACAGGTTCAAAATACGCCTTCATCGGTAGTATTACTGGAACTCTTGGGTACATGGGCATTGGAAGCGGTAAAGGAATGGGGAGTGGTACTGGCGCCATCACAGGCGGTGACGGTGGTGGTGCCACGATAGGCGGTGATTCAGTCACTTTTATTGTCACCGTTGGTTCGGTAGTCTCTTCGCTAGGCGTTGTGGTAGGGGCAGTAGTAGATGTCGTAGTATTATCAGATCTTACAATATTATTAAGATTACTAGAAACTTTAGTATTTATTGCAGGTCCTTTAATGTCCATTTTTGTTTGCGAAACAGTTTTCTCCTTCACGAATATGCTGTTACTTATCCGGTTGTCGTGTGTATTCCCGGAGGTTCCGTCGGGAACATGCCCTCCAGATCAGATTCAGGCGCGTCAAATACTTTGGGATGCTTCATATACATTTTCATCATAATGTCTTTGAATTCCCCAGGTATATCCACCGGCAGTGATTTAATAATATTCTCAAAGCTCAATGCCATTATTCTGGATACTATTGTTAATTGAAATAGTGTTTCGTAAAAAACTCTCATGATTCTAAAAAAGAAGGTATTTCAGTAATTAATATATGTTTTAAAATAGGCATTTAGGTAAACCAACAAATAACCCTACATGTCATATTTCACTAACTGGTAAAAAAAGGAAAAAATGTAGTCGAGAAAGTAAACTCACAGTTTGGGCCTATAAAGCCTACCTCGCCGGTAACTAAACTGACTGCAAACTTCAGAACATTCAAGAAAGAAATAATAATTCTTACATAAAACCTAATTGTTCATTCATAGAGTGAAATAATGGGGCTATTGTTTAACAACATTTGCGTAAACCACCCTAATCGTGGAGCTACGTTGTGAACTAGAAATTTTCATAACGATCTCCGCGGTTCCTGTTATTGACCTATTTCGGACCGGATTGCAGTGGTATGATCGTTGGACTGCCAATACAAAAGTCGTACGTTCGAATCCCGGCATGAATGAGTTTCTTTTGTATTCATTTTTTGAATTACAAAGTAATTAACCTTGCTAAACTGTGAGGAAAAACATCGTCCCGAAAGCAGCACACCTAATATTTGTTTACGCTTATGTGAATTTTTGATACAAAGTTGTACATTAATCTTACAAAAGGAAACTCGCGGTTTATTTTTGTACTTATACTACTATTGTATCAGTCTACTCAGGAGTTTCAATAAAAAAATAACATTAACAATTTTCCGTTAAATTTAACTTTTATAATTCATTCAGATGAAGACTCCTTAACTCGTAACCATTCTATGATAATGGTCATGATAATGAGTATCAAAAGTGACTCCTGCATAAGGGACTGGAAAGCTCTGGCCCTAAAAAAATAAAATTTTAGAGACGGGTTCCCCGTCTTTTGCTTGTAATATTTCTTATTTATATTTTTGTTTTATTGTTATTGTTTTTGAAAATGCATTTTTTTGTATATATGTAAATAGATTAATAATTAAATTACTATCGAGATAACCGCACCTAGTTTGGACCCAACCGGAGTTTAATCATGAACTGACGCGGTGGCCAGGTCGCCAGTAGGACTAAATCGAATGAGAGGCGTCTCAAAAGTTATTATAGAACTATTATTACTTATTTATAACTTTGAAATTAAGTAAACTATTTTTGACTGCACAACAAAGATATTTGTATTTTCCTGAAAAGTTTTAAGTTTATCTGCAATTCATAGCTGCTACTAGTATTATGAAAACTTAAATAGTATCTTAAAAAATGCAATTAATTACTTAAATTGCATCCTTTAACAATACCATCTAATTTGTACAAACAACAGTGACAACAAATTCAACTGTTTGTTCTATTTATAGAATTCCGATCAATGATTTATTTCAAAAAATCAAGCGAGTGTTTGATAAGCAAGTCTAATTATAATTATTACTTGTTATCAAGACTGAAGCACGTTTTTAACAGGAAATGAATGCTTCAGCTGCTTTCCATGCAACACGTATTGAAACTAAGATAAAGGAAGTAATAACAAAACGAAATTAGTTTTAGCATTTTATATTACCATTTATACAAAAGTTAAATAAATACTTATGAAATACAAAAAGGCTATGTACTACTTAGATATTTGGAAGGACACAGACAGGTTGCTGATCTTCCTGTAGTCGGGCGGGCGGAAGACGAGCTCCTTGCGGCCCTCGCCCAGCACATGCTGCGCGCGGCCGCTGCGCAGCAGCACCTGCCTACGTCCGTTTGATCTCATCCCAGGCTTGGAGACGACTAACACTCGCGACCTGGTATTGGTATCATCCCCGGCGACAAGCTGCACGTGCTGCAGCGAGTCGCCCTCGTCCATCAGAAGGTTCGCCTCGTCCTTGCTCAGCCGCCGCTTCATCTTGATGTCGCCGTTTCTAGCCATGTAAGTGAGCACCGGCTTCACCAGTTCATTATCACTATGGTCGAGGTTCATGTAACCGAGGTTTCTTCTGTATATGTCGTACTTAGACTTCTTCTTCTTTTTTTTCTTATCCTTCTTCTTCTTCTTCTTACCCTTTTTCTTTTTCTTCTTTTTAGATCGACTGCTATCATCACTGTCACAGGAATCGTCGTCGTCTGATTCTGAGTCGGAGTCGCTGTCAGAGTCGTCACAATCACTGGACTGAGATGATGGTTTATTAGGATGTTTGGGATTAGGCAAATGGACTTCAGGTGGGAAAGGTACTATGACTACCGGTGGTGGCCCGGGAATCGGTATGGGCATGGGGAAGGCCGGCCCAGGGAGAGGCATGGGCGCCCTGGGAGGCTGTGGGATGGGAACGTCTTGGCCATTCTTACACCTGCACTTTTGGTGACAAGGAGAACAAAATGAAAAGAATGATGGTGTGCACGGATCGCAGGAGCAGGGAGGACACGGAGGACAGTTGTTTTGTCCGTTTGGTTTCTGACATGATGGCGGTTGAAAACCAGGGACGGCGATTTGTACAAAGTGAGGTACAGGTATTGGTATAGCTATAGGTATTCTTATGGTGTCACCATCACCACCGTTTTCTCCATTGTCACCATCGTTACCATTGCCATCGTTCGATGGTGTAGCCGCGGTGGTGGTGGTAGTAGTGGTTGTGGTGGAGCTTGCGGGCTCGGGGTAAGGTATAGGTATGGGCATGGGCACCGGTACCGGCACTGCCACGGGCGGTGGCGGAGGTGGCCCCTGCATTATGATGGGTGGGAACGGAGGCATGCCGTACTGCATCGGCATGGGCATCGGCATATGCATCGGCATCGGCATGGGCATCGGTATTTGTGAGAGAACGGCTCCCACGAACACGAATGTCACAACTGTCCATTTTTGTAACGCATCCTAGAACAAGAAAAACATCGTTTAATAAATTTTGTGATTACAAATACTTAAAATGACAGGAGACTTGCACAAGTACAGGCCGACGAATTAATGAAAATTTTATTACTTTGGCATCATTCGTAAATAGCTAAATTGGGGCTCAGGTAAGGAGATCAGGTTCTAATATAATTATGAATGATTGATAATTGTCAAACTTTTCGACATTATACATACAAACAAATGAATTGAATGAAAACGATTATAAAAAAAAACAAATAATTATTCTTACTATTACGCTGAAAATTGTAAAATTGAGTGAACACCATAATTAATGGACGTGAATGATGTACTTAAACACATTGATTACACCACGGCAATCATTTAATGATCTTTTAAATGAAACATTTATGTTGTTTCATTAACAATGAAGACATTGAGAAATTTGGAGAAAGTTAAAACATTCATTTTCCGAAAATTAGCAGCCTACTATCCTTTAAGTTTGAGACATGACATTGATCCATAAGAATGATTCTGGCGATAGTTATGATATCCCATACATTTGAAAAGACAATCGAATAATGATCAATTTCAGTTGAGTTCAGTTATCAGTAGCAGGATACAAAGAAAGTCTTCCTTTTTTCTTCTAGGGTTTGTTTATTTTGAACAGCTATAAGCTATGACCCTACGAGGTCCTGTTTCTTAATGGGAAATCATTTGATTATTCCTTCCGATTAGGACTGAAGGGAGTATCAAACTTTTACTAACTAACACCCACCCATGTTTCTTTGTCCAATGATCCCTTTTGGACAATTCCGCTAGCAGAGGCCTGGGTTTTGATCTTATGCCTAAACCTATGAAGTTGCCCATACAACTCCATTCGAGATTTATGAAAACATCGTATCCGATAATAATCATTACATCGGAGCGCATGTGCGTTTGTAACAGCGCAGGTGGTGACGGTGTAATGATTCTCGTAATACGCGGCGTTATGCCTAACAGGTGCCTTCAATACTAAACACTCCTCATAACCTTGTTATTACGACTGCCTTAATCTAGTGATTAACTAATATTAAAAATTGGACAGGCCCGAGTTTGACTGGCCACACTGTGATTTTTATGGGAATGGGCTGGAGAAAAACGAATTTCCACAAAAAACGGTCTCTCGATTTTTATTTGTTGATACAAATTTTATAATACAAATCTGTATAAATTTCAAGTCTGCTATTATCATGCAAGTCCTAAATAATCCGTTTCTAATAACATGCATAAAATCGATCAGTTTGAACCCCCCCCCCCCAAACTATTAAGCTTTAATGGTTGGGAGAAGAAATGAAATGAAATTTTAATAATTAGGTATTTAAATAAATAAGTACAAAAATATATTATGAAAATTGACCTATTGAAACCATTGTTACTGACTACAACGACCTAATCAAAAGTACCATGCTATAATTTGTTGACCTGAACGATTTTAACTTAAATACTTTTTTCTGAAAACTTCTATTATCATCATCGTCCTAGCCTTTTCCCAACTATGTTGGGGTCGGCTACCAGTCCAACCGGTTTCAGCTAAGTACCAGTGTTTTACAAGGAGCGACTGCCTATCTGACCTCCTCAACCCAGGTACCTGGGCAACACGATACCCCTTGGTTAGACTGGCCGTCAGACTTTTTCAAGCTTCTGACTACCTGTAACAACTGTCAAAGATGTAGAAATAACAGCCGGGACCCACAATTTAACGTGCCTTCCGAAACACGGAGGAACTCGTTATGACAAAGATGGTCACCCATCTACGGACCAACCGCGTCAAGCATAGCTTAACCTGTGATCGAATCACTTATGCGGTTATAGCTTAGCCACGAGCTCCTTTCTGAAAACTTCTATTAGTTTGCCCGAATAAATTGTATTTGTGTAGGAATATTTTCAGAACTTCTTCTAATACATTAAAATAGCATTTTTATAACTATCATTAGATTTTTTTCTATTTTATATTTTCCCATTAAATTGTATTTCAAGGACATTACTAGTACCTATTATCAACGTTTATTTATCTTGTTTTTCATAGATTTATAAACTTGCTCCACTTTTACTTTTATTGAAATTTAATTTACTATTGTAGAACTTACTAATGTGTGTCCGTTGCATCAAAAAACGTGACGCAACAGACATTATCTACTTAGGAACCAAAAGCTCCGTTTTTCAAAAAATCCACTCAAGTAATCATTAACGATAACATTATCAGAGTTTATTTTAAAAATAAATTAACCGAAACAAAAAAAGACAATGACCTTGACTAGAATAAACCTCAATCCTAAAATAGGTTTAAATATTATACAGAAACACATTTAAATGCAAGCACTCGACAAGTAAAACTGAAGACGAACGTAGTACTGCGTTTTGTAGTAAGGATGAAATTTAATTAAAAAATATTACTTACTGAAATCATAACTGCGT
The DNA here is from genome assembly GCF_003590095.1 of Trichoplusia ni. Classification (NCBI taxonomy): domain Eukaryota; kingdom Metazoa; phylum Arthropoda; class Insecta; order Lepidoptera; family Noctuidae; genus Trichoplusia; species Trichoplusia ni. The sequence goes on along the minus strand of NC_039481.1, from coordinate 17,219,319 downwards.
CGAATCAAAATAGAAATGATTCAATGGCTTTCATGACAGCTGGCTACTTTTATACATTTTGCAAATTCGTTTCATAATAATGGTGCATTGTGGTGCGAACGAATGCAAATGCACGGCGCGACTTATTTCGTAACGATTTTATGGTCTCGGTTTATGGCGTTAAGTAACGAGAAAACATAAAATATTCAAGATTAATTCGCAATATTTCATACCGATGCACTGTTTACTATACATTTCACAGTTCAATAATATTCATTATCTTACTGCACTGTTTGTTCGGACGGTCACGTGTTGCGCCCGCTGCGTTCATTCTGCTCCGCGCCACACCGTTTGCCTCTTAAGCTTTGTCTTGAAGTTATTTACTGCACTGGTAATATATTTCACAAATGACACTGACTTAACGTTTTGTTTCTGAAATTAGAAACAAAATATAGTAGTTATAATGCATTTTCAACGACATTTTTGCAAATTAATTAACAGCTGCGAGTATTTAAGTGCAACAGCCACACATCTACCATTACCGAAGTAACGGAATGTTTTAACGTATTACCTAACCCTAAATGAAACAATCAGTGTTGTATGTGAGCTGGCTGGGATGTTTAATATGCTCTATACTGTGTCGTTTCAGGATGCGTTAGTAAAATGGACGTTTGTGATATTTGTATGTTTACAAGCCATTCAGAGCCGAGCGCAGATGGCGATGGGTTACGGTGGGTATGGAGGCGTGATGATGCAGCCGCCGGTGGCCATGCCGATGCCTGTGCCCGTCGGCGTGCCCATGGCATACCCACAGCAGGATCAGACCACCACTACCACCAGGACAACCAGAAATGGTGGAGGTGGAGGAGGAGGCTATGGGACTATAGTTATACCAATACCGCAATTTGTTACTGTTACGTTCAAAATTCCCAATGCCAATGACGGCCGAGACAATAACCAAGACTCCTGTGAAAACCACAAAAAAAGAAAGAAGGATAGAAAGTGTCAGAAATGTCCACCGTGTTCTTGTAACCCATGCACGCCGGTAGTCTTCGCGTTTTGTTCACCTTGCCATGATCAGTGTAAGTGTAAGGGCGACGAGTCGTCTGAAAGGCGCCGAACGTCAACACCATCAGCACCGAACGGAAACGCCTATCCAATGCCCTACCCACCTGTTATATATCTACCTCTGCCAGACTTCAATAAAAACAATGGCAAGCGACCGGGTAACAAGTGTCCGAAATGCGAGTCTTCTAGTAGCTGCAGCAGTTCAACTTCGTCCTGCGAGGAGGACTCTTGCAACAGTCGCGGTCGAGGCAAGAAAAAGAATCACGATCACCATCGTGGTCACAAGAAAAAAGTCCCCTATGACATATGTAGGAAAAATGGTGAGTGTGGCGATAATAGTCAAGAGCTGCGAAGGTTCCAAGTCAAAAGAGGTCCTCAGGTGGCTAAAAAGCGAAAACCAAATTATAAGGTAAATATGTTATTAAAGTCTTTACTCTTACTAGCATTAATCTAACCGATGTTTGTGATAACTCAAACATGCAGCAAAATGTGGTTCTACACGTAATAGTGTACTGCACAGTGTGAGTCCCTACATCATAAAATATTTCCACTTGTTACAGTAGTAAAGCAACTGAGCGACATTTGCTAAGCAAGTACCTAATTTAAATTAAAACATATATTTTCAGAGCTCCGAATCGGGTCTAGGCTGGGATGAGGAATACTATCGGCATGACAGAGACGAAACGAGACGAGGCGGGACAAGACGAGGCGCGGCGCGGCGAGGCGAGCCGAGACGAGGCAAGATGAGATACTGAGAGATACCGAGTCTGACAGCAACCTCAACACCAGGATCGAACAAAACTGTTTGCTGACATGACAAGAGCTCATCGTTATTTTTGTGTTTGATAAACGAAACAGGTTATGTAATTGTGAAAACAATGTAAATATTTAATTTATTCAGTATATGTATAATAATAAAATTTGTTACATAATGTTTGTTCTCATTGCATTTCTACATTTAAAGACATGGGCAAATTAGTTTGAACAATAATTTCATGCTGATACAGAACTGTCTTATCCAATATAGGTCCAACCCATGTAGAATAGAATTCGTAACGTGTATCATATCATAAAACAAATTCTATCTTTTGTTAAAGCGCTGACAAAGATCGCCTTTTTTTTGGTAAGGCGGCGGAATCCTCATGGACACCCACTCCCTCGGGGGAGGAAATGGGTAGTGTCAGACTCTTACTGACTAAACCTGAACCACCGTGCTACGTCATCCGCGTTTTTGTGTCGGTGTATGGCAATGCGTTGCAATCCTTCATACACCGACCGCGGGCTTCCACCGTCCAGTAATGTGGGCCGGTAGGTCACTTTCTCGTGTTGTGTGGAGCCCGACGTGTAAAGAGCGTCGGCCTCCTCGCCTCATATTGGGACCGCACCCATAGCACCGAATGTGGCCCCCGCCGTCGGTCGGGCGACGGCACGGGGATATCTGTCGTCCGAGTATAGGACGACAGACACCCCCGTGCCGTCGCCCAGAACCCTAGTTAGGGAGGGAGAGCGCGCTCATGCGCGGCTCTGGGCCACCCCACTCGACGTCGGCGTATTGCGGGCGCGCTGGTGACAAAGATCGCCTAACAAATATAAAGCTTAAACTTTTCTAGACTTTATAATTAAAGTTAGGAATTAAATATCTGACAAATGCAATTTCTTCATTTGAAAAAAAAAAACGTTTTCCTGGGCATTTCTTAGCTTAGCTTTATTTTACCGGGTGTAGGTATGTTCTGTGTTTTACCTGTAGCGACTCTATCTGACCTCCACAACCCAGTTATGCGGGCAACAGGAAGATTCTTGCCAACTGGTTATCAGACTTTTTAGTTTCTGACTTAACGACTGAAGAAGATGATTTGACGTGCTTTCGTATAATATATGAAGTTGTAGATGTAAAGGATGGTCTCCCAAATTTGGTCAGACCGCACCAAATGTTTATATTACTTAGTCCCAAGCCCCATTGAAAAGTGAAATCTGTACCTACATAGAAATTTTTTAATTGAATGGTTCTTTGAGTCAGAAGCATTCTATTTGCTTGCTGCGGAAGAATTACAAAATTGTTGTCTGTTTGTTAGGTCTGTCTGTCTATTTATTACTTTAATTAGATATTAAAAAAACATTCCTAGTTGTTATATTTTTTAATGTACTTAAGTCACAGTGTAAATATAGAATTAAGATAATATGTTATCTGTGGGAAATTATATTATTTCAACAAAGGAGTATTTTCTCATTTATTTACCATAAAAAGTAACTACACTAGAACCAAGTAGCTGGCTCGTCGTTAGACACACTATTTACTCCATTTAAAAGTGAAGAAAGACAGATATTCCTGAGCCTAGGGTAGGACATAGACTATTTTTACCAGATATGGACCAGCTGGACTTTTTGGAACATTAAGGTAGGAAATTCGAAAAGTAACTCTGAGCGTGCAACTTATTATGAAAACTTGACGTTTTTTAAGTCATATGAATTAAATTCTTTATGAAGGATCTTCACTGAAGATCGTGAAAGCCGAGAAATATATTTTTCAAAAATATGGTTATAAGGGGTAAAACGAGCAAAACTTATTAAATCTATGTTATACGCGGAAGAAGTTGCGGATATAACGGCTAGTTATTCCATGTCATGTCATACGAAACAGAATAAAGCCAAAAGTCAAACATTTTTAGCTTAACCTAAATTTTTTGGGTCATGGTTGGTTTGTTACCCAACAACATTAAAATATACAAAAACGATTATGAAATTGATTTATTTATTTTTAAATAATATCTTATAGTAAAAAAAATATAAAAAATTCAATGCATTACAAAATTTAATATATTAATTACAATACATTTATAAATATCATCTAGGGATCGAGTCCTGGCTGGCTTATTAAGTTACCAACTCTTCTTTGCCGGTGTTTCCTGACGTGCCCCTTTTGTACAGGTTGGTTATTCGTTAATTTATCTTCTGTTTCTTCTTCGGCACTTTTCTCTTTACTCTCGGCTTTCATCACGTCCATCTCCTTCTCTTTCTCCCACTCCCTCACTTTGTCCCTCTCCCTCTCTTTTTCCCTTTCTCTTTCCCTTCCTCTCTCCCTCTCTTTGTCCCTCTCCCTGTCCTTCTCCCTCTCCCTGTCTTTCTCCCTCTCCCTGTCCTTCTCCCTCTCCCTTTCCCTCTCTTTCTCTCTTACCTCAGTCTTGGTGGTTTCCTCTACACTTTTCTGAACAACTTCTAAAACGTTATTGTCTTCATTCTTTACCTCTTCCTCAACTCTCATTTCATTTTTGGGTCCTAACCAGTCCTTCGCTTCATTGTTAGATATCTGCTTTTCAAATATCACATAGCCGTCTTTAGTTACATACTGCAGAATTGGAGTTAGTAAATCTTTCTTTTTGTCCGATTTGTGACTTTTGGACTTATGATGTCTATTAAACCTTCTTGTTGGTCTCCGTTTGCCTGACTTTTTATGACCTTGCCACCAGCCGTGTTCATCAGAACCGTGACCATGTCCGTGTCCGCGGTCAGATGAATCTCCAGACGAGTCGTCATCAGAGCTTTCGTCGTCGTCGGAATCATGAGATTTCTTTTTCTTCTTCTTTTTCTTTGTCTTCGGTTTATCCTTTTTATGAGGCGATTCAGTTGGCGGCCTTTTAAATGAATGGTCTGGCGAATAAAATGGCATGACTATTACTGGTAGCTTATGTGAGGGCCCGCCTACCATAGGCATTGGCATAGGCATAGGTCCCCCCACGGGTGGCAACACTGGCATGGGCGGGCCCATGGGACCTCCCATGCCTGGAGGCATTGGCATCTGGCCTGGCATTCCTGGGAAAGGTGGTATTGGAATCGGAATAGGATTGGGTTGCTTATTTGGTGGTGGACTTTGGTAGTACGGTGGCATCGTGCCAAACGGTTGCTGCATTCCGGGGTATTGGCCTGGGTTTTGATTTGAGTCAGAGTTTCCTGGCATTCTGCAATGCATGGGCAGATTTTGGGGAAAATACTGAAGATTCGTAGGACATAATGGTAGTTCAGCTTCTTTTGCCCATGTTAACGATAAACCTAAAAGTAATAGCCAACGATGTATTAATGTCTTCATTTCGATCTGAAACAAAGAAATAACATTTAATTAAAATAATTAGGAATATAGAATATAAATAAATTGAACTTCATTGAATACAGTACGTACGAGAGTAACGTGCTCAAGTCCATCGGTCGGAGCTGCTTTGTTCACATTCGGGGTGTCAATGTGTCCCTAGCAGTGGTGCAGGGCCTTTTGTAAACCTTTCGAAAACAGGTGTTGGCTACAAAAACAATAGAATCGTGAACCTATAGCATGAGAAAGCTGACGTTTGCGTAATTCCTTCACAATAGCTCTTATGCATTGCCATTGATTTTAACACCTCTCTAACAGAAAACATGATTATTCAATTTCCATTTGCAGTACATTGTTTTTGCTTTCTTTGTTTACAACAGAACTGGTGCGGTCATAATAGTCCGTTATCATTGTTGAACTGAGAAGACAATGAAATAACCCGACAAACTCAAAGTCAGTAAAATCATGTTTAGGATAAAGGTGGAAAAAAGATAGTCCCTGAATTAGGTAACGTCACAGATCCGTATAGTTAGATCTACACAAAGGATTCATATGGACCTTAACCAATCACAGACACATTAAAAAGAAGATTTTCTAAAGGAAGAGAATAAGGGATGATAAAAGAGGTTTCTATAGAGACGTGTCCTTTAGAAACTCTCAATAAGATATTATTGAATTGGGGTTTTCTTGGGTTGAACAAAGTAAACATTTTACACAAACATTAAAATAGTAAACAAACTAAAGCAACAATGTCGCTTATGGTTTCTCAAATTATTAACTTACAAATATTAAGTATTCAGGTTTCTTAATGCATCTGCCTCTTTTCTTACCCGGTTAGTGAGGGTACTTTATTGGCGTATTGTATGTTATGTAATATTGTTTGAAAGTTTTTCAGCAAACCATTGTGCGGTAACGTTATGGTAGCACTATTTATTGCCTAAAAAATCGAATTTCTTTACAATCGACTACCATATTTGAAGCGTATAACTGTTTCTCTGTTGATAATGTAGCAGCTTATTAAGGTATGTGTGTTTAATATTACAAGTAAGCTTTATTCAAAAAGACTGATTGAGCAAGCTTTATTCAATAATACAGCAATTAGCTTTAAATTGTAAATGGAGGTATATTTGTCAACCATTACATTTTAATTTTAATATTTCCAGATGATGCTCCACGTTTTAGTTCTCTCGCTATTCCTGCATCTAATAGCAGCAATAACTTCCCAGTATGCGCCGCCTCCCCCGTTCCCATTCTACCATCAAGGACAGCCGCAGATGCAATCCATGCCCATGATGCAGATGCCAGGAGGACCGCCAGGCATGCCACCCGGCATGCCGCCTGGTATGCCGCCCGGCATGCCACCTGGTATGCCGATGCCCAACGGCGCCCAGATGATGCAGATGGCTAACATGATGCCGCCCATGATGCCGCATATGCCGCGCCTGCCGGGGATGCCCCCGCCGATGCCACCACCGATGCATCTGCCTATGAATGGCGGCAGACTGCCGATGGTGGTCATGCCTCACTATTCCAAAAAAGCGGATAAAAAACCTCGGAAGAAGTCGAGAAAGAATAAACGCAAACGCATCAAAATGGATTCTTCATCCAGCGAAGATTCATGCTCAGAGAGCGTCGAGTTCCGCTCGAGAAATAACTTGAAGCCGTCAAAGAAGAGAAGAGAGGTTCTCACCCCTGTCGTCTCGTACGTGACAAAAGACGGGTATGTGGTGTACCAGAAGAAGATAAAGAAGGACAAGGCCAAAGACTGGCTGGAGCTGACGAAGGGCGAAAGTGCAGAGTTAAAGGATAAAGTTAAGGTAAAGAAACGTGAAGAATGATAGATGATATTGTTTTTGTATGTTTTTGTTACTGTACATTTTAATTGAAACATGATTATTAAATGAAACTTTTAAGGACTAACTGTCTCATTTGCTTTCGTGTACTACCTACTCACTTTTGTCATTTTCTGAACATTTGAACATAATATGTGATAATATTAAGTCAGTTAGTTATGCTTATCATCTCGTAAGAACTCTGAAGTGTTAAACACACCCTTGAAACATTCTCAGACAAGCTGGTTTTCTCAGGACGCCCTATTCACCGTCTTCATAAGTTTAAATTGCTTTGTGAAACGCACATTAAGTCGAAAAGACAGTGCGTGTGGGGAATCGAACCTACTGGTCATACCACTAGACTTTAATAGCTACAAACATTCCCAGCTTACCAATATTGTGATATTTAGCTTTATGAGTTAGCTATGTCTAGAAAGTGGTATTTTCATTATACTCTACTAGCTGTTGCCCGCAACTTCGTCTGCGTGGTTAGAAGTTATAAGTTATGACTTTTTCTTCGCTCCTATTGGTCGCAGCGTGATGATATATAGCCTAAAACCTTCCTCGATGAATGGTCTATTCAACACAAAAATATTTTTTCAATTTGAACCAGTAGTTCCTGAGATTAGCGCGTTCAAACAAACAAACAATCAACAAACAAACTCTTCAGCTTTATATATTAGTATACAGATGCCAACGATATCTTCGCTACGTTTCATCGATTTTTAATTTCTCGCGCGGAGATTTTAATATTACGATAACTCATTACCTATTAACTTTTTTGGTGTAGTGTAAAAGGCAATTTTGTTCTATATTACATGCATAATATATCTAACTTATTTATTTGGATAAGGATTAATACTGTATTGTTAAAAATAGGTTCGTAAATAACCCATAATTTTACTGTACTAAGAAAACACATAAAAATGGTTATTGTGGGTTATCCTTGGAAGATAGACATACACCACCGCGGACTTTTTTGTAGATCTATTAAAGAGGTACAAACCCGCCATACATTGTTTTGTTGTAACTCAAAAGGTTTTGGCAGCGTTCTCGAGGAAAGCTCTCGAATGGCTTAATTTTTTCCGACATGTTTAACTAATATCGTTGTAATATCGTCAGTTTACACAAAACCTAAACTTATTATACACTAAAACCTTTCCCAAGAATTGCTCTATCTATTGTTGAAAACCGCATAAAAATCCGTTCAGTACTTTTCTAGTTTATCGCGAACAGACAGACAGACGCGGCGGGGGACTTTGTTTTATAATATGTAAGGATATAAGGATAAGGATTATTTAGCCCTGGGAATTAGCTAAATACCTAAATCCAGTTAATCGACAAACCCCACGTTTTGTTCAATGATTAAGTAAGACTCAAGCCTTTGTGAACCGACATCGGCGTTGAACACTTGAAACAATGCGTCGCTTTATATAACAAGTATAACTCCAGTAATGTACAAAATGCTTGCACAGCTTGCCTACGCTGCACTACCGAGTGGTGCTTGAAAAAGTAAGTCATTTTAGCTGACATTTTAAGTTTAAATCGAAAAAAGTCTAAAATACTAAATAGGTAAAGGTGGGTTTATGTCACTGACAAATAACATGGCTTTCTTTTTATAAAATATACCAAAATCGTTTCAGTAGTTTTTTAGATTACACCCTACAACGGCTACAACAGTAGAAGCTGACCTTCTTTATTATTAGTAGGTCTTTTATAGTTACCTACACCACTATAAAGCATCTTTCAGTAAGACGCTACATCGTTAGCGCCTCACACCATACGCTAGCTATGATCAGTATGTGCCGCAAGTTGCTATGTCATTTTGATTTTAAACCTGTTTTCCTTGATGTAGTAGGTTATATCAATGAAGTAGTTTACCACGACCAGAATTTGACTTTCATTAAATTGCAGGTACATCACAAAACGAGCATCATTTTATTTCAAGGAAACAAAGAAGGAATTAGAAATGAAGAGAATCGAAACTATCCAGATCTCAGTAAGTAGGTAACCCAAAAATATGTCTTAATTTTTATCTGCTAAATTTTCTGCCCATTTTTTTTGTGTTTTCCAGAAGTTTTGGCTAAGGATGCTTGTATTTTTACCAATAATGATGATGGCAGCTCTCAGAGTCTACAAGAACTGTGATAGATGTCAGGTGCCGGATGAATTAACTCGACCTCGGCAATACTGGCCCTGGCTACCAGGATATAAGAGCGACCAGCCTGGATATATCTGGCCTCTATACTTCACTGGATGATACTAATAAGACTGAAGGGGACAAAAATACTGCAAGAATTATAAAAGGATGGAACATTTAAAAGAAGAATTAATAATGTTATTACATGTTGTGAAGTATTAAATTAGATATATTTATTTACATCATGACTATTTAAATCAAATAATTTGTTTTATTTATGTATACTTGATATTGTAGGCTAAAAATTAATATTCCCAGTACTCTTGCAATCATCACACCTAACTTTTGCCATGAATTTTATTTTGTTATCACCCGTTGCATCGAAACTTTCATTTTCAAGATTCTATTTCCATTTATTTTTCTATTGATTTAATAATATATTGAGAAGCAGAATTTCGAACTTTGTAGGCAGGTATTTACTTGGTGATTTTTTGAGCGTCGTCGTCGCAAAATTTGCTACTATTTTCATAACCAATGCAATTACTGATTATTTACTTTAAGCTAATGATAATAAACATTTTTAATTATTTTATTTTTTTGTTGTAAAGTTCCGGGAACAATTATATTCCCAATAATTAATAGATATCATTAGAATGTTGTAGTCATTTGATACTTTGCTACATTTATTTATTTACTTTAACCACTTACAACTGTTCTATCATTACAGGACAATACCTCAAGTAATAGTATAGTTACATTATTATTACTTAAAACTAATTAACAATATAGTAACATTTACTATCTATGAACACTTTGAGCCTTTTTACGAATAATTTATCATTTAAGTCTATTATTGGTTTTGGTATCTTATTGTAAACAATTGAGAAGGCTGTGCTGTCCCAAGAGCTCACAAATTAAAATATCTTCTTGAGCACTGAAGACTTACACTCTACAGATAGCCTTTATTCGTCTCCCATAAATAAATAGCGACATCTTATTGACACGACGTTTTGGTTGTCGATGGTACTGTTTCGATCAATTTGGAGCAGCTCTAGCGTACAATTGTCAAATTTTAAACTGACGTTATCAACCGTAATGACAGTTTGGTCAACACGGCAATGTCAAGTGTCAGTCGCGTGATAAGACGTGGTGTTACGGGTATCGCTCTATAATTTTTTATTCAAATACCGGTTTCCTTTTCACGTATAAATGTCTAAAAATGCTATTGACTGTAAAATATGTATCTAGGTTGTGTTGTGCAAATTCTGTGGGTGATTAACAGTGCATTGTGACGTGATTTTGCGACTATGTCGCGGTAAAGGTTTAGCAGATTTAAGACAAAAATAAAGGCTTCTTGTTTTTTAAAAATGGGTGATACGGTGAACAAGGACTGGAAGCAGAGCGTCGGTTTCCCGATCAACTACGAATCGGCGAGTTCCGATGATGATTTGTAAGTGATAATTTAATTATTAACTGTTTTTGCGTCGTTATTGCTTTCAGCTATAGAGATAGTGGTAAGAAACTGGTGTTGTTTTGGACTTCGTTCCTTATAATGCTTGATAACTTACAAAAGGATTAACTGGAGTCTTTTGTAGTAGATTAAAAATCTGAAAAACGTAAAGCTAGAAGTTCTAATTACAAAATAATATTCGTATTGTATTTAAAGAGGTAGGTGTAATAGGTAAGTATAGGATTACCACTCTGTAGTATCTTATAGTATATACTATTGCAGTAGTATGGTTTTCTTGTAAAGGGCAAGTCAAGGATTAATGTAGTTGTCTGCAAAATGAAACATTTCTCAATATTTAGATAAGAAGTCATATTGAATTAGCCTGGTATTGAAACTTGCAAATAATTTCAGAACATAAAGCCAAGAAAGAGAAGTTCAGGCTGGAGAACTTCATGCTCAGAAGACTTAATTGTTATGCCATTTATAAACACCACAATGAGCAAATGCCGATCTGATTTCAACCCAGTTAACTGGGCAACACAATACTCTTTAGAAAAACTAGTGCCTCCGTAAATAAACACACATTTTCTATTGAAAGTTGGGCCATCTCTTTTCAACACTTCCATGTTAAAAAGAAGTGGTAGGGCTTTGTCTACAAGTAAAAAAAAACTAAGATTATATTTTGATTCTGAACTGATATCCATCTATAAGATATTATTTGTTTTCCTATAATACCATATGGCTATTGGAAAATCATTGATATATGCAAGACTGCTATACAAATAAGGATCTATGCTAATCTGTTCAAAGTTATACTAAGTTAATTAGTATTTGTGTATAATTAACTCTACAAACATGTTGTAACATATCTTCATGCTGAAGTTAAAGATATTATACATTCTTTAGATTATTGCTTACAAATTGTTACACTATCTCTGATAATATGATAAAAGATTTTCTATAATAATTGTATGTGTTGAACTCAATACTTAGCTAGTGTGGTCACGCTTATGGATCAACGGATAGAGTTTTGAAATATAATACTATTCTGTACTCATTCATACATTCATGTTTACCCAGAAACTACACCAGAAAGACTAAAATAAATTAAAGGAGCCTTAACATTCGTTTGGTAATATTTCTCACTCCAAGTTTCATCGACATTTTTTTTTCATAATGTTCCTGCTTGCTCAAAATTTTAATTATGCATTCAGTTTCAAATTACACAGAGAATGTGTTCATTAAAGGGCTGTTAACATAATTAATTGTTCATTGTAATAGCACTTAACATTGCGCACTATATTTCACGGACATGAATGCTTGTAAACCACAGATTAAGTTATCATGGCATGCCAATCACTGTTATCACGTTATTACCTACTCGTGTGATTCACATTACTTATATATCAAATGAATGCAAACAGAGTGTGTTGACGTGTGCTCGCAGAAGATAAATTCTATGAAGTTTATTTTTGGATTTTTTTATAATGTTGTGAGTTTGGAAAAGTTTTTATTTGCACTGTCACTTAGGCACAATTTAAAATGCACATTTTTTTTTTTAATAAGATGAATGTTTGTGTAATGCCTAATTTTTTATCATTAGATTAAATGTTGCTAAATCATGGCTTTAATGTTTAATCAAAAAACCTAAAATTTCCCAAATAGCAAAATTTATATAAACATTTTACTTAAGAATGTTGTGTGGATTACACTTCCTTATTTTTACCTAATCAGGTAAGTCTTTTAAATGTCAGGAAACCTAAAAGTAAAAAAAAACTTTATTTATTTTAAATGGCCTAACCTACACCAAGTCTGGGAACTCCTGTAGTAAGTGTTCTGAAGTATTATGAAAGCTTATAAATGCATGTAATTTGTATGTTATTTGACTTACTTACCTTACTTCTACTGATTACCAATGTCCAAATCTAACTAGACCCGAGGAACATGTTATGACAAGTTCACAGTTTGTTACAGCATTCAGGTAACTTGCTGCTGCTTGTCACAAATATTTCTATCCTCCAGTAAACATATTTTTTGCATCTGTAGAAGATAAATTATTATGCATATCGCTTGTTAACAATAACGGTTTTAAACACATATTAGGTTTTGTAGCAGCGGCTATCAAATTGGCCTGAACAATATCAGAGTTTTCATTCAAGATCTTGTGAGGCTCTTTCTTCTTATCCATCATCATGAGCCTTAAATGGCCCACTAGCATAGGCCACCTTTTGTTAATGTAATTCTCCCTTGCATTGCCATAAGTACAAGTTATAACAAATTTTATTACTTCTTCTCGAAACTTCCCGTTTTTAGATGTACATCATGATGATGCTCATTTCACAGAAATGTCACTGGAATCTAATCTTAATGGAATTGTCATGTTTTAAAGTTTCCTAAAATTTTTGATGTTTTGAAGGTTGCACTGCTGTTTCATCATTACTGTTTACTTTTATATTATATCCTGTTTCTTTTGTGCAATAACGCACAACATTGTAGTTATTCCATACATCATTTGTGATTTAAGTGCATTGATTGTTCCATATCCCTCTTGTTGTAGTACCTATGTTTTTTTATGTTGAAAAGACACCCATGTTTAAGACAAAACAAGTTATTCCATAGAAGACAAAATAGTTCTTCAGTGATAAATATGACAGAATTTAATGAATAGGTAGTATTGTGTAGTATTGTTTTGAGTCATAAAACGTCCTAGCAGACTGTTATGACATAAAAGAATGTTTATGATTAGTTGCATAAGAAAATAACAATTTATAGGTTGGTACTAACAAATTATTCAAAGAGTCTAGCATCACCTCCTTAAATATTGCGGTGGTGGAAATGAAGTCTTTATTCGATTCTCGAGCCAGTCCTGAAATACTGCTATCGGAACAAAGCAAAATTGAGCGAATAAGTATCGATAATTAGCGTAGTAAGCGAAGGTAGTACCAAAACATGCTACTGTTCGAAGAAATCAGGGTGTCTTTGTTCATGTGACTTGAGTGTTTGGACTAAATTCCTTAGAGCGGGAGTCGTATAACAAAACTCGATCTCATTTCGATAAAAGCCCTCGATTCTGACCGGTAAAAAGCCCATCAATAAACAAGCCAGGGTTAATTTTAGTATTAAGGTACTTTAGTTTTTATTAGAAGATACCTTAATAAATTTATTTATAGTAAAATTAAAATTGATAAAAACGTTAAATACTGACCTGTTTTGTTGTTCAATGATTAGTAATCCGGAGTTACTTAATTGATAAATTAATTAAGCCATGAATTTTTACTGTTATTATAAGTGATTGCTTTTATAATTATTGACTGTAATTTCGTCATATTATAATTGCACTTTGAACTTTCGGCATAATAAAGAAGTAGTTCTTTAGTTGGTTCGATTTTATATTGTTAGTACTGTAGGTGTATAGGTAGTAGTAGTAGGTAGATACAATAGTCAGACTTGATTATAGCAATGATAAAGATGAAACATCAAACCAGTTTAACAAAAACTTATAAACTTTAGAAACTAAATTAAAGGGGACTTACAAGAGGAGTCTAAAATCTGTACTCATGTGGTTGTGTCGCCGGGGAACACCCTGTGTCCAATCGGTCGAGCTTCCGCTGCTGTGAGGGGCATATTAAATGTATAATGACGTACGCATGGTCAGCAACGATACTCGGTAAACAAACGTAGATTTACTTACTTATAATAAAAGTATAGGTACTTGGTGTACTTTGGTGAACATTGGTTTGTCCAGCAATTTAACTGTCGAATTCTGAGCATCCAAAAAAATTACGCGCTTTTCGATTTAAAACGATATTGTGGTTGGAATTTCACGATACATTGTCACTTCAGTACGCTTAACGACTCCCACACCAAGGAATTTAATCCTTATATCGCGGGAGATTTCACAAACATTCAAGTCAAAAAGACACTCAGACTCGGAACAAGCTTTCGTGGATAACGCACACGCTTGTCCCACGCGGGGATCGAATCCATCGCACACATAAATTGAAGCTGGGAGCTAACTGTAACTTCACTAGAGGCTTTGGCTACTTGGTCTACCACATTTAACTAAGTTGTATTTGGCTGAATTCAGGAGTGATCTAAATCTGTATTAAGACGTGCTCATGCAGTTAAGTTGCTGTCTGTACTGACATAATATGTAGTCTGGTGTCAGCTGAGACGATTAATTTTGGTTTTGCCTTGTGACGTCGGTAAACCTGTTTTAATCGTCTATAAAAGACATTTATTTTAGTATGTACTCAAGTAGTGAAATTGGGACTTACTTACTTGCGTTAGCAAGTTAGTATATAACCGCTAAATTAGCCTAAATAGTAACTTTGAATGTATGAAATACTGAGAAAGGTCAATAGAGTTCCTTGCATCCTTAATTAACATTTTAGGAAGGTATTAAGAGCTAAAACGATGTTTGAACTTTCTTTGCGGTACACTTTAATTGCGCCAACTTGGATGGTTTGGAGTGAATCTTAGTAGAAGTAGTGACGTCGTCCTTTTTCTTTCAGAATAATACCAAAATGGAGGAAAGTGTTATTCCAAGTACGTCAATTAGCGTTCCGATTTGTTTTGTTATATGCACTTTTAAGAATTGCTCGCCATGAGTCAATGGCATCTCCGTTATCAAACACCATGTTCCTTTGCTTTTTCACCTCCCCATCTGCAACTGTACTCAAAGAAGCACGCATTTTATCTTATGTCATTAGAAGAAATTCACAGTCCCAGTTGGGTTCCAAAGCAAAATTATCCGTATATTATTGTCGAATTTCGAATACCTCAACATCAACATACATTACATACGGAAGTAATTCCTCGGTCGTTAGAAATAAACTGATGTTATTACATTAATGTGTGTCGCACCGTCGGCCTGTATGAACAAATTGTTAATTCATTACCGTAATGACCGACACACGGTTACGCAAGTCTCAAAGTAACACGCGGACGTTTTACAAATATAGATATAGTTGGTACAATTTTAGTAAGTAATTGATTATTGACAATTTTTACCTACCTATTATAATTAAGTTTTGTGTACAAATGATTCTGTAGCTGCATGTGTTTTCAGCTTTCATAACATCTATTCTCTGTCAAAGACCTTTTCGTTCTATTTCCAATTGATTTAATTGTAATCAATGCGCTAATAGTCTCCTTTCACCGTCTAGATCAGAAATTGTCTTATGAGGTATTGTAGCAGACTTGTGAACTCTGCCATGTCTTGATATGTTTTCTATTCCTTTACGTGTAACCCTTATTTATGGTATTTTTATAAAATACCACTTGAAAAGATTGTCATTATAATCCCGTCTTCATTATAAATCCCGCTGTACGTGAATAACTCAAACACATAATTGCATTTTCCCCGATGTAAAGAGAGGGGCGTTGTGAGTTCGACGTGTCTGACCGTCTGTCTGTCACGTGTTTGATGAAAGTTTTTACGGTCGGGGATTTTTATTTTGCTTACATAGAAGTAGGTTTTATGAATATTATTTAATAGAATATAAATTTCGGTAAAACAAACGTTTCGATACAACTAAATAAGACGAGCTTCTGATTGATTGTAAAGCGACGCTGGCATGAAAACAAAACCATTGTGGCAGACGTCCCCGAGCGTTGGTTTTTCGCTTAGTTTAACATCCGACAGTTTATCATTACATTAGTAAACACTTTTAAAAACACAAAATACCTCGACATGATATTTATAAACCGAAATTATTTTGTTTTCGCGTACGACTATCTTTAACCTCTGACGTCGAAAAAACCAAGGTCAGAAGTAATGAGTACAAAAAAAACTACTTATTGTTTTCGCATCGTCAGCGGACAGCCGCCATTTTGGCATCCACAGGTTTGTATGAGTTGTAGATACGTAGATATTATCGTTTGTGAATGAAGCATAGCGGCTAGCCGTGTATCTATCTAACTTAGATTTCATACTCGTACATCGGCTGCGTTAAATACCAGATAAGATAAGATAAACAGTTATTCAAAATAGCTCCGAATTCGTTTATATAATTTTATTCGTATTTTTGTTGTCTGAATTTCAATAGAAGCTGATCTGAGGTGTTCGGATAGTTCTTCTCAGGACAGGTTTTCTAGATTCGACTCCAAATTTGAAAAGAAAATTAGTCATCCATCACATTTATGACCGTACCAAGTGTACCAACGTACATAAATCGCAAATGTTATTTTTATTTGTTGTTGCGTGTTGCTTCTTTATCATTTGTGATTTTCAACTATTTAGCTGTTAGGGTTCATGGCATACTGCGTAGTGAAATATGGATAAACATGAGACAGCGGAGCCTTACTGATAGGGTTCCTCACGATATGTCCTACACACCAAATAAATATTGTAGTCTTACGTTTTGAAGCAAATGATTTTCCGTCACAATACAACAAGTTATAACTAATTCCATGCAAAAATCAGGTCGTTGTACATTTGATTATATGTACCTAGAAATTTGATAAATACTGATATTTGTCTATCCGGACAGGTTTGTCGTTAGCATGTGTGGGTCATTCTTGTTAGGAATATTGATTTGTCCTGCATCCATCAGAAAATTATGTTCTACTTCTCTTCTTCCTTCTCAAACTTTTAGCTTAAAAATAATACATTAAACGTGTAATAAGTTTGTTTGTTTACCTCACCAGAGCTCAGAAATTACGCCATTACGATAATCCAATATTAAAAAAAAATCAAAAACAGCACAGACCGAACAAAAACATTATTTCGTCAATGAAGCGATAACATAGACATAGAATATCCACTATCAGTATCCACTTACCACCATTATCTTTCGGCAAACATTACGTTTGTCTCGCATAACTTAATCCTGGCCATATAGTTTATCAGCTCGACGCATCCGCGACGCCACTCCAGCTTGAACGTCATTCAGTCATTCGGAGACTGTTGCCAGGCGACCTAGTACACCTAGTGCCATAGAAAGTCGCCCACACGTTACTTGGAAAACTCGGAATACCCCGCCAGCATTCTTGCTGTTGATAAATAAACACAGTTTTATTTACTGAGAGTGTTCACTTTGTAACGAATGCCGAGTAATTTGTTACACGTGTTTTTGGGAACTTTTGGATATATTTTTAGATTTTTGTAACATCTGATCGGGTTTACAGATTATACTAATGTTTGTAGTTATTTTGAGAGATGATTATTTTGTTATAGCGAATGTGTGTAGTTAGACAACATCATATTAATTAATGAGACTAGTATAGTAGGCATTCATCGTCATCATTATCATCTATAGCTTTATTCCTCCCATTGCTGGGCACAGGCCACCCCTTTCTCGTGCCTATGTCTACGGTCCTCTGCCAGCCTCATCCAGACTCGACCCGAGACCTTTACTTCATCGATTCATCTTGGACCCTGACGCTTCTTTTGCCTTGTCTTGGCCACCATGCTGTCACCGATAGTAGGCATGGCCTTTTAATTTATGTTAATGACTATTCGTCATATGGCATGAAAACTAAAGTCTTCGCAAATCTGGAGCTAGTGTCGCCTAGCGTCCGAAAACCGTAATACTACAGACCTCATAATATAATAGACACGGCATCAAGTTTTTTCCTTAAGTACATATTACTAACGATTTACAAAGTTTTTTTGCGATAATTTGAAGTATCAAGATGTGTTATGTAATGGCATTGCGATGTTTTCCTTATCAACCGACATAAAGAGGAAGAAGTTCTTAAGTCTGTGTTTTTGTGTAAATGTGTAATATTGCTGAATACAATTTAGTTATAATGTTGTTATCAAGATTAGACCAAGAACTTCATAGATATGCACGTAAATTAATCATCATCGGCCTGGCCTTTTCCCAACTATGTTGGGGTCGGCTTCTAGTCTAACGGATTAGCTGTGTACCAATATTTTACAAGGAGCGACTGCCTATCTGACCTCCTAAATCCTTGTTTATATTCCGTACTTCAAATATTGGCATGACTAAGTAGTTAAGTTCATCATGCCAAACCCAGTCGCAGGTTCGATCCCCGCCTAGGATAAACATTTGTGTGATCCAAAAGTGCTTGTCCTGAGTCTGGCTGCCCTTGTGCATGTATTTGACTTGAACGTTTGTGAACCCCACCGCAATAAAAGGATTAAATTCTTTAATGCGTGAGTCGTTTTATGTAAAAAAAGCAAAGAATATGTAAATTCATTTGAATTATCCCGTTCAATAAATTGAACGTCAATAAAAAATAAAACGTCTACAAACACGGGCTTTAGATAGGTACATAAACGCATAATATAAGTAATTAACTCGTATTAAGCGAGTAATGCGTTAATAAATATCGTTATCGGGGTATCATAACCTAGTGCGTGATAGTGCGATAATCATCTGGCAAGGTCGGGGTGGAGGGCTGACCTTACTGGAGTCGATACACTTGGTACAGGTTCAAAGGGTCTACCGGAGCGTGCAATATTGTGTTTAGTAAGCATCCTCCGAGTTATAGTTATTCATGTTTTTTACCAAAAAAACCCGAAGAATATTCTATTCTATTCTTAATATTACAAATGGGTTTTTGTATTTGTATAGACTGTGTGCCTCGGAAATACGACTAGGGAGGTTTATGTACTTTTTGGATGTACTCGCTGCAATCTTTGTACTGTATTTCGTTCTATTCACATCATTAGAGACTTCCGCCATACAGGTTTATAGAGGCTCATTAACAAAGGTGTAATCAAAGTTTGTACGTCGGGACGTGTCTTAGATGTATTATTTTGGATGATTTGAATTGCTAGAATTAGTTGATGTTTGAATGTATCTCCTACATTTGTATTTGTACAAAGCATCGAACCAGCCTTTTGAAGGCATCGCCTAACCTTCTAGCTGCCTTGCTTTTTTCTTTTATTGAAAAGTAACAAACACGCTTACCCAAAATTATCAGCTGTATTAAAATGAATCACAAGTATTAAAATACATAATGTTGTAATTCCAGCGACGCCAAGGATGTGGTGTTCCGCAATCCGCGTCACTCGTCGAAGTACCTGCTGGCGGACAGCGGGGACGGCTCCGAGGCGGACCTGCTCGGCACCACGCCGCCGCGCTCTAGAATCCGGGACAAGGAGAGGGGGAGACGGTGAGTCCATACACCTCAAAAAATAGTAATATTATAGAGATTTACATACGGCCCTGTAGTGCTTTGTTGACCCCCCACCCATAGACAATGGCATCTACGCCGGGCGCGTAGCTTTGGTCTCTAAAGGTCAGCTCTACTGGTCTCGCAATGTATCTGAACAGTACGTCAGATATGAACTTCCACCAAGTTCTATAGTGACACTTTAGCTGTTGTTAAAAAGAGATGCCGCTCTACGCCCTGTAGTATGGAATTTTTATCCCCGCAAACAACAGTTTTATGAGTTAAAATGTAGTGGCAAGCCTCATGATCCTTTATTCCGATTGAGGATGAATATATAGCGATGTTTTTTATCGTCATCTAATGGTTTAGACTCTTCCCAGCCACCGGGATGTCCGACTGGGTTATGGGAAAGAACATAGGTGTTATAGTCAATGAAAATCTGACTCTCCATTCCGCTCAACCCAAAGTGAGAGGAGGCATTCGATGATTTCCCATCCCAAAGAATGGGAGAAACTCCTACTATTTATACGGAAAAGATAACCCATACATTTCTGAAATCGCGCGTTTATTAAATTAAAACAGACGCAGTTCGCAGTTCTCGTCGGCGATTTGTAAATATATTCGCACGATAAGTGTCTAATGTACGTCTGTTTGAGGCCTTGACCAAATGTTTTTATTAATGTGTCGTCGAACGATTGTTATGTTAATTGTTTTTAGACTTTGTAATGTTTGTCTTCCTAGTTTTTATGTAGTATCAGATATTTGATCGTGATGACTAATGCCTCAAAATGCATCCTGGACGTTAGCGTAGACATTTTTATTCCTAAAATTTAGGAGTCCATTACTCTGTCGCTGGTCGATGTAACTGAAGCATGTACCATTGCAAGCGAGCCATGGAACTGGTCTTTTCAGTAAGCACGGGTGTAATCTTACTGTCCTAAATGGAGATAATATCGATAATGTATCCCATCCCAATTCAATATTCCAGGGCAGAAATCTAGGTCTCATTAAAAAAAAATGCGCATTACTTCGAATTTCATCAGACTCAAATTAATTGCTTCTCTACTTGAAATTTCATTGCTGCGGCCTTCAATGTCTGACAGTTTTAAATTCAGACTTATCAAACAAATGTAATTTCGCTTCTGAAAATATTTATTTACTCTCTTTACTATTCAAATAAAACAATGGAATACAAATAATTCGTTACCAAATTACAATTGAAAGGCGCTTGTTTGTTTAGATAATAACTTTCAGCATAATAGTCTAAGCAACAACGTTATATATTATTAAACAGTATCGTGGTGTGATAAGATATCGCTACACTACGTCTCTGTACGTACGATCGTAGCGATATAGATAGCGTCGCCAACAGCTTCTATTTACTTCGAATACATTCTTTGTGTCGGCGTGCATGCCAGCTGATGCCGTGGTGCAGGACATTGCAAGTGGCGAAGGGAGACAATGAGAGGTAGAAAAGTTCTCTTACATATTTTTCATGGGATTCGGCAATTTTATGTGATTGTTATGAAATATTTTGGACCATTTGGAATGTTGTCCGTATTAGTGTGTCATGTACAGTTGGATGCACTGGGATACTGATTAACAATGTAACAGTTATGGCTGTTTGTTTGATAAACAAAACGTTTTCGCGATGATACGAAGTTTTAGTTAGAGGTTTGGCGGTGTGTTCAGAGATGGCGTTGTTTTCAATATTATTTTATTTTTTCATTGATATTCAAGTCCTTTGAAAGGTTGCCTCACAAGCTATTTCTGTAAGGCGTTTTGCCTGGTGTTTATTTCGATATTCCTATCAAATACGCCTACCTTTTGTTGGACTAAAGCAACACGTGTTAAATTTCCTGGAAATTTCCAGAAATCGGAAAATTCTGCATGTAATTAATAATTTCATGCATATTTTCCGGGCTTATTTTACAACCTCCATTGTAGTTTTTGTTTCAATGCATTTAAAGTAGAATGAAACACAACATAAGAAGCAGCTCACTGCACTTATGCTCTTCGTTCAATGGATTTTTGAAGCAAGTTTGATGTAGAAGACGAGAATCTCTTTAGTAACGTTCGTTTCCACTCGATCCACGCCATAGTA
This sequence comes from Trichoplusia ni, assembly GCF_003590095.1. Taxonomy (NCBI): domain Eukaryota; kingdom Metazoa; phylum Arthropoda; class Insecta; order Lepidoptera; family Noctuidae; genus Trichoplusia; species Trichoplusia ni. The sequence continues at coordinate 17,197,578 of NC_039481.1, read as the reverse complement.
CGCTGTACGTTGATTTATGAAATTTGTCATATTTAGTGACGAGGGCTTGGTTTTCCTTTCCTTTCGTTCTGTATTTCATTGATGATGCGTAAGGATAATCACTTCTTAAATAATACTGTTATCAGCTTTTATCTGGTATAGCCCACATTGATTATTACCCGTCTAACCTAAATGTGGATGAATGGGTATGTTCAGTATAATTAGTCATGATTCAGTAATTTCGCGGTACCATGTTGTTGAACCGATGTTAATTGATGATTTATCTATACAATCAGTGAGTACATGGAACAGCTCTGCTTGGTCACGATTTTCAGAATGGAATGATCGTGAAAATAGTTGAAACACTGAAAACAACTAAAGGCTAAAGGTTAGAGGCTAGTTATCTGACTGTATAAATAGGAAATTAGGCTAATATAGTTGTAACAACATCCTCAGATACTAAATTGTAAATGAACACATGATTAAAAAGTACATGTGCTTGATGACGTTGCTGAATGCGGTAGTGCCCAATCATTACGCCACGCATTGTGACGCACTAACCTGGCGCCAAGTGACTTCGCTCAGTTTCATCATGCGCATGATGCCCACGATTTGCGATATCAAAACCCACCGCCACTTGGTATCTTCAAGCAATGCGTGGTCATCAACAGTACGGTCTCGTTGATGTATCAGGTCAGCAGAACCAAGCTAGAACTTAGAAGACAACTCCCACGCACTTCCAGTCGCTCGTTAATACAGAAACATCGTAAAGTAAAAGTACTACAGGTGCAGTTCAGATATGACGAAGCTTTGCGGAGAATATTTATACAAAAATAAGTTCTCATGCAAAATATGCGAAGGTGATCATGTCGTCAATTACACTGAAGTCGTCCAGTTTAGGCAGACGGTTTTTTCGCCTGTACTGTGCCTTCGTTTAACACTGCTTTTGTAAAATATCCGTCTGTGCAGTTTGATCCTCCATGACGCGTGTCGCAAAGATATGAAAAGCCAGATAAAACCATCCCCGTCAGTTTGATCAGATCTCAGTAAAGCCTCACGCAATACCTGTGATGCATGCTGTAACAAATATCAGACTTTCATCACATAATGGCTAGATAAAACGTATTGTTTTCCACACTTCTAAAGCATTGCAGGTTATCGCAGAGTGAGACTGATGATAAACAGTATGATAGCAGAATTTAGAGTGCTGACTCACAAGCGAGGCTCGGGGAGTATGTAGGCCAATATTAATGAATCATTGATCGGATTACACCTGATAGTGCATAAGCAAATAAAAATAATTCAAAATAAAGTTAAAAGCTTTTCCCGGATGTTTCATATCCGATGTTATTATTGTAATGATAAGAATTTCTTTAAATAACTTTATGATGAATTGAATAATAGGATACCTATCATAAGTCGGATTCACATTTATCATATAATCGGATGGTTTACTCACGGTCATGAGTTATGAAGGCCTTTGAACTAGCGATTCGGCTTGGAGCCCGAATAAGAATGTAACAAGTTGGGTAGACCCCAATCATTATTGACTTCGGTCTTGCACCTAGTTGAACCATCCCGGTCATGTCTCCTCTCGTAAACGAGTTTAGAACTGCTTACACTTGTCTCCGGTCTGAGAAATGGTGGTTACGTCCTAAAAACCTGGCTTTGATTAATTGCGGCTTAGACTATCTGATCATTTATATACCTAATTATTCTACTCACTAGAATTTTTAGAACGTCAAAATACACTGAGGGACGTTCATGTCCGTGAAGACTGCTATACCCAACGAATTATTGCCTCAAAATATAAATCTCATGGATTTTGAAGATTACATGGGCACGGTAAAAACTCTCTGGAAGCCGGTATGCCTAATTATTGATCGTAACAGACAAATACAGCTCTAAAGACGTAAGAACTTATATGTTTGTTCTTTACAGCAGGTCTTACTAGCTCCTGGTCAACGACCTTCAAATTGCAAATATTGCACAAACATGTAAATTGTTGGGTAAGAAAATGATTGAAAAACTTGTGACTATTATCAAGAGGTAACGATACGAATACCTTATGAAACTGTCTTCTGTGTACGACTGATTACGATATGATTTTTTCTTCTGCTTTCGTTTCACTAATATTCAAGGACAGCTTTGGTTATTTTTTTAATTTTCCGGTTTGTTTAATTTTGTAGATGTACGGGTGGGTGGCGAAACCTTGGACAGTTCTCTGTAGGCTAGTCGAGCACTCCGATAATCCTCCCGTAAAATATGTATTGCTCTGTAGATTTCAAGATTTTTCGCTAATGACCTTTCTTTCTTGGCTAGAATCCCAATTTTTTTTTAAGTATTACCAATGTTTCTCGTATATTAGGACAACTATACCCGAGAAGTAAACTTTCATTTTAAATAGTTTATATCCTTTGCATATTATTCAAAGGAAACAAACATTTTAAGACTTACGGAACCAGGTCTATTGACTGACAATTCAATATAATTTCTTTGTGTTTATAGATAAGATTGATTTCCAATTAACACATACCTACTTGAGCTCAGCTATTCGCCGTATTTGGACCATACCACAACATCCAAAAGTAATAATATTGCCATTGTGTAAAAGAGATGGCCATATGAAATGTAGAGCTCTGTCACGCTTTCACTTTATCCACCAGTATCACTCTAAGTGGGTGTGGTAGGACCTTATAACTACTGCCGTGTGTCGCATTACATAAGTGTGAATACTAACACGTTTACGTGTAGATGTCGTTTCCATATTTCATTATAGTTATTTTATTACTGTATTAGGATTATAGTGAATGTTATCAGAATTTATCACTGAAACGCTTATTAGATATGGAATCGATTCTGTGTCGATAAATCATATAATATTATACAGGACACGTTTTAGAAGATTTCGAGATTGTTTGAATCAGCTTTAATTTTCTATTTCTTCTATACAGTTTTCCTTATGTGTCGTAACCTGTGGACCTCTAAAAATATAACTTTGAAATCTTTTTTCTTATCATCTATAAACAATTAAGAAAAAGCTTTGAGAAATATCCAAAAGATGGCGCTAAGCAATGTTATCGCTGAATCGTCATTTTCCTTACTTGATGTCCGCTGTGATAGCCGATAGCCATTTCTTCGTATTTACAGATGTTTATCAGTTTAGGAAACGGAGGACTTGAAAAAAAACATATTAGGTACCTACGTATGTTATTTTTATCACTAACAGCTGGCTGTTAATTACACAGTAAAGATGTTTCCAAAAAATATCCAAGAAAAAAGTACTAGTGTGCATGACAACGCTATACACAGCGTTGAGTTTCGACTCTCTTTTCCAGAACTGCAAGATAGCTTTAGCAGTGCTACGGCTCTATACCCAAAGGGTAAAAAAAGCCTATTACTAAGACTCCGCTGATGGTCCGTTTGTCCATCCGGCATTCGCCAAAAAATTGTTGACCATCGACATAAGATTTGAGGTAACCTAACTTAACTCTACAATATTGTTTTTATCTTTAGCCTGTTTATACGTAATCCCCCGTGTTGAGGCTCCGACTCTCATTTTTGAAATCGTTTTATTTTAGTAAAAAAGAGCAGTTATAGCGAAAAAGTGTATCCCAAATAATTTGGTTGTAGTTCGAAACCTGGTACCTTAAATCCTATTTTGAATGAAACAAGCTCTAAAGACAAAAACAAACAATCTTGAGAATATCAACAACGATTCGAATAAATTATCAATAGGTCAAGTTTCGGCGTGTGGCCGGCACTGGCGAGGTCAACCCAGTACACTTGCCACACTCATGCCGACAACACGTCTAGTATTACAAACATTTATAAGATGTAAGATTTCAATCTTATTTAAAATTATAGTGACAATAATCGGTGAATAAATGTTGTTATAGTTGTAAATTGTACTAGTGAAGTGTATAAGTTTGATTTGAAAATACTGTAAAAGAAAATGTAAGTTATTATTAAGTAGGTAATTATCAGAGCAGTTGCCTTGACAACGCGTGTTTCGAGTTGTGGAAATTAACATCGTATCTTTGATAGATACTGTAGTATTTTTAATTATTCCAATCGATATTTTCAGGGTTTTAATTTTGAGATAATTAGTTACCCATGTGCTTTATTACATGGGTCACAAATATTGAGTATAGATTTAGACCTTTGCAAGTCTAGTATAACGTTGGTATTTTGTTGGTATTTTGTTGGGTTAGTCTTACAAACTAGATGTCTTATATAATTATTGTCATTGACAATATTTTCCCTCAGAAAGTATTATTCTATAATTACAATTAACTTTAATTCTACTTGATAGATTTTTCAATAAAAGTAAAAGCAATCTTATTTTATATATAGACGCCGATTTGATTCAACGATTTTTATTATCTTTTAAGTAACCAATAAAGTCAGTGATAACAGCATTCTTATTACGTACTTTGTGGTTTCTAAAGAATGCAACAAAACAAGTATCTATCTCGTTCTTTCATAAGGCATTTTTTTATACTATTATTTATTATTTATTTATTTCTCTCTTCTGTCACGGGATAACTTCATGGGAAGAGACCGGGTCCTTTTCAAAGCCGAGCACGGCTCAAAATTATTGTTGTTTGTGGTGATAAAACTAATTTCGGCTATTGGTATTATTATCTTAATTGTAATCATTCCTTTCATATACTATGGGAAACTATGGCATCTGCCGTTAAAAACTTAGAACTGTAATTATTATATTGTATTATGTGATAACATTGTCTTTTTTTTGTTTTTCAGGAGTCACCTAGACTCGCCGGGTATCCAGCGGGTGATCAAAGAAAAATGGGACACAGTGGACTTCTCTGCGCAGGACCAGCCGTCCTGTATGTAGTTTTATTAATTTGTTCAACAAACCCACTGTACGGCAAAGGTCTTTCACCTATTGTTTTGTTGTTGTCACTGCACACTGAATAGCTTGCAAGATTTACTGTGTGCCTACATTTAAATTTGGCACCCTATGTATTGAGACTTGTAATTAACAGTGTAATAATCTTGTTTAGACAATGTTTAAATACTGTTATTTTTCTTAGCTCTTAATAACTAAATAACTTAGTCAGGACTTATATTTGGTTTTGTTTTTAGGCGATAAGCAAATGACATAAAAGTGATTAAGAAATATTAAGTTGTTACTTTAAACCTGAAGAAGTCCAATCATGATCTTTAAAACGATTTTCTATATAACTTATTCTTCTATTTTCCTCTATCCCCCAGTACCAGACCGCATGAAGAAGCGCAGCAGCCTGAAGCTGCTCCGCAGCCGCGCCCGCGACAGCAAGCAGGACCTGGGCCAGGACGTGCGCTCCGACTCGCTGCCGTCGCCCAACCCGCCGGCCGTACCCACCTTAGTGAGTAGAACGGTTTGTATATCAACTGGAATACTTGTAGTGTGTGTACCGGCTTTTAATTATAAACTGCAGCCTCTGTGTTTAATGACGTAGTGTATGAGTTATTTTTTTAAAATATTGCAAGGTAAACCAATCGTGATGTAACAACAATTGAAGTAATTATTAAGTCTGGTTTAAAAGATTCGGTGCTTAACGTGGATAAAATCTTATAGTGATAACTAAGTCACTCATGCGAAGTAGGTGTACTTAATAAATACTATAGTCTCTAGATCTGTAATTTAACATTTCTTAAACACCTTTAAAGCCCTAATAGGAATAGAAAAACACATTCAAAGTCAAATTCTTTATTTCAATTAGACAGAAATATACAAGTTGCGAAATAGTGTCAGTCGGTCGGCTCTTTCGGAAGGTAGATTCTCATGGAGAAGAACGAGTAAGAAACCCCATGGATACTCTTTTTCATTGATTCGACTTACCCCTTCTTAATCATTCTTTTATAACTCCTTAGGTGGAATCATGCAACCGCTTCATGTGCTTAACCTCCCGGCCGAAGAACCGCGAGTCGATATGTCCCGAGAAGGTGTCGGCGCAGGACACGGAGTCGCGGCTCTGGCGCGAGGGGGAGGAGGAGCTGCCCCCTTCCCGCGTCAACTTCCACAAGACCTTCAGCCTGCTCATCAATATGGGGAACATTGAGAAGGGCTGTAAACGAGCTGTGAGTTGCATTATTGTTTAGTTGTAGTGAGCAATTAGAAAGTGTTTGTGTATCAGAGAAATTATGAAAGTGGAGTGGAGTTTCATATGAAAAAGGTGGCTTAAGGTATTCTAAATTACAGTCTCAAAAATGTCCTAGCAAATCCTCATTAATAAAAAATACTAGCTGTTGCCCGCGGGCCAGCCCACTACAAATGAAAAATGATCCCACGGGTACATACAATTGGAATGAAGCTATCCTATATGATAATCACGAATCCCATGTGTTAACTATCCGTGGACTAAGTTTTGTCTAAATCCGGTCAGTGATTTTGCGTGAAAGAGGAACAAACATCCATAGATCCATCCATCCATCCAAACTTTCGCGTTTATAAATAATATTAGCAGGATTAGTAGGATCTTTACACCGTCAACAAATGAAACGTTAATTAGAAACCCATAAATATCTAGTAACTTGCCCCACTGCAGATAAGCCGGGAGGAGCAGGTGTGGCAGAACGAGCTGAAGGACCTGATCTGGCTGGAGCTGCAGGCCAAGCTGGCGGGCCGCACGCTGGCGCAGCAGGACGCCTTCCTCTGCGCGCAGCGGAACATCGTGCCCAAGATCATACAGAACGTGCTCGAGTACAAGTTAGTTGACGCAACTTGTATATTTCTTAAGGTTCCATACCCAAACGGGAAAAACAGAACCCTTTTACTATGTCTCCGCTGTCTGCCCGTCTATCACTAGCGCGTGTATAATGAACACGAAATGACGATGTAATTCGACTACTGCTACATCAAAAAAAAAAACAAGGTACAAGGTAACGGTTTATTTCATAATTCGCATCATTTGTCTTGTTGTGTTAAAACTCTGCAGTAAGACAAGAAACATCTGAAAAAAAACCGTAAATAAAATTAACCCTTACCTCATTCTTTTTTCAGATTTGTAAATAAAAACCCGTGTCGGAGAGCTTACAATCTATCTGCAGATGGATCTGACAATAAAGATATTGATGAAGGTAAATATCTAAGCGGTGAATAAAAAACAGTGTTTTTAGGGGTTCGCATGCGTTTGCATGTGCGTGTATTGCATACATAAAAATGCTTCAATTATTTTATGAAATGCTTGTGAATGTTTTCTATATCTAAATTTAAAATCTTGTCTATATCTAAATGTTCGTGGTCGAGTGGCGTACGCACCGGTTTCAAGGTATCGCTAGCTCTGAGGTCCCGGGTTCGATCCCCGGTAGGGTCAATGTAAAATTCATATTTCTACATTGTCTCGGGTCTGGGTGTTTGTGGTACCTTCGTTTCAATCTGAATTCCATAACACAAGTGCTTTAGCAACTTACTTTGGGTTCAGAACAATGTAAATATGTGATGTTGGTCGCATTTATTATTTATTATTATTTTGTCCCCCCACCCCAAAAATATTTGTTTAATAATAATAATATTTTTTTATTTAAAAACAACAAAGGTTCATTACAAGTTTTACCAAACTACATAGAATTTAAAAACATGGTAACAATTAATATTGTATTGTCCAGAGAGACTTAGTCCTCTGGGTTAAAACATATGTGAGTGGGCAATCCCATTTAGTTTTTATCACATTCAGGAAGCTGTGGCTGCTCCCGACTATTCTGCTATGCAAGGATGCAGACTTTTTACGCCATAATGCGTAAAAAGTCTGCTAAGAAAATATGTCTATTCACCTTGTTTTACAGTACGCACGGTAACACTGTCTGCGCCATCGGTCTGACTTGTAATTTTACTAATTAGGCCGATATTGCTAATTACAACATTGGATCACTACATTTTTGCACGTCACTTTAACAATCGAATTGAAGGCTTTAAACTCTTGGTTCATGACCTTGGTAGTTTACGGGCCTACGCAGACCGGGACGGCAGGGCAAGGGATTTTACTTTTTAACCGACATTCAACCGTTCTGTTACAGAAATATGACATAAATTGCTATGCTTTAGAATGATCGCACGGCATTATGCTGCAGACTCATTTTGAAATATTTATCTTATTTACTATAAATGTATAAATTTTATTTTTTCTATTTAACAGTTTCTGTACTATTTTACTTATTATTATTACATTTTTTTTTAATATCCATCAAGAACTCATTAACATTATAATACCCTTTTTTACATAGCATTTTCTTTCAGTTCATTTTTAAACAAAATATCGGAAAAGGTGATGTATTCTCTAGGGACTTTATTATATATTTTTTGTGTCATACAAAATATAATATAATTAAGTTTCGGAGTATGTTTGTCGCAGCGGAGCAGATGTACGGCTGCCTGGTGTTCGACTGCCAGCTGTGCTCGGACGCGGTGGGCAACGCCATGCGCGAGGTGGGGCTGCTGCTGGACTCCTTCTACAACGCGGTGTCGCTCTACCCCTCCAGCCGGAACATGACCATCGAGCATCCGCAGATCGCCACGCAACACTTTAATAATAGGATTAAGGTATGCGTTTCCTATCGTACTAGGTTTGAGTGATTTTATGTGAATAAAATTCTCGGTTATAAATATATGTAAAAAAAGTTTTTTTTTTAATAACGACTCCCGCACTAAGGAATTTAATCCTTGTGTCGCGGGGGGTTTTACATACATTCAAATCACATGCACAATGACACCCAGACTCAGAACAAGCATTTGTGGATCACACAAATACTTATCCTATGCGGGGATCGAACCCGCGACACGACACGCACAGTAGTTTTGTCGTGGTGACCTCAACCACTCGGCTGTAAATAATATCTTATAAAGCGGACTCGTTATCCTCGGTCGTTCGCCATCAGTCGTATGTCGAGGTGAATTCCGAAGATGCGCAGATGGTGACGGACCGAAGCAGACGCGTATGCGTTTCCGCTCACTGCCCGTGTCTGACAGTGTGAGATACAGATTTGCCCGTGATATCCGGGGCTTTGGTGCCTCTGTTTTAGACTTCATACTTACATTCCTCTGACAAAGTTTCCTGAATCCTAATGTTGTGCGTCCCCTCAGGCCATGTGCCTGTGGTACAACACGGCGCTCCCGCTGCGCATGAAGCTGGCGGCGCTGCGCCGCATGTTCCGCAGCATCAGGCGCAAGGCGCAGCGCCGCGCGCCGCCGCACCGGACCTCCGTCGACAGCCTGCTCAGCGGGTGAGCGCACTTACTGCCAATAACATTAGTAAAACAGCCTCGACTGCAAAACTTTCACGCCCCCCCCCCCTCACAACTATTAAATGACTGCAATGATTAAACAAATATATCTCAAAATAATTGTACATAATTAATTAACCTAAAATATAAAACAAAATTGAAGTCGCTCAATCTAGTCGGGAGGTAAAATGCCACTGACATACATACAGACAGGCACGTTAAAACCTGTCTTTTTTACAAGCTTTTATTTGTTTAAAAAAGAAGCGATACAGCCTTATCTTTTAAAGTATTTACACATTGCGATGAAGCAGATCTTACGAAGCTGTTCTCATATCGCATTGGCATGTAATAAATCCGTGGATGCCTAAACACGTTGACCGCCCGGCAGCGCGATAGAGCGCCATCAACGATATCACGGCTACAATCACGGCGCAGTAAACACAATATAATGCTATAAATGTCTGTAACGATAAAATTTAATAGGCTTAGCAGTAACAGTTAACGCTGCTTTTATCAACATATAGTATTTTATTGAGTTTATCACCCGACTAATTGCCACGCGGTTCTAACCATGGTTACAAAATTACCTACGTTTTTAGCCACCTATACAGTATGGAACTATAAAGCATACACTCACATTTTATCTTGATAAATGTATTTATTTCGTATTTTACCTAACATTTCATCCACAGCGAGTCGACCCCCAGCCGGCAATGCCAAGTGCGCTTCAACGTGGCTAACCCCTCCGGCTCTAACAATAGCGACTGCAGCGCACAGTCTGCAGACTCCTGCAAAGATGAATGTCGAGAGGTCAAGGACGAGTGTCAAGATGTCAAGGACGAATGTCAAGATGTCACGGACGGGAGTAATGAGGTCAAAGACGAGACCAATGAGGTCAAGCACGAGTGTCATGAGGTCAAAGACGGCCAGGACGGAGAGGACAAAGAATATAGCGAGAGTCTTCATGAATCTGGTGAGTGAACATTTGTGTGTACACGTTAAGTTTGCCACTAAGGGATAAACAAAAAACATATCTACACCCCTCAAAATTAGGTTCATCTTTGCGCTCCATTTTTAGGAAGTAGACAGTTTATGTAATTCATTATCATAACTTATTCAGTATCACATGGGATGTCATAATTCATGAGATCATCCGATGCAAATGTACGCATACGTTGGGGCAATCGATTTCCCTTTCAAGGGATGGTGTAGGTATTTATGTTATCGCATTGTTTATGCTTGGATTTCTCGGGTCATGTCATAGTGGCTTAGTAGAGCTATCAATTATCTGGTTTGTGGGCGTGTAGGTTCGAACTCTATATGAGAATGATCTTTTATGTCTTTCTTCTCACATTCGATCGGTGAAGGGTAACATTGTGTGGAAAACTGGTTACCTGGTTGGGGAGATCATACAATTCACATAAAATTTCAAATCGTAAAGGGCAAGCATGGTCCATGAATATTCCTTCCTTATATGAGGAAATATCTTTGGTGTTTTTCAGTACCTTTTCATCTAAATGCCGGGTAAAGGGTCCCTACAACATCCCCCTTTACCCCCTCCCGCAAGCTCCTCTCTCTCCGCCCATTATTATATGATTTCTTTTTCTTTCTTCTCGGCGTCGTCCGAATCGTTTCAGACTCTTTAGGAGTCCTTAATAATGAGCTGACGCAGCCGTCTTCCGAGTCGGAATCAGACGATGAATCCCGGAGAAATCAACGTAAGTAAACTGTGTTGTAACATAAATAATTATTATTAATCTACTACTACTGTTATTCAAAATTAGATTCTTATAACTTTTGCTTAGAGATTAGATCAAATAGGCAGGTAATCGTCGTTGTGTTTTCTTCTAATTTCTTAATAACAACTAGAGATGGGCCGAGTACTCGTTTGATACTCGGTACTCTGCGTACTCGGCGGATTTTTTGATACTCGAACTCGGCCGAATAACTCGGTTATTTGATAACGAGTAAGGAGATACCTACTCCTTACTCGTTATCAAATAACTTTGTTTAAGAAAAGCAATATATTTAGGTAGATATAATGAAAACAATTGTGAATCAAAAAATAATTATTAGTAATTTAGGAAATCTTTCAAAATCTGAATTACTAAAATCAAAATTATGTTAATGACTAGCTTTTTGCCCGCGGCTTCGCCCGCTTCGAGGTCGGTTATAATGCGTTTCCAAGAGAACTCACCAAATATCTATGTTCTTTGTCAAGGTCAACTCTATCTTTGTACCAAATTTCATTAAAATCAGTTCAGTGGTTTAGACGTGAAAGCGTAACGGACAGACAGACAGAGTTACTTTCGCATTTATAATATTAGTAGAGAATGAGGAATTTAGGAGTAATGAGACAAAATTACGAGAACATTAATGTTACAATGTGATAAAAAAGTAATGTGACGGTAAAGAGACAAATATATGAGAACAGTAATAAAAATAATTAATATTGAAACTTTGACAATGGTAAGTTATGATGCAGGAGCACAAGGCTCTCTACCCGTTCTGGTAACAGCCTATTCCCCGACTTCTTGACCGGCGCAAACCTGTTTGCACTTGTTTACGCGCCTTTTGATTGAAACGAGTTACTCGGCCGAGTACTCGGTTGAAAAAAAATTGAGCTCTCGGCAAAAGTGTTACTCGGCGCATCTCTAATAACAACTAAGTATTTACTAAATGCATGTGTGTAATGTTATTAACTTGCTGTTTATGTTTGTTTTGACTAACTCTGGATCAGGTGTTGTTGACGTCAGTAAGTAATCGCCATAGCCTTAATAAAGAGAAAATATATAATAGTGTATTTGCTTCTCAACAATGCCGCACTTACCAATTTTTCACAGCTGTTTGAAGCACGTCATGTAAAGCACGGTCTCCCTTCACAAAGGCAAATTTCTCTCTTTACAATGTAGTATTTATCCAGGATAATATTGAACGCTACTGAATTAAGGCTATGTTAAAATTTCAATAAGTGTGCGTTCTTAGAAATGTCGTACAACGCAAACTACATCACTCGATTTGATACGGTTATAATTCCTTTCCGCGCCTGGTTTATTTTTTTAAGCACTCTCCTGAGTACTAAGGAATTTAACGCGCAGGCCTCAAAACAAGCGTTCGTGAATCACACAAATGCTTGCTAATCATGAGGACCGAAGCATCGACACGTTGCACATGGTGGTAACCTTACCTACTCGATTATCCGTGCTATCAAAATAGTAGTAGTTGATAATGCTTTCCTCCGTGTGGTCAGAGCTATGCTGTAACGGCATGCCGCCGGCGTCGCCGCCCGCGCAGTGGGGCGCGCAGGACCCGCACGCGTCGCACGAGAGCGGGTACGTGTCCAGCGAGAGCGGCGCGTCCGCCGTGTGGGGGCCCGCGCTGGCCGTGGGCGCCTTCCAGCTGGGCCCGCTCGACGACTTCACGCACATGCGCCTGCTCGACAAGTGCGAGGTCTCGCTCTTCAGGTACCGATACAATTATATTTTTGCTAAATAATAAGGTGATATTTCGACAATCCAATCATCTACGACAAAAACAAGAGTCGAACTGACTTCATTGCTTATTATTGCTAAAACTACATAGTTATACAGTTTGGTTTAGATCCTATTTCTGGACAAAGGCTTCCCGTTCTCATCCAGACATCTTTTGCGATTTCTGGCCATATGCGCCTCGCATTTGACTGAATCAACTATTTATAAAAAAATGTAATTAAATTGAATCCAATTACCTACAAAAAAAAAAAACAAACAAAAGGTTCAAATCAACTTCATTGCTTGTCATAGCTTCATTGCACGTCCAGCCAAAAAAAATCAAAAGTGTTTTTAATTATTGTACATGTATGTATTTGTGTTTTATGTACTCTTGTATAAATTGATTATACATGAAATACTCCTCCCTGTAGAGAGCACCACCGTGAGATCCTGAAGACTCAGGGCGTGCGCCGCTGCATGATGTTCATACACAAGATGCGCATGAACCTGCTCGACAAAGTCTACATGACGCTGGAAAAGCCAGAGGTAAACTACACTACTGTTATAATATACTCTTATGTAACACCTACTTTAATTGATATATACCCGTATCGATGATTTAGGAACTCGTACTTATCGTCCCAGCCTTTTCCAAACTATGTTGAGGTCGGCTTCTATTCTGACCGGATTCAGCTAAGTGCCAGTGTTTTACAAGGAGCGATTGCCTATCTGACCTCCTCGACCCAGTTACCAGGGCAACACGATTCCCCTTAGTTAGACTGGTTGTTCAGACTGACTATCCGTAAAGACTGTCAAAGATGTGCAAATAACAACCTTGTGTTTTTGATCTATCTAATCATATTCAGTAAGAACGCAACAAATTATTATGTCAGACCCCCTCGCTTATTTTTGCGGCAATAGAATCGCGGTACGCAATCTTGGTAGGCGGGAACAACTTTGTAAACTATTACTGAATCATGATAATTACTTTGCCCATAGAGCTTACCTACGGAATCATTAGACGAGGACCCTGAAGAGGTGTTCGAAGACTCCAAGGATGACCTAAGACCTGAGTTTATACAAGACGAGGAGGAGATGAAGACTTATGAACTGAAACGGTAAGTCTGATGTTCTGGTAGATTATTATAATCCTTACTTTACGTCTAATGGGTCTTCATTATGTTTGAATTATTTTATTCTTAGCTATCGTAATATTTAGATTTATAACTATAAACCCATAAAATTTATGACCGTGCCACCGTAGCTTCGGAGATAATTAACATTACTTACATGTATCATCTGTAAAATTCAACTGGATGAATAGGGTAACATTTTTTACCCTTTTCGACCAATATGATTCAACCAGTATCATGGGCGTAACGTAACGCTTCACAGAACGAGCATGCACTATATAAAAATCTAAGTAAACAAATGCTCGCTTTGTATTATGGCATACTATTCCTTCTAACAAACAATCCAGGTATTCTTCATCTCCTTTCACTCCGTACTCACTCATTCAGTACTATATCTCTGCCTGTAGTTACGGCTGCTGGTCTGAGGAGTGCATCGCGATGCGCCTGCCGTCCTACCGTTCTCACTTCCTGCTGCTCTCCGCCACTTGTATGGAGGCTGTGCACGACTACCTGTCCTTCAGGCTGGAGGCCACGCCCGAACATCCCTCCTGCCTTACCGTCAAGCAGGTACGTGCTGGTATATAAAAATTGTAATGAGAATGTTTGAAACTTCATGTTTTAAAATGATTTGGATAATGTTGTTAATTGTAGAGGAAATATTCGTCTGGAAACGCGTATTTTTGTAAGACTGTTTCTCCCTCTAAAGACTAATATATGTAGTAACAAAAAGGTTAGAAATATTGAAATTGTATTTTAATTTTGCTTTTCCTTTCGTTGAGTATCATTTTAGATCTTCCTGATCTAAAAGCTAGCCAGGTCGATTTTAGTTTGCTAATACCATTTTAAGTATTTTGGGGTAGTACTCACTTCAGTTCCAAAAATACTGAAAAAAATACATACCTGAGCAATGACACTACCTGTTCCCGGCAGCTGATCCACGAGCTGCGCGAGGGCCTGGACATCTCGTCGGAGATGCGCGCGCAGTTCGCGCTGAACGTGCGCGCGGCGCTCATGGCGCGGCCGGCCGGGCCCGCCGCGCGCGACCTGCTGCTGCTCACCAACACCTTCGACAACACCGTGCGGAACCTGCTCAAGGTATGCGGCTGTCACACTGGGAAACTACCTACTTCATTGTTTTGAGGATTAACGCAAACGAGTGTTTTGAGCCCTCGGTTGTCAGTGACAAAAAGGGTTTAGGAAAATTCTCAAAATTGATAATGTTAATATTTGTCACGTATAAATGTTGTTTAACATCTATTGTAGCATATCTGACAAATCACTTACATGTACATCCTTTTGAAGATGGAACAAGGATTTTCACACAAACTGTATTTTTATGTAAAACCAACATAACTAAGGTGAGGGAAAACAACTCCAGACCAAAAATTTTGATTGTGACTTTTGGCAAAGTTCCATGTAATTAATACAATGTAATGGTGTGTGCAGCAATACCTGTCGTACCTGACGACCATGTCGGAGACGGAGCACATGCCCCGGCCGCGGCTGCAGGCGGAGTGGGCCTTCACGGCGCAGCTCGCCAAGAGGATCAAGTGCGCCGCCGTACTCGCGCCGCTCACATTCTCGTAACTATTACATTACATATATGTTTATAGTATTTATTGTTATATAGTACAAGGTTTATTCACTCGTGTTTATCGGGATTGAAGGACTTATTTCGGACCTAACTGTAGTCCCTAATTATGAGACTCAGCCCGCCGCGGCAACAGAGTAAACCATTCCATTATTTAATAATAATCAGCTTAACATTACATCCATAATAGTTTAGTTCCTTTTTGGATTGTTGATGCTTAACACAATTTGTATTACAGTTTATTGCAGTTGCAGAAATTTAACTTAAGTATTTATGTTCTAGAAAAATCACGTGCAATCAACTGGACAGGCTGCTGCAGCAATACGAGACTGAAATCAAGAGTGTCGTCAAAAAGAAACCAATTGATCCTGACAAGTAAGAGATAACTTTGTACTCGTGTTTCAATCATTAAGGAAACAGTAGGAATAACAGTTATATCTGTAGAATTATATTGGAACAAGCACCTCTTCATTTTCTTATCCTAGATTACATTAAATGGCTCGTCGAAAACAGTCGGTTGCTTCGTAGGTATACGCACATTCGTTCGTTTTCGTCGACTAGTGACGACATGGTCATAAGCACTACTTGCCAATTTTTGTATTGATTTGTTACGGAAGCACTGCAGTGGCGCCACGCTAGTGGGGTGGACTAATTACTTGATTTTACTAAATACCTCTTCTGTGACATAGTTGCCTCACAGCAGCGCAGCTCGAGGCCTGTTGTCATATAAGTTGCACTTAATCCCTACTTTATTACTAATATTATAAATACGAAAGTAATTCTGTCTGTCTGTTACGCTTTCACTTCTAAACCACTGAACTGATTTTGAGAAAGAACATAGGATAGTTTTTATCCCGGACTTTTGAAGATTTCTTTTGGAAACGCGATATAACCGACCTCGACGCGGGCGAAAAGCTGGTATAATATATATTGTGTGTGCAGGCACTCCATCTACGCGGTGTGCCGCAACGCGCAGAGCGTGTACGCGGGCACGCGCGACGCCGCGCTGCACGCCGCGCAGTGGGCGCGCGCGCTGGCCGCCCGTCTGGCGCGCGCAGAGCCGCCCGCCTACCTCGCGCAGAGGGGGGACATCTTTGTGAGTACTCTGCATACCGTGCTAGGTTGCGCCGGGGCCAGGCTACACGAACTGATATCCCTGAAGATGGTTCATGGAATATGTGACGGAAGGTGGTAAAGGACGTTGATTATAATTGACTTGTCAATACTTTCGTCTACAATAAGATAATTGAAAAAAGAAACAGCATGTTTTCAATAATATCCTGGAAATTAATCAATTGAAATCTAATTTATACGAAAAATGGTCTTATTACTTTTATTAGTTACTTTTTCTAAGGCTCTTTAAGAAACTCTGTTTTTGCAAGATCGATATTTAAAATGAATTTCGACGTATGGTACACATTGAAAACAACACATACACTACCATATCTATTCCTGTCAAATCAACCACCACTACTACGGTTACTAAGACTATATCTATCGTGAACAGAAAAGTCTGATGTCGATCCGCGACTTCATCTACTGGCACATCACGTTCATCCTGGAGCGCAGCCGCGCCTTCCCCAGCAGCCCGGAGGAGCAGGTGCGGGACCTGGGCGAGGTGGTCGTCACGCGCGTGCGGGAGCTGCTGCTGCAGATGTTCAAGCTCGGCTTCGAGGTAACACACTCACACACACACACTCAGAGAGAGAAGGGGTTAGAAGAAACTACTTACCCAAGCAAATTAAATAACATATGCTAGTGAAAGATGTTTTCGATTACAAAAATATTACGTCATCGAAAATATATGATTATTCTAAGTTATAAGTTTAGACCAAAAATCAAATATAGCCCTGAGTAAAAATTACTCGGTTTAGGGCCGATTTTTCAATCACTAGATAACTTTTATCTGAGCAATAAATATGGCCGTTTGACATATTTTCTATACAAAAGCTGTCGAAACGTCAAACATATTCGTCGAATAAAAGTTATCTGGCGATTGAAAAATCGGCCCTTAACTGAATAATTTTTACTCAGAGCTAATACATATTTGATTTTTGTATTTATTAAACCCTACTGGTACATAATTAAGGAAATTAATCCTTGCTATCTGTGCTAAACTGACTTACTTTAAGCTTCAATTTTATAATTTAGCTTCTAACAGTAGCACTTATATGTTTGCCAGCATGCTGCATTACACTCGCACGATCGATGTATAACTATACCCTGCCTATGCTTATGCACATAGTTTTCTCAACATTATTTGCAAAATCGAAGTAACACTTCCAATTGTCTCGTCGTGGCAATCAAATCATGTTAGTCCGTATTCTCGAAAGCAATTTAATTTTAAGAAGTCTTATCTTCAAAACATATTTATTTATCACTAATGAGTAACTCACTCAACATTTCTCAACAAGTTTCTAACCACGAGCTATCTTAAAGTTAAGCTGCTTTTTATTCTGAAGGAACTCACCAAACACTCCACAAGCTAACCGCATGCACTCGCACGACTTGTCCACAGCTGCACAAAGAGATATACAAGTACGTGCACGTAACCGCGCCGATTGAGGAGTTGTCGCTGCGAAGGCGGCCCATCTCGCTGCAGCCGGTGAGGGCGCCTGTTGTGGAGCGGCGGCGGAGGCCCGAGACCATGGTCATCCACGAGTCCGTCAACCCCATGGTAGGGACGGGAGGCCAGGGGGCAGGGTGTGTCGCTTTATAGGAGCTCTAGGCGTTTGACGTCATTGGTTGGTAGATGTGGGCTTTTTTTGCTTCCTCTAGTTGTGATTAATGTTTCTAGATGGTTCTTCATCTCTTAATACTTTTTACTGAAAGATCCTTCACTTGTTAAGACTTGTTTATCAATTCAACGAAGTTTTTGAATTGCTTGGTAAGTGCCTTTGCGATGTTTGCAGTGTGTTTTGATGTTGAGAGATTTGAGCTAATTTTCTTTCTAAAGATATGTGACTTGAAAAAATGACGTGTTGGTATCAACTGACTGGGTTCAGTAGTTCCGAAGAGATTTGACTTACACGTGATCTGCAAGAAATTGGACGAATTTATGCTTGGGATCACTTTTTTTGACATATTCAATTCATTATTCATAACTTTCATCGGTTTTCCTCTTTCGTCTGATCTCGAACCTCAAATAAAGTGGTGTTAATTCCATTCCGACTTTACAATTAGTTAGGTACATTGTAACAACGGTCTTCTGACTGTGTCTAAAGCACAATCTTAACTCCATTTGCTCAACTTAAAAATGTAAACGACTTTATAATGGAGAATCTAAATCGTTGTTCTTGTCGCACAAACACGTGTCCGATTTGTTTAAGTGATATTTTGGATTTGGTAATCTTATTGTTAATTTACGTTCGTTTTTACTCATCATCATCATCATCATCATCATCTCAGCCTATCGCCGTCCACTGCTGAACGTAGGCCTCCCCCAAAGAGCGCCAACCATCCCGGTTTTTACTCAGCTAGTTTAAAATCGAGGTTTTAAGTATCTTTACCAACGGAGTTTTCAATTCGCGGAGTCTTATCCTCAAAGTTTGCTATAGAGTGCAGCAATTCTACCGCTTTTCGCCTTTCCTTTGATTTGCTGGCTCGGCACGCTAAGGGTATGTACAGTTGCATGTTTATGCTTGCTTTTATTAATGCTTGTTATATTGCACTTGTGTTCTAAAGAATGTTAAATGTCTGTTTGAGTTGTGTTATAGTATATTTCTTCTATAATGTCTATGGTATTTTGTGAATGTTAATAATGCCAGCTTATAGATGTTCTACTGCTGGGTACAGGTCCTTTACAATATAGAGTTTAAGTAACCACCACGCTAGCTCAGTGCGGGTTGGCGATATCAGATTCTAATATGTGTCCCTTCGCGTTTTATCAGTGGTGGCTTAGTCATAAATATATGAAGCAATATTAATTTTTAAAAGAGGTTGACTATGCTTTTTACCCACAAAACCAAGCTTGTCTTCTAGTAACCTTCCCGCTACTCCCTCCAGATCCACAAAGAGCTGCACCGTTTCGCGGCGGAGTCCCCCTCGGCGGGCGCGGCGCCGCGGCGCTCGCTGAGCTCGGTGAGCTCGCCGCCGCCGCCGCTGCCGCCGCCGCGCAAGAACCGCTTCCTCAGGAGCGACAGCATCGTCGACGAATACGAGAACAGCGTCTTCGACGAGAGGCTCTTCGACAATATACACAACTTTGGTGATAATCCGGTGAGGAGATGATAATTTGATGAGTAGGGCTCAAGTTGATGGTATATGCAAGATTTGTCGAAAATTCATAGCATTTGTGTCAGGAATATCAATCAAAATAATAAATTTCAAATGTTAAAGGACTCAAGTGATGCGGCCGTATAGAATTGAATTTCGATGCATGAGAAAGTAATGAACTAAAAAAAAGTTGTTTTAGTAACGGTTCACTAAATGTTTTTGTCTGAATTGTAAATTTGTAGTTACATACACTTTTTTTATTAAGTTTATGACTATATTTTTACTTTTGCTCCATTCTAGCTATCTTAGAGCTAATTTTTGATATACTTGTATTGACAGACACAAGGCAGCATCGAGCTCTTGCTCTCAGGCGAAGTTCCCGACGAGGCTGAGGAGGTGGAGATGAGGGCGAGCGCGGGCGGCGTGAGCGGTGTGAGCGGCGTGAGCGAGGAGGAGCGCGCGTGGGCGGCGTGCGTGGCGCGCGCCATCATCCAGTTCGCGCGCTGCTGGATGCTGTTCGTGGTGGAGCGCTGCGACCGCGGCCGGGGACTCAGGCCCAGGTATGCAGCCCATATGCATACATACCACTATACACTCCCAACTCTCTAATTCCATATTCAGCAACCGAAGTTATGTCATAATACTGTTATTGGTCCGCGGTTTGTGTGCTGTTAGAAGTCATCCGCAAGATGACTTGAGATGATTGAGTACAACGTTTAAATCATATTCATCCATTAGAAGACACCAGCTGCCACCACCAACACTGACACAGCTATTTGAATTACAGATGGGCGAGCCAAGGTTTGGAGTTCTTGATGTTGGCGTGTGACCCGCGCAACACAAAACATCTCAGCGATGAAGAGTTTGAGGTGAAACTTAATTTATTAAATTAAAAAAGACCTTTACCTGTTTACTCCTTATTATATTGGCCTTAGTTTTGTCATTAATACCTATTATTAAATTGTGTTGTGTTACAGGACCTGAAGCAGCTGATGGACGGCTGTATCTCCCACGTGGTGGGGTCCCGCGCCACCGCCGCCGCGCACTCGCCGCGACCCAGACCGAGACTGCCTGTGAGTTTACTTAATACAAGCCACTTTTATTAAAACCTTTTATCCTACTATCTCTTAACCGGGTAAGATAATTATAAAATTAAAAAGTAAACCTGACGTCGTGCATTAATGCATTTTTCTTAAGTTTATGAGTTGACTTGTGTGTTTTAAATTAAAAGCAAAAACACTGAAACCAGTCATACAATTTCAGACATTTCTGTCTCCTTAAAAGAACTCAGTAGAATTTGAACCTTGTTTTGGTTTTACATTGTTTTGAATAAAACATAGTAACATACTCATGAATTTATCCTTTTCCCCGCAGAGTCCATTCCCGTCCAACACGAGCCGCGAGCCGGCCGCGCCGCCGACGCCGCCGCCGCTGGAACCGGAACTGCTCTACGCCGACACCGATACCACCAGTCAGTATATACTACACGATACTAATATCTACTCGTATAGTACACTATACTTGAATTTTTATGACAAAAAACATGAAGAAATACTTTGTTTGATCTAATTGCCAGTCATCTATAACGTAGTTAAGCATTTATAATCTTTGAACATCCTATCGGTCACCAATGCCCGAAAAACAAAACATTTCCTCCAAAACATTGTTATCTTGTTGCTTAAAGTTATTAAGCATCAAATAATACGTGTACAGATCACCGGCGCCGCGTGCTACAAGCTACGGAGCGCGTAGACAACGAGCGCGATGAACGGCTACGGAGTACTCGCACCGTAGGCCGCGTGCTACAGGCCGCGCTCACCAGCTACGAGCCTAAACTTAGGCAGCTCACCTTCAAGTGGCAGCGAGGTCTCAAGATCGGGGCCGGGACCTTTGGAAAGGTAATATTTAAGAATATACATCCGTTCTTAAATTTGTTTATAATAGGCGACTTTTTCAAGTTAAAAGGATCTTCATGATTAGATTGAAGAAAGCCGAAGAGTATGCCTCTTATTGTCTAAAATCATTAGAATAGTCTTCGAACTAGGACACTGGAAACTTAATACAGAAACTATTGTAAAATTGTCTCCCAGGACTCACAACGTTTATTGTTTGCTATCATGACTCAATCTTGGGTATAGACGTTCTGTCTTTTTTTGGTAAATCGGGGTTATTCAGAGCATTTTCAGTAAATTCGTCATTCACTTTAAGTTGTAAAATAAACGAGTATATATCCCCCCAGGTGTACACGGTGGTGAACACGGAGAGCGGGCAGCTGCTGGCCATGAAGGAGCTGTCGGTGGGCATCGGGGACCGGCGCGCGCTGCAGCGGGCCGCCAACGAGCTGCGCGTGCTGGAGGGCGTGCTGCACCCGCATCTCGTGCGCTACTACGGCTGCGAGCTGCACAGGGTGCGTACTCACCGGGGGGACACTGTCACGTCAGCATCGGCCTAGCCTTCTCCCAACAGCTATGGGGTCGGCTACCAGTCTAACAGATTTCAGCTTAGTGTCAGTGTTTTACAAGGAGCGACTGCCTATCTGGCCTCCTCAACCCAGTTACCTGGGCAACACGATTCTCCTTGGTTAGACTTGTTGTCAGACTATTCAGGCTTCTGACTACCTTGTAACGGCTGTCAAAGATGTAGGAATAACAGCCGGGACCCACAATTTAACGTGCCCTCCGAAACACGGAGGAACTCGTTATGACAAAGATGGTCACCCATCTACGGATCAACCGCGTTAAGCATAGCTTTACCTGTGATCGACTCACTTATGCGGTTATAGCCACGAGCTCCTCTCTACAATCACGTGTCGGTAACTAAACGCGCCTGACGTCACCCGGTGGATAATTTAGTCAGTAAGAGTCTGACACTACCCATTCCCTCCCCAGAGGGAACGGGTGTCCATGAGGATTCCCCAGCCTAACAAAAAAAAGTTCCACTCTACAATGTTGTGATTGACAAGTCAAAGTAACGTGTTATTAGGAGTGAAGCGTGAGAATAATCGATCGAGATAATCATGTTTTATTTAGACTGGAAGAATACTTGACGTAGTGCGTTTTAGTTATTATTGGACTTTGTCAGATATTTCATTTTGTATATCAATTAGTCTTGCTAACAATAAGGCTTTAGAGAGGGATCGCATTTCAACTGTGATTGTCGACTGAATCGATCAATCATCCTCCGACCGATTTCGGCCATGGCGACCGCTTCAGCTCCTATTAGGTATTTTGGCGTTCATGCGCTCGTAGATGGCTAATGTACCCATTTTTGCGATGAAAGTCCGAGCACAATGAGGGAAGGTGAGTTTGCCGTCTTGATAGTGATAGGAAATAGCAGCATCTGATCTTCATGATGCTACGAAGACATTTTAGGTCGAATCAATCAAGAGCACGTATATGGCAAAGATATAGACACCACGTCTCTGAAGAATATAAGAGGTTTGGCAGCATAATAGGGTTGTTTCCAATTTTCGCAAATCTATTTAAATAGCTTCTAAATAATTTGGAAATCACCCTCTCTATCATTTCACCATGATCTTTGCAGGTATCATGATACCTGCAAAGGTTTCGAAACGTCGGGAACTAAAATCTAAAATTAAACCGCGATAAAATCCGTAAAAGTAGTTTCATTTCAAAGAAACCTTGGTGGCCAACTTAAGATCAAGTGAACAGGAAACCTCGGAACGCAGCTTACCGAATGCTGCAGCTGCAGCACCGATCCTGCTGTCGATTTCAGCATGAAGGTCATATGTACTTGGATGTTACAGTGCTCCCCATGTAGCGAAATTTATCTACCTGCTTTAGCACATCCTGGCCAAGCTTTATAGTCAGTGACTCACGACCGTGAATGTCTACAGACACCACTTCTGTCTTATTGACTTATCTTCAGGCCGAACTTGCGGCAGGCTTGGTAGAAACCAGACATCAGCTGCTGCAGGCCATCTGGAGATTCAGATAAAAAGCACAGATCATCAGCATACATGATCTCAGAGATCAGTGCATGCGAAACCTTGGTACGAGTCTTAAGTCTAGCCAAGTTGAAAAGATTGCCGTCCGTGCGGAATCGAATGCGGACTCCCTGAGAAACTGTTTGTAAGACTTCTCTAACCACCACCACAAAGTATAAAGCAAACAGAGTAGATGCTAACACGCATCCTTGCGTCACTCCACAAGTAACGGGGAAGAATTCAGTCTAAGAAGTCTTCGAATTTTCTCAAACTTTTCCGTGTACCCGAGCTTTCCCAGCACCACCCAAAGCGCTTCACGAGGCACACTATCGAAAGATTTCTCCATGTCAACAAAATAGAGGTACAGTACGACCCTGCTCTCTGCTCTTTTCCTGTACTTGCCGTACGGCAAAAATTGCTTCGCATGTACCACGGTCAGGTCGGAAGACAAATTGAGTTTCTGGCAAAATCTTTTCCGATAAGGCCTTTAGGCGATTCAGCAGAATTCTGGCAAAGACCTTCCCAGGGGTCGAAAAGAGTGAAATACCACGGTAAGAGTTGCAGTCAGACTGGTCAATGCCAGCCGCCCGGTTGTTCTGTTGCTGCCTAATAGCCGAAACGACCTCGTCACACAGCAGGGGCTCATCCAGTTCAATGGCTAAAGATAGTTGGGTTTTAACACGTCCTCCCTGTTTGTCAATAGGTGCCTACCGTCAAGAGACCTTAAAGGAGCCTTTGTATGGTAGGATGTGCCAATCAGCTTACGCACCTCACAGTAAAACTCCCGTGTTCTCGTATGCTGTCGTAGAAGGTCTCGATGTTTATCAAGTGCCACCCGCAGAACTTCATCATTAAACATCATTCGCGTACAGTTGAAGCGGTTTCTAACATTTGAGATGCTAAATTTCCCCAGGCAGCTTCGACATTATCTATTTCGGTAGTGGATGACAGCTTTCTAGGCAATGAGTCAGCAAATATGTTTTTTCTTGTCTGAGACCGACGCGGGCATAGGAGGCGGATTCGCAGCTTAGCGACAATAAGTCGGTGGTCGGACCAACAATGCGCACCTCGCATAGCGCGGGTTATCTGCACTTGACTGTAATCTCTTTGCC
Organism: Trichoplusia ni; assembly: GCF_003590095.1. Lineage (NCBI taxonomy): Eukaryota > Metazoa > Arthropoda > Insecta > Lepidoptera > Noctuidae > Trichoplusia > Trichoplusia ni. The sequence goes on along the minus strand of NC_039481.1, from coordinate 17,172,904 downwards.
TCACAATAGCATAGTCGATCAAATGCCAGTGTTTGGATCTTGGGTCTAAGATAGTGGCATCCATGTCGTTTTGTACTTGGCGGCAAGTCGAAACATAGTGTTGGTAATTGCCAAGCCGTACTGAGCACAAAGACTTTGTTGACCGTTGCTGTTCATGTTGCCATCACCGTGTCTACCTAAAACTCTAGGCCAGACCTCACAGTCCCGCCCAACCCTGGCATTGAAATCGCCAAGCAAAGGTACCTACTCTCTGGCGTTTATGCTGTCAAGGCAAAGGGACACTTCCTTGTAAAATTTGTCCTTGATATCATCAGATTTGTCTAACCTAGGCGCATAGACTCTGATGACATTAAGGTAACTGTCTTTGTCCAGATGAAGGAGCAGCGTGGTTACGCGGTCGGATCCACGTTATAGCTATGAAGTTCCCGAGCTACGGCGGTCTTGCATTCAGAACAGGCATTACCATCTCGATCAAGTAGATTTCTCACGTTCCACGCGCCGAATGTCATAACCGGTGTCATGTTATTGTTATCAAATGTTCTGTATTTTCGACCACGATTTAAAATGATGCGATGGCAGCCGCGGTTACTACCACCTATCGAGATGGGATGAACATTTTTTAGGGAACCTTTTCTAGCCCTTTCCCTGGCTGCGCAGTGAAAGCAGTGTCTCCCTAAATAAGGCTGCTTTGTCATCTCGGGTGCTAGCGAATCCGCGCTGGTGTCCCAGTAGTCACACCCCCGTGACCGTCTACGTGCAGGTATCAGACAAAGCCTAGATGCATTTGTCTAAACCTCTCTACTTCTACCCGTCGCCACAGGACTTAACTCAATCGGAGTCCATTAACGGAAGCGGTCAAATACGCAGGATATATTTAGGTACGCAGACGTTTGCGCACACGCAGGTGCACAAACTCGTCTTTACCCTCCTTGGACCAGACGAACGGAAAATCGCTACGACTGAAGGAGGGGTCGGATGCTGTGTCTGGCCGACAGTGACTATACGCCCTCCACTGTCGCCCTAGGCCATCCACCTTGCCTTGCTGACCCGCCGAGTTCGCCAAATCACATTGCATATAGAACTGCGTTGTGTTGCCTTCCTCACCGAGCCATACTTTGTGGTGAGTAGGAGGGAACCACATGAAGGAAGGATTTTGATTTGTGAGGAAGGAATTCAGGAATCGGAGAGGTGGGATACCATAGCCACGGATAATCGGAATGTGGACTAAGGTAGTTTAGGGAAGGCGGGATCGCGTGCCTGTACACTCAGTTACCCAAGTGCCCCCTGCCTGCGATTGTATACTGACTGCAATTGAACTTAATTTGGACTGCACATTTGGTTTGCAGTTCTATTTCGAATCGACTGTTTTTTTAAGTTGAACTTGAACTGCTATTTGCAGTTGAAATTTGGCCCGTCTGTCTAGCTCTAGAGTCTAACGGAGTTTAATAAGTTTTCGATAACTGGCTAACTATGACGGTACTGGTATCCCCGGCAGGAGGAGATGCTGATCTTCATGGAGCTGTGCGTGGAGGGCTCGCTGGAGGCGCTGGTGGCCACGTCGGGCGCGCTGGCCGAGCACACGGCGCGCCGCTACACGCAGCAGTTGCTCAGCGCGGTGCACGAGCTGCACGCGCGCGGCATCGCGCACAGGGACATCAAGAGTCAGTACACACACACACACACACACACACACACACACACACACACACACACACACACACACACACACACACACACACACACACACACACACACACACACACACACACACACCTCAACCCTCACTTTTGATCCATCAATGACAGCAAGACAATCCATATAAAGTCTCCCCACTATACTGTTTGCGTTCCTATGACAAACATGTGCTTTGACTATTTGTGCAAATCATTTAGTGTTACTACTCATTATTTACCACTATAATCCATCACTGCCCTAGCTTTTTCGCAACTATATACCGAGCAGACGTACGCGGAACGCGTAAACGCAATTAACTAAAATAATCATATTATCAATCTACCATCGAATCAATAAACAATCATGATTTAACAAAATTGACCCTTATTACAAACTTATGTAAATCACTTATGTTACCAGGTGGAAACATATTCCTAACGAACGAGGGTCACTGCCTGAAGCTGGGCGACTTCGGGTGCGCCGTCAAGATCCGCGCCAACACCACCGCGCCCGGGGAACTGCAGGGCTTTGTAGGGACACAAGGTATGGCGGAATAGCACGGTTATGGAGTTATGTAAGAATGTAGAAGTTCAGTTGTATAGTCAATAGGGATTAAACCAGATCTACAGTGATAATATTGAATCTATGCTGCAACAACAAGACACGACATGGTGAAAATACTTGAAGGAGTCTTTGGTCCAACAGTTCTTCTTAAATCAAAAAGTGTGACAAAGCAAAGTCAAAAGCAAATATCGTCAAAAGGAAATCCTATTCTTTGAAGAGTTGTGATGAGCAACATGACAAACTGTCTTTTTATCTCAATATATATATATATATATAAATAACACTCAGACACAAGAAATGATCATGGCAGCAGCATCTGCACAATAGTCGTGCTCATTACACACATACTGATCCTAGGTGGAAATTAAACTCCCGACCTCCAGAATAGCAGTCACTGACGTGAACCACCAGACCTGAATTTTTAACTAATATTTATTACCATTGCTCAGAGAACCGTAATATAATCAGTGTACATGCTAATGATACTTCGTTTTGCAGCATACATGGCCCCCGAGGTGTTCATGAAGACTTCGGGTCACGGGCGCGCCGCCGACATCTGGTCGCTCGGCTGCGTCGTCACGGAGATGGCGTCCGGGAAGGTATGCACACACAAACACACACATATACACTCACACGGCGATATAAAACTGCCACGATCCATCATCTGATATTTCAGCAATCACAATCTGAGGAGCGTCGCGTTAGTTACCCATGAGCGCAGATTTTCGACATATTTTTGGGCTGCGAAGTACAAAAAACATTTTTTTAATACGTACAATATATATACAGTTTAAAAAATTCATCACGGCATTCGCGATTAGTCAGGAGTCGTAGGTTCGAGTTCTGTGTATACTTTGAATTTCTTACCCGTATTATTGGTATATAATTACAAATATTTTGAACATCAGAAAATCACCTCCACATTCAAGTCTTGACTTCTTATAGCTTCGTATAACTTTCGAATAACTTCAACTGTTTGTTCCGCAGCGTCCGTTCTGGCAGTACGACAGCAACTACCAGATCATGTTCCTGGTGGGCAGCGGCGGGCGGCCCGAGATCCCCACCACGCTGTCGGACGAGGGCCAGGACTTCTGCATGTCGTGTCTGACGCACGACCCGGACCTCCGGCCCAAGGCTGAGACACTCAACTTACATCATTTCCTTATGGTAAGGACACCTGCCACACAATGATGATGAATACAGTGTCATGTTTCTTCACGTATAAAGTGTCTAGACTAAGATGTGTTTTCAGTTATTATACTGAAACATATCTGGGTGTAATCATACCCTACCAAAGTTTAATCATAATTTGATCATGTTTTACGTAACTTTTTAGCAGTTTATTCATACAACTGCAATAATTCAAATTCCCATTGCAGGTGAAATCAGACGAAACTGACTGCAACTGCGAGCCGGCCTACCTGATCACATAATAGCAGCGTGACGTCACGACACGACACGACACGACACTGCCGGTCCCAGGCTCGAAACATGGAACGGAGAAATCGAATGATACGATGAAACGACATTTACAGAGAAGTCTGTTAGTCGATAAAATGAGAATGTGAAGTAATACAAGGAACTTGAACGCATAGTGTTGACGGTGAAACCGCGTGGTTTGTGCGCGTGCATAGTGTGTTTACTCTTGATATACAATAGGTTATCGCATCGTCAGCTAAACGATTTTTTATAAAACAGCATTGAACTTCATTTGGTTAGGTTCATAAAGGTAAACAGTCTTAGTTTTAGCTTTCATTCAATTCAATTTATTTTTGAAGGCACATCTAATTTGTTTACTTTTATTGAAGTAACTTAACAAATCAAATATAGATTTTGGCGTTTAAATAGAAACTGGTTAAACATTAATTAGGCAGTATCACTGACGAATGCAGGTACATAAATGTACAATAGAAAATGCTCATTCCAAAGAGATTCTATTAATGTTTTATCTGAAGAACAATCCCGAAAAATAATTATAAGCATATTTTTTATTCGAATAATTCTGTTCGTAAATAAAAATGTATTTATTTACCTCTGAGGTTAATTTGAATCAATTTTAATGAACTGACAGATGATATTGTGGCGTTTGTAACACAAGTATGAAATATTTTTCACTTATGCCTAGAATTCGCTGAATCTTTTGCGCTTCGCAAGGCTTTTAATCGAACTATAAATTACAACGGTTCCTTATTTTTTACCTTATTCGCACAGTGTATGTAAATGTACACTAAAGTAAAAAAGTAAAACGAGCTTTGGATCTTAAACCTGTAATGAAGCTGTTATTACATAAACATTATCAAATACTTGAAATTTAAAAGTCGAAAGTTAAAAGAGTGTGTATTTTTGTACATGTAAAATGCATATTAATATTTTAGTACTTAAAAATGATTATGACATTTATTTCTAACCATTATTATATGATAATGCACTTTTAAAGTGTTTGTTGCATTATGACTTGTTCTAAATAAGAACTTATTGAACTTATGAAATGATTCAAACTTTGCCTGCCCAGGGCATGGCTTGACTAAGCCATTGAGTGAAGATTGAAACTCGAAAATGATGAATGGCTTTATGATTTGCGAACTTTTCTTGTGTAGGATATCACATTCAGGCACTAGACTTGTTGTGTCTGCAAACTTTGCCTTTACCTGGGGCCTAAACTAAAATTATAAGATTATTTACACCTTCGACGTAGGTAGCTGTTGTCAGAGTTTTAGTACTTTGGACATAAGTCCATTTTAGCAAGATCTTACTCGAAATTCAGTGTGAATATCATATGTTTGCAATTAAATAAATCTTCGGCTTTAAAAGCAGAAAAATGAATTGCATTTTAAATGTTATGTTAAAGCATTTGCGTGGCATTACCCAGCGAGATTTTGAAGAATTTATTTTAACTTTATTTTTTGATACATGATCATCGTTTTCTTATATTTTATATTCACATTGTCGATAATGCATTTTTTTAATTGTAAATATTGTTTTTAGTTCATTAGACGTATTAGAGTTGAACCATATTTTTATATACACTTTTATATTTAGGTACATTATAATGCATTTGTTAATACGTCCTAGATTAAACTGTATTTATTAAGGAATTGTCATATGTATATATTGTAGTTATAAAATATAAATGGAGATCAAATTATTTTTTAATATTCACCTATAGGGATACAATTTGTGATGCCTTTCGTTCACAAGACTTCACTATTACCATTATATTTGACGACTTTAGGTTTCAACGACGCCTGTTCCCGCGCTTTGAATCTTAAGTCGTCGAATATCGCAGAATTCCGTTGCTTCCTGTGTGAACGGCCTAAGATAATTATAACCATTTTAATGTCAGTAATAGAGTATTTATTTTATTTAATATTTTCAGGTGATATGGATAAAATTAAAAATATAACGTAATTGAATATGAAAATAAAATCTGGAAATGCCTTGAATGTTAATTAAAACAAAAACAGTTATAAATGTCCACTTGTTATAGTTTACGAGTCTATGGTATACATGTTGATTTGTTGCAATTTATATGAGATTATACGTCGTGGAAATAAAATGTATTGGTATACCTATGCTGAGGTTGTTTCACTTGCATCCTGACGCTTTTTGTCTTTAAAATTGTGACTATAAATAGTTTGTATTCTTCCAAGAAGTATTATTGTGTCCTGATCATTTTTGCTGCTTCTCTACCTGACAACTTATGACGCCATTTCATATTAGCTAGAGCTTTTCCTATTTAAGTTATGTGTTTTATTTTGTTGGTGTATGTACCAGGGTGGACACTCGTAGAAACCCGGATTTTGCACCATAATGGTGATTCGTAGCAAACACGAATTTTTGACCAAGTCGGAGATTCGTAGCAATCCGAATTTTGAACAAGCGTGGACATTAGTTACCCGGATTTTCGGCCATGGTGTTGATTCGAAGCCACCCGAATGTTTGACTAACTTGAACATTCGTATCAACCCGGATTTGAACCAAGCATGAGATTCGTAGCAACGCGGATTTTGGACCAAGAGGGACATTCGTAGTAACCCAGAATTTTGAACCAGGATGAACAATTTAAACCAATTTGTATATTTTCGTTAAATAAAAATAATGTAACGTAATAAAAGTCGTATATTCCCAATGAACTTTATTGAGAGCAACATACAATTGACACCGATACGCTTACACGCTACAGATATGTTTGAGACACCACAGAGCAGTGTTACAGTTACACAAGTACTAAGACCATTACATATATTATGGTTATATATAAGATACACAGAGCCATCATAAATACTTATCAATATATTTTTGATGTCCTAACATCACAATCGTACACGAAGCCGCTGAATATTGGTTTTAATTAATATTTGAATTAAGAGGATCTGATATTCTTGATGTGAAATACTTATTATAGGTACCTGATGCCCGGTAAACCTGATTATTGGTGTAGCCATGACAAACACCTTGGCAACGCCGTGGCATCAGTGTATACTAATTAAAAACACCTAGTTTTTTTCTGTTTTCAAGTTCTTCCTTTGATTTCAAGTTGAATTTCTAACGGGCAGTGAGCGTCTCTGATTTGAACTGATGAACTTGAATTTCTGTTCAGCGGTGTTAATTGTTACAATTTGTGCCTCGACACCAAATGTAGAAGCTTTGTCAAATTGCGCTATAGATATGATAAACAGTTTTAAATTTTTTGTGAGTTCCATTTAAGAATTTTGCACGCGATTACGCGTGTGTGATTTGGAAATGGAACAACCAAAGTGACCTTTCATAAAAGGACTTGTTTGAATCAATCGTAGACAAGATTTATATAAATATGTTTTAGTACATCCACAATACGTATACCTACATATATATTATTCATATTTATCGTTTAATCATGTTCCAAACACATGACGATTTAAGAGAGTAAAATTGGCTCATGACAATTCATCTTGTTACTACATACATACATGGTTTATTTATAATTGTGCAACTGATATTTCCCTACTCTGTGGTTTATTTCTTAACTACAGGTACTGGTGACATCTATAATAATACATTTAACATTAACATCTATAGATATACACGATAATATACGTTAAGAAGCGATATGTTTTAACAATCACTAGAGGATATGACAAGGTTATAGTTTAATATATTTTGGTATCTACTGTCTCAATATGATGAGAGACTTACTAACACCATTGGGGTGTATAGTTCTGTTAGTAATTATTACCTACTTTCAAATGCTGATTCTACACTGTAAGTTTGTATTGTAGGTTGTAGATAACAGGTATCTTTTTTCCTAATTTTGTTTTTAATTTAGATCTGCATTTGAAGTAGGTGAAGCTTCAAAACTACGTTCAATCTATGTTTCGGTTGCATTAACGAACATGTATTGGTTAATATATGGTTAATAAAGTAGGAACAATGTATTTATATTCTAACTTTTAACCTGACTGTGTATAGGTACTCATTTGATATGGTACAAGAAATAATGATAGAGGAATAATATAATCCCGAGGCGCTGTAAACAACCTGCATGCAGCAGGTACCTTGATACTTCATTGTGTGTAGGTTGGCAGTAAGTAGATAGGTATCTAAGTATACCTATCTAACCGTCATAGTTGTTTTTTCAAGAATTTGCATATCGATCAAGTAAATTTTAAAACAGCCATATTTCACGATCTTACTTGTCTGACATTATTATGATCTGTATCAAACACACTATCTGCTTGTTGTTAATTTCATCAGTTTTTTAACCTCATACAGCACTCTTGACGATAATTATATATTTATAAGTGACCAATTTACCATCCATTTCTGACGCCCCCATCTTATAGAACAGATGGACAAACATCTTTGGACACATCAATACAATATCATGTTACAATGAACCATTTACTCCTCTATCTTGCAAATGTATCTACATATATAGATACCTGCGTCGTAATCTTACAACACTCAAAGACATTTATACCACCAACTACAGGTTTAATAAAACTTAGCCTATGACACAGTTCCAAAGAAAATGCTTAATTCTCACTCAAGCAAGGTGACAGATACATATGTATGATTATCAAGATAATTACAGCTATAACATTTGTTAATAATATATTATTGATACAATGTTTTATAATATCCAATAGGTACTTGATACAATATTTAAGCAAGCAAATCTGTTTATGATCAAAAATTGAAAATCATGTCATAAATACACATTTACTCTTTTGACAAAGATAATAATTATCTATACTATGTAATAACACAACAGCTAAATATATATTCAAATAATTAACAAATTATATTCGTTGATATTTAATTATTAACAGCAAATAAATCTTTGAACGATAGAAACATTTTTTTTCGTTTTTTAAAACAATTATCTACTCTAGTTGTGCTTCGCGGCATGCACTTACGTTCTACTTATTATAATAATATATAAGGCTTTTAAAAGCAAATTATGATTTTTTAAATCAAATTTTGTAACAGCAAATAAATGGGGTTAAACCTCCTATCAATTTTGTTATACATATAGTTTTAACTATAATTTTCAATAGATATCCTTTTGATACACAATTGTAAGTATATTATAATAACGTTGCGTAAATTTATATGAATTCCAAAAACAGGCGCTACAGCCACATCGACGCTCTGTAAATATATATGTATATTTAATTTCAAGAAGAAATGCAATATAGGTACAACATTGTTTAAAATACTGGTAAACTTACAGACTACGAATACTCTATGAAGTCCTTTAAGTACATGTGATATGTATGTGTGCCTTAACAACTAGTTACTCGCTAAACTTTGATATGTTTTTGATATTCCTGGTCATGTACAACATGATAGTTGACCAACGATATGTATACGTTCCCTTAATACTAATTTATTATATTAAAGTCTTAATTATAAAGGAAAATTTTTCAAAGAACAAAGTAAACATTTTTTTAAATAAATAAATAGGAAGGTACTTAATTATATAAGTATACAGTCCTATGTAAAACTTAAAGATAAATTGATTGGAACATCTTAAATAAACAGTAAGAGTGTTAACCAACAGGACAGTCAGGGAGGAACATTTAGCTAAACACTGAATTATTTTACAAATCTAAATATTATGTTATCACCACAGCATTGACATTTTATTCTCTTACATTTATTTGGTTGGTCCGAACCCGCTCCTGACGTGACAAAAATCTTGTTGAAGATTTTGATAAGTATAGTTAATTATTTCGCTCTCTTTAATTTCGCACACAGATTTCAGAATAGGTATCAAGCAGAACCTCGACATGAACATTGTGCTGATTTCATTAGTCATGTTTTTTTAAAGCGACTTCCGACTTGAATAATTTAATTCTTATATCGCAGCGTGTTTCACAAATATTCAAATCACATGCAAAGACACTCAGACTCGGAACATAGCTCACACAAATGTTTGTCAAACCAGCGACCCGTCACGCTCAGTGGATTTGGCGTGGTGACCTCAATCGCTCGGCTATCCGTCCAATCAACTTCCACGCTGTCAAGTTCTTTGTTTTGTAGGTATTTATTACACACATGCCATCATTCACATATTTCTGTCATCAGAAGTTGGTTCGCCACAACCAAGTCTTTACCTTCTAATGTATATTTATATATATGTACTAGAAATCGTGTCCCTAAACATCAATATGTTTAAAATCTAGTTGCATATTTCTATAAATTGATAGTAACAGTGCAATTTGGATTATACACTTAGCCACTAAGAGTTTTAGCACGTTTCGGCTGAGAAAGTAATACTTTAACATTAATAGATCATTTTGGATAAGACATTCGTTATCAGACACATATTTTTAGGAAATTATTAACATTTCAATAATTTTGGCATTACTCTTACGTAATGACTTTTTAATATTTTTGCAAATCTTTAATTTTTTGTTACTGCGCTACGCCAGTTAATTAATCCAAGTTAATATTTTCTCAAATTTTATTAAATACATATTTAATTGTATTATATTGGACGTTGATATAGGTTTGCATCAATAAGTTTATAATATATATAAGGGAGAAGGCAATAACAAGTCATTTTAGTACTTTGAAACTCTACGATTCCTCATTTCTTTAGTCCATCCACGCTACAGGGTCTCGTAGCTGCTAGAATGGCTACGTGTCGTAGCAAATTATGTTACACATATTCCACAGTTCTTAGTTTACGTATTCTGCTATGTTTAGTTGTCTCTTTGACTAAATTGTATGAATCGCAGTGTTTCACTTCAGTCGGTCTAATATTAAATTCTAAAAGTTAAAACATATTGTAGAGATAGAACAACAAATGTATAAATATAATTTGTAAAAGCTCTAAATGTTATAACTTATACAACTATGTAAATTCATTGGCTAAGATATATATAGATATGTATTCGTGACCACAGTACTGGCTTTACGTAAATATCTACGTTGTTAACGTAAGCTGCTAAAGCTTTGTGCAAACACACATATTACATATATGTATATTCTATACCATAATATGTCATACATCATAGAAACAATATTAACATGACATATATTTTCCTAATCTTATGTAGAAAACATTTAATTTAACTTTTAATTCAAATATATATAAATTTTTTGTATTAAATAATAATAAATTGATTGAAATATAAGTATGTCTGACTAGAAAAGTTTTTGGTTTCAATTTTCAAAAAGAGTTAATAATTTGAGTAGAATTGAAAGACTCTTCTTGTAGACTAAGCTTTGAAGTCTGATCTCAAGTTCCGTGTCCTAGACATCCAGGCTCTACAAAACCTTTATTAAAATTTATACAATATTGAACAATGTTTATACAACTATAATAAATGTAGATATGTATATAATTGAGATCATAGTCTTTGCCATTAAAAGGACATACATTGATATGTTTCAGTTTCCTTACAATATTTAACATCAATATAATCTGATATATACTTATTATATAAATATTTAATTAAGAATAATCAACAAAAGGATAGTTGTAAATATTTAGAAAAGAAATATTTCTTACAATAATTGTGTGATCTGTAAGTATAGATCATTGAATAGTGCTTCGCAGGCATACATATCATTTTATATAATACCACACTAGATTAATCCCAAATATAATTTTAAGTCAATTTAAGTAACTTAAAAGGGGTTTCATAATAATACTTTTCTTCATCCACGACTTGCTTGTAAAGGGTATTGAGGGATGTACCGTTGTTATTTCTTTAGGCATAATTCTTTCTTTTGTCTAAAACACCAAACCTACAGTGCCTTTTCACATTTAAATCATACCAGTGCTGGTGCCATCTATTGAACGGGATCCTACCAAGAGTTCTAGCTAACCTTCTCAATTGTCTGGCTTACGCGCTTGGAACATCAGTTTCATGGAGTCGAGGGCTTCTTCTAGCGACTGCCTGAAGGCTTCTGTGTTGGTGACGCTCGAGGACGTGAAGGAGGATATGCAGAAGATGATGGAATCCTTCTTGGGGTTGTAGCTGCAGCCGTAGCCGTCGGGGCAGACCGCACCGTAGCCCATAAACGTGCCGTCAGTCGTGGTGGCCACCTGCGATAGATTGATAAATTAACAGATATATAGAACATACAAAGGTATGTATAGAAGAAATAGTCTTGATCTCTCCTACCTGACTAGTGCTGAGCTTGAACTCGATCATCTGTTTGTAGGTGCTATCAGAGAACACTGGCGGCAGCTCGCCGAGGGTCTCGCGCGCCGCCTCGCGCAGCCCCAGCAGGTGGTTGTCCAGCCCCTTGCCCAGGATGTTCGCCTCCATGATGGACGTCTGCTTACGAGCCGCCTCTTCGAATAGCTCCAGTTTCTTTTGCTCCTGTGTGAGGTGTTGCATTATTATTTTGCAATACTTAGTTGCAAAATGTAGAAGTGAAGAGTATATAGTAGTTTCGTTAGGCAGATAAGGAAAATGTATGTGCCAGGCGAACCTTCGGTAGTGTGAAGTTAAGTTCATTAATCGTAAAGATGAATCTTTTGTGATTGATTTTGAGTGATGTGAAGATACAGGTATAGAAAGTAATCAGATCGGGGTTTGAATTGGTGCTCGGTAAATGGTCGTATGTTCACTTTGTATGTTGGATTCATCGCTGTTCGAGGTGTGAAGCGTCATCCATTTCCAAAACAAAATTCTCACCCCATACAAATTGAAAGAAACCTTCTTCTGTCCGTCGTCGCCGGCGTCGCTGAGCGGCGGCGTCTCGGCGGTGCACATGGCGGCGGCCCACGCCAGCGCCGCGCCGTGCGCCGAGCGGATGTTGTCCACGCGACCGTTGCGGAAGCGTCGCAGAGAGGCCGACTCGTATGTGGTTACCAGGTAACCGTACATCCTGCCAGAGTACACTTTTATAGTCCACTTATCTTGCCGATGTTTTTTATTGGAACCCTTCATATTCGGCTTTTAAGTCAGCACTTACTTGTAGTAGGCATACTGCAACGCCAGCTGGATGTAGACGTCGGGACTGGTGCGGCAGGACTTCATGAACTCGCGTCCGTAGTTGCGATATGTGTACACCTTGTGGTCCAGATCGGCAATAGCCCTGCGAACAAAATTATCAGTATTTCCCCGCCTAGCAAAAAAAGGCCACAATGTTTTATTAAAATTCAGCTAGCGTCGTAACATAGAATACTGTAACGTACTTAATTCTTTATTGCATTCCACCATATAGGCTTAAGTGGTAAACATTTTTTGATGGGTAAATATTATGGACTCCTATATGAGACATTGATTTAGCTGTAGCCAGAGGTTGTTACCGGTCGAGGTCCCTGGCGGCCTGGTCGATGGCCCGCTGCACGTCGCCGGCCACGCTCCAGCGCATGGCCTGCGGCGCGGGCAGCAGCGCGGGCGGCGGCGCGGGCCGGGCCGCCACCTCCGCGCGGGCCAGCGCGCGCTCCGCCAGCCGCACCACCGCCACGCCCTCCGCCGCGCTGTGCTCGTAGCACATGCCCACCGTGCCGTCCGACGAGATGATCAACTGCTCACCAACGCAAATGTAGATTAGAGTACGAGCCATTCCAATATTTTGTATAGATGCTTTATTTTATTATCATTTTCTTCTGAAAATAACCTCGTACTTGAAGCCGGCTGAGACAAGGCCACGGTCAATTAGAGCATTAAACGATTATTAATAACTCCGCTCACAATCAAGACATATAATCTTCGATGTGTCCACAAGTCCCCCCCTCACCTGCACGGTCTTGTCGAACCACCTGTTGGCGGAGTGGTGTCGGGTGCCAGCGCCGTGCATGGCGCGCAGCATGGCGTTGGTGTCCGCGTCGGTGTCGGCGCGGTCCCCGCCCGCCTCGTCCAGGCACAGGATGCACAGCGCGCGCGAGATCAGCTCCATGTTCATGCGGTTCGTCTCATCTAAGACATAAAAATACATCTAAAGCACATTTCTTAGTGTTATTGGAAAAGAAAATTAAAAGATCATCATCATTCCCCTGCCCTTATCCCAATTATTTTATTTGGGGTCGGCGCAACATGTCATCTTCTTCCATACCTTCCTATCGGCCGTCATCTCACAAGAAACACACTTTACAGCCATATCGTCTTTCACACAATCCATCCATCGTTTCTTTGGTCGTCCTCTTCCCCTATATCCATCCACATCCATGCTTAACGCTTTCCTTACCACATGATTTTCATTCCTCCGCATAACATGCCCATACCATGACAGCCGGTTACCACGTAGTTTCTCTGTAACCGGTGCCACTTTCAAACTTCCCCTTATATACTCATTTCTTACTCTATCCGCTCTCGTAACACCACACATTCCTCTTAACATTCTCATCTCTGCTGCATGCAATTGTCTTTCATTCATCCCTTTTGTCGCCCAGCACTCTGATCCATACAAGACAGCAGGTCTGACAATGGTCTTATAGATCTTCCCCTTAAATTTAAGGGGAATGTGGGGGTCACAAATCGTTCCCGTTACCTGCCGCCATTTCATCCATCCTGCGTTAATTCGGTGCTTAACCGCCCGATCTATTTCGCCATCGCTCTGAATGAATGAACCAAGATACCGGAAGTCGGAGCAGACTGGAAGGCGCACACCATCAAGCTTTATAGCTTCAGGACTGGAGAGACCGCCGAAATCGCAGAACATGTATTCTGTCTTTGTTCTGCTGATTTTCAAGCCCACACTCTCCAGCTTCTGTTGCCACACCTCCAATCTGCTCTGGATCTCGGGTCCATTTTCCCCAACCAGAACAATGTCATCGGCAAACAGCATGCACCAGGGTGCCTCTTCCTGTATGTCTGCCGTAAGGGCATCCATAATCAGCAGGAAGAGGTAAGGGCTTAATGCCGACCCTTGGTGCAAGCCCACTGCCACACTGAACTGGTCGGAGTTGCCAGCAGACGATCGGACGTATGTACAAGATTGCCTGTACATAGCACGAATTAACTCCACATACTTTCCAGGCACACCTTTCTCTTTCATAGCCCACCATAACACTTCACGAGGCACCCTATCATAAGCTTTCTCGAGGTCAATGAATACCATGTGCAAGTTCTTGTGCACACGTCTGTACTTCTCGCACAGTTGACGAAGTGCAAAGATGGCATCCATTGTCCCTCGACCTGGCATGAAACCAAACTGGTTTTCAGTAATCTCACTCTCTTCTCTCAATCTTTTCTCTAACACCTTTTCCCATACTTTCATAGTATGTGACATGAGCTTTATCCCCCTATAGTTGTTGCAATCTTGAACATCCCCTTTATTTTGAAGATGGGCACTAGCGAGCTGGTACACCATTCTTGTGGGATGTCTTCTTCATGCAACAACTTATTGAAGAACAAAGTCAGCCACACATATCCTTCATACTTTAGCACCTTCCATACTTCACCTGGTATTTCATCCGGTCCCAAAGCCTTACCATCTTTCATGCCTTTAACTGCTGTCATTACTTCCTCCATGCTAATTTCTCTTACCAATCCCTTATTAACCTGTGCCTCTTGAAGTATACCATTCCAGCCATTCTCTTCGTTCATAAGTTTTTCAAAATACACCTTCCATCGCTCTTTTATTTTGTCATCTTCACATAATAAATCTCCACACTCATCTTTCATGCATTTCATATGTATTACATCTCTTGCTCGTCTTTCTCTCTCTTTTGTAATTCGGTAGAGTACCTTTTGGCCAATAGGGCTATCTAGAGTTTCGTATAACCTCTCCTGCGCCCTAGCCCTGGCAACTGCTACCGCCTTCTTTGCTCTCTTCTTGCATTCATTGTAAAGTGCCTTTTTCTCATCTTTCAAACTTGCATTCATAATTTCTACCCCTTGCCATTCTTTAAACGCGGCCTTTTTTTCTTTAAGGACGTTTTGTACCTCTTCATTCCACCACCATGTATCCCTGTCTATCAAACCTTTACCTTTTGACTCTCCACATACGTCTTTTGCGCTTTCTCTTATACACTTTGCCATCTCACTCCAGCATTCATTCACAGATTTTCCTTCCATCTCACTCATTTCCGTCATCTTATCCACAACTTGATTCCTAAACATAGTAGCACATTCTTCCTTCTGTAACATACGCCATCGTGTCTTTGGGGGGGGTCGGTGTTTCCTGATTTTGGGCGAGACACTAAATTTGGCCTCCAAAACAATCAGTCTGTGTTGGGTAACTAATGCTTCGCCTGGCAGCACTTTGCAGTTTTTAACACAGCATAGACTCCTTCGCTAAGAAAATTAAAAGATAATCCCCAAAAAATCTCCTGTTGTCAAGTCAAGTTACGTACCGCTTTTTTCTGATTATAAAAAAATATATCTAGTATAAATAAATGGGGACAACATCACATACATTGTTCTGAACCCAAAGTAAGTTGCTAAAGCACTTGTGTTTTGGAATTTAGATACAACGAAGGTTGGTAGAATGGTTATCTAAAAATGATTCCTGGAATTATTTTTACATAACCATTACAAGAAACGAAAATAAATCGAAAAGTGCTCGAGCCGAATAAAGCCGGAACCATATTACTGAAAGACAAAATAGTAGGATGTCTGAAGTCCTGCAATACCTTTAATGAGTTGTTCCCTGGCGCGCGCCCACTGGTCCCTGTTCATGGAGGTGAGCAGGCCCACGCGGGGCGCAGGGGGTGCGCCGGCCGCGTCCACCATGGCGTGCAGCAGCTGCGCCTGCATCTCGCCCGCCGTCAGCCGCCCGCGGTCCGCCGCCTTCACCGGGATCGGGTAGAACTGGGACAATTTCAATTACTGTTACTAAAATTACTAGCAATATCTAAAGGTAAAGACTTCAAAGTGCCTAAAAGTGTACGTACATCAGAGCAGTCGTTGACATAGGGGGCAGACAACATACTA
This sequence comes from Trichoplusia ni, assembly GCF_003590095.1. NCBI lineage: Eukaryota > Metazoa > Arthropoda > Insecta > Lepidoptera > Noctuidae > Trichoplusia > Trichoplusia ni. The sequence goes on along the minus strand of NC_039481.1, from coordinate 17,156,336 downwards.
AATTGTCATAAACTAGCTCAACCGTAACCACCTCGTTAGGTATTGGTCCACTTACGTAGCCTATAATACCTACTGACTGATAAGATGAATCCAGTATTAAAATTTCACTTATTTCACAAACTCTCCCTCTTTACAAAATTGTCATACTTGAATTGATTTGATGTTTACAATTAGACAAAATGGCTTAAGTGATTTCGTGTGTTCGTGAGACTGAGTTATGTTTTGCAAAAACTATTAATTAGAAACGAAGTAAATTTTTTAACAGAAATGAAAATCAGTCAAAATTGTAAAGGATGACAAAAGGAAAAAACTGAAGCATTGTTCTTTTGGTCATGTTTTACTTTTTCCGTTCATTTCGTCCTCTCGGCAGGAAGTTTAATTCATGTTTCTTGTAAATGGGCTCGTATCACTCGCGATCGGCCAATCGCGTCGTTCTCACGCCGATAACAACACAATGGGAGCTCACCACTGATTACCGCGCTGCGAGACCTATCCACCACATTGGATTACTTACACCACTAAGGGAAATTACAAGATTTTCACATTGAAGAAGCGTTCTATCTAATTAATGATTTATAAATTTGGCTTCGTTATGAATATACATTGTTTTGCACCAAAATGTAATGGGCTGAACAGAATAACTACTTAGACATAATCAATATGTAAAACAAGTATCAAATAGCCTTTTCCACCTGCAGGAACATCCTTTAAGCATGAATCACAAAATTGCTTTTTGTATGAACAACAAACAAACAAAGGAGCAATAAAGCACCAGCTTCTATTCTAATTAGTAGCTTTCAATTAATACTTAATTAGTATGTTTATTGCTTGACACCTGCAGCCCGTTTATACAGAATCATATTTAGTTTACAAACAATGTTTGCCGCATAGACCAGCCGAATGCAACAAATATAAATTTCGACCACAGTATAATAAGTTATTCATATTTGTGGACGTTTTGTTAACTAAGTTTTGTGCTTAAGTGATGAAGTGCACCGCAGCACGTCTAAGTGCTAACTCAGTTAAGGTCCCGCTCCCCAATAATGGAGTTAAACTTGTTACGTTGGGTTTACTCAACGAGTCTTCGCGTAATATCATTTTTGTATAGAAATATTATTATACTAGGGAGCCGCAGTTTCTGAGTGATTTAATTATATAAGTTTGATAACGAAAAACAATTATTGTGTGAGAGATCTGTCTGTGTCTATAGATATTTATATTTTTAGGTCTTTAATACTTTGATAGTCATTTCACTTTAAACTTCTAATTCATAGTTACATTTAATCCAGGTTGTAAGTTAGTTAAATTTACCTTTGTTTAAAATTTTTAGGTCACTAAATTATTGGATCGCAAATTAATCTCCATAAAACACACATTTCTCAATAAATATGTTATCTGAGCCAATTCTTTATGGCTATGCTTAAGTTAGTGTCTAAGTGTCTATCATGTAACTCACATAGTTCCTGCAGGCCACTACGACGAGTTCCTCCCCGTCCTCAGCGGCGGCGGGGGGCGCGCGCGGCAGCTCCAGGCGGTCGCGGCCCACCTCGGGGATGCGGCACACTCCCAGAAGCCGGTAGAACTGCTCCATGCACAGCGGCTGGCCCTTCTCGCGGCTAGTCGCGCGCTCCAGGGGCAGCTCACCCCTATCAAACAACATTTAATGTTAGTTTCTGCTCATACGTTACGACTCGCACTTTGCCGTTTGTCCAATAATACTTTCACTTCTGTATTTCCCTAACCTGTCCAGCATCTCCTTGTAATCCAGCAGGTCGTCAATGAAGAGCGCGCCCAGGTCGGCCACCTCCTCCATCTTAGCGAAGTGCCGGCGAGGGAACACCATCCCCGGGTTGGAGTTGATGGGCAGCGGCAGCCGCACCCTCAGGTACATGTCGTCCAGCCACCAGTCCGTCACCTGACAAATATTTATCATCAAATTGACGTTTTGAATAAAAGCCAGCTCATCTCTTCCCTGGCTAGAGAGAGACGGGGAATAGAGAGGGTTTTGTGGTGCAAATCGTTACAACAATTTCAGACCCTTTTAGTTGAGAGCGTGGATTAGCTGATGGACCTACGAGATCCACACTACCGAAATAGGGCCTTGTTTCAATGCGCAATTGTAGACCATAAAAATGATTTTTCATATGCGGGGATCGAACCTACGGCACATCGCAAACAGTTTCGGTGGCGTCTTTTTCGCGACTAGCCGAACAGTAAGTAGGACGGGGATACCGGACATTTTCAACTACCTGACTCAGGTATTTTGTAGTAAATAAATAGTTGGAATCGTTGAAATTATACTAAAAACAATATGTTAAGAAACTGAATGCATGTATTAGCTTCATAGAGCACAGCCTTACATAAAGGAGTTAGTTCTCCATTATTTCACTCACAAAGTATACGAGCATTATGAGATACAGTCTGAGGCATGTCGCAGTTACAACAATACACAAATCGTTAAATCTTCCTACTATAACCTTGATAATTTATTTAGAAATTAAATAAAACAAGACAATATATCACTTAGAACATATATTGAATTCTTACAAAAACTTAAAAATATTGATTATAAGATAAAGTTGGACTTAAAAAAAAAATGGTTCTCCTTGGCCTCGGTGTGTTGGGCTCCTGCGTGGTGGAGCCGTCGCCGTCTTGCCTGCGCGGCGCCGCGGGCCGCCCCTCCTCCGAGGACACGCGCTTGCCCACCATGTGGTCTAGCAGCACAGTTTTTTCCGTTGCCTTCACGAACTCAGAATTATATAAGTAGTTCCGAATTGAATCTATCCTGTCTTTAAAGAATTTTGGCTTCTCGGTCGTACGCCATATTGGTCGATCTATGACATTGTTTATTCTTGATTTTCTTGAAATCAATCCAATTCTTGGGACAATATTTTTATCTGAATTTGATGGCTTGTTTTGTTTCACGGTATCGAAGTGGTCTCCAAACATACTGTCGGTATGTTTCATAATTAATGGTTTAGGTCGCACTTTATATTTAACTCTGGATTTATCGATAGTATCGAATTTAGGTCTCAAAATAGTGTGTCTTGGAAATGACGTGACAGGTCTGTTAATAGCAGGCCTATTTTTAAATAGGTTCCGGCTTGTAACAAACCGATGCTGTGAAAAGAAATCTTGTGTATTCATCGTCATGACTTCCATTCTTCTGTTTCCTAATTTCATTCTTTTCATTGGCTTTATTGGCACTTTAGGCGGAGGTACAATTTTTGAGGCAAAAGAATTTAGTTTTCCGAATGGACTCAGAAGCGAACCTTTATTGAAATTCATTTGTTTGATATTTTTGTTTACTATATTTTTATGTAAGTTTCTGTTGCTGTTAACACCTGGAACTGTATTTTTGGGAATGTCATTGAAAGGTGGCTTTTTATTCTTTTCAACTACAATATGTTGACGTGTTTTATGTGGTTCAACGGGTGCGCGTGGCTTTGTGATCGATTTTTTTACCGGATCTGTGTGTATTTCAAATAAGCTTCCGTTGTCTTCCTTATGTAAGAACACATTATTTTTTACTTCTTTTTGTGGTAACAAAGGTTTGGGTATTTCAACAGTGTGTTGGATACTTTTGAGGGCTCCAGTCGGTCGATTTGAATTGGTGTCTTTTGTTGGAGCTACATTAAATTTATATTCAATCTTAGGTGTATTCACATTATTATCTTTATGTGTGTGTCTCTCACTTTTAGGTAGTTGAGCATTTTTCAAAAAATCAATAATATTTGAATTTGTAACAGTATTTTTAACTGAAGCTGTGCTGTCATTCAATGTTAACATGGGAAGTAAATCCCCATTGTCTTGTAAGTGGGTGAACACGTTACTATTGACTTCTTTTTTTGGCAATAAAATTCTATTTTCTTCAGTTGCTAATTTCCCATTTTGAAGTTGTAAATTTGGAGAAACACTTACATTAAATTGGATCGGATCCCTGTTTTCCTTTCTCGGCATGAATAAATTCGTTTGGACTTCTTTAGGTGTGTATGGATGTGAATTTTTGTTCTCCCTTAGAGCAATAGAATTAAAATCAAAATTTGGAAGTAAGTTTTCACTGACTCCTTTTTGTGGAATATAATTTGTATTAAGTTTATTCTGATATGGATTATTATGATACATAGATGATGTATGCAAATTATTGATATTATCTTGCCTCGAAGTTACACTTACTATTAAGGGTGATACATTTTCACTGTTTTCATTTAGCGGAAAGTAATGTTTGTTTTCTTTTTTGCTTTGAACGAAACCACTGTTGCTTCCAACGGGTACATCTTTGAAGGGCATTCCTTCAAATCCAAACGAGGGTCGTAAATTGGTAGGAAACAAACCACCCGTATCCTTTTTGTGCGTAAACAAATTCATGTGTACTTCTTTGGTTGGATGCATGTTTTGTTCTACCATCTTTTGATTTTTTATCGAAACTTCTTGAGGATTTTTGTGCGTAATCTTGTATCGAGAATTATCTTCAAAGTCTACAGTTGACAGTAAATGCTCCCTTCCTCCTTTTTGCAAAACTAGATTTTTATTTATTCCAAGAGTTTGTTGCGGATTTTTATGATGTGCAGTTGATGGATACAACTTGTTATTATTACCTTGCGTTGATGATACGTTTACAACCACGGGTGATACATCTTCACTTAATGGGAAATAGTGGTTGTCTTTTTTATTTTGAGTGGAAAAATTATTAATACCTTTAATTTGAGGGGAATTTCCTTGAAATCCATACGAGGATTGTAAATTGGTGGGAAACAAACCCTCATTATCCACCTTGTGTTTAAATACATTCATGTGGACTTCCTTCTCCGGGTGAAAGTTTTGTTTACTTTCCACCACTGGCGATTGTGACACCGTTAAGCTTCTGTTTTTAATGGCAATTGGAGCAATATTATTAAATTCTACAGTTGGCAGTAAATATTCTGTTTCTTTTGTTTGAGAAACTAAATTTCTGTTTATCCCTAAGGTTTCTTGGGCGGTTTTGTGTTCCGGAACTTGACGCAAATTAGTAATGTTACCCTGCGTTGGAGTCACAACGGCCGGAAAATGTTCACCGTTTTCGTCTATTGGAAAGTAATGTTTGCTTGTTTCTTTATTCGGGACAAAAACGCTATTTATTACCATAGTGCGTTGAGGATTTTCTTGAAATCCAGATGAGCTTAATAAATTTGTATTTTTTTGTTTCCCAGGATCAGAGTTATAATCCGCCATTTGAACAAAATTATTACTGTATTCGTTTTGGAAAAAATAATTCATATTTTCTACATAATTCGGGTCTAATTTTATTTTGGCTGCTTGTTCATGGACGGGTGCTCTAACTAGTCCGACAGGCACGTTAAAAAATGCATCCAAATCGTTTTCAGCCTGCGGTGCACTGATCTTAGAGCTAACTATGGGAAGCAAATTCGTGCCGTCTCTTTTTTGTGGTAACAAATTAACGTTGGTGCTATTATTCGTTTTAATGCTTTCTTGGAAGTTTCTTAAAAATCCGTAAGATTTATATGAATATGTGTTGTCTTGATTGTCTTTAATTGGCGTAGTGTTTGTATTCAATTGCAACATTGGAAGTAAATATTCACCGTGTGAAACAGCACTATTTTCTATTAAGTTTTGAGGTAATTTTGTACTTTTTGATATGGTTTGATGAGAATTCTTAAAGAATTCAAGTAACGGCTGTGTATCTTGACTATCTTTGAATGATATAGTACTGATATTCAAATCTGTTATTGGAAATAAATTGTTTTTATTCTGTGGAACTTCTTTAAAATTTCCGGAATCCGTTGGTATCACAACTTTTTTCGTATCAATACTTGGCTTTTTATGAGCGATTGTATCAAACACTGAAGCTGAATTCGTATTTACAAATTTAATAGGTGACCCACTTATATTGAAATCCATTATTGAGAGTAAATTTTTATTTTCTCCTCTATCAGGAAATATGTTACTAGTTAAATCAAATACCGGATCTGAATATTCTTTATTTTTAGGTAAAGCAGTGTCTTTAATTAACTCGAATGAATCAGCATTGAATTCAGAAAAATTATTAGTCGATAAATTTTGATTGATTTTCAGTTTTGACCGAATCTCTTCATTATGACTCAGCACTGTCTTTCCAGTAGCCATTTCTTCATTAGAATCAGAAAGTATTGCTAGGGTATTGTCTGAGTTTGGTTGGCCATTAATCAGGAGACGTTTATTTTGATTAACTCTTGGAAATGGCGAATTGTTCTTGTTACTTTTTTCATCATCAGCCATGGTTTTGCTATTCATAAGTAATTTATTTCCAGGAACGAGCTTTGACTGGGAATTTGTGTAAAAGTTTAATAATGGTGGTTTTCTATTTATTTCTCTCGTAATTTGATGTTTATAACCAGTTTCAGTATTAAGTTCCATTAAAGGCAAACTCATTAGTGTACCGTTGGTGGCTTCATTATTAGTAGTTTTTGATGTCAAACGTACATTTTTTGTTAATTTTTTTGGGAAACCTAAATAAGTTTTTTGATTGTGTGTCATTGTTTGTTCTGTGCAATTGGCTGCTTTTAGGGCAGCTATGAATTCAGTTTCAGAACTGAATGTTTTTTTAAGACTTTTTAAATGATTGCACGATTTATTGAGCCCTTGAGATTGATAATGTGGTTTTTCGTAAATCTTTTTATACATGACTGTGTTAAATATAGGTTGACTGTCAAATTTAAGCAATTCAAGATCTTCCTTTGTAGTTGGTCTGTATGTGTTATATCTTATACTTTTTGTTACTGCAGCTGGAGAAGCTCGTACAGCACTTGGTCTATGTATGCGTGAACTGAATATATTAACACCTTTTTCTTCCCTCAGCTTGCCATTCTGAACATTGGATAAAAGTTCTTGCAAATTGCTAGTGATAGCATCTTCCACGTTTTTTACAAACTTATTTTTTGCTTTATCATCAATAACTTTGCTGTTTGCACCAAAATATTTGTCATCTTTATGTGAATTCTTACTTTTATACGTTGTTGATATTGGTTTAAGTTTGGTGACTTTTATTTTGGATAATTTAGGTGTGTAAATATATGAAATGTTTTTGTCTGCTGTGCCAATTTTAAGTGCAAAATTTATGTTAGTTTTATTATTTTTACTTATTGCTATTGAATTAAATCCATTATTTGCATGTGATATATTGTATGAAGGAGACGTATTCTCAGTAAGTTTTTTCTCGTTCACATTTTGACTGAATAGTTGGGTATAAGAGTTAATGGTATCTGATGGGTTCGTATAAATATTAAACATTTGTGTAGTGCTCTCTACAACGTCCTGCTTGCTGCTTTTAGATTTGCTTAGTTCGAAACTGTTTGTAAAGCTATTAATTTGTGTTTCGACAGGCACCAAACTTAACGTAGTAACTCTACCCTCACTTAAACTGGTGATGTTCTCTATGAAATCAGTTTTTTCTTTTCTGTTATTATTATCAGTATGCATATTTAATGTCGTGTACGCCATAAATATGTTGTCCGTTGAATATTTCAATTGCTCTTTGTTTTTATCAACGCCCCGAGTTAGAATGTTTTGCATTGTATATGGGTCTAAAAGGTAAATTTTAGAACCTATCATAGTCGTGTCGACAGGTTCCAATTTCATTGGAATTCTCGTAGTTTTCTGGGTGGATAGAATGACATCCATATCGTTTTCGCTATCTTCAGGCGTTTTTGTCGTTAGCATAAGAAGTATGTTATTTGTAGCATTTTTTGTAAGGGGCGACCCGTTGTCTATATCGGATTTCGATTGGTAGTTTTGGTATGTTCCTGTCGAAATAGGGTTCGATTCATTATAAGCTTGATTGTTTTGATGTTCTGAGTGTTCGTCACTTGAGTCTTCATAGTAACTAAAAAGTGTCGTTGTATCAAGTTCGTTGATTCCATCCATTAAATCATCCGTATGGGTACGATTTTTACTTGTTATGTATTGGTCATTATTGTAATCATATTCTGGTCCCCTTAAAGTTGAAATATCTCCAAAGCCGGGTGATCCCAAAGCCTTTTTCTGGGAATATTTGTCTTTTTCTAAATTATTTTCCGTGTATATGTTTTCATTTAAGTTAATCTTATTATTATTATTTGTGGGTATTTTTATCATGATGTCTGTTTTCTGAGTCTCTGATGATGGTAAGTGGTTTTCAGTATCTTCTAAGGTTGTCTCTGTCATTTGCACTAATTTAACACTTGTAAAGTTGTGTAACCCAAATGATGAGTAAGTCGTGTTCTTTACATCATAGGCTTTTGTTGATGTACTTGGTAATAATTGTGAAAACGATAAATCAATTTTGGAAAAGTTTCGTTCTTCAGTTGTTGTTTCTCCATAAGGAGTGCCAATAGTATATATCTGGTCCAAAGACGTCAATCCGCCAAATTGGTCAGTGACTGTTTTATTAAAATATTCGTTTGTCTCATCAGTATCCTTTTCACTAACTGTTGCTGGCTCTGTGACAACCGGAATCAAATGCGTGTAAGGTGACGATTTTCTATCCGTTGATGGAGTCGCTGTCGATTTCTCTTGCTTCTTTGTTATGCCGTCTTTAAACATTTCCTTTGATACGTTTTTTATATTATTTTTAATTGTATAAGTAACTAAGCCGGTTCCCGTTGGAAGAACATTGAGCGTTCTATTGATTTCTTTGTTCAGTTCATGTTCTGGCTTGTCTTTTGCTTGATCCTTTTTATTTGAGCTTTTGATTGGTAAAGTATGCGAGTTGACACTTGATTGAATAGTTGTTGAACTACTCATATTATTATTGAAGAGCATTTCGGATGTGGTAGGTATTTTTGATTGCTCGTCATCGTTATTGAGCAAGTCCTCTAAATGTAAAGCATCTTTTTCTTTCGTGGTCAGTATGAGAGGAGAAAGTAGTGATCCTACTTCTAAATAATTTGGTTTATTGAAGGTATTGTTAGGAATGCCCTTGGAGCTGTCAGCAGAAATATTTTTGTCTTTAACCCCTGAGGTTTTATTAAAAGTCCTATCGAATATTATTGTTGCAGTCTCTACAGTAGGGATAGCATCAATTGAAGACAATGCTACTCCTTCACTTTTATTTACGTCAGATTTTATATTTGGCTGTATAGCGATCTTTACATTAGACAAAACCTCTGAGTTGACAGCTTTCAATTTATTTTCTGTAAAATTTCTTGAGGCAAACTTATTTATATTTTCTTTAATTAATATTGAATCTATAACTGATGCTTTGGGCGGGATCTCTTGTTTATTTGTTATTATTTTTTGAGTTTCGTTACTTGTATCTATATAATCACTAAATTTATCATAATCTTGGTCTCTGAATGTTTCCAAATAGGAAACACTGTCCTCATCTTTCATTACTTGTGTCGGGTTAGTTGAACTTTTATCGTTTATTAAAAATGTACTTGATATATTGAATACCATGATTGTTGTTGGTGTTACTTTTCCAGTAGCGGCTATGGGAGACTGTTGACTTATTTCAGTTACTTCTTCAATTTTATACAGGTTTTTTACTTTAGTCGTATTAACAGTTAATTGAGCTTGATATGTGTTGTTATCTTTATTTAAAGTATCATAGTATGAACTTATCCGGGAAACACTTGTTACTTTGTTGCGGTTATGGAAATGTAATTTGCCTGCAATATCGCCAAATGTTTCGTTTGTAGAAAAGGTTAGCTCACTCTGCAGATTAGGATGGTGTGCATTATTTTTACCTGACAAGCGAGAAGATGTAATATTCATGTTAATTGCAGACTTATGTTGAGAATATTCCAAGATTAACTTTTTATCTGGTTCTGATCGTTTAGTAGTCGAATGGTAAAGATTTGCAGTTAGTCCGTTGCTAATTATGTTTTCTTTGTTATCTGTAGTACTTGATACTTCATCAAATTTAGTTAAATATTCAGTTGTTATTTCATTTGTTTGCGAAGAATCTCCTATTGATATAGTTTCAGATACGGAAGAAGTTTCATGGAGATCAGGAATGGCTTCTGTTTCGTGATTTTTCATGCTCGTGTTATCATATTGGCTAATTATATTGTCGTTTGTATCCTTAGTTCCCGTTGTTTCTTGATGAAAGTCATTAACTTCTTGCGCTAGAGTTCTAGTTGTAAACTTAGATTCTGTTGTGTCGACATAGTTATCTTCAGTCACATCTTTTTCTGTAAATCTTGTTAAAGCATCAGTAGTCATATCGCTTGCCATTCCATATTTTTTGCTTGAAAATGGTTTTGATACGAAGCTTTCATTATCGTAATCATGCGTAATTTGACTGTAGGGATTTTGTAAAGTAGTATGTTCAAAATAGTGTACTTTGAAGTTATTAGTTTTGTTATGAGCTTGCATTTTTTCTTCATGTAATTCAGTCAAATTTTGGAAAACATTTAAACTATTGGTCACTATATCCTCTTTAGTTGTAGAGCTTTCAGTATTATTTTCTTTGTAATTGAGATAATTCCCAATAGTTACTGGTGACGATACATTTATTTTGTTAAAGACTGATGTAGCCAAAATGTTTGAATTTAACAAAATATCGACAGTATATTTCTCTGTTAAGTAATTCGTGTTATTATTGTGTGTCATTGCTACTTCAGGCATATCACTTGTACTGTATAATGGTGTTTGAGAATATAACTCGTTGAACGGTGTATTTACTTTATAAAACTCCGACTGAGTTCCTTTAGTTAATAGAAACTCTTTACTTACTTGAGAATATATTGTTGATTTTTTGATTTGATTGTTCTTAAATTGTGTTTGACTTTTAGGATTTGGTGTTGTCTTCTCTTTAGTCAATTGCTCTGTAACATTATTATTTCTGTAATTCATTTCAGTTGTATATTCACTTGCTGTGGTAATGATACTGGTATCGGTCTCTTTAAAATATTCGTTAGAATTCTCTGTAAACTTGGTGTTTACGTGATACATGTTTGGTGTAGATTCACGTACGATGTTTGTTGTTACACTAATTTGATTTGTTTTGAGCGTTTCATTAAATTGCCCTTTTAGGGGACCCCTCACAAAATTAGGAAGCGTTGTAACTTCATGCATAAAACGTATCGTTGTGTCAATGTAGATATCAGTATTGTTTGTTTTTTGTTTAGCTTGCAACAGATTTTCCTCTTTAGTTGAGCTTGATACTTGATCTTGATTCGTGACTGTAGCGGAATGTGGCAATACTGTGATATTTTTTAATTCTTTATTTTCTTCTGTTGATTCATTATTAAAAGTATACTTAAAACTGCTCTCACCTAAAGAAAATGGAATTGCCATTAATCGTTTTTTTATTTCATTATCTAGATTAACACTAGATCTCTCTGTTATTATTGCTACATCATCAAGACTTTTTGGAACTGTGCTAGTAGCTGATGAATTAACATTACTGTACGATAATGTAGTGTATTCATTATTTTGGACCATTATGTCTTCTAATTCATCTAATAACTCAACTTCCGAATTGTATCTGTTATCCGAGGTGTTAACCGATTCTGTGGTATTTATTACATTTTTTACTTTAGGAGGTAATGGCTCCGTAGAGTTCGTGATGCGTGTCTCTGGTAAAACATATCTTCTAATCATGGGCTCACTGTCAGTGGCTTGAGGTTTCGTTGAAATTGATACATGTTTTAAACTGCTCTTGTTAAAATATTCATTTGTGACATCGGTATCATTTATTGTGAGAATGAAATCATCCACATTGTCCTGAACGTCATTTAGCGTATCTAAAATTTCTGCAAGACGTAGTCCGTTTTTATTCGTTGAATCAGTATCAGTATTGATTTTAATAGTTGTTTGAATTTCCTTATTTTCCGGGGAAACACTATTTATTGTAGACGTAGATGTTTCAGCTAAGATTTTTTCATCAAATTCATTAATCATCGATTCAGATTCGTTCAAATTACCATCAAATAATAGATTTCCTTTAGTACTAGGGTTTGAAAAATCTGCTTGATTATTTATTGTGTGGACTGGTGTGATTTTTTCAGGTTTATGATCACTGTATTTACTGTTTTTGTTGTTGAGTCTTTTAGTATACGATGTTGTTTCGTTTAAGTATTTTTTCATAGGAGTTGAATCATTTAGAGTAAGAATGAACTTGTCTACATTGTCTTGGACTTGGTTTATATTTTCTAAAATTTCTTCGAAATTTACACCGCTCTGCTTCAAACCAATAGAACTGGTGGTTCCCAAAGTGTCCTCCATAAAATCCCTTTTTTCTTCAGATGTTAACGTGTTTTTCAATAATTTCGGTGTTGAAGAAACAGTTATTGAACTTTTAGTTCTTTTGTTAATTTCTTGTTTCAATTTGTGCATTATCATTTTTTTCAAATTTTCGTTATGTTTTAATATTGGTACATTAGTAGACTTGTCATGTATCGTATAGTTATTTCCTAAGTAGTCACTGACTACATTTCTCGTGAGTACCTCGGGAACACCAGGTTTAAATTTGGAATCCTTATCGATAGCTGAATACGGGACGTTAATGTTAATAGTTAAATATGGTTTCTTTTTTCTTTCTTGCTGTTGGCTTTTTGTTTATTGGTTAGGAAAGTCTCTGTATCAATGATCGTATTTCTTATTAAACTAACATTGTTTTTAGAAGAAACGCGTATTAAATCCTTAACCGTTTTCCGTTCACTAATTAATGCCGTAAAACTGTTTTTTCGTCTTGTGTCATTTTGGACTGCTAAAGTATTAACGCCTTTTCCAATTTGCATGTTATTAAAAGATCCAGATATATTTAGATGCATTGTATTTTCGTTGTGGTTAGTTGGGTTTTCGAAATCTCTTAAGTCATCAAGCTTCATACCCCAAAACATATTTCCACTTGTTATATTACTGGGTCTCTTAATTGTTTCATTTTGATAATGGTTGTCGTTTACATGTTTTATTGCAGTGAAATTTGTGGCTTCACTTGTTTCATCAAGAATGTGCTTTGGTTCCGGCAACAAATTTTGAGATATTTCTAATGGTTGAAATTGAGTTGGCTCTCGTATTACTTCGCTCCGTACGGTGTTTTCAGTATATGGCGAGCTTATCAAACGTCTATTATGAATAACATCGGTGTGAGATACGTTAGGAACGTCAGTTGCTAGTTTATCTATCTGCCCATTGGGGGCGATTGATGTGTTTGTACCAGCAAAATGTGCTGCTGTGTAATTACTTGAATATTTTTCAGACATTAATGTAGGTATGTTGATAGTAGAAACGGTTTCTGATAAATTAAGAGCGATTTGTTTTTTTGAAAATGGCATATTTACCGTCGCTACATCAGTCAGATTTTTAGAAGATGTTTTCAGTCGTTTATCTTTTTTGAAAATGGTTTTCGTTGGTTTTAAAGGAGAAGTAGCATTTCTTTTTAGCAATTCACTTATCTTGGCCAACTGCGATTTACTTAATTTTCTGCCTTTAAGTAACTTGTTAAGTAATTTTTTTAACGTTTTATTCCTGACCTTTGTTTTATTTGGTCGTTTAACTGTGACTGAATCATCGAATGTTTTAAAACTGAAGTCATCATTCGTATTACTAAAAACATCTTTATTGAACTTGGTACTATTACGGAACCTTTCACTTTCTTTTAATTCAAGAAGTTCTTTCATTCCAAGCAAATTTTTAACGCTCTCAGTGTTGTTCGTGAGACTATCTTTAAATTCTCCGATATGACCTTCATACAAATCTTTCATTGTATCTATACCAACTTCCTGTGTTAGTATACCAGGAATCATACTTCGGTGTTTGAATTTACGAGTACTATTTTCGACAGTTAGAGCTCTGAAGGTGGTGTTTATATTTTTATTATTTTTAGCTGTTTGCTGATGTGTGGTTTTTATATTTTTATTTTCAAACGAAGAAATTTCGGCGTTTTGTTTTTTAGCATTTGTTATCTTTACTGGTAAATTTCTAGATAAGTTATCAATGAAAGAATTCATTTCGTTTAGATTTTTACTTTCATTCTTAAATACATTGGATTTTCTGGTAACATTCGTGTTAAAGAAAATTATGTCATTGGTCTGAGGTTTGTTTGAATCGATTAAATCAATCAATTCATTAAGATGTGTGGCTGATAATTCCAAACTATCATTTTCATCTGCTGATGTTTCTTGTGAAAGGATTGAACTCACTGGTGCCGTAGATGCATTTGATATTATATCTAAATTTTTATTACTTGCCATTCCTAAATTTTGTTTATCGCTTTCCGACACTGAAAATTGTATTCCATTTTCACTGGCTTCTAACCCGACTTTTACATTAAATTCAAATGTAACAGGATTTTCAGTTTTTATGTTTGATTTGTGTTTTAAAGTTTCAACTTCGTTTTGAAGGATAGCTTCACTTTTCTTAAGCGTACCATTTATATCGATCACATCTGTTAGCGGCTGAAACTCAACTGTAAAATTACAAATTGAACTATTTTCGATGTAATTGTTATCTGATTTCTTGGCTTCATGTTCTTCTGTTTGAGGTAGCCTTGTATCGGATTTATTTAGTGCTTGATGTGGAGCTAATGCCGCATATTGATCTACCTTATCCGTTTCCTTGAAACTCTCTGTGTTGTCAGTATTTTCAAAATTACTTATTATTTGTGTTGAATTTTCATCCGTTGGAATATATGTATCCGTTATTTTGTACTGAATAGTAACCGTTTCTAAATTTGATTCAGCCACATTTCGTGATGAGTTCATAAAAGATTGATTGTTTTTAATTTGATTCGGCGCGATACTGTCCGCCTTTAAAGTTGCGCGTGTTAATACTCTTGATAACGGTTTTGTTGTTGATGGTGTCCAGGTACTTATTTGATTTACATTTACTTCTTCATAAGGTATTGATAAGACATTGTCTAATGCTGGCTCGAAAGTTGCTAAGTCGATAAGTGGACGATTTTGATTTTTAATCGTCTGTGAAAGAGGCGAATGTGTTGATGTGTCATGAAAAATATTTGCAGATACAACTTTTACAGTGGTCATCTGTTTTTGGTCCATAAATTCTCCTAAAGAGTATTCCTTTGAACTAGTGACTAATAAGTTGTTTGTTGTTTGGGCATTAGTAGAGGTATCTTTTGTTGTTACCGGTGCATCGACAGACTTATTTACTGTTGCCAAAATCTTTGAAGTGGCATTTGTTTGGATTAGTTTATTATTTTCCACGTCCAGTTTTACTGATTGATTGTCACTGATAATTTCGACAACATTGTAACTAATTCTCGACTTTCTGATTGGATATTTGGGATAAGTATTAACATTCATGTCATTTCGCTTTTGTATTTCTGAACTGAACTTATCAGTATCGCTTTGATTAGGGTTGCTAGTGATATTATTTTCCTCATGTCTTTTATTAACCGGAAAAGTATTTGAATAATTTCCCGTTAGTTTTAAATCAGGGTTAATAACTTTATTTGCTGTTTCATCTTCAATTTCTGAATAGTCAGTTTCATGGCCTTGTTTGTATTGAGTTGTTTGATTCATTTTCGTGTTATTGCTTACAACTAGAAGTGGTTTAACTTGTTCGTTGTCAGAGAGCACATTATCATTGATTGCAGTATTTAGAGGTCTCGCCTCTATATTTTCTTCAGTCGGTTTAGGACCACTTTCTTTAAATTGTTGAAGATTACCTATCGACATCGTAAAAGATTCGACTTCAGTTTCAGATGCACTCAATTTTGGCGTTGTGTTTCGAGTTATTTCTTCATTATTTGTTATGTTCGTTTTTTTCGTAGTTGTAATGTTGTTAATAATTAGGTTTTCGTGTTCAGGTTTAATTTCCTGACTTATGGACTTAGAAATAAATAAAACCTGGTTCGTGATGGTAGTGGAATTTGGCATTATTGCAAACTCGGACTCAATGCTATGATCAGTTGGAATAACGGTTATTAACATATTTCTGTTTGTAATGCTATTATCGAAATCATTGTAAGGCTTGAATTTTTCAATGAAATTAGATAAAACGTCAGAAGTAACATCGTTGTAGGCTTCAATTTGATTAATAACATTTTGGGTTGAACCTTTTACCGTCGTTGTTAAATTTGGGATATCTGTCGAATTTTCTTTGTTAAAGGAGCTTGATTCGTTGTCAGTTCTTATAAATATCTCATTCGTTTTAAATGAATTTGGTTGTGCTATTTCGTGCATCGGTGGTATTGTCGAAAAATCATCGTCTAAGTATTTTGAGGATCCCTGAGATACATATATTGGTCCATTGTAGTCGTACATTTTCGTTCCATTAATAGGAACAGTACTTGAATTTTTCAACGGAAGATTGTTTTCAGTTTTGTTTATGTAGTTTCTACTGAGATCATTATCAGATCCTATTTTATGCGATAGAACTTTGTTGCTCCCTTGTTCCGCATCTAGGTATTGTGGTGTACTACTATTCGTAGTTTCAAGCAATGATGTTAAACGTTTTTGTTTATAGGCATTCATTAACTCTCTTGGAATATTGTTTTCCGTAGATGTAGTAACCTCTTGTAATTCTATAGAGTTCAAGTCTGCAGCACGACTATACTCATTCACAATTGCAGTTTTAAAGTAGGATTGTTCTGTGCCCAAGTTAGTTTCTAGACTATCGGTTATCAACTGCGGTATTTGGCTCATTTCGTTCATTTCATAGTCAATGGTATTTTGTTTATCTTGCAAATAATCAGACTGCATCTTTAACCTAAGATTATTTCTTGTAGAATCATGTATCTGGGTTGTTTCTTCAATGTTGACTTCATTTGTATTTAGTAATAAAGAAGAAGTTATGGCTTGAGACCGATATGTTATTGTTGTGTTAGATTGTGCATCAGCACTCGCATTTTGCAAAACTTTAGTAAACTGATTACTTATTTCAAAACTGTGATGGTCCGGTTCAGTTGTATCAATTGTATCGGCATGATTATCAACAAATTCTTGATTCATATTGGACCGTAATACATCCTTTAGTGCCTCTGATGTACCCAAGACTGATGGAAAATTTGTAGCAGTATTTAATTTAACATCTGAACTCCATTCTGTTGTAGTTGATTTTAATAAATTGTCTAATTCTTCTGTATATTTTGTTAAATCAGAACTTATTAGTTTATGATCCGTGGAATATGAGATGAATGGGGTTGTTACATCTTGTCCTATTGTTGACACCGGATTCTGCCACAAATCGCTGGGTATTCGATTATCCCTCGTCTTGTTATTAAGATCTTGATTAGTATTTCTTTTAGTAGTTTGTTTAGACACAAAGTTATTCAAAAGCAAAATCGCACGAGTTACTTCACCTAGTTTTAAAGGGTCGTCTGAATTTGACACTAGTTGGTTGATGTCATTTTCATTGTTCTTTATTTGATTGTTTTGTGAAGAAGACAATTTTTCCGAATTTAAATTTTCCACATTGTTTTGGCTTTTTTCGATGTCATTGGTATCAGCCTCGCTTGGCCGCAGCTTAGTCTTCTCGTAGAGGTTTACTAGATGTTTTATTTTTGTAATTGTGTTTCTATAACTTCGCACTAGGTTCTTTTGATCTGTCGTATTGATATTTTTTACTTCAGGTTTAACCGTCGCTTTCACGTCTGAGTTATTTATGAAATCCTTATTGCACTGAGAAATCAGCGTACCATTATCACAACAAGTGTTAATATAATCTGTATGGTTCAGTTCCATGTGTATTTCTATATATATTTTTACGTAGTCGTGTTTCCTAATAATCTTGAATACATTCGTAAGATTATGCTTGTCACTTACTGCTAAAAAAATGTAGAGTGATTGTAAATTACAATCGGAAAGAGTTTCCGGTTTCGCGATGTCATCTCCTTTCTTATCGTACTTTGTGTCTATTATATCGATATCAATGGGAGCGGTAGTATAAAGCGTCTCAGTAACGTCTTCTTCAGGGACGCTAGGCTTTATCGATAGTGTTCCATTTGATTCAGGATGTAGAGTTAGTATAACAATAATATTATGCTTTAATGTACTACGCATATGAGGGTTACCTTTGCCGTATAAATTATACCTTTTTAAGGTATACTTGTGCAAGTGTTTCGTTTGTATTAATGCCTTAAATAATATCTGCTGCAGTTTGGACAAGGACGTGTTTTTTTCGATCGGTTCAGGTTCATGGCTGACGACTGGTACATCATGAGTATTATTTCTCTCATCCTTGCCACAGTTGGAGTGATTTAAGTATGTTTCTTCATCGACTCTCGTTTGATGGTTTCGATTAATTAGTTCTTGTTTTAAATTGAAACACGTGTTGTTGTAAATTTTTCTATAAAGTTCGAGTACTTTCCAGTCGGTGCTGCTTGATTCGGTTAATTCCAATAAACTGTTGTCTACAGTGAACTTCTCTTCCTTGGCTTTTAGCGTCTCGCGCATACAGACACACAGACTCTTCAAGAGTTTTATCGTTACATCGAGTAAATGCTCGTCACTAGTCGCGGCATCAACAGATTGCAGAATCTTCATCAACAAGGGGCTGTCACTGGTAGATAACGATGTTTTAAGTTGCACCAATCCATGATTTTGAAGCACTTGAGTTATAAGACACAGAAGAATTATAGTTTTGATTTTCATTTTAAGTAGGTAGTTGTATAGGCGTCATGTTGGTGGGGCAGAGCGAGGCCAATTGCAGAGAACAATAACGTTCACGTAACTATGTTTTGGGTAATGAAGGAAAACGTTAATCGCCCCGATAAGGGCGTCGGCGCTTGTTTTGATTTTCATCCGTCCTGCACAGCGTTCAATGTCTAATGAATCACGAAAAATAATGATTCACCGTGATTGAGATCATGATTCTTAAAAATGATGTCTTATTTACGATTTATTCTTTACGTGTCTAAATTTAGTTAAGGCATCGAGATTTCTCATTCTTAAACAGTAACTGCAAATATCTTTAAAAGCTACCCTAACTAATATTCCTCCTAAAACCAAATGAGCAGGAGCTGCTTACCCAGTTGTCCATCTCCTTCTGCCTATCCAGCAGCATTTCCTGCAGGCGCGGGCCCAGCTCCTCCATGAAGCCCCGCACCAGGCCGCGCGAGTGCTCCAGCGCCTGCTGGCTCACCACCACCGCCGCGAACTCCAGGTACGTCTCCATGGTGGTCTCCAGCTCCGGGACCGGGAGCTTCGGCAACTGGACATTCTGCAATAAACACGCGTATTCAAAACTACAGTCAGGCTTCTGATTCTTTAAAATGTTTCTGAAAGCCATCGTTTGTAACAACTTTGAGGTGCTTATTTCTGGTTTTGTAAGTTGCGACGTGCTTGTAGATGTTACCAAAACATTAAAGCATGTTTTTTTTTTGTTTAAAATTGAGATCAATTGTTCTTTACTTCGTAATGCAGAATTTGAGATTAACAATTGACTATGAGGTGGTCAGTGTGTTTGTTCTGAAAGCGGTGTTTACCTGGAAGTCCTCGTCGTCGGCTCCATACACCTGGGTGCTGAGCCAGCGCCGCGGCAGCGACAGCAGGGACTCGCCCCATGCTGGAACAATAACAAATAGTTATTAAGGTTTTATACTTCATCAGATGCGACTGGGCAGAATTATTCGGTATTAGCAATCTGTATTAAAAATTAAAGGTAAAGTTAGTCGTATGCACCTGCATATATAAGTACAAAAATGCCCAAATACAGGCGTATTGCTCTTAATTGTTTGTATTTAATCACAAATATCAACTTGGTCTTCGTAAAGCCCCTAGTCAAGTAGGCATTTGGATTAAAACGATTGTATATATATTTGTCGGCGGCTTGGGTGTTAGGATAGCCGACATCGGGATAGGGTATTCAATAAAACACATATTCAAGCCTCATTATCTCATTATCGTTTAATCCTAGCCCTATCTGGACATATTCCCAACAACGCCCACCCGTCACCGCTTGCTAAGCGCGCTGGAGAAAACAAACGGCGCAACAAACTCCCCAGCCTTGCGCTGTCCAGTCATTTAACATTATTTAGGTTGTTTACACAATCTATATCACAATATTAACATCTCTATCACTAACTACCTCTCAATAATTACTAACTTTAATCTTACGCAATAATCAATTAGTGTCACGACATCTTAAATCTTACAATCTACTATTCTTAATTCAAATATCTTGCGCTTCTATTTTCCAACCTGCCAGTATTGGCGCGAATAGTAGCTATGCAGGTCTCATGAATGAGGTTGCGGAATATTTATCACAAATGAGGTTTTAATTAAGATTTAGCACTTTATTCGTATAATCATCTCCGACATATTCAATGACAAATATTAAGCAGCAGAACAATTATCTTAAGCGGGTCGTGATACAGTTCAAGCGATCTTATATTCATGGGATGCTAAACTGAATGTAAATAGTTTTAAAAGTTTTAACTCCGCTACATTATTGATTTAAGTTTCTCGGTTGTGAGCTCTTTACCAAGCTTTTAACGTATGCTGTATCATGTAGCTCAGCTTTAGTGGGGGTGAACACAGCTGTTGTGTAGTTGAAGTTCAATTGTAGTTGACCACACATTTATGCTCAGTTAGACATTGGAATTGTTTGTGAACGATGTTTTTGAAAGCTTCGTTTTTTTCTATCTGGGTTTAATATATTAATTAACATTAAACAGTTGAGGTTCTATACTTCATTTCTCTCAAGGCCAACAAGTTTTTCATAAGTTAAATACATATATTGTACACACACACACACAGTACTTGCCTTCTATTAATAACTATAATCACCGCAACATTTGATTACGTATTATAGTTAACTGAAAAACGTGGACATATAATTATTAGACCCTTGTACTGAACATTGTAAATCCATTTGTACGTTGTGCCCGCAATGTCAATCACTGTGTAATTAGCGTTGTGGCGGCAGATGTCGGGACAAGAGGAACGGATCTGGCGAGCGGCGGCTTGCGGTCGTGTCGGGTTGTCGGGAAGTACAGCTCTGTCAACGTAGTGACGAGATATCGCCAAAACATTGTACTAATTAGAACCCTGCACGTTTCTCTTGGAATTGGAATTTCAATCTCCTAATAAAATGCTCTTTTTCCTAATAAAATTAGTTTTGAGCTCAGATCTAAAAAGGTTTAACTCTCTTAAAATATGGACAAACGTAATCTCGTGAAGTAAATTATGGAGCTCCCGTGTAGCTATACCACAAGACACTGACATCAGCTATGACCACTCTAATTACTTACAATATATTTGTGGGTGATTTTTTTTTTATCAGCCGGCGGCGGCCAGATCGCCTAGTGCGAGTTAGACACAACTGTTATAATGACTAGTAACGTTAACGCGATCGACTCTTTGGAAAAACTCGGCGGCATTCATCAGTTGACAATTGGCAACATTGTAGGTGCAAAATGCAAGGCAAACTTCGACTTTAATGTTGCATTGACTGTCTTCATAATAAGTTTTACCTTTATAATATTACACACAGGTTTACCTCTGAAAGACACATAAACACATAATCAAGTTGTCTGTAGTTCAGCAGTTTATTTCAGTTTGTACTTTCCGCGAGACATTAGTTCCCCTACGTAGGGGGCTGGGGGGGCAAGGAGGGGCTGTATTAGGAGATAGTGGCAATTTCCTGCGACGCCGCAGCTGTTTGAGAGGTTTACGAGTTAGGGCTGTACTGTATACGTGATACCAAGAAGACTTGTTAGTGAAAATACGTTAAGTGTTTTTGTCTAAAGGTGGCCCGCTTGGTACTACTTGTATTCGAGTCTCCTTATTGATATAAGTCAAAATCTATATTAAATAATAGCGGAACGTGAAACTTTTTACTACAATTAGTAATGTAGAGCGCGAGAATATACAAGCTACTGATAATGCTGTTAACGTTGTTGGCTGATCTAATATTTTTTGCATCATATAAAAAGAAATATTAAAAAACGATTTCCGCTCAAGTTGGCTGCGTGGCATTTCATAAAAAATCCATTCATTCGGGTACAAAACCCGAGCTTCAAGTTACGCTAAGTGGGCTATGTGTGGTGACCTCAACCACTTCTGACTGTGATCGGCATGCCAAGACGACGACGACTACGACGAAAAATTAAACTTTTATTTAAAATCAACAAGTGTTGATTTTCACAAACACAATAATTTTTAATTTTTTTCCGAAGGTCAGCCCACCTATAAGTATCTCAGTGTCAGGCGGCAGTCAGGCGAAATTCATTAGCCTCACCAATAAATCTTCGGTGATTAACTGTCTCGCCGGACCGCACCGGACACCACCGGAGCTCCCCACACCCACGGAGCGGGACTAGTGAAATGAATTCTCGACTGTCTTTATGACAGACTAGTTTCTAATGCCGATAACTTATTTTCGGGCTTTTTCTGTTTGAAGCGAACAAAAATATCAGTTTTAGTATGTTTGCACTAGAAAAGCCTTTTAAGTTCTATTTTACATTACAATACTTGTATTTCTTTGCCAGATGACGATTTAGTAAATAATATAGGGTTGTCAATATTTATGAATGAGTTAGCACCCATCATATCCTACGAAAATTTATACTAATTCAATTTTGTTAAATACCAAATGAAGGTAAATCGCCCTATATCAGTGACAAATCATGTTTCTCCCGCGTCGGGAACATCAATAAATAATGTCACTGTCACCGCGAGACAAACCGCTCCGTCAGTGATGTGACGATGCGATAAATTAGACGGATAGGTACAGAAGTATTCGGCTACTATTTTGTTGGCTTATATTATCGTATAGATCTTTGAAACAGCTGAAATAACTGTTTATAAAACGCCCTGAATTTATGCTAGGCTTTTCTCACTGAATGCAGCTCAATACTGCATTTAACACTGCAAACTTGCTACGTAACCTCCACAACTCATTCGATAACTCATAAATAAGCTTGAAACACAAATGCATAAAAATCTATTGCCCATCGCTTTCTATAACGTAAGTCACAAAAGCGTAACAAACATTTTAAGCCGAGTATTGCGACAAATGGGATAGAACGGGTGTTTTCACCTCGCTAAGCCTTTTCTATACAATACTATCAGGTGAATAAAAGCCTAGGACGTTCTCGAAGCTTCACAATAGTCTATTCAGTCACCTTCACCCGTTTAGTTCGGAGGCAGTGTGTTCGGCGCGGACAGCGGCATCGATCCGACGCGAGTGGAACTCCTTGCATATTCCACAAGTTACTCGTTCAGGGTAAATGCCAATATGTACCCACCCGAGTGGGTCCGACACATTAATACTACGATATTGTTCTAAGAAATAGTTACGTGTATTGTAATTGGATGGATTTTTCTGGGAAATATTATATTTATAATCAAATATAAATAAAGTATATACGATGTTGAATTGTTCCTTATGTTTTCGCCTGTACAATACAACACATCCAACATGATACCAATATAATAAGAGGTCGGAAAAGATGAATTATTTAATTGATTAGAAAAAAGAACGATGGAGAAAAGGCCTTGTAATGTTAGTATAGGTTAGGTATAATAATACTGCAAGGAAAACAATGCAGTGATGTACTCTCTTCTACAACTCTTGTTTATTTTGAAGTAACCTACACTGTTAAAAATATAAACACCTCAAAGTAGGACCAACATCTTGGGTTATCGAAAAGCGTTTATTAGCAAACTACAGCTTTACTTAATTCGTTTTAAAATATCATAGACTTAAACCGACTTATTTATGAAAGCAACCATCATATTTATAAAGGCGCCGCCCTCCCGCGGGTGTCCTATCATTAACAACCCGCAGGTGCTACTTCTCACGGAGCTCCTGTAAATAACTGTTAGCTTACACTTACCACTGTTCTCAACTTACTCCTGCTTTTGTTTATATTCACAATTTAAAGAAAATATTATGAAAGGCAAAATAATGTGAACTTGACTCCCAAAGCCCGGTTGTACAATGGGAATGATAACATTTTCTTATTTTACTCGCGTAGATATTTTTTACAAATTTGAATGAATTTCCCGCGGTAATAAATTGCTCAAAATATAGTGAATGGAACTTACTTATAACGAAACATCAAAAAACTATCAATCCGTCGGAAGAAAGACATTTTGTCTCAGAATGTTATACTTTCACAGGCTGAACTTTATTTTGCGAAAATAACTAAAGACTAAATTACAAAATTTTCTCAGCCGAAGATCATAATGTATTAAAACAAGCAAAATTTGAAAACAACCAATCCTGTCTGTCTCTATCAGTGCACACAAATTGGACATATCCGTTTGCATGCACAATATGATTTTCAGCTCCAAGACGGTTGCGGAATTCCAAATTCTTCCATTTGTCAGGTACTCTGTTACAGTAATCGACATTGATCGAGTTACCTCTTCCCTCCACGCGGGGGGGGGGGGTGCAACACATTACCATGCCCTCGCTACAGGTGCGGCCTCACACGCGGCTCTAACGGTACACCTGAATGTATGGGAGAATTATTACAAGTATCGCACCTAACGTAATAATAGCAATGGTATACGCCTCAAAGGGAATCATAAATGTTTATGATATGTATGTAAATGGAAAAAATGACAAAGGAAAGAAACTGACAAAATCCTAAGCGAAAATTGGTTTTCAACATGTCGGGATGTTAAGAGTTTGGGATATACCCAAGATTATTAAGTTTTCGGCTACAAAATACAAAAGATTTTGTGACGCCCACGACCCTAATTAGCGCAACGGCCACCCAAATTACAATAATCATAAAAAAACAAATCAACATTCAATCTGAATATTTTATTACAATTTGGAAATGAAAGGCTGAAAATATATTAATAAAGTGATTAACAGATTGTGATCACGTGACCCTAATGGCCTACACTCCGGTCCCACTTGATGGCAGAATGCCGTGCAGGGGGTCTGTCACCACCTCAACCAGCCCGACTGCCGTGGAAGGGAGATGACATACTATACTTCGAATATCACCATCCCGCTTCCACAACTACAGCTGACTTACTTTAAGAGGTGCTTTCAGGCCCTAGGTGTTGCGTACATGGTAGTCGGTTCGTGATGCGGCGGTGCGCGTGAGTATGATTACGTCAAGTTCGAAGTGCCCTCGTCATTAAGATGATATCTGTACCGCGTGACACAACCTGTGACACTCTGTGATGTATGTTTGTATTTTATTTTGGCCTTGATTTGTCGCGAACTTCGAAATGAGGACAGGGAATTGCCAGTCCGTTTAGATACTAGTTGAACTTTGGCTTACAGGTTTATCAAAAGACAGAGGCGGACACCACACCTCGTAGAGACACGAAGACTTTATCAAAAGTGTTTGTGCTAACGAGTAATTTTAGATATATTATTCTGTCTGATATCTATCGCACTGCGAACTTAATACAGTAGTTTACACTCGTGTTCAAATAAATTTCCATTCCTTATTTTAAAAACAATGAAAAAAAAAGGTTTTTATTATAAGCACAAATTATATATAGATTATTTTCGTCCCCGACATCTTCGAAACATAATTAATAATGACGTTAGCTACTTAATGTACAGAAACTTAATTACAAAGCCCCACAGGGTGACACGTATATCGCTGGAAAATCCCCACCTACTAGCTCACACTAAAAAAACCTTTTAAAACGGGAGCCAGTCGTAACTACGTTAGAGACCGCGCACGTAATACGTGAAGGGCTTTAATATGATAAAAAATGGCGACCAGCCGGGTGCGGGACAAACCTGATTATCTCATGTGATATCTGGCTACCCCCGAGGAGGAGCGAGGTGATACGCGGAGTGGGGAGCGGGGAGCTTACGAAGGATTTCGATGGCTTAAACAATAATACCGAAGTGTAAAAAGTACCACATATTTTCTAAATGCATAATATTTAAAAAAACGGTATCTTTTTATAACGATCTACTTACTAAAACTAATTAAGGAACATGAAGTTCTGATAATGTGAATTATCTTTAACCAAATAAATAATCTTAAGTAATTAACACGAAAACACACCACGTCGGAAAGTAATTAATGTTTATCCTGGTATGGTTCAATACCGTGCGGAGTCAATATCCGGTTTCCCGGTAATTTCCGCTTATCACTGACCTGCCTACACCACCTGGGGCTAAAGGGCGTTGTCATGGCAACCCAGGTGTGACCGCTAACTTTTACTATTTGATAACATGGAATGTAAATACTATTGGAATGTTATTACTACCTCTGTATAGGTACTGCAAAATTGACACTAAATCATGTCTCAACCAACATATTCAACTGATATAATTCGCTGTGAGTTTTTTATTTCCTAAACTCAAGATTCCAATAAAAGGAAATTATATGTATAAGCCTTTTTTTTTTTGGGAATCCTACTAAATTTTTTGATGTCAAATACTTTATTGATAATAAAGTTACAATTAAAGAGTGAGCTAATCTGCAAATGAATATTTAAAATTCACCTTATTCTTTAAACAGAACCTGTACAATACTGTGTACTTGAAATAGGCCAAAATCTTTTTTTTTAATTATTTCTGTGTCAGTTATATTGTTTGATGGATTTCCTTAAACTATACAAGTCTGTCTGCATCAGAACGAATCTAATGATTTTCATAAGTCTTTATATTCGTTTCTTTTTGACACACCGAGAAGAACTTTTAGCACCTGTTTCTCAATCACTGATTTTCCGCTATCTGGCTGATAAATTGAAGAATTTGACATTATTTGTATGAAAAAAAAAGGGTCAAGTAATTTATCGGGAACTTATATGGCGATGGTAAAACAGGCCCTTAATATCATAAAACTATCTCATTAAAAAGTGTGTTCCTCTGTCCGCGGGTAGTGTGGTGCGGGCCGGCGCGGGCGGGGCGTCGCCATGGCAACCAGGTGCGATCGATCACTGCGACTGCACGCCACACCTGCGTGACGCAGATGTGGAGCCCGACTACAGGAACTTTCCAAAACGAAACCTTCAAACTTGATACGTTTTACAGTGAAGGAACATGCAAACCTACTGGTCTTACTTGCTAGTAAATCTGAAAATTCGCGGTTCTCAATTCGTCGGTATCATTTTAAATATTTGTTATGGTCTCATGATTTCGAATAGCTGACATTCGGTCTTTTGGACGTTTTTGTTGTTAAAAGAGAATATACGTGAATGTTATTTGTATTTGTCAAGTTGGCAATGCGGATCGGGAATGATAAAACTGTTTCCGACAAGAAAATTTTAAAATTATCTTACCACAATACATTAAAAAACAAAACTTTAATTTCAAATTAAACTAAGCCAAAAACGGGTGAAAAGTTCTTATTTATCCTTGAATCAAAACATCATATTATTCTTCCAATTTGTAACCAAGGTAACCTACACCTACATAGTTTTTCACACCTCAGTTTTCAATATAATTAAAAATAAGTGAGTTTGCAACAAACCCCTGTTCCCGCAGTTCTCGAAACAACAGCGGTTGTATAACGATGTCGCGCTAACGAGCGCCGCACTCCTTTTGTTAATATTTGTATTTCTAGAAGAATAGTTCTCACGTATTTGTCGCTCCAAATAAATAGCACACAGCTGATTTTCTTGTATGTTGTTCAAACATGTTTGAGTATCACTGATTTTGCCGACGCAGTGGTCAGTTTTGTGAACGAGTTTTTGGAGCTAGCAAATATTTAATAAAATATTTTCTTAAAAGTATATCTTGGGGGAGGCCTACGTTCAGCAGGGGCCGGTGATAGGCTGAGATGATGATGATGATGATGATATCTTAGTAATAGTAAGGTATCGCAAAAGTCACAATATAAACAGGTCTGGAATAATAAAAACTTCTAAACTCAATAACAAGCCTTCATTGCAAAAAAACTCAACGGAATTACAACGAAAACAAACAAGATCCAAAATAGACAATCTAGTAATTAATATTCACGTTAATTACTTCCAATTAGTCTCCCTGCTCCCAACAGCTACAGCGAGGCGCGGGTCAAGAGCGCCGGGGCAAGCAATGTTTTACAAAAGACAGAGACAGCGCTATATTTCTTCAGTGCGGGTGAAAGAGAAAACAGATACTGGCAATCATTAGTTCAATTACGGGATGTTTCACTGTTTTTTCAAGTGATGAAAATTGTGGCACTTTTTGACACATTTTCTACAGAGCTCAGGATTCACAAGCTCCTTTTAGTAGGGAAAATACCTGTAATATTTGCAAACGTAATACCTTTCCATTAACTTCGTCTGATGAAGTCCTTGTCTCAGGGTATTGAAATATACAAGCTGATTATTAATCTAAACATGAAACCTAAAAAAAAAAACAAGAGAAGGAACTATAAACTGTGTTATTTTTCTAATAAATACTAAATGAATCTGGAAAAATTGTTTTGCCACTGTGCAAATATTTTTATTGGTACACAAAATTTCTTAAGAATCGGTCGAGCCGTTTCAGAGGAGTTCAATAATTATAATAGACACAGGGCCGATTTTTCAAACGCCAGATAACTTTTATTCGACGAATATGTTTGACGTTTTGACAGCTTTTGTATAGAAAATATGTCAAACGGCCATCTTTATTCGTCAGATAAAAGTTATCTGACGATTGAACAATCGGGCCTAAATCGTGTTGATTTTATAAAATTAGTCAATTTTTACACCGAGCAACTGTGCCATTGGTATTATTCAAAGTACGAGACGTATTTATAAATAAACGAATACTTTAGTGGAACCACTTCGCTCCCTCTCAAAGGTCACGTGACAAAGGTCACAGGCTACTCAAGTAAATAATGATTTGTATTTTATTACCACAGTGAAACTGTAAAGTTGTTTCAGAAGGATTAATGCTCATTAACGCTAATCGAGCATACGACGAGACAAGTTTTGTATAGAATTATTAGAAAATGTATATGTATTTTTAGCAGATTTTTCATTGTTCTTTTGTTTAATTTCTTACACATGTATTGGTTAAATATAATAAAGCAATTTGCTTCAGTTAAAATCAGTGAAAGTTATTTCTTACGTTCGTTCAAGAATAACTTAGTATCTAAACTTTATAATGAACGATCGTACTTCAAAAACAAGGTTAAAATCTTTATGAAAATACCTTACATAGTTACAAAGAGTATACCTTCTGTATTTCATTACGCTACGACTGATAATGTAGCTGAGTCACGCAATCTACTACAATGCTACGTAGATTGCCGACGTAGCGTTTTGCTACGAGGTGCTACGAATAAGCAACTTAGTTATAATACCTAGCAAAATGATGAAGACGATTTATTATGTTCTGGTACAGTATTCAATTCAGTATTTAAGGTTTTTTGTATATGTACATACATTAAACTGATTAAACACTGTTTTTCGGATGTTCACGTAGCGTCTATAAAAATAAATATGAAAAGTCAATTATTATTTCGTCGCTAATAATATTAGCAAGTTTTTCACATTTTTAGGGTTCCGTACGTCTAAATACAAAAACGGAACCCTTATAGGATCACTCGTGTGTATGTCCGTCCGTCGCTTACAGTTAATTATCTCCGAATCTATTAGACCGATTAAGTTGAAATTTGGTACACATATCAATTTCTGTGACCCAAACACAGAGGTGTGACGCGAGCAGATGAAATCTGTATAAGGGGGGTCATTTTGGGGGGGGGGAGGGGAAAATTAAAAAAAAAACTGAAAACTGCATCGTGTGGCATATCAAATGAAAGGTCTTGTTGAGAAGATCTGTAATGTATTTTTTTGTAATTTTAGAATAAATAGTTTCCAAGTTAATCAAAATAGACGAAAATTGACCCCCTTATCTCCGAAACTACTGAATCTAAAATTTTGAAAAAAGTACAGAAATTAGTTTTCTCCTTATAGATTATAGGAAAACCTATAAGAAGTCCATGATATTAAAATAACATGGTAAATCACTAAATATTGTGCGTACCAACTTACATTTGCAGGTGGAATGTGTGGGAGAACATATTTTGAACATAAAAACATGATAGGCAACATTGTACGGAACCTTCTTCACGCGAGTTCAACTCGCACTTGTCTCCTTTTTTTTATATCCAATGAAACAATAGGCAACACAAGTATAAAAAACCACATTCAAGATTCAATTTTCTCATTTTAATACAACAAAATCCAATAAGGTTGTATCCAGTGAACCGCGTACATATTACACGGCCGACCTTACATAAAACACTTGAACTTGAGGGTGTAATCGCTGGCCGGCGCGGGGCGCGGGGCGGGGTGCGGGGGGGGGAGGTGCTTGTTAAATTTTCACGGGTGTTTTCATTCCCCCTGACCTCTCGGCACACCCCTTGCTTCGATTACAACCTTTTTGGGTTGATATAATAAAACAACATTTGAATTATTGATGAAAATTTTATTGATTTGTCAGACATGTATTTTTAGCGTCTGTTCGATTTTACAGTAGCAGTGGTTTTGTAAGTGTTTGTTAAGGTTACAAAATACAATTCTATAGTTATATCACTACCTCGGTACCTATCTGACAGTAGTAATTGAATACACTAAGGGTCACGGAATGTAAAAGTTATACTTTAAAGACGATCAGATAAACAAACAGTATTTATGTACTATATTTTTTCATTACCAATGGCTCTGCCGTGATGCCTCGATGACGTCAGTTTTGTGTCGGGGATCATTCAGTGGTAATCTTTGCCCATTGCTTGGTTTACATGTGTTATAAGTTTTAATATTTCATTCTTTAAATTTAAATATTCAAATCATCGACACTCCTACAGGTTCACAACCCTTAACATTTTCCTGTGCAACATCGATGTTTATTTGTTTATTTCAACAGAAGCAACTCGATCCTCTTACAATTAGTGCGCCTCGCCGACCACTCGGGATCCTCTCGATGTTGTGCCTCCGGGCATACAAGCCTGCCCCCCGGGCGCGCTCGAGGGCCATCGATACCCCGAACTGTTTGTTTGCCTCTTTTGTTAATTAGAAATGTTTTTATTTATGCAAGTGTTTGAGTTGAAGTGGGGTTGCTTTTTATTATAAGAGTTGAGCTCTTTTTTTGTTTTGTTAATGTGTAGCTCATAAAACATGATTTTTTTTCGTTATAAGTAATTGACTGAATGCGAAAAAGTCCTAAGACTTGTTATCTCGAATTTAATAAAATACTTGCCAGAGATATATTCTCCGAAATGTCTTTTGAACCATATTTGAGTTCAAATCAAACACCTCTATTTTTCATAAAAAGTAATTCGTACAATTTAATTCTAAATCTAACAAGATATTACATCCAGTTGTAACCGTAAAATACTCGTATTCAATATCTGCATGAGTAATGTTTATTAAGATAACGTTTGGACATGTTTATACTTCTCCCCTCGTCTCTACATCCCTCTACAATTACACGAAACACGTAGCCCCGACTAATTTGACTAATTACTACAGATAACAACTCTACCGCACCCTGCATTCATCCCCTAATCCCTCCTACAAAGGATTCTGAACCGTTTTGTCTCGTGCTTAGTTTCGAAATTGCATAAAACAACCTCTTTCTGTTTTAACAAAGTTACCGCAAAAACGAACTCTAATTATAAGGAATTAAAAGTGGGAATTGTATCTAAATTTTAGGTAAATTGTTTGAATAAAGAAAAATTGTGCTCATTATAAATTCCATGGTTTGTTTCTGTAATAAGGTTTGATTTTGTGTGGGGTTAGTCTGAAATCGATGGATCCGACTAATTACTTGATTTGAATTGTAAGTGCAGAGTTAGGAGTTCTGCCAGATATCTGAATATTCAGCACTCCGGCACTCCTCGTGGTACTCATAATTACTAAAACTAATTTACTCTATGAATCCATAACGGACTAGGGACGGAAGGACGTGTGTAGAACTTCATTCGTTTTTGTTGTACCTAATCATTGGATTTTTTACATTGGTTGATAGATTAAAATGACAGATAAATGTTATTTGTGAATATAGAAAGTCAAAACAATTCGTCGTCAGCCCAGTTAGCAAGGGGGTAAACCCCTGTATATTTTTTCATGAAACAATGTTAGTAGTCTAGTTATTATACCAAAGAAGGAATATAGACATCGTTTTGTAAAGAGTTTAAAAATAGGGTAAAGCTTTGATTAATAAGAAAAACAAGGTATATTTTTGTCGTAACAATTTATTCGATCACTGATTGATGTTGACCACTTTACATACAACTAGAATAGAATATGTACGGTTATAAGTTATTCTGTTATATTATCTAAAAATTTAATAATTTCGTTACCACTCGCTATATAGATACCTACGCGATACATGTATCTGATCGTGTACACTGACCAATATTATGTAGCTCTACAATTTATTTCAACATGTTTGTTACATTTTTATATTGTTTAAAGCGAGAAGATTCTCACATTAATTATAAGCCATGACATTCTCCAGTGTACACCAGTCCTAAACAACCAGATATAATACATAGCTATTCAGAAAGCCATAACATATTACATTTTAAACAACAAAATTATAATCACAAACTTTAAGTAACAATTATTTTTAATTCTACATTTATACATTTTAAAGTGACAACTATGATTCTAAAACTATACTTTTCTAATATGTATGCATGAATATGTATAGTGAAGTATAGCTAGAGATATTTTATTTATTTAGATTATGTTTTAAATTGATTTTAAAACCTTAAAGTACGCTAAGCATTCTAAATGGATAATTTAAAATTATAGAGAAATAATTTGATTGTAATTTACATGAAAATTCGAATTTTACAAAAACGAATTGAAATTACTTTTGTAACTAGTGTGAGATACCTACTATACTAAGTGATATCTTAATTTGAAAAATATATTCTTATTTTTAAATGGTATTTTACATTAAATACGCTGAAATTACAACAATTATGTTGATTATTATAATTTGAAAGCGTATTAAGAAACGACTTAATTATGTGTAAGTTTAGCTACTATTAATTCTAAAATAAATGTACATACATAAAATAAATAAATATCTACATTATTACTATAATTATAATCTACGTATCTAAGATCTATTAAAAGATATTACACACAAAAAAAAAAACAAAATACATTTTAGACAAATGAATGTCTTTTAAAATATACTTTGAGGTATTCAATTTTATATATTATTATAGTAATATGACAAACATACAATAATAATACATTTTGATATTAAATACGTACATACATAGATACGTAACTTATATTTAAGTTATTCTAATAATTAATTGTATGTAATGACTGTAATTAGTTCCTAATGTTCCTATTACTAAATATCCAATAATGTTTAGATATTTTGATGACTTATTAATGTGAAATATATATTGAAAAGATATATATTTTATTAATAAATATATAATATGACACATAATTGGATAAATGTAATAAATACAATATTACATAAATAATTTTGCATTCAATATTATAAATTTTATGTAAATATGAAATTTAATATTTTAGATAAAAATATGATAATAAATATTATAATATACGATAAATAGTTTATTGTTTTTGAGGTGTTTAAACAAAGATTATAAAATTGATTTCGCTTACTTTTCACCTCAAAACTTTTCAATTCAAATTTAAACACTTTTGAGTCAGTAATACATATTTTTGGAATAGAATATAATATCATATCATATATTCGTAATAATATTGCTGCAATATATATGTATATATAGAGTTAAATATATAAATAATAGTAATATATAGCCACATATAATTTAATACAATAATATATACGTATATATTGATATAACTTACTCTAATCCCTAAAACCTATGTCCTTACATTATAACCCTATACTAAGATATTACGGTACTTATCACTCGTACTTGTGTGGGTGTCCAACTGCCATATATACACACTATATCTAATTAGCATTCATTATTATATATCTAGCAATAAGACATACACTACGAATTTTTAAATATACATAAATTGTTAAAATATATACGGAGAATTGTTAATGCAATTTGA
Source organism: Trichoplusia ni (assembly GCF_003590095.1). Lineage (NCBI taxonomy): Eukaryota > Metazoa > Arthropoda > Insecta > Lepidoptera > Noctuidae > Trichoplusia > Trichoplusia ni. The sequence goes on along the minus strand of NC_039481.1, from coordinate 17,122,524 downwards.
TATTCAAATTATTTGATTCGATAAATAATTAATACAATAAATACATTATTGAAAATAAATTATACACATATTTATTTATTAAGCAATAAATTATTGAAAATTAAACCATTCTTTATATTAAGTATTTTATAAATACATATTGAGATGTAAATTACCATTGAATATATACTTTTTAGATATATTATAAATACGATGAGATAAGTTATTAAGATGAGTGGAAATGGTTTAAGTTCTAGATGACAAACAAGCGAAGCTAACACTAGTGGGACTTATGATAGGAGTAGACTAACGGACGGGTACTGACCTAAAGATGAAGGGAAGCTGCAAACATCACACATCACATTGTTAAAGTAATCTTTTAATATCAACAACTGAAATATTTATCTCGGTTAAGGTCATTTGTTGTTTGAATAAATATTGGTATATACTTGAATACATATGAATATTTTTTATTTATAGATATTAATAATTACATATTATACATACATAAGTATAATAAAATAGATATATGTATAATGGAAAAAAGTCCTCGCATATTAGTAACTACAGAAAACAGGCATAAGGCCTGGTTCATATGAAGTATGAGTTTTTCATTATTTAACATATTTCCGTTGGTACTTATAGTGATGTTTGCAGCTACATTTCATGAAACATCGACCTCAGAATAAGAGTTGCTATACGACACAACACTACGTATTTCAAGCTAAAGACAAACTGGATATCATTGTGCGTATTCTTAAGAGATTCGAAATACTAACATCCTCTGAGAAACATCCTCTTTTATGCTTTGATGTCATATTGCTTGTTGCCTTTCGCGCACAACCCACTGAACAGGTTTAGACGAAACTTGGTATACAGATAGTTTATAACCAGGATTAACACAAGATTTAAAGTAGCTCATGTGTCCTGAATTGGACATATTGGATATTACTTCTCAAAGTCAGTTCTGTTTAAAGTTAATCTCCATTAAGTTCTTTTATGCGATATTACGTATTGTTGCAGTTTTTTTCATCAGGTCAGCAAGAAAGATTTTTGTAGAGCTATGTCCCTTTCTTCCACACGAGGTGGTACTAATGTAGCACTAATAACAGTTGTAGAATATTTCTCAGAGGATGGATACAAGATACTAGAGATAAGTTTAATACACTTAATAAGTATTTATGCGTTAGAGGAATATAGACTAATGATACCTAGAAACACAACTTGCTAAAATCAATTTCAAAATTACTTCAAACCGACAGATGCTATTTTCTTCAATCTATTGACGTACCAAAAGATTTTTGGCTCTTATTTACGATCTGATTGCGCTGGCGTATTCTGATTGCCTCTAACTCTATTCAATCACTCACTCTATATCAAAAACTAAATGTTCTAGTAAGTTGTGATGCTAGTCAGCAGACATAAATATTACAGCGAAAATAACCTAGAATATTTAAGAAGAAGAAAAAGACTTTGAAAAGTATTCTCAATTCATACATATTTTATGAAGAGAACAAATAAAACAAATGCTTTTAAATAATGAAACTAAAACCTACGCCTACAACATTGGTATAAAATATTTAAAAGTAGATATAATAAGTATACCTACATAATACATATATATATTGATTAATTTAAATATATATTGAAAATGAAATTTATAAGTATTATTTGTAAGGTGATTAACACACAGCACCGCGCATAGCCGTGGTAGACGTTGGTGGTTAAGGTAACAGCAGGCTTCAAACACACGTGAGTGGTCGGTATTTGTGGGTCATATATAAGCAGATATACATGAGGCACCGAAAGTCGCTATGATGCCATAAACCCTGTGTTAACCACCTATTACAAAAGCAAGGCATACATTATGAAAATTCAATTACTTCATTACAGATACCACTATCACAAATATATATTCATACATATTTCTAAATTTCGGTATACATAAATATATAATAGGTACATTTATGTATAAATATAAAAATAAATTAAAGAATGATATTTAAAAATACGTCCCGCGTAAACCGCGGCAAATATATTTATACACAATAATAGTATTTTCTTAATACAAAAATATACATATTAGTATAAAACGTCTAGATTGTATATCTTAGCCTAGTGATATGTATGTGATACTGGCGGTTATTGCTGATATCATATAGTTACAGTTATAAGTACACATATAGATTCACAATACACAACTTAATACATTGCTAGTATTTGCTCGCGGGCTCTGAATACTCATTGATTTTTTTAGTATATTTTTTGCCAGTTGCTATGCGATCATTTTAGGATTTTGGTTGGTATTGAATATAGTTTATTTATATAGTTGGCCAGATCATATTTGGATATAGTTCTGTGAGTTTGCTCAAAGTTGGGTTAATCGTGGTATTAGACGTATTTATTTCGTCGGTTTTTAAAGATCTTCTTGACTTAAAGTCCCCAAGAACTTTTCACATTAATTACGATTGTCTGGCAAATTATCAACATGATATGTTCACTATATAACTATTTCCTGATATGTGATATTTATCTCTCGAACACAAAACGTATTCCAGTCATTGTTTCACATTAAATATTCAGAGCTCACGAAGCAAATGTATAAAGTACTTAAATATACATAAATATTACCTCTTTGTGCTCACAATCTACTAATTAATTGAATTTCGGGAGAATTTGACACGAAAATTGACTCTAAACTTACAAATATATGTATGAGAGAGGTCCTTTGATCCACTCCATGAAATTAGCATATATTCTTGATCTCCGAGTCATTTCACCAACTTATACATATGAGTACTCTATGCAAGCCTTGCTCTTCCGCCTAACTAGACCCTCTCTCGACTAATAGTGAAAGTATAATTACAAACATACGTGTATCTTGCGCGAAACAATCAGGCTTGTGCTCCAGAGAACTACGAGGACTATTGTACTCTGCAGGCTGTGATCATTCACAAATAATTATCCAAACACACTTGTCCTAGCCAAGTCACAAGCTACTGTTATTAATGTCGTTGTATCTCTTTAGTTAGTACGTCACGTGACTTAGATATTCAATTTGATAGACGTCAAAATCGAAGACGGTTAGTCATTATGTCATTTCATTAATATAACTATTCTGAGCCTCAATTCTTATATTTTTTTGTCAGTGTCGTGTTAAGACCGCACATAGGCACAAATTAGGTATTTTACTGAGTTGTTAGAAACCAATTCGGCAATTTTGAAACCGCGAATTTTTTTATGAAAGGTGTTTAATTTTCGACGCCCGGCTTAGGGGGTTTTAGCAAAAAATTTTTTTGACATTTTTAACGCGAACTTATTATCCTCGTATATAGTAGTGATGTGACTTGGCTAGGTGTTACTTTAGCATTTTAAATAGATACTGGACTTCGAGCGAACGGCAAATAATGGACCTTAGCAATTTACGACAATAATAGTTTTAACGAATATTATTCACAATAAACACGTTTTTTTTAACTTTATACATTCTTTCAATTGACATATCGGGTCGTCACGTAAACTTGTACAATTATTTTTAGTTATCTTTTAAATTTTGACTCTTGCTCAGTCGTTTGCGAAGTGCTGTTCGTGGCGTCAGGGCGGGGGCGACACGCCACAATATTAGAATACGAATATATAAATAGATGGACAGATATGTATACCTAGATGTAATAAATGTATAATATTTTTTTCTTATATATTTGATATGTATGTTGATACAGACTTTTTATTCCATAGCTTATGTAACCACACGGTAGTATTTCGTTGAGTGTGATATTATTGGCAAAATATTGTGCGACTCTTTTTTTTTTAAATTTTAGTCGTCAGTTGAGATGTAACTATTATTGTAAATCGTTTCTAAAATTTATATTATTTTGTATAATAATATACATAAATATTATATTTATAAATCTCTATATGATACGAGAAGGCCGTTGTCGCTCCGTGGGACAATTACAGGCTGGTATTAATCATATGTAAAAAATGGCTCTTTTATTTTATTTTATTAATCATATGAATAGTTATATCTATTAAAATCCTGATACAATATATGGACCAATATATAATATAGATATATGCTTGTGTGTGTGTGCCCCTCCCCCCCTCGTCCACGTCATCGCCATGCGGTGTGTCCTCTGGTACCTCCTACCTCCGTACAGTCAACGACAGAAACATACTAGCTACTGTACACTTACCTACACAAAGTATATCATAAAACTAATGTATATCTTACAGCTAAGTGAATCAAAAGATTCTGATATGTTTCGTTACCTTGGTTGCAACTTATCACAAGTTGATGGCTACCTTACATTAATTGATATAATAATTGATATTAATTGAATTAATTGATATAGAAGCGATACGATACTTAAACTAGTATTGCTGATGTAGCATACGAGAATTAATTAATTTTATGTAACATCGCGATGTTACGAATAATTGTATAAAGAGAGCCTCTTGTAGCGATCTACTGTATGTACATGTTATCTTTATGTGTATGATATACGTTCAATGTTTCACTGAAGATGTTCACTCTACTTGTAGACAGACTCTTCAGTTAAACAGTTGAACGCCCGTAAGTGCCTTAAATTACAATAAATACGTTAGGCCCTTACATTAAGTGCATGTATCATACTTGTGCTTTAACTTGACGTACTTAACGACCTACTCTATGAACTACTTAGCGACACAATGTGGGGAAACTGTGTAGAAAGTATATATTCTCATGAAATATCATATTTTCTTCCCAAACTTACATTTAATGTTGGTACGAAATCATAAAATGTACGATTTTTTTAACTTTCAACCTTATGCTTTTGAGATAAGGTCTAATATCAACAAACATGTTTGAGTACATAGAGTACGTTAGGTTTTCCTCGCACACTTTATGATTCCATACTTTGATTTACTTATACACATAGTATCATATAACTCTCACGTCGGATATATATCTATATACTATTAGAAGGCATAACAGTTGTATTTATATCAGAACAATGTCAACAAGAAAACAGCGACGGAACACAATAGCGCATTTAGCTGACACTCTTGTAACTGTACCTTTCTTCGACTCTTTATTTGAGGAATGTAGTTGGCGTTTTCAGATAAATTGACCATCTCTTGTCCGTCTGTGTCATGTTTTAATAGTCGTTTCTTTTAGTGACATCTTTTCTTTGATTTTTATTTAATTTATCGCCGAAGAAAATTTTACGTTCGATTAAATACGTAATATTGTTTAATTCAGCGTATTTAACTTGTACAGAAAAGGCTTTATTTAGTAGGCACCCATTTCCCCTTCAACCCTCGCTAGACGCGCTATTGTTAGCCGCCGATAAATATTCTACAATACAAGCACAGCTAGTTAATAGACATCTATTCAGACATTAAATAACTCGCAGATACAATACAGTTCAGTGATCGAAGTACTAGTGCCAGCTGCTAGCTCACACCTGCTTGCCAGGAACCTCCTACATATACCCACTTAAGAGTTTATACTTTAAAAGTACATTTAATGCATTCATCTGTTTAGGAGGTGTTTCAATATTAACGCTAGATTGGAATTAAATGGAAAACACATTTCTAGCTGTAGTATTTCGACATTACCAACATTTTGCTGTTCAAATGACGGAAAAAACAAATCTATCGTTAATTTTGACACACCCTAAATCTTATGATTTGTAACTTTTTCTTACGTAAGTATAAGTAAAGGTATCATCGCAAGCAAGTCTAACATACAGCTGACGTCTACCCAAATAGGACATTTATAATTACACAACAAGTAAATTCAAAAATATCGACAACAACATTAATTTGGAGCGAATTAGAAGCCTTGCCGGAAGGGGTTCTTGATGGCGGGCTGAGGGGCGGGCGCGGGTGCGGGCGCGGGGGCGGCGGGGGCGGCCGCCGCGCGGAACGGGTTGCTGGCGGGCGCCGGCTGCGCGGGCAGCTGGCGCGTCTGCCCGTACTGCTCCTGGTACTCTTGCTGGTAGCTCTGCGCCGGCTGCTGCTGCTGCTGCTCGTAGCCCTGGCTGTAGTTCTGATAGCCTCCTTGGTATGATTGGTCGTAGTTGTAGCCAGCGCTTGAATCGACATTCGACTCCTGAGTGTCAGCCACTTGCCCGGATACGTTCGAGTACTCCAAGTGATTTTTGAACTCTCCGTTCACGGGCTTCTGGTCCTGCAGGCTGTACGTTTGATACTCCTTATCTGGAGGGTCAGCCATTAAGATGTTTGCTTCATTCTCGAATGGCTTGAAGTCATAGATATGCCGAAGGTACATTAGTACAGGGGCGTACAGCAGATTGCTAAAAGCAATGAACAGGTTCAAGGCAGTGAAGCCTATCACTTCGACGACCTCTCCAGCAATGATCGGGCCAACGGCGTAGGCGAAGGAGTACGATATGTCGGCTATAGCGTAGATACTCCCGTAGACCGAGGAATACCGTACGTCTACTAAGTAACCCAGAGTTGGCAACAAGGCTGTGTCGATCAGGGCCATGCCAAAACAGATGCCGCAGATAGGAATCATTAACATTTTGTATGAATTCGCAAACGGTATGAGGAAACAGCACAAACCTTCTAGTGCAAGCCCTCCGGCGGCCATTAGCCACTGCTGCTGAGGGTACTTTCTGGCCATCTTAACGGTGATGATCACACCCAACACGTGAGGGAAAAACGCTGGCAACCAAATCATACCTATCTTCCAGTTATCTTTAGTCAAGTTGTCTTCCATCCAGAGTGAGATCGTTGGTTCTAGGAAGGCCAGCGCAACATTAGACATCATCAACGCTCCCGCGCAGACGGCAATGTAGGGGTCTATTAAAAGCCTCCAGATTGGAGTACTTGGTGGTTTAGGCTCTCTGGATTCCTTTATCTGCGTCTTCAAGGGTTTCATTACAAGCAGAAGCATAAACCCGTCCATTAATGATATCAACGCAAGAATCAAAAACGGTACCTCTTTACCTGCAAATTGATATAACGCACCACCGAACGGGGGAGCTACAAGGCAGCCGAAACTGATGAAGGCCAGTGCGATGCCAAGAGCCTTGGATCTTTCATTTTCTTCAGTAAATCTGTCAGCTATCATCGCAAGCCCTGACGTGTCAGCGAAGGCAGAACCAACGCCCTGTAAACTTCTGGCAAAGAAGAGCATGCCGTAACTCCTGCCGCATGCAAAAATCGATGTAGAGAGGAACATTATGATAAGCCCGATCATCATGGGCACGTCGTACCCGATGCGGTCAATTAAGGCACCAGAGAATGGGTTGATCATGAGTTGTACGATGGCTTTCGATGCAAAAAGAACTCCGGTCGCAGAGTCCTGGCCCTCGTGCGATGCTGGAATGATTTTGGTCGGTGTAATGGTCCTATTGCCCTCCTTGTAGGGCGCCAGCGTGACGACGTGGTCGTATCCGGCCTCGCCCCACGCGCCAATGTAGCGCAGGTAGTCGGGGATGATGGGAACGATCACCATGTACAGCATGTTGTCGAGCAGTAGCGCTATGGACACGATGACCAGGATGATCTTGCGCTGCGAGGTGGGCTCCTTGGCCTTCTCCCACACGATCTCGCGCACCTCGCGCACCTCCAGGTTCACCATGGGGATGACGGCGTTGTCGATCTTCTGCCATATCGTCTGTGGTCCTTCCGCCATCTTGCTGTGTTAGAGTCTCGGTAACGTAATCTATTTATGAGATCCTGTGTTCATCTTCAAAGTGTGCGCGCGTCGCTTACACATTAACGCGTCGTCCCTCAGCGTGACCCTCGATTGGGAGTTCGGAACCTGACAACAAACAGAAATGATCATTGTATTATCATTTCATAGAGAGTGGGCGCTGTAATGTTTCAAAAGGATTGTGAGTCGATCTTTGATTCTGTTAGTTGTCGTTCCTCTGTCCCGAGTGGTCATTATAATGAGGTCTTCGATTTCCAAAGACGATTCAGAGTCCTTTTGAACACAGAGAAATTACTTTTGTATTAGTAAACGTCACACATCACACACAACTAAATTAAACAACGATTATAGTATTCACGATATATCCGAGGGCGAAACTGTGTTCCGTAATGGCGGTTGGTCATGAAATAATGAGCGGTTAATAAAAGCTAGTCAGATTTACGTAATATGATTATTCTTATACTAGCTGTTGCCCGCGACTTCGTCGGCGTGGTTAGAAGATATAAGTTAGAAATTTTTGAACGAAAGCCCTATTAGTTGCAGCGTGATGTTATATAGCCTAAAACCTTCCTCGATTAATGGTCTATTGAACACAAAAAGATATTTTCAATTTGAATTAGCAGTTCCTGAGATTAGCGCGTTTAAACAAACAAACTCGTCAGCTTTATATATTAGTATAGATATAGATTTATAGTATTATTTTATCCATGTTTGTGAAAAAATCAAATTAATTATACTTTTACATCATCACTTAACTACGCCAACACTTAAAATACTGAAGTCTTCGGAATGTATAACGTTTTCGAACGTAACCAAACAGTAATTTTAACAGCTTATTTTACGCAAATCCAATTTGGGGTCTCCTCACTGACGCCATCACCAACGGAGCTTACGACGAGATTGTTTCTGAATACAATGTCTCGTTCGGCAAGTAACATGCGGCTTTATTAAATTTTGGGCGATATTTCGTTAAATTCTCCATTCATTTCATAACATTTATGATTAAAATCGAGTGCATTGTTAATAATATTCAAATAATTCCTGTTTGTTTGAGAGCGAAATGATGTAAGATTTAATTAATTTTAGTAAATTGTGATTTTTCTATAAAAAAATGCATTAAATTATTATGTCTTTCAGTTGTTGTTGGAATATGCACAGTTGCTCAGAAAAAGAAACCATTAAAAAGACATTTTAAAATACCTCAAATCAAATTACTTTCACAGTCCAAACCAATCAAGAAAATTCTTATTATTACTCACACCATCAACATACAAAATCAATCTTCTTAGCTCACCCCAACATTAAACGCGAAAATAACGATCCACTACCGAGATTAACATTACGTTTCAATAAAGGAAAAAAAATCTAATTCCCGATACTTGGAGGAAGCAATCTTTGGAAGCCGTGTCGCGCCTCTATTCCTTTTGTACACAACCTCGTTAGGGCAAGGGGCCGGAAAACCTCTCTAAGACGTCTCACGAAGCGGGAATATCAATGAGCTGTCGTGACGGAGGCAGCTTGTTACAGACAGCATTGTTCGTAACATAATCCTTTTACCTGGTAACTACTTTTAAAGGTGAAACTTAAGGGTCTTTTTTCTAAGTTGATTTGTTTTAATCGGATTTCAGAGGATGGAATCTAAAAGCAAAGAGATATAATAGGTACTCTGTTGTTTAAGAGTATTATCTTTCTAGTTTTACCATTGGCTTTGTCATCCTTAAGTTAATAGCTAGTTTTAAATGAGATCTGCTTTTCGGTCTAGTTTGTCATGCAGCAAACAAAATGATGTTTGAATATCTTCCTCATGACAGAAAAAACATCCGTGATCGTAGAAAATACATATAAGAATAAGCTTTAGTAATAAATACTGATTATTTAAATTTAAAATCTAAACCTTAACCTATTCTGAGTTAAACCAGCACTAGATTTACAAAAGCACTTATTAAGCGGAATAACATAAACTAGCAACACCGCGGCAGCATGTACTTCAGGCCAAGGCTAGTGGATGCGGGTCACGACAGGCTTTCGGAAAAACTATAGGTTAGCGGCCACAGCTACGTGTTATGGAGGCAAGGTGAAATGTTGGTAGTTAACCACTATAATCCACATTAATTTAGGCAAGTTTTAGCAAATTATGTGTTACGTCTGTCAATTTAAGAAGAAGATTGAAAATTGTTGATTTGCAATTCTAATGCTAAAGCTTACTGATAGTGTTTGCATATTTTCTTAAGAAGTTAACAATAACCATGTGCCTACATATTCTTAAATGTTGCAAAAAACGGTTGAGTATAAAAATGACAGAATGCTTCTCTTTGAATAACTAGCTGACCCGATGGCGTTGTTTTATCTTATTATTATTTCTAGGGATTTAACGATGTTCAAAAACCAGAAAAAAAGTTTTAACATTGGACAATCCTTTACAGGGACATATAAAATAGATAGTAGCCGATTCTCAGTAGATAATTATGCATTTGCACAAAATCGGTCAAGCCATTTTAATAGAGTATTTTCACTCACTGTGACACGAGAACTTTATATGAAAGACCATAATTATTTCTCGTACAGTCGTCATAAAAGACTAGAATTTTATGGCGTAAAATTCATATTTCTTATTAAATCTCGTGAGTCCATTAAAGAATATAGTTTATAAGAAAATGTCTTTATTTACTATCTAACATCATAGGTGTACGTTCTTCGCTTCACTGTATCCTTGATGTTACGATTTTATTTTCCATTATCAATTCTATATTTTTGCGCATTGCTCTTTTACTCGTGATCTGTAAATCCCTCTCAGATTACCGTAACACAATTAATAGAAGCCCACTGCTCCACCCCCACTCATGTGAAGCACTTCTCGACAGATGAGCAAACAGACACGGGTCCCGATTTATACTACCATCCCTATTTACAATATCAGGTAGACACGTAGGCAAGGACTCAAGAAGAGGGTTTATAATTAGCCTGTGTAGGTGGGTGCTCGTGATCAAAAAGTTGAAAGGTATTAATTGCATATTGCTTCTGACTAACATCCAATATTCGAATGTTTTATTTCAAGTTGATTCGGTTTTTCAGGCTCTTACTAAATTAGTACCAGTAACAAATATAGTGGCCTGATCCTAAAATGTCGCAGTTTATGAACGTTTGATGTTTTAGTTGTGGGCAGACTGAACCCAAACTTAGATCTATAAGCAAGGATTTAGTGATAACTGTTATATAAGACCGCTAATACTTCTTCAAAATATTTTTCTAACCGCGGATTTCAAACTCACAATGTTCTTGAACATGTTAAATCTAAACCTAGCCCCATACTACTTAACTGTGAACATATTATTATGAGAAACACTTGATAACATCGCAGCTTGCCTTTAATAGGCAAAACAATAACAGCGGGTAACATTGAAGACCGCGTGAAGCCAGGCTCGCGTGAGTAGCGTGAGTCGCGTGAATCGCGTGTCAGAAAACTGCGGCGAGTCACGTCACGACACGCTGCTTAAAGCTGACTCACTTAAACTTGGGAACTTAAGTAAGGTATAAGAAGTTTGTAAGTTGCTTGGTTGAGGAAAATCCTCGTAAATGTAGCTTGAATAGTTTCATAAGTTTTAATTTGAAACTAACTATATTTAGCTTTCTACATAGGTATTTGATGATAACGTAAGATGAATTTAATAATAATTGATAAACTTTGACCTGGTTCTGATTATAATTTGTGCATGCTTCCTAGCGTAGGTACCTACTCATAACAAAGACATTTTTTAAAATTTACTTTTTTCCTTAGCTCAAATTGGAACCCCTGCCATGAGGCGAGACATAAAATAATATCTCCTAAGAAATTACTCTTTTTAAAGTCAGATTAAAAGAAGAACTCGTGTATATTCGTGAACTACACCATCGTCTTAATATTCTCACACACAAGAGCACCCCTTACCCCGTACTTGTCATTACAATTTACGATAACAATCCGGAACTAATAAACGTGGCCCCATAACAATAGCATTAGCTATGGTGCCACCATAACCATGATTTCATTATCCTGCGCCGTGGTACAGGGGCTGAGAACTTGTCTCATGGTATGGGGGATGCGGAAAATGTATGGAATGTTTTCATTTTGGTAAGGCTGTTGTTTTATCTATTAAGGTAGGTTTGTGTTAATATGAGGGTAGGTTTGGTGTTATTATTAGGGAAAATATCATGTTTTTATCCATTGTTTGCGACGGTTTTGTGTACATTAAATACTATTATTAGAATAGTAACATTAGAAGAAGACTAGAATAGCATTCCACTAGTAAGGAACTATCGCAAGTTATTTAAGAAAATGATTATGATTTTCATCAACTCACTGTGAGCTTACGGCATTTTTTACCCATTTTAACAAACTCCTCAAAAATAGTTAATAGAATTGTATTCCTTATTGTACATTATATTTAGCGAGTTATCATCAGAAAAAGTATAAAACATCCTAGAACCTACAAAAAATCTAATAAGCCAACATAAACAACATCCCTTACCAACTATAACACAAAAGTACCATAAACTAGAAATAGCAGCCGTCATCAAACGTTAGCTCCAAGGCTGTAAGCCTCGTTTGTATACTAAATTAAGTTTAGCGCAATGCAGAACTACTGGCATACATACTGTATAGTGGCTCTCGGCTCCCCGCCTACACGACCAGTAACGATTAATCAAAGTATTGTGAACATTTACAACCGTTAAGACAGGTTTATTGAATCACACAAAGCATGTTTTCGTGGGCCCGATATTTAATAGGCTTACCACTTATAATGTGGTTCTAGAATTTGGTGAATATGCCTTGAATTGTCGAATATCGTTGGAAAGTTATAGCTGTACCAGCTGTTGTGAAGTCTTCTGGGGTTTGCCATAAATATAAATTTTGGGTTTGCTAAAAATATACTCTTAAGAAAATCTCTAATTAGCGCAGTATTATGGACCTATTATTTTGATGACCATGTCATGAGGATTAAATGAGGTTTGAAGTTATGATGTTTTACAGTTCCCTATTTCCTTATCTGTAGGCTCATTTATATTCTGTTTTATAAGACGCGTTTTCAAAACATTATCTCTGTTTAGTCTGACAAAAAACAGGATCGTGATGAAAATACGTAATGCGTGCCCCCCTGCCAGGTCTGCCCGGCCCCTAACTAGATTATATTGAAGGTAAACAGTCGCATTAAAATGAAATGAAATTGCAATTTCTATGGGAGTCGGGATCCCCGCGGGCCGTACAGGCGCAGGGCATTGTGTCTGCTCAGCATGCTAAGTACGTGAGTTGTTTTGTTATTATATGTCTATCGGAAAATTCCTTTATGCTATGTTTGAAAATCCAAATGCAATCTGTTAAGTACAATAATGGTGGTTACATATCATATTTTTTGTTAACAGTAGTATAAGTAGGTCTATTAACGTAAATTGCAGTTTTCATTTACCCAAAGAATGTCAACTTGGTTTTTGGCACGGCTTGGCAGAATGTTCCAGAAGTGACAGTGTCCTTTATCTTAACTGTAACCGCTGTTGTATTTCGTAATCTTATTATTTCTGGACGGTTCACCTCCAGTCTGTAGATACAGTTTTTGATTAAGAGGAAAGTCGTCCTTACATTATTGTGAGTAAGCTAAACTTACATGTTCTTGAATTAATTAATATTTCAGAACAAGCAACGGATCCACGGATACTTTTTCAAATTATGTAATGTGAAACGCTCGCCTCCACCTTTGCCTAAATAACATAAATATACGAAAACCTGGACTATATAAATGAAAACGGCACCTTAAAGCTACCTGAAACCACAAGACCTTTTCTCTCCTAATTAATACCTTTAAAACGTTCCGGACTTCATAAAATAACCATAAAACTATTACCGCGCCAAAATGTCGCTTAGGTGTGCAGACGGCTCTTCAAAGGGCAGGTGAGTAAGGGCGAGTTAATTTCAGCAGGGGTGCAGCCCTCTCCCGGGGGAGCGGAGAGCGGCGGAGAGTGGCGGAGGGGGCGGAGTGACCTGTCCCGCTCCACGGGGGCGCTTTTGAATTCTTTATTCGCTTTTTTGTGAGCACTTTACGAATATTTTCCACTTGTAAAGTATTTTTGTTTAGGACCTTCATTTAGGATTGAAAACATGTGGATTCTGGGAGTTCATTATTCAGGAGTAAGCCCCGTGTAAATTATTTAATGAGGTTTGTTAGGCCAATTCTTTGGTCTGAGTTCGAGGTCTGTTTATTATGAAATGTTATTTTTATTTCGAGAGACTAGGAAGGTTTTAAGTCTTCTTTTTTGGAAGTTGCTGTTGTTTTAGAACTGCATTTTGTGTGCCACGTAATATCTTCAAGAAAACTTCTATGATTTTCTAAGCAAAAGCTATTATAAACAAAGCTTTCTATGAAATGTTTCTAATTTTAATATGTAGCAATGATTATATCCTGTCGAGTAACACAAAGGCATGTCAGAGGCAGCGCGATGCACCGCACAAAGAACGCGCCGCCCGCCTGCTCCGAGCGGCACGCTTTGATCCGGGATACGGTACATTAAGGGGAAATATACCGCATCGTAGGTAAATCTGTGAAGTACTGCTACAGGTAATTATACCTCAAAGGCAAGGTTTAATGCTCATTGGTTTCAGGAAATGAAGACGTTCTGAACGAGGCGATGTTAATTAGGGAAGATGGAGAATGTATGAAGAATATTTGGATTATGATTAAGACAATTGATTATGTGACAAAGAATTGAAAATTTGGGGAAGAATTGGCCTCACTTGTAAAGATCCAGTGTTTTGATCAATTTGTTTGTAAAGAATAAATACAATTTTCTTTAATTTCATTGTTTTCTCGCATCAATCTTCATCGAACGCACAGTAACAGTCATACTATAGTTTAAATTTACTTATTATTATAATATACCTACATACATATATGGAGAAAATAACTGAAAGAAATAATTTATAATATTTATTCCTATCATAAGTATTTTCTTTGTGACTAAGGAACGGTCACCTCTGAACAAAGGAGGTCATTTCGATCAAAAGATTTTGAAACTTTTTGTAAAATACGATTCGATATTCAAATGCAAGAACAAAGATATAAAAAAATCTGAAACGAAAAGAAATTTATAACGATTGGAATAAGTAGGTAGCAAGTATTGATAAAACAACAAATTGTATAGATTTCCGTCTACAGTTATTTGTATGGTCGTGTTTTGAGGGAGCACAGTGGTCGCCTGTCACCGCCAGTGCGGCGCACAGCTGTGAGACAACAAAAGCCGCGCCGACCCGCTGGGCAGCTGATTACAGACAAGTTGTGATTGTGAGCTTGTAGCTCTACATGCAACGAGTACCTATTAGTTGTATCGACAAATGTAATAGGTATTGTTTAGTTAGGGATATTCTTAGTTCGAACTAATTTTTCTTGTAACGTCTCAAGAATTAGGAAGTTCGTGTGGATTGTGGATGAAGTATTTGTTTTTGTAATGAGCTGGTTTCATGCCATATTTTCTAACATATTTATACACTCACTTTTCTTGTAATATGGCTGATATTTTCAAGGTAGCTTCAAACCCGATGACAATGAAATTTACAACTATAAAAATGTCAAGCCGATTTAAAAAAAAATGAATGGAGTGTCATTTAAATTTTTTAAAGCTATTAATTGTTTGTACTCAGAGTTACCCGCGCCTGTCTACAAATTCACATACCTTGTACAATCGTTTCCTATGAAACCTAGTCTGTGACAACACCGTGTTCCTCATGAAATCAATTAAGAGTCCCGCCACTAGTCTCTCGTCGGAGGTCGAGTGTGTGGAGAGCACTCACGTCCCGGCTCCGTGCCGTATCGCTGCCGGCCGGCACTCCACCCGGGACCGAGCCGCTTTTGTTATTGCATATGCAACTCTGCTTGATTCGATGTATGATAAATGTAAGGTATATTGTATATTGTATATTGTTCTGAAGTGTAATTTTTAAAACTTGTTGTTTCATCGTTTTTGAAGAATTATCTCTACAATTTAAAAAGAAGTAGTCTCTTTCGGGCAAATATCTTTCTTATTTATTTGTTGAAAATGCCAGCTGCCATAACTCTAAGAACCAATAAGAATATTTAACCGATTAGCACACAAGACGAAACGACAGCATTTCCTTTTAAGTTGTTTTGACAAACAAAGGGAAACAGAATAATAAACATTGTCCGTCAACGTCGCAAAGTAAATTAGCTTGGAAGCAAAGCGAGCATTTCCTTAACATCGTCCGATACAATACAATCCATTATTTTCCTCAAATAAAAAACCTGCGACTTTCAGCGTCACTCGACTTGGTAGAAAAAATAAAACCGTTTTACATTTGCCGTCCGGATAATCCAAAGTCGTCCTTAGTGCTGAAAGTATTAGAGTGTTATTAAATTGCAGCGACTGTAAGTAAGTTTGTATTTTTCTCAGCGTTTCATTTTGCCAGGAGCGCGAGGCAAACTGGATTATATCGGAGGTCCCAGGGGAGCGGGGAAGTGGGGCACGGTGAGAAAAGTTTAGGTAAGTCAGGAGTAATCTCGTTTCGGTTGGAAGGGTTCAGGCTTTATTTATTGAATGCTTGAGGCCGAGCATTCGTGATGTTATCCCAAGTTGTGGCCTCTTCAAGCAATCGATTACGCACTGGTTCGATCTAACCAATATTCTCCAGTGATAAGCATTTTTGAGAATATGTTGCTAAAAAAATATCAGATCAAAACCTCTTTGTTAAAACTTCCTGTTAAGCCAGTTAAAATTCCTAATATTTGTCTAAGAATTTCATTGAAATATTCTTTTCTGCAATAACACAATTTGTTTCCATTTGAATTTCTTTATAAAAACCTGTATTATTGAGTGGCTCCTCGCTAACCTTCAGATATCGGTTATTTTATTTCCGTCCCACTTAAAGTCACAATTTAAACACGAGCGCGAACTCGAAGCTCTTGATCACTTGAGCCCCGAGGGCTTCCACTCTGCCCCGTCCTCCCCGCTTTGTGCTCAAAGACCTCCTCCTCACACGGAATACATAATAACTCGCGTATATACGTTATTACTGTAGATTATATTCCTAAAGGAAATGAATTAGGGTTACCTTACAGAGGAACATTTCGTATGATAATTTAAACATGTTTGCTTAGACTCAGTAGGACGTTATTCACAAATATTTGTTATATTCAGAATCCATTCATCTGTAGATTTAAAGGAAAATATGTGTACACATTAAATCTGAGACAGGAAAATGCCCCGCAATACATGATGGACAGGTTTCGGAACCAAAAAAAATATTAAATTTCACCCGAAACCCTTTTTACTTCACATCACTTTGCTACTACCTTAAGAACGTTTTTCCAGCTTAATGAAAGTTTAACACACTTTCAAGCATTATGTCATAGCGAAGTGTTACAGTAAGTTTCCTCTCACAAATTCCTAAATCAACAAAGGAAATTGTCACTCTACAATCCAATTCAAACGCAAAGCACTTGATCGCTAAATCCTCTTCACCGGGGGTGGCCTCTTCACCCCGCTCTCCTCTCGCGACCTTTACAGCACGCATACATACACTACAAGTTTATTACCACTGAAGACCTTTTTATATGCCTTGTAATATTCTGACTAGATCTAAAGGGATGTGTCAAAGAAGTTCTGAAAATTGAGGCGACATAAAGAATCAGACAAAAGACAAACATTTCTCTCTATTTTAAAATAGTTATGCTCAAAATTTTGGTACGTGACAAAAGACAGATAGAGCAGGAAAGATATGTTTGGTTCTCATCGCAACGGCAACGGTTAGAAATATCTGCAAGGTACTAATACGACATTCATAATGTAAAACGAGGATTCATAACATACTCGTAAAAGAGAGAATTAGATAAAATAGTAACTTCGTCCCCATTAACAATAAGATAATTTTGTGGATAAAATAGAAATGCTCGTCACAATAAATAATTAACTAGTTCACTTTATCAAAATTAGGCAAGCTGTACATAACACTTTTATACAAGAATGCGTGCCAAGTTAGAAAACACATGTTCCACGGATTATTGTAATAATCCTAATAGGTAAGCAGGTTTTATGCAAGTTTTATGAGGTTCCAACATTTCCCAAGCTAGCCATGTCGGGGGAACTCCCCTCGTTATGCCCATTAAATATTTATTCCCCTTTGCTAAACAAGTCTTCTCTTTATTTGAGAACCACTGTGGGCTAATATCCATATTCTTTAATTAATTATGTTGGTACAAATGCTATGCATGATGTTGCAAAAAAATTATTTCAAATCATTCGTTCATCGATCTCACTCGTTCATTAAAATCATTTTAGTCTTAAAACATGAACCTTTTTTGTTAAGACTAGTTTTACAACCAATATAGCTATAAGAGATATACAACCGATGTTGCCAGACGCATATCTTAGTGTAGTCATTAAATTTGCACGGTTGTGTAACAAGACACCGCAGTAATTGCACGACACTGTGGGGAGAGCGGGGCAAATGAAGCCATTGCTCTTAGGGAAAAACTGCAAACGTACACTTGCAGCTGTGGGAAGCAAAAAAGAACTTTCCGCAGTTTTAATAAGGGTGGGTATTGATGGATGGGTAGAGTTGCTAGATAAATGGGACCCTGGATGCTGGCGTAGAGTTTCGAGTGATGTGTAGTTTGGTGTAAATAATGATCGTGTTGTGGTGTAAGCTGACTCTGGAAGTGTGGACACGTGTAAATACAGCTTTTGTTTCACGCATACTTATGTTCTCGGTGTAGTCTGACACTGGAGTGTGGTGAAGGTAGAGCTGATTGTAGTTGTTAGTGTTTTGGTTACACAAGAAGTGTTTTGTTTCAGGTGTAATCGGAGATTTTCCTCTTCCCAATTAGAGCGAAGGTAAGTTAAATGTTTTCTTTCATTTGGATTGAGATATCAGATTTGGGTAGACATGTGATTGCAAAAAAGGTAAAGGTAAAGGTTTCCCTACCCTATGTGCAACAAATAATGTTGAAACTTATTTGGATCCCATTGCTGCCAGTCTGCAAGTATTCCCAGGCCATTCTGAAACTAGCCTCCTGTGAATACGTCGAACTCAAATGTCAAAAAACTACTATCGAGCCACATATTGCCGCCACAAATATACATTTTATGTAAAAGGCCCGAGGCCTACCACAATCTGGAACTAAAAGCAGACAAGTTTTATTCCCACATTCCCGCAACCGGGGAATGGAATGGCCTCGTAAATCTTTACTGGTAGTACTGGTACCCATCGGGCCCTACCCGCGTGCTACCCGCCGGCGATAAAGCCGTTACTCAACCCCGCCGAGGGGACCCGAACGCATTCGGCAATTTTCGCCAGTCCGCCATTTTAGGTCGCGATTTCAAATGTCAGAAGGGAAGGCGTGATTGGATCAGTTACTTTTGATTGAGAATTACATCGTTCGGCTTTTATACTTTATCGTTAGATTGGCTATCTTAGAGTTAACAAAATACTCTTGTTTTCGTTATATTTATCTTTGAGTTGTTTTGTGTTAGTTAATTTGCCTCAGCTTACCCACATACCTTATTTTTTTCTTTTAGCAAATAGAGTGTCTCTTTCACGTTTTTCTTGTTGTCTTAAAATTTTGTCATTTATTTGCTCTAGTTTAATTACTTATGGATTAAATCATGCTACCTACTTATACTAATATGGTTCACATCAACAATACGATAAAGTGGCAAGTGTGTCGTGGACGGTATCCTCACGTGCAGCCGATGCTCACGGAAATTTACACACAAAATAGGGTACTGCAGCCACCAAAGGGCGCATAAAAGAGCTGAACACCTTAGCTCCTCTGTAAAAAATAACTAAAAGCAGTCACCATAGATGAAATCGGCTGGGAAGTACATATTAAGACAAAGTAGAAAAATTCTCACTCTAGTACAATTTACTACAGGGACCGAAGAAACAATTCCAATACTACACTACAATGACCGTCCATTTGGGAATATTTTTTGCAATTTCGAACTATTCCTTGAGTCGGGGGGTTCTCGAGGCGGGATTAGTAGTGTCGTTATCGGAAGTGATCGCCACAAATCATGGCGGCGCCCACGCGTTACTGACGGCTAATTTAACGCGAGGGGCCCGCAGCAGCCGCCGGGAGACCTGCTGGCCTTCTTGTAAGAATTTCCCGATACCTACATCGGGAAATTACAAGGTTTGTAATCATTGGTATTATACTGAACTTAACAAAAAAAGTCGAATTGTAAAAGAAATGAAAATTGAATGGATCTGTTAAAAGACTGAAGAGCTTATGAAATCCTATCGCAAACGTCAAGTATAAGAGTTACTTTAATCACGCAAGTAAGAATCTAATATTGAAATAAGTAGGTATTAGCACTTTGAATTCACTATTTGTCCTTATTTAGACATGGGGCAGAGCTTTGAATAGCTTTACCATGTTTTCACACAATTTCAGGTCAAAATTTTGATAAAAAAATCACCTATATCTAGCCAAACACAAGCCTAACAAAATCTTGCAACGTATTTCTAATAATAATTTAACGACATAATAATCGCACGACAAAACAGTCGCGGTCGTGTCGCCGCCCTCCGTCATGATGGAGTGTTTAGGGGAGGCGAGCATCTTGCAAATATTATTGTATCATAATGGCAGAACATTACGCTTTCAATCGATATGTGTCACGGCTCATTTGTTGCGATATTATATATTTTTTCGTGACACTGGTGTCGTAGAGAGGAAGTGTGGGCCATTAGGACACAGAGAAACATACGGGTCAAACATTAATATTTTTTGGGTAGGATCAAAAGTATATAACTATGCTGATTTGAATATCACTTTAATTTAATAAATTCAGGACATCACTCGCTGATTTTTTGTAAAATATTTGCATGAATTTTTATCGTTAAATTATTATTCAACACCCATAAACCGCGATTGTACTTTTCATTGCCCTTTGTCTTCGCTCCAATACATCTCCCAGTTAAAACGCCTGTTACCGGCAGGTCCCGCGCCGGTGTCGGGGTTCAAACGAACAATGCCATCACAAACTTAATCCCAGTTTTAATGAATGCGGTTCCCCTCCGTGTGTAAATATTGCCGAAGTTCCCCGGTTTACATTCATTGCCATTGTAGCCGCGACATGCGGATATGCGAATATTGCGGATACGGCGGATATTCGGATATTGTTAGGGGAAGAAGGGGCGATAAGAGCTCGTGTCAAATTGTGAGTGTAAATTTTTCGCTTCCGTTTATTTGATGATTGTGTGCGGATAATTAATTGTTGTTTATTTGTTATTATAATAGTTGGCCAACAGCGGGGAGAGCAGTCACATGGAAAAAATGTGCTTTTGATAAGAATGGGAGATTGAAAATCCAGTTCATCATAACCATAGGTTGTCAAGGAGTTTAATGACAAACGCGTAGCGGGACTGAAGCTTAAAAGTTTTGTATCTATAAAAAAAATATCATAATTCTCCTTATTGTCTACATACTTAGTATTTTCGAATACACACTTGACTTTGCCAATACAGAAAAACGTTGATGAATTCATGTGGTGTCGCCTGATTGAGACACAGCACGTACAAGGAGAGGCCGGGGTAAAGCGAAACGCGTC
Organism: Trichoplusia ni; assembly: GCF_003590095.1. Taxonomy (NCBI): domain Eukaryota; kingdom Metazoa; phylum Arthropoda; class Insecta; order Lepidoptera; family Noctuidae; genus Trichoplusia; species Trichoplusia ni. Next base: position 17,101,280 of record NC_039481.1, on the reverse strand, counting down.
GGACCCGGATCTCGCCACGAGATTACTTGACGCCGGCAAGGAATACTGATCGTTTTGATTAGACCATGTAGTTATCTTTGGTTATAAATCTTATTAAGATTATATATCGACCAATTGATTTGATAAAGCGCCTAAGTTAAGTTAGTGTGATTAAAAAATGCTTGTCGTAAGTCTGAGAGTCAGTTAGTTGAATGTTTTTTAAACCTACAGAAACAAAATGTTTTTTTTTGTTATACAATATAGGATAAACATTATAATCGCAGAAAAAAATGTTAATGATTACCATGCTCTACATTTGAGTAGACAAATTATAAAATAAAAAAGGTGATAATACCAAGAGTTTATGAGTTACGAGTTAGTAATAGGGTGAGTAGTTAGGAGTGAAAATAATTGTGTTACTCCTTGAAAATATTGTCACTAGTTGACAGGTCACAAACTATTAATCCTTTAACAATGATAGTATAATGACGTCACAAGTGTATCGCGTGGACGCATTTGTCACGCGTTGTCGCAGCGAGGAGGGTCGCGTGCGCTCCGTGCATTGATGGCACGTGCAACTTGTTCAGTGGACATGTTTCAATGAACATGGTTAGACATGTTAATAGATAATGGGTTATTAAAAGTGAAGCTATTTGAGTATGTGATACTATGGTACAGCAGGTGTTGTGGACTTTTTCTTAATAAGTCTTGTAGTCGGAAGTATTGATTGGAGGATAAAATGCTTCGTTACGTATATTGCTATTGAAATATCTGGCAAAGGGAAGTGAAACACATTAGTTAACCTTATAATTTCAAAGTGAAGATTAAGTCAAATTCCTTTCGATTTACTAATTCCGTCACCGCTTTCCCCGTTTACCCAAAATTCGGGATCGCATCTTCAATATGTAACATCGCTTTTCGATTTTCCTTCATAAATAATTTCTTTACTCATCCCGACATTTACGGGATAAAGAAACATGTAGCTTAGGCGTAACAAAAACACTTTTCCACTAAAGTTACATTCCCTCGGCGATACAACTGCGGCGCAAGAAAACTGTGGAATCGATATTTCCCATTACCCTGTGTGCCGGGCTGGCCAATTCGAGGAATATAAATAATAAATAGTGTTAGTATCGACTTTTTTCACGAGTAACAAGAAACCGTAATAGCTATCGTACTTTCCAAATAACGTTCAGAAACTTCAAAGAACACTTAGACTGGGTTAAATATAAACAAGTCAAAGGTTTCAGGGAAAATGGAATTGGTCGGTACTGCAAATAGGTTGGTTGTAATGAGACAATATTTATAAATGCAGACGTAATTTGGAATTCTCACTAATGGCATGAATACAAAGACAAGAAAAATTAATACAAATGCTTTTAAATTTACGTCAAAAATATATTCCCAACGATGAAATATATAACGGTATAAAAATGATCTCCATTTTCTCTTCAAACTCGATGTATCGGGGAGCATATTTCCAAAATACAATCATGTCATGTCTGACTATATTAGCATAGTACACGGGTTTCGACTTTTGCCGGCGGCGGCGGGACGCGGGCAGGGCGCGGGTGGCGCGAGATATCAAATATTCATAAACAGGGAGTGAGCCTGTTTGCCCCGCTCTCCCCTCTGTACTGGTACTGTTAACTTTAAATGTATCCTTAAATAAATATTTCGTTTTTTAAACAAAGACCCTTGCAGACAGCAAGGGTCTGTCTTGTAGCCACAAGAGTATCTTATAATTGGACTTTCATAGCGCCTACTACGTTTCACTGTTCTTTAATTGTGGATTCAAAATACATGACATTTTTCCTTCGACATGAAACTATTAAATATTGTTTTAACAACGACAACGTGCAATCAACTTTTCATTAAAAACTAATGAGCCAAACTAAATGATTTTTTTTTAGGGATCAATTGACAAATATTTCACAAGAATAATCGAAATCGATTCATCCAGTGCGAGAACTGAGGTAAGACACTTGGAAAAATAGAGACAAGTATAGAACCTCCTCCATTTTTAAGTCGGTTGAAAGTCATCATCATTGCACCCTCACCTTGTACCAAGCATTACATCTACATACAAAAAGCCCTCACATTCAACATTCACGAACGCAAACGAAACAAAATCCAATTTACTTTCGTACGAGCTCAGTAAAGATCAAGCACGGTAAAAATTAATGTCAACATTCATTGCCAGTCCGCTTGGGAAGCACGCAAGCAAATCACGAACTTAAGCCGCAATGTAAAGCATCGTGACCTAGATCTCGTATGTTTATATTCAGCACAAGTGCCTCGGTAGAGGTCGATCCCATTTTCGCATTTTGATTTAGGAAATCGGCTTAGAACAGCGGACTGTGGTTTGGAAGATATTTTGATGTTATCAGAAATGTATATATTTTATAGACATCTCATTTTTGATCCTCGAATACATTCAACGTTACTTGGAATCAAAGATACTGAATTATTTTCTGTAGATAGTCATGAAAAGAAACCATCTGAGGAAAAAATCGCTAAATGATTTACATTATTACTTTTTCTTTGACGCATATTCCAGGTAATAACGTCTTTCAGCATTTAAAATGCACCATAGGGGATACAGATGTGTGGTTTCTTAACATTTTCTGTATTTACATTCCCCAGTATATACTACTAGTTTCCACTCATACATATGCCACTTAGTACTCAGGTACTCAATATTTAGTACTCCAGTGACGTGTACTCCAAGCTTCAGAGACGTAAATTTTATCAGCATTCTCTTCGCATCTATCATCTCGGCTATTAGCAAAACGGTTATAGGCTATCGTCTATTAGCTACCCCAATGACGTCATTATTGGAATTACTCGAGAAAAAATATAGTCCAAGTTCAGTCGAGCGCCTAACGAGCAGGGGACCGGCAGAGAGGGTGGCGAGACCAATGGTAATTTTTTGAACAAGAATACTTGAAAAATAATTTTGAGGATTTAATAACTATATGTATTTATACTTTTATTAAAGGGAGGTGTGGAATATATGACTGTAACAAAAAAGTAGGCACATAACTAGATTAATATATGGTAACCGTTACTTACTTACTTCTTATTTTAGCATAAACTCCTAAGCTATGTTAGTTAATAGGTTAATTTGAACAGGTTCGTATATTTCACATGACTGATACAGACATCACTAGCAAGTTCTCCTCTTTCTCGTAGCCAAAATGTATTCATCAGCATCCCGTAAGCTTACATAAATAATTCAGTAGTATGTCCAGCGACCCCGGGCTCCCCTGCGCGGGACTCGAACCTGCGTCACGTCGCTACGGCACAGTAATTGATGCAATTAGTGCCTGAGGGGAGAGCCGGCAAAATTGGACAACGAGGGTCGGTTTTGTGGCGGGAGCGACAAATATTAAGTCTGATTTTGCTGACAAATAGTAAATGAACGAGGTTTTTGTTAGTTTTGTTCGAGAGACCGTTATTTATTGTTATGGATAACACTGCTATACAGTATTTTATAATTTATGCAAATTTTCAGCTGCTAAGAATTTTCGTTTATTTCTCATTTGTCTAAGGTATTTTTATTTTCTTTAAGGTATTTTTATTTTAGCATGAAATTTATTTAAAACATAGAACATGTTAACAGTGTTTACTAATTTCGAGTACATATAATTGTTGAACTGCACTATAAGTCATAGGGCTACAAAAGCTCCACCCTCTTTTAATCAATGTATTTATTTTATAATTCGCCTTGAACATTTACCAATCTGCAGCTAAACTCAATTAAATCCGACAAATTACAAGCAGTTAAGGAAAGGATTTCGCGAAGTATCAAGACACGCCATTGGTCCGATGTAATTGGGAACCTCTAATTATATCGGCTAATTATAATTTACTGGGAGTATACTCATATACAATTTTAAACAGATTGAAATATAATTTGGATTTGTATTTTCCAACGTGTTTCCGATATACGAAGAGTAAAGGAATGAACATGGCTGGGTTTTATTTGAATGAGACCACTAGAAATAGAAGCAGAAGAAGACACTCTCTTCCACTCATACCCATAGCGGAAGAAGTGATTTGATGATTTCCGATATAAAAAAAATAACTTCGTTTAGCTATATTCCACTTAGACTAATCCTCAGATCGATACTCTAAATAGTATTAAGTACTTGAGTAAACATCTTAAACAAGCCTTGACTCGGTAAGATAGCCTATTACAGAGCTTCAGATGTGTTTACTTTACCCACTAGACCTCGCTAATCTAGTTTACGCATCTAGAAATCCTAATGAAGTTTGTAAAGTCGGGCGCGAGCCAGCTGCGTCAACTGGCCGAGGCTAAGTTAACTAGAAACAAATATAAGCCGAGGTCTTAGTTGCCAGAGTTAGTCAACTGAAGTAAATGTAGAGAAAATTGAATTGGGATTTAAATATTTAAAAAAAATCTTGAAATAAATCCGTGTGGGTTTAAATCCAAACCTAGTGCAGCACCAACAAAATTTTTGCTATATCCCTATTTAATATGTTAACAATACGATTTAGGTCTTACCATAAATGTTGCATCACGTATCCGTTTAAAATAAAAAGACATTATTGAATGCGAGGTAGAAAAGTACCAATAATCTGAAATATTTCCGTAACTGTATTATTTGAACAGGCCACACCGCTCCTTTATTGATATGACGTCACATCCTTCCCCAATTTACTTTATAACGTTGTCCCGCAAATATTTGCTTATCGTTAACATCACCAAACATTGCCCGGCTTACATACAAAACTGAATCCTAAAATATACTAAGTAAAGTTGGTATTTGATCGTTTTGGATGGACAAAGTCTTTGGTGATGTTGGTTCCAATGTTTGCATTGGGGGTCGTTGGCGAATTTTCCGCCGTGTCTTAATACCATTGAAAGTAATAATACCTTTGTCTCTTAGGACCCTCCTATTGTTTGCCGTGGGCTTGTAAAGTATTGTTATTGGGGTTCCGTATCAGATTGATAAACGGGGACGCTTTATGAGTGCGCGTTTAATTTGACGATCATTATTACTGGGTTTAAAGAAAATAAGATTGTTTTAGGTATTTGACATGAAAAAAGTAATATTACCGAATTAGTCATCTTTGTCCCTTTTACACAAAAATGCATTGATTGTAGAAACTGTAATACTAAGGTAAATTAAGAATGTCTTCTCATTAGTAGTGAAACAGAAAAAAGGTCGCAACGATAGATGGTAGTTACCAACAGGTATACCACACTCTACTTATACCTGTCGTATAGTAAATTAAAGAAGATTTATGCAGTGATTGTTTTTCTTAAACGTTAATGTAGTAACCGCAAATGGCTTGGCCCAAGCAAAGCCGGCTTTGTTTGGACTTCTGCTGTACCTGATTAAACACCGTTGTATATATGACGATAACAAACGGAACCGTCTGTGATCTCCGATGGGTCTCTATAAGGTACTGGTACATTGTTAGTGGCTCACCTGTATCGCGCAGCTGCAAGGAGCCGACCTTGTGCGTGAGGTAGCCCCGGATGGAGCTGGCGACCCTCGCGGGCGACGCGGCGGCGGCGCCCCCCCGCAGCGCGCCCCCCAGCCGCGTCAGCAGCGCGCCCGTCTCCGCCTCCACGGTCGACACTTACTATCCCCTCCACAGAATAACTATCCCTCGACTATCCTCGACTATCTCGCAAATATCCTTCGACTATCCCGCAACTATCCCTCACTACTTATACTGAAGATCAAATATTCGATATCGAAAAAGTTTGATTGTAAAATGAGATTGCTTTAGTTTGAATATCGCGATAACTTAGTGTATATCTAGGTGTAGGTCAGTGCGTTTATTTGATATGTATTGGTTGTGGGCTCGTTCACCATGGTGCGCCAGCGTGTGCCCTGCAACAATACAAACATACAGTCAACTTCACTGTAGATATAGACAAGACTTCAGTTTACCTACCTACTATATCTATTCCATTCACTTCCAGTCATAATTTCAGTTTCAATAGTAGTCATCAAAAGTCTTACAATAACTACACCGCAACGCGGCCATTCATCAAGGTGTATGACCAATATCCAATACCTATTAACAACCCTCTGTGATAGTAACATGACCTTGTATTATTATATACAAAGAATAAGAGGTTCTAACGTCGAGTAACTTGTACTTTCAGTAATTATTTTCCTATACCTGTATATCTATCAAAATAAATTATTGTTTTCAAAGCTAATTTATGTATGAGATTCGCTTTCAAATAATATGACCCCAAGTAATAAGTCGTCGTCAAAAAGTAGCATTTCCCTCATGTGAAGTGGAGAGGCTCCGCGGCAAGCACCACCGGAAGCTGCCACTCCAACCACATCCGGCCGCCATCTTGTGGCCGGAAACAGACGGGGTTTACGACTTCCGCGCCCTTTGTGAAGGCAAACCTAACTTTTGTGAATTATACATTATGCTATTGTTTCGGGCCCACATTATTTTCATTCCCCTTTTGATGTTTAGCATCAGTCTACAGCAGGTCTAATTAACATATAATTGAGTTATTTGACACACGTCTAAGTTTCAACACGTCTTACCCCTAAGGCTATAATCCCAAAATCAATTATTATATCCCAATGAAATAACGTACCATTTTTCTAAAGGCTTAATAACTAAGCTTTACAATAAAAGAAACGAAACCCATAGCTATTTCCGTTAAACTCTTAAGAAACGTAAAGTTAAAGAGAAATGTAGGCTATGCTAGGTTTGAAGTGTAATTGCTCCATTAATAAGCTTTGTACATTCCCCGCTAGCCTTGGAATATAAACCGCCGTAACTATTTGTAATTGCTGCACAGAAATTAAAGTGGTCTGTAATTGCTTTGAAAAAATTGTTATTAAAAACCTTTCAAACTGTTCATACAACCATAAGGAAAAATGTGGAAAACTGACTTTTCAGTACAAGTTTCAGACAATTTATTAGTGACACTATTTAATATCCATAGTATTTCAGCCTATTGTAACATGTTTATACAACAAACTGCCCCTTAAGTTCCCGTAGCCGACGGCTACGGCGCGCTACGCCGTACGTAGCGGTTATTGTAGCGCTACGAGGTTACGTTTTTAATAGGACGGACACATTCGTGATTTAGTTTTTGTTAATAGTTATTGATGTTGGGAATGTCTAAACACATATTGTCTTTACCCAAACATTACTAGTACAAAGATATTTCTTTTACAAGTAGACTACTATTTAACGAGGGTTCTAATAATCGAAGTTGCTTAAACCCCGCGACCGCCTAATGCCGTCGGGCTATTAATAGATAATCATATAAAGGAATGCAAATCTGGTAAAAATAAGTAATGATTTGGAACATACAATGTGGTTTCAAACCAATAAATTAAATCTGAAATGCGTATTTCTGATCCTAAAGCCTATATAATGCTTTTTCGGTTATCTTTGTACCCCGTGAGCTTTAACAACTAAATATATCCAGTTCTGAATGTTAAAAATAACTAATAACTATAACCCCTAATATCATTATATTATTTCCAAAAACTGCGACCTCCAAAACCCACTCATGCATACATCACCCACACAGACAACGCCAGGCGCTCATTACGTAACGTTATGTAACACACACCAACAAACATTTTTACCACACAATTACACGCACACACACTACCACATAATTTCAATGCACACTAAAATATCTGTTCCCAATTCAAAAATCGATACGACCGTTATTTCGAAACGAATATCGTTCTATTTTTAAAATTAACACACACAACGAAAATGTTGAAAAAAATCTAAAAATCACAGATTAAATATGTTATTATAATAACGATTAAATATGATACAATATGGCGTTTTAGATAAAATAAAATGATATTGACCTTTGTTTGTGTTGGCGGGTACTTGCACACCTGGGAACACCTCGCCCGGACTGCCGGATCTCGGCAGTGAACAGAAAAGGCTTTCGGGCCATGCGCAAAACGCGGCGCTGCCATTGGTCGGTCGGGAAGTGTGACGTCATTTTCCCTCAGCCAATGGGCGCGCCCTGAAATTTTCACGTAGGTATAGACCGGTCGATGACTAAAAATAGGCTGTGGCGGTCGATGGGCGAAGCCTGGCATCAAACATTCATCAGATAACCGGGGCAGCCTCCTCATGTAAGGCTTATGTAAATTGATGACCATTATTTGTTGTATTCTTGGCTTCCATAATAACAGGGAGGAACTACTTCTGTTTGTGTAGCGCGCCTTTCATTTTATACCTAATAAAGGCCGTAACATTTTGTTATTTAAACAAATGAGTAGAAAAAGTTTTGTTATAAAAAATAATTTTATTTCCAGAACTACACTTAACTTAATAAACAGCTCATTCAAGTTACTCTGTGTAATGAGGTCTTAACACATTGTCTACAAAGGCTCACACTAAGCCTGTGATAACTACTGGACAACACCTAAACGCTGTTACTAGGTCATTATTTTAATATCATATAATGAGACCTCCTTTTACCTTCACGTTAATATTTAAACTATATTATGTAAGTGTAGTAATGGTGTATTTTACCACTTGTAAGTGACTGGAATATTTACTTGAAGACTAGATAATAAGGCTATAATACGTTAAACGTAATAAAAGTTATCTGGGGAATATGTTTGATTTTTTGACAGCTTTTGTTTAGAAAATATGTCAAACGGCCACATTTATTCCTCAGATAGAAGTTTACTGATGCTTGCAAAATCGGACCTTAGTAGATGTAAGCAACGCCAGCTATATTGTAAAGTATTCAAATAAGAAAGTTATGTTTGTATGGAGCTTAAACAAAAAAATAAACTATAATCAATGCTTTAAAAAATCAGCAATGTGAAGTTATTTAGATGTATTAATTAATACATATTTTGGACCTCAGATCACAGTTCACAAATGATATTTTTAAAACGAAATCGTTCTTTTTTCAAAGTCTGATTCATTGTCATGACATAAAACACAATAATAGTGTATCTGTGTATGTGCGTGTTACAACATCATATCATAAGATGATTGATTACAATATAAATAGAGACCAACAATGTAACCAGTTAATATTAGCTCAAGTAATAAAGCTACACGGTATTACACGGTACAATGTTGACAGAGCTCACATGTGTGTACAGAAATTATTGTTACAATTCACTAATGTTATTTACCTAAGTGACTACATCCCTACTAATATTATAAATGCGAAGGTACTCTGTCTGTCGGTTACCCTTTCACGTCTGAACCACTGAACTGATTTTAATGAAATTTGGTACAAAGATAGAGTTGACCTTGAGAAAGAACATAGGATAGTTTTTATCCCGGACTTTTGAAGAGTTCTCTTGGAAACGCGATATAACCGACATCGACGCGGGCGAAGCCGCGGACGAAAAGCTAGTTCATTATAAATGAGGATCAGTTGGATTGGCCTTAGCCCTACGCCCTTAATAAAAGCTTATTAGGACTGTTTGTAGAAGGGAGATAGGGCTATGTGCATGTAGTATGTCATCTCGTTTCCTCATTGGCAATCGTTCTGCTTAGAAAGGTTTAAATCATACAACCTATTGTACGGCAGTGTATTAATAGAAAAACGTCTGGTTAATGTTGCTTTAAATATTATAGAGGTGCAGAAGTTGTGATAACAGTCCATTGAAATATTTGAAGTATACGCTCGGTCTTACTGCATGAATAATGGTTGTTCTTTTTCTTGTTCATGGGACTCCAAACCCCAGCTTTTATAATTGTCTACCTTAGTGGAAGATATATTATGATCGACCGAAATTATGCTTTTCTCTGGCAAGCATCTTCTTAGAAGAATAAACTATAATCAACACGGTAGCTTATCTCTAAGGGCACTTAAGTGTAGTATCAATAGTTCTTAAATACTTATAATATTTTATTTTTGATAAAAATATCCTACTTTTATTGTGAAAGTAAAAATTATTGCATATTGATGTATGGATGTTTGTTGCTCTTGCAAGCAAAAACCACTAAACTTATTAAGACGAAACTTGATACACAGATAGTTATAAACTAACCAAGATTACAGACAAAAGATACAACAAGACATAAGATTTATCCCGTTTTTATGTTCCTGTGGGATCGTTTTCGTTTCGTAGCAGGCGGGCCCGCCGGCAACAGCTAGTATCACATAAACTTGTCGCTTAGGTAGAATTTACTAACAATTATAAATTTTACAGATTAGTTTACTACGGGTAGTTAACGTTATGTATATTCAAATGTACAACCCACGCAGTTAATGGAAAATAATTATTTGAGACACGATAATATTGAGTTACTTTCGTCGCAAAAATGTTGTTACGCAATAAAACAAATGATATTAATTAAACCGTCTAGAAGCGAATTTAATATAGTCACTACATAATATTGTTTTAAATATTTTAGATGATTCTTTAGGCTAGACATGTATGATACATGTCTAGCCTAAAGAATCATCTTTGATGTTTCGTTATTTCACTATTCCCAAGAATATAGATTGAGTGAAACACCTACGACAGTGTCGAATGAAATATCTATATTATTGGGTTACAGCGTTTGATAAAACCAAATTGTATTTGAAATAGACAGGTGTTAAGAAAATGTTCAGTATTTTCCATGATAATGTTGTAGAAAAAGTTGGCCTTTCACACTTTCCGAATTAAAGATTTGGGTTTATATTAAAGGAAAACAAAATATCATCATATTTCATTGGTTCACATTTCAAAAGATAGAATTAAATTAATGCCTTAATGCAGAAGTGGCTGATTAAGCCATTCTTAATTCAGGATTGTGTTTTATACAATAATTGCATTATACTATGTCTTGCTATATAACCAAGAATATGGACTCGTCATTGAATAGTGCATTTGTGTATATCAGTGTGATATTTTTTTTGATTTTTGTACAGGAATGACAAAATTAAGAACCATACTTACTGCCTTTGAACCTTTAAACTAAATTAGATTATTAATTCCTCTGAAACTATGTGACTAAAGCCCAGTACCTACCGTATTATAAATGATTGCCATAGGATAGTTTGGCAAATAGCTGACAGTAATATCATTCAAATTGATTCAAATATTTGATCGGCCGGAGTTTACTCAGCAATATTACTGAAATATATTCAGCAAAGGATTTGTATATTGCTTCAATTTATACAACATTTATATTTTAGAGCTAGCCTCGGGATATATTGGAGATGGTTCGGGAATATACAAATATGTATGAAATTCTAGTCTCGCTACAAATGGAGATTTCTTATTGGTTGTTACAGGTTTCTTTTTACTTCGTTTTAGAAAAATGTTTTCAACGTAATTGGAAATCTAGTTATTCTGATTGTTGATAATCTATGTAATGGGTATCAGGTAACTTTGTAAACGTCTTGCTTACATTTATGAGACAATTCAGAAGGTAAATTGACTTTGGCTAGTCAGTTCAAACATTTAAGCGATTCAATCAGCGTTAACTTTCGCATTAATTAACCTGTTTACAGGGTTTAAGCTTACTTAACTGATACCTACTGAACAAATTGAGATGTCTTTCCAGTAAAATTACAATTTTCGTTTTCTATTCTGAATAGATTTGCTATGTATTAGGGCCTCCTGCCCAAACCCTAAGATATAAACCTTAATGATCCACGCCACATTGCACCGTTGTATCGGCGGATACTATAAATATGGCGGTCGATATCTCGCGCATGCGCGGTGGCCGCGACTCATTCATCTACCGTGTAGTATGTACTCCCATACATTATAATACGCTTATGTATTATTGAGATTTATGAGACTCGGGTCTAATGAAATTAGAGCATGTTTTGATAATGTATAACGTGTAATAACTTAGATGTAGGCAGATGCAGTAAGTCAAAACATTAGGTTTACAAGATGAATGATGCGATATTTCGTTGCTCGGGATGTCATTTTTGCAGAGTTCAACTCTCTGAAATTGATCTAAGAGGTTTATTAGTAAGTTTTTATGAACGTCAAACTGGACATCATTGTATTTAATAGATTTATCACTGATATTGTCGATCTAAAAATAAATTCTACTAAAGTGATTGTGTGGACCAATACTACCTAATAAAAGTATAATTATATACGTCTCACTCTTCCCGTATAGGGAAGGTTTCAGCCCAGATCACCAGGCCAGTTCAATGCAGATTTGCGATATCAGTTTTCAATTTCTAGAATCCAGGTTTCCTCACGATGTCTTCCCCTACCGTTTGTAATTGGTGTCTAAGAGAATTAAGAACACAATCTTTGTAAAAGTCACATCGGTGCTTTGGCTGAGTTGGAATCAAACCTGTAGCCCGTTGCAAATCAATGCATAGAACTACAAGGCCACCACGCCATCCGTACTAATTAAAAGCGTTGTACCAATATCTGGCTTCATACCTTTAATATGTAAAATAGAACGTAAGTAAATACCATTATTTTTATTTGTTTTTACATAATTCTCGTAACAATAAGTGCCATTGCAACAACAAAAATATCACATCTCCTCAACTAGTTTCCTTCCTCCTGCTAAATATAGCTTCATTTCCAAAGCCGGTGCCATTAAAACAAAAGGCAAGCGTCATTTACCCAGTGGTGTCGGATGTCAGAGCGAGCCTCCCGCGGTCTAGCCAGCGCCGCCGCCGGCCCGGGGTTATTCACAGCACAGAATGGAAGTCGTTTAGCGAGCCTGTCCGCGCTAAATGCGGACTATTCCCGGCTGCAGACACCGCATCACATATTCATGGCTTTAAGCTGCAGTTGCAGATGGAAATAGCCTTTAGAAATACAACAGACCAAGTGTATTTTCATGAAAATGAACAACTTCCTTTAAGAAATTATGCTTAATAGCTTATGTAGAGTAAGTTGTTTGTTTGCGTGTGGGTGCTGAAGCAGTGTTAAAAAAGTGGCAATGTTTCGCTGCACTTTGTTTATCCTTTTTTCGTTGTATTATGTCGAATTATTGGAGTATACCTTCCATAAGTATGTGAAAGACAATTGGATGAAAGTGTAGAAGTGTAACGTATATTTGTAGAATTTCGGACCATGTTTTGTACGAATGAACTACATTCATATTAAGCTCAGACTAATTCAAACATACAATACTAAGTTGTTCGGACAATACAACACAGTTGACCGATCCGATAAACATAAATAAAGTACAAGTATCTTAAATATTAACATAATACGTAGGTCACTATTATTGCAGCAAACTATGTTGTGAGCAAAGCTCCCACAAACAATGGATAACACTACAGTGTGCATACATTGTAACTTATTATGTTTTATGTGTCACTTTAAAAGCTATTTCCATTTCGAAATTGCCACTTCTACAATTCCATTCTGTTATATAAATAGAAAATATTGCATTCGTTAGAAATGAATTTTCATATTACATAACTTTATGCAGCTTTTCAGTTTTTATTGTAGTTTTCTGAGTTTAAACGAAAAGGGTTTTGAAGTAGCTTTCAGCTTAATTCTTTCTGTAAATGTTTTCAGTATGTTTTATAGCTAGTTAAATATTTCACGGCCTCATAGTGCTTGACTACTTTTAAAGGCAAGTTGCCTCTCAAACTTAGGTTGTTAGGTGCCTACTAAAACAAACCGCAGGTGCTCAAAATACTGTTTTATTTTATGAGTAGAAGTAATTTAAAGTTAAGCACTATACCTTTGTGTACACCAAGAGTCAATACAGAATAATAGTAACTTAAAAACTATACAAGATTGTACTGAACAAGGCTCTGCACACATTTACAAGGTTAGATTAAGCATTGATCTTTATTCTCCACGCTTGCTAAAAGCGGTTTCAGATTCCAATATTCCGAATCCAACTTGTTCACCACACTACCTATAATATCAATATCATATTTGTATATTTCGAGACGTCACGAGGTACCCTAACGGTGTATATTCCCGGTCTCGATTCGGGAGCAGCTCTGCGGTCCCGGGGGCGTCGTGAGTGACGGCCGACTCGCCGGGGATGCATGCCGAATGAGTTAACATGCACACGTAATACAGCGCGTCCCGCCGAGACCTGCCGATAGCGACGTGCGTTTATAACGCCCTGGTATCGCAGAGCTGGGGATATTTATTTTTATTATATTATAATAACCTTTTCGTGGTCGAGGTCATTTGAAGAACCAGTGAATTGACTTTATTATAAAGAGCTGAAACGACTGTGAACCCGACCACTTCCAGTTTACAAAATTTTCAAAGATCTAATTGATGATGTAAACTGTTTGTGGTGCTAGAAGCAACCTCTTTAAACAGAAAGAGGATTTGACCTGCAAAACTAACAACATACTTAATTTGCAAAAGTAGCAGGAATTTATACCTGTATTATTCTATTGGAAATATCATCTTTTGCAAGATACGATGCCAGACTATCAAAAACATTACACCAAATGCATATTCAACAACTAGCTGCAAAGTCATAAACTATTTAATGTGCTCGCCCTCACCTTTGGGAGCTCACGTGTGGGACAGAGAGAGACGATCACTCCTCTCTTTCTATAATATATTTACCCTAGAGTTATGACAGCGGGCGAGACGAATTGATGGGAATAGAAGCACCCACAGCGGTGTAGTTACTGTGGAGCCGGTGTTAAATGTAACGGCTGCAGGTTCACAGGGAGACATCGATCTAAATTAGTTTGTAGACTGTTTTGTTCCTTTTTTAATAATAAACAAACGTTTGAATTGCGTTTTTTTTTTAATTTTCCATTGTTTGTATTTCAATAAAAGTTCTAATTAACAATGTATTTTAGTAACATCATTAACATTAATATTGTAATTTATTTCAAGTTAATTTTTGAGATTATTTTTACAACAGAAATCATACATACTCGCTTTCAGTAGTACTGGACATAGCTAAGTGCAATCTGTAATCGAATTTTAACTGCTGTGTGCTTCTATGCAGGTTTTACTACTCCCTTGCATTATCATACTTGGTATGCTTAAACTAAGTGCTGGAAACAAGAAGATGCTTAGAACAGTATAGTACACCATCATACCACCACACTATGGTCTCCCCTGCATCATGACCTCACTCTACACTATACCCTGAATAGTAAGCTCGCGCTACCCTAACTCTACTAATTGTCAATCCAAATATATTATCCCAATGACCTTTTCGAGTACCCTTATGGCCCTAGCACAGGATCCATTCAATTTGAGCAAAGGAACTTAACACGTGTGCTATGGAAATAGAGTGTATATTCAGTTGTAAGGGTTTTCTCTCTTTCTTAATGACATCGTTAGGATGTTTTTCTGTAGTGATTACAAAACATTCTTGTATAAGAGTACTCATATAAAAATGTAGTATGAATAATAAATACCTACAAAAACGTTACGATAGAAACACAGAAAATGTTGAGATTCTTGTTTGTGGTTTCTATTCACTTGGTTATTTAGTACTGTGCAGAAATCAAATTAGCTTCGTGGATTGTCAATCTAAAGGGAAAAACCCAGTAACACGAAGTGCCCCAGACTTGGAACACATTTGTATATTACACATACTGAAAAATATGCGTGACCTACGTGGGGATCGAACTCGCGCTCTGTGGTTTTGGTGCGGCCCCTATAGCTTTAAAATTATAGGACTTAACGTTATGAGATTAGCACCAACATAATTTGAAATATAAAAAATACAAACTTACCTAACATAATTATACCAAAGTAAAATACACAAGTAAACCTACAAACATCGCAGATATAAATCCTCACATATTTCTCTTTATCGTACCTTCGCGACCCTTAACTTTTTCTCAAGACGATGTAAAACAGTTTGGACAAGCTCGTTAAGGCTAAAACAGCAAGTTTTGATGAGGACGACAATAATAATGTACTCAAAACCAACTTGTAATCCATTTTCTCAGACAGACAGCGTTGACTTTTTTCCTCTTAAACGATTTTGTGAATTTCAACTCAATGCTTTCATACTTAAAGTTACTTTTCATTGGAAAGGAAATACATTGGCTCCTTTTCAAAAAAACATAGCAACGTCTTAAGACTGCCTCAGATGTTTGACTACGAACCTTATGCTAAAGCGATAAAGTTGAAAGTCTCTTAAAAGCCTTTTTATCCTGAAGACAAGAAATGTTTTCTCGCAGGCTGTAATACTAGGTCTTTGCAAAGCGTTACAGTTTTTGCGGCGAATAGAATTTTGTATGAAGCTCTTAGTGAAAGCTTTTCACTTTGCCGGCTTAATGTTCCGAGCGGATTCGATTGATAAAGGATTTCTCGTTAACTTATAGATGGAGAGTGTTCTGAACGAGGGAGGGTTACGGGCTCTGTGGATTCTACAAGCACTTTCTTCTAATCTCATTCTAAAAGGATTATCTCCCAGTCATGGGTTTACTACCTTTTACTTAGTCCTCTATGGTACTTTGAGTATTTTTAAAAGTATTCTTTTGCTATAAAAAGATACATGTAACTAGTAACTATGTTATTCGAAACCGAATGTAAATCTGTACCGCTGCCGCGCTGTCAATCCCAATCTATGCTTCTGGTACGAAAACGTCAAGTTTATCTAACGGGTTGTGTAAGCCGCGGGATTATCGCACATCCCGGGCGCCGGGATCCGGGATTTACGCGTACATATGTCAAAGTACAAAGTCCACCGCAATGTTTGGTGACTGTATTGGATCAGTTTAATGTATGTGTAGCGTGTCATACAGGTGTATATTGTAGTTGTGTTTTAGAAGCAATAAACAAGGAGATTTTTGGTAGACCAGTTAGAAAAGTAAATGAATCTAACGGTTTTCTTGCAGTCACTGGTCAGTCTGCTGAGCCTATTTTGGATAGTTCCTTTCCTATTGACACATTTACCCTACAAGTATGATAGTAGTGGAACATTTTAATTATACATTTATTGTCCTAAGTAAACATGGTAAACAAAAAGCTAACATCATGCAACGTGAAAGGTACAGGGCGTACCTGGCTGCTTTCCAAAAATGTTTCTTTTTACTTCAGGAAATTCGGATTATTTAGCTCAGAAGGCATTTATGTTATAACTACATGGTTATAATTTGTTTTTGTCATTTCAAATTAAAGTTCGATTCCACCGGCCAAAGTTATAAAAGGCGATTAAAAGTATATGTTAGCTCCTTAAATCCATCGTCAAAGTCACAATTGATGTTAAAACTACAATCTTTTTTATTATCCTGTGTCCAGTTAACATGTCTGGATGCCCTTTGTTTTGCCCTTTTACCACGGCTACGAGAAGTGTGGATAGCAGTTACGTGGAGGCCGGATTACGCGGTGACGCGCTCCTGTGAGTCCCGCGCGCTCGGGGCAGCACGGCGGGGGTCCACGCGCCACCCTAGTTAGCATACATATCACATGTTTCTTGTTTTAAGATGGTGTTTGTGTAACGAGGGTTCGTCATGTCACGTATGGACCAAATTGTGAATTAGACTAAGTTTTGTTAAAAAACAGAGAATTCTTTTAGGTCTAAAGTTTAGACTCTTAACCAAAAGCTAGATATTGAGACAGTATACCATTCGATAGTATGTTACTTATCATGAAATATTTATAAAATACACTTATACTAATTCACTATAGAGTTCACTATTGCTGAGCAGCAGCATTTATATGACACACAAGATTGTATACTCGATATTATTTTTAGTTTTTTCCGGAGTCTGAGAGGAGTTTCAACATCCATCACTTTCATGAAGCAACTACTTACTCGAGCTCTACAATTCCTTTTAGGATTTCAGCTCAATAAAGTAATAAAGGCGGAGTAATAAAATACTAGGATTTTAGAAAAAAGCTCTATCCTAAAAATCCGTCATACTACGGCTATCAATTCCACCAGCTTACGGCGCCTATAAATTACGCAATCTCGGTTAAATTGGGCAAATATTACCGATACCCAGTCCTATTGAGCAGTCTGGTCAGGTCTGGCCGCGACTCATTACCCGCAGCCACTTGGCATCCCTCTCACGTACTGCGCATCTATACCTTGAAACATCCACAGAGTTTGAAGCAAACTTGGGATCCACCATTCCCTGTTGAACAAAGACTGGTGTTTCTGTAAGAGAGAGATGCCGCTCTGCCGCATGTAGCGCGTTGTCCCGCTTCCACAATCGTAGCTGTCTTGGTTTAACATGTGGAGGTGGAGCCCTTGAGATGGACCTTGCTATTGGTATTGGAGACTTACCTATTCTCACTATCGGTGGACTGATGAGATATTATAAGTGATATGTGAGCTGAATGTTGTATTCTAAATCTTATGTTTAGGTTTTCTTATTCATATAGGTTGATAATACAGAATGGTATCGGTAGCCCCTGGTGTGGCTTTAAATAACCTTCTAAAAATGTGCTTCACGGGTCGCATTATGGATCTTACTGGATCATCACTGGTTTGACTGTATTGATAATTATTTAGTTAAGCTTTATGCTGTTACAAAATTGGGTTCAACATTTGTTTTTCTAATTACGTCACAATGCAGCTTGGATAGACGAGTGGTGCGGTATCCACCAAGCACCACCGCTCACACAGATATCTATAGTACCTACTTACATCTTAATATCTTCATTTGTGACTGTGCTTATTTCAGGATAATTCTTGGGAAATTTTCATTTACCATTAACATTTAACATTTTGTTACAGTCACAAGTTTTTGTTATTCGAAAGCAGTTTAGATAAGACTCCCTACGTGACTTTTGTAGAAACTGCAAGTAAGACGATTATGTAATGTACTCACATGTACTGTTGCAGCAAACCTAGTAAGTTGACATTTTACTGCAAAAGATAAGTATTAGGAGTTCACATTAATGGAAATGTAGGTAAGGCTGTAATAGCCAGAATAGGGTTTTTGACTAAATCTAGTAATATAAATCTGTTTAGTATGTCAGACAGATTTCACTAAAAAATATAAATACCTATTTTTTATTTTGTCACATCATTAAAAAGTAAGATCAATGATTTGAAAGATAATGACATCTCTTGTCCGTACAAAGCGTACGGTACCTGCCGTCACATGAGATTTTAAATCACTGTTTCCTCTACATTTTTCGTTAACGAGATAAAAGAATACGTATCCAATACTTTTTGGGAATCTGTCTGACAGACGAAACACTTTGTTTATCAAATACCCGATTGGTAAAGTTGGGCAAATTAATCTACATTAAGATGTGACCTTTTAAGCTCTATTACAAAGGTCAGACTGTCACCGAGTAAAAACTAAAAGTCAAACAAATACTTTCTCTTAACTATTACTCTCATCAAGTAAATCTGAAACAGTTAAATTTAAGTGAATTCGTCTGCGGCACCCAAATGGTACTTTAGTGGCACAGTCTGGCTTCTTAGTGAGCTTTTGATATTGTTCCTCTGATGGCATGAACTAGGATTTGAATAATAATACACTATACTATTTGAAAAATGTTATCTTACTTTTTATTTTACAATGACCTTTTTTTTCCTGCATAATGTTTTTACAGTTTTGTATAATTTTATACAAACCTATAATTAATATATTTACAAACTAGTTTAAAAAAAGACAATAAAAAAATTAACTTTAATGAAATCCTTACAACGAAGAATTGAAAATGATCATTTAGGGTCAAAAAATATTGTTGTACGAAGCAGTATAACGGATGTTGTTCAATTTTTGCTCCGGCATTGACGTAGATACTTGTTTGGGAGAAGGCTACACAAATCATGATTATTTTCTGCAGCAAGTAATCAGCACAGAATAACTATATTTATACAAATACTTTTTGCAATCCAAGTCGCTTTATTACAAAGCAACGGAGCAAAAAATACAAAAATAATAAATCTACAATCTGACTCACAAAGCAAAAAGAAACGCGATTCCGGCCGAGAGAAAACTGGCATTAATTAAATCAACTGTTTCTATTTCATTTGAAACGGGTCCATTTTTCTGGGTGTTTATTAAAATAATGATTAATGTCGGGGGCACCGGCGCCCCCACCCCTCCCCCTCGAACCCCACTCATCATATACTCTGTGAGTCAGGTCTCTTCACTTATTAGTGGTGAGATACACCAGAATGCCTAACTAAGGTTCCGTATTCAGAATTTTAAAGGATAGATCCATGTCCATGTTGACCAGTATCTTGTTTCATTTTCCATCATGTTTATATTACGGGGTACTAACATTTACTATTAAAAAACATA
The DNA here is from genome assembly GCF_003590095.1 of Trichoplusia ni. NCBI lineage: Eukaryota > Metazoa > Arthropoda > Insecta > Lepidoptera > Noctuidae > Trichoplusia > Trichoplusia ni. The sequence goes on along the minus strand of NC_039481.1, from coordinate 17,081,182 downwards.
TGCCTATTACCCTGGCATATTGTTTCTATTGAGTATAAAAAGAAACGGAAACCAGGAGACAGTTAATATCATTATTCTTTTATGTTAATAAATATAAATGTTTCTGTTTATATATTCCATGCAGTACCCTCCGACAATAATTCAATTAGAACGCATGAAAGGAACCCTAAATGAATGAAAAATAAACGTTCCGCATCCGTAACGTCCGTTTCCGTACAAATGGTTCCGTAATGAACTGCATTCTACAACTCATTGCGTGCTGCTTTGTGCGATGTTCAGTGAAAAAGAAATAATAATTTTCAGACGAATTTTCTTTAAAGAGATGTTAGTCAAATGAATAACTAACAGATTCACATTTTAGACAGGATACAGGACTCATTATACACTCTCCCTACATTATTCTCTGATCAATTTCTAAGTCAATTATAAACTTAATTAAAATATTTTCTTTGACCCTCATTTCCATAAGAAGTATTGCAATAAAAAAAAAGCGTTAATATTTTTTTATGTAAGTGCCCACTGTTTCTAACTAAGGTTGCGCAGTTCGTTGCCTGCTACCATAAAGAGAAAACTATAAATCATAAACATTAACAAAGACTTTCTTCACATTATAAGGTTTTGTCGCTAACAAGCAAAGCTTATTGAGGTCATCTAAATATACCTGTATTACAGCAGTTGAGGTACGATACAACGACGTCTGGAGATCGTAATACTGTGGAAGAGAGACGGCACTACACAGCGTAGAGCAGCGTCCTGCTCGCACATCTGCAGTAGTCTAACTTGCCAAGATGGTGGTACCTGTGGTAGGGTCCTGGTATGAGCTTGAATGAACCATGCTCACTCACTATTACACGTGGTAACAGCTTGAGACACGCACGCCGTCACCACTTGCAGTTTTTATATTAAACTAAACTCGTATTTTTAAATTAAATTAGCTTTTTATAACGTTTCTTGCGTTTTTAATAGTGTGGCCAAGGCTGAAAATAGTCGCTCGTGCAGCCGTAATAATATAGAGGACACTTTACATGCTTGCTTGTGTTACGCGACAGGATTGAATAATCAGGTTTTGTTTTAATTCCAAACACAAATGAAATCGAAGAAAAATAAACCCAACATTTTTTTCGTGACTAGACCAAACTTATGGTACATATTATTTTTTATACAAAACAAAATTAAGAGACAAAAATGTATGTATGTGTAGTAGTTTATGGAGTTTCTTGCCGGTTCTTCTCCATAAGAATGAGACTTTGGAACCGTGCAACTAGAGTCATTAGTTTAACGTCTCAAAAGTGCCTGGAAAACGGTGTGTTTGAAATAAAAACTTGATTTTGTTTTATTACCTATTGAAATTGAAGTATTCGTATAAAATTCCAGATGAGTCCTTGACATCGACAGAATAATTGCATAAACACAGATCACTTAATACCTATAGCTTCGTCTGACTTATATTTTCCAAATTTAACGTCGATATTTCATCGTACAGGCGATTTACATAATATTGACTTAAATTCTAGAATAAAAATTTAAACTTTTAGTCTCTAGATACCAGTAACCCATTTAAATGTTATTTCTATTGAAGCTCAGCGAGGGCGAGACTGGAGCTAACGATTTTATATTCTGTGTGGTTGCTATATTTACATGCCCTCGCGACTCACTGACGGAGATTTCTAGAAACTGGTTCAAGCTAAATTGTGGTTCGGAAATCAAAGCTTTTTATGCTGATAGGAGATTCCGAGTTAGAAATTATTTTGATTGCTAGTTACTGTTTGATACCTGACTACGATTTGTTTAACATTTTTCAATTCTATCGCAACCTGCAAAATCAGTTGAAACTTTGATTTCCTTGTAAACCCCAAATTCAACGCAATTGACATTTCAATTCCTCGTGAAATTCAGATTACTCGAAAACTTCACACCTCGAGATTGAAATCGGAACAAAAGGCTGTCTCACATTTCAGATAGCATTCTCTTTTCAGCCAATCCCCGCTGAGGACCGGCAAACAGATAGATGTAAAGGCTTATTTGAGGCTGAATTCTCACTAATCCCGGAACATTTTTCTCGTCAACTTTTAACCTTGTCCCGGCATTAATCATTCGACAAAAGTTCGGAGCGGGTCCCTCCGGCCGGTATCGACCGGGCCACGCCCACACGCCCCCCCCCCTCCCGCGCCCGCCGCCGCCCGCACCACGCCTCCCCCCGCGGCGGGCGTGCCTCACCCCCCCGCAGCCCGATGATCAAGTAGTTGTTACAGATTTCACGGTAATCGAGGACTGATGTCATGTACTGATAGTTTTCATTTTTTATTCAGCTAATATACTGCTTAGGTCTTGTACAAACTCCTCTTACAGGGTGCACAAGTAATATAAGTCATAATTCTATGAAATATCAATGCCCACTATGATCTCTAACATTGGGACTTGAAAAGCATCGTCATCTCACTGACGGCATAATTCTTTGTCTATTTTATGACAATTCCTCATGAGCTGCTTACCCACAAGAATGTTGTTTCTTTTTGAACTCAGTATTACGAAACATAAAGAAGTGGTTTTTTATCCTTTTTAATGAGCTCTTCTCAGATAGTGTTTCTAGGCTATTAAATAAATACCTAGTTCATTAATTTATCCCGCTGAAAACAATTATGAGAGGTAAAATAATTACGAAATAAAACTTTCACACAAGAATATTATTTTGATGTGGTAACACTTGCTAATTATTTCGCCCGGTTTTGCTCAGTTTGCAATTATGATAATACTCATAAATATGAGCGTACATTTAAATTGTTGGTATAATTATGGTTGAAGTCATTAAAATGAATTAAGTGTTCATTTTAATAAATATTTGGTTCTTTATCATGTGAGATTATGTTAAATATGTAGTTGTGTATGTTTACGAGCGACAAGTAAACTAAGAGATGCAATCAACTCCAATGCCATAGAAATGGTTTTAAAAGAATTTCGGTTCAAGGAGGGTAGTGTGAGCTACGAGAGAGGAGCACTCAACATCTCATTACAATTAATATAATTATACAAGGACACATGTATGTTAAGTGGTCAGTATGATAAAATAAACAGAATAATTAAAGCACTCGTTGCTTTAATTTCTCTATAGGAAATGCTTATTTAACTAACCTCTTTGTAATACCAGCTTCGGTTCTCATTATAAACCAAAATGCATATCATTAAATTATACTTCGTTTACTTGCCTATATGATGTCGATATCCCTTTATTAAGCATATAAGTTAAATGTATAAAATGAAACATCAATAACGAACATGTAGTTAATAATAATAAGCCAGATTTACCTTTGGATGGTGTGCAACCAGAGCAATTGGACTTGCGGGTATGAATATAAAGACTGAAAAAAATCTCAAGTTGGTAATTTAGATAAAGTATCAAAAAATAAAGAACATTATGGCTCTTAATTTAATCAATAGATAACCTAGCACATGTCAAGCTCAAATGGTCCTGCGACCATAACATTCCAGGAATAAATATCACCAGTGGCAACGGTAAGTCCTCACAGAAGTTTTTCGTTAGCCATGTTGAATCGATACAGACAAACCGCCACTTCCTTACAGGGCGCGACCGCCGGCCGATAGCGGTGGACTATCTATAGATATTCAGAAACCTATTGTACTTGCTGAGATATACTTTTGTTGGTAAATTATTTATAAACTTATTTTGGATGATAATCTCTTTGTCAAAACTTCCCACATTTAAATAAATTATACTGTGCCGACGTACCTCTTTATCTGGCTCACATTTTTGTTTGTCTTTGCAAACTTATTGATAAAACCAGCATTACATTACCCCCGCTATTATTGTTAACACTTCATTACTCCTGTACGTTAAAGTCTTGAATTCTATTAACACTAAAAGTTACCAAGCAGAATACAGGGCGCCGTATTAAATGTGTGACAATATCGTTACAGACCTAGACCCTTTTGTATAAGACCTTCACATTAGTAAAGCCTTAAAAAGCAATGTCTCCATAATTTGCGGCGATGCCTCCAATCCGCCAGAATTAAATAAACACTATGTTTTTATTGTGGGACACTGCGAGCTGCTCCAAGGTGGCATTCCTTTCTCTGCCCACACCTGATTGTCATCAGTCGTGAACTTTATATGGACTACCATTAATTGTATGCATTGAAATGTAATAAACTTAAGAGATAATTTTTTCACGCGTCAGGGCGAGGATTATGTTATTGTTTATTTCCATACTTACCTGTCAATTTGTATGCGGCTTCCTCTTTACGCTGGCATCGAGTAACTTTAAAAATACGTACATACGTCGTACATAAATGATGAAGTAAATTTAATTCCAAAATATTTTCTCACGTTTCACATTCACCTCTCATCATCATTAAGTGATAACGAAGTTTATTTGATCACCATTTACAGTAAACATTATTAAGTAACACGTATTCACTCAATTGTAGCTTACGTAAAAATATGCAAATTGCGATAATTCCAAATATGTAGATATGTACCTAAATTGAGACATATTTTTCACAAGTATGCAAATTTCTTTAACAATGCGATGTGAACGGTTTTTTTGTCATTAAAGTGAATAAATCACATCGTTAGTGCGTCTGTGTCAATAACTCATGTATTCCCATTATTATCAATCAATTAGTCAAATATAATGGACACGTCGATCAATTAATCAGTTTTCTTCACATTAGTAAAGCCTTAAAAAGCAATGTCTCCATAATTTGCGGCGATGCCTCCAATCCGCCAGACTGAGCTGGGTACCCTGAATGGATAGGGACTTATTGACTACCATTAATTGGTATGCAATTGAAATGTAATAAACTTAAGAGATAATTGTTTTCACGCGTCAGCGGAGCCGAGAGACTTATTGTTATTGTAATAATATTTCCATATACTTAACCTGTCAATTTTACTGTAATGAATAAATAACATTTTGCGCTTCCTCTTTACGCTGGCATCGAGTAACTTTAAAAATACGTACATACGTCGTACATAAATGATGAAGTAAATTTAATTCCAAAATATTTTCTCACGTTTCACATTCACCTCTCATCATCATTAAGTGATAACGAAGTTTATTTGATCACCATTTACAGTAAACATTATTAAGTAACACGTATTCACTCAATTGTAGCTTACGTAAAAATATGCAAATTGCGATAATTCCAAATATGTAGATATGTACCTAAATTGAGACATATTTTTCACAAGTATGCAAATTTCTTTAACAATGCGATGTGAACGGTTTTTTTGTCATTAAAGTGAATAAATCACATCGTTAGTGCGTCTGTGTCAATAACTCATGTATTCCCATTATTATCAATCAATTAGTCAAATATAATGGACACGTCGATCAATTAATCAGTTTTATGACGCTGGGAAATAGTTACAACAAAATTACTGATTTATATTGGCTGGGAGACATGTTTCACAAGCATCAAACAAACTTACATTTCAGGACAAAATACCTATTGTATTATTTTAAATGCTGTGCTTATAAAATACTTCATTATTCTCATTAAGTTATTATTCATCATGAAAAACGAGCATGAACTACAAGACTGCAAATTGTACACCTTCCACCAAAATTAAAATAACAATTCTCAATACCTCTTAAAACGTGATGTATAAAATTGTATGTCCTTTCGATAGTGCTTTTAATCTGACACATACATATTTTATCACTTTAATATAAACGATACTTCAACATTATCTGAAAGCAATTTTGGGCATCCATAAGTAGCTACCACTTAATATAATAAAACTTCGCATTAAGGTCAAGTTAATCCGAGTATTTTTAACGAAGCTGTGAAGTATGAAGATAGCAGATAGCGCCTGGACCGGGCGTGCTGCCAGCACACGTTGACTGCTCATTACCGAGACTGTGTTATCTAGTTTGTATGCTAATACTGTTACGTGAGGCCTTTACAATCAGATCCTAAAATTGGTATTGTAATTGACATCCACACCACACGCCGTCAAGGCACATCAAACGTCGTCCAACATTAAAGTCGAAATATTTATTTCACTCAACAATTGGGCTGATGTGAAAATGATAAACATGAACTAAAACATTATTAGGGGGAAGTCCCCCAGTGGCGGACACCTAAGGTTATTTATAAATAAAACAAAGAATATTTCAAAAAATGTTTATTCAATTATGACTTATATTAGATAACAAAGTTAGAAATCAAAATAAATTAACAAAAATGCAACCTCTGCTTAAAAATAATTAATACCATCAATCAAACTTTGGTTACAAAAAATATAATTTTAAAAAGTGGCACCTAGTACCGGACGAATATTTGTGCCATACCCTAGCACCGGATATTTCAATATAACCTGCATCGTTCACATATGTAGCCATCTCCAGACTCTGGAGTGTCTGCACATGCTTCATGTAACCACCCATGACAGGACGAGCACTGGATCCAGGCTTCCTCAGAGGCTTCTAAGCAAACTAAGCAAATTGTTATGTTTGTGTTTGATGTTTCAGTCAATGTTTCTACTTCACTTCTTTTCTTTTCTTTAGGTTTCACGTTTGTCGCTTCTTTTCTCTTGTCTACGCTCTTTCCTTTGGTATGCTTTCCTTTACCTTCTGTTCCTACTTCAAACTTAGATTTTATTTCCTTTTTTTTAGGTTACACTCAGTTCTTTTGTCATAATTTTATTAATAGCAGTTTGTAAGCTCTTTGACTCCCAAGATCCTTTCTTTTTCTTCTCTTCCATTTTTATTATCTTCTTTCTTCTATACTCTAAAATAAAAATAAATAATTGTAATAAATGACGTAAATACTCACAAGTAATATCAATATGTTTACTGTCCGGCGCTAAGGGACTACTTAGTGTCCGGTGTTAAGGGACAGACGTTTTCGTTCATTAGGTAGTATCTACTAAAATTATTTAAAGGATTTAATAATATTCTACCATTTTACGGATAACAATCGAGTACCACTTTTATCGTTGCACCACTCAAATGTAAATGCATAAATATACTAGAATTACTTACATTGATATTTAGCTGACGACGTGATTTCGCACCTAAAACTGCAATCAGCGGCTCCTGCCGTGGCCGTGTACGTCACTGGCGAGGCGCGGCGCGTGATCCTGTACCTGTGTGATCCCCGCACCCCTTTCCCTTGTATTTTGAATCGTACGGGTCGACACTCACTTCAATAGTACGAGTGTCCGGCGCTAGGTGCCGTCCGGCGTTACGGGACTTCCCCCTATACTCATCGCAGGTCTATGCCGTTTGCCTTTGTCTGTGAAGCAGCTATTGAAAAAACGTGATTGTAACTTTATGCTTATGCACAGCACGAATATTCTAGAAAAATCATATAAAAATGAATAAAATTAGGTTCAGCCAATATTTATCTAAATCTTCGTCAAACAACTTCTGTTTCATCAAATAACGACAGTGTCAGCTTACCTAACTGGCGCACACACACACACATGGACCTCCTTACGTCACTATATTTGAACACAAGAGTGTATGTCAACGATTGACGGCGGTCCAGTGTGTACACAGTTATTGTGGGCTATTGTAAACTTTACCTAAAAGTTCAGAATTACCGCATACGTTAGTGGTAGGAAGTAATTAGTAAGCGATTATGTTCGTGGGGACTAATCTCAATGCTAACACGCTATAGAAATGTGACAAAAGCCCTCTACATAAAATTGGCAGACGTACAGTGGCTGATTGGTAAATGAGTGCTATTTAAGCGTTAATTTCTTTGGGTTGTTTTATTTACTAGAAGTGCTTCTTCATACTATCCCAGGTTTCTATTTGCAACAGTTACAGTCTTGCAAAACATACGCAAGCGAACCCATGACTGGCTTAAGTAGTAAAAAGCCAGGGGTGTTATAATTACAAGTCCGACATATCCCTCCGCCATGCCCTCGACGTGGGTTAAATTCGTTAGCTCTTCAATCAGAAAAAAAAACACGTTTTATTACTAAAAGCTTTACATTTTATATCACAAAGACAAATTCAGTTAAATTTGTTTGGAAATGAAATGGCAGCTTATGTTGACCATATTAATGCTTTTGTGGTTTTTAAATAAAACATATTTTTAATTCAATTTAACACAAGGTCTTAAGGCACAGCTAACAGCTCCCTCCGCGACACGGGTCAAATGTTTCCATACAACAACAAAACTTGCATTATTGTTGGTAATACTTAACCATAGCCGTGAACCATTAGTTAGAATTGTTCTGTTGTGTATAATCTGACTGCATTAACATTCCACCTCCTCACATTACTACTGAGTAATGATACACTGGAAATAGACCGCGATGATGTTATCACGATGATCTGGTTAGCTGTGAGTTATGGAGGAATGTTGAGCACATGTTAAGTATGAAAGGTACTACTACTACTTAAAGGTACTCATTGTGAGTAAACTTTGAAATGGACTGCATTTTATTGGAGAACTGCATGCCTATATTACGCCTATACTTCATTTATTATAGCATTAGACAGAAGTTAAAAAGGGTTCTTTTTAAGGCACACTTTGCAACAAAAATACAACAAACACATTAAAGTTGTGATTTACGCCGAATTTATTACACATTTATATATATATCCGTTCGTACAAATCACTGTAATTATTTCAATACTTAACCTTATGAAATTAAGTGACTTTCATTTAAATATATTAATTCAGCCATATTAAAATTCCAGTGTCAATGCTAAAAACTTAAAAGAAGCAGCGATGCACAACGCCCGGAACGTTTTACCCTTCAGTATAATCCTACCAAATCTAAGAGGTTACCTAATCCTTTCATAAGTTGTGACAGAAGGGATTTTCTCATTTTGTCGGTTTATGTCATTTGAAGTTTTAAGTCACAAAAGTATCTATCTGTGTCATTCACTTGTGAATACTGCATCCTGTTCGTTGTTATTGCCAAGTTTTCGTGATTTTGTTGTTATTTTTTACTGTTAAGTTATTGTTTTCTTATCGTTACTAGTGTTGTTATTGGGTTGTTGTTTTGTTTTATAATTTAACATAGAAATAAAATGTTTCGCACTCCTGCTTCTACGAGCCTCTTTTTTCTAATGTATGAAGTATAGGCATATGTTAATCCTATTTTGAGTACATTAATACAATGACTTATTTATAATATGATATTAATGTCTATAACTATTGTTTTAATTGTCGTCACTTACCAGTACGCTTTTTACTGTTAAGTGATTTTTCTAACTCTCTCTGTCTCTCTCTCTCTCTCTCTCTCTCTCTCTCTCTGATACACTTAAGAGATTCAAATTAATTCAAATACCCTATTCTCAATTTATTTTGCTACCACACTGCAAACTGGGGCGAAATCTTAAACTGCCTATTTCCAGAAGGTATTGATTCTTCTATTCCGCGCCAGATTTCGTGAGGCGACGATATTAATAGGAGGCTTTAGCTCCAGTTTGACCTGGATCTATGTTTAGCCAGCGGCTATATAACATATGAATACATATATAGATATATGAGGACTTGGATCGGAAACTGGTGATAGTTGGCGAACATCCAAAATGCTTGAACTTCAGGCCTCAGCAACGCGATCCAGCTTAACTGAGAACTGGGTCAGGCGAGCTAACTGAGGATGTAAGTATGATTATAACTCATTCTTTGATTTATATAGTCATAATTCTTTGCTATAATATGATCAGTGTTGCAAAGCTGGGAGATGTTCCTTATTTACACCATATAAACTGGCTGTTGCCCTCAATTCCGTCCGCGCGGACGTCAATTTACAGCACGCGGTGTTTCCCGTGGTAATGATTTGATAAAACCTTGCATAGCCTTGATCCTTCCACCCATTTCCCCGCTCTCAAATATCAAAAAACTGCTGCGCCGTAGCCGTAGTCCATTCCAAAACATTTCATATCAAATTTGAAGCCCCTTTCCTTTTAATTTAGCCCTCCAAAGGGAACTTTTATATTACTTCAATTAAGGAATGTCAAAGATGTACATAAATATTGAACGTTTTTATCTATAAATCACGTGAGTATATAAATCTATCAAATAAATAAGCTAAATGTTTAAAATCATACGTATTACAAAATAATTCCTTAACTTTCCGATACTTAATCATGATAAAAAAAAACTATCGATGTAACATTTAAAAGTAGCTTAACGAATATCTCCAATTAGGCAATTGTTAAAACAATCGGTACACGTGTCGGCGATTAATTATGATGGTATCACAACACCACCACCACTCCACCACCAAGTCACCACCGCCGCCGCCGGCCCTAGCGCCACGCAATACTGATTAATTCCGAACATGCTTCCAACTCATGACTGAGTTACATCACTTACATAACCAATTAAAAGAAAGAAGGAATAATTACAACTACCTATAGATAAATATGATGATGATGTTGTCCGCATTTATTTATTTATAATATCAAACCTCCGTGGTCGAGTGGCGTACGCACCGGTTTGAAGGTGTCGCTTATAGCTCTAAGGTCTGGGTGATCGTGGTACCTTCGTTGTATCTGAATTCCATAACACAAGTGCTTTAGCAACTTACTTTGGGTTCAGAACATTACATATCTAATAGACCTTGATTATAAAGTGGCATTACCACCTAGAGCTGGTGGTGCAACGGTCATTGGTAGGCGCGATGCGGAGATAGCCCGGCTGACCCGGCGCGGCGCGGCGGTGGCGGCGCCGCGGCGCATACCGAAACTTGTGCACAAGTTTAAAATAAAACACAATGACCTGTTTGCGTAAACTTGCTATCTAGGATTAGAAATTACTATTAGACTTGCTAATTTGAGTTAATGTTGGGTACATATAACTGTTCGTATGCTGCGGGAATGATTAACTTAACAAGGTAGCTTTAGGGATGAGTTTGTGAATGTGTATGTTTATTGGGTGTTATTATACACTTAAACGAATTACTTACCTGGATTGCCCTTTATTATAATGCCTAGGTTCTACCGTGGGACGCAGTTAGTTTATATGTCAGACATAAAATAATTATTTCGTCATCGTCCACAGCCTTTGTCTAGCCACTGCTGGACACTGATAGACATCCTCTTCCTCGTGCCAATTTTTACGGTCCTGTCCCAAAAGTAATTCAATTCTTTTATCATTTTGACAAAAACACTGGTAAGTATTTAGCCATTCGTTTTGCACTTTATAAAGAGCTCGCCAATCAGTACTTATTCCAAAAACGGTCATACTTAGTAAACATTTAAAATACATTAAAGAAAATGTGAAGCTGTTATAATTAACCTTATCATATCTTTTAAGTATAATATAGGATCTCCTAATTAGTACCCATGTGCTCACCTCGCCGGGAAAGGTGCCGAAGGTGAGCGGGTTCGCATCCCGGACGAGGAACATTGTCATGACCAAATAATCACACAATGATAATAAAAATTAATGCAGCCGGTATTTTAATCAGACAATGATTGACTTAATAAGCTCCCGCATAATGGGAATAAGCTTCCGGACTTTATAATTTAAGAATTTTTCTGAATGTTGAGTCACTCAAATATTTGTACAATTATAAGTTCTGTGTAAAATATGCTAAAAAGAAAATAATAGCGTCCTTTTTCGTGCGTGCTAAAATTGCAATATTTATATTTTGTATTACCTCTCGAGGTCTAAAATAACAATAGTGTTCAGTATAAATTGTAACTGCACGGATAGCCGAATGCGTTCAGCCCCGGCCCCCGGTAGGATCCTAAGCCTTTGTGTGATTCACGAATATTTGTCCTCAGTCTAGATGTCTTTGTTCATTATAATTGAATGTTTGTAATTTGAAATCTCCTCTAGGTCGGCAACGAACTCGTAATGCGGGTATCAGGGTCTGTCGAACCGTCTGCTCGTTTGTCCCAATCTCATTAAAAAAGACGAGGATTTCAATTCCTTAGTGCGGGAGCCGACTTAAAAAAACCTAACCGTCTTAGTTAAAAATTTCACATACAAAATTATAAACGCTCATTTTCTCGCTTATCTAAGGTGTAAGTTTGTGTGTGTTGGTCTAAGTGCGTCTTATACAATATGTGCTAAAGTAAAAGTGACATTGAAAACCACTGACCCATTCCACCTTGGTCCCACATGCGTGTTTACGTAAACACAGTCGAGAGAGACATTTGTATTTATTTGATATTTGTTAGACGTTAGTGCCTTTGTCAGGTGCGAATACATTTGACGACCCTTATACATTTCAAAGTGTATGTTAGTGAGCTTTTTATTGTAATAACTAGGTACAGATGACCCTAAAGAAATGCTGATAATATTTAATTATAGAAAAAAAGTTGCAAACATGTTTTGCGTTCCAATGATTCGTTTAAGCTTGTGGCCACGAAAACAACGAGCTTACCTATAAAACGTTGTAGTAATGCCTAACATTAACGTCACATATACATCTGTCATCACGTCGACACTGGATTGTTATTATTACAACTCTTGAAGTACATAGAAGGAATAGTCACGCAATAACTGTATTTTAAATATTAACCTTTCTATTCATAGAAGGTCTACTTAATTAAAATGATTGAATTGTTTGTATTATACCCATCTTTTACATTCGCTAATTTCATGTCCACACACGATTTAACACTCATAACCAAACCCTTAATTCCTTCATCAATACTTGACCAGAAGTGTGACGTAACAGTTGTGACGTCACGCCTATAGAAAAACAATACGAACCTTATTTCACAATGCGTTGCATGGCGAGAGAAATTAATAGGCATCGAGAAGTATTAGTGTAATGTGTGAAGTGTTGTTGTGTTATGTGTTGACATAAGTGACCCTTAAACCTGTTACTATTTATTATAATACCTACTAGCTTTTCGCCCGCGGCTTCGCTCGCGTCAAGGTCGGTTATATTGCGTTTCCAGTAGAACTCTTCAAAAGTCCGGGATAAAAACCATTCTATGTTCTTTCTCAAGGTCAACTCTATCTCTGTACCAAATTTCATTAAAATCAGTTCAGTGGTTTAGACGTGAAAGCGTAACAGACAGACAGACAGAGTTACTTTTGCATTTATAATATTAGTCGACATATGGTCCAGCTGTTAGTCGCAGGTTTTATGCATGTGTAGTTATGGGCCGAATGTAAATCAACAACGTATACTATTGTGAAGTTTCATGACGACGTATACGTATACGTACGGAGTATCCAGAAATGGTAAACATAGAACCCTACCTCTTTAAGTTCCGTTGTTTGTCCGTCTGACACCAGGCTCTATCTCAAGCACGATGATAGCTAGGCAGCAATTTTAAAAGATGATGTATATCGGTTGCCTCGATTGATACGGTATTTAAACTGATGGGTAAACATTTTCTTTGCTGATCTTAGCTCAATCTTTGCTGCATTGACCTTTTTTTAGCCTATTTCTAAGGTGCCCTTAGTGTCGTAGACGAGTCCGACTCGCACTTGACCGGTTTTTATTTAGCTTGAGAATGTAATCAGAGCAATTTCATATTTAATTTATGTTAATCCTATTGATTACTGATTATTATTTATTCGCACACTTTCCACCTATCTTAATTAATTAAACGCCATAAAAATGTATGATCGTTAAAATTGGATTAGAATATATTATGAGGTTTAATTAAATTATCTAATAACTTCCAGTCAGCTGATCATTTCCGCATGTTGTGTTGTATTTGTGAACTTTCAAAAAACGCATCTATACCACAGTGTCCTTGGGTCTATTTAATTATATAAGGATGAGAATTTGATTCAAATAAGTTCAGTTCAAAAGATTGGTCAAGCACAATAATTATACACAAATCAATGTGAGGGCGAATGGTCTACGTTGGTATTATATTCCATGTTTTGTTTTTGTCACATTTCATAACCATATTGCATACAGGGCCAAAACTATTTTTGTTCATAATTCAGAGTCCGCAAATGTTCTTAAAATAATTGAAAGATAAAGGCTTATGCGTAGTAATAGATGAGCGCATACTGTATGGTGACGCCAGGTGACGTTTAAAATCACTGTATACCACAAAAAAAATGAGACCAATATTTTTTTTTGACAAATATTCTATTCTTCATGCACCTTGGCTATATGCTCTGCATAATTTAATTGAAACATACATTGTATCCAAGTATCATCACCACTGCGAATGCCGCAACACACCGCGTCACCCCGCGCCGGCAGCTGCGCGTCACTTGTTTTTATATGCTAATCATATTTACTCTCGTGTGCCGTTGCGTTACCACACACACAGTATTTTGTTAATAAACTATTTGTTTCTATGTTCCCTATTGCTGTTGCATTATTTATTAGCCAGGTCAGGTAAAATAGAAGCAATGAATACTAACGCATAATTATGATTACAAATTTTAATGCATTTTGATGTTTAGGTTTATCTCTACGCTTGTGGTATTTATGTCAAACGATTTAGCTCTTTTTTTTGTTATTTACACACTCAACAATAAAACACTCAATCCGTTATATTCAACCACTATACTAGAATTTCACTAACTCTGTCAACATTTCGTCTTAACTCTAGACAACATTTCAGAAATAGCGCTTAAGTATAAGGCACATTATAAGAGTGAACTGCAAAATATATATCCTTAGATAATACATGCGTCCACATAAAGTTAATATTAGCAAGAGGCTGTGAAAGTTATAATGTCTGTATTAGTTTTTTATATAAATCACTTCGGCGCAAATTCTCGTGGGAATGTGAAGCTGGTTCCTTCCTGGTCGGAGACTCATCTCGTATTATCAGTTATACGTCCGCGGATTACACTTTAATTGGATTCTGTATGAAAGTTCGGAAAGGTTTTCTATCAAGGTTAGATTCGATCTGGAAAGATTTTGTGTGGTCAGTGTGGACTCCTATGTTTCAACATCATCGTCACCATCATCGGTCCATAGAATACAGGTCTCCCCAATTGCACGCCGTCGAGATCTATCTTCGGCCGCTCGCATCCAGGTCCTGCCAGCCTCCTCCAGTTATGCTAGATAATTAATTCAATTTATAACTTGACAGAGGTGGACCTCCAAGAGAAAAATCAAAGATAAACATTATTATATTACATGTTTTGTCACTGAAGCAATCAAGCCTTCTTGGTTAAGTACCTAATTAAACATAAAATCAAAATGAATACAAATCACCAAAGTTAAAATAAAGACACGTACACATTGTAGGTCGTCCAAACATTGGTTACTCAAACATCTACATTTCCGTGATTGAGTATGCATGTGTGTTATCACTTTCCCTGGTACTGGTGTTAGCTAACACACAGCCTGGAGGACTCCGGGCTATGACCTCTTAAAGTACCCCTCCAGCTCAGGTAAGCTAATAGGTGTAATGGGTCTACATGTAAAGTTACAAAGTCAATGAATAATGCTTAAATATATGGACATAACATTTGTTTCTATAAGTCGAGTGACTTTAACATGTCATCTCCTAACGATCCAGTGATTTCTATTGACATAAACGTTTGTCTTATAATTAATTATCCCTAGGTATGAGGAGAAGGAGTCTTGGTGTTGTGGAAGCAAGATACCAACATGGACAGTGTAGTCTCACTCGCTCTTTCACTCCCATAATCACGACAATCCTTCTCTATTGTTGAGCTATTGGTACAGGGATAGTCAGTATAATATTTAATACATAATTATCTGATATATGCGATCACACCCATCATTCTTGTTCGCCAAAGGTCAGGTGAGGTCAAACAGAACAATGACCATTCGCCTTCGCATTGATTTCTAGGTCAATATTATAGTTTATTTTTATTTTTACCGATTTGTTACGTAATTTCGTCATACTGTGGTTTTAAATCTTTCTAATACATATTATGCTATAAGGATCTCTGAAGAATCAAGAAACGCTCATGGAAATACTTATTTTTATTAGCAAATAACTATTTGAAAACTAATAAATACTTATAAATGGTAGATTCGTTTCTCCAAATGAAAAAAAATAGGTAATATTTCGAGGCCGTATTTTTTTAACTCTCAGATTATAAATTAATGCTAATTTATTCTTCTAAACAATCATGGAGTAATAAACGAATGATATAACAGACTGTCAATACATAGATATATGACATCTGTAAATCAAGTTTTTTTAACAACGATACTGTGTCATGTTTATTATACGAACAGCCAACAACTTGCCGTCAGTCTCATACGAATCGCCGAACTATTGGAAAAGTCTAAATAACACACTGTTATTATCTTTTACCAGGCTGGCAGGTTGAAGGGAGACCCTGCTCTAAACCATGTTGCACTGTTTCGCTCCCACAACAGCTGGGCCCCAATTCTTTACAATGGCCGATGAAATAGGCACTATTCGTATTATTTTAAGCATTTTTGCAACACAGTAATTTTAAATTCTGTACGGGGCGGAACACTCACATTCAATACAGTGAATTTCTAATTATTGTGATGGCAAGACGCTTAAGAGAGCAGGAATAGTTTCAAATTTAATCCTAACCTTTCATTCATCGGTCATTGGAAATAGCAGAATCGAGGCCCAGGTGTCTTACTTAAGGAGTTGTTAATAGACCCCACTGAGGAAAACAGTATTACCCACATTCTAACCAACCGCAGAATATTTTGCATCACTCGTTGACCTCTCAATAACACTTAACATTCGTATTGTAATGGACGTTACTGTGTTATCATGTCTTACGTAATGAATTAATAATGCTTCAAAACGTATTAATTACTGTACATTACCCTCTTTTGATGCCAGTCGGGTAATTTGGATGGCTTGTTGTAACTGGAGTTGCGATGAATAGATGAATACGAGTAGTATGATGATTACGGGGAAATGATTAAAAAATGTAATTTAATCTATGCCTCACTCCAACCAGTAATAAAAAGATTGGAATCCCAATTTGGAAATGACTTAGAGTGTAATCTCATTTCATAAAACTAATTTTGTACTCGCTGGAGGCTAAACTGCAACTGCACAAGTCGCACCATGATCGTATTTAGTGCATCGGAAGGTACGTTACATCTTTTCTAGGGCTGACAGCCAGTCTAACCAAGGGGTATCGTGTTGCCCAGGTAACTGGGTTGAGAAGTTCATATGGGCAGCAGCTCCTTGTAAAACACTGGTTCTCAGATGCATGGTTTAGTTTAGTTAGGCTGGAAGCCGCCCCAAGCATAGTTAGGAAAAAGCGTAGGATGGCCGGTCAGACAAATTACATTTGAGATTCAAAGCTGTAACAACCACACAACACCACGACGCCTAACCGCTGCACCGGTAGTACCATAAACAAATATTTCGTAATTCCTCAAAGCTATCGCCCGTAACCGTCAACCTTTCGTTACCTACATGCTTAATTAACTACGCCTAATCAATTAACTCTCTCAGCCACACATACATACAATACGATAAGTTTATAATAAACTATCTGTGCATAGAAACACTAGCTTTTCACCCGTGGCATCGCCCACGTTTAGGTCGGTTATATCGCGTTTCCAAGAGAACTCTTTAAAAGACCGGAATAAAAACTATCCTATGTTCTTTCTCAAGGTCAACTCTAACTGTGTACCAAATTTCATTAAAATCAGTTCAGTGGTTTAGACGTGAAAGCGCTGTCCGTCTTAGAGTTACTTTCGCATTTATAATATTAGTAGGGATCAATAAATAATAAGTAAGCTGTAACTGCTAACTATGTAACTGAGCTACTGTTGTAATCCTTTCTGTAATCTTTGTGCAATGGATTTTGCCTTTTCTTCTTTTATGGAAACTTTTTTTATTTAATTACATAAGTTACATAGGTCTTCACAAAACTATACATTTCATAAGCATCTACCGTTAATACATAGCTATACCGCTTAAGCACGTAATAATTTATTTTTGATTTAGGTATAATCAACTACCATTCCGCCCGCGTCGAGGTCGGTTATATCGCGTTTCCAGGAGAACTCTTCAAAAGTCCGGGATAAAAAAAAGATGTTCTTTGCCAAGGTCAACTCTATCTTTGTACTAAATTTCATTAAAATTAGTTCAGTGGTTTAGCCGTGAAAGCGTGACAGACAGACAGACAGACAGAGTTACTTTCGCATTTATAATATTAGTAGGGATAGGGATAATATATGTAGAGATTTTCTTTAGTGATGATATGTGTACCCACCCTAAGACATTAATAATACCCTATACACATATGTTGAAGTAAATTAAATAAAGTAACATTGCTTAAAGAGTTTTGATAATAGTTTGTAATGCTTTCATAAAAAAATATTTTTTACCGTGAAAATTATGCCTTTATCGTGACTATATCGATTTGAATGTTATGAGACTAATATAAATGTTATAAAAAGTTAAAGCATTACGTATTTATTAATCTCATCATAATTAATTGAATACTATCCATTACTATTACGAGTACCGATCGAATTCACAACATCACGAGAGCATCTCATTACTTTCCAAACACGAAACTAATATAAGATCATCATTAATCATTATACAACTTTAAACATGATCATTATATACAAAGAAATCATAATTCATTTAATCAAATCAGAACGCATTATTACAACACCCTGTAGCTATGAATAAAGGCCAAAATAGTTCGCGTGATGAGCATATCGGAAAGTTATGTTAGTGAGCACATTTATGGCAGAATGGAGTCTTTATGGGGCCAGTAATGGGGGCAAGTACCATGAGGCATCAATCCTTAAACAGATCGTCAGATTTCGCAAGACCTGTGTCACTGGCTTTGTTCAGTAAGGCTAGAGGGATATTAAGTCCTGTTTTGTTAACGGAAACAGTTAAAACGCCGATTAAAGTTCTCTGTATGGTCTAAACATTAGTCCTTCTATGTGCTTTGTGTTTGTTTGTATGCCTTAATATGTGTCGTTATGAAATAAAAAAACACCCTATAACTGCAAACGTAACATTAATCTATTTCCCTAACAAGCTATCATATCGACAGAGTGACATCAAAGCGATACAATACCGACATAGTACAGTCACCAACTAAAGTCCATAAACGCAATAAAATTCACAAGATATAATAAATAACACAGCAGAATCAAATTACCAGTAGTCAGGTTACAGAACAAAAAAAACTTCGGAAAGTTATAGTAAATCTGCTGAACACTCACTTAACATTTACGGCAGTTTATTAAATTGACTTAGTTCAGCGATTTTGTTGCTGAGCATACCGAATGTACCGATACAGCATCATCATTAGCAAAAACAGCTAATGTCTGGGGTTCACAACGTTTGTGGTTTATTCCGATTCCTTTCACTTACACTCAGCTGTTTGCCTTTCACAAGGAAAAAAGTAATAATCAATTTGATAAGATGAGATAAAGTTATGTTTGTGTAGCACAGTGGTCGCAGTGACCGCACCGGGTCATGTGGTGTGGCTTCGATTCAGACGGAATGCTGGTTAAAATGGTAATTAATAACAAAATCGATATAATATTATTACACAGATGAAATTACAGCTGATATTGCCCTTAAAATATAATTAGTTTTACTTCTAACGAGGCTTTAAAGCCGTTGTAAAATTACCAAGAAGTACTTATACCCAAACTTGGTGCCCCTACATCGTAACTTACTTAACTAAGTTTGTTAACTAATCTTACAACATTAAGTCTGCTTCTTACAGTATGACGACTTTCTTCCAACATCTCAATTCAAAAACTTCACGAAGCTATGAGACAAAGAAAAATTACCTAAAAAGTATAGCGCCAAAGAGTTATAATAACTGCAGGTCATAATACATTGGCAATAGTAACTCGTTCAATCGGCAAATATTTGACCGTGTCTATATGCCCAACCCAAATAACAGTTACCCCACACTGGTCAACCAAGTCAGTGTAACGTCCACTAAACAAATATCTTGAGCTGTTGTCGAAGGTCAGGACTTGGCATGATGGAGAGCCTATCGGCAAGTGAATGTATGCAGTTGCGACAATACGGACACTTGTATTGTAATTATTGCATATTTGTTTTACACTAAATTTGTACCAAAACCCTCCCACGCATGTGGTGTGTGCTTATCATAGTTATCATGATCATAATTATGTTTTTTATTAAACGGCTCCCACCTGCAGAAATTTTGAGACATCCAGACTCCAAGCATTCGTGAATCACATGAATGTTTGTCCTACGCGGGGATCGAATTAGCAAAACGACGCATATTCGGTATAAGGCAAAGTTCAAAGAAAAGCATATGACAGGGCCCGGAGTGTTGTTAGTCGGTAAGAGTCCGACATATCCTCACGCCGTGCCCTCGGCGTGGGTTGAAGTCATTAGCGTTTCACCTCGTCAAAAAAAAGCCATAGATAACCTATACTTGTTAATATTTCCAACATTTCTATAACGTTGTCTCCCCAGGCAAAGTGAAGGCTTAAGTGCTGTCATTAAATTAATAATTATGTCATCAATAAAAGCAACGTCATGATAATTATAATTAGCAAGCCTAATCCAAACTTGTTTACAAGAGATAAGTGATTAGATAATTATCGTACTCTGACATAATAAGTGACAACAGGTTGTAAAGCCGTATAAATTTATGTGAAAATGGTATTTCTTTTGCTTAAACACTAACTATTATTGAACATGCTGTACAACACGCATTGCTACTACTGGCAATGTTTACATCTCACCTTATGCCAAATAATACTTAATAGGCAAAGATGGTAATAGACCACAAAACTTACTCAATCAATCCTTATGACTTATGTAATTTAATTGACGTTTTTGTGGCAAAAATGCTTAAAACTTGTGTGAAATGATTACGCAGTAATCAATGGAATATTTACCAATTGCACAGACAGCTGCAAAGCAAGCAAACTGCGGATGATCAGTCCTCTTCTATGCTGTGAAAATGTTATCATGCAGAAAAAGAAAGAGTGTGTTCACTATATCTGCCATCGTATAAAAATAATTATATCTAAGAAAGAATTACTTAGTACATCCAGGGATAGATGACTGCATGGATAGCCGAGTGTTTGAGGTCACCACACCAAAAAAGCATTTTGTGTTATCTATGAATGCTTGTTCTGAGTCTGGGTGTATTTGTGCATGTGATTTGTATGTTTCTAAAATGCTCGTGACACAAGGATTAAATTCCTTACTGCGGGAGTCATTTAACAGTAAAAAGAAAACTTTCCAACACATTTTAGTAACTCATGACCATATTATGACAATTATAGAGCTCTTACGTTATTGTACTTCTTTTACATACTGTTCTTATTTGTAGTAGAGGCTGGTTTCCTTTATTTTAATGTTTGTTTCAACGCAAACAAACTATATTTGAATATAAACGAGATCTGTTTATACAAGTCACAGCCTTTACAACTAAAAAAGACCAAAAGAAAAAATAGTAAGTGTCAGTGAGAACAATCAGAATCAGACAATATGGTTGTTCCGGTCATTATGTAGCAACGCGTTTGAAAGTGCTCGCGGGTTAGAAAGGATATTAATACAACTTATGTAATGCTGAGATGTATTCTTGAAATGCTTTGGGCTCGTCATTTTGGGTACTAGCCTTCCGGAGGCGGAATCTGTGACCGATGTGGATAGATTATACATACGAATGCTTTGTGTCGGAGTGTGGTCGGGCTGTGTATCATGCAAATGAAACAACAATTGCTATTAGTGTGTTATGAGGTCTTTAGATGTAGACGAAATATCGTTACACTGAACATTAAGTGAAACCTACAAGGTTCATAATAATGGAGCCTTAGCCACATTACGAGTACATCTTACGGTAGAATTGCCTAGTTATTTTTATACGCGAAGAGTTAGGCATGTTTTATGTCTGTTCTCCCATAGAGAGGGGCTGATTGATCTACGATATATAGATCCATCATCAGAAAAGATTATAGTTCTCAACAAGGCCCTGGCATGTTGGACCTTGTCTTCCCAAGAAGTTGACCAGTGTATAAAGAGAAATAGAGCCTTATGCATAAGTATAATTAGTAGTCTAATTTTATATGATTAATTAAATAAAATCTTTCGTAAGCAAACCATTTAATGTCCATTTCAAAATTAATATTCGGTTAATGAATTTCCATTTCCATTCCCGCTAACCGCATGCCGTGGTTTTCCTATTGTAACCACATCGCTCATAAAAACCGAATGTAACCAGAATATTCACTGCACAGTCTATCGTTAATATAAATAAATTGTGATATTAAGATTGCTACTGTATCTAGTATAATTCTATCAATGAATACTGAGCCATTTATTATGAAAGATAATTTTGAGAAACTATAGTTGGTAAGTGAATGAGAATGTCTCGTGAAGTGAAGATTATCTAAAAAAAAACTTCGAAACATAGTTTCATTAGTAAGTTGACACAACGCTGGGTAAAGTAAGGGTTCAAAAAACCAGGGGCCAGCAGATTCGCACAGAGCATGAGCGAGCGATCCCGTGACTCTGGCATTCTCAGTAGAAGAGGTCTAGGGTGATTTAAGTCTATGTAAGTCCGACATATCATCACACCCCGTACCCTCAATGTGAAATCACTAACGAATCAAACTGGCAAAAAGTTTAAATATAAAAATTCACATAAATATACAATTGGATTAAATTTTCCAAACATCCACAATTTGTTCCCTCTATCATTTAGTTAACTCTATCGACCCTTTATCATTTTCGATGTCAGTTAACATGTGTTCTGTCTATTTGTTCCATGGTCTGCGTGTAAAGTGCGTGGTGCGGCGCTCGGCAGCTGTTACGTCACAACACGTGGTAACGTAATGTCCATTACCGATGGGACGGCGCGCGGCGGCGGCGGTGCTCTATGGGAATGTGTTGGTGTGCTGACTGTACGTAACGCATGGGGTCAATGGTATGCGGAGTGGACCCGTGCCACACTTATGCATGGGTCATGGGTTTTTATACTATGTTGTGTATGGCGCCTTTGTTTCCAGATGGAAATGAATCTTTATATAGTTTGTTTTTTGTTTTGATTGATTGATTAGAAACTGCTTCCAGCTCATAAATAATTACGAAAACTTCATTATAATGTTTCAATATAACATAATTTAGTTCGTATATTCGTTCGTTCTCTGCCTGAGAATCTGGGAAACGAACCTCGCACTTCATCCACGGTTATCACGTTCACTGGACTACCGAGGCAGACATAATAATGACACATCGCGTTATACAAGATATCCCAATATAAAAACTTTCTTCATGTCATCCAAGAAGTATTAACACCACAGGTAGGTAACCTAGGCGATCATATGAACTGTTATATCACTACAAGTGGACAAAGGTCACACATTTCTATCAAAAACATATCATTTCTAGAACTACTTCTATTCATTTTTCAACTTCCTCCATCATCTATTCTTATATCACATATAGCTTTGACCCAACCACATTACCATACTAACGAGCGATGTTAAATTTCGCTACAAATTGCAATATGGCGGCCATTGTACATGAATTAACCTAAATAAACTAAAATTAATGTCGAAATAAAATTCAACATGTATTTTGTATGGAAAATCGATTAATTTGTAATGGTGCTGCGTAACGCGCCGTCAGACACGCGTGGAGTGCGCATGCGCGGCCAGATTACTGCGACAATTAGTTAAATTTTGCGTTCCATATGTGTAGGGTGGCCAAGCGGCTGGGCAGAACAGGAGGTTATAAATTGGTGCCCAATCTCTAGTCGATGTTTTATTTATTTATTTTACTAATAAACAGGTCAAGTGCATGTGGGATTCGCGACAGTTTTCGGTTCCGTAGAAATAGGCTAAACAAGAAGTGTAAAAAACAAATCTTTTAGGTAACAAATTTTGAACTCAGTCCTTATAGGGCAGACTGCGAAACCGGGAAAAAGGGTTCCGGGGAGATGGGTACCTACCCTAATAATATGAAAGACGCATTGCCACTGACGAAATAACAATAAAAATTGACCAACAAGGATATTTTCTTAGACGCGCATAAATTAATTTCTCTCTCGTGTCAGATTCAATTCTCGCATTTTCATTCCTAATGTTATCGCGTCAGTCCGTAAATTTTATAACCAACTATTTTGGAATCCTAAATTCCTGTTAAACCCTGGCTACACTACACACAGCACTAGCGCTCCAATTAGATGGCATTCCGTTATGTGTCCGATTTCGATATATAAGTGTTTATGTGCGTGTGTGTGTGTGACCTTCGCGAGCTAAACTTATCTTAATCGACCCCTCATTGGAACAGTTGCGATATCTATACGAACCTACTGCTCTTAAGTTTCCGAAGCACTTCAGTATTATTGCTATGTCCTCATATTAGGTAACTTGAATTTAACCTTTGGTGTGTAGAACGGTAAATGCTTTCAAGGAGTTTCATTGAGCCTTGTTTTGGCACCAAGTAGAGCGGTATTTACAGATTCACAATTCGCTATCTCTCTTGGTGTCTCCCAACTCATCCCTCTCTGGACATCCATAAATGAGCAACCAAGTCCGTCCATATCAAAAATCAAAATCAAAAGAGAGTTAAGGTAATGACTTTAGCTACACGGTTTATTTAAAATGTCTTTCCTATACAGAAGAACCGAAAATAAACTCCATAAATTACTCTTAAAAATAAATAAATATACAGTACATCTTTTAACTTTTATTTATGCAAGTAGATTAATTTTCGTTAGCACTGTGCGTCCAATAATATCATTATTATAATCTGACATACGTGTCACCTGCAGGCGATGCAGCGTTCATTATAATTCAATACAGCGCCGCCACAACGGATTGATCGATGTTGGCAGGTCGGTGCTGTAATGACCGGCCCCGTGGTCACTATTATATTTGCCAAAATATAAGATGCTATATCATACATAACATACTCATTTAGGCATTTAATGAAATAATAATATTAACTGTTAGTATCTTTTCGTAGGGGCGAGTTTTCAATCGCCAGATAACTTTTATCTAACGAATATGTTTGACGCTTTGACAGCTTTTGTATAGAAAATACGTCAAACGGCCATATTTATTCCTCAGATAGAAGTTAACTGACAATAGAAAAACCGGCCTTAAAATAATAACTTTATGTTTTAACTTTGTATTTCGAGCACGCTGGAGACACAGTCGTCTACAAAAGTGTTGGTTTTTTAAAACACTGTCAAAAGATCAATTCGTTAATTGTACCTGCAAATACTCTAAGTTATACTGTAACGAAAGTAAGCTAGTCTCCCATTTAATAATTATTGTATGTAGACTTGAATTCTCCCACGCGTTGTTAAACGCTGTTGTTAAATCTGATCAAGTAATCCTAAAACAACCTGCCTATACTCGTTCAGCATAACTGTACTAATGTAAACTTTTCTTTAGGTTATATAAAACCTCTTTTTTAATCCATCTTTATTTTATTTTTGCCAACCTTCTTGTAATCGACTGTATAAAGTAGACCATGTAGGTATGTAAGTCCAAGGACCGCAAACGACTTTAATATAATTTAACTATCCCGAGGCTGATGACACCCGCATGACGCATGCGCACGACTGATCTTATCATCACATAAGAAGCACTGCCAAGGCTCTACAAATTCCCAGTGACTCAGTATCGTGGCTTTGATTTGGGATTACTAATTCTATCGTCTAAAACTAGTGACATCACCTGAAGTATGTAACGACAGATGTTGTTCGTACTGATTTCTATTTTACTTTTATTATTAGTTAGTTGTGAGAAGTTAATTGTAAAGGACCAACTACCTTCGAAAACCTTAAAAAAGCCTTAGATTATAAAATGCAGATTTCAGCGATATTCCACTTTAAACTTCTTACAAATTTACGGCATACATAGTATTTATTACCAAGAGGAGCTTTATCCATTTTGACCATACTTTTAATGTTGGACGACAAGTATTCAAACTTATTACGGATCAGTATGCCAAAGCAACATTGTACAATCTTCACAAGTGTCAAAATGACTCAATTATTTAAGCAAAAATTAAACTTGATATTAACCTCAAACTACCCAAAAACGTCTAATCTGATAACCATAATGTTTCCTAGAGAATGATAATGAAATAAATCTCGATGCTCGTCGCACTACAGAAGCGCCGCGGCGGCCGGATGCGCGGGCGCAGTCTCTCCGTCCAACACCGGCGCCGGCGCCGGCGCCGCGCAGCATACAAACTGGCGCATTGAACTAGAACTTGACGCGAGTGATACATGGCCCTGCTCTCGCCGACCCCTCGCACATACTGAACATACATAAATGTCAAGACATCAAGACAAATAAAACTTTCAGCTGTTTTCAGCTTTTTACGAGTATGTAGCAATCATTTAACTATCACTTTCCCTTTTTTTGTTGTCTTTTAAAAGCTTCGTGTTTTAATAAACTATAGTGTATCATACAATCGATGCAGCAAAAAAAAGTTCTATTCAGTTTTAGTAACAGTTCAAATACTTACCTAGCCAATATAATACGGTACAATATTATGTAATTATAATTACAGATGAAACCCATCAGATTTGTCCTCAAATTAAGATACAAACAGATAAGATACACTTACAAGATATGTCTGAACGACGCTCGTTTTCCCGCCAACACGCGCTCGCGACATAATAATACAAAACAAGTAATTAGTGTCGCTTAAGAAAACTCCGGTGAGTAAACTCTTCGCGTGTCTGCTTAAGAGGTTGTTACACTTTTTCTCCCTTCATAACATTGTAGCGGAAATTTTGTTTTGTGAGCAAAAGTTTATGATTTATTAGTATTAGCTGTTAATAGGCAGGAGATAATTAGATGCTTAATGGTTAGTAACAAAGTTCATTGTAACACGTGTGTACTTTAGTGTAAGAACTTAAAATGGATTAGGTGAAATGATCGAATGTTATTTCCATTTTATACGAATCAAAGATTGGATAAATAACAAATTGCCGAAAAATACTTGATTTTTTCAAATGCACAAGAGGAATGTAGCTTTTGGAACTATTTAAAATGCTAGATGAGAAAATCTGAGGAAAGCATAGGTCATAGACACAAAACCAGTTTCTGAATTATTTTCATAGATTCATACAAACAGGTAAAACTTTATCGAAATCATTAAATAATAAAACAACAATGTGAATAAATTGTATTGAGATTATAGGATTCACCATCGATCCGAGCTGATTACTCCGTAATCATCGGCGCATGGCAACTGAAACGCGGAATTATATTAACATAATTTATAAGTAGGAAGTGAGATCCAATAAATTATGTGAATTTTCCTTTTAAAGATTCATACCTAAATTTTAAACAGATTTTATGCAGATTCAGTTTCAGCTGTTTCATATTAAAGATTATTAATATCACTGCGCAGAAAAAACAAGACCAATTTCGAAAAAAAATTAAATAGAGCTAGCTGAGATACTTATTTAATGCATGGCCTAGCTTTTTACTCAAACTCTGGAAGAAGGTAATGTGATATACACGCAGGAGAAGCAGTGGGGAAAAGCTAGCGCCAATATTATTTGTAACTCTAAGAAAGGTTTTTGGCAACTCTAATTACAAAGTCTGACTTTAGGGAAAGGGTCTAAAACTAAGTAGATAAGTAATCAAACAAAAACAGTCGCACAGAGTCCAGGTGGTGCTGCAGATGGACTATAAAGTCTAGAAATAATGGAGTGTTTACGACCCGGAGCCGTCAGCTGCTAACATAAAGCTGAAAACTACAAACTAACTGAATTAAGTTTCTCTCTACTCGACTAAAATTGTCAGATTACTAGCTGTTGCCTGCGGGCCCGCCTGGTACAAATAAAAAATGATGAAATCTACATGGAGTTACTCATACTATATGCATACGTATCCAAGTAGCGAGTTTCGTCTAAATCAGTAGAGTGGTTTTTGCATGAAAAAGAAACAAACATTCATGCATCCACTCATATACACTTTCGCGCTTTCAATAAAAGTAGGATAGATAGTCTAGTACATTTAGGGCTTTGAAACATTAACTGCATAAGACTTACGTACCTAATGCTCCCTGTATAGCGGTTTGCGTTTAATTTGACATTAGATAATGTAAAACGTCTTTAAATTTAATGAGAATATTACATTTATATCAATGTGAGGGAGGCGGCATCTCGTCCATCCCGCGTGACACAACTCTAAGCTAACGCCACGGACCTCATAATGTTGGTCCGGGCTTTACATCACTAATTTTATCCCATGTTGTAGATAAATGCAGAAACTCAATAACATGAAGTGTACAATCTATTTTAACACAGATGTTGTGTTTCAATATTAAAACCTTGATATTTGCTGGTTCAGCTATTTTAAGCTGGTTTCATAGCCATCAGGAAGACCCGTAAGGGCTTATAAATCAGCGGCCCGTGTGGCGTCAGAACATCGTTAACATATCTCCGGACGCAAACCATACAGTTTTGCCCCACACCATCTTCTCTAGCCAAGAGCCATTAAAGCTAATTTAAGTAAAAAACGTTTAAGTTTAAAGAAATTACTTTTTGTTTCAAAAAGTCACGTGATTTCGACCTGGCCTGAGCAGCATTAGTAAAACTGACCTTCTGTGTTTCTCCTGTAGTATGTCTTACTGCCCCAGGCTTTATGTTAAACTTTATACAAAGTTGTGAACTTTTTGTTTTACTTGAAATTGTTATACTTCACGACTTTCTCTCAGTTTTGCGGTCAGCAGGAAGATGGGTTCTAGATATGACAGCCTACTTATTAAATTACTAAAGTAAACATAAAATGTGTCGGAAATCGGAAAATATAAAATGTAGGTAAATAAATGTGTAGGCATACAATGACTTGATACATTCCACAAAGTTTCGTGTTAAGGTGGAGTTGCTTATGTAAAGACTACGAAGCTGCTTCTGACAAGCAGCGAGACAGACATACAAACAAAAAAAAATTGACTTAAGAAAACTGTGGCCCTACTGAATAATCCGAACAACCAATTATAATTATTTCATACTAGCATTTCGCCCGCGGCTTCGACCGCGTCCAGGTCTGTTATATCGCTTTTCCAAGAGAACTCTTCAAAAGTCCGGGAAAAAAACTATCCTATGTTCTTTCTCAAGGTCAACTCTATCTCTGTACCAAATTTCATTAAAATCGGTTCTGTGGTTTAGACGTCAAAGCGTAACAGACAGACAGACAGACAGAGTTACTTTCGCATTTATAATATTAGTAGGGTATGTTTATATTCCTATGATTTAATATACTCATAAATACCCAAAAAGGGTTGAGTTAACTAACACATTACAAACCATGTTAATATACGCAATCACTGCCCGAGAGCCGCGCGGATACCGACTGTTTAATTAGTGACGACTGTTAACTGTGAGACGAGGATTACAGTAAAACATCTTTAACTGTTACGTAATCAAACAGTTTATAATGACGCGTGTTTTGAGCTTTATCACGTGAGACTAATTAACTCAGCTAGAAAGCTATCACTGGAGGCCTAAATAAAGAAATAATAAATAAAGGACTAAATAATTACAGAATTTGATAGGCTGTTTACAGTACTTTCTCTTGATTTCCTATTGATTCTGCAGGATTGATCCAAATAGGTTTTAATCTCTATCTTTGTAAGGGAAAAATTCAAATCGATCAGCTGTCAAGCTAATACACAAATATCAAAACATGCGAGTACAGTTACCGCAGCCGTTTTCTCATATCAACGAGGTAACTTTGTTTTGAGATTGCTAAACACATGTTAATTATGACAATATATCCAACACGATGTTTAGTCCTAGTCGAAACCAAAACACTCGGCGGAACTCGTAAACATCTGCCGAGAATCAAATCACAACTTCTAATACTGAAATCTAAGTAGTTACTACACCGTATGTTATGCACTAGCTGATGCCCGCGGACCCGCCCGCTACCAATCGAAAATGGGATCCCACGGGAACATAAAATAGGAAAAAAATATCCTATTTGTAAAACCAGGTTATAAGCTATCGGACCAAGCCGTAACAAGCTTTGTCTAAATCCGTTTAGTGGTTTTTTGCGTGAAAGAGTAACAAACATACATACATACAAATTTTCGCGATTATAATATTATATTATCAAGTATTTCGTGTAAAATAGGTACCTTAGTAACCATATTAAGGGGAAATCCTGATCAGGGGGAAAAAGCAGAAATCGATTGAAAAATCCAACCGACGTATGTATGTAGTAATTTACTGAATTCTAAAATCATATTATAATTAGAACTAGTAAATTATATTATGTTACTAGGAAAATGATGATGAGTACGATGGCTTATCGAGCTGGCAATCTCCACGACTCCAAACATTAATTACTCACATTACATTGTTTTGTAAACCGAAACAAGTCACGCGTGAAAACCAAAAAACGGAGCACTAGGATCCTCCCGGTGCCGTGTGCTCATCACGTGCGTCACGTGCGTCACGAATGTAGGAGGACAGGTTTAGGATGTCGTACCCAAAGGGTTCAGAACGCAACCGTTTAACCACAGGCATAGCTAAAGGAGTCTACCCACTAATACATATTATTTTTTAAAGATTTTTTTTTGCCCTGTCACCTTCATAGTACGGTCATGGTATGGCACGGTGTAGTAGGCAGACTCCTTAAGGTCCGCCACTTTTCCGTCTCTGCGAACATCCGTTCATCTGGCATCAGGCTGTATATCATGAATCTCGATAATTAGACAGTTAAAGTTTTCATAGGTGTATTTTCGATGCCGTTGTAACGGCGAACACTGAAAATTAAAATCGGAGGCAAGCAACGTTTGAAACAGCCATATATTGGTTGGTGACAAACAGCTTACAAACAGCCAACTGTGCTTCAAGGGAATGACAACTTGAAATTATGCAATACGCATACACACTCCCGGAAACATCTCCTACAACTAAGTATGAACAAATGTGAGTGAAAAGTGAAACATATGGCAGCTTCACGGCCTCATACAAAGTGGGCATAAACAGTATAGTAGACCATTGTGAGTTGTGTCATAATGCTGCAAACGTGTCGCGGGAAATAGCCAGCCCAAACGAACACACTGTGTGACGTCATTTTCCGGGGTTTTGTTACAGGAGACTTCGATACTCCTGCTATAAACTAATCTTCATCAATCTAAATCAGAATCAAGGGAAATATACGAAGCCATTCTAAAGGTTTTTCTAATAAGCACCACATCCCTATTAACGCATTCTTGGTGGTAACACAGCCTAAGAATTTTCATTCGTATCATGTAGTTATCTTTCGAAGAAAAAAGTAGAAGTGTTACTCATCTGCAGACACTACTTGGAATTGTGTCAACCAGGTGAGATCATTAGCAAGGCGACCCGGACGTAATCAGGTCGACTATCGAAGCTTCTACAAGCTGTTTTATTTTGCATCTTACGATCTCACATGCTCCATGTAACGTAAAAAACATATATGTAGGTACGCATACATTCAAATAAATTGTTATTTTTATTTTTGTCTAAATTGTTGGTTTCGCAATATAGTCAGTCGGTCAGAAGCAAGCCTACGCTGATTACCAGTAGCAACGACCTTCTCATTTTTTTGCACTTAGAGAAGTGCAAGGGATCACACTCATCAATCCGTAATGTTCATTACATACCCGGCTACAGTTGGCGATAGACTTTTGTTTCAATACTTGAAATCTATAAATCTTCAAATTGAAAGCCATAAATATGAACTTCATAATTTGTATGTTTCTGGTGGTAATAGCTACAAGGTTTCATTAATACCAGAACAATCAATGTCTTGTACATTAACTCGTAATGTTAATCTGTGTGTTTCTAATCGTCGAGAACACGGGCATTAAGCGAGATTAATAGCGAGTTATCGGTGACCCACGAGAGGAAATATTTACAAAAAACTTTCTTCATTTTCTATTAACATAAGCTTTGAAAACATCTAGTCATTTAAAAGCAGTTTTTAATTCATCAATTTACTAATTACAATAAGTTCAAACATAGCATTTTAACATTAAAAAGTACAAAAACTTTCAATCAAGCATTTTGTTAGTAATTCTTTTGTTGCAAAACTCGAATGTAAAACAATAGCTACAATAAACTACACGACATTAAACTGTAGATATATTCTAACCATGCAAGTTAAGATCAGAGCGTGAGCCCTTCGCAGCATA
Organism: Trichoplusia ni; assembly: GCF_003590095.1. NCBI lineage: Eukaryota > Metazoa > Arthropoda > Insecta > Lepidoptera > Noctuidae > Trichoplusia > Trichoplusia ni. The sequence continues at coordinate 17,049,194 of NC_039481.1, read as the reverse complement.
TTAAATACTGGGCCATTTCGCCAACTGCAGCGTCCTAATTGTAGACAATGCCTCATTAAAATATATTACCTACAGTCCTTAGTAAGCCCTGTCCCACTTAGAGAGAGTTAGTACTTACATGCTAGTACACTACATTAGGGCTTTTCAAGGCTTCCCATCTAGTAAGGTAATGGCTTGGGCTCTATGATGATGTTCAGTAGCAAGGGTCCAGTTTTTCCTTAAAAACAGTTTCTCAGTAAAGGTTTTCCTGAGAATTTTCACCCGTTAAAAAGCCCCTGTTATTAATATAATTAGAATAGGTATCCCTCAAGGAATTATGTCTGAAAAGTTAAAGCCCTAATAATAAATGTTTAAAGAGCTTTTGCTAAGAGTGTCCACGTAATTAGGGTGTAAGTCTCTAAAGTACTAGGTTTAAGGCTAGCCAGAGTAATTAGTCGTCACGTATTAAGCTAACCGAGTACAGCTTTGCTGGGATTATAATATTATATTTACAATGTAGAACCTACCATATTTTATATCTAGAAATCGTTTTGTAACAGTGTGAACAGTTTTGCCGGTTACCGCTTGCTTAAAAAACAAAATTTGACTTTTACTATCCAGCGTAAGATGTATTAATCCCCAATGTAAGATAAAGCATAGTCCTCAGGGAGCTTGCCCACTCCACTGACCACACCTGGTGGACCTGGTAGTCACCAGCTCGCGATGACCTTCCTTCCCTTTCCTCGTGATGGGGTCCATCATTAGGGCAATTATTAGAGCATATTTAGTGGCATTACATATCCTCGCGTACCGAGGGAGGGGGGCGGCGTATAAAGCGGAGATGCGCGGGCGCAGGTCGCAACACAGCATCGCCGCGTGCGCGTCACGTGGTCGGATCGCTCCGCTCTTGACGAGGTCGAACAGTTTGTGAGTTAGTAACTGTTGCAGTACTCTGTGCATATCGGATTCTGTGAGCTTTTGGTAAGTCTTTATATGCGTGTATTTTTGTAAAATAGGTTTCTGTGTATTCTGAGACAGTAAAAACAATAAGAAATAATATTAATAAGTCTGTCGAGATTTTTTTCCGTAAAAATAATAAACGTGCAGTAGGTTGAAAATTCTCATAATTTTTAAAATTTAAAAACTTAGATTGGTCGTGTTTCAGTCTACAAAATTATAAGTGTTACATTCTTATATAAAATTAAGAAAATTACAAACAAGCAATAGTAACAATTAAATTAATTTAAAAAGCAATACCTCCACAATAGTATATATTTACACAAATAACAAGTATCATTTGCCCAAATAAATATCAATTTTGTGTAAATTAAATTCGTGAGGACAATAACAATAATCTGAGTCCTGGCAGAACTTTACGAAACTTTGTAAGTAAACAATTATAAGTTGCGCCACTCAGCAACACTGTTGCTTTGAACTCGTGACTCTCAGTGGCACTGCGCTACTTTGTGCTACTGCGCTACACTGTACCTCCGTACTGCGCTGTCCAGTAACGAATTACTTTTGAACATATTAGTTAGAACCTTATTATAAGGTTAATTAACCGGAGTGACAGGCTGGTGCTACTGAGTACCTCCACCTAGGATGTAGTTCTGGAACTTCGTTTGGTTTGCTTGTTATAAAGTTTTTGTAACTTTATAATTGGCAGACGAGAACATTTGTTTTGTACTTTGTAATGTTACTTTTTAACGCTAAACATTGTTTTTTCAATTCAGTCTTTGCTTTTTTTAATTAAATGTATGTCAGAAAAATAATTTAAAAGCTGCGAATAAGCAGGATATCAAAAACTCGGATGTCGGATTCAATTTGGTGCATTCTGTATACTAACTATATAAGTGTTTTCAATTGATTCGTGGAATATCTCAAGTATTAATAAAATGAAAGAGTAAAATAGGAAAGTGAACTAGCTAAAACTTCGTCTTTAGAGTAGCACCGAGCCGAGTAGCATCAGAAGTTCATAGTTCGAATTCTTAAAACTCAAGTTAATCGTGAGAGCTAAAGTAAATTAAACGTAAATAAAAAATAATACTCCTCAGAAATGTAATAATAATTAAAATGCCACATATCATCACAGCACCACTTTGCAAACTCCTGGCTCAAATAAATGAAAAACTGAAAATCTATAAGAATTTATCTCTTGTTTACAGAACGGCACTCTCGTCCCCCAAGATGGCGCACATCAAGCTGGTGGTAAGTTATACACACATATTATATTATCATATTACAATAAATAGTTAAAATAACACTTAAAACATACATGCACACAACAAAGTGTTAACACTATAATCTGTTAAGTACAATCAGATTTGAAAAAGAAATACAAAAAATGTCCTTCGGATGTTAATCGCAAAGTTTCAGCACAAAAAGTAAATTAATGTGTTTGTGCAAAAGAAACAACAACACTAACGTGGAAAGTAAGAAAAATAGGACAAGTTGTTGTATGTTGAGAGAGGGTGACTTTTCCGGGTAATGTATCACCGTCCCGAGTAGGCTCGCGGTATTGTAAAGAATTGGTCGAAGTTGTAACGAACGTAGGACAATTTGTGGCCATTCGTTCTTATGGTCTCTGTAATTCACCGAGAGTCATATAGTATACCATAATGGCAACGTGACGAGGCACACACGGGCGTTTATAAGACACTGAAGATAAAGAATGAGGTTTCTAAAGAAAATATCCAAAAATAAAGATGTATAGAACTAGGTAACTGTACATAATATGCTAGAACTCTTCATCTCCTAAATATCTTTAAAATAACATCGGTTCATGAAAACCGCAACAGAAATTGTATTCTGAAATAGTCGCGTTCATAAATAAGGGTGCTAACACACTGGTACTGCGGCGACACGTGTTGCATCACAATGGTTTGTGCACACCGCATCACTCGTAGCAACAGGGCTGGCACGCAAGGAACTACTTACTTATTTTCATATTTAAACATTCCTTACGGTGTTAAAGTAGAGATCAATCTATAAATTAATTGCCCGCCTAAGCGTTCAGAAAAATGACGGTCGGCTGAAAATGTGATGGGCAGACCATATAAAGAGACCAGGAAAAGAGAAGAATTTCAAAAACAGAGAAAAGCCTATGCTTATAATGGCGGCGATACATATAAATTCTCGCAACCATATACTTTGTTTTATAGAACATACTATTAATTATTTACTTACGCTAGAGAATAGATCCAGTCAAAAACTAAGATAACAATCGTTTCTTGAAGTACGCTTTGTAAATATGCAAGTGCAGTACAGTCGCCAGCCCTATTGGAAGCGCAGTGGTTGCATCACGTCAGTTAGCGCGGGACTCACGCCTACAAGTCATTCATCTCCGTACAACCCTAGCACCACGCTGAACGCACATTTTTACTCTCTTTAACGTGTTTTGAAAGCCCATTGTCTGCTTCTATTCAAGTTTTTTCCTTTTAACTTAAACGGAATTCTAATTTATCATCACGTTGTCAGTTAATGCGTATTTTGACATCTTTAAGCTATTTTCGTACAAAGAAGTTATTGAAATATTACTTGAAAGGTTAATGTTATTTGGAACCTCTTCGAAGACTGACATTTTTTTTGTCAATATTTAACGTCTTACTACACGAATCTTACTAACTTACCTTATACCACACAGTAGTGTAAATTCTGATTTTAAGTGCATTGCTAATAAATATCATTAAAACCATACGAAAGCAATTAACACACAAAATCGCAATAAAATCCAAATTACGCTGTAACTGTGATGCACGCTGTGTTCGGCTCGCGTTCGGGTGTTTCCGCCGAGCCGAGCGTGACGTAACGAGGCGCCCGCGCGTGCGCCGCCCGCTAGAAAGTGTCATTAAGGTCAAGGTCGATACTCTTCCGCACTTTGCATCATACGCTAAGACAGGGCTGTCCGAAAAACTTAGAAGTGATAATTAATTAAAAAACATACAAATACTGTTTTTAGGTACGCATCAAGTGTCGAGTGCCATGAGGCCTTTATTAACATGTGATTTTTTTTCATATAGTAGCTACTTAGCTGTAGATATTAAAATTTCCCTTCGTAAATATTCCGGTAAGTCTTAAAATTTTCCCTCTGGACAAGGTTTTGTAATAGCGGAATTTTATCTGAAAGAAATCAATACATGACATGCCATGACCCTACATCTCATGCGTACACGCAAATTAAAGTGCGTTTGTCTGCCTACAATAACCTTTATACCAAAAGTACCGCGGTACTTTATAGTTATATAACATAGACGCGAATTAACACATGTCTTCTTTGTTAATCGATGGTACTCCGGACGTTTTCACCGACTGACCTAATGATGAAATTTACCTGTGTTTTCATACCGAAGAGTAAACTTTATAAATTCAGTACTGAAGATAAAATGTACTATATTTTGAGTACAATAATATATTTCCACAACAGTTGCCGAAGTAGTTAGTTATTAAAAACATAAGTATGAACAAAAGGGTTCGCTAACACTTTGCATAAGTTTTTCAAAGTCACGTCTAATGACACAAAATAATAAAAACAACACTTAATTATACAAGTACTTAGTCAACACTCTAGTGCCGTACTTAACATAATTACTTAGTAACGCATATTAAGTGACACTTAGCATCAGGTCAATGTACTCACGCAGGCGGGCTACACACTGAGCAAGAGGACTATTTGTTTACTTAATACAAGTCCTGATTGAAAACTGTCAGTATGTTACATATTTCCTCACGAATTGCCAAATCTATTTCGATGAAACTTTAAAGAGGAATTGGTAAAAAGCTTTTTTGAGCAGGTTTCCCTCTACTGTGGGAAAATTCCGTGGTATAGATAGATTTAGATATACGATTATAATCGTCTGATTATTTCGACAAATAACAAAAGAAACCAATTAATTGCCTTCGATCTGACATCCAGTTCCGTAGCGTAGTGTGCAGCGCGCCTGCGCAGATCATCTCACGCGCAGATCTAATGGCCGTGTGAACAGAATGATTTATTGTCTGCGCGCGCGCATCGTCGGGAAGTGAAGCAGATCGGAAGAACTGTTTAGATGAGTTACATCACACCAATCTTAGAGCATTTAGCTTTTTGTTAAGTACAAAGTAGTTCCGTTGTATTATACTTACACTTAATAGCTGTAGATAAAGAGTTCATGAATGGCTTTCATTGGAGGAAGAATTTATTTAACTTCATCATCCATAAATGATAGTCAATAACTCAAGTGATCATGTATGAAAGGCAGCCAAAGTAAAATCATGAACATCCTGACCCGATACGGAATCTCCTTTAAGGCCTTTTTTACTATTGTAATTCCTTCGAGAGCTATCAAGTTAACCCTCACAATAGTTTCAACATTCCAAAGTCTTCAGATCATGTCATCCGTAATCTATACTCTATACTAATATATAAAGCTGAAGACTACTGGTCCAAATTGAAAAATTCTTTTTGTGTTGAATAGACCATTCATCGAGGAATTCTGTAGGCTATAAACCATACACGCCGCAACTAATAGGAGCGGAGATACAATGGAAAATGTGAAAAAACAGGGCAGGTATAAATCATAACTTATACTTCTACCCACGGGGACAAAGTCGCGGGCAACAGCTAGTTTTATAATATAATCTTAATAAAATTTACTCACAATAAAACTTGCCATCCGTTTCGCAAGTCCGCCCAATTTTCCAACATAAATCATAACAATAGGGTTTATAATTTTGAAAACCCATTCATTTTCTACTAATCATAGTACGAGTATTGTCAAAAAGTAAACAGTACATTACATGATTCCTTGTAATTCCGTGTAACTGGACACGGTCGGGTTGCGCAAGCGTCCTCTATGTGAGTGTTGCGTCTAATTCTGTTTGTTTCGCAGATTTCTAAGGTCACGGCTTACATAATGCGTAAACATACATGTGACACGCGACGTGACACGCAGCCTGTCTTACGGAATAGGTCATAGTTCATGCGCGGGGATTATCCTTGTTGTTGCAAATTGTTATTATCATAAGAGGCCTTGCTTCTTCCACATACGGGCCCATACAGTCCATAGCGCAGTTGTGTCAATTTCTACAGAAGTTAATCGATACTTAGCCATTTATTTACTGATGGTCGTATCATCTTGAATATAAGAAGCTCACTTTTAACAGATCTATTAAATACATTATTTTTCAATCAGGTCAATATACTTTAAGAAAAGATCAAAGTATATCTTATATAACAATATAGCAACAAAAGAACAACGCTATCAAGTAATTAAATTTAATACAAAGCACTCTTTTATCATATGAACTAATAAAAACATGTTAATCGTTCGTGCATCTCCGTTCACTCTGTCGCGCGCGCGACAGAGTGAACGGAATGAATGGAATGAACGAAGCGAGCGGTGAGTGAATGGCAAGAGGTTGTCGTTCACTCCTTATCTGATGCTCGGAACTAAACGTCGATCATTATTTAATGTTATGTCATTTGTTCGTGACTGTACTTTCGTTGTTGGACAACTCGCGCAATGTGTATGGGCAACTCGCAGCTGCTTTAACGCATTTGCACCCATTGTAACTAGGAGATGGAGAATAGACTTTACGTGTACAGTATATTATATCCCGGCTTGTGATATCCTCATACTTATAGACATGACTATGGATTTCAATTAAGCTTGGTTTGTGGCTAGCTTAAATGAAATGACTGGCATCTACCGCAAGAAGCCACTGACACAAATAATAAAAATAAGCTTAATAATTGCCATCTTACCAAAGTTTCCCTGCAGATCGAAACAATTACACTCTCCCCTGTAAATCGTCGTCACCATTGTATGAGGCGCACAGCCACTGCGCCCCCATTCATACTAGTAATGACACCCGGCTACACTTTCTCCCGCGTACAAGCAACAATGTAGCTGTCGTAGGCACTTGGTGGAAATTATTATACTTTGCATTCTTATAACCATAACAGAGTATTTTCGTAAATTTCAAATATCTTTGACTCATAAAACCGTGAGGAAATGTATTAGTATACAGAAAGTGATATAATAATCGAATTCTTATTATAATACCAACATTAACATAGTTAGGAGTCAAATGTTCTACGTCATAGTCCAAACTGCACGTGATAAGGCTCCGCAGTTTCTGAGATATTCGCGTAACAAACGAGTCGTTAGTGGCTCATGTAACCAGTTTTGCATCGAAAATAACTCGGAATGTCATTAAATATAATGATTTATATCTGCAACCAGCTGTTACATATTTATATATTTTTAAATACGATTTTAAATTTGTATGATATTATGTAAAAGAGCTATTTTAGTAAAACTATTTACTTTTTATGAGCAGCTACTGATTTGCAATTTCATTCTTAGGTATTTTACTTCACACGTAACCAAAATTTAATAATACTAACGGTTTTAGTCGTCATTCAAAGTTGCAGAATTTAGTTATCGTAAGAAGTGAATATGTCGTCAAAAATAAAGTTACTTTTGATGCGGAAAGTAAAATCAACGCTCATTCAAAAGCTTTGAATACAAATAAAAACTTTTTATACTTCTTTGAGTTCTCCGTGGATTTTAAAGCCAGCATCTTACCTACTGAGTAACAACATAAGTAACACATAATAATAAGTGTGCCGCCAGCACAGACAAAGTATCACCGATACAGGTCGCCATCATAAAAACCGCAGGTCACACTATAACACGTTACGTAACCCGGCAATACCGCGGCGCGCGCACTACATTGCCGGCATAGCACACGCATTGTTAGGTAACGTAACTTTGTAAGAAAGCAATGGACGACGCAGTATATTTCGTATGGTTATAAAATTTTACTTTCGCTATGGGAAATGTGTTGCCTAGTGATTATGGTATATTCAGATGTGCGAACGAATCTCAATAGTGTTTTATGGGAGTTCAAACTGTAGGCAGAGGATGGTGCGAGAGTTCTAGGTGTGTTAGGAAACGCTATTCTCTAAAGAAAATGACTGGTAGCTATGCAACTCATGAATATACACTTATTATTTTAGTAAACCCGTTACAACCGAGACAATTTTGATAGCCATATAATATTGTTTTATCTAAATGTAGAGCAGCTAGCATTGAGTTACCCACACCACACCCAACAAACTTCTCAAAATGGATATACCAGTCAAATAATTTCAGTAAAATATAGTTATATGCCATCTCAGCAACCACATTAAAATCCTTTTACAAAATGCAGGCTGGCAATATTGACGGTAATACTCCTAAAGAGTTTTCATAAATAATGATAAAGTGCGTTTGGCCCGCAGTTCGACCCACAGGATTATACGAAACGCATAAATATATTATCTGTGGTAGGTGTTACGTAAATATAAAAATGAAAAAATGTCTGAGATTTGCTCCCATTATTTTAAATTCACCATTGCTTGTCGGCAGGCGGCCATTAATTGTGGCAGGTGATTTAAATTGATTACGCATAAAATCGCATGAATTTTAATCGCTGTAATTAGGGTCTCATTTACTTTAAATCGCAATTTTAATGTGGAGTGCCGTGGTTTCGGTATTCCGCTACTATATGTAACTATTGAAACTCTCGTTGGTGTTAATTAGCTAAGTTTTAATATCTAATTTCATATGTGTGGCAGCTCTAGAACTTCAAAGAGATATAGAGTAATTTACATGATATATTCAAATTAAACTTCGTCTGTTAATTAGTGTTACATAATCTATAATTTGCCAAATTTCTCTATCGTAATAACAAGTGACAGGTTCAATTTGCGAAATATTCTTCAATTTTAACATTTTAGAATATTCTGTTTTATAATGAGGACTGCTTTGAATGTCTCCTTTGATATTCTCTCGGATAATGAGTGTAGATGCAGAGCCGATGACATTTCGTAAGTCGTTCATGAGGTAGGTTGCCATTCTGCGCGCCACTCACCCATAAATAATACCGCTCGCATTTGCGTGAGAAAGGAATCCGATTCATTCAGCGCCATCACCAGAAGCTTGCTTGCTCTCACAGCAATGATCGGTAAATTATCTTTTTGTCGAAAAGTAAACGTAAACATGTGACAATGGCGTTTACCCGCGATTAATGAACGCACGAAACACGAGCAGCCATTACCGAGACATGCAGGTTGTCATTAATGTAATGACATAACCTCCGCGGTGAAAATGGGCGGGAAAAACGTTGCCGCGGGTATTGGAAAGTGTCATGGCGGCGATGTCTTCCTCGCTAGGTCACAAAAACAGCTATTAAATAAACAATGAGGCGTGTGAAGCCTATAAACTATTTTCAAGATTAATAGATTAGTGTTTAGCACCGTGCGACGAATTAATACTCCATATTAACTTTACTGTAATTAGTTCAAGTTCGACGCACTTAGAGTGAACCATTCTTTGACAGGAAAATTGAAACTGCATCTACATACACGGAAATACGTGGTTTCTGGAAATGAAATGTGCTGTGAACCAAACTAAACGGGGTTCTAACAATAGTTTGAGTTACGTAACAAATAAACAATATGCACAAATAAACCTGCCTCAAGTGTTATGTAGTCCTGGTACCGCATGGTTCACACATTTGCCTCGCCATTCTTTATGAACGATATCTGATTAGCATTAAGTAGATTATAATAGAAAGATGATAAGGTATCATAAACATCATGAACGTGTGAATAAATCAAGATCCCAAAACAATTATGAAGGAATCGTTAGCACACTTGGAGTTGGGCAAGTTCCGTCGTGTTGCAAGTGTAGCGCAGTACTGTGCAGGCAGGCAGAGCACAACTTAGAGAGAACAATATGCGTTGCACAGCCGCATTGTGGCTCCCGCGGGTGTTGTCAAGCGGAGGACTATAGAGCACATGTTTCTTCATGAATATTAAATGCTGCTGACTGATTTCATGGCTCAGTATACAAAATTGAAATTTGATCATTGTGGCTCATTGCGCTGGTATTGTTAATATTTTCCTAAAACATCCATGACAAATCACTTATTTAATCTGAGCACATACAAATAAAAGAGATAGATATCAATATAACCTAGTTTAGAAAAAAATAGGCTACATTATCTAATAGATGAACTTCGATATTAACATGCTTGTAGCAAGCCGACCTCTCTGAACACTAACCCTATCGCACTGACAATCACTAAGATTGACGTGCAATAAACTTGCGAAGACTCGATACCTAATAAACGAGTGAAGCAGTGTGAATGTAAGTGGAACTCATTTCCGCGACTCTGTGGCGACAGGAAGTGAGCGTCAGCGCATGCGCGAGAGCTCGCTCTAACTGATGCACTCCAGGTACCTACATTGCCTAGGTAATGTGTGCTAAAAAGATGGGCTCCAGTTGTTTAAACATACATAATGGTTGCTTTGATTCTAACTTACAACTGACAACAACATGAAATTATTATTCAAGCCAGACTCGGTTCAGTCTCGATTTAGTAACGTTTTTACTTAACAAATACACTAAGGGCTTGATGCAAATTACCTTTAAAGTTATCGAAGTAAAAATAAAGAATCCAATTGACACAGATTTGAGCAGTAATAAACATAAACAGCACATCTCGTCGAGGATCATGCACAACACCAGTAACGGCGGACTTACATAAATGTTACTTATTTCACACCTTTCACATTGCACTCTCTTTCTCTAAATAATGTTAAACAGGGACAAAGGGTTTGGGGCAATGCCTTTCTGCTTTAATAAAAAAACAAAACTGTTTCCCAATTCAAATGGCTACTGACCTAACCTAAAATTGACCCGAACCAATCGTGAAGGCTTGTCTATGTTAAAATCTAAGTATTCCATATCTTCTAGATACCTATCTCCACGTATTGTTCAAATTCGCTTCAGCGGTTAACCCCTATGAACGTAACGAGCGTTAACTTTCACACAAACAGTTACTGCGAATGATAACAATACTGAGTCATTCTATAACAACACATAACTCGCATTGCATCACACTTACGTGAAATTATTTCATTGTGCAGACTAGATGGAGATAATTATATTATAATGCTTGACAATGAGGGAAATCACAGAAAAGATAGAGTCGCCTGATAAGTTTGGATTAAAACAATAGTGTTACAGTGTGCTTGGCGGAGCGAACTGCGTGAAGATGCGGAGTCGTTAACATGTCTGGAACTGTTTTCTGCTTGAGTGCCTGCTTCTAAGTGTTGCTTATAAAGATGAGTATCACAAACGATGTGTTAAACACTTATAGTACTTTTATAACTTTCATAATAAAACAGAGTAGGAAAGCATACAATGTATCAGTATCACAATGTATAATTCAATGTAATGAGTCAAATTCCCCGAATAAATTTAGATATTTTCACGTTGTAGGTATATCTTTTTATTCATTTGATAAGGTCGTCACACACCTACACTCTTTACTTTTCCCAATGTCTCGCTATCACTCGCTTGACAGCACCTGTTCCAAACTCAATTACACCACGACTTTGAGAAATAAATCCTCTTTTCTTATCTGACTGAAAGAGAAATACGTTTATTTTTAGACCCAAAATAGGCTTATATAAACCTGCTCCCAAGATTATACCTGTTATACTTATTTTTATTTTCACCTCTGGAGATAAGCAGTAGGAATATGATATGTTCATCACTGTCACGCTAACACGCCGTCACGCTGTGACGTAGATACACGACGTGTCACGTCATTTCTAAAGCTTTATATCAGTTACTTCATGTCCTTTCTTGGTTTTATCTTACCAGAATATTTTATTACCCTGATCTTAGACACCGGAAAAATGTAGAGCATTTTTTATCGTTCCTCTATTCCATCTATTATTTCTGTTACTTAAATAATAGTACGACAACTCTACCGACACATAATTATAAATTAACAATGATAGAACCAAACATCTTCCGATACATTTATTAGGATTTTCGTCTTAACATAATATGAACATTTCAATACCTCCACAATTACGCTCATTTTCCGCCTCTTTACACAAGATTAAAGTAACTAAGAGCTCTTAATGAGCAACCTCCTTGTGCATCCAACGTGAAACCTATCGCTTACCATAAACATTAGTATATATAATATATTACTTAAGTTGTATAATAGTATCAGAGAAAGTGGAGTTCATAAGATCCACGCACTGGCCAATTATCATAATGGTTCACGTACATTATTACTGTTACACTCTACGCTTTATTTCAACTGCGTCTTGTGTTAGGCCTTTTAGTTTGTGGCAAGCGATGAATACATTGATTATATTTTCTATGTAAATTACTATGTTGTTTTCTGGTCCTAGCAGCCTAGTACTTACTGAATTCTTGTCCTTTAGGTCTCCCATAAAATCCGTCTTCTTAGTTATCGAACGGTTTACTTATTTAGCATGTCTATCCACCCTGTATACCACCCTACACCCATACAAATCACCATGGCTATGATTACACCACAAGCCCTTGACATCATTCCGTAGTTGGCAAATACAGCAGACTGTGGAATACAAAGAGATGATATTAATTACTTAGAAATGCTACTTACAACCGTTGGAATAGATACACGCGTCTGATCGCCGACTCGCAAGTGGCTTTATTACCATTTTGTGCACAAAGTGTAGTATCATACCGAAAAGATTTTAATAAATCTTTGTAAATATTTTTATTTGTATCTCCATCCTTCCCGGATGGTTTGAGCAGGAAGAGGTGCGGCATACTGGTGTTTCACGTAAACTAATACTATCTATTGAGTACTAGAGACACGTGTAACCTAACGACCTCAAATAAAATTATCTCTTAAAGATCTCCACCTAAAAACTTATTGTCATTCAATACAACCATTGTTTTCGCAATACATCCTTATATAAATCCTTTTTACATCCTTGCAAATTGTTGTAATATTATCCTCAGTGCACCTTGTCTTACGTGCCGTGACTCTAATGAGTGTTTGACAAAAACTCGACTACCACCAGCTTTCCCCGGAGGTCAGGTGTTTATGATCACTTACTTACGTCATCAGATATCATCAGGGACCTACCACAATACTCTTAAAGTAAATCTGTTATAGTTGTGGATATGAGACAGTGCTCTATGCTGTGTAGCGCTCCATCTCACTCTCACACGTGTACCTTAAGATGCGGTGGTACGCTCCTAGGTACCTTACAGCTACACGCGGATAGAACTATCGCGGGATCGCACTTCCGCAGTAAATAATGAGTATTATGAGTGTCGTGAGATGACAGCTGATGAAAACACAACTATCAAGTATCGATGGTTCTACAATAGTTCGGGACTGTCTCATTTGTACTCCAACAGTTAGAGGGCCTTTATATAAAAGGACACATAGTTTAGATTCTCTATTGTAAAAAGGGTAACCTTTTTTAAGTAGGTACTTAAAAAAGGTTACACAGCTTGACTAGCTAAAGTATTTAAGTTACACTTGAATAAACAAATCACTTCGTATGATGTAGTACCAGCCGTGTCAATACACGCCGGCTGTATTACAGTGCAGGCGGGTTATTACCGGGAATCGGTATAATTATCAGCGGGTCGCCGCGCATGCGCTGCACAACTCATTATACAAATCATAAGGCTGTTATTGGAAACACTATTTGCAATATGAATATGGTTATTTAAAACGGATAGTTTCTTCTATTGTTTATTTATCAGATTTTAAACTACAATAAATAATTGAAATATTTGAACTAAAACATTTAAATGTATTGCAACACAGGTGGTTAAACTATTTAAGTAAAACGAATAATTTCTTCCATGGTTTATTTATGAGATCATCTGATATCTACTCAAAATTATTGAAATACTAGCTTTTCTCCCGCGGATCCGACCGCGTCGAGGTCGTTTATATCGCGTTTCCAAGAGAACTCTTCAAAAGTCCGGGATAAAAACTATTCTATGTTCTTTCTCAAGCTCAACTCTATCTCTGTAACAAATTGCATTAAAATCAGTTCAGTGGTTTAGACGTGAAAGCGTAACAGACAGACAGACAGAGTTACTTTCACATTTATAATATTAGTAAGAATTAGTAAGAAAGTAAGAATTTGAGTTGGAACATCCAAATGTATTGCAACATAGAGCCGGCCAAAGAATAAATAATCCGCAAACACTAAGCACATTGTAATTCTTGTCCGGTGTCCTCATAAGTAGACTAATGTTTATGTCATTGAAAGTAGAAATGCCCAAACACAAGGAGATGACAACCAAGTCCGTGAAAGTGTTCACCAATAGATACGTTAACATTGTAGCACTCCTATATCAAAGGATTAAGGTTGAATTTCGTGTGCCCGCTGACCGTACAATGTTTTACGAGGCACGCGGACCTTCCTCCTCTCAGTACATGAATCTACGCGAGGATTTCGAGGTTTGTCGTGAGGAGACTGGTGATTACCACATGCCACATCGCAATGTTGATGGTAGCCAACATGAATACTTTGTAATGGGAGTTGTGTTGAGAATCGTGTTTGAATTTGAATTGTTGAAAATGGGTCTAGAAAATGAAAGTATAAGAACAACGCTAAGTCCCTGACACGAGTATATTAGTATGTATTAGTAATACCAGAGTATACCAACAATGTCGCTGATCTTTGTTAAAGTATAGGATAGTCTTGGCTATATGACAAAAAGTTTCACAACCAAAACCACAACCTATTTTAATAAGATGCTAAACCCGAAACAATTAAATGTGTTATCATTTATAAACGACGACTCTATCTTGCGAAGTAAACCGCGCTATTAAATCAATTGGCGCGAGACTCATTTGTCGCGAAATTTAAACTGGGAAATACAGCACGCCAAGCTTGGGAATGAATCACGAAAATATGTCTTACTGCTTGAAGATAAGGATGTTGACAATGACAAAAACGATGGTGTTCTGTCGACTGTAGATCAGTAAATTGCGCTGTGTGGCAATAGCAGCGATCTGCACGAATTGTGGGAAAGTGTCGCAAGCTGCCGCCGGCATTGTGTCGGCGCCGCGGACAGCTGGGGGCATCCTTGGAGCCGAGTGCCGGCCAGAACAATGGGATTGTGCCATCACTGCTAGCAATTAATAAGATGGTCATTTAGGAGATGTCAGTCCCCACTAGTGCTTCTCAGTTGGAGGTATTCTTAATACCTGATTCCTATTGTTTGATCCTAACTCGAAAAATGTCTCTCCAACTGTAGCAACAATCAAAATCCACCGTTTCGAAATGAGTAGTTTTTTAACTTTTGTTTTTTTGTTGCAGGTGGCATCGGCCCTGCTGATGCTGTCCCTGGCCGCTGCGACGCCCAAGCACCGAAAGCGTGAAGGTGAGCCTCCACTAACTTTATAACTAAACTACTGTACGAGCCTCTGCAATCAGGAAATTAATCAGTTAATTAAGTATAAGAATTAGTTAAGAAGTACCATCTCTTTCAAAATGTTACTTCGTATGACTTAGATAATTTCTTCATTACAGAGGCTCTTATCATAAAAGACAGTAAAACTCAAAGTATGAAATAATAGCACCTATACCATTATTTGCAGCTCCGCTGAGCTCCTCGTACCTGCCACCTTCACACGGAGGCGGTGGCCACGGCGGTGGCGGCGGCGGCGGTGGATACAGCAGCGGCGGCGGAGGAGGGTACAGCAGTGGAGGCGGGGGTGGATACAGCGGGGGCGGCGGTCACGGAGGTGGGGGCGGTGGATACAGCGGGGGCGGCGGCCACGGAGGCAGCGGTGGCGGCGGACACGGCGGCAGCGGCGGCGGTGGCCACGGGAGCGGCGGCCACGGAGGTGGCGGCGGCGGCGGTGGCTACCCAAGTGCCGGACCATCCACCAGTTACGGGCCCCCTAAACCTAGCTATGGGCCACCCCCTAAACCCAGCTATGGACCTCCAAAGCCCAGTTACGGACCACCCAAACCTAGCTACGGTCCACCCAAACCTAGCTACGGACCACCTAAGCCCAGCTACGGTCCTCCCAAACCAAGCTACGGACCACCGAAACCGTCCAACAGCTATGGACCTCCTCCATCCAAGCCTTCCAGCTCTTATGGAGCCCCGGCTAGACCTCCAGCGACCAGCTACGGCGTCCCAACTGGACCATCAACTACTTATGGTGCACCTAAACCATCGAAGCCATCCAGCTCGTACGGCGCTCCCTCCAGCTCGTACGGCGCTCCCTCCAGCTCGTACGGCGCCCCAGCTGCGGCACCATCCAGCTCTTACGGAGCACCTTCAGCAGGTCCCTCCAGCTCGTACGGCGCTCCTTCTCCTCCGTCCTCGTCTTACGGCGCCCCATCCTCCGCCCCCTCCAGCTCGTACGGAGCTCCTTCTCCACCATCCAGCTCCTATGGCGCTCCGGCGTCCCCTCCATCCTCGTCTTACGGAGCTCCCGCCGCAGTACCATCCTCATCATACGGCGCTCCGTCATCTGGTGGTAGCAGCGGTGGATTCAGTAGCAGCGGTTTCGGTAGCAGTGGCTTTGGAAGCAGCGGTTCAGGAGGCAGTAGCTTCGGTTCTAGCGGTCCATCATCGAGCTACGGTGCTCCGGCTAGCCCGCCATCCAGCTCTTATGGAGCGCCAGCCAGCCCCCCATCCAGCTCCTACGGTGCCCCCGCCAGCCCGCCTTCCAGCTCGTACGGCGCACCTACATCAACCAGTTACGGCGCTCCTAGCAGCGGCGGCGGCGGCGGTAGCGGCGGATACTCATCAGGCGGCGGTGGACATTCTGGCGGCCACTCTGGAGGCAGCGGCGGCGGCGGCGGTGGTTACTCCTCCGGTGGTAGCGGCGGCTACTCTTCAGGTGGAAGCGGCGGCGGGTACTCGTCCGGCGGCAGCGGTGGCGGATACTCCTCCGGCGGTGGGCACTCCTCGGGAGGCGGCGGTGGCGGCTACTCGTCTGGCGGCGGCGGCGGTGGAGGCTACTCGTCGGGAGGCTCCGACAGCTACTCGTCCGGCGGCTCGGGCGGCCACGGCGGCGGAGTGCCGCCCACCATCAGCCAGAGCTACGACTCCAACGGTGGCTACGTGTACTAAGTCCTGTAGGCTCCTAGCGTCCTAGTACTAATATACGATAGTCAATTATTTAGGTGTCACAGATTGTTCAGTATTGGCGGTACTAATTTCAACCTCATGAGTCTCTACTTTTTGTATTTATGTTCGGTTTTCACCAATCCTTGCCTGCATTAGTAGCTACTTTCAGAAAGTTGCGAACTACATGAAATCCTTTACCGACCCTGTATTAATATAGAAGTCGAGGCCGAGTCTGGCGTCATTATGAATGTTACCATGTTACCAAATAACTCGAAGTATCCTGTTCAGCAGCGCGCTGATGTAAGAATAGTGAACAAATGATGTCGACGTCCTGTGACGAGTATCGTCCGTCGCCCTCTGCTTACCACGTAAGCGACGCTTGAAAGTATTACCTTAATTTAATTATGATTAATAAATTGTACAAAATTTAGTTTAAGTACTAAGTAACTATACTTTTTGTAAAAATAAAAAAAAATGTAAATAGTATGCTTGTTGTCATTTGATCTCCTTCATGCGTAGTCTATTTATTTCTGACTATAATTGTAACGTGTTACAAATCTTTATTGCCAAGTAAAAAACTTACATTTGTTTATTTACTTACGTCGATCAAACTTGTCACTGCAGTTGGGCAGTGTAGGCAGCAGCTTGATAGTCTGACGATCCAATAATGAGAGACCAGTGGGCAGGCTACAGCAGGTTGGGGGGGGGGGAGAGGGGAGCAGGGGTAATCAAAACAAGTCACCAACATGCTATATGTTTTATTTTGATGTCGCCGAGACGACCGCGGAATTCACAACGTTACACATTTTTTTACACATTTTTCATTTTCAAAATATTCAACAAGAACTAGGAATAAGTCAATAGTAGGTATATCTACTAGCTAACAGTGGGGCACCGCTGCCCGATCACGGAGCTACTCAATAAATATACACTTCAAGATATACATTAATATTCTACAGATATAATATTTGTAAGTAGGTGTATAGTGTAGAATTGTAGCTATAATATATAAATTCTCATATTTTACTATATTAATCAGTAAAAGCAATGAGCTAAGAAATTCTAGAATGTATATTTGCTTGAAGCAATAACAAGTTAATAAATATATTATTACAAACGACGCAAAATACTGTAATGGTTCTCTTGGAACGGAGTTTGATATGTATCGTGTGATAACATTTGTTTCAAGGTCGAGATATTTTGTAAAGGCTTCACTAGAATTAAGCTAATGAGGCTGTTTCTGATTTCATGATTACAGAGCCTCACCTGAACTCGGCCAGTTTCATTATTTTTTGTTAAAGACAGTTCTTTTAGACAACTTTTTAATATGGTAGAGCATTGCCTAAGATATTTTTCTTTGTTACTTTCCCTTGTTTTATTTGTGCACTTGAACAAGGATGATTGAATATTGTTTTGATTCATACACAGCTCGACTCTGGAAGCCTTAACAAACGTTATTTTTTAATTTCAATATGCAATATAAGAATAATAAAAAAGGTAAATTGAATGTAGTTTTTATATTTATGTACCTATGTATAGTATGTATATAGTCTGGAGAGTAATCTGTTTGCTAGATATAATAGTTTCGTAAAGGGTAGTCCCGCATGTTATCGATCAGACAGCGGCGCCGAAGAACAACAACGATACCTATTCTACTCTTACGTCTATGATATGTATGTCACACTAACACTATGATATGTATATGTAAGTCACATAGAGATATGTATTGAGTTCGACCTAGCAGAGGTTAGGCAAGAGGATATCACATCATTATATACATAATATATATTCGCAACATATACTCTATATAATCCCAATGTTATATTTCAAAACGATTTTTATATAAACTTTATTATCAAAAACAATTCGAAAGCTTCAAAAATATCAAACGTGGCAACTGTTTACCTACTTTTATATATCTTTTCCATAAAATATGTGTCGATAAGCATTTATATGTATATTATACTCTGTGTATATAATTGATTTACATCCAAAAGGATAAAAGTTGCCATTGTTGACAGCTAAGTGTAGATACATCGTGACATGAAACGTCAAACAGCTATACTTATGGACACAGACACGCGGACATAGGATGTGTCGACGCTCGGGAGAGGTAAACACGACAACTGTGAACACCGATACACATATAAGTTTAAAAAGATTCATTACTACTATCTGCGACGCCTGGTCGGCCACAAGTCGGCCACTGTTCGGCCACAGTTGGCCGCGTGGCACTCGTAAGCTCTTCACTCACTAACACGTAATATCCAAGTTAAGTACATAAACGCGAAAATTAATAAGAAATTATTATGCCTTTATTTTATTGCGTTTTGTTAGTTCTAGCAGATTTAGGCCAGTATTTGTTAGTGGACATCGCGTCGATAGATTACCTTTATATAAATTCTTTTATATTTTGCTCTATACATATATAAATGGGTTCACGCCACTCTAAGCGAATGAATCACACTTCTAAACTATACAAAGTATCCAACGTATATAATTTGCGCTATTTAAATAAAATGTATAAAATGATAACAACCACTAACTTGTACGAACTAGACTTGAACATTTGGTTATATATTTGATATAATGTCATTTGAGTGACTCTGTTTCACGAGTGCGTTATATACTTTGTTTATAAATATTAGTTTTGCTTTAGCTTTTCATATAAATATCTAAAGGAAATGATTTCCGCCTACAGTGCTACACACCTCCGTCCAGCAGGCTGTGCGATGCGTTATACTCTAGTGTGCGTGGCGCCTCGCATCGCATGTGCGTCACGACACTCCCGCACACGCACACACTGACACCGTGGCTATAAGCACGTCGACTTTACTGAACTTCTCTCTACATTAATTGACTTAAAAGGAATCGTCATCAATATAAACAATATATATGTATAGTATGTATATATACATAGTCTAACAACGAATATAATTCACATTTTGATATGTATGAGTTTCGTAATCACAATTATTTGCTCTACTACAAAATAATACAGCTTACGTAATTTTTACACCAACTATTAAGATACATCTATTGCTTAAATGCTTTACACCTACACGATAATATTATTTCATGAAATATATTTTATATCAGTTTGCGCTTACGTCGTCATTACTCAGAACAAACAGAACTCGTCTCAGCTCCGATATGATACAGTTACAAAACGTTAGTGTACAGGAAGATATACATGATATGTTTCGATCGTCTTGAGCACAACTAGTCGATTTAGTCGAAAAATACTGAATTACTGTTCCATACTTCGATGTAACGATCATACCAAATTCGAATGAAAATTAGAAATAGTAAAATTTTCGGAAAATATAATATGGCCCGCTAGCGAGGCGGGGTGGCGGCGAGGTGGCACTTATCTCAGAAGGCGGTCTGCTTGCCGTAGGGCTGCACGGGCGGCGGCGCGCTGCTGCTGCCGAACAGTGGCGTGGGCCCGTCGTTGGGGTCGTCCAGCTCGTCGTCGTCGGGCTCCAGCGCGGGGTTGATTCGGCCGCACTTCTCGTCGGGGCCCACCAGCGTGCTGGCGGCGCCGTACAGCCGGCCCGGCACACCGCCCAGCACCGACATCTGCTCGCCCGCCTCCGACGGCTCGTCCACGCGCCGGATGTCCTCCGGAATGTTCACCACGCAGTTGAAATAGTCCGACTCGGGGCTCAGGTAGCCAGAGTTGAACAGGAACCTAGCGCAACAAACAAACTCTAATGGATGCCCGCAGTCAATTGTAGAAAGTCATAATTTGTGGAAATTGCTTCGTAAATGTTTGAAAGTCTAGAAATCTATCCGCTGCCGATAGTTACACGTTATGTAATTTGTCAGGAACCAATAACAAAAGCTAACCATTTTAAGTAACAATAAAACCCGCACAGGGGCACCTCACCTCACACAATATACATAAATCATGACAACAAAATATGTGTAGAGACGTCTACAATGAAAAGCTGTGATTGAATTATTTACTGCAAATACATAAGTATGTGCAGCGGTCAGCTGTGTCGTGACGCAACATAGGGCTGAGTTATTAGAGAGGGCTGAGAAATATGGGATATTAATGAATAATTTTAAGAAAATTCCGATTGATTGTCACAAAAACATGTCTGACACACCAGGGCGAGTTGTTCCTGTGCAAACAGTACTGTGAGATGTACTCGTAGCATATTAAAGTTTACGATGACCAAATACAAACAGTTCTCTGGGTGTACATTACGGAACATCGTGTATTTCTACCACCGTCATTGTAGATCCAAAATCAAAATGTTCTCTTTGTGCCAACCAACTTAAACTACGTCATTTATTGTTTTAACTCAGTTAAAGTTAGGGTTGTCGGCGGAGGAGACTCGCGGCGGTCAGTCACGCCAATTAAATACCATTTTTGTTTAAATACCAACTTTTGAGTTTGGGTGGAACCCAAAACTTGTACCTTAAGATATTATTTTCACTAGATCAATATAATTTTAGCCAACAAAAAACGTACATCAATTTTAAAACGTCACGTCACAAGTAAAACATTAACTTGTGGGACTTTAATTACAGAAATAACTAGCAATCATAAAAGTACAATATAAGTAGAAGTTACGATTATATTAATTATAATTTGTTAAACTTTTTAGTTTTATTTTCACAATTGTTTTACAACCAGCCTCTGTGTCGAGCGAGAGAAAGTAATGAACCCCATAAATATAATGAATTATGTATAAAATAATCATTGTTTGTAAACTTTATGCAGTTTTTACGAAACTTGTCTCATCGTTACCGCGACAGCACAGACTTATTAACATAATGATTGATCACTGAGTATTAACAAAGCGGTCTCTCCAAATATTGTCATTATTTCATTACGTCAACGGTAATATTATTCAGTGCGTGTAAAGTAACGTAACTTACATCACAACTCATCTTTTTTATGCACTTTTCGAAAAAGACACTTGCTATGGCCACCTCTGATGACTGTCAAAAATGACTGTCAACCTGTGTGAATTAAATAGTTTTATATAAAACAACCCGTGCATCGCATTGCTGTGCAGTGCAAGATTCATAAATTGTGCTTTAAGAACTTTCTTATCTAATAGAAGATCCTACTACTATTATAAAGGCGAAAGTTTGTAAGTATGGATGTATGGATGTTTGTTACTCTTTCACGTAAAAACTACTGAATGGATTTGAATGAAACTTTACCACAATATACCTTATACATCAGAATAACACATAGGCTACAATTTTTGAGGTTTCTAATGTGAGGTCGTAAAAAAACACATTTTTTATGCTTACATTGCAAACGCTGACTGAATCCTACAAGATAGATAGAAGGCAGGTACAAATTATAACTTATATCTTCTAACCACGCGGACGAAGTCGCGGGCAACAGCTAGTCTTTAATAAGAATACAAAAAATTTGTTGCTTTATGGGCTAAAGCAACAAAATTTAGTATAGTGATTTTTTATCTCTCAATGTGCGTATTGAAGTGGCAGCTGACGGTCTAAGTCTTAGTCAAATGTCAGTTAGTCGTGCTTCGCAATCACTTTCCAATCACTACAGATTCCGTTCGGTTCACGATACGCATCAATAGCATACTTTGATTTAATCAAAATCCATCACGACGGTACATGGTCTAAAGTACAGTTACTTGATAAATCACTTGTTATTTTCTGAAATTTTTAAGTCTGAACTACAAAAATTTCTCTTAAACATTTTTTTTCTATTAATCGTTGATTCGAGGTACGAATGGTAATAACACGATGTACAATAATTTACCGACTCACGATTGTTTTTACGGGGTTGAAAACGGCCATAGCTAGAAAGGAAAGATGCTTATCGAATGTTTGTGAGTGAGTTAGCGATGGTAGTCCTGTGGATACAGTTATAATAAACTTCTTTATGGACGAATTTAACAGTTAAGGTATATACGCAGTTAATTTTCGGTGAAAGCCAATCAATGGCCAGTAAACAAGTTAGATAATGAGACGTCCCTCGCTAATAGCACACATTGTGACATTATTGACATTCCGATGTGTGGCCACAGAAAACTGATGGACCCGTCATTAATTTTAAACGTTAGACAACCGTTTCTTCCATAGGTACATTCCACACGTCGGTACTCTCGACTACAGTGACCCTAATATCGATAAACCTACAGACCCTAATTGTATTCAAACATAACTAATGCTCAAATAACATAAACGTTAAAATTTCGCCGCTTTCTAAGCTGCGCCGGAGTTGCGAAACATGCATGTGTTGGTGTTTTAGCACATATTATGTGATGCCATGATTATGTCATTAATATTGTTTGTCTACGGATTAAAGTATTATCTTCGCCATTATGTTATGACGATAATTTTATAGTTATATATGACCTATGACATAACATACGGATATTTACTTGTAGAAATATTTTGAATACATAAATAGCTATTGTTTTACTTGTAAAGGCAATAAATATGATCAATTGTAATTTTCTAAGAGTAAAAGTCATTAAGTCACAATAACCTTTACTCCCTTTACGAAATATGAAAAAACTGCGAAGTAGAAGACGCGTACATTAGGTAAAGGTAAAGGAACAGTGTTTGAATAAACAAATCCAGTTGAGAGGCGGCCGGTCAGACTGAGAGAATATTAACGAAGCCAAACTGTTCACGCCCAGACAATATTTATACTAACTTTAATTTCCACTCCGAGTCAAAGGCTCAACGTCAATAGAGCCTTCATAAAGGGTCAACATTTCAGATTTCTCCTTTGATCAATTATACAAAATCAAAGTACTATGCATAATCCCTTTTCAAATCTAACCACTCTTCAATTTCTTTATTTTTAACTAAGAATATTATAATCATAATCTTTATAATTCTTTCATTCTTTAAGCTTTAAATAAATTCCAACGAACAATAATAAAAGAATAACAGCATAACAGATTCTTCAAAGTCTTATTCAGAACATATTAAGTGAATGAACTCATTACGACATTCTAAGCCAAAATTGATTGGTGTATCGAGTTGTGCAGAAACTCCATAATGAGACAAATTGTACGCTCAGAGCAAATTGAATCGATCAACTTGTATGACTGATCTCACGAGAGGTAACGCTAAGCGAATTTAGACGAAGGAGCATTTGTCAAGTTTATTCGATAGCATTTTTTCATGAGTCAAGTATTACGTGTCCTTAATACCAAATCCGTTGATAAATATGGTAGTCTCTTTTTATATTCCTTATCTACATTTTATTCGATACAGGTACTGCGTCTGTTGAGTAAAACACATCGTTAATCTGAAAATAATCCTGACACCTTCTGATGAGCCGCACCTGAAAAAGATTTTGCTAGAAATATTCAAGAATACTTACACGGAGAGCCAAGAGATGAAGGCGAGCGTGAACAGCGACATGGTCATGGCCATGGTCCGGAAGGGGAACAGCTGCACCTCGTTCTCGGCGTCCCAGCCGGGGTAGTGGATGAGCGCCGGCAGCCCCAGCAGCTTCTCCCCGCCCGAGAGCCGCACTAGCATCGCCACGCAGTAGGCCGCCAGCGAGCCGTATGTGTTGCAGTGCTTCTTGAAGTGCACCACCATCAACAGCTGCGGGAACAGGATCACGTACACCAGGTCCGAGCACATCGACCTGGGGAACACAGACTCCTGTCAGTATTGCACTCGAAACACACATTAATGATGAAATGAAACAGGATTTTGATAAATAGTAACAAATTTTCGCTTTTTTGTAGTCTGCTTGACATGCTCGTTATTGTTACTCGTATAAAACAAGATCTACGATGAAACCAAAGATTACTACCGAGACTCTTAAACTCGACGTGCCCTATGAAAACTATTAAATGTCTCAGATTCTACAACGAATTTCATTTCAGAAACAGTCAAAACGCGAGGTAATAAAATAGGTCAGTCCAAATGAATCAAGACTGATTTATTCGATGATTAAGTTTATATGGTGTACCCCTTATTGCTGCATTAATTGGGCAGGTCCGCGGCAGCACGCGTGGCCCTGGCTAGCTCACGACCGCTTGCGCAAGCCCACATCCTATCAAATATTTTATTGTACTTTCTGAACATTTGCATATAAGTGCAGATTGCTGTTGTACTCAGGCGTATCCTATTAAAATAATGGCAACTAAACTGTGTTATTATCGCTCTGATACAGATTGATCCTAATCTGTAATAGATTTGCGTGATGTAACCCGTCACGACTAGTTTATCTGCAAAAGCAGCTTTTATGGAATAATCGACTTACTCTCCATTGGGCACCAAGTTCAAGAATATAACATTCTCGTCACAATAATTCTGGACGAAATCAATTTTTAACTGCATGAAAGGAGAAAATGTTCGAGAAATATTTAATTTCGCTCGTGCCTTTCTGAAGTAAGTTGCGTTTAAATTTCCAATTCTCCGGCAGTCGCGCGGCCCGCTGCGCCCGCTGTGCCCGCGGCGCGCCGCCGGCTGCGGTATCCAATTTCGATGCAGGTGTGAGCAGACAGTTCAATCGACCGAACACTCACATACCCCTCCCCTCTACCCCGCTCCTCAACCCCCACCAACACACTCACCTGTAGGGGTGGGGGGCAGAGGTGGGTAAAAAGGGTTGTGACTACTTGTGACGCTTTTAGAATTTTGATTTTACGGAAACTTTATTCGTTTAGACGCAAATCTTTTTGTACGTATTTTGTGGTTGTTTAATGTAGGTGTGTAGTTTCAGAACTAGCATGACTTTTCGTGACGACACAGGCGAACCTAACACATAATTTCATACCTCGTTCCAACCCTACGCGTGTTCGGTGCAGAGGTAAAAGAGCCCCCGCGGGGTGCAATAGTAATTAAGTTTCAATTAATATGCCCCCCGCGGCGCAGGGGTAATCCCGCGTCACTGCGCCCGCTGCGGTCCGTCATATTGACATTGTCTGGTCCAGCTCGGATTAAACTCAGTCTTCTATCTATGGATTTAGCGAGTGGTGAGATTGGATCCAGGGGCTGGATGTAATGAAAATGCATAGGGAATTGGTTTTTACTTTAACGTCTGTTTGAGGATTGTCTGATGGATGTATGGATTGAAGTATGCTTAACTCAATGCCATTTACCCCGTACTATGTTTAGTGAAATTGCTTTTGAACTCTTTACGACATTGCTTTTAAAATGACATTTATCATTTTGGAACCGCGCAACGATTCATCCGTATATTTTTTTCTCAATTACCCATTTTCGCAATAGATGAATTAAAATATTTGTTACCTACAAAACGATTGGACAAATTTTAATAAGATTTGTTTCATATATATAATAGTACCTAACACCACGCATTACCATATAGACTACTTTTTGCATTCATACCCGATAACCCGCCCAGCGACAGTCACAGCTAGATTACAGGCCGTAGCTAATACATATAAGTACCTCTGCTTCTAATACTAGACACACGTGACGTCGAAGGACCCTTGCATCACTCGGGGCTCCTCGGGACATAACTGCTTCATCAAGACATTATCGTATTACAGTAATGGTGACGATTATCGTACATTTTCGGTGATCAGTGCGTGCGTAATGGATGTGACCTAATAACCCACGTGTGGTGTAACATCGCGCTTTGTAACATGCTGCCACAAGCAGTTACTTCAGGGTATTGATTACTTGTCAAAAGGCAATTTTTGTAATTGGTCACCAAATAACGAAAAAACCGGTAAACATACATAACATACATTCAAACGTATAACCTTCTCTTCCATTGAAGTCGCTAGTCGAAGAAAGCAGTAGCAGCAGTTACTGTGTGCTTAAATATTTGTGAATTGATTTAAATATTTGTGATAGCAAAGAGAGATGTTTATGTGCAAACATATATTCAACTAATGAAGATTAAAATCACAATTGCCCAAAAAGGAAGAAGAAAAATATACCAAATTATACACCTACATAATTAGATAAAAAAGTGTTATTTAGTTTTAACCAATTTGTTGCGGATCAGCGGATCTCATGCAAAATGTTCAAAAAGAGGTCATCACTACATAGTATAAAACAAAGTCGCTTTTTCCGTCATCATGTTGTATATCCCTATGAACGCTTAAATCTTTAAAACTACGCAACGGATTTTGATGCGGTTTTCAACAATAGATAGAGCAATTCTTGAGGAAGGTTTTAGTGTATAATAAGTTTAGGTTTTGTGTAAACTGACAATATTATAACGATATTAGTTAAACATGTCGGAAAAAATTAAGCCATTCGAGAGCTTTCCTCGAGGACGCTGCCAAAACCTTTTGAGTTACAACAAAACTATGTATGGCGGGTTTGTACCTCTTTAATAAATCTACAAAAAAGGTGGTATATGTCTATCTTCCAAGGATAACCCACAATAACCATTTTTATGTGTTTTCTTAATACAGTAAAATTATGGGTTATTTACGAACCTATTTTTAACAATACAGTATTAATCCTTATCCAAATAAATATACATGTAATATATATTATATTATATATATTATACATGTAATATAGAACAAAATTGCCTTTTACACTACACCAAAAAAGTGAATAGGTAATGAGTTATCGTAATATTAAAATCTCCGCGCGAGAAATTAAAAATCGATGAAACGTAGCGAAGATATCGTTGGCATCTATATACTAATATACTTATACTAATATATAAAGCTGAAGAGTTTGTTTGTTTGTTTGTTTGTTTGAACGCGCTAATCTCAGGAACTACTGGTTCAAATTGAAAAAATATTTTTGTGTTGAATAGACCATTCATCGAGAGAGGTTTTAGGCTATATATCATCACGCTGCGACCAATATGAGCGAAGAAAAAGTCATAACTTATATCTTCTAACCACGCAGACGAAGTCGTGGGCAACAGCTAGTTGAATATAAATGTATGTATATGAAAGACATACACTCATACCACGTGTAATGGGATTGTATGGCCATGTAGAAGATATTATTATGATATTATGGCTACATTAGGCAAACGACAAGGATGGCTGAGGTCAAAAGGCTGTGGAAATAAAATATAGCAGATGAAGTAGACAAAGGAAGTGCGTATTTAGGTACATAATATATGTTGTCTTTTGTTATAGCTGTTACTTACGTAAAAATATTAGTAGGTCGAATTGAATTGATATGCGATAAGTGTCGATAAAATATTATAAATAAAATGTTTATATTATTTGAACTTTGGAATTTCGGAACACGTATTATCATCATCGTAATCATAATATATTACGGGAACAGCGAAACGTAAACTTACAACACCTAACGCAGGATTACTGCAATACAAGAAAAGAGGATCCACCTGATACAAATTTACCTATCAAATATAGATACAGGGTATCTATGCCGTCATAAACCCGGTATGCTCACGAAAGTGTAAACCTCCCCAAGCCTGTAGCTCCAAGCTACTTGACCTGCGGGCTGAGGGATGTCCCCGACGCCGGAACGCTGAAGCTGGAGTGCGTGTCGAAGTCGAGAGGGTCGCGAGGGCAACCCGACACACTCTAAAATGTGTCTTTTTAATACTTGGAATATGTGGTTTGTTGCTATAGATCAAAATATTTAAGAAAGTTGTGTGTGAAATGTTAAGAGTTTCATTTTTGTTTATTAATATTTTATGTTTTTTTTTTAGTTTTTAGCCACGCTAGAGCTACCAAGTAGAATGTTCTCCTGGCACGCATGTTACAAAGTGACTGAGTCACAAACCGCAGGAATCGCTTTACATTTACACAACTGTTTTTTTTATCGAGCCCACTGTATCCCACTGCTGGATAAAGACTCCTGCCATATCCTTCCACGATTCTCAGTCCTGGGCCACATGGAACCAGCCCTCGTGATAAGCGCTTAAAGCGTCTTCTTTGTAATGCACAACTGTATAAGCTAAATAATAATTCCCAAGAAGTTTATAGTTCTGAAGCAAATTATTTTTTATAAGAGATTTTAAACAACAACTTAATCCATCAATTACTGTTAACATCAACTTTAAAGATTGACTGATTGGCTGCAAATGTAAAACAACATAGAATATAGCGAAAACTGATATAATATAATAAGGTCATTAAAAATAAAGCCGGTAGCCGTATAAAAAGTATGAACAATTTCGCTTATCGAAAGGTTATCATATTTTAAGTATCAAAAAGTTCGCTGGTATCGTGGCATCACCCTATTAAATCCACCGAGACTCCTGAAACTTGCGTTAGAGCAATCGCGACGAACACAAACACGGTGCCAAACACTTGCTTTATTTCAATTTTCTGTCGTTTGTCGCTGTTAATTAATTTTACCACAGTAAGAAGTTCCAAGTCACCAGGCGCTGCCGTGATGAGTACCTATAGCTGGTGGTAGCGACTCACCAGAGGCCGTAGATGGAGGGGATGGTTAGCGCCATGAGCGTGGCGAGGCAGCCCACCACCAGGATAGACACGCGCATCACCCAGATGATCTCCATCTCCGAGGCGTTCTGGCGGAAGATCAGCTTGTACACGTTCCTACACAAGGGAACGTAGCGTTACATTTACATACATACAATTACTCAAAGAATACGCTTTGGATCATTAGTAAACACAAATTTTCTATGTATTTGATATAAAAATGCAGTTTTAAGCTCAGTCCCACAAATAACCAATAAAAAGTCACTCTAAAACTAATACCTTTCGTTAATGTACAAAATATAGAAAATGACTTAGCCTAGGTTGCGTGAGAAAGTAACTATTGTCTCTGTAATTACGGCGATGATAGAATACCTAGCAAACATGGAGCTGGCGCTGAGCACGCTGGAGTCTGCGGAGGACATGACGGCGGCGGACACGGCGCCCAGCCCGAAGAACGAGACGAAGTCGGGCGTGAGGTGCTGCAGCACCAGCGGCAGGATCATGGAGGTCTGCTCTGACGTCAGCTCGCCCTCCGGCGTCAGGTCGCCACGGTAGTCCGTCTCGTTCCAAGCTACGTGGGTCACGAGGAAGGAAAAGAGAGTTGGTATTACTTAAACTTACTTTATTTTAATGTTATTTATATAAGTTTTTTTACGTTTGTTATTTTCCGTTACATACTCCCTATAGATTTTATAATTTCATAAAATTCTACGAATCTAACATTTGCTATTACTTTTACCTTAACAAATCATAGCCCCAAAAAGTTTTAGACGACTCTTTTACAAAAGTGAACGGAATAAAGTAGTATAATACAAAGTTGGTCCCAGGTACGGTTGATGAGTATTTACGCAGCAGTACATACCGGTGCCCTTGGCGATGGCGCCGATGAGCACGGGCGGGATGGCCATGAAGATGCAGCCGATGGCAGCCACGTACGACAGGATCTGCGCGCGACCAGCCGTCTTGCTGCTCAGCACGCGTTGGAAATATACCTGGTGGGAACGGGAGCAGCTGAATTCTCTCTACTATAGAAGTAAGATGTGTTCACGAAGGAAGTGAAGGATGATGGCGGATAGAGATTTATGGAAGAAAAACTTTGGGATAAGGCCAAGAGAAAGAAATACACAAGTACCTGAAAAGTTAAAAGGAAGTGCAAGTGTTACCTGCCAGGGAATGCCCCCGAACACGAGTAGCAGGCCGTAGTCGACGTAGAACCAGTAATACTCCGGGTCCACCTTCCCGATCCAGTCCACCTCCATAGAGCTGAGGGGCTTTACGTGCTCGTTGGCCCACGCGAACGGAATGCACATCCACAAGCCTGGGGAACACACGCTGCGTTACATTTATATTAACTTGCGGGAGATCAGTCACCAGTCAGGCATAATATGCGATAGTCTGCGGTTTTTTTCAGAGACCCCGTAGACTACAGAATATGAGCGTAACATAACTAAAAACCTATATCAATACGTCGACCGTCGTCGATTGTGTTTAGTGTAAACACATACAACCAGCCCGACAAATTCATTCAGTCCGTGTGCGCGGCGAACAGCCAATCAACATATATATCTGCGAAGACATACCATTACTATTAACTTACCGATAAATATGCAGAAGAGCTGTATGACGTCGGTGTATGCGACGGAGTAGAGGCCGCCGAACAGCGTGTAGAACACCGCCACGCACGCTGAGAAGATCACGGACGTGCGGTGGTCCATGTCGATGATGACGGCCAGCGTGGCGCCTGCGGGGGACGCTCGGTTAGACGGGGTGACAAGTATATACACTTAAACAATTGTGGACTTAATCTTAACGTCAATTAGAACTTGTTTTAAAACTTAATTATGAAGCGATAGTGTTGTGTCTGTATTACTCCATATTTCAACGAATGCTGTAAAGCTTCAGGCTTGACATCGCAGACTTTATTTTATTGATGTGGTTTTCCCATCACTGAAATATTTTATACATCCTTTGCAGAAAATATAAATTGTAGGTAGTAGGTATATATATCTGTATAAGACAGCGTCACATTTTTCCCTAGAACTTAAAACAGTAACATAAAAGCTTCTTTTTCCCTCCGTTCGACATGCCAATTGTCCCAATCCCTACATCAAAGCTAACAAATTCGTTTCTGTCTGACGTCCCGCACCGACGTCACTGCCAGCCGGAGAGCGACGGTGACGTCATAGATGCGAAATGACGTCATGAATATCGACTATACACATACACATTCAGTGCTTAGGTAAGTAGGTAACTATGCCTATAAAATAAGTGGGTCTAATGCTGTGAATTTAACCCGAAAACCAAAATAACACAAGACATACATATTTGTAATTTAACTAGAACTGTTCACGTCATATCTACTGAATACATAAACTCAGTTTTTCAATTATTAAGGAAAGTATGTATAAACCCGAACATTTTAATGTAATCCATGGATAATGATTCTATGTTTAAAGTTCCTTTCTTATTCTATATAAATTTAAATAACCTAAGGAATGTATCCAAATTGCCAATCTTAAACATACAAGTTGTTAAGGTAAGTCTTCTATCATAGCATTTCATTAAAAAACCAATATAAGTTACATCGTTATATTGTTAACGGGCGTTTTTTCATTAGCATTGTCATTATTTTCTATTCGTTGTTTTAGTGGCAATTTTTTCAACTGGATACAGCCTGGTGTCAGACCAGCCGATAGGCAGTGAAACCTTAGTAATTGGGTCCCTTTTCTACCCTTAAGGTACTCTAAAAAGAATAGAGGGTTTCGTAGAATATTCATAAATGAATCGTATTTCTGAAGCCCAAACTACTTTCTATAACAACCCCTAGCTTCAATAAGAAGACATCATTATCTCGAAAGGACTGGCATTAGTAAGACACTTTTGTCAGTGATCAACTTCAAGACAAGAATCTAAATACAAAGGGTTAACAAAAAGGTTGTATATGAAAGCCTTTGACACAAAACCCTGGGATTTGGAGGCTCCTTATTGATCCGCGGAGTGAACGAGCACGAATGCTTGCGTCACGGTGGCGGCTGGCAGCAAGCCGCTTAACTCCAGGTAATGGCGACCTTGTTAACAGCCACGCAGATGTACGACCCAGATACACGAGACCCTACAGGGTAAGTACCCCACATCATGATCTCGGGTTACTTTTCTTAGATTTGTTCGCACAAATGTTAACGAAAAGGGTTTTGTTTCATAGCATCCCTAATTTGTTTAGAGGTATCAAGTAGGTACTGTAGGTAGTACATAATGTAGGTAATTTGATACTGTTTACGTTCCCAAAGTAATATGGAACATAATATAACAAAGTCATTATGGGCTAAAGGTAATCAACATTAACGAAGTTACAAGAATTCCTCGGAACATATTTATTCGTATCGTGAATAGCTTGCGTTTCTCAGTATTTTAATAATACGTTATTGAGCGTCCTCCTTGTATAAACATCAGAGGGACCGACAACTACTTCGCAGAATATATTTCAGCTCTAATCTTCAGGTATTTATAAAGGCTTTAGTATTGCTTCTAAGAACGGTCCTGTCTTAAACGGTTACCACTAACACAAGTCTTGGCCAATTTGTAAGTAAATCAATAAACCTCGCAGGTAAGTGGGTGAGAGGCGGTAAAGTGGTGTAGCAACAACGTAAAACAACAACGTAACTCAATTACACGAGCTAAACCTCGAATTGTATTACTTTTATAAGAAGCTAAAATAATAAAATCTTGGAACTAAATCCATCCCAACGAGTAGGTAGCTGGTCTAACGTATAAACCATCCTATTTTTTATAAAGGACCTGAAATAATTAAATTATAATAACATGCTAGCCTAACATTCAACAGTATTTTTCTGTAATTTCACAGAATCCGTTCCAAAGTTCATCAAAATTGCGATAAATTGTCTCGAGACACTTTAATTACAGCGCTCGGATGAACGCTGCTTAAAGCGCCATTAAGCTCTTATCTTAGCGATACGATAATTATGCTCAATTAAGTGCTACGGACTCCACTTGCAAAGTAGCTCTGAAATTCATCTGTGACAGAATCGACGGAGTATTCTCAAATACTTAAAAGCTTGAACAATAAAAGTGAGGTCTGCTGCAGTTACACAGCGCTAGCTTTATGAAAACAAATGAAAAAACGACTGTTCATATTTCAGCGCACAAATATGCTTCCATAACTTTGTTGTTATTCTTTTATTTGAACAAAGAGAACATTCGCATGCATACTGCATTTAGTTTTAATTGGCGAACAGTCGTCACTGCGAGCTTGTTTCCTTGCAGCGCAGACACTCGCACATCGCCCGCAGACATCCGTGAACTATTTCCTTTATTCCTTACCTACAAAGGATGAAACACAAAGTTCTAAGTGTGTATGTTAGTATTCCATTACTTTTCTACAGCTACAAAAATAGGTTTTTTTTCGGAAAACTATCTGCAAGTTTCTGACCATACCACTTAGTTTAGTGACATTTCGTCTATACATAGATAGCTGTCATAGAAAATGATCGAGTGTATGAGAATAACATTTCTAAGTCACAAGACTTAACGAAACGAAATGATATGAATTCCATACAATCCCTCGAGCTGATCGAAACGTCAAACCATTTAAGTCAAATGCTTGTAAGGTAGATCTTTAATGTTCATTTTTTGTATTCCCACGCTTTCCATGCCCTGCGGAAAGGTATTAAGTAAATCAAAAGTGTCAGATTCTCTGGGTCTTAACTTTTTCTGGGTCTTTCTATTTTGCCTGAGCCAATTAAATCTCGGCGTGCTCCGTAGAATTCTTATGAGAATCTTATTCTTCCACAAAAGATTCTATTTTGAAGGAACAATTTGGACTTGATAAAATATGAATACCGCTGGGAATTGCTTTTGAAATAAAAATGCTTCTCAAAAAGTTCCGTGACGTCAGGTAGCAAGTGGCACGAGTGAGTGGTACCGG
Organism: Trichoplusia ni; assembly: GCF_003590095.1. Taxonomy (NCBI): domain Eukaryota; kingdom Metazoa; phylum Arthropoda; class Insecta; order Lepidoptera; family Noctuidae; genus Trichoplusia; species Trichoplusia ni. Next base: position 17,014,971 of record NC_039481.1, on the reverse strand, counting down.
ACCTCCTTACAGAATACTTTGTACTGACAATGGCTGCACTGTGATAAATGTAAGGCTATTTACTGGAAGTAACCTATTGATGTATTGTATCTACTTCATTCGTTCCTTGAACTAATTCAACCTGAAAGCTCTCATTGTAACGGTTTCGTTCCTTCCTTTAAATTGGTCATTCATTCTTGGAAGATCGTATTATACTGAGTAAGAAATTAGTACACAACCAATATACTTATAAAGGTACACAAATAGTAATTTATGGGTACCGTTTTAAAGCAAAATGCGAGAATCAAGAGACAGGTGGATTTAAAATTCAGCTATCAAGCAGTACATATGCAACTATACATCTGCATGAATAGGTAACTAGAGGATCAAACGGGACTTCCTTTGTTTTTGTTTATACCTGAGGCAACAAAGGTTATAGAACATGCTGCCGCCTGGGGGCATCAGAAATAGCTCAGACTGTGAACTGTCCCTATTGTAAGAACTTAACGATGAAATGATCTTTGTAGGTAGAAATCTTAAATATATGAGTGAAGAATTCATTGAAATTAACGTGATCCTCATGCTACCCGTTATTGTCGCATATTATATATGAGGCAGTTTATATATGGCTTGAGACAAAATTAGTGCTTACTGCAAAATATTATTAGGTCGATAATATACGTATAGGGCTTAACGTACTACTGTTACAGTTGTGGTATCTCTTAACCCGTTGTGGAAGACCGCCTGGCTTCAGATTAGTGAAATCCCGTCTAAACAATTTGTACTGACTTATATTATCTCTTGCCGATCTGTCTTTTACCGTAGTAAGAAGTAACCCGGTGTCTTTTCTTGGAGTGCAAGTTCGTCATATCGACCTTCTCCCAAATTTGAATCAAGGTCGGTTGAGGGATTAACCGTGAAAGCCTAACAGAGCATTTTCGTAACCGTACTAGAGTTGCGATGGTCTGTCGTTTGATGTTTTATTCCCCGACCCGGGGTCGGACAAAAATAGGTGACCCCACTCAGTCCGAGTCATTAGAGGAGACTGGGGTCGCGGGGTCTCAGGTAGACCCTACGTAATGTACTCCTGTTAATTTGATCCCTTTTAGGTGGAATAAAAAATAGAATATCATAAGTATGTAGATAAAGTGAAAAACAAGATTGTGGGCGACAGAACAAAAGGCCTTTCCAGACAACAATAAGTCTTAGAATTTTACATGGAACAATAAGTAATTGGCTGAGCTTAGGATAATCCTGGTATAAATATTAAAATATAGCAGTCGAGATCATTATAATCCCATGGTTTAGTTTTCATCAATATCATTATTAATAATTATGTAGAAGTCTAAACCTTTAAAGTTTTATTTGTTGCCTTAAACTCACTAAAACTTATGCTTTCCTTGCAAATATGTTTGATGGAATAGAATTATAAATGAATAGGTTATGCAAGCTGCCCTGCCTTGGCAACCCTCTCAGCCTGAAAGGGGTTGAATATTTGAGCTGACGCCAGCGTCATGTAGGTGAGCACTGTATGTGTGGAGACAGGGCGGAGTTAGCACATTAAATATGTTTTTGGCATGTATTCAAAAAGCATGGATAAATCAAACACCATAAAAATGATGTAAACAATAAGTATTGAAATACAGTTACGTATTTATTTGTCAACCGTCTCTTAATACGTACACTTTCCTCTTCAATATTAGCAATGAGATCAAAAGACATGAAATTAAAAATTCTTTGAAAAAACAACGGTAACACTTTATTGTTACTTAAATGCTTGGGAATGGTATCCACTATTTAATTATAAGTATTCTCCATTGTATCGGCCTACAAGTCCCGCCCACAACTTTCAGGGGGTCTTTGCAGGGTACAGCGCGGCATGAAACGTAATTAATGAAAACTTCACGAACATTCCGTTACACACTAATTGAAATACCATCACGTTTGATTGACAAACCCGCAAGCCCGGGCTATTCAAACTATACAAGGTTCCAACTCCAATTTCGCGACACTTTAAATAATTACATTTGGTTTCATTAAGGACTTTGGTAAGGAATTCAAAACGGGTCATCATATTTCGCTTTGCAACATGTACTAGCTATAGAATAAGAATTGTTGATATTTTTTTGAATCACCGATGTGGAAAGCGTTGATCTTGATTAGCTTTAACTAGAAACGTCAGGTGTCTGCCAGCAAACGTATGCTTGTTCCTCGTCTATTTACTATAGTCATTAATAAAAGGATTAATTGGGAGGCACAATTATCGAAGTAAAAATTGCCCATAACAATACTTTAATATTATATGAGAACAGTTTACGCTGCCTTTTGAGGGAGTTGCCATCACTTATTCAGTAAACCGGCATCCTTGTACCGTGGGTGTCCGACCCCCTCCACCGGCCGTCATACATAATTAACTAGAGCCTGAACAAACATTTCTTTGTATTCCTTAAAAAATAAGACAACGCTATAACGGCTTTTTAAGTACGAAACCGGTAAATAATAACTCTTTCTGATCGTTACCCTCAATTTAATCTCCAAATGGTGTGGTAAGTTATCAATAATAATGTTATACATCATAATGAACAGTGCAAAAAATAGTTCATTAAAGAGTGAAAGGAAAGTATGCAAGGCATGATGTGCCTTTGATTAATTACTGGAGATAATTGCATATTACAAATACAGATCGACTACATACATACATGTAGTTGTGTGGGAGCTTTCAGAACTCAGTAGTGTGAGTGTTTGTGCTGAAACTAAGTAATTACTTAGAGTTAACATCGTGTGAAACATGTTGTGTGCTTGCTCCCGCTACCCCGGATTACTCGGGGAATTGGAGAAAACTATTTATAGCGAGAGACTAGAAGGAATTACATTAGCCTAGCGTTTGATAAGTTGCTAAGTGATGAAGATTAAAGTAACCTAAGGCAGGTAAGACTGGACACATATGAGCGCACCTAGTTACTCAGAATCAGTGACGTCAGCGGCCCACCCATTGGGGTAATGATACCGGACCAGCTCTCCTTCGCCGCTCTCGACGCACGCACGAAATGTACGTCACTAGCCCGGCACATCCCATGCGTGACTCGTCACCTACCTACTCCACTTTATAGTTGATGACGCAAACAGATTTGTTTATGCATTCAAGTTTCAACGTGGGGCACATCACGAAAAAATATCATGTGACTGGCCCCACGTTGGGCGACAAGTATTCGAAATAGCTTTTTTTTATTAGTTTAATTATGGCTTTCAAATGTTAGCTATATGCTTAGCTTTATGTTTGTTTGTTTTAACGCGCTAATCTCAGGGACTACTGGTTCAAATTGAAAAAATATTTTTGTGTTGTATAGACCATTCACCGAGGAAGATTTTAGGCTATATACCATCACGCTGCAACTAATAGGAGCGAAGATACAATGGAAAATGTGGAAAAAACAGGGAAAATTATTCATCTTCGAGGGCTTCCTTTCAAAAATTCCTAACTTATAAAAACGCGGACGAAGTCGCGGGCAACAGCTAGTTTATAATAAAAAAGGAAGTTGAAACTTTACTTAACTAGAATAAAGAATCGAGAAGAAATCAAAATTATACTTCCTCTAATTTTGTCCCAATAGATAATTTAATATCCCACTACGTCCACTGCGTATCCGACATAAACCACGCATGAGTTGGTAAGTTTAACGTACCTAATGACTCTCGCTTATATCGCGTTTTCATATTGATTAAACAACTAACTATTCCATACTATTTATATTTTTCACGGACAAAAAATAAGCAAAACATTTACAAAGCATTCAAATACCTACATATATTTGTGTCACCAACGATATTACGTAAAGCAACGTAAAATATTTTCATACTTCCTTCATTTTCATTTCACATGCATTCAGCATATTTACTTCTTTGCCGAGGCGAACCAAATTACACGTTCTATGAATGAATATTGAGCAGAATTTCCACGTGAATATATAATTATATTATATTGTGAGACGTCAACGTATGTTCACAAGTCGCGTTAACTAACCCAAGTTGTTTGGCCTAACTGCTTATGATGAATAACACTGAATATGTTATTATAGCCCTATATAATAACATATTCAGTGTTATTCATCATAAGCAGTTAGGCCAAACCTGCTCCTTTTTTCCCATACCTATTAAGAGTTCTATCTTAATGAACTGGTATAATCTAAAGGAATAACAACGGTATGCTAATAAGTAACAGGTTGGTTAACACCAGTATCACCACCTCTTGAAACTAGAAAGGTTCAAATATGGCAACAAGTGCTTTGCTGACCTCCAAGCCTTTAAAGAACCTTCTCACTTCCACAACTGCATCTGTCTTACTGGAGGATGGAGGTTGGCCTGAAGGAGGTGAGTGCAGACTTACCGAGTGCGGCGAGGATGCCGGCGGCCCAGAACACCTCCCCGCAGAGCGCGGGCAGGAACAGCAGGCCGCCCATGCGGCTGCCGAACGAGTCCTGCAGCGGGTCCAGCATCGTCACGTAGCCCTGCTTGCGCATCGGGTTCGCGAAGAATATACCACCTGAGAACGACACAGCGTGTCAACTAACTTCAACCTCTTGTAACTATCTCACAATTAATAAGAGAGGTGGAGATTTTATATGATACCATACCGTTATTGAAACATATAATTGTAATAGTTGATTAACTAGTGCTTCAAACTATGGATAGAAGTTATGCCCTTAAAAAAATGTATTAAATAGGTATCACTTGTTCTTGATTCTTTAGACTTTTGAATTGGAATTTAAAAAGGAAATACATGTGTTGGTATCTCACCGAAGACGAGCGAGAGCGCGTATCCGAAGGGCGCCTGGCACCACACCAGCCCCGACGTGTAGATGGCCTCCGCCGTGCCGTTGATGTAGCCTCCGCCGACCCATGTGGCTGTCACAACACACACACATCAGCACAACTTGTATACGTATACACTGTGTGAAAAACACACCACACAATACTGCTGCAATCTGAGTTACAGTTGATAGGCGGTAACTGAGGAGACCACGTTTGATAAGTTTCAAAATTTGAATTTGGAATATTGTTTCAAATGTTACAATTGTTTTAATAATTAGCTTCTCCACTGACACAAAACCAAAGTTTCCTATTTTCACATAACTTATTTTTTATGATTACTCGTTGTTTTATTGAGACAAGGTATCGACATCAAACATCTAACTGCTTAGCGATATGAACTAATCTGTGGGATTTAACTTTTTTATTATGGCTACAAGAAGCCGATCCAGACAATGTTACATTGCACTAGCGTGGTCACGAATAGCTCATATAATATGAGAATTACATTCGGACAAGTAACGTAACTTTAGGTTGCTATTTTAATATTTTTAAGAAATACAATCAGAGTTCGAAGAAATTTAATTAGTCTACATTTAGCTGTTTGTAATATATGTGAAAAGAGTAATTAGTCGTATGTATTACCAGTCATTGTGAAAATCCCGACGAACAGTCCGATGGACCGGCCGGCCAGCATGACCTCCTCCTCCGAGTCGTTGCCGGCGGGCTTCTTGCGGCCCGCCCAGATGCCCACAGCCAGGATCAGCACGTAGAACAGCACGATGGACACCACACCCGCTATGTTGATCATCGTGACGGCTTTTCTTTCCTGGAATTACAGACCGGGTTACCACCTGCTTTATAAGCAATGGATCCTCACCAGTCAAGGAAGTGTGATGATGGACGAGAGGGCACCCTCAGGAGTCCCTCTTAAACAACTGCATTAATATATAAGTAATTGAAATACGTAAAGATTTGTAGGTTCGCAAATTTAATAGCATAATTAGAAGTATAACAATATTGAAAGTCATTTTTCTTAGTGGCCTGTCCTTGTACAAGTAAAGTCAAACTATAGCAGATATGAAACGTTTCCAATCCAGCATCGATCGGCGCCGCACTCAGGTTATTTTTAGTTTCGACACGAAGACTCAGCAATGAGGGAGCCAGCAATACTAACTAGTATCTTAAGTCTATTATTTTATTAGGAAACAATAACGTATTGCAAACATTATTACACCATTATAAAGCACTGCCCTTTTCTGGAATTATGGTCTTTAACGGTTATATCTGTCGTTTCTATCTGACCTGCGATAGCTTCATTCGTAAGAGTTTTGTGTTTGCCTACGAATGTTTGAAAGTAAACTGGGGAGTAAGTACGTTTCACTATGATATGCCAAACGCTTCATGCAAAACGAACTGTGTGATCCACATAGGCTGAGGATGAGATGGTGGCATAAACAGATAGGAGGATTAAGATGGGTGAAACTGCCAATAGACAGAGAAGAATGGCATATAGAAAGGGAAGCCTACCATGTGTCTGATTGTGTTGGTGACCCGAGCTGATAATGATGATACTGATTGGAAGCCGGTCTCATTAAAAGTCGACCTCCTCGGTTCAGGTCAAATCATCGTTTTCTCTAACATCTTTATTCCCAAAGCACCTTGATGGACAACAACTTTCCAACCTGATCCTTATGTTAGTAATTATTGAAGTTTAGAAATAGTCATTTGTGTGATCATTGCGTTGTACTATTACCTAGTTTTATGATAGTCTATCTATAACAAACGTGCTTATTGGGCGTAACTCGTACGTTACACAAGACACGCATTTAATCATAAGCATGAAACATACATGAGTGATTTCAAATGCTTGAAACATTAATAAATTGACTCGCAGAAGTACAACCACCTCTCACGTTAAAAGCCCAATTACTTACGTACTTAACCACTAATATGACGTTCGTTCAATCAAATGAGCTAGTAGTGAATATTGCGCCAGTTGCCTGCAAGCCAAACGAATCAGGTGATATATGAAGATTAGCTGTAAAGCATTTCAAATTGTTTTAACATTTTTTTTTTGATATATAACTTACAATACTTTATACAATACTTGTGGGTATGTCCTTAACCTATTAGTATTATCTTCTTCGCAGTCCACAGCTGGACATAAGCCTTTAGGCTTTATTGCTTAGCTTACGTGTATATTTTCAATTTTTTAATAATTAAGCAAAATCTCTAACTTAACGGTCGTTATGGGAAATCAGAAGGTAGAAAGTCTGACAACCACTCTAACCAAGGGGTATCGTATTGCCCAGGTAACTGGGTTAAGCAGGTCAGGTGGGCAATCGCTCCTTGTAAAACACTGGTACCTAGCTAAATTCGGTTATACTTACTAGGAGCTGACCCCGACACAGATTGGAAAAGGCTAGGATGATGATGATGAAAGCTAAGTCTCTAAATATACTCGTAGCTACTCATTAGTATTCGTAACTGGTACTGGTCTCTGAACTCCCCTGCCTATTGTACCGCTTGTATTACAACTAAAATATCTACTAACTAAGACCTGGATTACGATGTAATTAATATATGGATGTTGATGTAACTATTACTCGACTACGGGGATATATATTTTGTAAGCTAGTTTATTATTTTATAACGATGTCATCGCATTTGCAACGGGTTTTGGTAGCATTATACACAGTGTGTCTTGTCATAGTAACTCGTACACAGATCTCACTAGGACTTGGCAGATACTTACTGTTTCTCCTCAATAAATAGTCACAGCGGTCCCATACACGCCGCGAACACAATAATAAGTAATACTAGACACAACACTATGTTATCGTCACTAGTCCGAGGTGCTACTGTGCCTGGGGGAGCAGCTGTCGCCCCATCGGAGGGAGGTTTTCTGCGAAGGGCTATTCCTGGTCCTGAAGCTTAGCCCGCACATGGGTGGTTGCCGGACATGGGTGCACGTGGCGGGCCTTACGTAAGGGGCGGCCGCATCGCGCTGTTCACGTGCTCCGGAGCTGACAGGAGCCGCGCGCTGTGCCGGGGCGCGCCGCGGCCGCGCGATCGATGCGCCTGACGTCAGAGCTCCCCGAGCCCGCCGCGCGCATGTGCCGCCATCACCGCCGCCTGCCCTCTGCACCGCACATCGCTGTGGTCCCCGTGTATTGCTCACTAACTATTACACAATTTCGTCGTCATGCTGTCCAGTCAGCAATGTATAGTTCAGAGGATAAACTTTAGTATTTTAGTAAGAAAAGGTGGAGACGTAACGGCTCGGTACCGGCTCGGTCTCATTGACAAATTGATTGATGAGTGGATATAGTAATTGTATTCTGAAGTGAATCCATCAAAATTATCTCAAAATAACCATTAGATACAATGAGCATTATGTTATCGCCTGCTTTGGCAAACACACGTATACCTACTGGCTTATTACCAGATTGGAACCTGCAAGTGACTACCATTAGAACTTTGCGATTGGACAGCTGGAGCTTTTGAAATGATTTACACAATACGATAATTTTCTAGGAACATAGCATTGAAGCATTCTTGACCACGACATGGGTGGCGAACCCGAGACTGCACGGACCACAGCACTAATGATTCGTCATAACTCAAACTTTGCACAACAGATCAGTGTGTCGGTACGACTCAGTGTACAATGAGTTGGGGATCACTTCAACGGTGATCCTGAAATTAATTTAAATAATGATGTAAAATGAAGCAAGACTTAAGAAAATACATGAAGGTTAATTGCGAAAGTAAGTGCTTGTATTTGACTTAAATGTATGTGACACATTAACTGATGCCTTGGAGAGACAGCATTTTTTACAGGAATGTTTGTGTTTACATTCACAATATAATTGTTTTGACTATTGTTTAATTTTGAATAACAATAATTATTATATTTCAAAAACTTAAACGCTTAAATGGTATCAGTCACTACAGTATAGAAAATTAAATAAGAACTATGGTCTTTTTATTCTTATCATCATTTGAAACGTCCGGAACCATGAACAAGAAGTATAATAATAAATAATTAATTAACCTCCTTCGATGTCGGAACATTCTTAATTTGAAAGGAATAAAAAAAACACAACAGTTCGCCATGACAGTTGCATCGCGTCACCTGTCAGTCATTAAATTTTATGTTTCACTTGTAGACAGTCAAAATTACAGCCAAAAATATATTTTTGTTCTAAATTGATTATGCGTGGAGTAACTGTTTTCACACAATTCTAGTTACAAGAAGGACACTGTTCGTCCATCAAAATGCATGACACGGTTAGTATTACAACTGCAGACTATCCTTGTATAATATGTTAAACTAGGTTTTAAGTAAAAATTAGTAGTTATCTTGTTGTCAAATCCTATCAAATTTCTGTAGCTATTAACTCGTTAAAACATAACGACAAATGTATTTGTTACCCAACTGCTTTATCTTTAGTGTATTAACTTGTCATGGTAGCCTTGTGGTATTATGCGTGGATTTCTTTGCGCGAGGTGCAGGTTCGATCCCAGCCCGGTTAATGAGACTTTCTCAAAATTATATACACTTTTTTAATTATTCTAAGACACCACTGCCAAAGGGTGAGAAAACATCGACCAAAAATGGAATCTGAAATCGCCAACCCGCAGTGAGCTAGTGGGGTGGTAGATGCCCAAACTATCCTTACACGGGAAGAAGACTAAGCCCAGCAGTTGGCCGTATATGGGCTGGCATTATTATCTATTTCTATTGAACTCTCTGTGTCGCCAGTAAACTCGCACTTGACCGATTTTTAAACCATACCTATTACCGATAAACATATATCTATACCTACATCCAAAACTATATATTTAACTCTTTACATTTTAAGTCCTTTATGTAAGCCCTTAATTTCTTTATATTCGTAAAGCTGTATGTGAATCTGTTCTGGATCAGATCGTCCGCCTGGCCGACGTATGGAAGACGTGCAACAAGATCCGCGCGGCGGCCTTCCGCGTGGGCCTCAACCTGTGGGACTGGTACCGCCCGCTCGACCCCGAGGGCAACTCGCTCATCTCAGGTATCGGCAGCAGTCACCATTCATACCGCATACGCAATCAGTAACAAGACGTATTGACAGCATATCGCAGCACCTACCAGCCCTACAGCAGTGTTCCGTTTGCTCTGGTTTCAGAGTCAAAGTTCGTATCGATACTAGCGGGTCCGCTGCGCTCGGTAGTGGGCCTGTCCGACTCGGAGATCGCGCAACTGGCCGACTACTTCCGCGCGCAGGATGGCCGCGTGCTCTACCACCAGCTCTGCCAGATCATACACGGCGAAGGTAACAACCGCCCCTATTCTTCCTCCCGCCTCCCCCTACAGGCTTACCGCCCCACACACACGTGTAATGCATCAGCGTGCTTTATATTTTCAGAGAGCCAGATGTGGTCCAACTACTTTGATAATCGCTTGAGAGCGACATAGTGCGTACGGTACTTACGGATAGTGTCCATGTTACATAAAAAGTTTGGTAATTTTGCAAGTAAAATTAAAAAGAAATATAATTTTGTTTGATTTCATTGTCAAAGTGTTGTAAAACATCTACCCTCGCCTGCCTCGCATCTGTATCAAAGAGTTGTTTCGACATTTCTCGTCACGGTGTTCAGACAGGAAATACCAACTGCAGACTAACTACAAAGCATAAAATAACTGCAAAGCCGACTAGACACTCGAATCTGAAAATAATATCACGACTTCACATTAGGACTTGTGTATAATATATGTAACATTAATGTTAAGACCTGTCTCAAGTTGGAATACATTAATAAGCATGTTATATTTAGTCAGAGTGAACCAGGTCATGCAATCAATAGGCGACGCGCAGTGTCCCGACCTGCCCCCCCCCCCTGCACCGCCACGCCGCCTCCGCCCCACCCCCACTCCCGCGGGTTACTCATCACAAACTTACACTAGCATTTATTAACGTTTTTATAATAAGGGTAAAGACAAAATCTTATCAAAAGCTAAGACTGTCCGAACACTGCATCAATCCTCTCTTTCCGTTTATTACGGGGATTCGAAATAAAGTGTGTAAAAGTAAGCTGGCTTTAACATATAAATGACATCATTCGCAGTGCCAAATCTATTCTTACTCCAATATATATAAGTTCAGAAGGGGATGTCCCAACACGAAAAAAAAGCAAAGGATGGTCACTAGCAGAGACTGGTCACAAAATATCACAAATATTTATAAACTGCATAGATTAAGGTTCTTATCAGGCAGGTAGTACTACAATTAAATTTACTTTTTATTACCACATAAAGACAGCTGACAAAAGAACAGACACAAATAATATTATCGAAACAGACGACAGTATTGTGTAATATATACACGGTGATTTTTTAATCGTCATACAAAAGCAGCCCAGTTCATGTATCCGACGTAAAATACCCCTAGGCGCGATTATTATTTTTTATCATCAGCTAAGATTAAGATTAAGAGAAAAATTAAACAAGAGAAATCTGAAATATTCTCTTAAAAATGATAAAAACGCCGCCGCCCGCGCCCCTCAGCATTGTTACAAGGCTCTGACCGCGCTCGCAACAGAGCTTTGTTTCTAAAAAACTACGAATTGAATCATAATATTGAATAAAAATTGCATTTTAAATTTACTAAAATCTCATAAATACCAATTTTTTTATCATGAACGTGTTCTAGTCATTGGATACATGTACTGGGCTGCTTTTGTAAGACGACTAAAAAATCACGGTGTAGAAATAACACTTAAATAGTGGCTAACTATTACAGCATACATGTGTATGCGAGTGTGTTGTGTGAAAATGTTAGAGAACCAAAATTTTCTGAAGCCTATATCCACATGTTTTCGGATGCTTTCAAAAGGACCATGACGTGGGTACTAAAATATCTATTTAAGTCATCAGCTGGCTACGCCATGTCAAGTAGTGCCGCTGCACTGTCAGGTGTAGACGCAATACGACTCACTACTCAGTGGAGATCAGCATCTCCTCTTCAATTACATTAATATTACTTTCATGCTTATCCTTTGAAGCAATGGTTATAATTAAATCCAAATGTGGACCTCGTCAGATTCCGGCGGGCGCGACAAGACGTCAGCGGACTGCATCCTGGAGGCGTGCCCGCCGCCGCCCGAGCCCGAGTGCCACCAGCTGGACCAGTGGCAGACGCGCCGCCTCTGCTGCCTGCTCGCCACCATCGCCGCCAGGGATCTACCGCTCAAGCCCTACTTTCAAGACTACGAGCTTGTAAGCCTACCGATCGGCTTTAGCTATTGACATTGAGCATACAGCAGTCATATTGCGTGTTTCTGATGGGTAATGTCATGAAAGGCCCTGAAAAGCAGGCCAGGCCAGGCCATTATCCTATAAGCGTCACCGTGGTGGCTCTTTGACTGACATTGTTTTTCCCTATTAATGGCATACCTTCCGCTGTATACTGAAATTAACACCCGATCATTTATCTCGGGAAATACCATTTTTATATGAGTATCAAAGTAACACATTTATGTTGCTAAATATTTTTTCATATCAACAAGGTGGCGAAGAATGACGGACGCATAACATTTGCGCATTTCGCGCGCATCCTCAACTACATCGGTGTGATCGTGACGCCTGAGGACTTCAACCTGCTCGTGCGCAAATTCATTAAGGACTCGTACACGCTGGACTACGTGGAGTTCCTCAGGGCAGTGGATGCCGTCAAGAAGGAGGGCATCCGGGGACTGGGGCCGGTAATGTTATCCTATATTCAATAGCATTTTCATTTTCTTTTTCTTTGTAATTTGGCTAAGTGTCGTTCAAGACATACTTGAGTAAACACTGAAACTGAACCCAATCTGTTAAAAGGTTAATATTCAACTTTCAAAAATTTTACAGTTAATCACGTAATCGTTAAAAAAGTCGATTTAAGTAAACAATCTAATACCTGTTTTGTTAATGACCGAACTGTCATTTCGACTCGCGGCAACTCATCATTGTGATGAAACTCGGATTGGGTCCGAAACTAGTCTGGCAATCCCGATAAATACGCGTGAGCCGTTGCACCCTTTAACATTAATATACCTGTGCTAGGAGGTATCTGATAACATCCGAAAATATGCTTATAGCTGTGTACAAATATTATATATAAGTACCTGCTTAACTTAAACGTATTAATGGAGTAGATACTTAGAAAACTACGAGATTCTTAGGTACATGTTCAATTGCACAGATTAAGTAATATCCCGTAGACTACCGGCTATTAAGTCTTGGTGGCACTAGCTTGTAGGTGGTAGGTAAGACAGTCGCTCGTGTGCGTTACAAATGACACCAATTTGTTTTTCTTAAAATGAAGTGTGTTTTGTTTATATTATGCCAGGAGTACCTGAACCCGAGCGCGGTGATCGACACGACCCTGCCGAAGCTGGTCCGGCCCGAGCTGGACGCGGGGCTGTCGACGGCGCCGCTGGGCGCGTCCGAGGTGTTCCACCCCGCGCTGGCGCAGCCGCGGCCCCCGCGACAGCTCATCGACCTCATGCTGCGCGTGCAGGAGTACGTCATGCAGAGGCGCATCCGTGTCTCCGAGTTTTTAAGGGTGAGTTCGTAATTATCATACCTAGAACCTACCTCAATTGTTTTACAGTTAAATGTCCAAATCCTTGCGAAATCGTTTTGTGTTAGCACCCCTCATAACAGTGTGTGTGGTGTGCCAGGACTACGACCCGCTGAACAGCGGACGCATCGCGCCGCAGCAGTTCCGGCGTGCCATGGACGCGATGGGTCTGGGCAGCGTGCTGAGCCAGCAGGAACTGCTCTGTGTCATGCGACACTACCTCGACCCCAACGACAAGGAGCGCGTCTGCTGGCGCACCTTCGAGGACGACTGCGACCAAGGTAAAATTGTAATCATGTCCCTTATCACTCATCAACCTAGCCTTTTCCCAACTATGTTGGGGTCGGCTTCCAAACTAACCGGATTCCGCTAAGTACCAGTATTTTACAAGGAGCAACTGCCTATCTGACCTCCTCAACCCTGTCACCTGGGCTACATGATAACTCTTAGTTAGACTGGTTAAAAAGCTTTCTAGCTCCTGATTACCTATAACGACTGTCAAAGATGTATAAATAACAGCCGGGACCCATAATTTTACGTGCCTTCCGAAGCACGGAGGATCTCTTTATGACAAAGATGGTCACTCACACACACCTACGATCGATCCACTTATGCAGTTTAACTACCCGAATAATTTAACTAGAGTCTGACATACGAAACATGAGCCTGGAAAAAAGCGGCAAATTCAAAAAATCTAGCGCTGGTATCACTGTGTATAGTAAGAAAAATACATTTTGATATTTGATTTTACATCATGGATTAATAAATTATGGACAAATATTATTGTCGTTTTATATCATACGATTTTTAATGGCTCAACCGTTTTAAACATAGTATTTTTGTGTATATAATATCTACCCATTACTGTCCCACTGCAGGGCAAGGGCCTCTTCTCAGAATGAGGAGGGTCATTTTTGTATATAAGCATTCTGCAATTGTAAGGAGAAATAAATAAACGTAGTTATTATAACATTATTTATTGTGATTCGTAATCAAAATCGGTATCTAAAAAACTACTTCAAGAGATTCGTCACTATCACTACTATCATCTTTTACATTTATAGTAAAACTTTCCAGTTGCGTTTCAAGAATGTTATCTTTTTCAATGTAATTATTTTCGATTTTTATGACGTGTTCTATACAATTATTCCATTCTGCAACAAAAAAAAATATTTTTAAAATTATTAAAAAAATGTTAACATCTATATTTTCGGTTCCTGAAGAAATACGAAAATATATAAAACATTGAATACATTTTCATAGATAACGAGATAAATGTTTTATGCAAATATGAATATGTAATAGGATTAAGCAAAGGATCAAGATAAACGTGTCGTGCTTACCATGGCTTGCAAGATTGTAACCAAACATTGGTCTTTTACATTGAAAATCTGTTCATTGTCTTTATTTTTCACATCAAATTTATTAATCATATTGAATATTAGCCTTCTAGCCTCATTCTTAATAGGAGTCTTCATATTTAATGGTTTAAAATAATTTCGCAGCAAAAAAGTAAACACGTTTTATGCAAATGACAATTCATGTACTGACGTTTGACATATATTTTGGTGTAGCTATATGAAGAATGTCTAAAAATTGTCTAGCTCATGTTTTGCGTGTCAGACTCTACATTATCAGAGCGCGCAATACTAATGTAGTGTTTATGGTGTGTGGTAGTGTTCACGATCAAGGAGCTGGAGAAGCACCCGGAGGTGCGCGAGGGAGCGGCGCGCGAGGCGGTGCTGGCGCTGCCGCCGCTGGGCGCCGCCGCCGACCGCGGCGAGGGCGAGGCGCCGCGCGAGCTGGACGCCGCGCAGGCCGCGCTGCTGCGCGTGCGGGCCGCCTGCACCGAGCGCGCCATCGACCTGCGACCCGCCTTCTGCGAGCACGACGAGTGAGTCAGCCCCCCACAGCGACCCCCACACCCCCCGCCCCGCACTGCCGCTAGCTGACCCCCGGCCGCCCGCAGGCACAACAACGGGCACGTGTCCCGCGCGCAGGTGCGGCGCGTGCTGGCGCGGCTGGGCGTGCTGCCGTCGCCGGCGCAGGTGCGCGCGCTCGAGGCGCGCTACCTGGACGACTGCGGCTTCAGCTACGTGCGCCTGCTCGACGAGGTACCACCGGCTATTTAAATACTATAACATTAGCTCCAGAACTATTTTTTATATTAGAATTTTAAATCATTATTGCCTTATTGAATGTACCTTATTTACATGACGTCAACAATTGCCACATTCTCAAAACTTAGTTTTTTATTAATTACTACAAGTGTTGAGCCCAAGGACCAGAACCCTTTCTAAATACTAGGACCGTATTTTTTTTATTGAAATGATAGTCAGTTTCCACATTATTTGAGATGTCTGGCCCTGTCCTGGTACATGATGTAAGATAGGTTCGCGCGTGCCGCAGATGGAGGAGCGGCCGGCGGAGAGTGCCAGCATCGCGAGCGCGTCGTCAGCGCCGCGGGCCGCGCGCCCCGCGCAGGAGGACCCGCTGCAGACAGACATCGTGCAGATCCTCGCCAAAATCAAGGGCAAGGTAATCACACCGCCTTAATGAGGAATGAAGCGAATAAATTTGATAACACTCGTTGCAGGTTCTCACTACATATTTAGTGAGAACCTGAGTGTTATCAATTTTATCGTTCCGTACCCAAAGGGTTGTATAACAGAACCCTATTATTGTGCTGTCTGTACTCATATCAGAAAGCAATAGATATAGTTTATTGTGTGATGTTATGTGTCAGATGGTGCGCGAGGGTGTGCGGCCGCGCGAGTTCCTGAAGCAGTTCGACCCGCGCAACGAGCTGGTGATCCCTCGCGCGGACTTCTACCGCGGCCTGGCGTCGGCGCGGCTGTCCCTGACGCCCATCGAGATGGACACGCTGATGGAGGTGTTCTGCGCGCCCGGGCGGCGGCGCTACGTGGAGTACGAGCGCTTCTGCAGCACCGTGGGCGAGGCGCTGACGCAGCCGGGGCTGGAGCGCGCGCCGCTGCTGCAGCCCGTGCCGCACGTGCCCACGGTGGACTCGCCGCTCAACTTCCTCAACTTCGAGGAGCGGAATGTCGTCTCCGGCGCGCTCAAGAAGCTCTCCAAGTACCCCGACCAGCTCTCCAACATACTGGAGGTCTTCGAGGTCAGTCCGTACCATACACCCGTTGTGCCTTCAATGGAATAGTAATAATACCAACTAGCAAAAAAATAGTTACATATTTTAATGTATTTTTAGCTACATTTTGTAAAAAGTTTCTCTTTTAATCTGTTCCTTTGCTATCAATATAACCGACAACTCTGTAATGTATTAAGACGCATAGTTGATAACTTTATCATTTTTTGTGTAAGTATAGGCGTTGATCAAAAAATCCCAGTTATTGCGATAATAATATCGTAATAATTTGACGTTTTACAAGATTATCGGTTTCTATGGTCGGTATTGCTACTAAATATACCGTAAGCAAATCAAAGTTTGGATGACACTTTTAACTTTGATGTCCATAAGTTTGAACACATTCTAATGCTGCGGTAAAAAGCGTATCGTAGCGATTTTTACCGACACTTGAATGATTCGATTTATCGATAGTCCATTACCACTTTAGTGTGTAGTAGAAAGGTACGAGTACCTCGTCACGTACGTCTCGAATGAATTGTGGCCTTCTCGTAGTTGTAGACTGTAAAAGCCATGAAAAGTAGCAGGTGGTATTCCTCATCGTTCTACATTACTTACCGCAGCGCATTAATGTGGTTCATATTAATGAAGCCTTTTCGGCAAAGGGGTTTTTCGGGATGCTAAAAGTTATGAAACCTGCACGCGAGGTGGTGATACATGAAAACTGTTCAAAAAACTTATCGTTAATCATGGCTCAGCAGTGTTTAAGCTAAGAAGTTCTTCAAAAGCGAAGTCGGGTTTCTTGAAGACCAGAAACAACACATCAATCTGCCATAGTTGCGGCCCAGAATATAGAATAGTAACTCGCTTGAGTTAATCTGCATCCGAGGCTGACAAAATCTGAAGGAGATAACAACTTTGCCTACAGCTCTCAAAAAAGCTCAGCTATGACTCGGACATCACCGCCTTGTTTTGTATGTATTTAAGAGTTTAGTAAGGCTGACGTCCGTGATATTTTCGGTTTAGTATCGAGTAAATTTTGATCTTGGGTTTTGACCGCGCTGGTACTCAGGTACCCATGTTGTCGTTTATTACTGTATGTAGTCTGTAGAACTTATCAATTTCCTTCAAAATCGTGGGCTTGAACGATACAATCCTGCCGTCACAAATTTTGAGTCGTGTCGGCCCTGCTGAGCAGGCAGATCCCTGATAAATTTATTTGTCGAGAACATAAAGATCTGCTCGCTGAGTTACCAATACCTACTGAGAAACGACATATCAAAAGTTATTAGGCGGTAAGGGTTTTAATCTGTGATATCTCCAAGAAAAGCCGATAATATAAATACAATTTTCACAAAAAAAAACCGACTTCAAATTAGTTTCAGTATTGCGTTTTTTGTAAAACTTTGTAAGTGCCCTTGAACATAGTTTTTTTTCAAAATAGTTTTTATAACCTTTGTAGTGAGTACAGGCGTGATAATATGTTGTGTGATGGCGTAAACAATGCTTAGATATGTTATAGCAACAATTGCGGTTAATCTGCTGTTATTTATTGAAGAGTTCCCTCGATTTCTACAAGATCCCATCATCAGATATTGAAATGGTGATAATGGGACCACACGGGAAGCACAAGCTTTCAAATAAAAAAAGAATCATGAAAATCGGTTCATCCAATCGCAAGTTACGAGGTAACAAACATAAAAAAAAAATACAGTCGTATTGAGAACCTCCTTTTTTTGAAGTCGGTTAAAAATAGAAACTTCTTGCAGAATAAAATACCTACTTATAACGCTTAAGGATTTTATTCTTAAAAATACATTTTAGAAATTAAAAATAACGTTGATATAATAATATCCTACATTACCGTTGCCCTATGCACCATAGCATGAGAAGAAATCAATCGGACCAGTATTGTTGTTCCTGGAGATTAGCACTTTAGCCACATAATATAATATTTTAGCTTCAGGATATATAAGTCTTAATTAGTAATTATAGATATGGACGAAATACCCCAATGACCAGTCTAGTCGGCAAATATTATAGTCATGCGTGTTTGCCGTCAGGACATGGACAAAGTGCGGTGCGGTACGATCCCGCGCGTGTCAGTGGAACGAGCGCTGTGCCAGCGCGATCTACTGGCGCTCGTGTCGGCGCGCGAGCGGGACCTGCTCTACAAGTGTTTCGGCTACCGCCGCGGCTGCGGCGACGAGGTACGACCGAACTCACCACTATCAACTCTTTATCCACGTAGGAAACTACTACTTAAAGTTGAAACATAGTTGTACATGATTCAGTGTTGGCTTCTGTAAAAAACTTGTGTCATAGGTGAACTACCGCGCGCTGTGCAACGCGCTCACCATGCTGTACGCAACGGCGAGTGCGCAGCCCTGTTAGCCGCTAGCCGGGGCGCCGCGCTTGCAGCCTTGTACGTTCAGCGTGTCTGTCTAGTACATTTTTGTTGTTTTCCATTTACAACTAACCATGCTGTTTCATTAGTAGGTACAATAAATGTAATAAATTTGAATGCCATTTTTTATTACAGAAAGGTTTTAGTAGATAGGAGACGTCTTGACATCAATTAGCCTTCATGTAATTTATTAATTTGCGAACATCGCTGCCCAAGGCATAATTATATTTTAGCCTCGATGCTCGATAAGAGTTTGGACTGGATCAACGTTCCGACGTTCCGACTGCACAGCATAACAGCAACTGGCGACACAAACTGCCGCACTTTTAGCTCTCCCTAGGTAGGCCGGGGGATCCTAACTGGAAATTTTATTGTAACTCGAACACTGTGAAGATACCCAACCCAGGTTGTTTTCTAGGCAAAATCAGAAATGTTTTCGTAAACTTACTTAAAATGGGCATGGGGAGGCAATAAAAAGGTAAAATCTGGTAAATTGTGGTCACATCGGAGTATTATTTCTTACTACCTCTAATTAGCATTGCATTTTAATACAGATTTGTAACCCAAACGTGCTATTACGTCTCGTGATCAGGTGTGGTATTCATTGTGCCAAGTCAAGAGAAGAACTTATCCCGGCCCAAAGACATCAGATGTTACAAATTAAGTCTGACACCTTCCTACAATAAACGAATACCTACCATGTTACTTGGCGATGTACACTATGCCAATACGACGGATGAAACGCTGAGTGATTATAAACACAGACAAAAAGTCAATATTTTATTTACACATTTGTTTTATTCTGACATACACAACTTGGTATATCTTCAGTTTGTTCATGACCGATTACTTAGTCTAAAAATTTAATTTCATCCCTATTCAATGGAAGAAACATCTAATTTGTATAAAATACATGATTCTGATTGCTCAATCCTTTACCAAACAAAGTACAAAACTACATTTCTGTGATGAGATCCAGATCAATTACTGACAGTGACAAATGAGGGCGACTACTACACATTCACACGACACACACACGCGCGCATCCGCGTTCCTACACGCACACAATTCACAAGACGACTCGCCGGCGTACAGGGACAGTTACAAATTTAAGCTCAGTAATTATATTTACTCATTATTTCTATAGTTCAGTACGAAGGTAAAATTTCGAGACAAATGTCATTATCGAATCAATTCAAATCTAATCAATCTGCAATAATACTCAGTGAATCTATAATCCATTACTATATTATAATAAAATTACGCTATAGCCGTACGAACGCGGCAATTACGCAACTGACAGTATTTTTACCCTTAAAAAATCTTCTTAAAATGTTATCAATTACTTCCTTAAATTAATATGTGGAATGAAATGACGTGCCCCCAGCGCGGCGAGGCGAGAAGCGCGGGGGACACTCATGACCGGTGACTTAACCTGCGGACAACAAGCTACTTTTAAAAAAATACACTAAAATAATTAATCAGCTGAGTAAATTTTGGCATGGCATGTTTCGTGATTTGTGATAATTTTTGAATATTGCGTTAAATCGGAAATGGTTCCCGATCTGGCTCTAGTCTTCATTTGCTCACCTCACTATTGGACTGAGATGACTATCGGCAGGTACTGTTTAATAGGGCTGGTGCCTCTGGTTGGCGCGACCGCCGCCGCCGCCGCCGCGCTGCTTGCCGCCTTGGTACCCGGCTGTAACGTCACCTGTTTGTAACGCTAAACTCTAAGTAACTGGTTCTATATAATTTGTCACGCTGTTGAATACGGAAAATGACAATGTAAAATATGTGATTCACAATGACATGCAATGGTTATTTTATTTCACAGTATAATAGAAGAACATCAGTTTTCATACAAAAGTCGTTTCAATCATAATAAAATTAGTCTCAAATACAAATTATTAATACTAACTAATTTTACTAAACTATTTACATACAAAGCTAGCATACACGCACTAGTGAGGCGCCTTGATCGCACGACACCTACGCTATGAAAGTTAGTACGAATAAACCTTGCGAAACGTGACGGCCAAGATACAGTGTCCATTATTTTTAGTTGGTGGTAAACAATGACTTTTTATAAAGGTAGACAAATAATAGTTAGTTCCTCCTAAAGCTAGTTAAGTGTCATGCGAGCCGCCAGCGCAAGCGCGCTAGCGGACCCCCGCCTCACGACAACTACACTACAGCCTAGCTCCCTCCAAGCTATTAACAAGCCAGCCACTCGTTCAAAGCGGACATGGCAAACTATATTCGAGATGTATTCTATTTATGTCTGGAGTGAGATAATTATAAGAATTAATCGCATAGCTCACGACTACTATTAAAAAATAAACTCTTGAAAAGGGTCAAATTAGACGCTGGGCATGGCTGGATATTTACAAGCCAGCGTCGTCACTTGTGAACAGCGTGGAGGAGCGCAAGGAGTGCGATACCTTTGCCGCGCGGAGCAGCGCGCGCGCCGTACCCGCCCTCGTACGCGCCGTAGCCGCCGTAGTCTGCCGCAACACACAACACATTAGTCCGGCCCGAGACTACGGCTAGCCGGACGAACTCATCTTGTGAGCCGAGGGAGGCGGTTATCCTATTAACCTAACATTTTGCAGACGATGGCTTTGCAACCTATATGCCCTTCAGTGAAAGCTCTAACATTCTAGTTATAGCATCGAATTAAACTTTATCTAAGGCTATCTATCTTCACAATATTTGGCTAAAGCTATGAAGTCGATTTAAGATCTAACAAAGAAATCCCCACGAAGTGCGTCTCTGCATAGAGCAAGTGGCGTTGCGAGGCGACGCGTGCACAATCACATCGCGCAAAATTCTAGTTTCTCATATTTATTTATGAAACTTGTTAGAATTCTTTAAAGAATTATTATTGAGCTAAGTATGCTGCTTTCATGCAATTAGAGCATCATATTTTGAAGTGTCAAGACATGAAGCATGTATATGTGGCAGATGATTTAGATAGGGGAGGGAGTGGACTAGGGTTACATATGGAAACACATTGAGAATTTTTGTAACAGTGCTTTATTCAAAAGCTTCATCATATCTTTATCACTTTCACAATGTCTCTCCATATTTACCCCATTTCCCAGATGTAGCATGTAGCGAGAGCGTCGTTAGGTAAAAATATTACCAAAAAAAAAGTTACTCGAGCGACATTGCTACATATGTCAAAAGTGGTATTACAAACGAACACTTATAAACATAAGGCAGGTAACATACATATGTACAGAATATAGTTTATACCCGTTGAAACAATGATAAAGAGCGATAGCCGAATGGGCAACTGCACTACATCTACGCACGAGAACGCGGGGCGGCTCCTCGTGGAAATAAACAAAATAATGCAACTTAATATGATTTTAGCAAAGTTATACGAGATGATTAATCCTAGTTTCTCAAAATTTAGACAGAGCTGCGATTATATTCAGATTATACACTGTCGCCTCGACAACATTCACTACACATTATCTCGATAGAACATTAAATATATAGAAAAATAAATATTTTCCTACACACTAAATTAAATACCTAAGCTTCGCGTGATGTCGATCTCCTCGTAAAATAAACGTTCACTATAATGTAAATAGGCATATCTCGAGGACGGAGTCGCGCCTCGCTCGCAACGCTAACCTAGCGCCTTACTCTACTACGTTTCACATCGTATCCTAGGATCAGGTAACATCAGTCGAGGTAATGTGTCGGTGAGCGGGCTAGCGGGGGCTCGCCACTATATTAGTACTGCTTGCCGCGTTTACCGTAATTGGGATATCCGGAGTAATCGTAACCGCCGTAGCCCCCGTAGCTGTCGTATCCGTAGCCACCGTAGCCGTATCCGTCGTATCCGCCGCCGTAGCCGCCCTGTCCGTAGCCATAGCCGCCGTAGCCGCCGTTGCCCCAGGCGCCCTGGCCGCCGTAGCCGCCGCGGCCGCGCCCGCCCCGCAGGCCGCGGCCGCCGCGCCCGCCGCGCCCCCCCATGCCGCCGGGCCCCTCCGGCTTCGGCGTCGCGCGCTTCACGTCCACCTGCACACAATGCATGTTTACTTATGGCTGTGCTGACATTCACTTTAAAACAGATATCATTTTTTTTCGTTAACTAACTGACCTCTTTCCCTCCGATGGTCTGCTTAGGGGTCTTCAGCAGTTCATTGACGACCTGCTCAGATTCGAATGTAATGAAACAGAATCCCTTCCTTTGGTTCTTTGTCTTGTCAAAAGGCATTTCGACTTCGATGATCTGTAAAAAGTTATAAGCAATTATCACCATGTTGATTGTCTTTAACATTATTATTATGAATTAAAGTGAGTCATCAGTGGCCCGGATTCCTCTTCAGCAGTTGTCAAGAAACATTTATCTCACCAAAACCGGATTTGTCATCACAAAAATGCTACTGGAAAAAGATAAGCTAACATATTTAACAACTTACAGTTCCAAAATTACTGAAGAAATTCTTGATTTCATCATCTGATATTTCACTGCTGAGCCCACCAACAAATATTTTGCCATGTCGTGCCTTAGCTTTTTTGGGGTCCACTTTCTTGTTGTTAATTGTGTGTTCTCCCGCAGCCATAACTTTGTCAATGGAGTCAGGTGCCTTGAATACTATGAAGGCAAATCCTCGGGAGCGACCCGTGTTTGGATCAGTCTTCACATTGATGCTTTCAATCTCACCATAAGCACTGAAGTGTTCTCTTAATTCCTCTGCAATAAAAACGTGAGAAATTAGTGGTACCCACAACATAGCCTTATAATACAATTAAGTCATTTGAAATATCTCAGAATTGTGGGTAAGAATTTTCTTCAAAGCTTAGTCAGAAGCAGAACTGAATTAGGTCATCATTTAGTACGGAAATATTAAGCCCCCCGTAAATTATCTTTAAAAAATCAAATAAAACTTACTATCTGTTGTCTCCCAGCTCAGGCCTCCAACAAAAAGTTTTCTGTGAAAATTACAATTAATTTGATTATAACATAAAAAAATGGTCAAGGTAGACTTGTGTCTTGATTTAGAAACTGACTTAAAAATTACAATTTATCAATTAACACTATGCAGTACTTGTTTATAGTACTTTACAGCTACTGATTATTCAAAACAAACTCCAAGCACTGCAGCAAATCAAATTGACAACCTGTAAGTTACAAAAGTAAAGTCTGGAAATTTACATTTTCAATCAGGACAAACGAATATGAAACAAGATGTTACAGTCATATCGCAAGATTTGAAATTGGCAAAGATGATCGAGGCCCAAAGTTAAGTGGCCGATTCAACTAGTCAGTTTGGTCATAGTTTTACTTTAGTGTGAGCCCAGCGGATATATACCATGACGTCCTCCGGCGGCAGCTGCGGCGGCGGCGCAGGCTCACACCTGCAGAGAGACACAGCGTTAGTAGCGCCCCAAACTGACCGCCGCGCCGCGCCGCGAGGGCGACGACCCCTCGACGACGCACTAAGCGCTACCGATTTAAAATCTTGCAACTACCTACGTACGCTTTACCGCTAGCTTAGGAACCGCATGACACCGGCATTCACGAACCACAAGTATGCTAACAAAGAACCAAACGAAAAAATCGATAACTGAACCGAGCCGGTGCCGGGTGCAAAAGAGACGCGCAAATAAGACGCCATTTTACTTCATGCGGCACGGAGATTATCTAAATTTAATAAAATAACCCTGGAAAAGTTCTGAAATAAAAACTATGACTCCTGGGTCTGAACTTAAATAGTAGAGAACGCACTGTAAAGATGAAAAAGTGAAATTTTGAAAAGATCGGAACGATTAACTTAGATTAAGCGGTTTGCAGATAAGAATAATGGCAGAACGCCGCCATAATGGCGGCGCACGTAAATTACTGAAAAATTACCACATAACACTGCGTATACATACGGAGAGTTTTAGATATGTACGAATTATCAGATAATGAAGTTAATTCAGTTCTAGAAGAAAAATAAAATGCAACTTTACCTGTCATCATCGCGTCCAGGGGCTTCGGCACTGTTATGTTCTTGCGTATCGCCGCCACCATTCTCTGCATTTCCATTTAGCTGATTATCAGTAACGTCTTGTGCAAAGTTGTCGTTATTGGCCATGACTTATGTTTAGGCTAAAATTAATAATAAACTTAAACCTAAGGTCCACACACGACCTTTAACTCCGAATGCCAAATGCAGAAGAAAGAAAGGAAATGCGTGATGAGTCGGCGCGAAACCTCTTGTTATGTTGGCTACATGCACAGAGACGCGGCTTTTTTTGCAAACAATACAAACCTACAACATTGAACAACCAATCAGAAGCAAGTTGTGGAAGGGGTCAATGGCGTCTATCCCGTTACGAACAAGGACGAAGAACGCTGACAACGCGTGAGAGAAAGAGATAAAGAATCTTACAGTTCCTTGAATTAATCGATAGTGAACTGCCAACATTCAGGAAAGAAATTACCGCGTTTTTTTTTTTCATGGAATTTACTAATACAGGCACAATACAAAATGTATACAGCTAATAAAATATAGATAAAGTAACTCATTTTATAATTTTTATGCGAATATTGAAACTATATTTGAATTCAAAATAGGACGTTTTTAGTTAACTTTTACATAAAACTTCTAATTCTTCGCTTTTATTTCAAATAACATATAGATTTGTCAGCTTTTTGAACTTAGCATTGCATTTTAAAATATAAAGCTGTGGTCGTCTTTTGGTTAAAAATGAAATTATGAATGGAGGTTAATCAACATACATTTTAATTGTTTTTGTAGTAGGTACGTGTTTAAATGTATAGCAATGAACATAATCAGGATCTATAAATAAATTTTCATACTACCAATTTCTATTATACCTACCAGTTACTCGAGCTAAATAGTATATAATTTATCTTTTTAAGTAAATAGTAGGGTGTCACAACAATTTTGGATGTTGTAAAAGCAAAATGAAATGTTTGTGCTTGTCATTGCTAGAAAAAGATCTATGATGAGGATAAATCGATCAGGTATTTGCTTTTTAATTTTATTTCCTTATTTTACTTTAAAGATATTTTGTGATCGATTCTCGGACGAAAATTAATTTTCGTGTACATTCGGCGAATTTAATATTGTTCTTACTGTGTACATAAATTAAACCAAAAGTTTAAAATAAAAACATGTATCACAATTTTTAGGCATGGCAATACAAAACATAAATTGACACCGAACGGTGAGGTAGGCTCTTTTTCTGTTTTCAGTCCTTATTTATCGTGAATATTACGCGAATTTATTGATAATTTGCTGCTGATTACGCTACTTTAATGCCTAAATTTTACTGAGGTAAGTGAGAATGATAAATTAATCTGTTTAAAACTTAGTTAACTGAACATTTTGATTGTCGGCAGACGTATTTCTTTTTGAAGGTTAAATGTCTTATATTTTTGTGTTTTAATAGTTCTCCACACTATAGGCTTTTATTTGTGTACAAAATCTTATTTATGTTGTTTTTATCCAAAATGGATACACTTTTACTAACCCTCACTCATCCAGTGTAACAAAAGAAGCTGATAAACGAGACGGAGTCGCCATGCGTGCTTTGACAATACAATTCAGTAGATAGTCCTTTTAGTTGCAGCGATAATTGTGTAGGTATCGAATTATTTACATTCAAAATGTTATTACTAGTGCACTCATCTGCACACTTTATTGAGTAAATTGAGCTGTAATGTTTATCATTATTGCTATGTTGAAAGAAGTGCAGTTTCAAGTGAAAAGTTAATGGGCCAGAACAAGGCCTATAGTAGTGCAAAGTATCCACCATCATAATGTACACCATAATGTTCACATTAACTGTGTATAATATTAAACTATACTATATTATTAGTATAACAAGGAATAATAATATAATATACTAGACCATGTTTTCTTAACATTCAGAAAATAGGTACTAATGAGCTAATTTTTTCTGATCATTTTTTGTTATGTACCCCTACCAAATTTATTAGTAAAGAAGAAGATATAAATTGGTGTAATTGTTTAGGTACTTGGTTATTAAGTATATTTTGATCTTTGACAAGTAGTCAATTATTAATCTTTGTATGAAATGAGAAATAGTACAGATTACTGTATAACTCAAGTATACTTCACTATAGTAAACTAGTGATGTCTTGTAACTTTGCTTGCTTTTGTTACTAAATGTTACTATAAATGCATTGTGGGTGCCAGCAGAATTTATGAAACAGAATATATACTTTGTGTATGCAACAGGCATAGCTGACATGAACATGTTTGTGTTACACACTACCAAAAGTTACAGGTTGAAAGTATATTTTAAGTTATTCATTAGGTGCACACTTAAAAATGGAGAACTTTGCATTACAGTTGTAGGACTATTTTGACTCTAGATTTCTCATATGAAGTAACTAGGTGAAAGCATAGATCTTTTTTTTTAAGTTGCCGTGGCATGCATGTAGTTCTAGTTTCTTTTTGCTTAAAATGTTATCAAAGGACATTTATAAACAATTTGTAGTTTGAAAACTCTTTACAATCAAATCTTTAGGAAAATTTCATAGCCGCTAGAAGCTACAAAAAATTCATTAAAAATATCATTAAAATGGATGTTCATAATAACCATTGCCGAATGGAATTCTTTTATGCTTGGAAAGTGTCCTTAATCACTTAAGGACTTCTAATAGTGTGTGAATACAGTTGATTGCGTATATAGGTACCTAAAGTTGATAATTTACTGAATACTATTTTTTATGTGTGATCATAGCATTGCTGCATCATCTAATGAGAAATCACATAATTAATTCCCAAATATATGGGCACACATATATCATTGTAAATCCTCGTACCAGATAACATAATCTTAATATATTATATTAAGATTTTGTAACTTTCACATATATATAAGAATCAAATTGTGTACATAAAATATGGCAGAAATATGAATAGTGAATGATTTTTATGTTAAACTAATTATAAATTGTTGTTTTCTCCTTCATCTACTTGAAAATCATTTAAAATAGAAGTTAAAGATGTTGTATATAATGCACATAATAAAATATTTGAACAAAATAGTATAGTCCACTGAAACAAAATAATGAGCCTGACAGGAACATAATGTGTCTTAACCCCAGCTTTCAACCCTCTAGAGCTTATGGCACTTTTTAAAAACTTTAAGGAGTTTCTTAAAACATAGGAAAGATTCTTCATCTCATCTCTCATCTCATTCAGTTCTACAAACAAAGGATAACATTCACATGTTTACTAACAGCTTCCATATATCAATAAAAATTTAACAAGAAAATACCATGCCTTACACAATTATTGGGAGTTATTAAGATGCTAATAGCAGCATGGTAATTATTCACAATCCCCCACAAGGATAACACATCACTTGCAAAAGCTGAACTGATCTTTTGGCACTATCAAATGCTGCCTAATAAAAAAAAAAACTGAAATATCCAATAAAAACATTAAATAAGAAAAGACAAAAAGCAACTACTTTGTAAATAACAAGTGCCAGTTGAAGTTGCTACACTGAGGACTGGTACTAAGACCCTCAAGACAAACAAATGAGTTGGGTGAAATTAATTTTAGTGTGAGAGGCTGCAGTCCGGCTGCTTGATCTGTTACCTTCTACCAACGCTATACACTTATTGTAATCTTGTCTAAAATGCCGGAAGAAACCTTCTAATACCACCCATTTTGCTTTGAAAGATTTACCACAACTTCCAAGGGAAATATAAAAACATGTTGATATACCATATACCAGTTGAACAATTAGAAATGCTTGATTAGAAATCCTTGCCTTGTCGTGACGCGCCTTAGCTGATGCATTTACTCTTTGAAAATAATTTATGTTTTGTTATATAGGCTAGAAAACCAGAATGTGATTGGGTTACAAACAAATTGAAGGTGGGTTAACCCACCAATTTGTCCATAAATTTATGATGACAACAAGCTTGCTGAACCTAGATCCTTATTATTCATATTTATTGTTAAAGTAGCAACAGAAATATATGATACACCTTCGTCCTGGTGATGGACAACCAGTGCATCCCTTTTAACCCTTTGGGTATGGAATTGAACACTGACACAATGATTTGTGGTGTTATTCTTTTCCCCTGTAAAGTGATGTCAGTATTTAGTATTACTCTTGTGGAGCATCTTCCTATTTTATCCCAAAATCACCTGCTGCTGAGTATATCCTCACTTTATTTCTATCACTTGTCTATCTTGTGTGACCATCCTGCCTAGCCTGATACAAAAGTAGTATTAATTGAGTGTGTCTGCATGTTACACAGGCAGCGTATAGCAGAGGGCTGTATTGGCGCACTGTGAACAACAGCGATGGTAATGGAGGCGTCCCCGTCCCCGCAGAGCGTCGGTCGCGAGTTTGTGCGCCAGTACTACACGCTCCTGAACAAGGCGCCCGCCCACCTGCACAGGTACTAACTATTGACACTCATTATAACATAATGCTTGCTAATCTTGCTATAACACATACTTAGGTAGTCCGTGTACTGTGTGTGTACATGATTTTTTAAAGTTAATATTAATATAAATGAATATGATAGGGTAGTAACAGAAGCCTGTTAACAAAGTACAGTATTTTACTATGCCTGATTTGATAGATAAAATAATTAGCCTTCAAGTATCCCAGTTTATTTGAATATTATAAACACCTCCTACCACAAGTATATTTTTATTTTAAAGGAGAAGGTATTTACGTTAGATTAAAATTTAAAAGTATATATTAGATATTTTTTTTATTTGATGACGAAATAATCAGACCATTATTATGATTATTATAAAAATGTTATGATAATTTCGTCATCATAGGCGGACCTAGAACTATGGTAACATAATTATGTCGCCGAGCGTGTGGTGGATCATAGCTATCATCAACGCCCATCAGTAACTGCCAACTCAAAATTACTGCAAATACAATGATATAGAATCAGTCAATATATTTGTCAACACTGTCGACCGATGCGCCGTATACTCTACAACCATTCAATGTCGTATGATAAATTATTTTCTTAGAGCGAAATGGCCCGATCGATTTTTAATCTATTTAACCGCATAAGTGATTCGATCACAGGTTAAGCTATGCTTGACGCGGTTGGTCCGTAGATGGGTGACCATCTTTGTCATAGCGAGTTCCTCCGTGTTTCGGAAGGCACGTTAAATTGTGTGTCCCGGCTGTTCCTACATCTTTGACAGTCGTTATAGGTAGTCAGAAGCTTGAAAAAGTCTGACAGCCAGTCTAACCAAGGGGTATCGTGTTGCCCAGGTAACTGGGTTAAGGAGGTCAGATAGGCAGTCGCTCCTTGTAAAACACTGGTACTTAGCTGAAACCGGTTGGACTGGTAGCCGACCCCATGTGATATTTTGCAAATAAAATTAAAATTAAGATATGGAATAAAAATAAGTATGAGAGTTAAATAATAAATAAATGCAGATTCTACAACAACTACTCGTCGTTCGTGCATGGCGGGCTCGACGCGCCTAACCGTGAGACCCTGCCCGTCGTCGGTCAGAAGCAGATCCACAACCGCATACAGCAGCTCAACTTCCGCGACTGCCATGCCAAGATCAGCCAGGTAACACCCAGCATTATTATGATATAGTGCAATCAAATGAAGTACTGTAGCCATTACTATTGCTGTGCAGTTGTCTTAGTATTTAAAACTTAGGACATGCATACGAAATTTCAAGGATTTAATTCGTATAATGGTTTTATTTTTACTATGCACTAGCTGTGCCCCGCGATTTTACCCACGTGAGTACGTAGGGTACCTTGTTCCAGCTGCTTTTACATTATTGGGGGCGGCGATGGATCTAACAATTCACTATCGTAACAAAAGCCAAGTTTACTTAATATGGTGGTTAAATATTCTTAAACTTTCTAATTTCCCGCTCAATTTGACAATTTTTTCATAAGAACCTTTTCGTTTCAATAATTAATTTAAAACGTGTTCGGTCCGTCAGGTGGACGCGCAAGCGACGCTGGGCAACGGAGTAGTCGTGCAGGTGACAGGCGAGCTGTCCAACGGCGGCGCGCCCATGCGGCGGTTCACGCAGACCTTCGTGCTGGCCGCGCAGTCGCCCAAGAAGTACTACGTGCATAACGACATCTTCCGCTACCAGGTACCGGCCGCCTTGCAGCTCATGTCTCAATTGTACTGGTTTTATTACATAGCTATTTATTATTTAGTGTAAACCTATGAAAAATTTGAACTTAGGTGTTCTGGAATCATGTCTAAAACCCCTGGACCACGGGATCGGTATGACGTTCCTTCCACCCTATATATCTATAACATAGTGTGGAAACCAATGCTCAAAAACTCCTCTATACGAGAAGAGGCTCATGCTCAACAGTTGGATGTTTGCAGTATGATTATTATTATGTATCCAACTGTAAACGTGGAAGTTTGTTTGTATGACTGGCTGTCGTACACTTTCGCGCTAAAGCCTGATGTTAAGCGTGAGTAACCTGGATTAATAAGTAATGAATTCGGTATAAGAATATATTGAGAGTATCTGTCGGTGTGTGCAGGACATCGTGTTCTCGGACGAGGAGGGCTCGGGCTCGGGGCGCTCGGAGGGCGAGGAGGAGGAGGCTGGCGGCGCGGGCGCGGCGGGCGCGTACTTCCCGCCGCCGCCGCCCGCGTCCGCCTTCCCGCCCGCCAGCTTCCCCGCGCCGCCCGCGCCGCCGCAGGCCGCGCCGCTGGCCCCGCTGGCGCCGCTGGCCCCGCTGGCGCCGCACGTCAACGGCCACCCGCAGCCGCACGACCACCTCGTGGCCGCGCTGCAGGGTCAGTGTCTGCCCGCTACACATTACCTAATCCCCAGCACAAAGAGGGGTGTTATATGTGCGAGGGTTCTTCATGTTTAATAAAAATTGGTCGAGCCATTTTAAAGTTCTATGGGATTCTATGTTCGAGTTTTGACCATTTGTGCTCAAATAATGAAAGTCGATCAATTCAGTTATGAAGTTTAGTCGAGTTATAGGTCGCACCGTGTGTCGTCGTGCCTAACGCGTCGCGTGTGCAGGCGCGGCGCTGGCGGGCGAGGAGGCGGAGAGCGCGTCGCCGCCGCCGCCGGGCGAGCCCGAGCCCGCGCCCGCGCCCGAGCGCGAGCCCGAGCTCGAGCACGAGCCCGAGCCCGAGCACGAGCCGCCGCAGCACCCGCCGCATCCGCGTCAGTATTCTTACGAACACGCTTAAGTAGTCCCTCATGTAGATGAATAACTAAGGATGCGTATTTTATCGTGCGTTCATGCGTTGCGTCACTTCTGTGTACACATTTTGTCAAGTTGTTACGTTCAGAAACCCCACAACAAAAGTCCTTCCTCCCGGACTTTAAAGCAGTTAATCTCTGTTTTCTATTGATCATAATATAACAGTAGACATATTATTCTAATATTTTTGTAATAACCCAGCAGATGTACTTAGATTTAAGTTGTTATTCTCATTTTCGTAATCGTGCCTGCTGCTGATCGATGAGCTAGGCATTGGAGCAGGTGTGATAGGTAGTGTGGTTACAGCGGCGGCCCCCGAGCCCAAGACGTACGCCAACCTGCTGAAGTCGGGGTCGGGCGGGCTGCGCGGGTCGCCGCCGGCGGGCGCGCCCCCCGCGCCCCCCGCGCCGGGCGCCGCGCCGCCGGCCGCCGCGCCGCACGAGCCGCGGCCGCGCCCGCCGCGCGCGCCGCACGCGCTGCACGCGCCGCACGCGCCGCACGCCCCGCACGCGCCGCACGCGCAGCCGCCGCCAGGTAACGTGACCGCCCCGCCTCTATAACTCGTCTTTTTTTACCAACATTATAACAATCTATACTTCAAATTTTAAACTTGAAATGTTTGTTTTAATTATCTAATTTTTTGATAACTTAAGTTTTTTCTTTTTCTACGGATTTTTTCCTATTACGATCGATGCTTACGTTTCGTGCGCTGCTAAACGGTTAAAGTTTCGCCAATATTATGTTTGGTGGAATTATTCCCTTTTAAAGTTTTAAAAAAGTTCGCAACTGTGCGATGTATTATTTGCGAAGGCGTTTCCATAAACATCAAATGAAAATAACTACGTTTTCTTTTATTAATCGCTAATTTAATATACCATATGCTAAAAATATAACTGGTAACACAATAATAATAATAACTGCGTCGTAAACAGAATTTGCCTTGAGTGTATCGGCTGTAGAAAATAGTAATAATAGTGATGTACTGGGTCGCAGCGGAGGGCGGGCGGCGCTACTCGGACGCGCAGCAGCTGTTCCTGGGCAACCTGCCGCACTGCGCCACGGAGGAGGAGCTGCGCGCGCTGTTCGGGCGCTTCGGGCCCGTGGCCGAGCTGCGCGTGCACAGCAAGCCCGCCGCGCCCGGCGCGCCGCGACACCCCAACTACGGGTTCATCACCTACGAGACCTCGCAGGCCGCGCACGACTGCCTCAACGCTGCCGTCAGTACACCCACTTATTATTACTTTATCAGGCTATTTATTATGAAGCGTATACTATTCTCTAGGTTAAACATTTCAAATACTAGTTATCTATGAATTCGCTTATTTAATGACGCACTTTAAAGCTAAGGAAGTTTTTACCCAAAATAAGAGCTGAAAGTATATTTAATGGTACTGCCGATGACAAAATTGTGAATTGATCAATTCATAAAGTTAATAATTTCAACCAAGTTTCACAAAAACAAAGGATATAATCATGTCTACTGAAATGCAATAACAAAGTGCTCACCCGTCGTCCGTTTTGTAAGTTGACATAAGACGTGTGGTTGCAGCCGCTGTACTTCCCGGCCGACAACGCGGACGGCGTGAAGCTGAACGTGGAGGAGAAGAAGACGCGCGGGCGCGAGCCCCCGCGGCGGCGCCCGCTGTCGGGCCACCGCCAGGCCTTCGCGCCGCGGCCCGCCTACCGCCGCTAGCCGCCCGCCCGCCACATTCATTACTATATACAATTTTGTCTTCACTTATGTAAGATATGCTAAGCTTCTATAATGTGTTTCGTTTAATTTCGATATTGAAATGTGAATTTAAGTTAATTTGTGCGGTGTGTAGGTCTGGTACGGCACTCCCGCCGGTACCGACGTTCGCTCCCGGCCGATGCAGTTCGTCGGTCGTTGTACTTGTCAATATGCATAATCGTAATGTCGCTGGGTCCCGACCCCTAGTAGCGGGCCCCGGCTCCTAGTAGCGGGCCCCGGCCCGGCGCCACCCTGCCGCCCGGCGACGTCGTCACATGTAGTCGGCTACTTTTGGCGACCGTTGTCGCAACTCATCCGTAGGCCGCAAGTCAGCTCGGCCCGGACCGGGCCCTCGCCCTTCCCGTCAAATTTAGAGTTAGGCGCAGTAGTGCTAGGTATTTATTGGTGGGCCGGGCCGTCGGCCGAAGCAACGATCGAATTTCGTTTAAAGTTAGTTAGTAGCCGCCGCGCCCGCACACCCCTCGAGCAGGCGCGACTCTGAAACGGTAAATAGAAAACATGAGTGTAAATAGTTGTTAGGTTTATGTTGGGCGGGGCCGGCCCGCTGCTCCGGCCCCGCCGCCTCGCCGTCTTGGGAAAATAATAAATTCTAGACTAGCTCCCAAATATCTTTCCAGAAATTATAAATAACGTATTTTGTATTTAAAACTAAAATGTTATGTGTCGATTCGCAAAAAAACGATATTGATGCAAATGTTCTTATGCATTTACTTAGGTCTGTATTGAAGTAATTATGTGTCGGATGCCGGGAGCGCAGTAGCGGGCCCGGGCGCGCCCTCCGCCGCCGACAGTACCGCACTAAACATGAATTGGTACTGCTATGAGTTTTGTGATTGTCGACGATCTCCACTACTGCGTGCCAGCATCGCTAACGAATTGAAACTGTATTATATTCTAATATTATTAATATTAGTTAAAAAAAAAGAAACTAAAAAAAATGGCAGTCACTGTATTTTTTATTTAGTTTTTGATCGTTTTTTTAACTGTACTACTAATACGTCGTAAGTACATTGTTTTTCTATTGAGTTGTGAAGCACGCGGTTTCACCGCGGACTGTGCAAAATTTCGTGTACTTATTTATTGTAAATAATGTTGGAGAGCTCGTGTGACTAGCGGAGCAGGCCCCGTCCGCCGCTTGCAGCGTGACCAGCCGCGCGGTCCCTCGCCACCACTCACCAATACTCAGTATGTTTACTCCTCTTGCATTAACTGTGTATAACGTTAAATGCAGACGAACCGTTGTCTCTATGCCCCTTATTATATGTATATTACAGAGTGCTAGTCACTGCTGCAATGCGGACGGACTGCGGACCTTGTTCATGCTTTCCTAGGACACAGACTTGGCATCCAAACTGATAGCTACTAGAGTAGTAGGTCGCCTGATCGACCCTTCGCTACCGACTCCACAATCTATCGCGGAGTTGTCGTGACGCAAGTCAAACTCACCGATACGTGATGAAATCATGAAACATGGTACTCACGGTTCAATTCAAAACCTCATAATCATGAAACAAGAAACACGATCTGAATATTGCAATGGTATACTTCCCTTAATTAATACCTTTAAACTAAAATCAATTACAATAGACAGTTGAAACCTAAGTTCACGATTTCACGCGTATCTGTACAACGTAACTATGTAACCGTAAATACCGTAGCGACACACTGCGCAGGCGGGCGCGCGCGCGACCGGCTCGCCCATAATATGCCGCGGTGTTATCTAACTTGCGAAAAAGTCACTGTGACAGCGATATCGAGTTGCTTTTGCGAAGTAGATAACACTGCCGACTGTGTGGCCATCATCGCAATCTTAACGCTTCCTGCTGTTAAGTTCGCAGCAAAAACAAATAGTGGGTATCATCGCTAATTATACTCCACTTGTTTAGTTACTCAAAAAAGGGTAAGCAATCTTAAGATTAAAATGTGACTAAAAAACCAATGTAAAAAGACAGTTAAAATTACGAAATCAAATATACTTCTGAAATATATTTCAGTGGTATGTGCTTACATAACAGACACTCCAAGATTGTTGTTTACTTATTTTTCCGTACCTAAAGAAGTAGAGTTGGTGCGAGAGGTCGCGCCGCGCTTGCCTGGCATTTAACCGATGTCACTCAGAGTGGGCAGGCCCGCTCCTATTTTCCATTACTTTACTCGGTGAACGTTGACCTTACACCTGCGAAAATGACAATGACAAATTATTCGTTTACCAGCGTTTGCTAGTAAAGATTATAACACATCTTGTAAACAAAATTCAGACTCCACGCGGACACGAAACTAGTGTATAGAACGACAATCATGTAATATTGTATCATAAACGGATATTTAGTATTATTACTGACGGTGTACGATCATCCCGTTTTTAGTCGAAATTTTGAGAACTTAATAATTTAGGTATCGAACATGTGTGTTTCCATCTTGACGACTACATACTTGGTTGTGACACGCACCCTTGCTCGCAACTGGTCGCACTGTTTGATCGTGCTAATATGGAGCGGGATGGTGTTGTGTTTATACCACGCGCTGAAGTAGTGTGGATGCTTCCCCCTGGCCTGTGCGGCTGCAGCAGCGCGTGGAGTCTGTGTTTGTGAGGCAGGCGAGCAGTGATGTACCGCGCGCGGCGGGCGCCGGCCGCCACGCGCCGCGCCGCCGCGCTGCCCTCTCTAATAGAGATGTACTTTTTGTAACAAGCCAAGACTTTTATTTCTAAATCCTACATTATACTACTTTCCCCAATCCTATTTTAGAAGCAGTTTCACTTTACGAGTACGTAGCCAGCTCCTTACTGTCACTTACGGTACAAATTATACAACACTCATTTAAGTTACATTCTCAAAATTAAATCTATCAGATAAAAGAAAAACTACTGTCAACAAGATTTAACAAACACGTAACGTATTGATATTTCACTACTTGCTGTGACTGTCCTGTGACTGGTCTAATATTATTATAGGCCACACACTTGAGGTTTTGATAGATGTCCTATAAGGGGGTTAGATAAACGTGAAGTTATTAGACTTTAAATCATTTATTGATGCATTTTTTGTTACACATAAAATAAATAGAAACGAAAACCATAATTGTCACGGGAAGTGTCCACAAGACGCTTTTCTAGATCTTTAAAAAACTATGGGCCACTAAGGAACTAAAGTTTCGAACCCAAACGGCACAAAGAAGTACCTAACTACCAACTAGAGTACTATATTTCCGCCGTTTAGCAGCCGCGGCATTAGCGCCAGCTCAGCACGACGAGCCGGGAAGATGAGATTGGGCAAGAGTACAGACAGTGGAAGGATTTCAAAAGTAGAAAACATTTTTTCCTGAACTACTCTGCAGACTGGCTCGTCCCTCAGTTTCTGGGACGATGGGCGTCGAGACGACTCTCCAGACATCACACAATACGTGAAAAGGTCTATCCGAAATACCTTCAAATTTTTAAAGAAATCTACGTCATTAGAAGGCAAAGAGAAATGTCATCAACAATTTTAGTTGTCGGAGCTATGGCATTAAATTTTGGAACTATATTGTTCTTCTGTAACATAAGGAAAGTTAGCATTTTCGAAGGTATAATATATTTTTTAAAGATTTTCTGAAACTATCTAGTAAGTCACTTCCAAGGGTCCCATATCGTGTAACCAAACATTAAATTTAGGATATAGCAGCTGAGTAATCTGATAAATTTCGCTAAACTGAATATCAAGAGAATCCCTTATTGACAGCCAACAGCGGATTCCAACGCAACGGGCTGTCGCGATATAATAATTAATTTTGAACGATATCTTAAACATGGCCGGCTGGCAGAGCCTAAGTATGAAATATATTTAGGCTCTGCCAGCAGGGTATCCTTGTTAACTGAATTAAAAAATGATGTCCTCCAGGACGACCTCTATGCCAGAATTTAGAAAAAAGTCGAAAACGCGTGTACTTTTATAAGTCTTGAAGCCCACTTTGTAAGGAGTACTTAAGTAGCAGGGAAAGGTCGCATGGTTATTTTTAACTAAACTGCATTAGATCCCGCTCCTGAGTGACGCCCCCTATACCTACACAGCTCAGTCTTCTGCAATTTGCGGTCACGAAAAATGATAAATTCCACTAAAATGAAGCAGTCATCGAGGAAGTTATTTTTACTGTCTACAGTAGGTACAATACACAAGGTGAACTAAAATGAAATAAATTTAAGCTAAACAAACGTCAACACCAAATAGGTAGTGTAGTGCAATGCAGTCACAAATTACTTATATTATGTAGTGATGTGCAGAGACTTAAATCAGAAGACGGAGTCAAATTGGTGAGCAAAGATGCTCACCACAAAAGCTCGGCTCGGCCACAAAAATGTCACAAAGATAAGGTTTTTATGGTGACTAGTAGGGATTGGTGTAGTATGTTTTGACTGTACAAGATGGTAAGCGAAAATTAGGATTAAGGACCTATGTGTATCTGTGGGGTGTGTAGGTGCCATGTCTATTTTGTTGCCTAAAAGGACAACAGCAAATTACAATTTTATTTTGAAAACAGATTAACTTTGACACTATGCGCATTCTCCAAGCATTTTGTCAACACAATAATTGGAAATTCATTGTATCGACAGTGAGTGCTCTGCCCCATACTGAATAGTGTAATTTTAATCCAATTCTTATTGATTCTTCGGCAATTATATATAGTGGAATTGAGGCCCTTCTTCTGTACCCAACCAATTATGGAAATACTTAAACATTGTGGTGACTGTCATACAAAAACGTCGATATCATTGCGGAGAGTCGCGCTTCTAGAGAGTGAATGCTGAATAGTGGGTGGTGGTTGACGTTTTTACGGTCCACTCATCATTTGCCTAGCTTTTACACAATCATGTCGGGAAACATATATTGCCGTACTCTAATTTCAGCCTAACCAGATGCAGCTAAGCACTAGTGTTTTATATAAGGAGCCGCCTATCTGTCCTCCTAAATAAACTATCTATCCAGGGACCGACGATAAGGGTACTTAACTTGTGATTGATCAACCAATGCAGTAGTAACTTACCACGAGCTCCTACAGTAGTTCCTCGATACCCCTTGGTTAGACTGGTTGTCAGACTTTCAAGCTTCTGACTACTTGTAACGACTGTCAAAGATGTAGGAATTGTTATTCCTACATCTATCTACCCACGTCGGGAGTAGTCGGGACCCACAATTTAACGTGCCTTCCGACCAGGGCCGGATTTAGGGGCCCAGGGCCCCGAGGCCTGAGGCAACAAAGGAGTGGGGGCCCCAATATCGAGCTTTTTTTTTAGATGCCTACTTTGGTGGTGGGCCCCTGGTCATGGAGAGCCCCTAGGCACTGGCCTAAAGTGCCTTATGGATAATACGGCACTGCTTACGACATCACTATAATAGAGTAAAATATTCGGCATAATTAATTCATAGGATTTGTACTTTATTTTGGTATGAACGCGGCGGTATTTTCCTTTTATAAGAACTGCTGGTATCAGTAGGTTGGTAGTTAATCTGTGTGGAGTGGATCCACTGCAGGAACTTGCTGCGTAGAGCCACGGTTTGCCCGCCTGAATGGGGATGCGCCTGCGCCGCCGCGGCATGCCACAAGCCAGTCGGCCGCGCGCTCTAACACGCGGAGGACGCTTACTACCGTAACACAGGATAATACGGTAAGTCTTGAATATTCTAACTAAAACCTATCAATATGAAATAATACTTCCAATATAATTATTCCGGTGTGCCAATGAAATAAAACCAAAATAACTAAATGTAACAAATAATAATTATTTAATTATCTACCTACTAAGCTATAACTTTCATGCTAGCAAAGCTCTTTCAGTGCCTTATTCTCTTAGGATTTAAAGTCTGATTTCAGTTTTTTAAACTTCAGTTGTACTCGTAAAGCATTATATTTGACTCGATAAAACTGAGGAAATATACGCGGTCTAAATACATAGTTTGATTTACGAAAACTACTTTTTTTCGTAACCATGGAGCCTGTACACGGCGTGCCGTGGTTAAAGGAATCGATGATTTTGCGAGTCTGAAACTGGTTTTGAAATTTGATGCTCATTTAATTTTCTGGTCAATAGATATAGGTCTTTCTTGGTGGATATTTTGAATCTGTGCTATTGGAGTATTCTTATTTTATAATGAGTCCTTACTATTGTAAGGCTTAGGAATGAAAACGTGTGTAAACTGAATTCTAGTGGAATTCAAAAAAAAAATTGTGTTAGATAAAGGCATGTGTACCTATAAGAAGACAGAACACATCTTTATGGACTATCTATAATATCTATCGACTACTTCAAAATACTTATCCACCAAACTGACAAAAGAAACGCTAGGGTTTGACTAGCTATTATTTATAATACTTAGATAGAATACGTTGACCGGCAAGTAGGCTAGGTTCCTAGAATCAGGTCAGTGTTCAAGTGATCAAATTCTTTAGTACAAAAAAGTTCAGAAACATTATTATCACATATTATTCTTAATAACTAGCTGTCCCGGCGAACTACGTACCGCCTAACAGACGATGATAACAATGCAAACATATGTTTATTTTTATAACTTTTCTATGTTATTACCGTTCAAACCTTTCGTGGACTTCCACAAACATTTCAAGACTAAAATAAGCCAAATCGTTTTAGCCGTTCTCGAGTTTTAGCGAGACTAACGAACAGCAATTCATTTTTATATAAATAGAGAAGAAGAGCATCATGCTAAGCTAACTGTAGATCATAATTCTGTTTATTTTAAATAATTACAAGAAAAAGCCTCTCTCATGAAGCCTGCTAAAGCCTGCTCTATCCGTCAGAGTAGGTACAGCAGCGTGGCGGTTGTTTACAATTCTGTCCTCTTCAGAAACATTTAAACTTTGAACAAGCAGAAGGCACTAAGCATTATATTAATTAATCATTTATTCAATTATATTCGCAATAATATTGAAGGTGGCAGTTTTGGAGGTAACTGAGAGGCCTGACACCTGACACCCTGGTCCAATAAATGAGAAACGCGTCACCGCATCGCTTAGCTCTTCAATACTTAGCACCTTTTAACTGTGTTACT
Source organism: Trichoplusia ni (assembly GCF_003590095.1). Classification (NCBI taxonomy): domain Eukaryota; kingdom Metazoa; phylum Arthropoda; class Insecta; order Lepidoptera; family Noctuidae; genus Trichoplusia; species Trichoplusia ni. Next base: position 16,974,044 of record NC_039481.1, on the reverse strand, counting down.
TATCACGATTATTATCATTGGTTGACCACTAAAAGTCCATACTTACATAATTTACATTAATCTTTACATTGCATTGCATAGCTACCTAACGCCTAGGTCTCTATGAGGGCACGATACATGAAATAGGTAGTAATAATTTATAAGATCATGTATCAAACATGTTGTTTATAATGTTGCATCAAGAGATGATGTAGTGTATGCTCATAACGCAGCATCAGTCACCGAGCCCGTCGCTCATTCGAAAACATTTCTCTGTTACACATTCATATTATTAATATGATGATGAGCAGTTTGTTGACAAACAAATGTGTTACGTTGCTAAAGAATTTCATAAGCGTTTGTTATAATAAGGCATCAATCAGCTGGCATCGTCACTTCGGCGGCTGGATGACAATGCCAGAACAATGTTACCTACCTGTAGTAGGTATGTTTCCCGATCCTTAAATCAATTGAGATAGATATTCATTTGTATAGACCGCAAGAAGAAGTTGTTTTCGCGTTCAATACTTTATTGTTGTATTGTTTTTACTACATTCAGTCCGCGGTTTAGAAGTTCTTTTGAGAGATTACTTTTACCGCAACAAATTTGAAGTTCAGTTTTCGTATTTTTTCTATCAAGTGCGTTAACTATTGTGTGGTCTTACTACATGCGTTATCTATAAACCCAATAAAATACTTATGACCATTTCAATCGTTGATTATCCTCAATTTTTTATTGGACAGCGTTATAGAGTTTGTTTTTACCCTTTACAGACCGAACATTAAAAACGAGCAGTATTTTATTTAGTCTAAAATTATTTTGATACATTAAAGCAATTGAAAAATGTTCCAGCATCAAATAGAATGGTCAGTAGCGTAGCTACTGTTCATCATTTCATGAAAAATTGAAAAAAGAGCTGTAGCATAATTTTCTATGCAGGTACTAAATAACTCAACAAAAAGTGTCAACATGCCTTATGAGTTTTAAAAGCGCAAAAAAGTAGAATCTGCTTCGATTTAGTTTACATATGATAATGCTGGCTGCGTGCGTGTCACAAAAAGCGCGGTTATCTGGCAGGGTCGTGTGACGCGCGCTATCAGCGGACACAGGCTCCGAGCTTCCGTCCGCGCGCCACCACCACCGCGACCGCTCACTCTGACCCACTTAAGTGTTTTTGCAAATATTAAACAAAGGATTTGTCACGACTCTTTAATCGGGCCTACGAACGATTTTTTTAAACCATTTTAAACCTCCGCGAACCGTTGCGTTCATCCTGGACACTAGCACCTAGACAATGAATGTCTATGAGAGAAACAAACATTTCGAAAATACCACTTCTCAGCATGGCATGGGCATAAACCTTAAAAAAAATGATATTTGTATGCTCAGAGTAACAGGTTCGAAACCTCTGCGACTTTCAAATTTTAAATTGAACACTTTAAATACCATGCTAGTTCCTAAGACTCCACGGTGACATGACACTGCTCCGTGGTGCTGCCATCTGACGGTAAGCAGGCCGCGCTGCCGGCGACACACTTCCAACAAGGTTGGGAGGCTATCGCTCACAGATAATACAAGTTCAAAAATATTGATGACACCCCACTAATTAAAAATTGTTGTTGAAACGAGAATTGGGTCTCAATAAATTGATAATGTTTTTCTTATGATTTCGTATCTAGTCTAGTTGTTAAACTTTTTATGGTATTAGTTTTACCTCGCAAGTTACTTGTAATATTACCTACTCAGAGTAGTACTCCCACCTAGGACGGCTAGCTCCGGAGCGCGCACATCTGCGCATGCGCGCCTGTGAATCTCATTAAATCGCAGCAGTCAGCTCCGAGCTCACCAGAGTCTGGATTATAGCTTATGAATGAATGGAAATTGGATTAAATTGGCACTATTCGTATTGTTCGAAACATTTTACAGTGAGAAAATCATTTTCAGCACAGCATAAGCGACCTTAATAAGTCGTTGTATTACGTGGATCATCAAAACAAGTTCTAGTCCGACTGTATCGATAGTTGAGAACCTGCCATTCTCTACGAGGTGCTGGCGGGGATCGCACCCGTGACGTGTCGCGAGAGGGGCTTTGTCGTGGTGCTCACAAAAATTCGGCCCATGTAATCGAATACATTCAAGGAAATGAATAATGTCTATTAACTATGTAACGTTGTTATAATTTCATGACTTTTTTTGGGAATGTTGGGAAGTTTTATCCTTAATTTTGAAGAACACCATGTAATATAGGGGCATGTATGTCGGAGCAGGCCGCGTGTCCCAGCGAGCGCGGCGCCGCGGCGTGCAGCGTGCACCGGCCGCGTGACGCGCGCGCTGCCCGACTTCCCGAACTAGGTCAATGAAAACAAATAGGCTGCGATTGAACCGCCGATCAATTCCAGAATACTCATGTCATCACACCCAAATGAGTAGGCATCGTGTAGCACGTGTGCGCTTACATAACTAATGCTCCGTGAACACTAAGTACGGCACGAGAGACACCACTCGTGCCAGCGCCCAGCAGGTACCCTGGTTGGGGAATTAATAATAAAGAAGTAATATGCACGCTCACTTTTATTAATATTATAATTAGTCTTTATTTATACATTCCTTAGAACAAATACCTAAGTAATTAATTTTGTCTGATAACACTGATTAATACCAATTTTTAAGAATCAGCAGCTTGAGAAAACTTCTTTTAAGTATCTACTCGCTATCTTCAACTTCCTTTGCACAAAACCGCGTTGATAAATCAACAATGAATTCTTTTTCAATTTCCAAATGTAATTCTGTAGAGAAACACACTCTGCTTGTCGTGCCTGACCCTTGTTTGGGTGGTCACGAGTGCAAGCGATGACGTCACGCGCTGTACATCATCAATTGTTTCTCGAATGTTCTTTTAATGCCTGTCGCCCTAAGAAATTGAAAGCCTGTGTCATGCATTGGCACCCAGAGTCAGAACAAGCAACCATTTCTTACGTCCTCCTTTAAAGCCGTCCTTGATGTTCCGTTCCGAGCCGCCATAAATGTTTTTATTAGTAATGCATTGCATGCAGCGATCGGGTTTCATCCTAAGTCGGTTACTGTAAACAATAAAATGTAGCACCAGCACAATATATATGCTTATCGAAGTGTTTCGACATCCTCAGGGCTGGCCGGCCGCCAGTTTAGTGCGTGTTTTAGGATTGAAGTTTCAGTTTTCAAACTTTTTTATTCATAGACAAATGCTGCGATTTTTTTTTACATAGAAGTAAAATTCATAACTTGTAATCAATGGTTGTAGTCACGGCAGCTTATGTCGATTTCTATTGCAAACTGTAGCTGAAAACCTGAATATTTTCTGACAAGGAACAGCCCTAGCGACACGAGTAAACGTAGAGCTGCAGGTCTGAATAGCGATCTCAATTCTTAGAACAAGCGACGAACGAGCTCGTAAAAACTGTGGCTCGTTTGTAGGCACAGGCAGATGTGTGGATGGCGTCACCGGACGACACATAGTATCCACGTTATAATAAAACATTCATGTTACTAAGATAACTCATATCGTTGTTCAGTTGAAATGAATTATATTTTTAAATAACCTGGCCTTTGGGTTATCGCGTTAAAAACAATGTGCGCAAATTAATTTGCTCCGTAACGTTATAATATTGAAGCGGAAGCTAAAGTATGTCATAAGCAATAATACCTTGAGTATTCATGTTAGTAAGCAACGTATACCACGTTAGACTAATAAGATAAATAGAAAAAAGAGATTTTAATTTTGGAACTGAAAACGCCAGCTACTAGCTGATATGGCCCCCTGGCACACACTCAATACTAACGGACTCATAATGAATTTTTCTAGTGTGGTGCAAAAGTTAACGAATTTAACCCACGCTGAGGAAAACCAGAACAGGCATATGCGACCAGAATGTCACCAGCTAAAAATCCCCCGGTTCCGTCTTTGCCTTTGTCAGACGATAAGGACTTTCTCGTCACTCTTTGGCAGAGCCTGACCCGTACATAAATCCAAGTAAAAAATGCTCAGTTTTTTTAAAACACCGTTTCTGTAGCTTTAATTAATCTAATCCTTGTATCGGCGGGGTTTCACAATCATTCAAATCACACACCAGCGCAAAGATACCCAGACTCAAACTAGTATTTATGGGTCACACAAAAGCTTGTCCTGCGCGGAGATCGAACCCGCGACACTTCGCACTTAGTGGCTTTAGCGGGGTCACCTCGACCTCGGAGCTATCCATGCAAACAATATTGGCCTAGCTAAAATCCTTTTTTCATGATCATCCCCTTATGATCACTTCGTTACCCGATATCTTACTTCGTCAAGGGTATTAGTACTAGAAATGAATATCCTGTCAAATAAAAAGATTATGAAATTTGGCAAGAAGCAATATCTTGGATCCGCTTTCTTTAAGAGAGTCGTTTGTAAGCAGTCCATTTCCAAGCACAGAAGCGGTTGACCGAATACTGTTTAAACGCGTATAAATTCATGAAGTGTTATATTTCTGTGCGATAAGATGGCGGAGTATAGTAGAATGAGGGCTCGCGCACGCGCGCGCCGTGTCCCGGCCGCCGCTCGCGGGGTGCGTTGCCCTCTCGCCTCGCCCTCGGCTGTGCCGTTGACATCGTGAACCTGTCGGTCCCCGGGTTGCCATAAGTCTAAAATCCAATATTTATCTTCTATTTATTTTCGATTTTTCACCATCCCTCTGTTTTAGACCCTGCCAGGACGACCGTAAACAAAACAAACGTTACGGATTTTACTGGCTAACCGCAATGTTTTCAAAATATTTCTAGTCACTCTTAATTATGCATATGAATTCTAAAACAAGTTATTTACACATTAAAATAGGTATGTATAGAAGTTTGCTGAAGAATATGAATTAGGAAGAAATCAATACAAATTATAAATATCTACCCAATTCGATTTCTATAATTTCCTGACTTTCGTAATTTTTTTGCTAAATAACTGAAATAAAAACACGAGATAATCTCGGACAAACATACATACAAACAATCAAACCTTCTTTTTTTGAAGTCGCTTAAAAAAAGGTTAAACTAATTTGGTCTTTTTTATGATTAATACCGTCTGCATTGAATACCATGCTGATTTAACCTAATTTCATTGAGATTTCTAATAATCTCATCGCCTGTAGCAGGTACAACGTTCTATCGATAGATATGAACTAGATGAAAACTATTGGGCAATCACTTTTACTGTAAAACTTAAAAACCAGTAAAGAAGAATGACCTAGAAGAATATTAAAACCAAATTGGAACACTAGCCAGGCAAAGGGCGAAATCTAACGAATGACGGGCAAAGCCGCGCAGGATGCACGTTTAAATAAGAACCTGCGCGCTGTGGAAATAGGTCACGTAATAATACCGGGTAGTGAGCGCGCGAGCTATTTGCACGAACGGTCCGCCGCCGCGCCGCCGTTAACCCGGAAAGCCAGGGATGTGTCGAGACGAGCACACACGCAGCTTGTACCAGAGTATTAGTTAGCTGTATGTCATTACAATCGATACCGCGCGGCGTGGACTTTATAAGGTAACCAGTATCTACGTGCAACAAGCCTACCGTGAAAAATTCTTTCTCTCTCACCAAAATCATATTGGACCATATTTTTACTGTCCGTAACTATAACATTAAAATATAATAAAAGGCATCATAATGTTTTGTTGCCACACCTATCCCGTCACATTCACTAACTGGCACAGCTAATTCCGGCAAACTGTAATATTAATAAGTTATGATTTGAATTTATGAGTTCACCAGAATAGCGAGCACAAGTCAGTGGCGTCATATACTTGTTGGGTTTTCTGAATCACCAGATATAGAGAGTGATGAGTGTTGCACTTGCAGGAGCTGAACATGAGGGGTCTGTTACTGCTGGCCCTAGCGGTCGCTGTGCTGTGCACCGTCGACGCGGAGGTAACTGCAGCCACACTAAGAGCTAACGACTCAATTATTAAGATACCTCGTTTGTGAAAATAAATTTAAATACGTGATGTTGGTGGTTGTCAGCGTCACCGGCGGCGACACCGGCGCCTGCGCACCACGAGCACCGAGCGACCCACGCAGCCCGAGCTGGCGGCGCCCGTGCGCGAGGACTCGGAGGCCGAGCACCTCGAGCTGGGCATGGCCGAGAGACTCGACGAGAGGCGCTTCCAGGTCACCTGTACAACACTTCCTATGCACAATCACTTGTGTCTGTTCACTTATTCTACAAGATAACGAAAAGGAAACATTTCTGAACAACCTATTATTGCAGGAGGCTGAGAGATCCCGCGTTAACGAAATCCTGAACGAAGCGTCGCACGAGGGCGGCGGTGAAAACGAAGTACTCGTTGATGGTAATTGCTCCTCATGCTCCACACATTCATGAATTAATCTTTGGTGTCTGACTGTACCCTGGTGTTGGCAGACCCGTGCCTGAAGGTGCACTGCAGCGCGGGCCGCGTGTGCGAGATCGACGAGCACGGCGACGCCGTCTGCAACTGCATCAAGGAGTGCCCCTACGAGACCGACTCGCGTCGCAAGGTAAGGCACCCACACCTCAACATTGCCAGACAAGTGCGGACAACCTTACATTAAGCGATATCCTCGCCCCCGCACAACCCTACACTTGCACGCGATGATACAACAACCTAGAGTACACACGCCTGAAGTCCACCTTCCATTAAATTCGTACCCGTAACATGAATGAACCAGTTTTTTTTCTGTCAAAGTCGGCGTCCATAGGTCAACATAGAGTAATTAGGAGTCTGGTGGTATCTAAACAATCGCAAGTCCGAAGATATCCGGTATCAAATCCCGTTCCGGCACGAGATGATAGTCAACATGACGCATTAATTTGATACATGATAAATATTGGTGCTGTTTTCGCGATTCACATTGATAACAGGAGTGTCGATAAAAATCTCGATAAGAAGAGCACCGCACCATCTTATTGGTTATATTTCGATCTAATTTTAATTTTTCATTAAAAAAAGGTGTTATTAAATTAATCTCGGCTGCTAACTGGAATCGTGGACATTGCCTGTGGTATTACTACTTATTACAAATAAACTCGTAAACAAAGTATGACCACTACTTACGTTTAAAACAAAACAGAATCAAGAAGAAGATGCTCGCCTTGTTTTGTACCGATGTTTTATAGGAAGTGTAAGACTATTTTAGGAAGATAAACACGTTACAGTTGCAACATTCCTATTCTTTGTTCTATTGTTTGTAATTAAAATTTGTTTCATGAAATCATCCTGTTGACAACTTGTGTGTGTGACGTGTGTGCTGATGTTGTAGGTGTGCACCAACCACAACGAGACGTGGACGTCGGATTGCGAGGTGTACCAGCAGCGCTGCCTGTGCCTGGACGGGTCCGAGCTATGCCGCGGGCCGCAATACCACCACGTGCAGATCGAGTACTACGGCATGTGCCGCGAGATGCCCGAGTGTAACGAAAACGAAATGCTGGACTTCCCGCGCCGCATGCGGGACTGGTTGTTCAACATAATGCGCGACATGGCCGAAAGGCGCGAGCTCACGCCGCACTACCTGAAGATGGAGCGCGAGGCCGAGTCCAACCTCACGCGCCGCTGGACCAACGCAGCCATCTGGAAGTGGTGTGACCTGGACGCGCACGACAACGACCGGTGAGCTAGCCGCGACCAGCGGACCCTCTGTCCCGCTAGCAGCCCGGTAACCCGAGTGTGTGGTGTGCGCAGGTTCGTGTCCCGGCACGAGCTGTTCCCGATCCGCGCGCCGCTGATGGCGCTGGAGCACTGCATCGCGCCCTTCCTGGACCGCTGCGACGAGGACGACGACCACCGCATCACGCTGGCCGAGTGGGGCAAGTGCCTGCAGCTGGACGAGGTGTGTGCCGCTCTCTTGCAGAGTGTCTCTAACTCTTTTATTTTTGCACGCTAATGAATGAACGCAAATACGATATTCGGTAGCGGGTTAGTTATCATCACCATCCATTCATAAAAAAATGTAAAGTCACACACAAAACTCTAACATTAAACAACAACAGGATTTATTCGGATATGAATAATAGATATAATACATATTCGTAATCATATCCGTTGTGAATGTAATGATTCCATCATTATCAGCGGTACATCTGCAGCACAGATAATTTAATTTAGTTATCGCTTTATCGTGGATTCTCTTTCACGAACAATCTCACGACACAACTGTATTGGTTGGATTATCGATACTATTAACTACACGTCGTATGACTACTTTTTTCCGGTTTGAGACAGTCATGACTGGCAGGCATGTTCTGCAGCACTCTGGCTGGCCCTAGTCCTTTGGACTGTTCCTCGAGGACGTATACACAGTGATTTTTTAGTCGTCTTACAAAAGCTGCCCAGTTCATGTATCCGACGTAAAATACCCCTAGGCGCGTTTTTTTTTTTATCATTAACTAAGACAATAATTACTAAGAAAAATTAAACAAGAGAAATCTGAAAATACTCCTAAAAATGATAAAAAAAGCCACCATTGTTACAAGACTCGCACCGCTCCCGCAACAGAGCTGTGTTTCTAAAAAACTACGAATTGCATCATAATATTGAATAAAAATTGCATTTTAAATTTATTCAAATCTCATAAATACCTTTTTTTTATCATGAACGTGTTCTAGTCATTGGATGCATGAACTGGGCTGCTTTTGTAAGACGTGACACTTATCATAAGCTCGGAAGCGACACAGGTTGTTACTGAACAGCCATGACCAGCCAGCACTGTGTTTGCAGCTAGTTATTTGTGTGTTCCTGTAGGTTAGTTATTATTGATGGCGTTAAATTTCAGTACGAGCTGGAAGACCGCTGCGACGAGTTCACCGAGGACGCGCCGAACCACTTCTAGCGCAGCGGCGGCGGTGCGCCCACGCGACTCATCCTCACTTCAAGCTCGAGTGGTCAATAATTATGCCTAATTATAATTATGTTTCTGTTACATAATTAACTAGAAATAAAATAGTTTCACATAAATCGCAACGAGCGTTTGTAAATAGCTGTACTGTGATGATGCTACCAAAACTTTAATATTTTATTATAAAGTGAAGAAAATTAAACGAGGTTTTTATTTCGCGCCTAGCGAGTTACATGTCTCCGTAGATGTCCGTGTCTTCAGTACAAACTGGCAAGTAATCAAATGATAAAATGTTACCACAGACAAAAAGATAGTCAAAGGAATCTTTCCAAACTTTATTTCGTATAAAATGAATAGAATGTTAAGTACAATTCTTTTTAACCGACTTCAAAAAGGAGGAGGTTATCAATTTGTCTGTAGTTTTTATGTTTGTTACCTCATAACTTCGGACTGGATGGACCGATGTTGTTGATTATTTTTTCATTTAACGTGAAGTAGCTGTCAGATCAATTGGTCCCATTATTCTTTGAAGTCGGGTGTTTATTTTTGTTGTTACAACAATATTATCATAAAAAAGCATAATATCATATACTTCCATATGATCGTAAAAATCAGTTTTCTGCAACTTGCCATAGGCTGAATATGATGACAACAATCACATGTCGCCTGGCCTAGTAGTTTACAGCACTTTGCTTACAGAAGTCGGATTTCATACAATTATGATGGGTGTTTGATGAACTGCTTTTTTATAAAACCACAGCCGACTAGCGAGTTCCGTTATCAAAGACATTGAAATCACGTGGTCTATTACACAATATATTTGAAAGTTTTTTAGTTTTGGTCGATCACATACACTGATGCTCGAAAGTTTTACAAGTAGACGTCAACATACCAGTTTCCGTGTCCCACAGGGTAGCGCCCTTGGACCCGCCCTCTTTCTAATATTAAATAATGACCTACGTATGTATACGTACCTACGTATATACGCCTTTAAATAATTCTAAGACCTTGATTTATGCTGACAATACAGTAACACGCGTGCTGACTTACGAACAACCTCACAGGCTCACACTAAATCGATTCCATTTGGCATGAGACCTGCTTCTCAAGCCGAGTCTTTTTCTTCTCTTACCGCACATATATGCTCTCCAGGTATCCGTAAACAGGGTACATGTACCGGATACTAGTGCTCTTACTAACAATAATAAGTAGAGTCATTGTAGACAGTGACATGTCACTAGTCTCACGAATGAAATAATTAATTTTTGATCTTTTAGAAATTGAGATATTCAGCCGAGCTTCCGAGTTGTATAACTTTAGTATATGTCCTACCTAACTCAATTCTTGTATATAACTGTATTTCAGTACGGGGCAATCTAGAAAGACAATTATGCTTAGTTCGAAAAGAGTTCATAAAACAAGCTGTTTTAAAAGTCATGATGCAGAAGATGATTATTTTCAACACAGATGATTTGTATGCCCTTTGCAAGGTTCCTACAGTCCGACAAATAACAATGTTTTGTTTTAAGTTAAATTTTCCGAAAACGATCGGAACTATTATTATTATTTAAATTATATAACAAGTGTAAACACGGAACCGCAGATCAGGGGGAGCATCAACTAAAATGAACAGAATTAATTTTAATTGTGACAGTAAGAGGACTATCGTATCTCTAGACAGGCAGTACCTATTCTATACAAAAGAATAAAACAAGATTAAATATTAATCCTCTAAATTAGCAAAAATTTAAAAGGGTAATTAATTATTGGCTCAATACCCAAAATCATTAAGATGTAGGAAATTTCGTTGAGGTGCAGTCCTCACATCCTCAGCTTACACAAATACACACTGACATCACAACACCCACCACGCACACACATACAGGCATACGAAAAGTCACGCCCACGCACCAACGCACACGAATACACACACTCAAATAATACCACCCCTCATAACAGTTCACACTGAGAAATTTACACATAATTTTAATATTTATATGGTCTCAATAACTTGTTTGTAATTTTCTTCAGAATCAGAATCAGAATATTTTTATTTGTAAAACATACAGGTGTTAGGAGGTATTTATCTGAGCGCTATGTCTTGCCGTGAAGGCGTACAAATATTATTTAGATAAAACAGAACAAAATTAAACATATCAGAAGAAACAAAAATATGAAGTATCATTGTAGGTATTAAAATATCATTATTTAAGAAAGCTACTCTTCTTAGATCAGTTACCTCTATATAAAGTTATTTTTTTTTGCTATCTCTAAGTAAAGGTTTTCTATTAATGTTTGTCCAAGCATTGCGTTTAATTGCAATGTTGGAAGCACTCCCCATCTCGAGGGTGGGCTCTAACAGTTGCGACGCAGTTTTATTAACTAAGAATGTGATCTGTGAACGCATCGGGTCGTGGGGCTTTAGGGACCGGGACCGCGGTCCCTTATTCCACCTTTATATAAAATAATTATTTTAGAGTAGTATTTTGGGACCACAAATAAAAAAATAAAGTAATTCTTACGAAAGTACGGTTAACCAAATAATTTTGAATAAGAATAAATAAAATATTTTTATTAAAATCTTTTATTTATTAAAGTCTTTTATTCCTAAAATCACAGCTTTCTGTTAGAATAAAAAATATGTAGTTACTCATTAAGAACATAATTATATAACTTTAGAAATATCATAAATCTTCAAATTAAATACAGCAATCGCATAACGAAACAACCTCTTACCTAAATTTAACGTTAAAAATAAACAGTATCTTAGTAAGCACATTGATTATAATTTTTAAGTTAAGACAAGTTAAGACAGTGAAATGATTTGGTTAACCGTACTTTCGTAAGACTTACTTTACTTTTTTATTTGTGGTCCCAAAATACTACTCTAAAATAATTATTTTATATAAAGGTCCCGGTCCCTAAAGCCCCACGACCCAACGCATCCACTACTTTTTGATTCCAATAAATGTTTTTTTTTTTTATTTGATCCATTAATACTTAATTGAAAACTGGCTTACCTAATTGTGACTTTAAACAAGCGTTTTCGTGACAAATGTTAGATCTTCGCGGGACATGTCCGGCACTGTCCGGCAGCCACGCGCACTGCGCTGTGCCAAATGAAGTGGTCACAATCTGCGAGAAGTTTTCGTACCCGGAACCTTAACATGTGAAATCAAAATCGAATTAGCGTATGTGTAATCGACAAGACAGATCTAAATCATGGCGATATGGAAAGCGATTAACATAACCAGTGACCTGACGCTACCCAATACGATGTCGATAGCAATCCGCGTATCAGCAAGATGGCACATAGGCAAACAAGTCCCGGATATCCTGTCGCCAGCCGCCAGCCCGAACGGCGCGGCTGCGGCCGGCCTGCTTTCTAAGTTTTTCAATGCAGATTTTTTGTGTGACCGCGGAGGGTTTCACAAAAATTCAAGTCACACAGTCAGGCAGTCAAACCGTGTAAACGGTTTTGCGGGGCAAGTTAGTTATGTAATGTAATAATATGAGAGAAATAAAGACTTTGAATTGAATTGAACATGCACAAAGACACCGAAGCATTTGTGATCATACAAATTTTAAGCTTGTCCCACGCTAGGATCGGACGCGCGACATTTCGATGAGTTTGGCGTGGTGACCTCAACCGGTCGGCTAAAAGACAACGACAGGAAAAAATTTAAAGGTTTTGGTACCTGGGTACACATAATGTTATAAGCGGAAATCCTTGCCGCGTTATTATTTATTTTTTTCTATAAAATGTTCTATTTACTTCGGGAATATTTTTGCAGCAATTAAAATCAATATCCATTACCTAATTCAAATTAAGTAGGCTAAGAGGTATTACTTTTTGCTGCACTATTTAAGGGTAGTGCAGCAATACATACATACATTTACAAGCAATAAATGACTACATTTGGAACTTTAAGTGTTTCTTTACTATTATAATATTTATTTTTTTAGCTAAGTACGTCTGGCAAGTCACTTACACACCTACACTCCTAGTGGACAATGATGCCGATGAATTTTGTGATGCCTTATTTTGATTATTGTTTTCGTTTTTAAGTATTTATTTTAAGTGTATACATATTTGTTCTAGTTTGTAAATCTTAATTATAGTTTTATTAATCATTGATCCATATAAAAAATGAAATACTAAATTTTAGGAGAGTACTTGTTGGGTCTTGTGTGAACCCAAGCGTTAACATCATACACAGAAACCTAAAAATGTGATTATCCATCATCCCGCTAAAACCTGCACAGCCTGTAACCACACCGATTACAGTTATGAATCGGTGTGTGGTTAATTATGAAATGGATCATCATCACAAGTTCGTAAAGTACGAGCATTGCCCCGGCAAAGTTTGCGCATGCTTGTGATAATATGTTTTGGTATGTAGCCCAAAGGGCTCGCAATAATCCTTCTACAGTTAAGTGTTTATATGCATCCCTCTAGGCTTCCTAGGCAATCCACGACGCGACGGCGCCGTCCATCCGCCGATCTCCACGGGCAACTTTGCGGCAATATTCAAAATAAACCTGTTTTCCTACGATGTAGCTCTGACCCCTGACTCCGCCGATTGACTGCGACACCTGTTATTTTTTTTATCATGTATATATTTCCTCTTTAATCACCGTCAAATTCTGTCTGTCACATTCAGAATTACAGGGTAAACACAGCTAGTCGTCGCCGCCTCTTGTGCTGTGGTAAAATTCTGTCAATTCTACAATATTCAGTGTTTTGACGATGCTTAAATGCTTTTTTTGCAAATACACAATGTAATAACTAATTTTGCACAATCATTTTTTATCTGCTCTTAAAACGTTCGTAAGCAATAGCGATTATTTATTGCCAGCCGCTTGCAACGAGGTACATTAGGGTACTAAAGAATTTCAAAAGAATTTCGAAATTACATCTGATGACAGAGAGACGGACAAAGAAGTTATTTTATATAGGGGTTGCTTTTTTCTCTTTAGAAGTACTGAACCCGTACGTTACTATAATTAATGACTTACCTATTGATTAGATTACCTGCATGATATGATAATAATCTATATCTATAGAGTCAAGACGGCACTAATTAGATAAGCCGATTTTCACGTAGTTTAGTGTAGCTTATCAGGGTGGTTTATAAGATGCGGGTCGCGCTCAGTCCGGCACAGTACCAGCTGCACAGCTCAGCCACCATGGTGCAGCCTCTTGCTTGGTGTTGCCTGCTCATCGGCGCCGTAGCCGCGTTCGCTCCCGAAGCCCACCACAAGTAAGACATTTATTTCATTTTATCTGCTCCCTATCCCGAACGTTGTATTATAATTTGATACTTATGTGTCTTTTTAAATAAAGGAATAAAGTTGAAATGAATGTCAAATACTGAACTCAGTGGTGTGTGGTCCTTTGGATGTGTGAAATAATACGCAAGCAAAATACTTTAGTCACATTTTTTATTAGAATCGCAAAGGGCATCAAAACCTCGCTGCTCTCCGTTGATCTAGAATTATAAAAAGCGACGGAGCAAAAGTGGTCGAAATGACAATCTCAATATATATGAGCATATATTTTTCTTGGACGGCGCTATAGTCCACTATTTCGGTTATAAAAGATTTTTTTCGGAGCGTCATTTCCATCATAATATATGTTACATACGGGTATCTTGAGCGGTTTGGGCAGAGTACGTCAGAATATAATCGTCATATTTTGGACAATTCATTAAACACCTTTATAAATTGTAGCCTTGAGTTATTCTAATGTATAATCGATGTCATTGTAAAATTTAATTAAATTCCATGCTGTAGTTTTGTGTGAAAGATTAACAAACATCCATACAACGATTTTTTTATATTTTTATCGTCTTATGACTAGTCAGTCAATTATCTTTTGTCGTTTTTAGTTTTTCCATCTGTGAAACATCTTTTACTTCGCCGTATATTGTTACATACATGTGCATATAGGTTTATACTCCCTTCGCTTTATGTGGACCTTTTTGACAGTTACAAAATCGCGATTAAAAAAAATACAAAAAAGTATCATGCATATAATTACTTTAGGTATATAATATCTAAAGTCTATATTTTTTATAGTGAGTGATCCGCTCGGTATAGAAACTATTCTGTGCATGCATGTGTCTGTCTAAAAAGGACATTTAAAAAAATAATTTTCTACAGATTAATTAATCATCGGCCTAGCCTTTTCCCAACTATATTGGGGTCGGCTACCAGTCTAACCGGTTTCAGCTAAGTACCAGTGTTTTACAAAGAGAGATTGCCTGTCTGACCTCAACGAAGTTACCTGGGCAACTCGATACCCCTTGGTAGACTTTCTGTCAGACTTTTCAAGCTTCTGACTACCTGTAACGACTGTCAAAGATGTAGGAATAACAGCCGGGAGCCACAATTTAACGTGCCTTCCGAAACACGGAGAAACTCGGTATGACAAAGATGGTCACCCATCTACGGACCAACCGCGTCAAGCATAGCTTAACCTGCGATCAAATCACTTATACGGTTATAGCTTAGCCACGAGCTCCTCGAAATCGAATGAAAATTGATATAACATAACATCGGCATACGTCATTTCAAACTAGTAGCTACTGCCCGTATGGACAATTTGACAAACCGGCGAAAAGTTTAACTGAGCGCGGACAGAGTCTCTAATTCTTCTTGTTAACATCACAGGTTTCATCCACGCGACACGTCACGAGTCAAGGCTATTACCGCAGACGGTGTAACAGATGAGGCGCTAATTGCTTCTAATGGCACTACCCGGGCTCTTCCAGTAGAAGGTTCCACCTGGGCTCCGGCAAATCCTACTACCTGGTCTCCTCCAGAAAATCCTACAACCTGGGCTCCTCCGGCAAATCCCACTACCTGGGCTCCTCCGGCAAAATCCACAACCTGGGCACCGGCAAATCCCACAACCTGGGCTCCGGCAAATCCTACTACCTGGACTGCGGCAAATCCTACTACCTGGGCTCCTCCGGCAAGTCCCACAACCTGGGCTCCTCCAGCAGAAAGTTCTACCTGGGCTCCTCCGGCAAATCCCACAACCTGGGCTCCGGCAAATCCTACTACCTGGACTCCTCCAGCAAATCCTACTACCTGGGCTCCTCCGGCAAGTCCCACAACCTGGGCTCCTCCAGCAGAAGGTTCTACCTGGGCTCCTCCGGCAAATCCCACAACCTGGGCTCCGGTAAATCGTAGCACCGGGGCTCCTCCGGCAAATCCTACTACCTGGACTGCGGCAAATCCTACTACCTGGGCTCCTCCAGCAGAAGGTTCTACCTGGGCTCCTCCGGCAAATCCCTCAACCTGGGCTCCGGTAAATCCTACTACCGGGGCTCCTCCGGCAAATCCTACTACCTGGACTGCGGCAAATCCTACTACCTGGGCTCCTCCGGCAAGTTCCACAACCTGGGCTCCTCCAGCAGAAGGTTCCACCTGGGCTCCTCTGGCAAGTCCCACAACCTGGGCTCCTCCGGCAAGTCCCACAACCTGGGCTCCTCCAGCAGAAAGTTCTACCTGGGCTCCTCCGGCAAATCCCACAACCTGGGCTCCGGCAAATCCTACTACCTGGACTCCTCCAGCAAATCCTACTACCTGGGCTCCTCCAGCAAGTCCCACAACCTGGGCTCCTCCAACAGAAGGTTCTACCTGGGCTCCTCCGGCAAATCCCACAACCTGGGCTCCGGTAAATCGTAGTACCGGGGCTCCTCCGGCAAATCCTACTACCTGGACTGCGGCAAATCCTACTACCTGGGCTCCTACAGCAGAAGGTTCTACCTGGGCTCCTCCGGCAAATCCCTCAACCTGGGCTCCGGTAAATCCTACTACCTGGGCTCCTCCGGCAAGTTCCACAACCTGGGCTCCTCCAGCAGAAGGTTCCACCTGGGCGCCTCCGGCAAATCCCACAACCTGGGCTCCTCCAGCAGAAGGTTCCACCTGGGCTCCTCCGGCAAATCCCACAACCTGGGCTCCTCCAGCAGAAGGTTCCACCTGGGTTCCCCCGGCAAGTCCCACAACCTGGGCTCCTCCAGCAGAAGGTTCCACCTGGGCTCCTCCAGCAAATGGCACTACCTGGGCTCCTCCGGCAAGTCCCAAAACCTGGGCTCCTCCAGCAGAAGGTTCCACCTGGGCTCCTCCGGCAAGTCCCACAACCTGGGCTCCTCCAGCAGAAGGTTCTACCTGGGCTCCTCCGGCAAGTCCCACAACCTGGGCTCCTCCAGCAGAAGGTTCTACCTGGGCTCCTCCGGCAAATCCCACAACCTGGGTTCCGGTAAATCCTACTACCGGGGCTCCTCCGGCAAATCCTACTACCTGGACTGCGGCAAATCCTACTACCTGGGCTCCTCCGGCAAGTCCCACAACCTGGGCTCCTCCAGCAGAAGGTTCCACCTGGGCTCCTCCGGCAAATCCCACAACCTGGGCTCCTCCAGCAGAAGGTTCCACCTGGGCTCCTCCAGCAGAAGGTTCCACCTGGGCTCCTCCGGCAAGTCCCACAACCTGGGCTCCTCCAGCAGAAGGTTCCACCTGGGCTTCTACGTCAAATGGCACTACCTGGGCTTCTCCGTCAAATGGCACTACTTGGGCTCCTCCAGCTGAAGGTTCCACCTGGGCGCCTCCAGCAAATGGCACTACCTGGGCTCCTCCAGCAGAAGGTTCCACCTCGGCTCCTCCGGCAAATCCCACAACCTGGGTTCCGGCAAATCCTACTACCTGGACTCCTCCAGCAAATCCTACTACCTGGGCTCCTCCGGCAAATGGCACCACCTGGGCTC
The DNA here is from genome assembly GCF_003590095.1 of Trichoplusia ni. Lineage (NCBI taxonomy): Eukaryota > Metazoa > Arthropoda > Insecta > Lepidoptera > Noctuidae > Trichoplusia > Trichoplusia ni. Next base: position 16,956,412 of record NC_039481.1, on the reverse strand, counting down.
CTCCGGCAAGTCCCACAACCTGGGCTCCTCCAGCAGAAGGTTCCACCTGGGCTCCTCCGGCAAATCCCACAACCTGGGCTCCGGTAAATCCTACTACCGGGGCTCCTCCGGCAAATCCTACTACCTGGACTCCGGCAAATCCTACTACCTGGGCTCCTTCGGCAAATCCCACAACCTGGGCTCCGCCAGCAGAAGGTTCCACCTGGGCTCCTCCGGCAAGTCCCACAACCTGGGCTCCTCCAGCAGAAGGTTCCACCTGGGCTCCTCCAGCAAATGGCACTACCTGGGCTCCCCCAGCAGAAGGTTCCACCTGGGCTCCTCCAGTAAATGGCACTACCTGGGCTCCCCCAGCAGAAGGTTCCACCTGGGCTCCTCCAACAAATGGCACTACCTGGGTTCCCCCAGCAGATGGTTCCACCTGGGCTCCTCCAGCAGAAGGTTCCACCTCGGCTCCTCCGGCAAATCCCACAACCTGGGTTCCGGCAAATCCTACTACCTGGACTCCTCCAGCAAATCCTACTACCTGGGCTCCTCCGGCAAATGGCACCACCTGGGCTCCTCCGGCAAGTCCCACAACCTGGGCTCCTCCAGCAGAAGGTTCCACCTGGGCTCCTCCGGCAAATCCCACAAATGGCACTACCTGGGCTCCCCCAGCAGAAGGTTCCACCTGGGCTCCTCCGGCAAGTCCCACAACCTGGGCTCCTCCAGCAGAAGGTTCCACCTGGGCTCCTCCAGCAAATGGCACTACCTGGGCTCCCCCAGCAGAAGGTTCCACCTGGGCTCCTCCAGTAAATGGCACTACCTGGGCTCCCCCAGCAGAAGGTTCCACCTGGGCTCCTCCAACAAATGGCACTACCTGGGTTCCCCCAGCAGATGGTTCCACCTGGGCTCCTCCAGCAAATGGCACTACCTGGGCTCCTCCAGCAGAAGATTCCAAAAGCACCACAGAACCTCTAATCGCCTTAACATCTGACTCGCCAGCTTCTGTCTCTACCAACACTCCAGTCACGAATGGCGCAGCTTAAACATCTGAGTAACACTTTTAACAGTTTGGAGTGCTTTTATTCAGTTGCATCAATAATTATGTTTGTCACTAACACATTATTTTTTAATTAAATTTTGAAGTCTCTTATTTATTTCTTTTATTTAAAAGCAGTGTCGTAGCTTAAATTGGGTCACCGTTACCCGGAGGTGATTCTCACCTTGCGCCCAAAGATACGTAGCAACTATTTAGTAATCTGTGCCCAAAGGAAGTATCTTAGTAATTTTATTATTCATTTAATTCCGCCCCCTAGTTAAGCCACAGTTAAAAAGTTATTGTTGTTTATTTGAAGCCGCTGGGCCTTTAAGCGCTATCTGCGCTAGTTTCGGTAAGGAATTGTAATCATCACCCGCACCAAAAACATAGACGAAAAAGGATTTGCATGATGCCATACTTACGTGAGAAAGCATAGTATTACCACAGTATGAAAAAATCATAAGCACTAAATTCGTTTGTTTGTTTTAGGACACCTTTAATAGGATTTTTTTATTTAATGTTCCACATTAACGTAATAGTTCGAGTAATTTGTATGTTATGTACCTATGACACAACAACGGCCTTACTAAAGTATACTTATTTATTTATTTATTTAAAAACAAAATATAAGTTTACAGCCTAAAACCAAAACACACTAAAATGTCACAAAACTTAAAAATAACTTAAAAATGAATAGCCAGTTAACATGGAAGCCGCAATCAGGAGATATATGTAAACGTTTAAGCACAGTCGCGTTTATTGTATACAACCTATCCAAAAAAGTAAATCTGTCAATAGTATAACTGGCCTACCACGGACTTGTCATTTCTGTCCTAAGATTTGGTGTAATATTTTGGGGTTTCTGTAGTGAACGTGAAAGCATTTTCAAAGCTCAAAAGCGCTGTTTGAGAGCTATATTTGGCCTCAAAGTCACTAACAGTTGTGTTCCTATATTCAAGTCTCAAAAATTATTTACTTTCCATGACTAGTGAATCAATAAAAGTAATTTTCTCCTGAGTTCTAGGGCATCCAGTCCCACCACCCCGTAACAAACAGAGATTCATAGAGATAATATGGGTAGTACCCGTACATACGCTTGTAAATAAAACGAGCAAACTTTCTCTGGATTCGTTCTATTAAAAGAGAATACTTCGTGTATAGTGGGTATATAGTGGGTCCCATACTATGGCGTTAAATTCCAGTCTGCTTCGCACGTACGGTTTGTATAACATTAGAGCGGTTCGTATGAATCAATAGCACATGTAATGCAAACTTCCATAGTCGTATAAGATTAAATGGCTGAACCGATAGTGACATTTAAACTGTTTTATCATTTTATGTTTCTTATAATAATTTTGAAATTAATTAATTTACTTCTTCTACAAATATTTAACTCGGTGGTCTCCTTAAAACCTCATGTATTTTTCTGTCTTGAGGTAGGGCCAAGAGGTAAACTTGGCAGAATCAGGGACCACAAAAATGCAAAATAAACTACCGCGGTTTCAACAAGAAGTCGGAGAAACTAGCTCTTACTTAAAAAATCCATCCCACCAAAAACATTAAATGTAAAAAAATGCCAAGTCTCTCGATGCAGTCTTTCCATCGTAAAAAGTTTTGAGATCTCATAGAAGCCAAGTCCTATTCAAAATATTTTGTAGTTATAAATCAACATTTAGTAATTGTATCAATAGTTTTCTTTATATTATAATTATAGTGACTTGGCAATGAGCACAAAAAGAAACAAATAAAACGAATATTTGGAGGAGTTGAAAGTTACACACACCGCATGCGTAATCATTAATATCACAAAATTAATTTTCTTTTGGTTTATCCGTGTCGTCCCAACCGAATTTCGGCAACCGCAGTCAGTCTTAGTGAACTCTCGATTCATTTACTTTCATAAAGCGATGGCCCGTAAGGTATTCTTAATTATTGTATTGGAGCATGTAGTTGGTAGTGACCATCATGATTCACACATAACAAATAATCTGATCACTGGTCTCGTCAGTAACATTTGCACATAATTCCAGGCAGCAAGCAGCTTTTAATTTGGGCATTACATTTATATTACTTATTCTTTTCTATTCTATGTATGTATTCATCCAATTGAATAGGTACTTAAACAACGAACAAAGTTAACAATGCAGTCAAAATCCATACATAATGTTCTTGCCAAACCGCAAATATAAAATTGTTTTCTATGGCATATTATTTTTTAATGTTTTTATAATTTTTCCTTTAAATGTGGCTAAAGACCTATCTTGGTGCAAAATTTGAAGTTTCTAAGTCTGCTAGAAGTACCTTAGATTTTTGATGATCTGTCAGTGAATCAGTGAGTCAGTGAGTGACAAAATGGTGTAACTTTGATCGACCGTAACTCCTAAACTATTAATTCAATTGGCATGTAATTTCGAACTTAAGCTTGTTCTAATGCCTACTATTATTCACCGAAAACCTAAACTCCTAGCTTTGTCCACGTCGAAGATACAGGGGGGGCGAAACAGCTGCGAATCGCTTCGAGAAAAGATGGTACGGCCCAGATATTAGATATATTAATATGTTTCAAGTGCATAGTTCTAATATTTTTGGAATAAAATATAACTGTAAAGTCAATCTTTATTTGCTTTTTGGCTGTGACATGCGGACGGACTGACAGACAGATAGACATGACGAATATTTATTTTAGAAAGATTTACATACCTAATAATGCCTCAGGGTCATATGCCAAGTAACTAGGTACCTGATATAATTAAGCTAAACACTTATATTATGATTTTTGTCTGTCTATAGGATTGTTATTCGCCTTTCAAATCAATCTACAGCACGTCTTTTTTTCAAGTATTTGGGCAGATATTCGTAGTCGGCAACATTATAGACTACGCCCAATTTATTTGAAAGACTATAAACTCGGGCTTTTTATAGAAAACTAGCTGACCCAGCAAATGTGGTTTTGCCTAATAAATTATTTCTAGTAGTCTGTATTTTTAATGCCACATTATAAAAAAATAAAAACAAAAAATTTCGTCCAAAAAATTAAATATTTTTTTTAGTGTGAGCAACCCTTAACACTTAGGTATGAAAAATAGATGTTGGTCGATCCTCAGACCTACTGAATACGAATATAAAATTTAGTAAAAATCTGTAAAGCCGTTTCGGAGGAGTACGGTAACTAACATCGTGACACGAGAATTTTATATATTAGAAGAAGAAGACTAGCGGTCGCCCGCGGCTCCGCCCGCGTGGATGTCATGTCGGTTACCGCTGCAAAAAGCCTACCCAGGTAAGACACGGTCAGCAAACAAAATGATTCAATCAGGTCAATTCACAGACACCGACACTAACATCGACGAAGCAGTCACTATCCGCAGGCTGAACAGATTTTCTTTCTGCGGATGTTAGTTGTTAAGCCCCGGAGTGCAACCCGTTGTTTTAGGATAGAAAACTTAAGCTATTATTGTAGAGCTTCTCTATACACGACATTTGACGTCATATTATTTTCTGGTAACAAAATATAATGATGGTCGGGAGCCCCGACCCGTGATAGGGCAACGTAAAGTTGCCTACTAATTTGAATGTTTGGCCCTGGGATTTGCGAAAGAAATTTTTCTGGAAATTGGAGCCTTTTGAAGGGTATAGGCAAATCAGTAAAGATCATGGGTACTCTTGATATACGAGCTAATTCACCATCGGCAGGGCCGGTGACAATCTTCGCAACTATTTAATTACTCACCGGGCCTTGGTAACGCCTACTTCGCAACGGGCCGTGCAGCAGAAATCGTAATATTTTAATTTCGCTATAACATCAAAACCAAACGTCTAATTTTAATCATTTAAAGACCAAATATTATCTACATTAACTGTACGTAGTGATGAAATAATTTATTTTGATAAGGATTAATAGCATGAGTAAAATAAACGCGTTTAAAAGTAGTCCAAAAACAACAAGATTTTTCAATAAAAAAATGTTTATTGTGCTTCTCTCGACATAGATAGGTATAGTGTGTAGTGGACTTTTATGTAGATATTTATAAGATCTACAATTACTTAGAACATTTTATGGTTCTATCTTTAATAGTCTAGGCAGGGTACGCAAAATAAGTAACTTTTTTGGTTGATTTTTTACACCTTGTGTCGGAAAACCCTCATATCTTACGGAACCCTATTTTTGTTCAAAATTAAATATAGCCTATATTACTCGTGGATAATGTAGCTTTCGAATGGTAAAAGAATTTTAAAAATCGGTCCAGTAGTTTATGAGCCTATTCATTACAATCAAACAAACAAAGATTTCCTCTTTATAATGTTAGTGTAGAAAATCGACAAACTGTAAATCTTTTTTTAAACCCGATTAAGATAAATTTATTTTGCAAATATGGGTACACATACAAGATGTCAAGGAATATATTAAGTTCTGCCATATTTTACCTTGAAGGCATGCAAAAATAAAATATAAAACATTTAGCTTAACATCTAAACAGTACATAGATATAGTACAACAAAAAATAACATATGAACTAGTTAGTAAAAATCATTTTCGTTTAGAAATTCACTTAAACTATAGTACGCTTTAGCCACTAAAAATTTTCTGTTTTTTTTTAAATAATAAATTTGTCTGATCTTTCCAGCTCTTAAGTATTTTATTATATACTAGCTGTTGCCCGCGACTTCGTCCGCGTGGTTGAAACATTTTCCACATTTTCCTTTATATCTTCGCTCCTATTAGTCGCAGCGTGATGATCTATAGCCTAAAACCTTCCTCGATGAAAGGTCTATTCAACACAAAAAGAATTTTTCAATTTGAACCAGTAGTTCCTGAGATTAGCGCGTTCAAACAAACAAACAAACAAACAAACTCTTCAGCTTTATATATTAGTATAGATAACTGGAGCCATGCAATAAACACTTTTGCGCATAAGGGCTGTTTTAGCTGATTCTAGACATAACACGCTGCTATCACGTCTGCTACGCGAGACTACATCAGCTAGACGCTTAAATCGAGTTGGATTTGTCCTTACAAACATCGCTACTTCCAAAATGTAAAGACAAGGCAGTGTCAATATTTTATATTTTTTAATAATTAACCCGCCCGACAGAATAATTTTGGCAAAAACCCCTTTTTTGCCAAAGTAGTCCCTGTGCATATATTCATTATAGCTCTATTAAAAAAATAAACATATCTTGATAGTTTTGTTTTATTAGGTAGGTCCTTACCCTTTTTTCTCATTTTAATGAAATACAATTACAATGGGTCGATTTGACTCCGATAACATTTTCTAAGGGCAATCTGGCAAACGCATTATACAAAGTTTTCCCTGGAAAACTTTGCCACATTCAATGCGTTTCCATTCCACTCAGCGTTGCCAGACGTCGCGATGTTGGCGGGGCGACCCGATTTTTTAATGAAAATTAAATGTCCCGCGCGGGACAGGCTCGGTCAGGCTTTTCGAAGAGAACTTGACCTACGTAGTGAAGATAAGAGTGTTAGCGTGCGAGAATGCACGATTAAATAGGAAAGTACACCTTTCGTAGGATTCGCAGACTATTGTTTGAAACCAGTGGCGTAGCGTGGGTCACCGTCGCCCGGCGCGAAATCACCAAGTACGAATCTAAAAAAAAGCTCGCTCCTTTGATTATAAACCTTTTTTACTATATCCCGCTTGTGACGGAAGAATCCCGCTATTTTCACTCAAAAAGTACCAAAGTCTTTAGTCAAAGTAATTACTACGTAAGAAATAATTAGTAAGTAATTACTGTTCCCACTCCTTGTAAAATGGGCCGCGGCCATGAGGCCACTTTCTAACAAAGCTCTGTTTTGTTTAAAGACAAGTTACCAAGTCGAGGACGACAAAGACTTAACAAAAATATAATGACTGGTAAATGAAGTATAAACCCGAGTTTCTTTAATATATTATATTTTTAAATTATCAAATAATATGCTTTTCAATAAAATTTCCATGATTTTGCAATTATAAAATTAATAATTTGTACACACAGTGTGCGTGAGGATAAAAGATGCGTGAAATGAAACTGCACCTATTAACGCTTGGTAATAGTTCCACAAATTGTCGTTATGTAGCTTGGCACCACTGTCGATTCTGCTTCGCCCGCCATTTCACTCGAAACTGATTGGAGGATCGCGGCGTGTGGTGATTTACTTGTTTTACGTCACATCCGGCTGCTGCACGACTACGAACGGCAGCCATCTTTGTATCTAACGTTTTGGCTTGGCGCCTTTCCTGTGTTCGTTGCTCACTGTCTGTAGTGGTCATAGTGTGTTACACGTTTCAAAATGGTGAGTTTTGCAAGATATTGTGAAATATACTTGTCGTTGATGTGTTTTTATTGTGTGATTTAGTGGACAATAGTGTTTTTTATGTACTGTCGAAGTTTCAACTCCGTACGAGGCAAATAATTGTGTATTTTCGATAATTTTAGGCTGGCGGTAAAGCGGGTAAAGATTCGGGTAAAGCCAAGGCGAAAGCGGTATCCAGATCAGCAAGGGCTGGGCTTCAGGTAAGTTGCCTTGGTATAATAATTAATAATTAGATTTTACGAGACATTGTTATTATACAGAAGCGACTATATCAGTAAAGTGTATAATTGAATAATTTTTATGACCTCTTCCTTCACTATGGCGGCGACCATTGGGCCTCGGAAAAATCGATATGACAAAGAAAATATATGATTTCAGTTTCCCGTTGGAAGAATTCACAGACATCTTAAAAATCGGACAACTAGTCATGGACGTGTCGGTGCTACAGCAGCAGTTTATTCTGCAGCTATTCTGGAATATCTTACGGCTGAGGTAAGCTTCCCGACGCCCTGTCAATATGGCGGCACTATTTTAAAAGTGTATAACTTTTCGTTATCCCATTTTCTGGGCAATCTCTTAATCTAGAATGCTGGTTATGACTTTAAAATAATTTTTTGTTTACTTCCTGGGTGTAATCGGTCCATACGAATACTGGTTTTGCGTAATTGTATGGTTTATTTTTGGCGGGAAATACTTTGTTATGGTTGTTAGAATATTTAGTAATTCTATTTAACTATGAGAACTAATATTGAATAATATAATTATTTAACATTTAACCACCGTTATGTTTAAAGATACGTTTAATTACAATTTTTCCATTTTAGGTATTGGAGTTGGCGGGAAACGCTTCCAAAGATCTCAAAGTGAAGCGCATCACCCCGCGTCACTTGCAGCTTGCTATAAGAGGAGACGAAGAACTAGACAGCTTGATCAAAGCAACTATTGCAGGCGGTGGAGTCATCCCTCACATACACAAGTCCCTCATTGGCAAGAAGGGAGGCCCTGGCGCACCAGTTTAATTTAAGGTAAATTAATGTTAATAAATTTTTTAAATATTCTATATTAAAAATATATTTTTTATTATTCAGTTTGTACAATTTATCCTAATACATACTTGGTTGTAAACCTACTGTCAAATTGAGATTCTGTGTTAAAAATACAAATTATTTTTATTTGTGGATTTTTACACTGTGTATATTACATTAATCCATTCAATTAATTGCATAGCACAATGTTGCTCTCTTCGAGGTCAATTATTCAATAAGTTCACAGCTCATTATGGACGTTGTAGAGCACAGTAATAGTAGTGAGTGTTAATTAAGTTCTATAAATGGTAACACAATTTTTATATTCCTTATAGGCTATCTTCAAGACAATATTTGCTGCATTTGACTCCGGGCATGTTTTCTATGAAACTAATCAGCTGATTGACATAGTTTTCAAGAGTTAGTGATGTGACAGTGGAGTGTTTCCTGGGAACTGTTGGGTCCGGACTAAATCGTTTAGTAGTTCATAAGTACTAGAAATATTTTAGTGTTAAGGAGATTTAAAATGATTGTAGAATTAAGTTTAATTTTCTTGTTTGTTTCAATGACATATTTTTGTAAACCATTGACTATTACTATGACATGTTAAAATTATTTTGCTACCAGTTTCCGTTGTACTATATGGTTGTCTGCGAATGCCTCAGAGGCTGGTGCATCTTAATTTTTAGTTTAAATAGATGTGCAAACTTAATTCATAATTTGTTTGAAGCTGTAAGCTGTTGTAATTTTTTTTTTGCAGCATTTTATATAATTGTAATTTGGTATGATTGAACTGTTAAAAGTTGTAAGAAATGTATTTTGGTCTTTGAAATATATTGAGAAAGCACTGATGACTGTTTATTCTCAACAATTAATTTTATTCATAACCTTTTCTACTCAAGTTATGATAAAAACATTCATCATTATCAACCCACTGGGCATAGACCACCCTTAAATGAACCTGCAAGTAGGATCTAACTTTATTATAAAAATATATTATTTGAATATAAATAAAATACCCATATAATGATTATAAGACAAGTATGCCATATTGCATCAATAGAAGCAAACAGATGGATACTCTTCGAGGCCCTGGTACTGAGTTCTAGAAAAATGCTTCTGATAACACAAATGTGGCCATTTAATCCAATTTACAAATAGATGAAGATCAAGTTTTAAAACTACATTATTAGTTATTTATTGATAGAGCATCATACTATGAGGTTGGGTAAGTCGGTCAATGTGGAAATAGAAACGGTAGGCTGCAGTATCAGTATGTAAAACTAATCTAGTACCACGGTTACTTTGTCGACTTATACCTAGATACCTTAAAAAAAAATAATCATCCTTCGCTATATCCTCTAATAGCGCATTTGTATTCAATACATACGATATTATGACGAGACCTAACTAATCGATTTCAAAACCATGTTAGCAGCGGCATTTAATTAAGCAAATTATAAGTACGTTAAAACGGGGTGAATAGAGGATTTTAATTATATTAGATTTTAATTAGGATTTAATTTTAGTACTATTCATTTACTACATTATCGATATCTCTAGGGAAATATAAATTTAGTTGCTTTTTAGCCTAATGCTTTCTTTTATATTTATACCAAAATAAGTGTCTAGCTGTTAAAAAGTAGGTGACAAACAAAAGGAAGCATAATATTTATATTTTACTAGCTGTTGCCCGCGATTCCGGCCGCATGGACTTCAGTTTACAGGGAGAAAAAAGGTTTATTATTTTAAACTTTGACCCCGCATTACCTCCCCTTAAAATCAAAATATCCGATAATTTTCTTTCTTAATTAAGTTTTATAAAAAGTTTCACCTCCCATTATTTATTTAATTAATCGATAGATTCGATAGTCTACAATACTGAAGATAAAAGCAAAACTCCGGATTGGCCAAGACTTGCACTTTATTTTTTTTAAATGCCAGAGTTTCGGAATTTCAGGCTTATGAAAAGCAAAAAAATAATCATTATAATTTAACGGAAGTACATATTCCAAAATTTATTTATTCTATCGAAGAAAGGTATAAAAGCCGACCGTTCTACCAATTCTTGTTGCTTTACGACCTCCGACGACCTCCGTGGTCTAGTGGCGTACGCACCGGTTTCAAGGTGTCGCTAGCTCTGAGGTCCCGGGTTCGATCCCCGGTCGGGTCAATGTAAAAATTCACATTTCTACATTGTCTCGGGTCTGGGTGTTTGTGGTACCTTCGTTGTATGTGAATTCCATAACACAAGTGCTTTAGCAACTTACTTTGGGTTCAGAACAATGTATGTGATGTTGTCCGCATTTATTATTTTTTATTTAGTATGAATGGGTCGAGAGATATGATTTTTTTTTTCATTTTTCGTTTCCATTGTTTTATTCATCTAAACAGCCGTAGTAGGTGTTCATTCCTACATCGAAGAATTGCTGATACTTTCTATTATGTGAAGTATTTTTTCCAAAACCTAACTCATCGGTTTCCAGGAGTTATTGGAATTAAATAATATTTAAAAGACCGTTAAAAAATCATAAACATCTCTCGACCCTTTCATAATATATATTTAGGAAAGGATATATATATCCCTCTTTTTCTGTTCCTATATCCCCTTGACTACTGCGGACTTACTTGCCTACTACTGGATTTTGATGCGGTTTTTTTTATATATTAAGTGATTCATGAAGAAGGTTTTTAAGTATAATATATGCATAATCTCATACAGGAACATATTAAATTTTAGAGATTTCAAATGTATTTAATTTTTTTTACGCTTGCATTGCAAACGCTGGCTTAACCGCACGAGATACATAAAAATAATGTTCTACAATATTGTACACCATAAGAGATCTACAAAAAAGTTCGCGAGGGCATATCTCTATCTCTTAAGGTTCGCTTACAATAACCACTTTTTTGCACCAATTTTAATTAATACTTTCATTGCGAACGTTGGCTTAACCAAAAAAGCTACTTCATGCTACTACATACATAATGATTTTACCCCAAGAGCTACAACAAAATATTGTACAGCATCAAAAGATCTACAAAAAGACTTTGACGGCATATCGGTCTATCTTTTAAGGTTGACCCACCGTAACCATTTTTTTGGGCTAATAATTTTATTTCAAGACAAAACTTCTTTGCGAAGCCTTATGAAAATAAATACGACAAGTATTCAATTTTCAAATTTCAAACGTTCATTCCAAAGTTTTTTTTATTACGATGCAGCGATGGTATGAATCCTTATCAAAATAAAGAACGTCAAAGTACTTCTGTGGCGTATATTAGTAATGCTCCCGTACGAAGCCGGGGTGGGTCGCTAGTGTTATAATAAAGCTGAAGAGTTTGATTTTTTGTTTGTTTGAACGTGCTAATCTCAGGAACTACTGGTTTGAATTGAAAAATTATTTTTGTGTTCAATAAACCATTAATTGAGGAAGGTTTTAACTTTTAGGCTATATAACATCACGCTGCAACTAATACGAGCGAAGACATAATGGAAAATGTGGCAAAAACGGGGGAAAATATTCATCTTCGAGGGCTTCTATTCAAAAATCCTTAACTTACATCTTCTAACCACGCGGACGAAGTCGGGGGCAACAGCTAGTTCCTAAATAAAACATTAAAAACGTGTCGTGTGTCATTTTTCAATAAATTTACCACGTTGTTTTATGTCGGAAAACAACAATTGAATGTCTCTTATGTGTTTTCCTAATCCCTTTGTATTTGTTTAATATGTTTACTTCATAAAATAAAAAAATAATAAACATCATTTCAATATTGAGTTTTAATATTTCTAGAGCAGACTTCAAAGATAAATTAAGTAAAATTATGTAGTCTGTGGTAAACGCCATCTTGTCTTTAACTATTTATCTGTATATCAGTCAAAATCAGTCATTCATTCACACACAAGACTAGAGTTGATTTTGAATAAGTCTTAAGTCTACATAGATTTGTCTAAAACCAATGTCGGTACGGTCGCTTGGCTGTATAGTTAATTAGTTACAGTAATTCGTTAAATGCTCATTACAATTCGTAAAATTCTGATTTATATATAGATATAACGTGAGCGGATATCATTCCACGAGGGCAAAAACATTGTCTGAAAATTGGTAATTTGGGTGATCGGGCTTAGGCTTAAATTGTTATAAAACAAACACTGTTTTGGAACACGTTACCAATAATCACTTTATTTCTGATTCGTTACTTAACAAGTGAAAACCTATTATGAGTTCGAGGCACCGTGACAGAAGTCGTTCGCGCTCTCGAGATCGGGACAGAGACAGACACAAGGAGAGAGATCGTGAGAAGAATAGGGATCGTGACCGGGACCGTGACAAGGACAGGGAGCGCGACCGCGACAAAGATCGCGAGCGGGACCGCGACCGGGACAGGGATCGCCACCGCTCGAAACGGTTCGTATGGTGCACACTGCACACCTTACAGTAAACAATAAACCTGCATCCGGTCACATCATCTATGTTGGTTTGTATAGGGACAAAGAGAGAGAACGCAGCCGCAGCCGAGACCGGCACAAGGAGAAGCGCCGCAGCCGCAGCCGCTCCCGCAGCAGGAGCCGCAGCCGCAGCCGCAAGTCCAAAGATAGGCAAGTTAAAGAAAACAAATATAAAACAAGGATAAAGATTACCAAATAAAATTTACTTACCACTAAAATAAATCAGTTATTCATTTAATATGTGTTTGTATTTCTATACAAACCAGAAGGTATGTGTTAGTTCTGAAAAAACATAGCAATAAATATTGTTAAATGCTGATGTTGGGAGCTATCTAAAAGAATTGAGTATAAATTAAAAGTTTAATATACTTAGGTAATGATGCATTAGGTAAAAATGCATTCATCATAAAACAATAATTGTGTGACAATCTCTTATAGGTCAGCACAGCATATATTATATATATACATATGTACTGGTATATGAATAGTACATTGTAGAAACAACACTCGAGAGTGTATATTTTCATTAGATGTGGTTTGATGACTGATTGACACGATAATTATCATTTTTGTATTAACATAAACTGCTATGCTCATAACAGATAATTGTTATGATAGGTATTCCATGCATCTTTTCGGACTATTTTAACCTAAGTTAGTTAGTAATTTAAATGAGTGCAGTTAGTTATTTCTAAATTTCTTACTAATTAAATAACCAAACTTGATGATTTGGTCACAACATTTGTTTTTATGCTTTTTATGATAATGTGGCATTCCATAAAATGTAATTTAAGTGCATTTACGTATTTTAAAATCATATGCCACTGTTAGTAGAATGCAGCCTATCTGACCTCAAACCAGTTACCTGGACCACACAATACCCTTTAGTTAGACTGGTTGTCAGACTGACGTTTTTAGCTTTTAACAACCTGTAACAACTGACAAAGATGTATATAAAACATATGGGACCCACGTTTAACATGCCTTCATAAACACGGAGGAACTCATTATGACAAAGTCGGTCAACTATCTATGGACCAGCTGCGTCAATAGTAGCTTAACCAGTGATCGATCTATTTATGCAGTTAAAGTTTAGCCACAAGCTCCTCATTAACATGATGAAATAAAAGAGGTAATTCCTGAAGTTCAAGCTTTAGATATTGACCAGAGTTTCTATAGTTAAATTCTTCTTCAACATGGATAAGTAGCCCAGACAAATGGCTTTATCCATGCTCATTCCAGCAGAAGTGGGAGATGACAATTAAATGATATTTGATTTCAAAATATATTTTTCAATGTAATTAAATAATGTTGGTCTTAATAATGCTAATAGATATGCAATTTGTTGGTTAGCAGGGATGGCACAATAGCCCTTCTGGACCAGATGGTAGGCACAACGACGAAGGCGACGGCGCGTCAGGTGAGCAGCAACGGCGCCATCAACCCCGCCACGCAGGCCGCCATCCTGGCCGCCGCCGCCGTCGCGCAGGTACCGCATGCACACATACATCATACATCTCTCCATACACGTTTCATATAGGAAAACCCGAGCCATTTTTTTTTTGGATTGAGTAGTTATAAAATGCTATTTTGAATACACATAGTGTGAGGAAAATTATTGATTGACCATAACCATGCGGCAATTTATCGGCTGCTGTTAGTCAATAAAAAATTAAGTTACATAATGCGTTAAATGAAAGATATCCTTGAGCTTTCGTATTTTTCAGCATAATGCTAGAGAGCGAGAGGTAACATAGCTTGAATATAATTAAATTAAGTAATTCATAGGTAGTAAAGATTATTAACATTCAAAATATGAGCAGGCGGCACGCCTGCTTGTCGGGTGCGGATACACTCGGCTGTATTCAGTGTAATAGTAACAGAACATAATACTTGATTGTATATTATATATGCTTTTAATATGTAAGTTATTCCGTTGTTATTTATACAGTTTTATTTTACAAGCATTTACAATGCCTAGGCCAAATCTGGGTAAGCTCGACAAAAAAAACACTCATTCATATACAATTATATAAAACGAAATTTTGAATATGTACGACAATACTAGATGACACAAGGGAAAAACGATATTGTCGATGATAATGAAAGATAGGAGGCATTGGTCTTTATTTACGATAGTCTATTTTCATGACCCATGAAACTATAGTATAGGGTGGTTCACAAAAAACTATTACGAAATGTAAAATCTAACTCGTACAAAAGGACAGAGTTATTTTTCTTCGGAAACACAAGACATAATAATATTCCACAACTTTCACACAACGCCATCTAGTCTCAAACTTACGGGGACTATTTAAATATGATATTTATTTATGTTTTTTGGGTTACAAAATAGACTGATGTTTTTGGCTGATTTACAGATTGTATATATTATTTTATTCTATATTTGATGACATTCACAACTACATATCAAGTTAAGTTGAATTACATTGTATTTATGAAAATCATAACATATTTTTATTATATTTATCATCTAAAACATATTTTTAAACATTTAAGGTTTAAGACATTTTGATTATTATATAGTAGAATGCTACATTTAAATCTAATGTGATACACATTCTTATATAACTACAATATGTAGGAGATATGGCCAACCATATTGTAGAAACATGCATTGTCCCTGTGAGGGCTCCATGCTTGCCACGGTGGTCGCACGCTGACTGCGGTTATTCCCGTTTTGCTATAAATCTTATTATAAGAAAGCGTAGCGATAGTTTAAAGTTAGTAAAGCATGTTTTTAATAAAACTTATTAATTGTTTTAAATTGATTTCATTTTGTAGAAATATATCAAGTATGCGGTAAGCATTGTAACAAACATTTTTGGTTACTTTTCGTCTTATTTTCTGAGCACTTATTAATAGATTCCTTGCTTTTTAATATTTTTTTTGGTTAATTGTTTGATTTACCTTTTTTATTTTGGAAATTCTGTGCACGATTGAGTTTTCATCGCCCGACCCGCCCGATGTCACCACGATTAAAATTGAATGAGAATGGCGTTAGAGCCAGTTTCCAGTTCGGTGAATGCCTAGACAGGCGGGGCGGGCGGTGCGTTCTGTTAATTTAGTTTGTTTGGTTGACGTCTGTCCCCCCCTCCGCCGGCCGGTAACAGACGTTTGTGGCGCAGCGGCGCATGGCGGCGCCCGTGCAGCCGGCGGCGGCGGCGGCCGCGGCGCTGTCGGCCGCCACGGCCATCCCGCCGCCCACCTCCGTGCAGCAGAAGCTGGAGCTGCTGCAGGCGCGCACCGAGTCGCGCTACCGCGACAAGCCGCCGCACCACGACTACCACCCCGACGACGACAAGGACGACGGGCTCGGTGAGTGCCGCTGCGGGGCGCGGGCCGCCTCCCGGGCGCCGCCAGTGGCTAAGGCGTGCGCGCTGTGTGCAGGCCCGGCGGGCGAGACGGCGGCGGAGCGGCGCGCGCGGCGCCGGCGCACCCGCTGGATGGGCGGCGAGCACGACAAGACCTTCATCCCCGGCCTGCCCACCGTGCTGCCGTCCACGCTCACGCGCGACCAGGAGGAGCAGTACCTGCGTGAGTAGCCGCCTAGCTCAGCCCCGACCGCCAGCCGCCTCCCTTAGAGCGCATGCGCGTCGTTCCATCTTATTTTATTTCAGCCTAATGAGATTAATATAAAAATTTCAGCACTAGCGTCGTCCGCTGGAAAGTGTAGGCGGTCGCTAGAGTAATATGATTGTAATGTGTGTCGGTGTGCGCGATGTGTGTTAGGTAAGAGCGGTCAGTATTCTAATGAGTGCGTATGGCCGCGGTTGGCTAACCCGTTCCCTTGCAGTTCAGCTGCAGATCGAGGAGGTGAGCCGCAAGCTGCGCTCGGGCGACCTGGGCATCCCCGCCAACATCGAGGAGAGGTTTGTGTCCGCCGCCGGCGCCGCGCCGCGCCCCGCCTGCACCCACGCATGAGTATAGACTGATGTTTTCATTACTATATCTCTAGTAACGGACGCTCTAACGCCGCGCTCGTGGAGCGTTCAGTGCAAAGCGCCCCGCCCTACTAATGCGCCATTTTCTTCATTTTACAGGTCCCATACAGATTGCTCAAAACTTTAATGATTCAATTAATTAATTAAACATCTAATAATTATTATTGATATTTTCAGCATGTACAGGTCAAATAATATGATTAATCAGATTATTTTCAGGGCTAATAAAAGCTTCATTAAAATTTCAGGATTAAATTAATTGAATTATTTTTTTCTCAGGGCATTAAGATTTAGTATTTAGCATAGGACATCAGTGCATTCGACATTCCTCCCTTACGTAGTAATCCCCGCACGGGCGCCGCCCCGAGCCCGCAGTCGCCCGCCCGCCCCTTGCCCGTGTACCGTGCCATAGATGGGTATCAACAAAAATAATACACTCGCCCTAATAGTAATATTATGAAGGCGGAACACGAGGGCTCGCCGACGAGCGGGCCGCGGCGGGCGGCGGCTCGGGGCCGGCTTGCTGACGCACTGGCTTGCAGGTCGCCCTCGCCGGAGCCCATCTACTCCACGGACGGCAAGCGGCTCAACACGCGCGAGTACCGCACGCGCCGCAAGCTGGAGGAGGAGCGACACCGCCTCGTCACGCGCATGCAGCAGATCAACCCCGAGTTCAAGCCGCCGCCCGACTACAAGTGCGTGACCCCGGTCTCACCGCCCGCCTCGCCCCCCTCGCCCCCGCCCGCACCCGCACTCACCCGCCCTCTGTTGCAGGCCGCCCATCATACGCGTGCACGACAAGGTGATGATCCCGCAGGAGGAGCACCCCGACATCAACTTCGTGGGCCTGCTCATTGGACCCCGCGGAAACACGCTCAAAGGTACCAATACTTTTTTTTATCCTCAATCCTCATTTTACTGAACAGTTAATATGGTGGCAATAACTTGGTGTTATTAATACTGCAGCGATGGAGAAAGAAACCGGCGCTAAGATAATAATCCGAGGCAAGGGCTCGGTGAAGGAGGGCAAGGTGGGCCGCAAGGACGGGCAGCCGCTGCCCGGCGAGGACGAGCCGCTGCACGCCTACATCACCGCCACCAACGCAGACTGCGTCAAGAAGGCAGTCGAGAAGGTACGCGCGTGAGCCGAGCATTTCTGTTTGTCGCACTCAATGCACGGGAGAGTGACGAGGCCGCGTCTTGCAGATCAAGGAGGTGATCCGGCAGGGCGTGGAGGTGCCCGAGGGGCAGAACGACCTGCGCCGGATGCAGCTGCGGGAGCTGGCGCAACTCAACGGCACGCTGCGGGAGAACGACGCCGTGCGCTGCGCCAACTGCTCAGCCACCGACCACAAGACGTGGCTGGTGAGTGCCCGCCCCCCCGCCTGCCCGCTCCCGCCCCGCCGCCCTCGCTCACCGCCAGCCTGTTGCAGTGCCCCGACAAGCCCAACGTGACCAACAGCATCGTGTGCTCGTCGTGCGGCGGCGCGGGCCACATCGCGCGCGACTGCCGCGCCAAGCGGCCGGGCCAGGGCACGCTGCACAACCCTGCCAACAAGGCCAAGATCGACGAGGAGTACCTGTCGCTGATGGCGGAGCTGGGCGAGGCGGCGCCGCCCGCGGCCGCTCGCCGCTTCCCGGCCGCACTGTTCCCGCCCGCCCCGCATCCGCCGCGCGCGCTCATGCCGGCCCCGCGTGCGTAGCCTAGAACCTTTTCTTTTTTTTAAAAGGGTGGACTAATTTAATAACACAACTTTTTTGTTTGTGACTGACAGGCGAGCTGCCAGCACTGCCGCCGCCGCCGGGCGCGTTCCCGCCGCCGCCGCCGCCGCCCGCGCCGCACGCGCCGCTGGCGCCCTGGCTGGGTAAGGCCCGCGACTGCGCGCGAGTGCGTGTGGCGGCCGACACTAACCCCCCCGTGTCCGCAGGTAGCGCGGGGTCGCAGCCGCCGCCGCCGGGCGCGGCGCCGCCGCCCCCTCCCGGCGCCTTCCCGCCGCCGCCGCCGCCGCACCAGGTCAGCGAGCGTGTCGCATGCTATATACATATTGCCACACACATGTGCTTTCCGCCCAGTAGAGCACTATTAATCTAGTATCATTCGCAGGGGGACGGCAAGATGGGCCCGCCGCCGAGCATGCCGCCGCCGCCGCCGGGTGAGTGCCCTGATAGACCTATCGCGTCCCGAAAATAGTTGCGAACTCTAAAGGGATTTAAAATGCTATTGACTAGATTAAGACTGCCGATTCGAATTTGTTTTAACTAATCAGTAGAGAAAAGTAACGACATCAAAATCGGCATTTATAAAAAGTATTTAGGCTTTAGGTTTCTATTGCAAACCATTATATTTATGACGCAAATTGAGCCGTCGAAATGGCGTTCTTTCCGTTAAGTAAATGGTAGGAATAATAAATAACCTAACCGTAATCAAATTATTTAACTTGGTTTTAAATTATATACATCTGTCATTAGCTAAATTCATTATTACAATATAGGCTGGATACTATCCAGCCAGCGTTTCCAGGAAATCCTCGCCCTGTTTTAGGCACGCGCATTCGACGCCTTTTTGTCGACATTAACTTGGCATAAGTTTATCGATTATTATTTGTGCACTATACGTATTACGTACATTTGTACATTTCTTTAAGCTGTGATAATTTGTGTGATAAGACAGCGGGAGCCAAATCAAAGGTCCCGAAATTGATTCCAAGGCACTGACGTTTCGAATGCTGTGTGCGTTTAAGAAATAAAATCACAGTTTCAGTGGTTCGAAAGGTACGTAAGAATGTGTGTCCTGATCGCATGATCGCTCTCCGGTCGTGTCGGTGTGCGTTCTAATGGGCTATGAGAGAAAGGAACCGAGAGGTTCGCCTGTGTCGCCAGCCCGAGTAGTGCAGTACATATCCCGTGTGGCAGGCATGCTGGGCTGGCGCGGCTACAGCGCGCCGCCGTGGGCCGCGCCGCCGCCGCCCGCCTTCCTGGCGCCGCCGCCGCCGCCGCCGCCCGCCACCACCGACTAGCGCCTCCAATCAATTACAATACATTCTGATATGCTATACCCGAACGAGTTTTGATTTCTTGTGACCCCGACCCTCCCGTCCCATAACCTTAAAATTAGCTGCAACAACCGTCTTGAATACGAGTGGATCTGCTTCTGATCTTAATCTGCTATACTGAATTATTTTGCACGCCGCAGTATGTAGCAGAATATGACAGAAATATATAATAGTGTGCATACCAACTTACCACAATAACTACTTATTATTGTGAACCAACTCATGTTCTCGCAAATAAATTTTATTATTATTTTTAATGACACATTAATATTTAAAAAAATACACGCCTGTTACACACCTACTTACTTCAAGCTGAACTGGCTGGTAATGAATACCTTGTAAAATAGCTGTAGCCACACTCTGTAAGATCATTTAGTCCCTATGACTCCCCTATCTACACATATTACAAAAATGTTACGGATTGCCGTCTGTATATGCAGGATACATGTTAGAAAACACTAAAGGAGACGATTATCCGATTTAAATGGTTACTACTATGCTTACTAACCGCAATAAAATACATAATATTGACGTCGCTCATCACCACCACATGCATTCGTCAAATCAGTACCTACTGGATCTTCTTTTAATGGGTTCATTTCTTTCTACATCATCGCGTAGAGTCTGCGATTTTATTACTACCTATTTTTTATTATGGGAGTGTAGATTAAATAAATAGTGTCAGACAAGACCTGAACCTGCGACTCCTGCTATACGTCCCAGCCGCTTTACTACCTCGTCATACAGCTTAAAGGTGTAATACAAAAATAACAAGTTATGAAAACTTATTTTTTATTTAGAAATTGTCTAATTTTAAATTAAATACATCACTTGTCAGTCGCAATATAGATCGATATGGTGGAAAACGAAATCAAAATATATTAAATGCACAAAACATAAAATCTACATTAAAAATTTAACTCTACAGAGATTATTATTGCATTAATTTAAACGATAAATATAAGCGAGTCCATGCCGAGACTCACAGAAAAAAACTAGATTTAAACTAATAAATACTTTAGACAGGCAAACCCTCAAGCCCATCGAATGTAATAAATAACTTAGTGAATAGCACAAGCTGAGCGAGGCGCTCTCTCCGGTCAAACAATATATTCATGAAGAATGATTTCCTCAGCAGACAGACTGTCCAAATCACTGTGAGTGTGCCTTAAATATACTATTATAGTTCATGTATCAAATCTAAATATCTTCCAAAGATAAATTGCATCTATATATTATAATTAATTACATAGGCAGGCCTCCTTTATAGCCCGGTCCCTGTCAGCGAGACATGCGCTTCACGAATGGAGAGCAGGACTGTGACTGCGCTCGTTATGAACCAGCCACTACACTCATATCACAAACATTTCAATCATTACACTAGCATCTTAAACACTACATTAGTAAGTTCGAGCATTAGTATTGTTGAAGTAACCTCTGACAGTAATAGAATAAGGTAGTCGACAAACATTTACAAGAGCTATAACTAACACAACAAAGCAAATAAAACAGTTGCATGTTGGACCGTGTGAGGGCCACCTCCAGGAATGGCGCGTGGAGGTAGCCCGGACACGCGCGGCCTCTCCGCCCGCGACCACCTCATCGCGCCTCCTTCGCCGTCAGCTTCTCGATGAGCTCCTGCAGCGGCGCCAGCTCCCGTCGCTCGATGAGATTGAACTCCTAAATAAAGAACAATCACTTTTTAAAATAAATAACCGTAAATTAAACAATACAGTAACATGATTGGAGGGTTCAGATGGTACCTGTACAAAGAATATGAAGTGTTTGAATGAGGTGTTGAGATGCGCCTCCTCGCCCAGCTGCACCACCTCGGGGAAGTGCTGGTGGTAGATATGTGCGTACACACGGAACAGCCGCTTGAGGATCGTCTTTGCCATCGCCAAGAAGTTTTTCGGGAATGGCACACCTGGCAGTAAGACAAAACATCTTTCATACACTTGTTTCAGTATGATTAATAGTTGTCACAATGTGCACCACAGAGCCCGCGACCCACCTATTTTAGACGGGAACAGCGTCTCATCGTCGAGCTGATCTTGCGCCCATGTCATGAGGTAGTCGATGTACTTGGGCGCTGAACATTTAATGGGCTTCTTGACAGTGTGTCCGTCCGCCCAGTGGTACTCGTACTTGGGGCCCGCCGACATGACGGCGCATGACTCCTCTGTGCAGAACTCCGTGATGGTTCCATACAACATGTTGATCTGGTTGAAGAAGTCTACAGCTGCCAACAAAGTTGTAGTATCATCATCGTGCCTCATATGGAGTTCAGTTATCTATATTATAAGAAATGTCCTGTCTGCAGAATACTGTCTACAAAGTCCCAAGAAACATACCCGTGTAAATAAAAAAATATTCTGTCTGCCTTTGTAAACCTCTGTGTACATACTCAAGACCTGTTCCCTGCAGTGGGTCTTCTATAGGCTGGTCTTCACTGAATCAAAACTAAAATTAAGTTTGTTATCAACAGAGCACTAGTATTCATATTACCTCTAAAGTCTCAAAGACAAAAGAGGTCCTCTTTCTTGAAGATAAGTTAAAGCCCTCTTTGCCACTTGGGTAGGGGAGCTTACCTCCCCTACCCAAGTGCTGCGCTTCACTACCCAGGTAAGTAAAAAGTCTGATTACAAAGTATTTAGTGTTAAGATAGAATCTGCCATTGGCATTTTAAAATTTTGTTAATATAGATTGGTCACCACTCAATAGATAGAGTTGTGCATTAAGAGCAATTTTCTGAATGGCAGTGTTAAGATTTTCCAACAAACAATGACACTGCCACAAGATTTCATTAAATTTGTCTTGCTCTGAAAGTGTGTTTTATTTTATCGGAAGTAGTTTTTGCAACTTTGTACATACAGGGTGTATGGTACCATATACTAAGGTTGATTTTGTGTAATAGTCACAATCCTACTTGTCTCGTTCATAATAACAACTATTAACAAATGACAAATTGCTTTGAAAATACTACACATTATTTCATTGATTATAATAACAAATTATGAATAGGTTACAAACAATAAAAGCAAAAATGATCATACCATAGCATAGTAATTCATACTCACAATAGTCAACAGTTATAAGGAAATTAAATAAACTAGTGTTTATCCTCAACCTTAACATGGCAAAATACAAAATGAATAACAAAGAAGCAAGCGGATGTGTGCTGATAATAGTTATCTAGAGTGAGGCATACACGGCAGCATGGTGGCTCACAAACTCACAATGGATTGTTCACCATATATGAGTGTGATGATTGTTTCATGCCACAAACACAATGGCCTACCCCCTTCCACCTATACAACTCCAATCTTTGTATAGTAGCAATAGTGCATTGTCTAAAAGAGGCAAGTATGCTGTCAATGTTCAAATGTCATAAAACTATTACATTTCTTTAATAACAATCAGGGTCAGTTGTATATCTATTTGAATGAGCCAGTGTTGTTAACATAGTCAATACTAACTGTTGACAGCAACCCATTCATTGAGGTCCTCGCCCTCCGGCAGCATGACGGCGAGCCGCAGGTTGCCGGAACCTAACGTGGCTGCCGCATGGCGCATCAGGTCGTACTGGTGTGTGCCTTCAGGAATATTCTTTTTTGGTTTGAATGTCTTGTTTGATCTACTCCCACTGCAACATAACACATTTTACGGAGTGAGTTTAAAAAATATTGCACTTCTAATAGAGTATGTAATGTTATCAGTCAATAAGTGTATCATTGTCAGTGGTAGGGCAGGATACGCTATCCTGTTTGCAGCTCCAACTGATAGAACAAAAACAAATTCCTATCACAGACTTATGTTATTGTTTGTGTACCGAACATTTTATTGCTTCTAAATAATTACATGTACCAAAATACACTTTAAAACTTTTTAGCAGACGTAAACAAGTCGTCAGGGTAAGAGAACTGAAGACGTTTAGTTAAAAATAGATATGGTAATACAAAATACCATTACTCACAATAAAAAACTCATTTTGAAAGCGTACTGTTTCCTTCAGCTAATAAAAAGATAATTGCACAATAAATAGCACCGAATCATTAAAATAGGTTATACCAATACAATAAAATCTTTTGCTGCACTTGTCAAAAGTTTATTGCATTATATTTGATAAAATTTGATTTGTTTGACATTATTTGCGTGTTACCAGTACAATATTAAAAAAGTTATTAAACGTCGGTATTCAATTCTTGTCACATCCAAAAATCTTATGGCACAAGCTTAAACCCTGGGCTCTGGACTTTATCCAGATTGTAAAAATTCATATTTCTACATTGTCTCGGGTCTGGGTGTTTGTGGTACCTTCATTGTATCTGAATTCCATAGCATAGTTATCCGCATTTATTTATTTCTTAATCAACAGCGATCATAGGCCCGATTATAAATATTTGGTTTCTATTATAATACAATAGTTAGTTCCCCTTTTTTTATAAAAATACGAAAGAGTCACCCTTGTTCCGTTGAATTAATTTAAAAAATCTATTTACCCACATTTAAATGTCACTATATTCAAATTTTATCAAAATCGGTCCAGCTGTTTATAGAGTTGTAAATTGCATAAGCATCGGGTTTTGATTTTGAAGCTATCCTGAAAATTGCAGCCTGCTGGCTTATCG
Source organism: Trichoplusia ni (assembly GCF_003590095.1). Lineage (NCBI taxonomy): Eukaryota > Metazoa > Arthropoda > Insecta > Lepidoptera > Noctuidae > Trichoplusia > Trichoplusia ni. The sequence continues at coordinate 16,931,954 of NC_039481.1, read as the reverse complement.
GAGAGTGCCTCAAAATTTACAAAAGTTACAAAAATCCAACCGGAACGCCAAACAAACAAGCAAACACACAGAGAGTGAGTGTAACAAAACGTGGGAAAAAGAACAATTTTGTTCAAAAATAATGATGTGGGAATACTAACTTAGCTTGGTAATAGTTGGTAAAGTTGGCAACACCTTGCATGCGAGGTTGTCAGATTTTTTCAGCACTTGTAATCTGCAGTGAATCGATTGTATTTCTTTTCTGCCTACTAGGCAAATTGTGATTGCTATTTATTACTAAAAAACTTTTAAAATGCAGGGCCTGTCACTTGAAAGCTTGAAGAAGCACAAAGCTGTGAGTAATAATTTATAATTGTTTACTACGTCTCTCCAATTTCGCTTCTTACATAATTAACCTCAACATTTTGTTATCATGGGATTTTCTTGTGTTTATCTTTTATATTCATTAGGTAAGACGTTGCTCACTTATTTCTGATACAATAAAAGATACCATTACCAATATATACAAAACATTATGTTGAAACCAATATTATGTTAAAAACTGCCAAGTAGCAAGTAGTTATCATTGTCCTAGATTGTAATCGACAAGAATAAAATATTATAAGCATTATTGAGTGGAAAATGATATAATTTCATAGTTTTATGGAATGAGTTAAAATGATGGCTGTGTAAATTATTATATTTAAACTGTTACTAAGGTTTGAGTGACTTGGGATTTGGATAAAGTATTACTGTTTTTATTATTCTGTGTCGTACCTTTTATTGTAGGTCTCTTATTTTTTATTTCGTAAAATAAAATTGCTGTTAACAATTAAGACATAATTGATCTCTTTAAGATCTGTTATAAGAAATCAAGTCTTATCATAATACACAGCATGCTATAATAAACAATACGGTAGTAGTACAATACATAACCCTCTTTTGTTTGATGCTGTGATTAACTTGTTCCATTCATTCAAAATGTTTGTCCTACAATAAAACATTACATCAATAATTATAAGATAAGACTAGGTATATAACATGCATGCTATAGGTAGTAGTGGCAAGTTGAGCTCCGTGCTCACGGCTTATCTAACACTCTACACATCAGAAATCATTAGTGGATATTCCTCTTGCAATGTCATACATATAACAAAACATAGTTACATACTAAGGTACAGACAAGTGAGGATGCCATTTACCTAGGGAGACCTAATACAAGGCTGATGATGAATATTAATCGATTTTTTATTTGTCCATTGCTGTGTGTCCAGTATTTCAAGCTACAGAGTGGGGACTATTGTGGTCACCAGGAGGCGCACTGACTCGCGACGCCGCCTCATATAGTATAGAACTTATCAATGTTTCCTACTACAGGCATAATTTAATTATAAAATTAAATCATATTCGATTCTTAACTAAAATGTTGTATTTAGTAGACATCAATCTTAAATGAAACTTCTGCTAATAAATTGGTTTAATCTATTCTTCCATACTAGTATTATAAATTCGAAAATAATTTTATCTGACTACCTACTAACTACTGAACTCATTGTAATGAATTTCTTACACAAATAGGCTGAAGCGTGAGAAAGGACATAGGCTACTTTGTAAATGAAAAAAATAATGTCGTATGGGAGTTCAATGGGGTTCAATCAAAGTTTATACAAACTTTTTTTGGAATGAACTATGATTTTGAAATTTATGATGTAAAAAATGTTTTTTTTTTTCGAATAACAAAGTAACGAAAATGTACGTGGTAGTCTAGGCTACATTCTATCCCGATATTCCAAGGGCAATGGGAACCGCTGTGCTATAAACTGAAGTCCACATGGACGGAGTTGCGGGCAACAGTTAGGTCTAAATCAAATTTCAAACAATTCTATGTATTCCACGACAATAAATATATGTTGCTTTAAAAAAAAATTAAGCAACACAGCTAAACACACATAGTGGACAGGCCACCACCCTTAGCTAGCATTATTTACACTTAAAGGGAAATCAATGATTAAATCAGATATATGCAGGTACCTACCTCCTGGACTGACTATTTCAAACAAGCTAGCATAGCCGAGTGGTAGAGTTGTCACGGCTTCGATCTTGTTGGACAAACATTTATGTGAACTATGAATGTTTGTAAATTGTGCCCTTATGAAATAAACAGTAAACAGTCATATCTGGGCTTAATTCTCCTATTTAGACAAGCCTGTTGGTCTAGCTAGTGGCCCTGACTGCTCTACCAGAGGTTGTGGGTTTGATTCTCACCCAGGACATAATATATGTCTGTTATGAGCACGATCATCTGTTCTGTTACTGTTTGGGGTACTGCAACTTGATGCTGCTCTGATAGATATGAATCCAGTAAGAAAGAAAGAAAAGGTGTTTGACGTCAAACACCGCCGCTCATCATTTGGTATTTATTCATTGGTGGCCTGGAATATCGATTAGTTTTAACTTGCCCTGAAAATTATATGCAGCTACAGAATAATCATAATAAGTTATAATCATATTATTTTGCGTGTTTAGGATATTATTCCAAGAAGCGTAAAATTAATTTTCCCGTGATGTCCGCAGTTGATCCCACTGTACGTGTGCGTGGGCATCGGGTGCGCAGGAGCCGTGTTCTACCTGGGCAGGCTGGCCACGCGCAACCCTGACGTGTCCTGGAACAAGAAGTCCAACCCCGAACCCTGGGAGGAGTACAGGGCGAAGCAGTACAAGGTAACACTTGCACACTTGTTATCCATTTGATACAAACTGTTACTAAAATTAATATGACAGAGTAATAGCATTTTTATATTATTATTGTTAAAATCTCTTATTACACTTAGTTAATAAAAGAAGGAGCCCAATACTTAGGACTGTTACTGTTTATTAGCTTGTCTTATAACATTATTGATTACAACGTGTTGTGTTTCAGTTCTACTCGCCCGTCCGGGACTACTCGAAGGAGGAGTCCCCCGCGCCCAAGTATTAGTCAAGCCAACCGCTTACTTACGTTAATCAAGTGTTACTGCGAACTTTAGATGTTATAATTTAATAAATAGCAACAATTATGTGATAATATTGCTGGTTTTAATCAATCGACCTTTTACCTGTAAATTTTTATACTGAAATCAAAATAATATATTGGCGACTGTTTCGATGGTTAGATGCACAGTGATGCCAAGTTGGGGTAAATATTATTATTTCAGTAACATTTATGAATGGGCAGTGTCGCCCTTACTAATTTCCAATTATTATGTTTTCCAATAATACGATTAATGCAAATTTAATCCAATTCATCGGCCATTGTAAAGAGAGGATTTGGGACCCAGCTATAATTATTACATGCACTAAAATAGTATACATATTTTTCAAATAATGATTATATGGTTTGGATTATAATAATTACTTATCAAATAGACTATGAACACTAGCTGGTCCAAACTAGGCCAGCTCCACCACTCAACTATGGATCAATATAAAATGATAAAGTTAACGTTCACGAGGTTACAATGATCAACCAATTGCCAAACCCAGGATGATGAGCCGGTGATGAGGAATGAGTGCACAAAGCTGTACCTAATAAGCTGTGAGTGAGGCTGATGGTCATGAGGTCAGAGATAAGTACAGCGAGTAAATTTTATTAATAGATGATTATGACATTAACTTAATTACAGAGTTTGTGACGTCACGCGTAAGTTCCGTTATGTTTGCGAGACGAAAGAAAAAATAAGTATACATTACTAAACTATATTGCAGACATCGGTTGGAGTGTAGCCTTAGGGGCGCCATGGAAAAGGAATTAGAAAAATGCTCGATTTTTTAAGAATCTTTTCGAATTTTTTGCAGTATCGGGTTGACATTGTCTGCAGCAACCATTTAGAAGCATGGCCCTACGACGCACCGTTTTCGACTTTAAAGTTTATTTTATTTTATAAAAAATATTTATATTTTCAAAATGGTCGCTCGGGTGAAATTGTTTCCGGGATAAAAATTGTTGCTCTACCAAAAAACCATGAGGTCACGTAAAAAAAATAGGAAAATTTCGAAAAAAAAAAATAGAATTTTGACTATCGACTCGTTTCTTTCTATTATTCACTTCGCAACTCAAGGGTTCATTCAATTGCTGTAAGCTTCCCTAATTTCGTTCAATAACTTGTGGATATAGATGGAGATATAATGGAGATACATGTTTAGTATCTTGTAACTTATTATATTGTTTAGTAATAAGTTAAAATATGTAACTGTCTTGTGTCCTAAATAAATAAAGAGTAATTATAGCATTAAGCCTATTCTGTAACACCGTCAACACATTTAATACTATAATGCGTTTCTGTAGTGCTACATGATGCGATGCCCAATTGTGTTCAAAGCTTTAATACTTTTGTAGTCGATATTTTCCAGGTCTTAAGTGTCGGGGATCAATGAAACATTTATTTATTAATAAAATAATATTCTTCTACATTTTATTGCATGAAAAATAACAAATATTTTGACATAATTATGAGGTTGTTGATATATGCAATTAGATTTATTCTTACAAGCACCAGCGTGCGGCCCGACTCCCCGTGAGCTCTAGCAGGCATCACGGCGCGGCCGAGCGTACTCTTATTTATAGCTATTCTCCCGCAACTTTCAATAAAATGATCGAATCATCAACATTTATACATTTTCTTCATAAACAATTATAGTCGTCTGCGTCGACGGGGATTATTATTAGAAATTCAATAGATAAACAGTGAGGGGTGGCGCGGGGCGGCTACTGCGGCGGGTAGGGGTTGTAGCCGGCGGGCGGCGGCGGCGGCGCGTGCGGGCCCGCGGCCGGGTACTGGTAGGGCTGGTAGGGCGCGGCCGGCGGCAGGCGCGCGTGGTGCGGGTACGGCAGCGTGGCGTACGGGTTGTACAGCGCGGGCATCGGCGCCGCGTAGTACGGGTAGCCCGCGCCCAGCGGCAGCGGCATGCCTGCAACACGCTAGCGTCAGCAGGGCCCGCGCGCGCCCCGGGCCCCGCCCGACACTCACCTTGCGGCTGCGTGGGGTACGGCAGTGCGGCGGCCGCGGGGCCCGGCGCGGCGGCGGGGCCCGCGCCCGCGGGTGGCGGGGGACGCGCCGGGGGCTCGCGCCGCGCCACTGCTGCCGGCTGTGGACCGTATATTCATTTGTATTATTTTGCAAATGCTAGATTATCAATATGTCATTGCTGTACTCTGTTCCCTTAGGCACTTGTAAAATATGTAAAAAGAGTAAAGAATATCGACGGTAACAGATAAACTTAGTTGTCATTTGTTTATTACCATAATTGAGGTAAAATATCCATATCATATAAGTAACTCTCACCTGTAAAATGAATCGCCCATTAAATGTTTCTTAAAAATACTAATAAAATAAAATTCAAATATTTTAGTCTCTAGAGGACATTTTCTTTTTTAAGTCTTACCACCAAGTCTTGCTAAATATTGTATTTTTCAAACTTCAGACAAAACCAGTCCTAGAGAAAAAAATTAAATGCTGAAGTTGTAGGTAATTAAAAAAAGAACTACATTTTTTAATACGATTTTTTCAAAGTTCACGTGAAAAATTCGTTAAAACATGTTTTTGTTTTTTATCTTATTTGTATCTTGTTCAAAATCATTTTTTTACAACGAAATTTCTTGAAAACTTACCTTATTATGTTCTGTATGTTCCGAAAGGACTGTAATTTTTTCTGATTAAAAATAAGTTTTTTTTTTATCCTATTTTAGCATAACATCCAAATATCACCCTACTATAAGTACTTTTACTTTCTATTATTTGAACGGCTTCTGCCTTGGTCTATAGAGTATGGGGGTGTAGAGGAACCAGGCCGACCTCGGTGGCGTGATGCTGCGGCGGCGCAGGCGCGGGCCTCACGCTGCCGCGGGCCGCCTCCTGCGTCAGGTCCTTCAGCAGCTCGTCCTTCTCCGTCTTGCGCGCGAAGCAGAAGTCCGACACCTTGTTCTGGAACGCCACCAGCAACTGCGACAAGAGCGAGCGTCAGCGGCGGGAGGCGCGAGCGGGGTGCGGCGGGGCGGGGCGCGGCGGGGCTCACCTGCGTCAGGTCGTTGTAGAACTTGATGCCCTCGTTGAGGTTGGCGGTGAGCTCCTGGAAGGCGTCGGCGGCGGCGGCCAGTCGCGCCAGCGCCTGCGCGCGCGCGGGGCGGGCGGCGGCGGCGGGCAGCGCCGCGTGCGCCGCCTGCAGCGCGGCCAGCAGGCGCTCCTGGCGCGCCAGCGTGTCGCCCGCGCGGCGCTGCAGCGGCGCCAGCAGCGCGCCCAGCGCGCCCGCCGACAGCGCGGGCTCGTCCACGCAGCCGTCGGCCGCCAGCGCGCTCAGGAAGGCGGGCCGCAGGTCCACGGTGGCGTCCTTGAGCTCGGCCTCGATGGCGTCGCGCTCGGCCTTCACCGACTCCACGTCGGCCATGAGCTCGCGCAGGCGCGTCACGGCCGCGGACCCGCCCGCGTCTGTCGTGTCGCCCGTGTCGGGCCCGTCGGGCACGCCGGCCGTCATGTCGCCCTCGCTGCCGCTGAGCAGTTCGATATTTTCGCGGTGCTGAGCAAACTTCTGCTGCACGATGTTGTCTGCACGCACGGCGTTGTCGATGATCTGGCGGTACTTGTCCGCGTTGGCGCGGAACGCCTCGGTGAGTTTGGCGGACTCGGTGCGGGTCCACCGCGAGCCGAATTGCTGCCGCAGGGCTCCGTCCGCCTCCGCCTCCTCTCGCAGCATGCGCTCCGCCTACAATAAAGACGCGCGTGAGGCGGGGCGCGGGGGCCATGGCGCGAAGGACAAGGCGAGGGGCCATGGCGCGGAGGACAGGGCGCGGGCCCCGGCGGCGCAGCTTACCTCGTCCAGGATGTCTTTGTTGCGCTGCAGCAGCTCGGGCAGCTCGGCCATGAGGCGCTCCAGCTCGGGCAGGCCGCCGGCGGCCCTCACGGCCGTGGCCTTGGCGCGGATGGAGGGCGGCAGCTCGCCGCCGTTGGCGCCGCTCTCCAGGCAGGCGGGCAGGTTGAGCGACGCCAGCACGCTGTTGAGCAGCTGCGTGGCGTCGCGCAGCTTGTTGATCTCGGCGGACACGAGGTCTGCGCGGCGCGCGGCGGCCGTCTGCAGCGCCTGGTGCACGGCCACGGGCACGAGCGCGGCGAACAGGTCCTTGTCGGCGGCCCAGCGCTCGGGCGGCGGCAGCGGCTTGGCCACGGGCGCGCGCGGGACGGGCTCCAGCTGCGCGGCGTCGGGCACGCGCTCGTGGTAGATGAAGTCGTTGTCCTTGACGGCGGCGGCCAGCGCGCGCGCGGCGCGGCCCGCCTGCTCCAGCAGGAAGCCGCTCTGCACCACGCGGCCCGCGGCGCGCCGCAGCAGCTCTTCAGCCAGCTGCAGGCGCGCGATCTCCTCGCCCACCGCCTTGTTGGCGTTACACACGTAGCTCTGGTACAGCTGCGTGAGCCCGCGGAACGCCGTCTGCTTGGCGGTCACCTGCGCAGAGGGCGTGTGAGCGGGGCGGGCGGGGCGGGGCGGGGCGGGGCGGGGGCGCGCTACTCACGATGGGCATCCACTCGCGGTCCCACAGCGGCTTGAGCTGCTCCTTCTGCATGGCGCGCACGGCGTCCGTGTACAGCTCTTCCGCCTGTGAGCACACCTTGGCCACCATGCCCTCCTTCATGCCGTCTGCAATGAAATGTCACCGCGACGAGTCACCTAGTGGTCTACAACCGCAGTCGTGTAAGCTCGCACTGAATGGTTCAATTGAATTATGGTTTCGTAAAATTTATGAATCATCATCGGCCTAGTCTTATCCCAACTATGTTGGGGTCGGCTACCGCTCTAACCGGTTTCAGCTAAGTACCAGTGTTTCACAAGGAGCGACTGCCTATCTGACCTACGATACCCCTTGGTTAGACTGGTTGTCAGACTTATCAAGGTTCTGACTACCTGTAACGACTGTCAAAGATGTATGAATAACAGCCGGGGCCCACAAGTTAACGTGCCTTCCGAAGCAAGGAGGAACTCGTTATGACAAAGATGGTCACCCATCTACGGACCAACCGCGTCAAGCATAGCTTTACCTGTGATCGTTTCACTTATGCGGTTATAGCGTAGCCACAAGCTCCGCCATTAATTATTTCTGAATAATTAATGTTTTTTTTACATTTTAATTTTTCACCTTTTCATATTTTGAAGGTTCTCAAGAGTGTAATATGTAGCAATTTTCCTTTTTACATTAGAGCCCTGTATGACAAGTGTATATAACAGACACACACACACACTCTACTCCTTCACTCATTCACGGGCACATACACACACATCCAAAAAACACATTTATCACAGATTTATACTTCTAATCTGTGATAAATTTAAAAACAAAATAGTTTCGCAGTCTGGGAAATGTATCTTGAATTAGTAAGCTGAAGGGTGGGCGCTGATACCTCTTCTGCTATTCTACTGTGAACCTATTGTCAAATTACTGTAAGATGCAAATTAAGTTATTTTATTATTATTTGTACGGCGTGAATATCTATGTACGGCGCGGGATACGGCGGCGTCATGACAGCGTGCGGAGGCTTGTTGCGCTATTTCTCCTCCACAGCAAAAGCACTTGGGTACTGGTAGAATCTATGTGTGCTCCATTGTAAATTTAAACTACCAAGCAGTTTTTTTTATTATTATTTAATATGAATAAGCTAGTGATCCGCTCCAGCTTCAAAGGGGTGCAATGCTAATATACACAAAAGAATTTCTTTAACATTCTTTATTTTGTATTGATAATGTTAAACCGCATCAAAATCCATGGAGTAGTTGTAAAGATTCAAGCATACAAAGGAAAATAGGGTCAAAGAAAGCAACTTTTTATTTTAGTATGAAGTGAAAACTTTTGATATATTTTTTTTGATCAATTGTTATATGTATGTGGCGAAAAAACTTTGGGTTCAGAACAATGTATGTGGTGATGTTTTCCAATTTTATTTATTTCTTCTTTAAAGAAAAAAATCCAATGCATTCATTGAACACATGTGTGTTGGTCATTATAGCTAAATGTATCAACAAGTTCTGGGAATCAATACATGGGAATAATATCTTTGCTCTACTGCTGTGCAAGTGGCTTTTGTTGTCTAAAGAGTGAACATGCTTTATAAATAATTCTATCCTCTTTTTAAAAAAACTAATAGGTGCAGGCAAAGGTGTTTGGAACTCACCCCGAATGCTCTTGAAGGCAATGACTTCCTGGGCTTGTGCCAGCATGAGCTTGCTGAGGGCGTCCAGAGTCTCAGGGTTGAGGTCCGGTGTGGTCTCCTGGTGGACTGCCATCATTATGTTGCCTTTCAGGTATGCAAAAATACCGGCAGCTTGCTGCAACATGACACAAGCTGTTTTATTGAATTCATTATGCCAAAGCAAATGACATGCCTCTAAATAGATAAATACAGTCCTTTGAAGCACAGACACGCATGAACACTGCCAATGTGGAGGGAAATGTCTTGCAAAGTAAACAAATAAGTATAACAACTTTCAAATTCAGAGAGGAATGAAATTAAGCTGATATGAACTAAGAAGTACCTGAAATAGTTTTGCTGCAGTCTTCAAGGAGTCCTCACTGTCCGGCAGCTGCTGGGAGGCAATCACACTCTGCATCGCAGCTATGTTGAACAGTGTACACATGCGCTCATATGCAAGAGAGCTAATTGCTGGAATTAGGAAAATAATTATCACATGCAATATTTATATTAATGTTTCTGTAAAAAAGTATCTTTTATGTTCTAACTACTGGCTGATAACTTGGCAGGAAGTGAATTATTAAGCCACATTAGGAATTTTACATTATAACACCTTAGTAGATTTAATTAACAGTACATATGATTATTTAGTCAAATGAAATTAAAAGCTACATACTCAGGCTCATCCGACCTCCAAATAGTGACCCTTTGTCAAAGGCATCTTTCCACTTAAAAGGGATCTGCACCTCCTGCGGCGGGATCTTGCTCTCCAGGGACGCCAGCTGGTCATAGTAGCTGTGGACAGAGTAATCAGATCAGGTACGCGAGGAGCGCGGCCCGCGAGTCGTGGCGCCGGACCAGCAATCCTTAATGGCTTTTATGGGTGTTACATGCGAGTTATCCTTTGTTTGTATGGGCGAGAAAGACACAAAATAACAACTTTAAAATAGTTATTTATCATATTATATCTAGAACCGATTTAAGACGAGAGATGTGAGTCTTTATTAATTATGTTAACAATGATTCAACTATCATGGGTGACTCACGTAACATAAATACAGTATTTACCTGTAGACAATATCTAGAGAGGACTTCTCAAATATTTTCCAAATCGCGCTAGCTCTCAGCCGACTTAACTCGTTTAGAGCTTCAGTGTAATCTTCATGATGCTCCCCCGTATTGTACGTCGAATGGATTAAATTTCTTAATGGTTTTACAATATCTACCTCCGATGCTTTTTTGAACGGCACAAACAACAACTCAGCCATTTCGGCAACGGACTGATGTTGTATGTAGTGACAGACAGTGGCTGTCATCTATGTGTCAAATGCCAGAAAGTCATTATACCAGAGACCAAGGATCTAACGCGTGATGTCATTTATTAATTATTATTCGTATGGGTCTACACTACGGTCTACACTGAAGTGGTTTGGCCACGGGTGGGTAGCATAGTTCCGGTACAAAAAGCGGTCGTTGGTTGTGCGTTGCACGGTTTAAAATAAATAGACTATAGACAACACTGAAAGCTGTGGTCTATACTAATAATATAATATAATATATAACAGGCCCGACATATTAGTTTTTTGTAAAATCAATAAATCGGCCACCGAAATAAAAAGACAGTGGCAGGTGGATACTGTTAAAATTTTGCCTATTGTGATATCTACTACTGGTGTGGTCCCTAAGAGCCTTCAGCCTAATTTAAATACCCTCCAAATGCCCAAATCCACGCTCCCACTTTTACAAGACAAGACAAGACTTTTACACAGAAAGCTACCTTACTAAATACATGTCGTCTCACTCGTAAATTTTTTGCTTCACCATCATCATCATAAATTATATTTCATTATATTTTCCCAAGCTTACACACTTGGTTAAGGCCCGTGTGTAGGTTTAATACACCCCTTTAAAAGGGAGATCGAAATTCGATAAACATCAATAATATATAATAATATTATAAAGAGGAAATATTTGACTGTTTGTTTGTTTTTTTGACACGAATAGGCTTCGAAACTACTGGTCCGATTTGAAAAATTCTTTCACTGTTGAGAAGCTACATTATCCCCGCTGAACAAAGGCCATAATTTATTTCAAAAATATTAACGTTCCGTAAGAAAATTGTGATATTGTAAACCAAGGTGTCTTAACTTATATCTTCCAACCACGCTGACGACGTCGCGGGCAACTGCTAGTCATTTATATTTTTAACAAATTCCTTGGAATCAAAAAGCTTCATGGCTGTGAAAACACCTGTTTTTTTTTTGCCCTGATACACTGATAACAATGCAATTTATCATAGAATTTATAAACTTTTGACTACTTATTTTTACTATCTTTGCAACATTCAGGTTCTCACGTGCTGTTACCACCTTTAGTGCTGGCTAAAGGTCTTCACTCTCTTGCTTGCGTATATATCTATTATTTTTTTAACACATATCTATTAAATGAGGATTCTATCACCTAAGATGTTTTCAGGGATGTATAAAGGCACGTAAGATCTACGATACGAAATGAAGAAGAGAACTAGCAAAAGAATTGAAATAAGCTTGAATACGCCGATAATACGTTGAGTCTTTTAAAATAATTTCCAATATCCTTGTAATTTCACAGGTCTGCTGAAAGAGATTTCTTAATAAATAAGCAGTCGGTACCTTTGCACACCTCTTTCGAATTAAGTGTGATTTTAAGTTGTTTGTGTACCTAAATGGAAAATAAGTAAATTAATTTTAGAAAAAGCTGCCACTAAAATACCTAGACCCAGTTCACGTTCACAATGTTTTCTGTACCCGTATACATAATAATAATAATAAATGCGGACAACATCACATACATTGTTCTGAACCCAAAGTAAGTTGCTAAAGCACTTGTGTTGTGGAATCCAGATACAACGAAGGTACCACAAACACCCTGCCAGACCCGAGACAATGTAAAAATGTGAATTTTTACATTGACCCGACCGGGGATCGAACCCGGGACCTCAGAGCTAGCGACACCTTGAAACCGGTGCTTACGCCACTCGACCACGGAGGTCGTCAATACATATAAAATAGTTTACACCAGTAACAACTTCTTCACACGCAGCGTTCGAGGTTCATCAGATTCTCTGTATATTAACTAAAATACTAATTTTCTGGGTACAAAAAGATTGAGCGTGAGGTAGCATCAAACACAAGCAGTAAAATTGTATTTGAAGAAAAAGTTGTATAGTCCGTCAGAGAGATTTCTAAAAAATACTGGATAATATGTACCTATTTATTTACGAGGGTACAGTGGTTTGTAATCTCGTGTGACGTCACTTACCAGTACGCTTTTACAAGGTAGTGATGTTATTAGCCCCCACTACCATACAATTTATTGTCTTGCTTTTAATCTTTCTCACTTTTTAATATTGGATTTGATTTTGATTTTGATTGGATTTAGTCAAATAACTTATGCATTTTATTGTTTGGGTATGACAGGAATTAGCGCCTCAGACTATGACTATGAAGCTTTGGATTGACGGGCATAACATTTTCTGAATTCATAAAAGTACGGTAGGTACGGGGTACCAATGTCAGGACGCAGGAAGAGAGTGTAGAAGCGACACAACCGAATTGAGCGTTAACCAATATTATGTAGGACTACACCGATCTCTTTATCTGTACTTCTATACTAATATATAAAGCTAAAGAGTTTGTTTGTTTGTTTGTTTGAACGCGCTAATCTCAGGATCTACTGGTCCAAATCGAAAAATCCTTTTGGTGTTGAATAGACCATTCATCGAGGAAGGTTATAGGCCCTATAACCCTATAATATAGGGTATATAGGTATATACCATCACGCTGCGACTAATAGGAGCGAAGATACAATGGAAAATGTGAAAAAAATAGGGTAGGTATCAATCATAACTTATATCTTCTAACCACGCGGACGAAGTCGCGGGCAACAGCTAGTTAAAAATACAATAGCTTCATTAATGAGATGTACCAACTTCTAAGTACTCACATTTTACCTATAGTAATACTTATACAACATCCTCACAAATTACCAACTCAACAGTGGCAGTTCGCTAAGCTCGTCTCCACAAGTCCTAACGGAGGTTCCATGCAAGGAGGCGAGATGCGATTGGTTCGCCATGGATCGCTTGCTCGCGGCGGGAAATGTCTATTCAATTGTTTGTCAATTGAGAAATTTCTCAATTTAATTTTATGTCCGGACGTTGTGACTTGTGGAAAGAAAATTAACAAATTTATAAAAATATGATAAATTTATTGTAAAAAATTAATGCTTTAGAAATAATGGTTATTAAAACAAAGTCTGTGTCTAAAACGTGAGTGCTTTTGAATTTAATAGCTTTATCTACCTTATAAATGTAGTCTCAAACATGTCAATAACATGATCAACAACCGACGGTGACTCGTATCTCGGATTATATAACACCATGCTATACGCTCACCCAATAAATATCATTAATGCAGGTAGGTCGTACTCTGTGTGACCTGGACAGCAGTTTACGTAACTAAATAAAGTTGATATGTTTGATAAGACTGTGCAAATGATGTAAACGACTGGGAGTATGGTCGAATGGGAATAAGGAGGGTTGAGCATGCGCGGTCCCTCTTCGCAGCCGAGACCCGCGCAGTCCGCCGGGAGTGGCCGCGCAGGCACGACGCGCCGCGCCCGCCCCGCCCCCGCGCGCCGCTCGCAGCCCGCCCGTTCCGCAAGTAAGTCGCGCCGCGCGCGCCCGCTATCTGTTGCTCCGCAATCAATACACCCCAGTGTGCTTTTGTTATGGTTACTATTGCACGCGCCTGATTTGGGACATTTTAACTGCTGTCCTATTTAATTTACCATCATGCCGAATACCTAATGTACTAGATACGTTTGTCAACTCTAAAATATGTATTGTGTCGTCTTTGGATGAAAGTGCGTAGGTAATTTAGACAGAGTAAGAAAACTAAAACTTAGTCAAATTCAAGTGAGTAAATAAAAAAGTTTAAGATAAAAGGCGGCTTCCCACCGTAATACCTGGAAACTGTAAGGTGTTATAATATGTGTGCTTCATGTGCTTGCAGTCGGGTACAAAAAAACTGCAACAAAACATGATTACATGTTTGTGGTGCGTAGTTGGTGAGCGTGGGGAGTAGCAGCTGGTGGCGGTGGTGGTCGCGGTTGCCAGGCGCCGCCGCTGCCTGCTTGCTCGATAGCTCGGGGCCTGCGACCGACTGCAACCACTTATTGTGTGAACATGTTATAAAACGCATTAACTTAGGTGTAGTTGTAAACAAAACCGTTTATTGCGTATATTGCTAGGGACCGCTACCAATATTAAACGCACCTTCAGATACGGAACGAGGCGGCTACTCGTCGCTTGGCCCCGCGCGGTGGCCGCTCCAGGCGACCACGATGTCCACGATGACCGCGACGCCATTTGTTATTGTTTATTATGATTCTCAATGCGGCTACGCTAACTCGCGATTTCATGTAGTATTGTAGACACACATTCCTATACTAGTCCAACAATTTATTACATCATGTTAGTGATTGATGATTGTAAATGGAAAAATACTACATATTTGTTTTCTAAACATTTTTTATTAAACGTTTGGAAATTAACTTTATAGACAGTGAGTGTTCTGCCCCGTACTGAATTTTTTTGAACAATCCTAGAAGCATTATGCAAACAGAAGAATAGTGACAACTTCAATCCAATTTCCATTCATTCATCGACAATTGTAAAGGATCACGACTCCCTGGATTTAGTTGTCCAGAGGCCTCGGGGCAACAAAGGCCTCCACAATAGATGTGGAGGCCTCGGGGCTTTCGCCCCGGTTGCCCTCCCCTTAATCCAGCCCAGAGGACCCCGATTCTGCTATTTACTATGGCTGATGAATGAATGGCAGTTGGATTAAAATACGTGTAACTATTTCTATTATCTTAAGCAAGTGTTACAAAAATGCTTATACTAAATACAAATAGTGCGAATTTAATGCAATTGCCATTCATTCAACGACTATCGTAAATATCAAAATCGGGGCCCTGCCATAATGTGCATTACTTGTTAGGACAAGATGTAGTATACTATATTAAGGGGCGGATATTTCGCACCCAATAAGGGGCCAACTTTACCTACACCTAAAATTCCAAATTTGTATACTTAGACAATTTTTTCAGGCAATCCCGCTGGCAATTGGCTAGAATGTGCTAACTAATATTCGTTTAGAGCAAATATACGGTTGTTTCACATAATTACTCGCACAACTCCGGTATCTATAGTAGGGATTCCAACGATTCCCAATAACGATAACGTGTCAGAATCCTATACCTGTTGATTGTATATGTAATACTTATATAAAATTCTCGTGTAAACGGTGTACGTTATTGAACTCTCCCGAAACGGCTTGACCGATTCTCATAAAATTTTGTGTGCACATTGGGTAGGTCTGAGAATCGGTCATCTGCTTTTTTCATATGGCATAAGAATGTTTGCGGTCAGCTAGTACTATAGAATATTGATCATATACTAAATATTATATCGTTTATCAAATAATCATGCAATTTGAAATGCCTTGCTAGCTATTTTATAATGACAAAGTTGGGCTGAGTCTGTAGTAGCACTGACTCGAGTCGTGGAGGTGGCGTGCTGCGGCCGAGCTGGCTGATCTGTTCAGAGAAGGCTCCTTAGCTCAATGAAAGCGATGTCGCTCATTTATATTAGAGACGAAAGAGTAGATATTTAGTATAGATAGCATCGCATGACGGTCGCCGCCCTGTCCGAGGCCAGCCCGCGCTCAGACTACATAATCCCATTAGCTGGCTTAACACGACTACATAGGGGTACAGGTAAAGGTACAGCTACAGGTATATTTTTAAAGTATCTGAAACAAGCATTCTTGAGACAAATACAAATTATTTTAGTGGTAAGGGCACAACTGTAGCGAGGTTTTCTACCGTTAGGGGCCCGTGCGCTCCTGCACCATCCCGATGCCCGATTTGTGTCTCCCGCACACTTAAAGTAACATTGTCTATTATTACTAGACTCACGACCGCTGTGGCCGCTCACGCGCGCTGTTTGTTGCAGAGCCCGCGCGGGGCCGCGCGCCGCCGACGTCATATTGCTGCGCCCCAGCAGCGCGCCGCACCGGAGGCTGCCACGGTGCGCGCACGACACACACAAGCGTTAAGAGCTCACCAACGACAGTGACATTTGATTCATCCTGGCTTTATTGCTTTTTACAGCTGCTCGGGTTATTTATTGTTTTGAACTGATGAAAATAGAGGGCTATTTCTTACAACTTTGACGGGTATTTCTCGCACAGAAAAAATGCGATTCACGTAGACCTGTATCTTTAAATCAGAAAACCTTACCCCGGCCTCTACATCACGGAGATGTCCAAATTCGTTAAACAATATATTCAACTCTTTGATCAGAAATCTAACAATAGAAAACGAAAAGCTACGCGTGCTTGTCTTAGATTACCTAGAGTCAAAATGTATAAAGTATGTCAAATATTTTTTTGAACGACTCCCGCACTAAGGAATTTGGTTTTTGTGTCGCAGGGAGCTTTACAAACATTTAAATCACATGCAGAATGACACCCAGACTCAGAACAAGTATTTGTAGATCACAGAAATATTTGTCCTACGCGGGGATCGAACCCGCGACACGACGCGTCCAGCACGTGGTGACGACAACCAGGCTATCCGTGCAGTCCAATATGGCTCCCCTCATCTTCAATTCTTCACCGAAACATTATAACCTCAGACACTTACGCTTTAGAAAGTGCTGAACATATGGAAGACAGTGGCTAGTGAAATACGTTTATAAATAACGAATTGCTAAAGAAATACTCAACTGAATCCTATCACTTAAATGAGTGTTAACTTACAAAGTAGGTTTGCGTTATTTATTATTCCATACATATTGAAAATTGTTATACCTTTTAATTTAAACTGCCGTTTAGAGTTATTATTACCATTAAATAAGAAATTTTCCTTTTATGACACATTTTAGTCTATTACACCTAGACTGACTTATATGTAGGTAATTGTATGTTGATTTGTACACATACCTTTCCAACGAATTTAAATGCTGTTCTTTTACTGCTTTCATTTCTTGTACCTATCACATTTTGAGCCAACAAAGATATTTAATTTGGTTTAAAACTGTTCAACATGAACCCTACTGGACTAGACCAGCTCAAAGTATAATTAAATAGGTAGATAATAATTATAATATCGAAAAAAACCTAATTATTTGACATCTACTCAGGTCGAAACGCGAGGTGGAGTCGGAGGCCGGCGACGTGATCGACCTGGGCGCACCGAGGCAGCTGCGCCACACGCCACGCGCCCCGCTCGCGCCCGCGCGACTGCGGGCCCGCCCGCAGTACAAGCCCAACCCGCGCCTGTAAGCTTGTCCGCCCGCCCAGAGAGAGCCACTCTCTCGGCGCCCGACTGACCGCTCGCTCACCGCAGGTACCCCGGCTGCCAGTCCAAGTCGAAGTCGCGACCGAAACGCGCAGAGCCCCGCGGCGGAGACGGGCGCGGACGACGCCGCAAGCGAGTGTTCCGGCGGCCGGTGCCCAACGCGCGCCTGTACCGGCCGGCGCCGGCGCGGCCCCCGCCGCCGCCCGCCTGGCCGCGCGCCACGTGGCCGCCGCCCGCGCCGCCCGCGCGGCTCGACACCGCGTCGCGCGCCGCGCTGCGCTTGAGCGAGCAGCGGCGCGGGCCGCGCACCACGCCGCGCCCCCCGCGCCCGCCCGCGCCCCCCGCGCCGCCGGCCGCTCCCCCCGCGCCCGCGCCCGCGCCCCCGGCCTCGCCGCCGTCGCGCCGCCTGGTGGTGACGGTGCCCGCGCCGGGCGCCGCGCCCCCGCAGCACTATCGCCCTGCAAGCGAGCATTTCCGCTTGCGTTCGCTCGACACGGACTCGGGCGCGTCGACGCCCGCGGCGCGGCGCCCCGCCGGCCGCGCTCCCCCGCCGCCCGCGCCGCCGCTCGCGCCTCCGCTCGCGCCGCCGCACGCCATGGACGCCGGAAACCGTCACTCGACCAGTCCGGAGGACTGTTCCGATGGAAACGAGACCCTGTCCGCCCCCAGCGAGTTTCTCGCGGAGGTAAGCTATCATGTCATGTCGAGTGATTGAGGTCACCACGGCAAACCCACTCTGCGCGACTTTTCGTGGGTAGGTGTGCAATCCAAGAATACTTAAATAGTGGGTTAAAAAACAACACAATCGCTGCATTGTCTGACACAGACAATTCAGACCAGGTATCGCAGTATCAGTACTCCCTTATGTTTAAAGTTTTCTGTTCTACTGCGACTTATAATCAAGACCTTCTGAACGGCTAATCTTGTTTCGTGGCTTTACTCCATTGCGATACTGTTTACTTTTTCTGCAGACATTATTTCTGCCTTTGGCCTTCACAAACGATCAAGTTTTCTCCTTTTCTCACATAGGTATAGGCGCGACCACCACCAAGATATCTGTACTTTTTAAAGTTCCTCTTGTACCAACTGTGGTAGTCAACTATTAAGTATAGTAGTGGCGAAGTAAGTAAAGATTGAAGGTCAGTTGAAAATAAAACGACTCAATTTTTGATCATCATCATCATCATCATTGGCCCATATTCGTCCACTGCTGGACATAAGCCTCTTCAATTGCACGCCATCGATATCTATCTTCGGCTGCTTGCATCCAGCACGCCACCGTGCCTGAGGACGTCCTACACTACGTTTGCCGAGACTCGGTCTCCACTCGAGAACTTGTGTTCCTCAACGGTTATCGGCTCTGCGGCTAATATGGCCAGCGCATTACCACTTCAGCTTGCTAATCCAGTCGGCTATATCTGTTACCTTGGTTCTCTGCCGGATCACCTCATTTCTGGTACATCTTTCGATAGTTCGGGTTTAATACTGCATAGAGCTCGGCTAGAGTCGCGTCTTGAGGCGCATTCTCTCATCGGCGAATAGTTTTTTTTTTCAAATAACTTTTCATTTTCTTATTACAGTTCCTGTCAGCCATAATGCGTCGCCAGTACGCCGAGGCGCTAAAATACTGCCGGCTAATCTTGCAGTACGAGCCGCACAACGCTACGGCGCGCGGCTTCTACCCGCTGCTGCAACACAAAGTACAGGCGCACAAACAAGCCGGTGAGTGCGGGGCCGGGGGCGCGGGGCCCGGGGCGCGGGGCCCGGGGGCGCGGGCCCGGCAGCAGCTCTCACCGGCGCGTGTGTTGTGTTGCAGAGCGGGAGGGCGACTGGCCGCGCGGTAGCTCCAGCGAGGAGGCGAGCGCACACAGCGACAAGCCGCCGCACTCATACGTATGTACACAATGCCCGACTTAATGAAATGTCAGGACTATTGGGAATAGCTCAAAAGTTAAATCCAAATCTAAACATAACAATAGGATACTTTTTATGAAGAAGCACAATATGTTTGTCTAAAATTATCATCTTCAACGAGAGTGCGATTGAATCGCTACCTAGCGATTCAGAAATGAAGTTCCAGCCCTGAGTACTGTATTATCGATGGTCACGACAATATCCAATGTAACTGACTAAAGTTTTAGCTGTTCGGGATTTTTCTATATTTATTGTTATTTTCTATATACGTATAAACATAAACAATAATTAAAACAACAGGCAAAAGCCTACCTTTACCTAGCTCAGAGAATTAGCATTGCCATTTAACGTGATAATGCTGCCAGCCTCTTGGGCACACACCCAGCCGGCAGCGATGCCGAGGGACCAGTTTTAAACATCGTTATCTTCAAAGTGCTTTGTTATTTTGGGCTCATTTCTTTTTTACAAATTGTTTTAAGACTTCTACTAAATCCTCATGTAGAAAAAGAACGGTTTTATTAATTGGATCAAGTTATATTTACCAAAATATTTTTCGTACTAATTAAAGATTAACGCGCTCTACCAAACAAATAAACTCTTCGGCTTCATTATATTGGTATAGAAGTATGTACCTATATAAACTATAAATAATAACATTCAGCATTTCGCAGAACAGTTTGAAGAAGACTCGAGCTCTTTTTAAGGTTCGAGTTCAATTTCGTCGCTCGAGTCCTGCATTTTAGGACTGAGCTCGGCTCGACTCTAGACTCCGACTTTAATTGCGAGCCCCCTACAGTTTTCCTTCTCCTGGTTCCAAGCTATCTACTGGTTATGGGGTGGGGGGTCAAGGCTACATTTATCCTGGCGTTTCCACCGAAACATGAACTACCGCGCGCTGCAAACTAAAGCCCACGCAAACGGAGTCGCGGGCAACGGCTAGTCATAAATATGATATAAAGATATGAGTAATGAATGGCGTCCCCGTGTAATACTGCAGGAGATGATGGAGCAGGGCGCGGACGAGTCGGAGGGCTCTGCGCGCGCGTGCTCGCGCTCGTCGTCGCGCTCGGCGGGCTCGTGCGCGTCGCAGTCGTCGCTGGAGCTGGACTCGTCGGACGCGCTCGTGCACTCCTCGCCCAGCCTGTCGCTCAGCCGCCGCACCGACCACACCGACAGTACGTTACCGAACCGCCTGTCCGACGCTGTGCGCCACATATTTGGTGATTATAAACAAGACTTAGATAGTAACCAGTGTCCTGGCGGCGCTGCTCTCCAGCTCTCGCTGTTCTACTATTGTGTAAGTATATCACTTTGAGAAGTTGTCCCGTCCGCTGATGACTACCCGCGATGTGCAGGCGCTTCGGGAGGCTGCTGGGAGAGCTCGGGCAGCGCGTCGCGCTCCGAGCCGGACGACAACGGCAACGCGGGCGCCGCGCCCCCCGCGCCCCTCGCGCCCCCCGCCCGCGCCGACCTCGAGAACGACAACGCGGCCGCCGCCGGCGACACGCTGCGCAGCGCGCACAAGGTGGGCGCGTGACGTCACTCCGGCGGCGCCCGCGGCCCGCGCTGACCGCGCCTGCTTGTGTTGCAGAGCGACTCGGCGTCGTCGCTGCGGCGGCTGCGCGCGCAGTTCACGTGCTCCATCAAGTGATGCGCCCCCGCCGCCCGCCGCGCCCCCCGCCCGCGCCCCCGCCTGCGCCCCCGCCCGCGCCCTCGTCCGCGCCCGCACCCCGCGCCCTGTGTCCTTGTTTTGTATTACACGCGTCCGTTTCTAGTTTAGAGCGTGCTTTATTTCATATTAAGATTGAAGCTAGGCGGTCACATATAGTGCCGCCACGTAGGACCAACGGTGAAGCATATCTTTCTTATATATATTCAAATAATTCTTGTCATCAATTCACCGCTAACCTCTGGTATACTATTTGATAGCAACACTTAAAATATTTTTAACTTGGCAACCGAAATATAGTTATGAACTGGTTCCGTGGTATTCACCAGGTTCCGGATACATGAACACAGGTACATTTAATTAAGTATAGGTATTTATTAAGTTAAAAGAGATTTCAATAACATCTACGACAAAGTGTATCAGGTGAGCCATAACAGGGTATAGTTTGTTGATTATATCTTGAGTCCTGAGATAGCCGACAGACAGATATAGGGAACAAGCGTCGTGTTTACAACTCAATATCATATCACCAGTATTTCATTATTGCAGTGCTGAAGAGCAACACAATATACCTAATTATAACAAACAACATATTGAAAGTTTTAACACTTTGTAAACATTCGACAAAAATATGACGCAAACGCGACGTACGAAAAAGATCTGACCGAACAAAGAAAATTGTCGAATCTTGAGAAAATAAAATAAGTTTAGGAAAACCACCACAATGGTTTACAGTTATAAAATACGTGGGTACATAAACACACTGATGATGCGTACTCATGACTGACAGTAGTATGTGTTCACTTCTCTCGCGCCGGCTGTGCAGGACTCGAGCTACAGACTATACGTCACGTAGTCTCGAAGGAATCGACAAGTTCCTAAGTCTTGATGTTCCAGATTCAGTGCCTACGCCTTATTTTACTATTTTTTGTTTCGAAAATTCAAGGGTTTATACAGTACGTTTTAGTGAGTAGGTATCATTACTATCAAATATCAATGTAACTGCGTAACTATGAAGGCGAGACTGATGCCTCGCCATCATTCGTGGGTGTTCAGTTGTGACACGCGTAGGGCCACGCGAGGACTGAGCCATCTGCAAGCTGTATGACTCGACACTCCCAACTGTTGTCGGCCTAAGTATTACCCCATGTATGTAGTCAAATGATGTATCATACGTTCGTTTCATGTTCACATGAGTATTTAGAAGAATCTATATTATCTAAGTATTATGTATTATAGTATAGAGGTATCTGTCGTTCCGTATGAGCTGAGTGTAACGAGAAGACTGAATGAAGTGTCGACTAGTGAGTAGTTAATTATCACTAATGACTATCCTCTAGGTCCATAACATATTGTCGTGTTTAGACAAATCGGTGTGTAGCGCTACGAGGCACGGTCGCGCTGCAGTCGCGCCACTGTCGCGTTGCAGTCGCGCCACTGTCGCGTTGCAGTCGCGCCACAGTCACGCCACAGTCGCGACAGCCTGGCGAGCGAGTGCGCGCGCGCCGCCAGTGTCGCCCGACCCGGCTCCGGCGAGACACCATATTATTATACTTTTAATAAAATATATCTATTTGTATGAAAATATAAAACTGTTGAAAAGTATTTGAGTGCAATTTTATTTCTGTGCTAACTGTAGCCCGCGGACCGACCCGCTACAAAAGGGTAAATAGTATCGTATGGAATGGTATGCTTAATTCATGGTTATAAACTATCTGTTTACCAAGTTTCGTCTAAAATCGGTGGTTTTTCCGGTCCTTTTAAACGGCGTACACGGAGCCGCAGCTCTCCAACACGCAGAGTCCTTGTTGTGTGCTGTCCACTGTCCACGTACACTCATGGAGTCGCAGGTACGAATGCTATCGCATGATTCAATGTTTTCTAACGCACATGTCGGTATTGAACTAGTCCTCCGCTCCACAAGAGTCTGAATAACGCATATTAATGAAACCTATATATTCTGGTCACGAATGGGCTGGGCTAGTGTACCTATATATTTAATCCAATTGCCATTCATTCAACGGCTGTTATAAAAAGAAGAATCGTGGCCCAGTTCTCCTCAGCCTCAGTCTCGAAAGCCGCTGGAACACCAAGGTGGGCCTACCGCAAGAGACCGGGCGCAGGACCGTGTACCTGCTGAAAATATGATCTTTCTAAACTAAAACAAACTGTCTGTGATGTCACGTGGAAATGTCTTGGAATCCAACTCGAGACCTTTTACAGATAGGCACTTATTACGTATACAGGAGTATTGAACTCATGAAGAGATAATGATATTAATAATCAATGCAACCAAATTAACCTTTTAATGATGAGGAACGACAAAAACGAGACTTAATAATTATTATCTTGATCAGTACGCACGCGCGCACGTAGGGTTCGCATGTTGTTGGTAGGTATCGGTACAATGAACAAACGGGTTACATTTGTTTTTTTTATTAAAAACGATAAAACCTTTGCACAAGTACTTTAGTCGAAAAACATAACATTACAATTTATTCAACAGAAATCGTCAGTTTGTACATGAGCAGCACCGTGCTTCACAAACGGCTTTAACAGCAATATACTTTGTAGAGTATTACAACAGTCTGCAGCCTGCCGGCACGCTCTACTACTTACTCCTTACTTGCTAAATATTACTATTTCAATTATAATACCTACTATTTGGAACGCGAAGATCTACCATTATTTATCTACTTACTTGCTTTTTCTTATAAACTATCACTCGAACAACATCGTTCGTAGATGTTACTTTACGTAGCACACACACAGTACCATTAATTAAAGCATTTATACTAATAGTATACAGTTAATCTAGTGTACAGGTGAACACGAGAGACGCGGCGGCGGCGGGCGGCGGCGGGCGGCGGCGCTAAGGCACGGGGGTACAGCATCCAGCCTATTGGCGGTAGGGCATTATTGTCAAACGCTACAGGCCCACCCCGTACTAGAACAGTTTAGTTATTGCGGTACCGTCTTGTGAAGCCGGAGCCGCCCGCCGCGCGCTCGCTCACATTACTTTACCGTTCTGAATATTAGCTTTTGGTTGCGTATCTCATTTTTGTACAAGAACTGTAAAACGAGCATTGGAAATAAATACGCGTACGCGTTGTTCGCTATAACAGGGTGGCCTGAATGGCTAGATCACTCATATATAATAACCAGAGTTCAAGACTAGACGCTCGGTGAATTCATGATATGCTAAACTTGTGACCAATTGGTAAAGTGTTTACAAAGGATGTTATACTTCTAGACGCGCAGTAATTATGTTATACTTCACTCGACTTGTGCATTGCGGTCAGCCATTAGTTCTTCGAAATTTATAAAAATATTGCAACACTTGAACATACGTACATGGTAACTTAAATTGGAATTCGGGACGTGTTTAATAAGTTTGGTTAGTTCAAATACAACCTTCAACAAAATATAATTCTTTACTATACAAATTAACTGTCCTCGTGAATAATAGGGACGATGACATTTTGTTTTTCAATATCTGCCCCTATCTGTAATAATTATGCATGATTAAAAAAGGTACCTAACTTTTTTAAATTGATTGACATCCGAAGAATACCTTTTAATTGTTTTTACCGTGTCATGTAAAATGATCAAATTACCGTGAATGGAACTTCGCTTTTTCATTATTCAGATAAGGCAAAAATAGTGCCGTACGTAATATTCATTTAATATCTATGTGACGGACTACTTTTATACCAAGGCGTCTTCCCTATTCAATATTATCAAAGTTCACATTTGGCCTTATAAAGTAAAGCCGACAATTCGACGAGACAAACATGGCAAAATCTAAAGCTCAAATCTGTTTTTCAATTCAGTGCTTACTTTTAAACTTGCAAAGGCGTGCCAGAAAACAACAGAATCAACTCCAATTGGAAACACACATATATGGAAATAATATTAGCTCGAATAATATTATCAAAGCGACCAGGAAATTATATTTAAATTTTAAATCGAATTAATAACGATACAACGAGACTCAATGTACAATTTGATAGCCTGTCAAACCTCTTCAGTTTAATTGTCAGCTGTGTTCTACCTCTCATGTGGTCTTGGCAAGCCGACACAATTTTGACGACTGTAAAGGCGTAACCTCATGGTCGCTCGTTGCTCGCGATCTGATCACGTGACCCCATTTTTAAATTTCCCGCGGGTCGAAAAAGCGACAATATATGGTCGCAGGAAAGGTAGCGACAAAGCTAAAAACGTTGAGCTACGGCCTTTGCAGTCGCTCGTTTACAGCAACTCTGGTCATGTGATATGTAGTGATAATGTTGAGCTATATAAAAAAAGATAAATGTTGAGCTTTGTCGCTGACGAAAAAAAAGAACATGGGTAACTAATACACT
This sequence comes from Trichoplusia ni, assembly GCF_003590095.1. NCBI lineage: Eukaryota > Metazoa > Arthropoda > Insecta > Lepidoptera > Noctuidae > Trichoplusia > Trichoplusia ni. Next base: position 16,906,413 of record NC_039481.1, on the reverse strand, counting down.
ATAGAATAGAGAAAAGAAAAGAAAAAATTAAGCATTCGAGACAAGTCGATTTAAAATAATAAATAAAAGTGGTGCTGCAAACGGTCTCTAAATTAATTCCCGTAAATAATAGAATCGGGCAAGGTAAATACTTTAAAACATTGCATAAATATTAGTAAAGTATGGACACAATGTACGTTTAAACCATAATTTTGTTTCCTTATTGTACAGTTTTATGGAGTTTAAAATGTACCTTTGTAACTTTTAATCACACTTGTTTCTACATAATAGCCAGTTCACAATTAGATTAAAGATATAATTTTCTTGTTTTTCGGGAAATTTAAAATGGGGTCGCTCGACCAGATTGTCGCTGCAAACGAGCGACGAGCGGCTCCATGAAACAGCGACTTTTCGGTTCACGGGAAATTTAAAATGGGGTCACATGATCATATTTGTCGCTGCCAACGAGCGACGAGCGACTCCGTGAAGCCGCGCCAGGTATCGCTATAGGACTTTTCGAGTCGCGGGAAATTTAAAAAATGGGGTCACGTGATTGGGTTTGTCGCTGTAAACGAGCGACGAGCGATTGCGTGCGGTTACGCCTTTAAGGGCCTTCGCTCACTGACAACAGTTTAGTATCAGTAGGCATTGTTCTATTGACGTCTGGGTGTTTTTGATATAATTAACGCAAATTAATAGATGCATTTGGACACATATCAGATACATATGTCAAAAACCGTCTAGCGTACCGTCTTATTATATCATAATTATATATCTTTCACATTCTTCATCCCGAGTACTTTTGGCCTATGTAATGTTGCAAATTGAAGAGAACATTATTAAATTGTTAGAACGTCAATGAGTCCCTATTTTTGTTGCTAGTTGTAGCAGTTGAACTGAAACCGAGGTCGTATCGTAAAGAAATATAAAATTAGTATTACGACTTTTCACGACGATCCATGCTCGGGGCACCGACTAATTGTGGTGCAACTATCGACTAAAAGGATTTCTTTTGGTACTATGACGTAGCGGTGATACTTATTGAACGTTGATATCACTTCAATAACATGGATGTTATGTAAATAACATATCGAAATTCTTAGATATTTTACGAGAATAGAAGAAAACACTATCTCGATACCAGCATACGAACAGACTTAAAGGAAAACATATTCTTAATTAATTTCCTGTCAGAAAATAAATAAATAAACGATTTAATTTGATTGGAAACTATTGCGGCTTTTAACCGCCGGATAATGTGAGTAAAGAAATGGACGCGGCTGCACTCATGGTAGACGTAGCTAACGCTGGCATTATTGGACACATCGATATGCTGAAAGATGCATTCTGAAATTGGCTTCTGTTATCTGATGACGGAAGTTCAAAGAAATTTTGAGATGTTTTCTAAAATCAAGGTATTTGTCATGAACGAAACTGTTCCAACCTTTTCATCAACTCTGTTGATTGTACTAAAATGACGGCGGTTTGCTGTTTACCACTTACAAGAAAAAACAGGTGCACTGTAGCGTAAGCCTTAGTTCTGTGACACTTGGTACTAAACACTTGGTCGATGGGCGACGACAACTGAACTGTTTAGTTGACGGGGAGCGGAGGCCCTAAGTATAACTAACCACAAAAAATATCGAATTGTTCCTTTTTGTGAACACATCGGAAACGTCGAATTGTCAGCTTTAAGGTACATTTAATACAATAACGATATTTTTAAATGAACGATTTGGCCACGAGAACTCGCCACAGTAAGTGCGCTCAACGCAACACGGAGCTCCGTGCTCGGGACTTAACTATTACTTACAACTTGGAAAATCTTAACTTAGTGAAGCAAAGAGATCTCACAGACTTAAATAACTTAAGTTGGCACTTGACACGTTGCGCAACGACATCTTATATCTACAGAGGGAGGCGACGAGCCCCGCCCGCCAGCTGGCACACACATACAGACACGCACAGAGACACACACAGGACCTCAACGTATGCACAGCGACTGATTTGCCAGCTAACCTGTGTAATTAGACTGCAGGACCTTGATTCAAATCATACTTAAACAATATTGTGTGTTTTTGATTTTCCTTACGCAAACGATTTCGAGTGTCATCGGCGAGCGTGCAGCAGTGAGGCGGGCGAGCCGGCGCACACTTACACTATCATAAGACGAGGCGGCAGAGCGCCGACACCACCTACACCAGCACGTCCATGCGGCTGCCGCGCCGCAGCAGGCGCGCGCCCGCCTCGCCGCCGCCCAGCGCGTGGAACGACAGCGTCACCAGCTGCTGCCCGAAGTTGGCCTCGAACCTGCGGACACGCGCTCGTCAGCCCCTCGTCAGCCCTGGCGGCTGCGGCCGGGGGAGGGGGGGAGGCTGGGGGGGGGGGCACTCACTCGGTGGCGATGTTGACGTGCGGCGGCGCGCCCACGGCGTTCTGCACGACGAGGAACAGCTTGGTGGCGAGCTCCAGCACGTGGCAGGTGCGCACGACCACGTCGCCGCGGCGGCGCCAGGCGGCCTCCCCGCCGAACAGGCAGCCGGGCGCGTCGTGCGCGTCGGGCGCGTCGTGCGCGGGCGCGGACTCGCCGGGCGCGTCGGGCGCGGCGCGCACGTGCACGACGAGCAGGTCGTCGGCGAAGGGCGACAGCGACAGGCGGTACACGGCGTGCGCGGGCACGCGGCGCTTGAGGCGCAGCGAGCGCGCCTCCAGCAGCAGCAGCGCGCCCGTGGACAGCACGGCCAGGCAGCGCGCCACGCGCCCGGACGAGCGCGCCACCTTGCCCACCACGTCCGCGAACACCACGTAGCGGTCGCCGGCCGCGCCCAGCCCGCGCCGCCACGCCGCCGACGCGCGCAGCCGCACGTAGTCCCCCACGAACGGGTGCGCCACGCTCGCCGCGTAGTTCAGCTTGCGCTCCTTGAACAGCACGCTGGCCGTCACCTGCGCAAGCCCGCCAGACGGCGAATGGGGGTCAAAGCTTATAATATTAAACTAATAAAATATGTGCACGGCGATCCTTAAAATTTTAAAGGGGGTTACTTAAGTTCACGCGGACAGAGTCGCAGACAACAGCTAGTCAGACATGCTTTATGCGACACCTCATTTGTCGACAAGTCTTGATATAATATATGTTTCCATACATTGAAACGATCTAATCCTTTTAAGGGGTCCGTACCTTAAAGAAAGTGAATTGTATGTTCACAAGACAGATATTTCATTTCATAACACCTGACATGTAGTCCTAATAAAATCCTTAAGACCTAGAGTCACCTTTTCGCGCATGCGGTTGCGCGCCGTCTGGTCGAAGGCGGCGCGGTAGAGGCGACAGCGCCAGGCGTGATGCAGGCGGCGCAGCAGAGCGTCCGCGCGGCCCAGCAGGCGCGGCGCCGGACACGCCGGCCACGCGCCGCACGCCGGCGACAGCTGGCGCGCCGGCAGCCGCCGCCACAGCCGCAGCAGGTAGCGCCGCCGCGCGCTGCAGCACCACGCGCGCCACAGCAGCCGCGCCGCGCGCGCCCGCGCCCCCGCCGCGCCCCCGCCCGCGCGCCGCGCGCGCCACGCCCGCCACGCGCGCGCCAGCACGCCCGCCGCGCGCGCGCGCACCCGCGCCCGGTGCCGCCGCCACGCGCGCTGCGCCACCACCACCAGCGCCCGCACGCGCGCCGCGCGCAGCGCCTCCAGCTCCCACACCGTGCGCGGGCTGCGCACGAACACGCGGCTGCGCCCGTACGCGAACTCCGCGCTGGGGATGGGCAGCGAGCGCAGCAGCGCGCGCGCGGCCCGCACCGGCTCGTCCGAGCGCGGCGCGGGCGACGGGCAGGGCGACGCGCCGCCCGCGCCCCCGCCGCCCGTCCCCAGCAGCCCGTAGCGCGCCACCAGGGCTCGCGCGCACATGGACTCGCACCACCCGCTACGCCGCAGCAGCGCCATGTCCATGATTCTACACACGATGAGAGCGTCAGCGACGGCGTGGGATAGGTCGGAGACGGAGGCGGGCAGACTCACCCCTGCGTGCGGATCTGATGGCGCAGCAGCGCGGCGTCGAACCGATGCGGACGCAGCGCGGCGTCGTTGCGCAGACAGCGCACGAGGCGCGGCGAGGCGGGCAGGCGCCGCACCAGCGCGGCCACGAGCGCGCGCTGGCGGCAGGCGAGCGCGGCGGGCCGGCGCGGCGAGCCGCAGCCCGCGCCCCCGCCCGCGCCCGCGCCCCCCGCGCCCCCGGGGAACAGCGCGCGCAGCAGCGGCTCCCGCGCCGCGCCCAGCACGGCGGCCCCGCGCGCCCACACGGCGTCGCGGTTCTTGGCCACGATGCCGCGCGCGCTGTACACCACGCCACCGCCGAAGTGCACCACCCTGAGCACACCACCGCTATATTATTCCGTATTCGATAAGACAAATTAGAGACGAGGCATTTCGTGCATTTCAAATATTACACTAGATCCGCCAGTAATAAAATAAAATATATTTTAGCAAGCAGAAGTGTGTGTCTCACTGGAAGTGGTCAGGCGGCAGCACGAGCAGGCGCGGGTGGCGGCGGCGCTGCAGACGCTGCAGGAAGCTGGCGTCGCTGGCGCCGCGCGCCGAGCAGTCGCGCAGCACGCCCAACACGCTGTCCGGGCCCTGCGGGAGGCGCGCGGTCAGTGGGGCTGGGCGGGGGCGGGGCGAGTGGTGGGCGGGCAGAGGGGGGGTCTCTCACCGCGTCCAGCAGGTCGGCGTGCAGCTCGTGGTCGTGGTAGTGCAGCGCGCGCCAGGCGAGGCCCTCGCGCGCGTACTCGTCCTGCTCGCGCCTCAGCGTGGCCCCGGTCACGGCGGCCTGCACACGCTCCGCCGCGTAGTTAATTAACAGTCGCTCCAGCCCATTGCGAGCCAGAGACTCGAACCCGTACACGTCCAGGATGCCTAGCGAGCACCGCTTGCCCGCCTCTACCGGCTGCGACACACACATATGCACGTATAGTGACTGAGGGCTCAGCTCGAGTGAGTGAGGGCTGCGCGGAGCGGCAGGTACCGACCTTGATGTAGTCGTTGACGGCGTTGATGAGCCAGGTGAAGAGGCGCGAGTACAGCACGCACAGCAGCTGGTCGCGCAGCGCGGCCGCCCACTCGCCGCCCGGCGCCGCGCCCGCCTCCGCGCCCGCCTCCGACCCCTCCGAGCTCTCTGCGCACAACCCCCACACATCCAACAGATTTACCCAAACAACACCTACGAGGCCTGCTTTTAAGTTCTGTCGTTTCCACATTTCTCGGGCAATTTCAAAAAAAAAATCAATTTCAAAAAGCAAAAGTAGAAAGCATCCTCCATACAGACCTGACCAAAGCCCTAACGTGGTCAAAGGTTCCAGTGCGATGAAGAAGCAATCGACGCTTTCATGTCAAAATTCATGTTGAAACATCTCCACTTTAGATTAAATGAAAATAAGTGTCATATTAAGTGGTTTGAGTGACTGACCGGTGTCGAGGTCCGCGGCGGGCTCGGCGGCGCCGGCGTCGGCGAGCGCGGCGGCCAGCGCGGCCGCGTCCGCGCCCACCAGCGCGCACGCCTCCAGCAGCTCTGCAACAGCGGCGCGTGAGCGGGCGGAGCGTGGGGCGGGGCGGAGGGAGGGGGCGCGGGGGCGCGACCGCCCGCACTCACCGTACTGCTGCTGCAGGCGCGTGCCGATGCTGCCGTCGATGTTGTGCACGGGCTCGAACTCCACGTTGCCCAGCTTCAGCATGAAGGCCAGCAGGCGCAGCACCGCGTCGCACGCGCCGCCGCCGAACCCCAGCGCGCGCATCGCCGCCTGCGCATACAACCACGCTCAGAGCCGCCCAGCGAGGGGGGCGGGGGCGCGGGGGTCGGGCCGCCGCACTCACCGTGGTGAAAGCGAAGTGGTCGCGGTCCTGCGCAGCAGCGCGCGGGGCGGGCGCGGCGGCGGCGGGGGCGGGGGGCGCGGGGGGCGCGCGGCGCGGTGACGCTCCTGCCGCCGGCGGCGCCTCCTCGCCGCGCAGGATGCGGTAGTGCTCCCAGCAGCGCTGCAGCCGCAGCCGCTCTGCACAGTGTAGGGACCATGTACAGTGTAGCGAGGGGCGAGGGGGCGAGTGGGGCGAGGGGGGCGTGGAGGAGTACTCACTGAGCAGCTGCACGTCGGCGCCTGCCAGCAGCTGGTACAGCACGTGGAAGTTGCGCTCGCCCTCCAGTACGCCACACACGCGCTCCTGTAACCCTACTGATGTATTATCTGGTACACGCTACTCTATTCTTATTTCTTATTCCATCATCGATTGACACAATCACCAAACATATTCAGTTTTATTAGAAATAAAATTAATATATGTGTATATGTACGTAATAATGCGGATTTAAAACTTTTACTGTAAAGGTTTCAAATATTATAGTAATTTTCAAAAAACGTATATAACGTTCTTGGAGTTGAGAAAGCTGTTCCACATCTTTAATTTTTTTCGCTCAGCAGAAAATGTTTTTCACTTTGGTTAGAACGCAGATATACCAGTACCTAGTTGTTTTTATTAAAGTCACTTAGAATAATAAAACTTAGGTAGCTATATATATACGAGAAGGATTCGCGCGCCAACATTATTAGTTAGATTAATCAGACCTTAAAGATGGACATAGACTACCCGTGGGAAAAAAAGACATTATACAGGTAGATAACTCGAAATTATAGCGGATTATAATAGTATAGTCAGAGTTTTAGTCAGCTAATTTTATAGCTTTTGCGCAACTTTTCAATTTTCCCTTGGAAACTATTATTTATTTATTTATTTATTTATGTACACAGAAAAACACAACATGACACAATAGGATGTACAAGGGTTCTGCTTATTTCTAAAGAAATCTCTACCAGCAGACCCGCGGTAGGAGAAATTGTTGATATTGGCAGTCAACAGTGTGCAACATAATAAACTACTTAAGAAATCGGGATAAAAGGTAGCCTGTGTTCTTTGTCATGTCAAAGGCACATGCATGCCAAATTTCATCCAAATCTGTTCAGCCGATTTTGTGTCATTGAGTAACAAACATCCAAACATCCACACTTTCACATTTATAATATTAGTAAGGATTGACAAAAATGGCGAGTTACCTTCTCCAACAGATCTGCGTCCAAAACAATTAAAATATCACAGATTACTTATTTACTGAACAGTTCTTACAACAAAAGCTCTTACGTCTTAAAATAATACATAATAATATGGTAGTACCCAAATGTTATTCAATAATTTTACAGATTTACAAAGCGAAAGCTCTGGTCGCCCGATCGATCGTAGGTACATTTGATTAAAGAATAAAGCCTACGTTTACGGTTTGGCGTTCTCTTGCGCGCCCCATTAATTATAATGTAAAAATTTGATACAAAAGTAGCACTTACAATGAGTTATATGTCCACCCACAGGCTCTCCTTTGAAGTCGAACTCAATTTCCAGTAACTTGCCCTGCAAAGACGTTTGCTACTTATAAAGGTGTGTTCACGATAGAGTGCAAGTTCGGCTCGGGCGCTCGGTACTCACAAATCTGCTGGCGTTGTGGTTGCGCGCTGTGGCGGCGTTACCGAAGGCCTCAAGCAGCGTGCCGGCGGCGGCCAGCGCGGGCGCCGCGCCCCCCGCCGCCGCGCCCCCGCCCGCGCCCCCGTCGCCCGCCACCACGGCGCACTGCAGGCACACACGCGCCGCCTCCGTCTTGCCGGCGCCGCTCTCTCCTGCAAGCGGAGTGCGCGTCAACCACTGCAGTCAGTCGATCCCCGTGCCCACGCAAATACGCTCAGCTTACCTGTGATCACTATACACTGGCTCTCGTTCCTGTCGCGCACCCACCTGTACGCAGTAGCCGTTATGGCGTACCTGAAATCACAATAACGTCAGCGATGCACACAACGAGGCAGAGCAGCGAGCTGAGCGCGAGCCGGCTCACTTACAGATGCGGCGGCAGCTGGTAGGGGGGGCGCGCCAGGTACGCGCGCACCAGCTCCGCCGAGTACAGCGGCAGCGCGCGGCATGGGTTCACCGACACCAGCGCGTTGCCCACGTACGTCTGCAACACGCGGCACGGATTAGCTGCGGGAGCTCCGCGACCGCGCGCTCGGCTCTAGCCTACTTGCACTCACGTATATGATGTCACGTTTGTAGCGCACGTGCAGATTGTGCAAGAACGTGTCCTCGGACAGCGGCGCCAGCAGCACCGCGTCCGGCTGCCCGGCACCCTCCGCCTCCGCCATGCCGCCTCAGCGCCCGTCACCGAGCCTCCGCGTTGTGAACAATGCGCGCCATCGCAGCTATCTTCAATATACTTAGTTTAAACAAAAAATACTGTTACTACATTTAAAACCAAAAGCAGCACAGAAGGGGCCAAACAACCAACCAAGCCAATGATTGTACTTCGGTCTGCTTTAGCTGGGATTAGTTGCAAATTAAAAAACAGCTTAAACTAATCTCTTACATCAAATTATTAACTTAGCCACTGAACATAGTGTCAATTGAAGAAACATGGTTTTACTCCATAAGTATTATATTATGTTTGTAAATTATTGTTGTACATGTTTCTTCAATTGACTTTTATTATCACTTTATTAGCATTACATCAAAATATATAAAATATAGAATATGCACAATGGGCCAACTTGACTTCACCTGTAGAAAAGGGAACTGAGGGTAAGGGAGCTATCTTAGAAGTGGAAACAATTTGTTTAACCCTTGACATGTTAAAGATGCAGGTGCTCAGTGATAGCTATAAACAGTTAAATACAAGTAATTATTCAACTGGTAACTAATCTAGCAACTTTGACACTGTCTTCAATTATCATTATTTAAAGAAAATTTAATTTTGCGCTTGGAACATTTGTTTTGTTTCATATTGACAACATCTGAATATAATCAATTAATAACATTGTACAAATGCAAGAATACTTAAAGCACTAGCATTAAAACACACTGCCGGTAACAAAAGTAATGTAGGAAATATGTTTGTATATTATTTGGTAAGCAATTCATTAAAGTTTACAAAATATATGTCGTTTTTAGCTGCCTTCCATAAAGAGCGTTATTGGTTTTAAGACTAAGACTGGAGAACGGTTTCAAGATATAATAATAAGACATGATCATGACTATGTTCAAAATAAGTTAGAATTGCTTAAAAATCAAAGCTGTTGTACATACCTTAGCATAAATAACCCCGTTATAAATTTAATTCACTGCACGATAACATTATAATTAATCTAGAAAAAAATAAACTAGTTAGCGGCCACTTTGGCATTAATTAATCGTGCCTTACCTAATTATATCACAGTAATTTACATTCCCTAAACATTAAGGATTTCAAATTATACTCATTATTTCAATGAATCTATTTCAATTTGACGACTTGACTGACGAGTGACTGACTGACATAAGCATGACAATACTCAACGGGCGTGTGACCAACAATAAAAATGCAAAAAACTGGTAGGGTCATTTACACGCTATTATTTAAATCGAGCTGATTATGCCCTATGTAAGTCACTTGATACCCGATGGCATTTTGATAATCTTAACATTTGAGCTTAGGCAGTACTTGCTTTATCTTCACCAGTACTGTAAACCATTACATATTCTAAAGAACACCTCGTCTGGCAACACTTTTCATATATATGCAATCCAAAGACATTTTAAGTTGGCAATAACTTTATAAAAATACAACTATTATAATATGTTATGTACTCAATTTGAAATATATACATTTTGCTCCTCGAATGTCCGAAAAACTCTATAATACACACTTGCCTTGGTCATTTACGTCACTATTTTATAGTATGGATATTATTAAATAAAAATAACGAACATTTCAAGTAAACTCTGGTCACATCCGCTCAAGATAAAGAAATTATAATTCATCTATTAGTGTAAACAAACTCAGAGTGTCTTTTTGCCTGAAGCCTATTTAAAAATAAAAGCCACCTATAAACAAAATTAAACAAATAGTACCCGAATATAGAGAACATCACCAAAATAAATCAGTTTATTACAATTGCTTATGTACTTTTTTTAAGTACCTACCTAAATTAATAGAGTATTCTATTTCTAGTAACAAAAAATGGCTCAATAATATATTATGGATCTCTTCGTTATGTTATTATCGAATTAAAACAAAGCGATTTTAAAGCCAGCAATTAAAGACTACTGACACCGACCGAAGATACAAGATGTGTAGAATTGTAGATATAATTCACAATTTTATTGTACCATTAGCATTTAAGAGAAAAACTACGTGTAGGTACGTAAGGACTGTAAGCCTTACTTTTTATTTGATCCGACTATGCTACAGAAAAAAAGGAGCAAACATTAATCTGAGTTTTTCAGATGACTTTATTCTACGTCCAAACTGCAACAAAACTCTAAAGCAAAAGCAGGTGGTATCTGCAAATGGTTTTAGTCTTTGCTTACCACGTTGCTCAGCAGGTGCCCTTGTAACGTACCAATAACGTACCTAATGTTTGACAATATAATGAAATGACAGTGATTATTTACGTTCTCCGTGGATTTCTAAATTATAATAGATCCTGTTGTAAATACAAAATATTATAAGTAATGGAAACTAATCCAAATATGAATAAACGTAAGAAGCGAAAAACGCGCAAATGTTTAGATGAAATCAGAAAAAGAGCACGTCGCTCATTTGAAAATGACATCAGTAAAGTTTGTAATATTTCTAACTGTACTAAAATAAGTAATTGCATCATAACAAATAAGAGATTAACTTTGAGCATGTTTCCAAAAGCGGTTCGATCGGAAACGATTACAAGGCCTGCTTTGGTAGATTTAGAACCGAGCCACAACTTAAATATTCAAGATTTTCTGAAAAACAAAATGATAGGTAAAATGAATATACATAGAACTAGACTGTCTGAACATGACATTAATAGAAGTATTAAACATATTAATGATGAAGATATCGATTTAGTTTCTAATAGACGTCCTTCAGAAGAATCATACAATTATGAAGACTCGTCTATTAAGCATGTAAATAATCGTGAAGTCAAGTTGACCGAAAATTCCGATTTATTTACTTCTTTAGACTCAAATGAAATAACAGATAAATCTCCTAACAGCATCGGAGCCCAGTCTGTGTCAACACTCACGACGTCGTCTAATCAAAGTCTTCATGACGATTGTGGGTATAATTTGTACGAAGAGTTTATGTCAGAAATACCCATGTACCTTAAACGAAACGCTACATTTATTGAAGAGGACGTAATGAAAAAAACAAAGATGTTCTTGCAAAATCTATTTGTAGAAAGTTGCTACCAAGAATGTGAAGATAATGTCATAAAATGTATAAAAAATAACAACACGAAAGAATCTTACTACACTAATAGAGAGATTATAGTGCACAATCCGATGGATTACATTAGATTAAGTCATAATATGCAAGAAAACCAAATATTCCACCAGTTTTCTAGAACTGGAGCTATCTCTGAAAATTGTAGTACGCCCCATTCCCCACTGCCGGCTCCGTCGTCGCCGACCGTATCTTCAGACTCACCGTTAAGTGTCATTGTTCATGATACGCCCGACTACGCATATTACCCGCATAGGTTGAATTAATTATTGTCATATTATGTACTTAATATAATTAATAATTCAAACAATATTTATCATTAACATCTTTTATTCTAATTAGGACAAAGAAATATTTTCTAATTGCGCTATCAGGTCCATGTGCTTGAATGTATCAGGATTCTTGGTAAATGTTTGAAGAAGCTGCAATTTTGTCGCATCTTTCCCACTATAGTACATCTGGAACTGATTTGCTAGACATTGAGCTTCTTGGCTATCAAGTACATTCTAGAAAAAAAATTGAATAGTTTTAGTAATTTATTATTTTCTAAAGGCAATTTAAATCAATTACTTGGTTGTTGGTTAAGAGACAAATGGTGTGAGGAGATCTTTCCTTCCATAATATAATCTCAGGACTACTACCCGGTATAATATGTAGTATAACCAACCAATTAGATGTTGACACCATAATATACATAATTCTTATATTTTTTAATAATGAAAAAATATATAAAATTCTGCCTTATAACAATGTACCTTGTCATATTCGCCACGCATCAGAATAATACCCTTTTCAGCAAGTTCTGTGTAGTGCACCATAGTAAGACATTCGGGCGCATTTTCTTTATGTACCTGAGCAATAAAAACCATAATATTTGATTAATATGGAAATGTGTGGCTAAAAATAAGAACTGTTAATATTCTGGTGTTAAGTAGTTAGTAATGTACTATTCAGCTGAAAGATGATGTACAACTAACCTGATAAGCCAGCAGAGGTGTAAAATGTACAGTATTGCCATAGCTCTGACACATAACAAACTCATAGCCTTGGGAACGAGGCAGCGGGAACAGAAATGTGGGGCTTAGCTTCATATTGTCTTGCAGGTTGGCATATGTGTCTCTGGGAATAGTGGCTGATATGACCTGTTTGTTCTTGTGGTACTCCTCCCAGATGGTTTGAATATCTCTAGCATCTTTATCTTCCACAAGTTCTAGTTTAAATATATCACTCAGAGCTTTCCCTTTTGCCTCACTGGGTTCTTTTAATTTTTCTTTTGGATTTAAGACTGATGAGAATTGTCTGAAAAATTAAGTTATGAGTTTAGTAAAATTTTTATTGCAGAAATGCCAAAATTATGCCAGTTAACCCAAACTACTTTCATATTTTCAGAGGTCTGAGGCCACATCCCGAGTTGAGATGATTACAATTATTCAAAATATTCCCTTTGGCTTCTTGGATTTTTTTTTTGTTTTTTTTTTTGGAAGGTGTTAGAGATGAGAAAACACGGGAAAATTGCATAAATGCCAAAAAAAAACCATGTTACTTTAGTAAGTGGGGATCACTTTGCGCATCTTATACTCATGAAAAAAAAAGGGTTTATAATTTAATTTGTACTGTTGTACTTGTCTATGCACATTTTTTTATTAACATTTTGAACTCCAATTTCATTAAGCTATCTTAGGTTAATATAATTTGCATGTTGCATTCAATAAATCTGTGAAACCTCTTTGTTACTCCAGAGTTTAACAATAGGTTATCAGGCATTACAACAATGATAAGAGTGTGTTGATTTTGGAATTCAATACTATAAATTATTGTCAGTAATTAAATATGAAAGGATTGTTGTTTATAGATTTCTAAGAATTACTATATAATTGTTTTGCAGGTTAAAATATCGTCCTGATGGTCCAGATGGTGAGGAGGTGGAAATTGACTTCACTCCTCCTTTTGCCAGAGTGCCCATGATTGCAACCTTAGAAAAAGGCTCTGAACACCAAACTGCCTCCTGCTGATAAACTAGATACTGCAGAAGCTAACCAGTTGCTGAGTCAGTTATGTGAAAAACATGAAGTAAGTAATAAATGAAGTAGACTATTAATAACATTATATTATTATGACAAAGTCATTGCCTGCAAGTGTATTTCATAAAAATTCTAATTTTTGTAACCCACATTTTTGTCACCTATTCTTTTTTGTATATGTATATGCATGTTATCATGTTTACATCTTCTTTTTTAAGGTGGAGTGCCCTGCACCAAGGACCACAGCAAGGCTTCTGGACAAATTGGTGGGAGAGTTCCTTGAAGAGAAATGTATTAATCCCACATTTATCCTGGATCACCCTCAGATTATGAGCCCATTGTCCAAAATATCACAGGGACATACCTGGTCTGACAGAAAGGTAGATAATTATTTCTTTTATGCTACTGCATCAGTTTTATAACCACTATTTCTTAAAGAAAAACTTGCAGCTGTGGCAGAGGCCTGGCTGTCTGTAATTTTGTGCAGTGCATTGTCGTTTTTGAAAAATGGTGGTAGGCTCCTAATGAATAACAGTTCATGACAGTTTTATGGATGTATATACATTTTGTGTAATAAATCTTATTTAATCTTAAAGGTTTGAACTCTTTGTGATGAAGAAAGAAATATGCAATGCATACACTGAGTTGAATGACCCAGCTACTCAGAGGGAGAGGTTTGAGCAGCAAGCCAAGGACCGTGCAGCTGGTGATGATGAGACTCCACCTACAGATGAAGCATTCTGTACAGCACTTGAATATGGTTTGCCACCGACTGCTGGATGGGGATTAGGTGTTGACCGACTTACAATGTTCCTCACTGATTCTAACAACATCAAGGTAAGTTGCAACATTTTCTTTTTTCAACAAATACCATTTATTTTATAGATGTTTTTAATTTTATTGTATAACCTACATATTTTTTGTTTCAGGAGGTTCTATTGTTCCCTCATATGAAACCTGATGATCCCAACAAGCATAATGCTGAAGGTGAAAATGCAGCCACTGAAACCCCAGTTCAAAATGGAGCATAATAATCTGCGTTTTATTACTACTTACAAATTGTGTGAAATATAACATTTATATGTGTCTTGTTTTCACAAATAAATTATTATAATGAATTGTGATTTTTAATAAAAAATATTACCATGTAAAAAAATATAATATGAGAAATACATAGATTATTTACATAAGCTAATTATTCAGCAATGAAGAAAGCTATTGTTTTACAGAGATACATAAAGTAATAAAAATAAACAATTACAATAATTAAGGAGCTTATAACATAAAACCTTGTTTTAAAAGTCTAATCTTCAGCTACACTTTTAGAGCTACCCACTGTAGAGTTGTAATGTTCACCTAGCCTGTACATGTGTCTATGATATGTTATAATTAGGGGTGTCCCCTCAAATTCTGTTCCTTGGTCTATAGAATTAGGTCCAGAAGCTTGTAAAACACTAATAGGACACTTTAAAAGGTTAGATAATGCCCTAATTTCTAACTGGCCGCCCCACACTTTAGTATTCTCTATTTTGTTACAGTATTCTTCAAATTCATCATCGGTCAACATTTCAAATGTGTCAGGATTACTCATGAATGGAATAAAATCATCTTTATGAGCCCGGATATAATCTGATACATTTTTTCTTAGTTCTTCTACAGACACTTCTTTCCTTTTTGTTACTAACATTTGGTGAGCAATTGCTTTGTACAAACAGTCTCCATCGGAAGGAATGAGGAATATCTCTAGTCCTCTCTCTTTTAACTTCACACTAATTTCCTGCAACTCCATGTTTCTTGGGCCATGCAAGTTTTCTTGTTCTTGTTGTTTAATTTGTTCTTCTCTTTCCTTCTCTTGTAATGACTTCTTATCTCTACGTTTTTGAGCCTTCGATATCTTTACTTTTGCAACCTCATTTTCAATATTAATAACAGAGTCTGTAACCTCTTCCGTATCTTTCTGTATACTTTCAAGCTCTTGTTTATGTCTAGCGTCCATTTCGGTCTCTAATTTAGAAATTTCTGCAGCAAGTTCCTTCTTTTTAGTTTTATCATTCTTTGCGGCTTTCTTTAATGCTTGGAGTTGTGCTTGTAGTTCTTTCTTTTCCTTTCTATGTTTACTTTCCAAGCTTGATAGCTCGTCCATAGTAGTAGGTCGGAGTAAATTAAGCGAGCAGCTGTGTATAAACTAATTATTAATCTAAAACTAGACCGAAAACTACTCACATTCGCATAACCCAGTGCCTTTCTTTCAGTGACAGTGTGACACAAAATACTGTCAGATCTAGAGGATGTCAAAATAATGTCAATGTGAATGAAGTACTCCTCTGCTGATCGATACTTTTTTCAATTGTCTAATAAAAAATTTAAAAAGCGATAGTTTATTTAATTTCTATTCATAAAATATAACTATGTTTTTTACGATTTCAGAATATCCTTAAGATACCTGTTGTTCCTGAATTTTATTTGTTAAAAATATAGGTACCTGACACTAGCAAGCACAGCTTGCAAGTCTGACAGATATTAAACTGATGACAGTGACGGCAGCTAACACCATCTAACACTGAAACCGCCAAGTTATTTTCATCTTCGTGGTTAGAGTTGATGTGGTAATTTATTATTATACTTTTAGGATACATTATTTAATGTGATACATTTTTAGTATCATTGCGGAGAAAGAATGAATCCCTGTTCGGTTGCCACTCCTCAGCAAGACACGGAAGGCGATGGAAGGTGGAATAGTATTGTAAGTTTTCAATTATAATATTGATTCATGAGCAGTCAGAACTTACTAATTTAGACGGTTGAATTCACACTAGATTTTGTGATTCGGATACGTGGTAAAAATTTTAATTAGATTCTGATTGCACTTGCGACCTAAATTACTAATAATCGGAGATCTCTCTTTATTCCGTTCGTTATTAATTGTTACCTACATTCAATTAACAATTTACACGAATAATTCAAAAGATGAAAAGATTACGGTTTTTTTTTAATTCTTATATTTTTTGCAGATTAAAATTAATGTTTGTCTGAAGTTTTGAGTGCTTTCTTTTATTGGCTGTAAAATTTAGCTAACTAACTTTGAATAGTATTGTTTGAGAGTCTAATTTGTTATCTTGAAATATTCCTTTCAGCATAATAGATTTGTAAGTGATGCAAAAGGGAAGGATGGTGATGTGATTTTTATTGGGGACTCCATTTTACAAGCACTAGAGCATACTGAAGTATGGAACCAATGGTTTGCACCTCTCCACTGCCTCAACTTCAGTATCCACAAGGATCAAACTCAAAATGTATTGTGGCGCATTAAGAATGGAGAACTTGACCATGTTGATCCCAAAGTAAGTTTAATACCATAACTTATATTGATACTTCAGTGCTACATTTGAAATCACCCATCTCATTGTCTTTATTTTTCTAGGTAATAGTTGTTCATGTCGGGACAAGTAATGTTGAACACACTGCAGAGCAAGTTTGTGAAGGAATTCTAGAAATCATAAGAACAATCAGGGAAAAACACCCAAGTGCTTATATTGTATTGCCTGTAAGTTGTTTACAAGTAACAGGGTTATGCTTCTTATTTATTTAATTTTGTATCAATATTATTTCTATTTATTTCATTTCAGAGTCTACTCCCTCGTGGTCAATATCCAAATACTTTAAGAGAGAAGAATGCGAAAATCAATCAGCTGCTACGTGAAAAAGTTGTCAACATGAACAAAGTTGAAATGGTTCCAATAGATAAAGGCTTTATACAAACCGATGGCACCATCAGTCACCATGATATGCATGACTACCTCACTCCAACCAATGCAGCTTGCCGGAAAGCATTCGAGCCCATTTATGATTTACTTCAACAAATTTTATTTGAAGGAGAGCCAGAAAAAGATTTGACTCCATCTGAGTAATCAGTTGTGCTATTTGTATTTTATGGCAGCTTTTTATTATGCAGCGAGCTCATTGTGATGGAAACAGTAGTACTTATTATTAGCTTTTTATATTAAGCTTAAGTGTCAAACATTTTAAATAATATTAACTTATAAACCTTTACATTCCAAATTAGCATTATGATATTCTAATCGGCTGTGTTTATTTAATCACATCATTTAAATATTTTTATTATTAATGGCTTCTAATGTTTAAAGGTTTCCTTTTAGCTTTTAAATGCATTTTTATGTGCTCAGTTTATTTGTGCACAACAGGGTTAGTACTTACCTTTTTTGTATTTATTTTCTCACATTCGTAAAATGATTTTTGTAAAAAACAATGGCAAAGTATTATGTTTCTAATGATAGACAAACCTCTTTTTTGGAGGTTTGATGTGAAACTTAGCAATTTTGTTAGTTTTATTTATAAATTGTAGATGCTTATATGATTTGTTTCCTAGGGACTCACATAGAGCAAGTACACTAGTGTTTACATAAAAAATATTTGCACATCACAGTAAGTCATGGAATTGTCTATAACCAAAGATCTTGGAAGATTACCTAACCAAAGTTATAACAGTATATGAATTGCATTGGATGATTTTATCTGCAATTCTATTTTTGATAACAAACTACATTTTTAAATTATGATAAGATCTATATTGATAAGTACATGCAATTGTTTTAAACATTTTTAATAAATGTGTATCCCTTATTGCAGTATGCACATATCATGTGCATCTTGAAACACCAGAATATAGAACCTCTTCAAATATCACTGTATGCATATTTAGTGACTATTTAACTGTTAAGGTACTCAAGTTGCCAAACAAGTTTGCTTGAATCTCGAATTGTTATGAAATATTTATTTGCATGATGAAGCTTAAAAGTAAACAGTGCAATTATTTCTAAAAAAATGTTTTGCAGTTTTATTGACATACCCTCAACACAAAATAATACGGACTTTATATTCTATTGAAGTAAAATTAATAAGCACTAAAATTACAAATCTATTAGATTCTCTTTTTGTTAAGAATCGTTAGAACTTGGATGGCTCAATAAGGTCGAGAACGTTGCTTTTATTATATGCAAACTAAAAGAAGCCAGTAAACAGATTTGATAAGTTTTGGTATTGGATATGTTGAGATTCCAAATAATCGTTTAATTCTGCCGCCATGTCGTGCGGCGGAGTATCACTACATATTATAAAACAGGACCGCTTTTTCTGTCCCTATTTCCCCTTGACCACTTAATACTTTGAAACTACGCAACGGATATTGATGCGGTTTTCTTTAAAAGATAAAATGATTTATGAGGAAGGTTTTTAAGTATAATCTATGCATATTTTCGTACAGGACATTTATCAATTTTAGCGATTTCAAATGTATTCACTATTTTTTTTGGCTTTCATTGCAAATGCTGGCTTAATCGCAAGAGATAATTCAAAATGATGTTCAACAATATTGTACACCATAAAAAGATCTACAAAAGTCTCAGACAGCACATACCTATCTTTAAGGTTGACTCACCATAACCATTTTTTGGCTAATAATTGTATTCCAAAACAAAACTTCTTTGCGAAGCTGTTTTTATTGAGATAGTAATCCTTATCAAAATCAAAATAACTATTCAATTTTTCATTACGATGCAACGACGATGGTATGCATCCTAATCAAAATAAAGAACGCTAAAGAAATTCTGTGGCGTATATTAGCACTGCTCCCGTGCGAAGCCGGGGCGGGTCGCTAGTTAAAGTATAATAATCTGTCATAAATCCCAACCAACTGAAATATATGATAATAAAAAACTGAATCAGTTTTAATAACATTTATTTATAAAAAAATCAACAACTGCTACAGGTATGACACTACATTTGCTATGAAAATTGAGATTTCAATACTAAAATTTCTTAATTACCCTATTATAGTATAATCTAAATGGTAAAGTGGGAGTATTAACATGTAATGCATTGTCAAATAGATTGAAATGAACTTTTTGGAGTTTTGACAAAAACTGGTCTATGGCTATTGCAGGTAAAAATATCTGCTTTGAAATGGTTGGAACTTCAATGCTTCTGGCCTGAAAGAAAAATCAAGAATAATATTATTTTTAACAGTTTTTTTTATCACACTGTCTACACGTGAAATAGTTTCTAGATGTTCACATGTTTGTCTTTTGCCTCTTAACTAGTAAAGTTTGACTAATATTGAATAATATTTTATATGGAGTAAGCTGAACCCTGAGATAAATACAGACTGCTTAGTGCCTGGCTGCATCACTAGAAGGGTTAATAATTATTTAATGACATAAATACCTTTTGCAGGTGACTATTAGCTCTGCTCGCAACTTCATAAGCAACATTTCTCATGTTTTCACTGTCAATGCATCTCAGGACATCTTCTTGGCTTACACTATATTTCATTAGGATATCCATTGGTAGTGTAACCATTTTATGATAATTGGAGATACGGACAGACCTGAAACATAGTTTTTACTATGCAAATAATGTTCTGCTTTAATGTAGAAAGAGTTTTTTTTACTGAAAGTGTAAGGAAGCAATATTAAATTATTTACACAAATACTTTATTTACTGTGAGGAAACACAATCATGTTCTGATTATATTATTTTTTTAATTAATTAATAACAAAATTCTATAACATGATGACAAACCTTAATATGTTAGTTATTCCTTGTGCTTTTCCCAAGTGTGAGGCTGCATGGTCAGCATTTACATTAGCAACACCTAAAATGTCTAACAGTAGGTAATATATTGGTGATACGGAATCTTCAGCATATTTCTCAATATCTTCTAAGGTTTTGAAGTGTTTTGAATTCAAAAGATTGCTTCTTGATAATATGAGTTTTTCCAATTGCCTCTTTTGAAGACCATAACATACACATACCTTCGAAACAATAGATTAATATTAGGTATTTTGAGAAAGTTAAGTATGCAGGAAATAGCAGTTTATCTTGGACTCACTTTGAATAACTCTTGTGCGATAGGATTAGCAGGAACATTTAGTATATTTTGTTCTTTTTGATAAATGGTCTTCACAGTATCATGCCAGAATTGTAACCTAAATGCTGCAGTTTGTGCATCGGACGTTTGGTCCTGAACACGAGCTATCTCCACGTTAAAAGCTCTCAATACCAGTGCCGGCGATCGCACCGATTTCGTCATAAGAAGAGTTGCCATAAAATTCTCGTAGTCATACTGTCTATCTGTAAAATACAACAAGTACTAGAACATGCTACATCTTATTCATGTAAATTGCTATATGTGTGTCATATGGCTTCAATTAAATAAAAGTACTACTTACTTTACTATATTGGCACAGTATTCGATAGCTGTTTCATTACACATGGCTTCATTTGATTGCTGCCTTGTTACCATTCCGATGTGTTTAAGAGGTTTGAGGATGTGGAAAAACTTGCTATGTTTATTCATTTTTCTTGGCTTGTAATTATTCTTTCTCAGATTCTCACAATTTCTGCAAATTTATCTTCTTTTTACTGTCAAACTGTTATGTCAATGATCCATCGAAATTCTAATTATCTATCAATTTTGACAACTAAATGAAGCTCTGAAATCTTAAGGCGTAACCGCATGCAATCGCTCGTCGCTCGTTTACAGCGACAAATCCGATCACGTGAACTCATTTTTAAATTTCTCGCGACTCGTAAAGTCTCTGTTTCATGCAGTCGCTCGTCGCTCGATACCTGGCGCGGCCTCATGGAGTCGCTGGTCGCTACTCACTCCTTTCCAGCGCAAATATGATCACGTGACCCCATTTCTAAATTTCCTGCGACTCGAAAAGTCGCTGCTTCATGCAATCGCTCGTCGCTCGTTTACAGCGACAAATCCGATCACGTGAACTCATTTTTAAATTTCTCGCGACTCGAAAAGTCTCTGTTTCATGCAGTCGCTCGTCGCTCGATACCTGGCGCGGCCTCATGGAGTCGCTGGTCGCTACTCACTCCTTTCCAGCGCAAATATGATCACGTGACCCCATTTCTAAATTTCCTGCGACTCGAAAAGTCGCTGCTTCATGGAGTCGGTCGTCGCTCGTTTGCAGCGACAATCTGGTCAAACGACCCCATTTTATTTCTCGAAAAAACAAAACATTATCTATAATCTAATTGTGAACTGGCTATTATGTAGAAACATTTTTTTATATGTTACATAGGCACATTTTAAACTCGATAAAACTGTACAATGAGGAAACAAAATTATGGTTTAAACGTACATTGTGTCCATACTTTACTAATATTTATGAAATGTTTTAAAGTATTTACCTTGTCCGATTCCATTATTTACGGGATTAATTTAGGGGCGTTTGCAGCACCACTTTTTACAATTTACATCGACTTGTCGCGGCCGCTTAATTTTTTTCTTTTCTTTTCTCTATTCTTTAGTGTATTAATTAGGTACCGATCATTTTTTTCTCAGCGACAAAGCTCAACATTTTTAGCTTTATCGCTACATATCACATGGCCAGATTTGTCGCTGCAAACGAGCGACTGCAAAGGCCGTAGCTCAACATTTTCAGCTTTGTCGCTACCTTTCCTGCGACCATATTTTGTCACTTTTTCGAGACGCGGGAAATTTAAAAATGGTTTCGTGTCATCAGATCGCGAGCGACGAGCGACCATGAGGTTACGCTTTTAGGTATTTCGTTTTATGCCGCCTCTACACGCAGGCGGATGAATCCGCAGATGGCATCGGCGGACGCGTCCGCCGACATGCAGAGGGGGTGATTTGCTCGTCTGTGGTAGGTATTTGACGTCGGCAGACGCGTCCGGCACATATCCGTCGTTTGTCGGTTTTTGTGGCACACATTAAAGGGATCTGGCGCGAGCGCCCGGCGCGAGTGAATGGTCTGTCCACACGTCTGGCGACGCATCTGTGTTCATCGGGAAGCGAATGAGAGTGCACGCGTGATATTAACTGTTCTTTTTTTGCTTTGGCTTCCTTTCTCGTCGAAATGGCTAGCATGAAAACTTAGGATACATTCAAAATCCTGGAGATGTATCAAGCTGAAAATTTCCTGTGGAATCTTATAATAAATACCACAAAAATAAACATTTTGTAAGAACAAGAATCATTCATTTTATTAAACTGTAGGTAGTTAACAAATTGAGTTGAGTTTACTGTAGGTCCTAAATAAATAAATAGCTGCGGCAGGTAGGTACGGTCTCCATATCCATTTTGCGTGCATACGTGTTGCATCAGACGAAAACCAACACAGCCTGATCGACCTACATACGTGTGGACGGCTCGCAGAGATTCATCTGCGGATGCGTCCGCCGACGTCTGCAGACGCATCCGCCTGCGTGTAGAGGTGGCGTAACGCGGCTTTGTTGTTCCAAAATCTAAACTTTATATCAACAGAACGTCAAATGTTCACCTAAGCTTTTTTATTCATTTTCTTATTGAAAAAAAAAAAAAACAATTGAAGGTTCACTTCAGCTTGAAGGAAGTGAAGGCAAAATTGGTAGTTTCCTTTAACACCGAGCTCTTTAGAGACGATTAAATTTACTTATTCTCGCTTTGTTATATATTTTAAGGTATAGAATGGGTATAGGTAGAATATGGATTACTAAAGCGGCTATATACACATGATGTGCATGGAATGCTCAAGGTATTTAACGTGTACCTATATTTTGATAGGGAAGTAGGTCATTAAGGCGTTATCTATCATATCTATGTAATTAAGTAAAAATTAAGCTGTAAGTGTAGACATTCAACTACCTACTAATTTTAATAAGATTGTATACTTCCTGATATTGATTTAACTGCTCTATAACTTTTTTTGCAAATTCAAATGCATGTGTCTGTTTGAAGTAGTTAAGTATATATACAAAGTTACAATTTCTAAGGCCGCATACAGACAAGTACCTATCATATTTTGTAGTTAACGGAGCAAACTTCAGATGTCATCAGGGGCAACTGGCTCTTTTAACAAAACGATTATATTATGCCATAGTCTACAAAAGCAGTGTTGAGAAATTCAGAAGGTAGGTACTTCAAACAGCAACAATATTGACTCATAAAATGAAAGGAAATAACATCCCTTATCGACAAGTCTGCAATCGTAGGAATGTTATTTGTCTTCAGGCCTAGAGCTGTTTTTGCAATCTCCCCTTCAAGGTAACAGCGGAATAAGTTATTTTTCGTTTCAATCTCTATAACACTGGGCTTTAATATTTTTATTCTGATTACAATTTGATTTTAGATGATATGGGATAATCGGAGGACTTAAACAAAATAGATAGGAAAATAACGCTGATGGTTCTCAATGACACTATTAAGTACTTAAGTACGTATTAAGTTTTAAGCTATCTTTTATTTGCAATCGATAAAAGTTAATCTAATCTGTGATCTATTAGTAAGAGCCAATTAATTAAAGCTAGGCATACACGTTATTTTATTTAACACATATTTTAGTTCACCAGTGCATTTTAACTGCAGGACCGAAAAGAGCACAATTTTAGCCCACACAAAACTAAAATTGGACAGTTTTTTGGAGTGCTGAAACGCCAGGCTCGGGAAAATATAAATTTTCGAGTTTTAAGTATGTGTCTCAGATTTTGCCTGTTTAGGCAAAATGTGTAACCTCAGAGTAGGCTTATTGTTTAGGGTTTTTTTATATAGGTACTACATGTATGCTTTCTTTTAAATAAGCTTCCTAAAATGATGTGCCAAATTAAAATTAAAACAAAACTGTGTAAAATAAAACTGTATACGCAAAACTATGAGGCTAACAAGAACGTGTATCACTAGCATAATAAAACATCGTTCGCTATGGGGCAGTGAAGCTTAATTTCCTGTAACCGCTAACTATAAGAAGACCGACAATATTTAATATTCTAACACTTCTCTAGCATCTAGCTTAGGATATAACTAATGGGTAATATTAGAAATAAAAATAAATTAGTAAAATTAAATATATTTCCGTAAAATCTTTAAAGTAGGTAATAAATATAGGTTCATTAATTTTGGCCAATTTACATTTCTTGTTTTGCGAGTTACACTTGCTTGCTATACATAAGTGGCTGAATAGAGAAAAATCGTTATTATAGTGTTGTTCCTCACCAAGATGTCGCGTGGTTCGCATATCCAACGAGAATGGGACGTCAAAGCATCCAAATTGGCGCGGAATACTTTTAATCCTATAAGAGACATTATTGAAACTCTTGATATAAAACCGAATCCTGAAAAATCATACATTCCGTTGTCTGTCGGTAAGTCGATTTTTTTTATTATTGTGCCGGTGCCTTTTTAGTGACCTATAGAACAGGACTTTTTATATACTTACCTCGTTATTCGTTTTTGTTTTTGGCGCCCGACGATTTGCTACTCGACACCTTCTGTTTAGGATTTGCAGCAACAGCACAACTATCCCATCCCTTAAAAATAGTTTGTTTACCTTTTATATTTGGGACAATATCCGCTTACTGACTTAGGCTCAGTTAAGATTATTTATCCTCCCTGGTAATGATCCCGTCCTAGGCAAAAGTTTGGACTCGAACTAACTAAGGATCAAGCAGTTCTATATTGCTTTTTCAAAATAACTTACGTCAAGCATAAAAGGTACTGTTTTTAATGTCTTCAATATTTTCAGACAAACGTATATCTTTTAATTAAATATATCTAGTTGCGTAGCGTGGGTCACCGACGCCTGGTTCGGATTCACACATGGGCGCCCAAACTAGGAATCTAAAAAAAAAGCTCGGTCAATTTTACTTCTTTGCGAAAGATCAGTACGCAGTTATTTACGTATTTTTGGCAGATACATTTCCTCTGTGTACCTATTTTTGTCTCCTGTTTGAGATTTAAGGAACTAAAAAATTCTATTCTTCCGATTTACTAATTTTGCCTAATTTTGTAGCGGGTCCAAAACACGCGAGCGGGCGCGAGTGTTAATTATAATCAGCCGAATTATATTTTATTATTATTTAATTCTGTATAAAGTCCTACAAATCTACCTAGTGTATTCGTTTTCTTCAGGGTTTTAGGTTAATAGAAAAATACTTTAAATAACGTCGTAGCACGGCGTGGGGACAGTTGGACTGGCACCACTACAGTCATCCTGGAACTAAAATCCCGCCCCTTGCTTTCGCCACCAGAGATGCGGGGTCTCTAGCGCCTTATGTGTCGGGTGCCTATACAAAAACATTTCAATAAGCTTTCTTGTAGCTCCATCAATTTTCGTAAAGATCTTTGCTACCTTTGTTTTTAAGATGCCTTCTTCATCGTCGTCCTAGCCGTCTCCCAACTATTTTGGGGTCCAGTCCAACCAGATTCTGCTATGTAACAGTCTTTAACAAGGAGTGACTGTCTATCTGTTTTCGTTAACCCACTAAGCTGGGTGGCAGAATACCCTTAGTTTGACTGTTTCTCAGACTTTCTAGCTTCTTACTACCCGTGGCGACCATCAAAAATGTATGAATAACAGCCGGGCCCCCACAATTTACCGTACCTTCCGAAACATGGAAGATCTCGTTATGTCAAAGATGGTCACCCATCTGCGGACTGACAGTGTCAAGCGTAGTTTAATCAGTGTTCGATCAACTTGTGCAGTTATAGTTTATCCACGAGCTATTCAAGGATATCAAGGACACTTGCTATGTTAATGTACCTACATTAATTTAAATATGTAAGTTTAGAGGGTTTAAAATACCTATAATTTAGGAAATTCCATTCTTTGTTTTTATGCATATTTAAATTGAATATTATTCTATTTTATTTTTGTCTCGTTTGTATGTATATATTTTTTGGCCAATATCTAATGGATTTCGTTTATAGCCTTTTTTAAATAAACATTTGACTGAGAATTCGATACCGGTTTCGTGGTGGCTTGGAAAGATCTTGATTCCAGAAGGGAAACTACGGACTATCATTTTGGGCGTCCCGACTGTGACGGACAACGGTATACTCACGCGTATATATCGGGATTCGCGACCCCGCCGCCGCATCAGCTCGTAACTCCGGTTGGGTCCGAAACTAGTCAGGATTGTCTGATAAATCAAATCAAATCAAATCAAAATTCATTTATTCAAATTAGGCTACTAAGTAGCACTTTTTGAAGGTCATTTACATTGGACAGCACCCAGTTTCGCCCACCCTTCACCGCTTCCTAAGTGCTTTTGCTCTGAGAGAAGAAACGGCGCAACAAACTCCCCAGCAGCACGCTGTCATTCCGTTTACAAAAAATATTATAATTGTACAAATGAGTATGCTTCAACCGCTGTGTCATTTAAAAAGTAGTTGAAACAAATACCGTCTAACGAACCAAATTTTTGGTAGGTAAAGCAGGAGAATTTCCAAACGGGTGGTGTCAGGTCTCTTACTAAATCTGAGCCGCCGTGGTACGTCTCCCGCATTTAGACATCTAATGAACCTAACCTACCCTTTGATAATTTAAATAAACCCATCTATCCCATGATTTCAAATTTTGTATTGTAGTAAAAAAAAACACCTTCGGCATTAATGAATTTCATCCTTGTATGATCATCATCGACAGTTCTCCGAGCTTAACAGCCGCAGTATCTACTGAGCCAATACCAATAAGAATAATATTCTAAAAACACGTGACATACATATATTTAGCATATTTACATAGAATTAATCATAGTAAATTGTAGCTTAATATGTATCAGAATAATAATTATAATTAGTCAGGCGACCAAGTTTGGTGAGAGGCTTGCCAAACCGGTCTGTGTACAGAATATGTGAATTATACTTATAATAAAATACAATATCATAAATTCTAGCTATTATGGATGTTTTGAATTCTTATATTGACATGACTAGACGCGCTGCAGCGTCCCAAGCCAAGTTCAAGGCACAGAACTGGCGAGCACCACCGAGTGTGATATTACATTGACAAGACGGAGATTTTGGATCATGTATCGTGACATGCGAAATACCTTTGTGCTCCAAATTTCATAAAAAATCTCATCATTAAAGTGCAAAAATAGTATTTTTTTACTAATTATATGTATGTGCACAAGTTCTAAACCTGTTACTTATTTTTTATATGGCAACCAGCCATCGAACATAATAATTCGTATATGAGAACTGGGCAAGAGTTATTTTTTAATGAGCAGCCATATTCTAACAGTGCGACCTTAGAGCGAATTAATAATGTGTGGAATATAAATGTCACATTCATAATCGATGTATAAAAAGTCATTCTAAATGTCCCGAATAGTTAAGACCTAATAAACACACTATCAGGACGATGACCCATAAGCTACCTATTATAATAATTTACTTACCTAGGTCCCTCTGCCCTCTTTACGAAGTGCCTACCTACACTCCTTTAACAGTATTAGATAATAAATAAATAGGAAGACAAGTGGCAAGTATGATTATAAGATGTATTGTCATATTATTAATGACTACGTAATAGAGTATCTAGTATCCATCCGTCGCAAGTTGAATGAACTGACTTAGCTTGTTGACTAGCCATGCGTTCCGTATTTTAACTCAGAATAAACTAAACCTTGTTTTTGTTAGAATAAGAAGAAAGGATACTTTGTGTTGTCATAAATAATTTTCAAGACTGGCCGTGCATCTAGGCACCCATGATATACTTAGATATCCCTTCTATGGTCCAGTAGAAGTCAATAATCAAGGCATTGAACTTGGCTCTTAGTTCACATATTTTTTTTATACTTACATCAAACAAAACATACCATTTAATGTCATTTTATTTTCAGGCGACCCTACCGCATTTGGCAATTTAAAACCTTCCGATAATATTATTGATGCCATTTGTGACACTGTCAAACTAAATTCAAGTCGGAACTATGGTCCCACGAATGGTCACTTGGACGCGAGGCAAGCTGTGGCCGAGTACAGCGTACATCAGGGACAAGTGACTGCAGATGATGTCATCCTCTGCAGTGGCTGCTCACATGCCATCGATATAGCCCTCACGGTCATCGCAGATTCCGGGCAAAATGTCCTCATTCCTCGGCCTGGCTATCTGATACACAAAACTCTAGGAGAAGGATTGGGAATCGTCATTAAGTACTACGACCTATTGGTAAGAATTTACTGTTGTATTGATTTCGAAACTATAAGTAACAAATGAGTTTGAACCAACACGTTTTTTTTTCTTCCAGCCTGACAAGAACTGGCAAGTTGATATCCGAAGTCTCGAAAACCAAATAGACGAGAACACAGCAGCAATCGTAGTAAACAATCCTTCCAATCCTTGTGGCTCAGTTTACGACAAGGAGCACCTAAAAGATATTCTTGATGTAGCGTCAAGAAATCGCGTGCCAATAATCGCAGACGAAATTTACGAACACTTCGTTTTCTCCGATAATGAATTCACAGCTTTGTCGTCTTTGTCTGAAGATGTCCCAGTTTTGACTTGCAGCGGAGTCACGAAGAGATTTTTGGTCCCGGGATGGCGACTCGGCTGGATTATTATTCACGATCGACAGAACATCTTAAGAAAGGAAGTCCGGAAAGGATTGTTGAGTATGTCGACAAGAATTCTTGGCCCAAACACCCTTATACAAAAGGCTTTACCCAGAATACTTAAAGAAACTCCACAAAGTTTCTTTGATGAAACTATATCATTTATTGAGGTGAGACTATGAATCAAAGTCCTTTTTTTCTTTAATTTCGTACTAAAATATGTAAATATATTACGTGTAGCACCACTTAAATACAAACATTCGACATTCTAAAACCTTTCATGTATTAATTGTTACCATAAAATAAAACAACTATTCTAAAATTAGACGAATGACAAAAAATGCTTGGTCTGGCTTTATCATTGGTCTTTAAGTAGACGCAGGAATCGTTTAAAAAAAAAAACAAAACCGAAAGTACTCAATTTGAGACGAGTTTTGCATTAGTTAATAGGTACGTAGGTATCTATTAACTAATGCAAAACTCGTCTACTTTTAAATAATTGGACAAAATCCAGTTTGTGCGGCATGTAAGTATTTAATACTTGTATCGCAGGGGACATCACAGATATTAAAGTCACATACATTATCACACTCAGACTCAGAACAAGCATTCGTGGATCACACAATTGTGAATTGTGATGGATATTAAATATAATATATTTATTAATTATATAGGTAGATACATTCATTTATAATTTATTCTTTTAACTTTGATAAAGGATTTAAACGAAGCAGAGAATAGGTACCTATGTACTTAGAGATCTATTTAGAATTACATGTTACAAAGGTTCAAAAAGAAGAGTTCATAATTTATTGAACTTGCATTTCTACCACATTTCATGCCCATACCTGAACAGAAATCTGCTTTCTATAGCTGTACTGTAGCAAAGAGAAGTATCTATGATTCATAGAGTATGTCGGAGCTTATTAGAATACTAGCTGTTGCCCGCGACGTCGTCCGCGTGGTTACAAGATATAAGTTATGATTTATACCTGCCCTGTTTTTTTCCACATTTACCATTGTATCTTCGCTCCTATTAGTCGCAGCGTGATGGTTTACCTATAGCCTAAAACCTTCCTCGATGAATGGTCTATTCAACACAAAAATATTTTTCAATTTGAACCAGTAGTTCCTGAGATTAGCTCGTTCAAACAAACAAACTAACTCTTCAGCTTTATATATTGGTATAGATAAAAATAATAATTTGTGGGGACCTATCACTATTAATAGAAAATATTATAACTTACTGGGTTTGTGTTTTCAGAGTCAAGCGAAGTTGGCGTTTAAGGAGTTGCAAAAAATTTCCGGCCTCCGACCGATCATGCCACAAGGATCCATGTATATGATGGTCGCAATAAATACATCTCTATTTCCCAAAATCAAAGACGAACTACAATTTATAACTCTACTGTGTAATGAGCAATCTGTTCTTTGTATTCCGGGAGCGGTACGTACGACATTTGATCCTTAAAAAAATTGAAATATTTTAAACTTTGCAAAAAAAGGATTTTTTTATCTTTAGACATGCATGCAATGGGGCTTTTTATCCAATCTATTCTACATACCTACTTGAGTAGAGTTGACTGTAGGCTGTCCGTCAATTTATCTAACGAATAATTTGTTTATTATTTTTAAAAAAGCCCCTTAGTTGCACACTGTCTTTCTTAATTGAGATGTAGAGGCAAAAATATTTAAGATCATCACTTAGGATCGATTTAGTTGTATGAAGTAATGTATGATAAAAACTTTGTAATATTTTTTGTTTTTCCTATATAGTGTTTCAACTATCCAAACTACATTCGGATCGTGTTGACGGTGCCTGAGGAAAAACTAAGAGAAGCGTGTCACAGAATAGCAACATTCTGCGCAAAACACATGAGCATCGAACCCATTACGAAGATGGACAAAGATGTAGTATCCATGGTCCATGATCAATCTACGCACGCATCGTCTAAACAAACACGAGTGAAGAATATTGCTTAATTATGTAGTAATTGTAATAAGTTTTAAATAAAATACAATGTATCCTGTCATTTCACTTCACATCAACCTTTTTCATCTTTAAATTTGGGATCATATTTGGATCATTTCATCATAAAATCATGTAGAGATTTTATTAAGTACATAAACTAAAATCCCTAGGGGTAAAAGTCATCTGTAATAGTATAGTTTATAATGAGCACTTACCTAAGTAAAAATATAAAATGAAATACTTTATTTTCGGTGCACTATAAGTGTTTTATTTAGCAACCCTAAAGCTATCGGATCACTTATTCATAATTAGTAAAATACTGCTGCTAACAGGGCCCCGATTCTGCTATTTACATCGGCCCATGAATGAAGGGTAGTTGGATTAATTTGAAACTATTTCTATTCTCTTAAGCAATTTACCAACACAATAATTGGAAATTCATTTGTATTGACTATGAGTATTCCGCCCCGTACTTAATTTCCAATTACTTTGTTAGAAAAATGCTTAGAATAATACGAATAGTGCGAATGTAATTCAATTGCCATTGTAAACAGCAGAATCGGGGCCTTGGGCGCACTTAGAGCGTTGTCTTCCTTTTTACCACAAGAGCAAAAATCTTCGCTGTAGTAAAAAACAGACGCTGCTGCACACCATGCGCCGTCCCACTGTCATAATAGAAACAGTCAAAACTAAGGAGCCGAGGAGCATAATGGTAAGTCCGGTGTGGCATTAATGGTTAGCTGGGTAGGTAGGTAAGTCTCTTCTCATTCTCATTCTTATTTAACAATTCCAGCAAAAATTCCACCTGAATGCATGGTTTGGATTGTTAAACATTCGTAAATTTGTACTTATAAAATAAAGTTCTTACTTACGATTATTATGAGATTGTTGTGACGGCGATTGTAGGAACACATTGCATAGCACTGCATTGTATGAAAATATCGTGAGATATATACTGTTTAATTCCGGAAATTGATTTTAGGTAATGTAGGTTCATCAGACGCAAATAATACAAGCAAAATATATAGCTTTAAATGTTAAATTTATGGCAAATTTGTAGTAGGGTACAGTTTTTGGTTTAAAGAATCCTATATTGAAAATATTTTTCAGGGTCTCACAGGACTTAGGCCTTTATTTCCTCCTCTGTTTCCCCGTCTTCTAGGACTAGCTGGAGTGGTGGCGATGAGTTCTACTGACCACTGACCGGATACGAATATTTTGAGGCATGTTAACCTGCGCGTCCGTTGTTGTCTGGGGGAAGAGCCAACTCTTTATAACCATACGCGCTGAGTGTGGTCCAGGATGTTTTGAGTCATAAAGATACCGACATATCTTTGTTTGTACCGGTGATTTTTTCACAGAATACTGCGAAATGAGTTTCAGTCCCTATTTGATTATTATTATATGATGTAGCAGTGGAGCCTTTTTGATTTGCGAGGAAATCGCAATCGGAGAACTCCTCTTCAGCGAAGGAGGCGGGTAGTCTCATGATGCGGATTAGTCAAGCCTGCACTTGGGCTAAGTGCACAATTATATTAAACTAGCTGTTGCCCGCGACTTCGTCCGCGTGGGTAGAAGATATAAGTTATGATTTATACCTGCCCTGTTTTTTTTCACATTTTCCATTGTATCTTCGCTCCTATTAGTCGCAGCGTGATGGTTTATAGCCTAAAGCCTTCCTTGATGAATGGCCTATTCAACACAAGAATTTTTCAATTTGGACCAGTAGTTCCTGAGATTAGCGCGTTCAAACAAACAAACAAACTCTTCAGCTTTATATATTAGTATAGATAAAAAAAACTCTAGGCCGGTAACTACGC
Source organism: Trichoplusia ni (assembly GCF_003590095.1). NCBI lineage: Eukaryota > Metazoa > Arthropoda > Insecta > Lepidoptera > Noctuidae > Trichoplusia > Trichoplusia ni. The sequence goes on along the minus strand of NC_039481.1, from coordinate 16,873,946 downwards.
TCAACGTGACTAACTTGATACAACTATGTAGTAAATAATAAGCCTAGTATAAATGTGAATCCAGTCGAGCTTAATAAGTTTGTTTACCAACTTTGTTATTGTTTACTGCTTACATTTCTCAGTATGAGTCGCAATATTGGGCTCAACAACATGTAGGTATTACGTAGTATCCGCGACACCAAGTCATAATCGACAAGGTGTGTATTTACATCAAACAGTTAGGTAAGGTCTAGTATGAGAACATCGACACATTTTACATATATTGCGTTCTTACTTATGTAAAATAATAGGATTAATGTAAGCAACTCGTTATCTGCAAGTTGGGTTTTTTATGATTGCAGCTCGGTATTTTCTTTAGAAACTTAAAAATCAAAAAATGCTTAAACGGCACGATTTGTGTTGTGGCAAAATACATGAATTATTTATTTTATTTATCAAAAAGTTTTCAATTTTGCCCGAAAACTTTTACAAGTTAACGTTTAAAACAAAACAAACACATTTAAAAAGTCTCGAGAGGCAGCGGAAACAAATGACAGACATTCGACAAAGGGTCCTGACCAATTTGAATTAAGAAGGCCGATATCGTCGCATTCCTTATTAGGATCTTGACCCTTTCTCAGGGCTGGGATAGCCTGTGACTACGTATCGATTGGATGAAAAATATTGAAGAAGAATTAAGATTGAAGAAAAATAATTTTATATAACTTTAATTCTGATTGGAAAAAACTTAATGCTTGTTAGCAAAGCTCAGGTGACATATTCGACCATTGAGAATTGATAAATAATTATTTTTTTCTTTTGATTTTGTAGCACACGGTTTTAAGGCGTAAACACAGAATATGATGCGTAAAAATCAATATTTGTGTTATTGAATTTCCTAGATACACAATAAAAATAGTTACTGCTTTCGTTTTATTTAATTATAAACAGATAATATTCTATTTTAAAATACTTTATTGGATAAGGAATCCTTCTTCTGCCAGTTCGACTCACACTTAGCCGGTTTTATTAGTTTTATATCCATGTAAAGGTTGGCGGGGTCCGTAAGTTTATTTTCGATGTCCAAGAGGTAATGAATAATCAAATACCTTACCGTTCGCTTAAACGACAAGCCTGTTATGTTGAAATGATAAAACTTTCCGTACTGTTCTGGAACTGGAAGGAAAACTACCTGCATCGGATGCAAGTCATAAGTGAAATGGGTTACTTGGGTAACTCGTTTAAGAATATATTCACGGAGTTATTTTTATTCTATTGGATTACAAAAATAAATGTCTCACACAACTAAAAAGCTGTTGAGTATATTAAATTGTTTTTTTTTCTATTATAGGTGCACGTTCATCATAAAATACATTTTATATTGTTATTTTTTCCATAGTATTTCATAGTGTGAGCATTTCATGGGCTGTACATATCTGTAGTAGCAAATATGTGGCTTGTAGAATATACAAACAACCTGATTCTATTGCCGTCATCACATCTACATTTTTAAACCAGTTCCACGACTCGAGAGCCTGCGCTTGTCAAACGCCACTGTTCCGATACAAAACTGAGTTGTATCGAAATGCGAGCAATATTCTCAATTCAAGTTTAAGTGTCGCCGCAGCTTTTATATTCCGCAAGTTTTGTGCCGATGTCGCGACGTTCTCGAGGAAGCAATACATGGGAGGTGCGTGCATCGACGTTGGCTCGCAATACCCATAACCTGATAAGGGACATCGTCGAGAACCTTCAGGTCGAGCCGAACCCCAACAAGCAGCTTATTGCGCTTTCAGTCGGTTAGTGTTTTGTTTTTTATTTTTTATTTGAGATTATCCTGTCATAAAACAAAAATAAATTCATAAAACCTTTTGTGCGTACCCGGTGTTTATTGACGACTATTGTTTGGTGTTATCGCTGTGTTATTCGCTTTATGTAGGTACCTAATTAAATTGTTTTACCAAAAAAATTGTTTCAAATTGCTTAATTTAAATTTCTCAAAAGGTTTCATTCCATAAGTTTTTGGTCGATATTATAACTGTTCGGAGACTATTTAAAGCCAACGTAACTTTTGCTCGTACTGCGTAAAATATAATAAATTAGCAGATATGGGTGAGCAGAATGTTTATTTATATCCCAAGGTCAACAGGATTCCGAATCCGCGACATTTTTTCTAAGATACAATTAAATTTGTTTTGATCTTTAGGTGATCCGACTACTTTTGGAAATCTTAACCCGCCTGAGCAAGTAATTCAGGCAGTTCGCGAGAGCAATGAGTGGCTGAGCAGCCGAAGTTATGGTCCTGCGAAGGGACACCTTGAAGCGAGGGAGGCTGTAGCCAAGTACAGTGCCCATCAGAGTAATGAAGAAATATCCCCTGAAGACGTCGTCCTCTGCAGCGGATGCTCTCACGCTATCGAACTTGCCATCACTGTGATCGCTGACTCTGGACAAAATGTATTAGTCCCTCGCCCAGGTTTCATGATCTACAAGACCGTAGCTGAAGGATTAGGAATAAATATCAAATATTACAACTTACTGGTAAGTTTTTACAAATGTTTTTAAACACCATTTATAATATATGGTTGATATATATCTACCGATGGAGTAGATAAAGTTATTGGTGGAAACTCTTCTATGACGAAAATTGTTTATGTAAAGTGATTCGTATCTGTATGAGGAAATGTGCAAAAACTAGGGGCATACTTGCGGGAAAGACTTGTATTAATATGAGGTGATGTTAAACGAGTTTCTAGAATCATAACGAGTTTCTCGTTGAACGGATTTGCATACTGCTCATTTACGCTTTATTTTATTTATAACTGCGTAAATCCTTGATTAAAGGTTATTTGATAGAGTTATCATGTTTTGTTACAGCCAGATCAACAATGGAAGGTGGACTTAGAAGATCTAGAGAACCAAATAGATGATGACACAGCCGCTATAGTTGTCATCAACCCGTCGAACCCTTGCGGCTCAGTGTACAATAAGGAGCACCTGAGTGAGATACTTGATATAGCGTCAAGGAACCACGTGCCAATCATTGCTGATGAAATATACGAGCATTTCGTTTTCTCAAACCACGAGTTCACAGCTTTGTCGGCAGTCTCCAAAGACGTCCCGATATTGACATGCGGAGGGCTAACGAAACGGTTTCTGGTTCCTGGCTGGCGCATGGGCTGGATTATAATCCACGACAGGCATAACGTACTAGGAAAGGAAGTACGGAAGGGCTTGTCGAACCTGGCGACTAGAATCCTGGGTCCAAACACGTTAATACAGAGGGCTTTGCCGGCAATACTGTCATGTACGCCGCAAAGCTTTTTCGACGATGTCGTGCTATTTATAGAGGTGAGCTTCGGTTTAATTACAATATATTAAAAGCAAGTTTGGTTGATTGATATTTAATATTATGATTAGTTCTATAAAAACGGTATTTGAATATTTAGATTAATTGAGACCAATTTGTTGATAATGTCAATTTGAGTTCAGCACAGTTAATCCATGTTTATTTGTGCATTTTCAGAACCAAGCTAAGCTGGCTTATGATGAACTGCGCCGTGCACCAGGCCTGCGTCCCATCATGCCTCAAGGTGCTATGTACATGATGATTGAAATAAAAACTTCATTGTTCCCGAGTTTCAAGAATGAGTTACAATTTGTCGAGCGCATGGTTGCGGAACAGTCTGTCTTCTGTTTACCAGGACAGGTCAGTAATAACATATTATAAATTTTAATGATAAATTGAACCATTTCTCTGTCCCATAGAAATGAACCATTTGTCCTTAGTTATATGTGAACATTTATATCGTGTCTGTTGGTGGGACAGCGAAGTAGTTACCAGTTATCTACTTGGACACTGACAACAGAAAGTTTAGAAAAAAAAACCTATAAAATTGTGTTCTAAAATCCTGGAACAAGCTATCCATATCTGTACTACTCTTAGCCTTTAGAATATAACTTTTCAACTTCTGACGCAAACATAACACTAAAGTTTCTAAGCACCAATATTCCTATTCCTAGCAGTTTAAAAACCTGACTTCGCTCATCTACATAGTGTTGCAGTTCATCCTTAACTAACTACGGTTTAATTTTTCCAGTGTTTCGCCTATCCAAACTTCATGAGGATTGTTTTGACTGTACCAGAGGACATACTCCGGGAAGCTTGCCAACGGATCACAATCTTTTGTAAGGACCACATTGTCTCGCGAGAGACTCTCAAGGAAATAGACAGCAACTTAGTTAATGTATCCAGCGACAGTGAGGTCATCTGCGACAGCGGACCAGCTCTTGCTTAGATTAATGTGTTATGCTCAAATAGTGTAATAAACATCATTTATTAAATAAATAAATGGTTCCTTAAAATGAAGTTTGTTATGTAGGTAATTCCTTGAGAAACCTGTAGGTAATAATTTGCCAAGAGTGATGGATCATTTTTTTTTACAGTTTTTACACACAGTCGTGTAGGTAGTACCTAACAACTGAAACAAGAAGTAAACTATCTAGCTACAGCGGGTCAAGCTACCGTTCTGCGCTAAGCTACTTCTAAAACGAAGATGCTCTATATTTTATCATCGGCCTAGCCTTTTCCCGACTATGTTGGGGTCGGCTACCTAGTACCTTTAGGTATATAGGCTTATTAGAACTGGCAACAGATTCTGATGTAGTTTTGAAATTGATGCAGTGTTTCAAGATGAAGGTTTTTATGATAAATACTTCATGATTTGACATCTGAAACACTTCCTTTTTCAAGTTGTTTCTATAACTCCTTCAGTGCAAACAACGTTCATTCGCGAAGGTTGAGTTTGTTAAAATGATTTTAATAGACATTAAAATAATTACGTTGGATGTTAAGTAGGTACAAGTATTCATTCAAAGAGACATCTTTTAACATTATTAAATTTATATATCTTAGGAGTTATAACTGTTCTTTCAACATAACTCCGCAGCAAAGTTTATAAGTGTAGCACCGACAGTGGCGCCGCTGCAGTTACGTAAGTTCATCACGCTTCCAATGTAAAGAAGTTGATATTTGACCAGAAAAGTCCATTAGAATTAATAATTAGGGTTGTCATATAATTGCGTTCAAATTGGTCTTAGTCTAAAATCGATAGGATAAATTTAATTTCCTTTGAAATAGCTTAGTAAATAGCAGTAAGTAACTAGCTTAGCTTCATTTTTCAATAGAAGTCAGGGTGAATCTGCTACCGCTTAAGCATATTTCGGAGGAAGAACCTAAGTACCTATTACAAAAAACCTTACCTACTAGTATAATTTTTTATCAAGTTTGTATTTATTATGCCTTCGTTTATTTTATTCATAATTGCGAATGTAAAGTAGGTATGTACACGCACGCACCTGTCTAGTGTTTATCACGCTAACGCATGAATCATGTGTATTTTGATTTGAAGAAGTTTTCCGCCAACCTACGTCAAAAAATTATGCAAATCGTCATTTCATTAATACGGCAAATTAAGTTAAAGTAACTGGTTATTTTATTACCTTAGTAGACTTGCAGTGGTTAATTAAATTCAAACGTTATGTTTATGAATATTAGTAAGTAAATACTCATATTTCAAATAGGTGTTAAGTCTTTACGATGCCACTGAAGATGGCACGGAGAATTCAACTACTAGTTTTGAACAAAAAGAGGCAAATTCTTAACGAACCCTCTATCATAATTAGAGTGCTGTGCTAAATTTACGATCTTATTAGATTAGGTGCCACTAAATATCGCTCGTTCTATTTATCAAAGTTAAAATTGATTTTTTTTTGTTTATTCGTATGTTAGTATGGATACCAACATCACATAGTTTTTACAGCAGGGTACGTTCAATATTCAACTTTTATGTCTCTATTCTGTTTTAAAACAAAACTTAGTCATAAGTAAAACGTAATGTAGCGCCAGATGACTTGACCATAGAAATACTGACTAAAATCTATTTTGTCTACAAAATAGAGGATTTAATACTCTATGCTTCTCTTGCTGTGTCAAAAAATAAAATGTCACTTTCAATTAAGACTGTCACTGTCACCGATTTCCGTCGAGTGTTGAGGTTGCAAATTGAGAATCGATTTCGATTATCAACTGTAAATCAAGCAATTACTTGTTATTCTTACAAGATATTCCTTATATTAAAAGCAATACTGTCTTGTTCTAAGTAAAACGTTATTCACAACTATGTCTCAAATAAAAACCAACAAAAAGTTCAAATGGGCTTTGGACTTCAATCAGAAGTAAGTAAGAATGAATTAAGCAGTATTAAATATGTATGAAATGCTGTTCAATTGTTGATAATTGCAAATATTTATTGTAGGAACCGTACTGCGGCAACTGAGTTACCTTCGCCCCCAGGTTACAGTGCGTCTGCTAATGCAAGTTACACAGAGTCGTCGAAGGATACAGATTCCAATTTGTTGTTGATTAAGAAGTTGTGGGATGTGGCCCTGGGACCATTGAAGCAGGTGCCAATGAACTTGTTTATCATGTACATGGCTGGAAACTCCATCTCCATCTTCCCGATCATGATGGTAGGAATGTTAATTGTTCGCCCAGTAAAAGCATTGTTTGCCACATCTAGCACATTCAAGATGGTTGAAGGAACTCAAGCAACAGGACAGAAGTTTGTTTACTTCATTGGTAACATAGTAAACATCCTATTAGCTCTTTATAAATGTCAAAGCATGGGACTATTACCAACACATTCAAGTGATTGGTTAGCATTTGAAGAGCCACAAACAAGAGTTGAGCACATTGGAGGTGGGATATCACTAATTTAAGTAACAAAGAAACCAGCATTTATTTATTGCTAACTTTATTCAGATTATCATTGTATAGACCACCTACTTATTATATTTACAATTACAATAAAGTTATTGAACGACATGTTTGTTTAACGGACCCTAAATTATTTCTCCATCATCATTTATCACCCTTCTTGCCATTGTCACCAATCTCTGTTAGTTTGTTTGACAAATAAGTTTGTGCCTTCTCAAATAGAACCTTTGGATCCTCAACTTTTTCAATCTGTGAAAAGGAATATTAATTGTACCACAAACATTAAATCTATTTAAAAGTGATTGAAGTGATTCCTGGTTTAATAAAACTTAATAGGCAAGGTTTAATAACTAAATGTATAAAAAATTAAAGTATGTACAATACAATTTTTACAATTTTCTTAAAAATATTAACACCTTAATTTATTGGAATACTGAACATAAAACATAAAATTTAAGACATGTTATGATTGATACAGAAGTGTAGGGTTAGTTTTACGATACTGTTTCCTCAAGCAGGTGACATATCAAGAATGGAAGCCAGCTGAATTAAATGTTTAAAAAGTATAGAGCAATATGAATTTTCAATTTTTTTTAAACTACTCTGGCTTGCATGTTGACATAACATTTGTAAACATATTCAGTCTTTTGTGAAAAAAATGGATAAAAATCTTGTAACATTTACACTTTTTATGATTCTGTGTTGGGCTTTTTGTAAATAGATAGGTACCTACTTGCATTAAAAATATATAGTTCAATGTTACCCAATAACTGATGAAACTATTGTTCTAAAGTTAATCACTTTCACAAGACAGGTTGCAAGATTCAACAGCTTATATTTTTACATGTTAGTTGACTATGAACAAGGCTTTATTTAGGTCATTCTTTGATAAGATTTCTACGATTATACATCCTGCTTTTGATAAACCTAGACTACTAAATAGACAAAAAATGTTCTATCCTATATAATTCAGTATTACTAATACTTAAAAATACAATTAATACCATAGTTATACATATTCAAAACCTCACATTTTCTACAATTACGTGAATAAATAAAGTTCAAAAATACATTTATTAGATGTTCCTACTTGGAATTAAAAATAAAATTAACAATATTTTTTTGTAATTATGTCAAAAAATAAAACAAAAATGCTAACCATTTCTCTTCTTTGTTATTCTTTCACATTCCTCTATAGTTGTTTGACATATTCCCGTCATTGAATCCTGCATTAAGTAAAAATACAAACAAAATAACCGAAAAAAAAGAATAAATCTAAGTAAAACCAGGTGTGACAAAACAAAAGAGGCCATACAGTAAGAAGTTGTAAATAATCCAGGAATCAGTTCAAACAGTTTTAAAGTATTATAGTGGTGATTGGAAAGTTTGTTAGTTTTATTGTTCAATTTCTTTTAGTAATTTGGACGACCACTGAACTATGTAGGCCTCCTTTGCAAAAAACACAAAGATGATTTAGATATTAGATGCAATCAAACAACATTAAGATGACTTAATGATTTAAGAAACTCTTATTTTATTTACCTTATAGTTTTGGGCTACATAAACTCCGGTGTAAACACCAGCACCAAATATGACCTAAAACACAATACCAACTTAATACGATGAACAGTACTTTTCTGAGCACCTACTTGACTGATAACAATACTGTAAATGATCTAGTAAGGCTTCAATTTCACTAGCAAGTGCACTTACACTGGTTTTAATAATTGAGAAAACACAACCCATTCTTGTGGCTTATTGTTTTTTTTTTGGATGGCCTAGGACTTTAATATTGTTAAGTATTCTCATTTAGATTTGTTTTTTTTCCATTTTTTATAAAAATATTGTAAATGAAGTTAGCAATATACATTTCATGTTCAAAGTGTATTGTCAAAATGACATTCTATTTTTGAATTATTTTCCTGCTTTCTTAAGTTTTTTAAAAAGCAAAGGAGGCAGTTTTGTGCATTATGATAAATTCTCAACTAAAACATATTTTATTATTAATTGTGTTTTGATATATCACACTGAGTAGCTTAGATATCCGCAATACAATCCTTGTATCATTGCTAAAATACTATTTTTCAATCACCACTTCTTACATAAACATTATAGAAAAATAATATAAAGTAAAATCCATTGTGCAGCTCCATCAGCTTCGTCAAGGTAAATACAAGCTATTAACGATAAAAATAATTCGTTTTACTGATTTGTGTACAAAGAAAGTGTTAGTATGTAGAAAATGATAGGTAGCAAATTAAGAGATATGTATGTTGAATAACACAAAATATTTATTCTATTAGTCTACTCAGGGATAAGCCCCAAAAAAAAGACTTGTAATAGAGATTATGGTACAAAACCAAAAGTCTTTGTTACGAAATTTAAATGTAGTTAACTTGGGTTAGGATATAAATAAGGCAATGACTAGATTTTTCCTTTAGTAATTAAAAATTAAGTAATATTAAAATGAAATATAATTATACGTCTTCAAGAACAAAGAACTACTGTTAGAGAAAATGTTGTATCATTGTCACGTTATTAGGAAATTTATTTTTATCTCGTGTTTACAATGTTTTTGTAAGTGATAGTCTTTTGTGGTTGGAAATATGAAACTTACCAGTGCCTTAATCATGTTTATCATCGGTTTCACTTTTTCTCTTAACTGTTAGTACAGCAAAATATATTTGCCGGCTACAACACAAGCTACTTAACTATTTTATTTATATAGAATCCGCGGTAAGTGCGAGAGCACTTTATCGCGAGAAAATTGCTGACTTTTTGACAGTTGACAGTTTTGACACGAAGTGACTTGAGAGTCTAGGATGCGCAGATAATAATGGCTCCTGGCCAAAACTGGTGATTGTTGTTGATGTGGATAAATTAACTAATTTCTTATTACGTATTCGTAAAAAAAAATAGGAACTTATAACATGTTGTGCAAAAACAAAACGGAAATTCTGAATATACACTTGATAGAGAAATAATCTTTTACGTAGAAAGTCTAGAACCATTCTAATCTCATGAGCAGATTTATAGTAGTAGGTATTTTATGTAGGTACCAAGTTTTGTATAATTATCTGAAGGATTGTGGCTCGTGTTGATAAGAACTAGGCATCAAGTGCCCCAGTATATATTATGTGGAAAACTTATTTATTCGTGATAGGTTGGTACCAGACTGTTAAGGAACTGTAGGAACTAGGAATGTATCATCTATATTCTCTTTTACCGAATTAATACCTAATAGTGTAGATTTATCCGTTAGTCTATTTTCAAAAAGAGAACAGTTAAAACGAATTGATTAGACATTAGGCTTTTTTATTTTTATTGTTTTTTTACTGCAGGGCAAAAGCATACCAAGGTATAGGTAGCTTGAGGCTGTGAGAGCAGTAAGACCCCGCAAGACTGCCAAGTGAAAGGTCTTGAGTTCGAACTCAAGGTACGCATCATCTTTTCAAATATTGTGTGCGTTTTAGATATAATTATCATAGCTGTCGTGTTTCACATTTATTGTCCATGATAGGTAATACGTCCTACGTCGTCCTGGTGTCTCTGTGTTGTGAAATATAAATTAAAATAAAACAATACCAGAAAAAATACGTACATAATCATTATTATGACAACAAACTAAATATTTAAAATAAACATCTATTTACATGAAAAAAAAACAGTTCACAACATTATGTTGGGGTTTAAAATTAAGTTAAAATAATAAATACTTATTGATTAATTAGGTAGATGAATGAAAAAATATATCAGTATAATTATAGGAATTCATATTAAGAAACATGCATAATTTATTGTCTCTTGTTTGTTTTATTTTATTTGAGATTTGAATTTGAGTCGATACAGCCTAGTGACACTTTTTTAATATTAGGCTATTTCCCTTGATGACTTCAAATCCTTTTCTTACCAAATTATTTAGGAGGATCGGTCTGTAAGAGGTATAATTGTTAAATTTTATATTTATTCATTAATATAAATAAAATATAACTTATTAAAACTATGTGTTGCATCTTACAAAAATACATATAAAGGGAATGACTGCAAAAAATACATAACTAAGGCAAGGAACTCTTAAAGTAACTCAGCATTTATCTCGACGATTCTTCACAATTGATTACGCTTATTTACACCATCATGCAACAGTAGCTTATGCAACATTGCACGTTTCTTATTAAACCAACTAAAAATAATACTTGCTTAATTTAAAGGATACGTTTAGAAGAAAACTATGACATACTTAAACACAAATATTACATAGCCCATACCTACCTATAATAAAATTTTAACAACCATGAGTACGATTATTATCACATTACATGTACTGAACAAAGTAACAATTTGTTTTCACATAGGTAATGAATATGAAGGCCGATATGAGGGCCATACAAACTTGGTGCCTTTAAAAATATACTTAGGTGTACCTAAGGATAATCGGGTTCTTCGCTTTGGTCCCTACACTTTATAAAGTTTATTGATTTTCGACACTGTAATCACATTATACCCACACTTTTTAGCCTCACAAGCACTAGTTTCATAATTTATAAGTATTTATAACCGAGCATTGTTTTTAATTTGACTATATTTATTGTTCTGCATTTCTAAAAAGATATTGTATTGAGTCTTCGTGGAGAGCAATCATTAACATGATCACTCCACCTGATAATATTCCTAATATCGCGAGAAGTAAATTAATACTTTTCCCGTGATTATTTTCATTTATTTCGGGAACTAAATCGGCAAGTGCGATGTAAAAGAATGTTCCAGCTGTTGCGGCGTAAATCCACTGGGAAGCAGATTCGTGGTCTTCCGCAAGCCATATTCCACCAGCCATACCCATAAAACTGAGTACTGATGAGAGAAGGTTGTAATACAGCGCGCGTCTGATACTCATGCCGGAGCGAAGTAACACGGCGAAATCACCGAGCTCATGTGGGAGCTCGTGACAAAACACGGCCAGCGCTGTTGCGAAACCAGTTACCGGATCTCCGCTAAAGGCCGCGCCAATTGCTAGCCCATCTGTTAAATTATGTAGTCCATCTCCTACAATCACCATCAGCGCTGTTGACGTCATTGGCCTGTCAACCGGCGGCGGAGGTGAGCCAGGCATCATTGCACCGAGCTCAATGGGCTCTATTTGTTTGCCAGGATCTGATTTCATATCTGTTCCGGATTTGCCTGAATCATGAGAGTGTGCATGTCCACCATTTATGGTTTGCATAATTGCTTCGACACTGTAGAATAGCAAAATTGTGAGGAAAGTGACGCTACATTTTAGAACGACTTCCGTTTCTTCTTGAGGAGCTGAAGGTGGGCCGTGTGACTTAAGAGCATGTGGCAGAAGATGCAGGAGTGCGTCACCGCATAAGGTACCGACTGCGACGGCCACCAGGAAGTGCAATACGTAGCTGAATATCACCGACTTCAGCAACGGAACAATAGCAACTCCGAGCAGCCCTGTTGCGCTTATCACCAGTATACTCAGGGTTGCATAAATCCAAGCTGGAAAAAAATTGGACAATAGTAGAGATACATGAATAGATACAATGAAATCCTTTAAAATTGTTGAAGTCACAAAAGCGTGCTGACATGTTGCTAAAGATAGTTTAAATTATGTAAATTGGTGCGAATTTTATGTACGTAAAAGTTTTCAGTGGAATTTTACTACGATGACGTGTCGCGTTATATATTTGTTTTGAATCTCAATACTTACTCCAAAATTTGTCTAACTTAGGTGTAGGCGCCTCCGTTTTGTAGCAGGACCTTTGATCCAGCTGGTACACCAAGGCAGGGCACATCTCCAGGAATGTTTTTGGTCTTATAGTGATGACTCCAGGTTCGTTCTCCATTCCGTACACTTCCAAAATTTCTCGCGGTGACAGACATGACTTTTTCAAGATTGGCTCAGCTGGAACAGTAAAAATATTTAATTGTAGTAACAAAAAATACCTGTTAGTAAAACCCGTTGAATGTTATCTATTTGCGTCACACATACTAGATAGTTACCTATTTATTTAATGTTGTTCAGTAAAAGTAAGTTACTGTGTATAAGCATAAAGCAATGACAATGAATTCGTTTCGACAATGCGATTCATTCATGGATTTATGTGACAGATCCTTGGCTGGGGTCAGGCGACTACGCAAGAGCCGGGCGCTCGGTAATAGGATAATCGCGATTATAAAGGACAATTCTCCGTTCATTGGCGTCATGAGCTTCATGTTTTAGTGAGCAGGGATATAATATGACTAAGGCCACTTTTGACCAAACGTAACAAAGCAACGGAAGGCTGGCAACTGGCCAGGATTATACATCAAGTACATAAGTATGTGTTAGGTAATATTGATGAAACGTTTGTTTTGAAACTTGTTCGAAGTGAGAAGTCAGGAAAAAATAAGATGAAAACAATAATGATGATGTTTTCTTGTCAACTTCTCATGCTAGGAATTTCTTTTGTATCTTGGTTTTATTTACTTAACCTAAGAAAAAATGCTTAAGTAATGCTAGTAAGTTATTATGATACTGTTTTGGCATACACGAGCCTGAAGGAATGTTTCATTCCAGCTGCATGGGTATTGCAAGTATTGAATTGCGACTGCGATGGATTTATATAATTATAATGAATGTAACCTTATAGGTACAAGGGCTCCGTCCGACATAGTTACCGTTGAGAAAGCAGCAAACTATCTCCGTCGCTTTCTACCAAACACATGCTACTACAAGTTACACCGGATTTTAAAACTGTCGTTATAAATAAACATTCTCTTCTATGTATCTTTTCAACTTAAGTATTTCATTCATTTGATTTGGCTTTCTTTGATTCCGATATTTTTTGTTTCTCCAAAGAGGCACATTATTATACAGGCATAGGTACCATACATTGGTTTTTCTTTTAGATTTACCATAGAGATTGCAAGGATAACTTGAAAAAAAAAACAACACGATATTCAGTAGAAAAACTGCAAGCAGAATTTAAGAATATGAGAAGAACGTGAAACTGAATAAAAGAGTCCATGATTGCCGATTAGACTTTTCCATGTTGCTGTGATTAATGTAGAGATATTTCAATTAACACTGAGTACTTTTTTATTAAGTGTCTTTTGTCAAACAAACTATTCGGATCCTCATAAAAGAATGTTATCTTCGGGAAAATAATTCTAATAAGGATTGAATAAAATGCAATTTGCGGAGATTGGTCACAGCTCGGAAAATACGTGGAATATTATGTAGGCAACGTACTAAATGCTGAAATTTATAAAAAAACATGACAGCCAGGAAATACAATGTTAACACCACAAGACACGTTTAAACCGTCATTGCAATAATAGATTTTTTTGCTATATCGAAGTAAGATAGAGTTAGCGGCAAGAAATTTGTTTTCCGTCTGTCCGTTCATTGCTCTATTTCGTGCACAATAGTATTTTTTTGTCCAAACAAATGATTGCTCATTACGAATTTGAAGTTTTTGGTCAAAATGATTATACAATTTGGGCCGACTTACTTATATTTTTAAGATTAATCGCGAGAACGGTTTACGTGTTTTTCTTAGGATCCTTAATCGTTTCATAACAGTTTTAAATTGAAACTTGCCGACTAGGGACTCTTTCAAGTAACTCATTTGCTGTTATGTTGGCGAAACGTTTCAGCGAATAGCGAAAAGCTGTCTCTCTTTTTACAATACATACTGGTTCAGTCAGCAATAGCAAAATGAGAGTAGCTGATTCATTTAAATCCTTGACAGGTGAAAAATGTTGTGTCCGTCTAATCAAGTAAAATAAAAGGCGGAAATACAATATGATCAATGTCAAATAAGAAAACGTTCTTTTTTAGTTTTGCAATTTAGAATGAGCCACAAAAAACTATTATTATTTAAAAGACTGTAATCAGGTTTAGATTAAATTTATTTGTGAAAAATCGCATCGATTAAAATTCCGCAGCACATTTTTCAGATGGTATCGCCGTTTTATGACTATTTCGACGAAATATTTCTTTATCTACATAACATTAGCTTTATGGTAACTAAGAAACTATTTTATATTTATTCGGGAAAGCGTTTAACTCATTTATTTTCAGTATCTACAGACATTGAGACACTAGAAGTTGCAAAAACGGTAAATGTCTTGAATTATTCCATGCATAACATTTCTTATCTAATCTATTTTATTTAGGTAAACAAATGACTACAATACTATTTATATATTTATCTGTAACAAAGTACATTTCCTAGTACCTACATTTATAGATATGTAGGTATATAGGTGATGATGCCAGTTGGTCTGTTGTCAACGATCAACTAGTTTGTTGTTCAGTTTGTTGTTGTGTTTTAACAATAACATAATGAATAAGAGGTTTGGATGAAAACAAAATACTTTATAGCCGATTCAGGATTGGCTTTTCGGGAGCTTGACGAGACTGAATGTAAATTTCTACGAAATAAAATTCGTGTCATTAAAAAAAAGTTTTATGACATTATGATGACATTCTACTGCAGTTTCTGTTTCTTACTTCTTTAAAACGAACTGCGTCAAATGTTGTGCATGTTAATGTATGTAAAATTTTAAAAGCAATATGCGTTTCGGAAAATACGTGTCTTTTGACGGTCATCCGGTATCAGACGGCAATTCTATGGGTCTATGTGAACGTTTTCACACGCACTAGCTTGTTTTCTTACATTTTTCAATACATACGCCGCCGGAAAGCCGGTTTCCGGATCGTGTGAAAAGGAATTGAATAGTTTAAGTAAACAGGTTTCGCCCACGGCTTACCAGAGCAAGAAGCAGTCCTCCCTTGGGAATGAAGCTACCCCTGATGCCAAATATTATTAAAATCGGTTTAGTTGTTTAGCTGTAAAAGCGTGACAGACAGGCAGTTACTTTTACAATTATAATATTAGTTCAGAGTTACAGATCTTGCTTACCGGTTGTTGGTGATCTGCGATGTCTATGCTGTGTATCGTGAAGTTGTCTGAAGGTGCCATTGATCCTGTGGATGGCGAGGTCGTGGGGAGACGTGAAGACTCGGCCACCAAGCCCCAAACTGTCTAGAAGATGTTCGAAGCCCTGTCAATAAAACGAAAGTTTTAATAAATGTAGAGCAGGCAGTGCAAGGCTAATTTGAACAGCCATAATGAATGGACAGGTTTTGGAAGCGTTTCAGAATACCACGTACCTATTATATAATGGACAAATTACAGTTAAGTGCTTTCAACAAATAAGTATTACACTACTATGGGTAAAAATAGAAGTTCGAATCAAATCAATATTCTGCCTCCAAAAAGAAACACATCCGAAATAGTCACTGACTCTATAACAGTTGATTATATTGTGGATTACATAAATCTATTTCTTGGCAAATTATCTTTGAGGTAAGTAAACAAGTAGGTAATAAAAAACATGTTGACAAAATTAATAGAGAGCATGATGCATAAACAGGATTTACAATTTTTGATAAAGTTATACTTATATGGTTATCAAAGATGAAGTACATGCTATGGTTTGTTTCAGGTGGTTACAATTACGATATGAAAACTGTAAGTCCGCCTGACCTTGGATTTAAAAAGTTCAAGTCTATTACGGACAAACATTGATAGAAAATTTTAATGAATGAAACGTACCCTTAAATCGAAGACAGAAACAGAATATAAGTGAGTTTGAATTGCTGAGAGAGAATTGCTCTTACACTTTAATTCAGTCATCATCATCCTAGCCCTTTTTCAATCTATATTTGGGTCGGCTTTGTAAGGAGCGAGCCTATCTGACCTCCTCAACCTGTAAGCTGAAAATGGCGATACCGATAGTAAGACTGTATATGACTTTCAAAGTGGGTCAAAATCAGCCATAAATAGATGATCACTTATCTACCGACCGACTGTCTCATGCGAAGCTTAACCTGTGATCGATCAACTTGTGCAATTGTAGTTTAGCCACGAGTTTCTTTTCACTCAATTTAACCCAAAAACATGGAAACACATGTTTAAATTAGTACGAGATAAAATGATTCATAATAAATCGTTTTCATTAGTAAACGCTTTTTTGCCATTTAAATGACTCTACCATTCTGATTTGAACGTAAGTAACGAGAGTCAAGTTGAAGGTCACAACATAAGCATGTGTTTCGTTGGTGATAACTGATAATTGCAAAATTCCTAATCTTTTGAGGTAGTGTCGAAACCGACAGAATTTGCCAGCGACTCTACATTTTGATAGCGTTAAAGGATTAAATAATAAAGATATATTTATTAGCTTGTTGATATTGAATTATGGATTTCTAGAATCATTAGAATAATACGTGTTTAAATAGCCCAGTTTTTGTATTCGGTAGCAAGTATAAATACTACGAATTGGAGATTCCTCTTGTGCTTATCCTGTTTGTTTTTAACAATTTTTTTTTGTATAGCCTGCTTCCTACTCGATCAGTTGTTGATTATATATTATCAGATTTGGCCACCAACGATTTAAATATCGATTATTTGTCTTTGAGACAAGTATTATCCGTCTGAAATTAAAGTAAAATGCCTTTAAAAGGTAAATGTAGCCCACTTTAAACAAGGAATTAAGTTTTTATTTTAGACGTAGGTATTCATTCAGGGCGGAAAAGAGGAACCGCACATATTGCTAAAAAAAAGGTCAGCAGTTAAAAGTACCTTACATGGAGTTATCATTAGTAATTTGTAGCTAAGCTGATAAAATCTGACAACTTATAACTTTGTGTCTGCTTGTCAATGCGACAGTAAAGTGGGAATTAAAAAGTTAAAATTTTCACAAATCGTGTATTTCTGTGGCCGCTCTGATAACTAATACTAGAAATAAAAATCAAGATAACCAATTGTTTCGTTGACAATAAATTAATTTGTCACTCACCCGATTTGCTTTTCAGCATATTCCTGCGGAACTTCAGTATCGCGAGACTGATTCGCACTTAACAGGTTTTTTCAATTGCATATCTTTAAATGATGGTTTCAATTCAAGAACATATTTCTATTTAACTTCCGTAATTGAATTGCAAAAAATGCTATCGCAATGACTTAACATAATTCGTTTATCATAATTTTATAGAACTAGTTTGTTTTTCGTCAGGTAAGATTAGCACTAGCAGTTAGTGTTTTTTTCCATTAAATACTTTTGTTACCAGACAATTTTTTGACAAAAAAAATGGTACATATACAAAAGAACTACATGATATCTTGTTCTTTGATAGCAAAAATATCAGTTTTAGTACCAAAATGTTTTAATCCGTTTATTAATTATCCTTAAATTTTCCAATTAATAAAACAATTTTAAGAAGAATCTTTTCATTATACACGTTCAATAGACCGTTACTGAGACTATTAAGACCTCTTTTACATTGCATTAAATACCTATTCTGATTATAAATATACCTACCATAAATAACTATATGCATCCTCATCATTTAACTGATTTAATAAAGGACTACTCACACAATATTTATCTTTTACAACGCACATTCCGATCTAAATGATTTTTCTTCTATCGTTTTTTCTCATTCGATTATAGAAGAAACATTAAATACGATCATTATCATCAGCATAAGCGCGGATCGTAACTGCGTAAGTACGTAAACACTTTAAAATGATAGGTTTTATTGGATACTTCTGTACAATAAACTTCTGATTCATTTCTTACGGCCTACCACCTGATCTTAAAGCAATATCTGCAGTTGAGATAGAGCCGTAAAGTTTCTTTTAAAATAAACCCACATCAAAGAAATTAATACCTGTGTCGCGTCGGTTTCACAAATATTCAAGTCACATGCTGAAAGACATCCAGACTCAGGATAAGCATTATGATCACACAAGTGCTTGTCCTGGGCCGGGATCGGGCCAGCAATCCTTCTCGCTGACAGTTTTGCCTGGTGGCCTTTAACCATTCGCGTATCCGTGCAATCAAATATAGTGCTTCCACAACCTCAACTGTTCTGCTCCAAGAGGTTGTAGTAGGATATCTGATTACCAAAATAATTCTAATCATCAATTTATACAAAGCCTAATTTGTTTGAACAATGGATACCAAAATAATTAAGAGCTGTTCTTAAATGGAAATCTTTTTAATATTCATAAACGGATAAGCAATAGTACGATGTGGATGAGCAACATAGTAATAGTGTCAAGATTTTTTGCAGTTCCTGTCGTATTTACGGGTATATAAATTGCTCTACATTTTTAAACTTTGCATTTCAACTAGGGTTATTCAATTTGGTGATCGGAGTTATTACATGATGTGTTGTCACCCCGTCCTTAGTCTAGATTGGCCAATCTGGCTAGGCTGGCTATAAAGCAAAACCCCTTAAATAATAAAACTTAGATTTAGCCCTCTTTTGTTCTTAGTAGCAACTCACTAAGTTTAGGCACGAAACCCCTAAATCGAGACTCTTACTTAACGTTGCTAACCTAGGTAGCCTTCATCTTAGCCTGTGGGACCCTATAGTAAGACAACGTAGAGACCAAGTCTTTAAAAATATGTATTAAAACAACAGACTTACGTATTAAATTGTCTTTTTTTTTGATAATTACGAATATTAAGCAACGACCTAATTTTGATTAAATTGCTCTGTAATTTGAGTTAAAGGACTCCGTCTAAATATGTATAGAAAAGGTAATATACACACCAATATAATTTTAATCGATTTGAAAATGTACGCAGTTGTATATTTGATTTTCCGATATAAATTTGTAAGAAAAATGAAAAAGTCGTGGCCTTATCGTCAGTGTAAAACCATATAGTCAGTAGTCGATGAATTATGCTGTGTAGACAGGTGGGCAACCATTGTCTAGTGATATACAGTGGCATTAATAGGCTTTACAACAATACCCATTTCCTTGGTTACTGATTTTATTATTCAAATGGATATGTTGATGCGAAAATAAAGAAACCATTAAGAAATCGCTTTGTGTTAGTTTTTAGATGGCTCTACATTCGATATTTACTTTATCTTCAACAATTTATTGACCCAAATATAAGTAGCTTATAATTTATGTTAATTTAAAAAATGGTTGACTCTACAAACCATCAAAAATCGGTTGTTTTTTGTACGCCCGTTCTTTCTTTTACAGTTTTTATTTACACATGACCGAAACAAATTATATAATTTTCTAACAAAATATGAAAACCGTTCGCGGATAACATCTGGAAAGCGCAAATAAATACTTTTGGTCATCTAACACATAAACGCATCCATTGACATAAATCGTAAAAAGACTCTACATTTAATCTCGCCGTGAGTGTAGTGTCACTGAATTATTTTTGAAGGCTTACAGTGTTACATAGTAAGTATATACTCGAAAACCAATTAAAAGCCTTCAGTACGGGGATTACGTACCGTTTTTTCAAGGGTTGTGTTTTGTGGTTTTAGCTTAACTGTTTAGCACATTTGAGCGATACATGACCATTTGGAACGGTATATTTGAAATGGGAACCTTTTGATTTTAATAAAAAACTCTTAGATGTATGGAAATGGCATTTTGCTTCGATCGACACAGACTTCGACTTACGAGTATCTCTATAAATCTAAGCATTTTCGAAAGGTTTATTGAAATGCCACTTGTCTAGAAGAGCAAACCCTGGATAACTTTGTGAAACAGCTGATTGGCTTTGTAAGAGAGACACGAGTAGTGATAAACACGGGTCGTATGCCACTAATTTGTGCCTTCCGGAAAGTCATTACAGTAGCCTTGGCGACACTGCTATTATAAGGTGCCTTTAGACGACTTATAACGAAACGACGTTTGTTTGTTTGTTGCTCTAGCATTTGTCTTAAAAAGAAGTTGTTAATAGTCAACCACAGACATGGGTTTATCTGTAATGAATGGTTGTGGTGCTTGTAATGACTAATTATTTGTTTGTAGTTCAAAAGATATGAATGGATATTATGGAAATATGGATCTCTAAAACTACTTTTAGGCTTTTATTAAATAAAAATACCTTACACATGTAGTGTTGATTTTTCCTCCACTCAAGCTTTTTTATTTGTTACCCATATCAATTAAAATATGTCGATCCGATCGAAAGCTACTATAGCACACCATGTAAGCCATATAAGGGTTAAAAACATAACTCTATCAGAAAAACATTTGAATTCTTAGGTAGGGTGTTACAAATCACGGAAGCATGCACAGTACCTAGCTTTAGATCACACATTGTTTAATTTCCCTACTATAACTAATTTAAATATTACAAGTAGGTAGTACTCCAACTGTTTTAAAGTATTGAGCACGTTCTAAAATGCCTATTTGCCTCTACATTCCACTCGATATGACGAAGACAGCATGATACTAAGAACGACTTATTCTTTATTATGACTGATAATATCTAAACTCTAAATTTGTCGAAGGTTCAATATTCGTGCCGGATAAGCGTTTGTGTGATCCACGAATGCTTGTGAGTGTCTGTTCATGTGACTTGAATGTTTGTGAAATCGCCGACGACTCAAGGATTAAATAAATTAGCGCTAGAGTCGATTTATAAAAAAAACACCCTTTAGCGCTTTCTATCTAAGTTTATTACACTAACTCATCATATAATGGCAACTATTATAGTACTGCTCAGCAATGTAAGAAATGGAATCCTTAAATAAGTGGTAGAGTTCAACTAATCCACTCGTAGAGCGACGCACGGATGCGGGCGATGCCCTTAGCTCTCGAAATTAGATTCCATAATAAATGGCATTATTAGCGAAATATTTTTTCTTTGTCAAGCCTTTTTCAAGGCTTCCATATTAAAATTGCGTTTATGTTTTATATAACGGCAGCCTATCTCATTTCCAAAACCAATTCATTTTCTGCATTAATTCACTTCAAGAAACAATTTTAAATTCTTGGTGAAACTAAGTATCATGGTCATGAAATTTGAAATTTGAATTTGGTCATGAAAAAAGCTATATCACCCCAAGAAATTATATTGTAATTCCTCATAGCATTAACCTTTGCCTAGACAAATATAAATAAAAAAACTTTGTGAAACAAACTTATTTATAAATGTTATTACACAGTAGGAGAGTTCATAAATGCAGAGAAGATATTGTTAGCAATTTTATTTTGTATTATGTTGTATATTGTATGTCGAACCATAGCGCTGTAGACATTTAGTCCAAAATCTGTATTAAAGTTTTTTTTACATATAATAAACGTCCCTGATTACTTGTTTTACTTGGAAGGCTTTTGAATTGTCACATTAGGGGAATTCAAGTGTTATTTGGATAGAGTTCCATCACAAAGTACATTCTGTTAAGTACATTCCAAAACATCTGGTGGCATTCGTGGTGTGTTTATCTTTTTTTTTGTGAGAGAACAATACTCGTAATTTCTCGCAGATTAATGGATTGGACGCTAATTTAGAAATAAAAGTCTACTACACCATTATTATGTATGTGTTCTGCGCTATGTACGGAGCGTACGGATTGCTATAAATTAATTCACGCCAAGCATGTCGCTACGTGATTTAAGCAGCCAGTAACCACCTTGTAAAAGAACAGCAAAACTTTATTGTACTACTTATGATGTTTTACTATCGGTTATTTAATTTTTTGCCACGAAATGTTAACCCGTGTACACTACGCCGTATAAAGTCAATCAAGATGTTTTTTTTTTTAATTTAGTTCCATATCTAAAGTTAAGAAAACGAATTAATTGACACGTTAATATAATCATAAGTTATGAACTCTTATTTTGTTATTTTTGCATTCATCTTTATTAACTCTCGTGATTCAAGCAAGTTAATGCGTGTGCCACATTCAAGTCACTTATCAAGCATGTCCCCGTGGTCAATCTGCGATTTCCTTTTCCGCAATTTTAATCCCAGACGAAGGAGGCGTTTGTCAACGACCGGTAACAACAAGTATTCCTATTTGTATTTGTTTAATACTCATCATAATAATTCAAGGCCTACATAGTAATGCATTAAAACAAACTATTCAATGAAGAACAATAAGATGACTGATGTTTTGAGAACATAGAATATTTGTTGCGCGACTCTCGATGCACAATATCATTTATCGAACATGAATTTTAAAATTTAGTCCATATTAACAGGTATCAATTGATCGATTTAACTAAATATCGATAAGCCTGATAAGGAAACTATCGTAACATTTAATACAAATACTATAGTTACACTTAAGTTCGATGAACTTCCGTTTATGAAACAGGGAAAGGTGTTTTAGATGGTTTAAAACCTGCAGAAAAATATGTACCTATGCGATAAGACGTCACACGACGCACCCTAACGTGATGAAGTACGCAAGTATTTAATGTTAATCATAGAATCTAATGATACTCGTATAAATATTATCAAGAAAAATGTACCTACATATATTAAACGAATATATATAGTGCCTACATTACGAACATTTCATAATCATTTGTATATTAAGTAGCAGAATACACGATAAACTTGATTAAACAAGACGATATACGGTTGACAGCATTCAATACAGGACATTAAATACATATTTGCTAGTAAAATTCACTATTTGGAGAAAAAAATGTGCTTACCTCAAATGTGATGATGCCTTTATCTCCATATTTGTCGAATATTTTGTCAATGAAATATTGCTCGGCGGGAAGGGTGTTGTTCAGCAGGTCGAGGGGCGGCAGGTCCTGAGAGGCCAGCGCTGGTGCGCCGGCGAGGCTGGTGTCGGCGGCGGCTGCGGCGGCGAGCGCCAGCGCCAGGGCTACGACGGCGCGCGGTGTCAACATGGTCGCGACTGATGTCCGGGCTCGCGGCTCGCGGCTCGCACGGTGGCGCGGTGCGTGCGCCGGCGGCTGTGTCGCGCCTCCGCACCACACTATCAACCGATCAGCCACAACAGAGCTCCGCCGAACGTGATAATAAGACGCGTCGCGTGGCGCTCGCGCATCGACCGATCGCTCTTTTGTTTATTTGTTATATGGAAATATCAATATCCAAATTGCAAATCGAATTAAATATTAGACGCAGTTGTGGTAGCGTGTTTGTCACTTGAGGTGTGGTGTGCGTCTGAGACTCAGCGCGGAGACTTTCACCCGTCGCTCTCTGGAGGCTCCGAGGCCGGTCGTAACACCGTTACTGATAATAAGGTGTATTTACGAAGTGGTCGGTATCGAGACAACCTAACTTAGGTGCCTATCTAATTGGTAACAGGCTGGGTATCGTGGCTGGCCTTGCGATCGCCGATTCCCATTTGGTCCCGTGGACGGCACTTACATCCAAACCCCGAGCGCTCCTGATAATGTTAAAAAGTAAGCTTAGTGCACGAATTTATATCATGACTTATTTACTAATCATACTTATCAAATATAATATTTTTGATTCGACGTAGGTATATCGTTGGAGTCAACAAGTCAACGTAAATAGGAGTACTTACCTACGTAGTATTCATTCATAAGGTAAAGGCTTATCGAGTATAATATTGTGTTCACATGATTTAATTTAATGTGTTTGAAGTGCCTGTCGTAGTATATTGTTTAATCAATATATATGTATACTAAACGCTAGTGACGAGAAACTACTTCCATCTAACATCGTGCAAAACCCAGTCTTTTGTTTTGTGCTATAAAATATTTTTTCGGTCTCGCGTAGCGATTGTCAGTCGCAACACGCAGGAGTTACGTATTCCGATTACCATTCACGTCTAGGCGTACATGTTCCTAGATTCCTACAAAGGCAGAGCGCATCTTACAAAGAACTGTACGTCAGTCCTTACTATTATGCAAAGTATTATAAAGTACTAAAAAGTAAGTCTGCTTCTCTTACATAATGTAGTAGGTCAAATGCTCTAACTGCTATTACTAACAATGAATAACAAAGGCAAGCTGGAGTAGTTTCCGCAGGCCCCGAAAGAGTTGCAAGAAAATAAACAATAATAAGTTAATTGAGTTGTAAGTAAGAACCTTGAGTTGGTGTTTACACAGGTGTACAAAGGTGATTAGAAAGTGAGTCACAGATCAATGAACAAGATCATTCCTAATCTCAAAACAAAAAACAAAAATAATAGCACGAGTGATGGCTAATTATAATGTAGAGCTGGTTAATGTATCTATTTGTCTAGGGACCGAGAAAGTTATAATTAGGTAGCTGGTTGTTTAAGCGAAAACGTCGAATGTCTCGAAAATGTCGATAAAAAATGGCATTGTTTTCAATCCCGCTCATATTCTACTTAGGGCGTAAGCAATGCGCTAATCATTTTGGATTCGTTACGCTAGTCCGTTGTTTAGCTTGCTTGCAACGAACTGTGTGAAGTGATTGAACTTATTTTGCCTGAGAACGTAATTAGTAAAGGTGGTAGTTACGCATACCTATGTGTTAAGCTGGGTTTCACGAATGTCGGAATGTAAACAATTGCCCATAATTCAGATGACGCGATTTGTACGCCGGCTAAACTCATAACCCTGCTCGATAAGTGATCGAGTAAAAACCAAGATTTAGAAAGAAACCAAGGCTTAGGAAAAGCAACAAAAATAACTAGAACCAAATGTGGATTTTGATTCTAATATATAATTTTGTATCACCGGCAGTATACCCTCGGTTTTATCTTCGATATCAATTATATGGGATTAGATAGATATTATAATGTACTGGTAAATATGTATTGTATCCTTATACAGTAAACAAGGCAATGTCAATGTTAAATATCTGCGAAGGTTGATTGCGACACAGTTTGTATTTATATAATATCTCATTGAATCATGTTATCGAATAATGTCGAGGAGTTAATTATTTTCCGTTAGATGTCATTACCTTTTTACTGTGGCTATTTTTTTTTATATCTTTTTTGCCAATATCGTAGTTTAGGATTCCCTTAATGACTTAAGTGGTACATCGTTACGCAGATGTAGATTTCTGTAATCAAGGAACACTACCCTTGTGATAAGAAACAATGATGAGAAAAGGAAAGAAAAATCTGATTAATTTTCAGTTAAGGGATAAGGACAAAAAGTCTGAGGATTAATTAAAGTTCAAACAACAGCTTAAGACAGCTGTATACATTCATAACTTTCACACAAACAGACAGAAGTTTTCTATGAAGCAATTACAGTCATCATTTTTTTAAAGATAGTGACTATCATGCCGTTACGACACATCCTCACTAAAGAAAGTATTAAACTAATATTCCAACTTATCATTGTATTAAAACATTGTGAAATCAGGTCATTATTTACTATCGAAAATGTAAAATCCGTATAAAAACTAATGGATAGTTTTATGAAAACGTTTTACGACCTATCGTTGAGAAGAGAGAGAAGAGATCGTAAAGTAAATTAAAAGAAAACTAAAGGAATTAGAAAAAGAAAAGTCACGTGTAACGAGGTTGGTAATCAATATAAATAACGTACAATTCAAGGAATAGTACTACTTACTTGTGTTTTGATCCCTGTTTACCTTTTGAAGTAATGTAATTGCGGCTGTGTGAAAGAGATGCCGCTCTACCTGCTCTCTATAGAGCACTGTCTCGCTTCCACAGCGGCTGTAAAATTACTTTTGGATGTGCTAGTAGGCTGTCCGATTCCTACAATGTATATTATCTGAAGTCAATATTTTCTTTTGCTAACACTTCATTTATGATTGGGAATGATGTCAATACGTGTTTTAAATACATAAAGGTGAATTACAGAGGTTTGTCGACCTGCAAGCGTATCTTTTGGATTCAAAGTGATTAACCCATTCGAATATAGGTTGGAAAGAATTGGGCAAATCAACGGTGATTTAAAAGGCAGTAGGTACCTTTGCAAAATTATACAGCATCAGCTTCTATATAAATGATTTACATTTTTCTACAAAAAAGCATAATTTAAGGATCAAGTAGCAGACTAGACTACGTACACAAAGTGATAAGACTACAAGGCAATGAAAACGATCTTTAGTAAAAGTACCTTCAATACGTACCTACCTACTTCAGCTTTATGACAGGGTCGCTTTCCTGACGTGTTTGCTTGTAACCACGATATCTCACTTACGATGTGTATCGAAGCGTAGTGAGTAAAATGTTCGAGATACTACTGTCTATGAGTATTTGCCGACTGCGCCCAAAGCAAACGTTCCCATCCACCGGGACTGATAGCCAATATCAACATGGGGCTAATCGATATATCAATATCAATTAAAAACATCGAGAATATAGTTTTTCAAAACATCCGACCAGTTTCTGACTGTGGAAAAACTGTTATGTGAATTTTATTGGTCAAATAGATAGCTATGTCTATACTATGTTCATGAATGAATGGGAACTTTCTACAATGTAAACTTCTGAGTTTGGGAGACATGTTGCAAGAAAATGTTTGATAATGGCTGTCTCTAATACTATCATTGAATACATCGCACGGCTGTCACAGGTGCTCCTGCTAACGATGTTGTCTAGGTACGTATGGGGTGTAAGGAAAGCAATTGTAGCAATCTACAAGAAAACGAAGCAAAAACTACTTTAATTTTGCCTTCAGTGCAGTAGGTTCATAAATGCATCGTTTATAAATATGTAGTTGAAGTAGGACCTTAACCTAGACCTAACCTTAGAATAATAGACCTTAATTTGTCTAGGTTTCTTATCATTTTTTCTATCTTTCGTTTGGAATTTATGTCCAGAGAAAAAAAATATACTTACGAGTATTACCCTCTTCTGCAAGTAGACGAAATCTTCTACTTTTTTAAGTATTTAATTAATCATTAAACAAAAAAACAACGCTCAGTTAATAAAATGACATAACGCATTAGTCGTAATACTTATTTTATTACTGTTAAAGAACATCGCGTTTACCGGATTTCGATATTGCGCTGATTAATTCAAGTGTGCCTCAAGGTTCGGTATTAGGTCCAATATGTTTAAACGCGATTAGGGATTAGTAATATCTTTAAATTACGAAGAAGCTAAGTGTTTAGCTAACCCTAACTGTTTTTCAGATATTATTTTCGAAACGTTATATTTTTTTAAAAAGCTCAAGTAGAAACACACCTACTTAAGTGACATTATATTTTCTAGTAAAAGTATTTCTTTCAGCAGTTTGCTAGCGTCCTGGGAAGACAATTTATTAATAGAAAAAAAATGGACAGCAGTTATTTATAAATATACTCTAAGTACTTAACAATAGTTCTTGTTTTGGCGTCAAATCATTTTCATGTTTTCAAATGAGGTTTCACAAGTGGCTAGTGACATGTTTCATTTACATTTATTAAATTGTACATTTCTTTGTTCATTTGAGGTAGCATATGGCGTAACGTGGTTTTTACACAAAAGAGTTCTGCTTGCTTGATAAATCACAACTTTTTTTCGTCACGTCGACGCGCGACGGTGTGTCGTGCCTAGATTACTGACATTTCCCATTTCGAATCATTTCATTTCATTTCATGAGGTTTCTATGTAGGTTTTGAGCTGAAAATCATCAGAGACGCTTTAATATTTCCGCAGAAAGGAAAAGATCCCATAAATACCCACATTTCTTACAGACCTAGGAGGTCCAAAATTGAAGAACGAAGAAGAAAAATGGTTTTCTCATTAAATGTCGGCTAGTCAAAAATGTTCAGCAACCTTGTATCAAATAGATGGACAATAAGTAAGACGCCGAAATTAAATCAATAATATTAAACAAATCAATAGATCATTTTCACAAATTGTTGGCGTATTAAGCAAAATATTCTAATCTTTGAACAGATTACGTTGCACCCAACTTTATTTACATCTGAACCTGATATTACAGGTACACACACGTGTGAGATTTAAATGTTAACAAAATAATGATAAGAGGCTTAGCTTACTGAACTGACTAACGCAGTGCATGTACTTGTAAGTCACCGTTAATCAAGCATTGTCAAACATAGTGCACATTTATCTATAAGGCTGTATATATAAAAATACTTCATCCCGGGGAAAATTTAGCCACAGCTGTCCATCATTGCAACTTATTAATCTAGAATCTATAATGAAACCAAATAATATGTCAGAAACATTAAGGCTAGGTGTGCTCCAGGGTAACGATTGATTTTCTTGGAACAGGCCAAGAAATTATGAGAATCAGAATAAAGGAGTAGGGAACATTATATTATTCCATTTCTATCCACTTCAATCGACTTCGTAGCTCCTGGATGAAATTGGGGTCAGATCTAGTTTTGTTTTGTTTCATTCAATTCAGTCATGATTGGAGTTTATAGGTCGGATATGTCCTACAGCTGGGCCCAGGACTCTTCCTTTGCAAAGAAGGTTCGAGTATTAATAACTATGCTAGCTTACTGCGGGTTGGTTATTTCCAGGTGGGTATTATCCAGGATTTTTCATGATGCGGACGGTGAGTGCACTAAGGGCAAAGGCACTCGACCCAAAATAGGAGGAATCATTTGATAATTTCCCATGCGGAAAAAGGTACGTGCATTTTTTGTTTTCTTAATTGTTAACCATGTCATGTAATGTGAAAAGAGAATCCCGAACTCAGGGTAACCTGTTAGGAAAAGTTAGCGAATTAATAAATGCAAAAGTAATAAGAACTATCCTATTCGCGAATGGAAACTTGGAAGTTGGGATCCAATCTGCATCTTTTGTACAAAATCCTTACATAGAACTGCAAAGCCACATTCATATTGAAATTTTAGTAAGGCTCATTGGCTTCCAAACTGTTTTAAATATTGGTTTTGTGATGTGCAATCTGAGGGCTACAACGCCTTTAATTAGCAACGCTGATAAGTTCATTATTCGTGTTTGCAACGGTAAATTACTAACAAATTTTGTCCATTTTGCTGTTTAGTGGTGTGGTGTGGCTTGAGAACACTCCACTACGCAGGACTGTTCTACTGTATTACCGAGTAGCTCATTGAAACTGAAAAACAAGTACCTGCCAAAATACCAGTACCAAGTAATATTATTTACTCCTATAAATATTATTTAGAAATTCTGAAGATGTTACTAAGAAAAATGAAATAAAAATTTATCAAAATACTTTTCTCAAGAATGGCAATCATCTATCCGCTGGTTAAAGATCTGAAAATAGAACGAAGATCATTGTGGGTGCCTTTACCGTTAATAATCCGTTAGGTCCGCAAAACCCATAGTTTTTTGTTAGTACTACGAACTTTTGTGAACATTTACTGTATTTGGCACACCTCAGTAGGTATTCATTTCTTCATTTCAATGATGGAATGGATGAATTTTATCTATCTATCTATACATGAAACTTTTTGATATGATTTTTTTTTCTGACTATATTTGATGTTTCTCAGAACCTCAGGCTTAATTCACTTTTCAGCTTCTCCAAATTTTTCAGCTAGAGGATCATCTTCATATAATTTGTATCTCTTCATTCAGATAAATACCTACTACAGTATACATAGTAACCTACGTTGTTTTATTTACTTTGGAGAATACAAGCTACCGAGATAGTTCCCATAAAGGGATCTATTCTGATCTACAAAGATCAAAATATGGACGATTAGTGGGTTATTAATAAGTATGTTGGGTAAACAATTGAAGTAATACCTTAAAGCCAAGGAGAATGTCTGTTATCAGTCAATGTAAAACTCGGTTATAAACCCGTTGCTATAAGTGAGGTTGTATCGGTCAAACGGCTTGAAGTGGATAGCGTAAACAGGGAGCCATTATCGCTTTCTCATCGAGGATGTCATTGAGTTAAGACTACGGTTCAAGTAAGACATTGTTCCTAACTTTTTGTAGGTAGGCAGGATGGAAGACAGCATAATAAAATGTGAAGTCTCGGATCTTTAGATGGAACACAAAAGCTACCTCTGCAGCAATCGAGGATAAAAAGACCTAGCCAAAGTCAAAAATGTTAGAAAAATCTAACTGAAGTGTAATCGTGATATTGACGTCTCATATTATCTTGGATCGCGTTCCATAACATTGGTTCCATAAATTGTTGTTCATCAACCAGCAAGAATCAAATGCTAAACTGTTATGAAGAGTAAGAGAAAAACTCAAGATATTCGAACGTTTTTTGTGCTCTCATGATACCATTTCACAGGCTTTCTGAGAAATAAGCAGATTGGTAGATTGGTATTTCCTCTGATACTAAATTGTCACAGTTAATGCCTTGCCTACAAATTGTTTGCGGTACATATTTAAGGCGTAGTTTCAGAGGTCTGCAATTTATTAGATATGATCTATGGCAGCGATACTGAGCCATATCATATTCATATGCCTGGGTGACGACACAAAAATAGGAACACAACGGTATTTTACACGACCTCCAAAACACTTTACGGAAATATCCTTCACAAACAACCGACTAAGGCTCGTAATATCCTGAACCGGTGGCGATTATGTGCACAAACCTGTGTATTGAATCAGTGGACGTTTTGTAGGCTTCCGTAACGGTTACGAAACTTTAATTTGGCCGATTTTCACGGTAACCATACAATAGCAACGACGCGACTGGTTCATAACAGTGGATGTAAGTACGTGATTTTTGAACCAAGCACGTCGTTCTTTATGCTTCGACGGACACGTTTTTCCTCAAAAAACACGGTAGTATAAATCTAGTAGTTTGACTAAATAATTTACTTGAATATTGAAAAGAGTTCGCTATTTTTGTGTTATTGAGTTTCAGATTCATAAGGATCGTTTAAACAAGAAGTTTCGGAAATATTATTTTACAATAGGATAGGATAAAATTGAATATTAAATGGAATAAAAGTGTTTGTATCTTACTGTTATTCGGGAAAAACAATTGCATTTTAGGATCTAGGAAGTATATAGTGATTAAAAGGTTGGTTGGACAACAATGGAAGGAAATTGCCAAGGTGGATCATCTCTGGAGTGGTGGAGCATCTCTCATGGTCAGAGTATTAGTTACACTTGGGGAGAAAACATTCAGTGTGTGAAGCAATCTGTACTCTGTCTGT
Source organism: Trichoplusia ni (assembly GCF_003590095.1). Lineage (NCBI taxonomy): Eukaryota > Metazoa > Arthropoda > Insecta > Lepidoptera > Noctuidae > Trichoplusia > Trichoplusia ni. Next base: position 16,842,367 of record NC_039481.1, on the reverse strand, counting down.
CTCATTGTACTTACTTCTGAAAAATATTTATCTTGAAGGTAGGTCTATCAAGTGGCCGTCTTCGTTTCGTTCGATTCTTCCTGTTTTGCCACAAATAGGACAGGTATCAGTACTAAGCAAGTTGTAAGTATTAAATTTCTAATAACTTAAGTAACTCTTTTTACGACTTCATCTTCGACGTGTTTATTGAAATTCCTGAAAATGGCTGGAAACCACGTTCTTTAAATATAGGTTTCAGGACGATAATGAAGTTATGACGAAGATTGTGTTCTTCTTTCTTAACTGACTTTATAGCGAAATGATATATTAAGTTTTTCAGAGAAACTGCTAACTCAGTACTTAAGATAGACCAAAATGTTTTGTCTGACCTTAAGGTTTTTCTTCTGAGAGATCTTTCTCTCACAAAATTCATTTACTATTCTTTTACCTAAGCATGATAAGTATGTATTTTTTGGGTAAAGCCCTTAAAAGACACACAATATGTGTTCTAATAGTAAATTTTTTCATTACTTTCGGGCAACCCACTTGTCTAATAATTTCCACCGTAGAACCCCACAGAGTTGCATTTTTTCAGATCAATAGTCCATTAACCTTTATATTGGAGCCGGTGAGTCTTGGAAAGGAGTTGGAGTTGGTCTTGAAAATCGATTTGACGAGATTTAATAACCTCGTAAGTGCTGTCCTGTATGCTACTGAAAGGTTTAAATTCGTCATAACGAGAACAGTGATTGAAGGTGTAACTTTAGGTGTTTCAAATACTTTTTGACAGTCCGTTATGTACACAAAGAATAAAATTATTCTGTGCCGATTTGTGACAATACAATTAATATTTACTTCCAGGCAATAAATGAAAAGACATTAATTAAATTGAACCGGGACGTGACGTAAGGTGATAACATCTGAATAAACACACAAAGTAACAATGATCATATTGTATTATCAATAAGAGTTTCGTCATATACTTAACATATAGATACTTAACCTATAACTGCATAGGAATCATCAATTTATCTAAGCGATAACAGATCTGTACTTATTATTATGCCAACTGACTTAAGCCATATAAATCGACATACAAAAGTAAATAAAATAGAAAAAATACTTAATCAGATCACACTAAATACATAAGACTATGTTATAAAGATCATAAATCCTTGGAATTTTCGGGTAAGCAAAGGAATATTTTGGAGCAGAATAAGTTGAACGAGTTGCAGACTGTGATCATCCATTGGGGTTTGTTCTTCCACACGATGAAGATGTAGTAGACTGGCACTCCTATGAGGATGAATGCGACGCCGATGCCGACCTCCATGGGGTGTGTGAAACAGGAGCAGATGACGACGAACGTGCAGATGATGAGGAAGGACAGTGGCAGGATGATGCTGACGCGGATGGGTCGCTGGAGGTTCGGCCTGGTGAACCGCATCCACAGCAAGCCAGCGACCGACGCCAGCGTGAAAAGAGCCTCCACAGCTGTGACGTACACGATCAGGGACTCCACGTTGTTTGATAGCAGCAGAACTAGTGTTGCTATACACTGCAAATGAATAAATACAAAATAATATTAGTTTCATAGCAGTAAGTTGCAGTTCAGCAAATTTGATAAATATATTTGGCATAAGGTTCCAGGCGGCACATGTTTTATTATCAAAATCAATATTATCGAAACTTGCTTTGGTCCATAAGCCTAATGTGTCTACGGTTTAATAGGTGATCTTTACAGTTTAAAATTGTGCCTAGTCGGTGTCACGAGCAAAGTCATCTTTCCACATAATTACGGTCAATACAAATTAGTGCTAAAATCGTAAAGCGCCTTCTAATTTTTTCTCCCTGATTAGTCACATAACGTGACGTTTACACGCGTCTAATGAAAGTCTACAAGTGTTCACTTACAATCGTATTACTTTCTCTTTAATTAACTTTCTATTATAAGCGTGTCACACAAATCATATTAATACCATCATCATCATAATGAGATCTCTATGTAATTAAAAAGAACTATAAAATCGAACCATACAATGGCTAAGATTGAAAAGTTATAATTACTAAGCAAGCAATGTTTTCCCATTTACGATTACATACATGATATTACAAAAGGCTTTTTGACTTGTGTATATTATTAAATCCAATCCGATGTTATGATAAATGCCAGGACCTTAATCCGATTTGCTTTTTCGGATTTCAAAAAGGTATAAAAACAATATATCGTATTCTTTTCGGAATGGGACACAAACCTATTTAGTGAATCATTTATTAACCAGCTGATTGGTAGATAAAACTTCAGATCGTCAAAACATCGTAAAACCGAAACATTTCAGTGCGTCCTACGCAACCTCATTCTCAGAGTTATAAATATCTCGTTGCTAAGAGTAAAACTGTGTACGAGAACTATTACAAACTTACAAGGAACAGTAGCGATGGCACTGGAGTCAGCCTTTTCACGTCAATCAGTGATATCGCTAAAGGAAGGTGTCCATTACGAGCTCCTACGAAGAACAGCCTTGATGACGCGTAGATAGCACCGTTTAGGGATCCAAATGTGCACAGAGCCACGAACAGCGGCATGATCCAGGACATCATGCCGAGGATCTTGACGCTGAAGGTGACGGCAACGGCTTGGGACACGTGGATCTCATCGTTAGTCAGAACGGCGAAGTAAGCTACGTTGGTAAGAGCGTAGACCAGGGTCACTACCGGCATTGAGATGCAGATGGCTCGAGGCAAGTTTCTGGAATAGAAAAATAGGAGTTTAGATAGTAAGAAAAAAATTAACTAGCGTAACTTTTGCTATTAGATATTGATAAGGTAGAAGTCTTCAAAATAGTGGAATTTAGTTAAAAGAGTTGCGAGTTTAAGAAATGCCTGAGCAATATAGTACTTATGATAGTTTAAACAGCATTTATAAGGACATTATTTCTTTACCTGCTCTATTTTCAAATCTAAATTTACATATTTCTATGAAAATAGTACAAGACTAAATACCAGGAGAGAGGTAAAGGTGGACATGATCCTGCATGTAACTTGAGCGTTTGATAAATGCGACAAAAAGATTAAAATGATATGTACGGGAGTCGCTTATTTAAAAAAAAATGTTGTCGCGTAGAGAATGCACAAGTAGCATCAAACAAGAGATAAAGAGCTACACTACCATCAAACTATAAGTAAGTATCCATATTAAAAAACCACTTCTCTTCCAAATGTGGTCGTAAAAGCAATTATGAAAAATGATTGCAGACGAAGCCGCGGAGACTTGACGGATACTAAAAAGGATATTTCAACTTGTAACCACAAAGGGCGGGTCGTTGAACCCTAAACCAGTCTTCCCGAAATAAATATCAGATATTGAAAGAGGATGAAACCGTAAAACATTGGACGAGAATCCCTTCTTAATTTGCTGTGGGTTCTACCATTCTGTATTGAATTCTAAGTTTAATAGATCGTTTAATCTAATTACAATTAAGTAATTTGTGAGTAAACTTCTATAAAACGGATTTTTTCAATTTCATTAGTCTTATAGATAACAAGGCTATGAATTACAATAATTACTGTGTTTACACTTCTTGCAATAAATCATCTCGTTAAGTAATCACCGACATCTGTGAACTTGTTTGTTGTATCTTAACACGTTTGTCGGTTATTTACGGTTAGTTTGTAAGAAACATTTACTAAGAAACATTAGCGACCAGTATTTATTTACTCTGCATGTAAACAAAATACAACAAAAGCCATAGAACAAAAGACTAGCAGTTTTAATTCCGCAAACATTATGATTGTCTGTCACTCATAATTCTGTAAACATCCCAAATTCAAATTGTGAAACTGCTTCTAACGAAAAAACTACAAGAGCAATACCACTCCAATGTTATTTGCAAACGATCCCACCGCTGTCGACTTTATTGAAATGACAATGTTCCTATTGAGTAACAATATAACAACTCACTTGTATGGTTCCTTCAATTCTTCCGTAACGAAATTTAAGTAGTTCCATCCGGAGTATGAGAAGAGCCCGGTATAGAACGCGATGGCCAGTTCACCGGGCTTCGTGATCGTGCCCTGCATCATATTCTCCAGGTTCTCTGTGTGGCCGGAGAATAAGTACCACAAGCTGGCGAAGAAGGTGACTAGTAGAGCCAGGATCTTGGCCGCTGTAAACGAATCTTGTACTCGTGTGACCCATTTGACGTTGTAACAGTTGATCACGGTGAGGAAACCTGAAAAAAAAGAACAATTGCATTGAGACTTATTTTTGTGGAAGCGAAAGATACTTGTTGGTTATGCGTTCTTCAGTATCCACATTGTTCCGGGAGTAAACGGTCCAGAACGAAATTGTTGGACGAAGTTAATGATCCATCTACAAATGGAGTAAGTAACTGCGTTATACAGTACAGGCAAGAAAACGAGGTCGGAAATCATATTTTAAATGACCGCATTGTAAGATTTTATCAGCCGTAAGCTGGTGAAAATCCTTTCGAATTTGAATACCTATACTAAGTTTAAAGGGCAGTGAAATTCAGTAATTAAATTAGAATAGCCAAGTAATTAGAATGTCTCCTACTGTATCACCAGATATCAGTGAATATAACAAATTGATTGTGGATCTAAACATCCACGGATGTAGTCGTTCAGACTGTACCAGCGCAAAATCACGTTCAGTCATTAAGTGCCCTTCCCTTACGTTGAGCGTGATAATTCCGCACAAGAGCGTGTGTCAGTACGATGCGGGAGGAAGCTCTCATTATCTTGTCAGGCGCAATCAGCTCGGCGACCGCGGTACACCTATATACCTAGCGGAATAAAGACACAGTCGCCCTATTCGAGTGACAGCTTCAGGCCTCAAGTACAATCAATCGAGCCATGAGGTTTGCCTTGTGTTATGTGATCTTCCGGCTCATAGAGTAGGGATAGCGATTAACTGTCTTCGAAACATTTTTTTTCTATTATCCCATTGATTTGATTGTATTTGAACGTTCCTCAAATTCCTTCACAGGCATACAAGGTAAATTGGCTGTACTTTTATTTGAAGATGAAAGATAATATCAAGCAATTGAGAATGGACATCATCGGACAATACGATGAATAGGTACAATGCATATCTTTAGCTTTGAGTCTTTAAAGCATACGTTTGATTGACAATCGCATTGCTTACCATAAAATAAAAAGACCCTTCATTCTCAGAGGTTCTTTTTGAAAAATGTTTATAAATTGTCCGAACATTATTCTAAGGATCCAAACCGGTTCACAGCATGGGGTGACGATAATAAGTCTCGAAGTAAAGAAAAACCATCGTTTATTTTACATTGTTGAACAAAACGAGAATGCCTGCCTGTGCAAATTCCGTGAGAGAATTCTTAAATCATCGGACATGTTTCTTGGAACACGAATATCGATACTGGTTTCGTATGAAGATTTCTGCACATGATTGTAATGAGATTCCAATAACCCTTACCATCTTGGGGCATTCAAACAAACCCGCTGGACACGTGCAAATAAAACATCATCAGATTTATATTACGACAAGATCAAAGAATTGAGTATTTAGTTACGCAAATAGCTTGTTACTGGCGCTTTATATTTCTATAGAATTTAATCATATGACGTCCGTATGTGTAACATAGTTTCAAGGCTGAGTAGAACAAACATTTGTAAGATCTGTTCAAACAAAAACTGAAGTGGTGACCTAGTAACGAAAGAGGAATCGTTATGGCGCCATCATTACCATAATCGGCTCACGATGGTTAAACATGAGAGTCACCGGATCGGTCATTAACCGACATCGAGTGTTCCACATATAGGTCTTGTGGGGATTTGTCGCTCTCATCAATCACCACAGAAGTTTACTTCGCCATCTGCCGCACGTGTAAACCGCGACACAAAACCAGACATCCTTATATCTTGAATATTAATAAAATAATGTTATTCTATTTTATCCCACGCGTTGCAGTGGCGTGACAGATCTTTTAATAACTTCACCCATTTTGGTTGTACATTGTTTTGATATTATACTTGAAATAATTATGTACTGAAACATGACTTTCATATCATATATTCTGGTCATAAAAGGTTTATACTAAGCCCCAATATTTGCTATTAAAGGGTGGAGGGAGATTAGGTTGTTGAATTAATATCTTTTATCTAATTTTGATGTTTTATGAAAATAAATGATGACTTGTAAAAAAAACTTCTGCCAAAATACTCCAAGACGCTATTGTGTTTCTCTCTCTTATTTACGATTCTAAAATACTTACAGCTTATATTAGTCGTGATGCTAGTCTTTATGGCAAACACGTGGTGATAGTGTGAACGTTTATTTTGATAGAAAGGTCTCGGGAATGTCTATCTCTGTGCTTTCTCTAGTATAGATCACAAACGTCTAAATTGGTTCAGTATCCATTTGGCTTACTGCACTAAATGTCACGCCGGATTTACTGCTAAGTATTACTTCTATCTTTTGTTGTGTGTTGTTATAGTTATAATAGAATTGCATAGATTCTTGTCAATAATCTATAACTTTAGTTAATATTAACACAGATAGACTGAAGACCCACACGCGTATAGCTTGAGAGAAAGTTCGTAAGAATCGCAACGTGTGATATCTATACTTGAGTAAAATTGCTCTAAAGTAAGCAGATACGTAGTAACAAGTCATTAGGCGCAACAGCTAGAGTTGCACTACTGGCAACAATGGGGTATTTGACAATGACAAAAAAAGGTTTACACCTTCAGACAGATTTCTAAAAAATATTATATTTAATTCCCTTTTAACACGTAAAAAAATGAAGGAAATACAGTGAATTAAAAGCTCGTGTGACGTCACTTAACAGTACGTTTTTTTACTAGCAAGTGCTGTTTTTAGCCCCTTTTTTGGAAATCTGTCTTAATGACTATGCAGTTTTATTATTAGAGTCATTTATCCTATTGAAATAAAATATACAATTACGGAAAGAGCACTTACATGTTATTACAGCAGCTATCAGGCTGACAGCTGTGTCTGGTGGTGGACAGGCTGGCCATAACGGCTTTAGGATGTTCTGTGCGAAGGTCAGCGCTGTGATGGCGTTTCCAGTGGGCACCAAGATGAACAACGCCACCCATAGGTACAGGAATGACGGCAGAGGTCCAAACGCTTCCCCGATATATGCGTAGTCACCTCCAGACTTTGGTATCATTGTACCTGAAATGTACGATAGTAAATGACAAAACGTTTTTGATATTTTGCAAAAGTGTCGTGTAAAATTAAGTACGAGGTTTATAAGACCTAACAAACTCTCTTGATCATGCCTAGAAAGTCATCAAAATATTTTAATGCTCAAAAGACTTTGCTATTAGTACGTTTGATTATTTGAAGCATCGAGCTCACTTGGTGATGTGAACGACGCTTATAGTTTTCTTCAAAAAACATTAGGCGTCTTTCCTGAAGCTGATATTTTGTAGTAGATCCAGAATATCGAAAGTTTATTAGTCGGTCAGTTTTATAAATAGAAGCATTGAATATCCTTGTATAATCTAGAGTAGGGAAGGACAAAATTATTTGCTCTTGCAATATACATATTGATTCACGTAATCTTTTGTATTTTTGAAACCGGTTATGCTGAAGCTGATGTAACAAAATTGAATCATTTCATTTTGATAAAACAAGTTATTTTTATGTAAGCTACGAGTATATTTTGCACATTATTTAAATAGTTTGACAAATGCAGGATTTAATCTTTTAATAAATAATCAGATACTAAATAAAGGTCGTTTACATCAGTTTTTGTCTGGTTCAAAATGTGATGTCTAGTTTTCGATTTCATTATTGTATTTTTATTCATATTGTAGATACCGGTTTAAACTAGTTTACAGTTCCCGAAAAACTGGTTATTTTACAACTCTTACGTAATATCATTACTATTACTTTAGACCAAGCTGGGGTTGAGATTTTAAGTCAAAGCATTCATTTCTCAGTTCTCTTCAATACTGGATTTTTTTAAACTTATTTTATGTAATTTGTATACAGAGTGGAAAAAATCGGTACCCCTCGCAAAGCTCGATAATGACATGGACCGGTAATTTCAACATTTGGGTCACCGTTGCTCATAAAGTCATAACGAACGGCAGAAAGCAGCTGCCAGAGCTAGTTTATTTAACAACCGTGTCAAAAGGGGGTTGTGAAGTACCGAAATCATAAAAACACCCTTCAAGAGGTAAACAGGAGCAACTGGAGCTAAGTATGAATAACATTTTTTGCACACTTACAATATTTTCGGATTTCCTTTAACATTTGGGATTGCTTATGTAGAGTCGAGGCACAGTAAATTAATTTCTGTTGTCGAGGGGAATGTGATGACAACATACAGATTTTTATTGAAAAGATTTTGGAGATCAAATGAAATAATTTATGCCACTTATGTTTGCAACTGATGAAAGGTTATAAAGTGAAATTTAAGTGCCACCCATCACATCACAATCAAGATCGTAGGTCGAAGGTTAAATTAAGCTTATCAAGTATCTATTAATGATGTACTTTCATTTTAAAGATGTCTTTATGACAATAACATGCCATTACAAGTGATAGCGCCAGCGGTCCTGAGTCACAGGTCAAGAATAGTTAATTCCTTCATTTTACGAGATAATTTGGTTAACAGGATAAGAGTTGTGGGTTGTATGTAATCATTTCATCTCGAGATTATTGTGGTACACTGCTAGTGTTCAAGTTTTTTAAGTCTATCAAATTAAGCTTTTAATCTTCCTAAGCTTTAACAGTCCAAGGACTTAAATAAAATGTAAATTGTTGATTTATTTAGAATGTTAGATTACTTTCTAATTTTAACTTACTGAAATGTGAATTGTCATTCTATCGAAGAAATATCTGACGCTTGAAGTAAGGTGAACAAGTTTCGTTTTCATTTTGGAACGTTGTATTTTCATGTTTTTTAAGATTTTGCGTTTAAAGCTTTTTTAGCTAAGAGTCTCAGTGTCTTTTGGGAGTCGTTAATTTAAAGGTTCGCAAGATATATTTTAACTATTATTAAAAGGTAGTCTGTATTAGATCCGAAACTTTGGTAGCTAAACAAACCTTAACAATAGTATGTACCAATCATATCGCTGCAATATAATTATCCTTATCATATGTAATTTTGGTTAAGGTTACGCATACAATAGGCCTATTGGATCGCCGACGCGGCGTCTAAAAGTATATTCAATATGCTATGATAATAATTATTTATTACCTACCGACAGGAACTTTATTAATAACATGGTGTTTATCAATAGTTTCACACGCCCAAATAGATACGCATATTACGTACCCTTGCCATATGCATTAGGAATTTCAGGTCGACCAAGGAGACAATGCAATTTTGTAATGATCAGGGTGATCAGGTTTTTTTTTTATCGAAAACATTTGTTTGTAACCTAAAGTCCCGTAGTGAAATGTAACGAGTGTAATAAAATTAAATAACATAAGGTAATGTGGCTTGGAAATTCTGAAACTAGGGCCGGGTTAACAATGGACAGCCATGGTTATGACCTAAATAAATGTAGGTATTAACTAAAAAAAAAGTTAAACAATTCGCTTTTGTAAATTCCCTATTTTCTATCATTTACATACCTCCTTGAAGATAACATTGTTTGCCCGTTCAATGTTTTTCAACGTTATTGTATTTTAATGAGTTTAGGATCACGATTTTAGGTCAGTCGATAAATCTGCATTGCGCCTTATGTCGTGTCATGGAACTGTTGAGGGTCCATTAAGCTTTTTACCTTATATAAGAGTACGTGCAAGTACCAGAACTAAAAGTGCCCATACATTCGGTACCTAATAGTTGGCAGTCGATATGTCTGCATTGCGCCTTAGTTCAAACGTCAATATTCGTGCCTCTTTGCAGACTACCTACATGCATTTATAGGCATTCTCTCATTCAATTATAAGATGAAGATCGTGTCATTGAACTCGGTGATATTGTCTTACTTTCTAAGATTATTAGTTTTACGTCTAGTGAATGGAGTAATACAAAATCAACATGTTTTGATAATTGTCAACCACGCGGTCTTCATGAAAAAGGTTTCTAATGAACAGAATTAACATCTGTTTCTACTATTTTTTTTTCTATTATTACTCAAGAATTTTTTGTCAGTTGTATCTAAAAAGTACTGAATTAATTAGTACAGACGTTTCTTCTTATGTGAATCTTATTGGTTGATAACATAACGGTACTGCGATAAAACTTAGGTAACTACTGTTATTTGAATTCTCGCGTTCTAGTAGTATCTAGATTCAAAAGGAAGAACTAGGCAATCTATTATAAAACAGACACATAAGATCTTCCAATGTTTCCGGAACATGCCGGTGGGTAGTGGGTTCATTACACCTCAGTAACATAATTACACGTCTCTCGTTAATAAACATACAATGACGGTGAATGACGCGACTAGATAATTAGATTCCACTCACCTAGCTCCGCATAACAGAGCGCCCCGATCATCGAGAGGAAGCCCGAGAGGACCCACACGATCAGCGCCATGCCCTTGGACCCAGCATACTTGAGGGCCAGGCTGGGGGACACGAATATCCCCGACCCAACTATCACTCCGACTATAATTGCTACACCATTCATCAACCCCAACTCCTTCTTCATGCGGAGACCTTCCCCCGACTGTTCATCACCTTCGTTGCCTTCTGAACCCATGTCCATAGCCTTTGGAGGCAGTACATCAATATCACTCACTTTCGCCATATTCAAAACTTAATAATTTAAATATATAATATGTAAATTAAATGACTTTTGTATAATGATCACTCATAAAACTAAACACTTTTACACATTGTCAAACAGCAAGATGTAGCACAACCGAAATTCTGAGACACTGTCATGCAAACATTGCATCACACTGCGGAGTGAGCTGCGGCGGGAAACACCACGTGCGGCGATGAACACCATTGAATAACCATGGACTGATAAATGTATAATACTCCTGCGGTACACTAACCGACAGAGGCTGATAACACGGCGGAAACCAATAATAAATACAAACGTACGACAGCCTCACATTGTCGGATTTAGGTTAAAATATGCAACACGAATACACCTGTTGTACAAAATTATTATAAACGCTCTTAGTCCTGTTATAAAATTTAGATTTATTATTTAAAAATGAATTTTAATTCTGATTTTCCGGTCGCGATCTTGTCCATATGTTACGTGGAGCGGCCGACCGACGATACGTGCGCTTGCTTTCCTATTCACTAAGCTACTTTGCAAGTTAACCACGAGCACAGCCGTCTGCGTCCGCATGGGTGCCTCCAAACACGAAATGACTTTGGTGGGGCACCATACCGCGTCAAAATCAACTCTAGCGGGTAAACAATTGAGCATACTTTTGTTATAATAAGGGTCGCGAGAATTCACTGCCAAGTTCGTACAGCTAGTTTTTAGCTATCTCGTTCTCACCATTCTGTGTGCACTACCACGTGTGTATTTGGCACATTTTTTTGAACCCTAATTTTGTAAACACCTGACACAGATAAAATGCCGTCTATCGGCCACACGTTTTTTGTAGAGCTCATTGACCGCCTATAAGAGGATTAGGTTCTTCGTGTGAGCAGGATATGAGCAATTCATTTATGGCATGTTTGTTGCAAAGGGGTCAATGACAGTGTGGTGATACGAGATATCAATCTGAAAGGCGAAAACTTCAATTCATGCTTCCTTACTCAGTTAGGTATTCTTCATCAGTAGATTCAGTAGAAAATTCTGATTAGTACAAGCGTACAAACTTGTGCAATTTTGTTAATTAATTTAATCTCAAGTTTTAGCGTTAAAGAAAATAATTATGCACGTGGAAGATTGTTTCAGTTTTGAAATTAATTTTATATCAAATGGCACGCGTTACATTGGCATAATTTACTATCGATCGCTTTACAAAAGAAATTTAAAGCGAGTATGAGTATTAGAAGGGGTCTTCGAATGTACTGTTTTTGTACAATGCCATTTACCTTTTGTATGGGTAGCTGACGCAACTTAACAAGTTACCATCATCACTGCTTTTCGGTCAGGGATAAAAGTGGTTGTTGCGAACGCAGTAGCAGAGCCCTCTAGTGACGCAAACGTCGAAATGGGCGGAGCTATACGCCGAAATGTGGGTTTATTTTCAATTTGCCCCGCAATGTTAAATCGTCTATATGTTTACGTATTTACCACAATTTATACTACTTTACTAGGCGATTTTTATGGTACTAATTGAATGGTCATATCTTTTAGTGTCATAACATTTCTTCCCGTAACGCGATTAGCGGGTTCGATTCTCGAAATGACTTAATGACGGATGGGGAATTAACTTTAATTCATAAAAGGGACACGAATTCGGTACTTGTTTTCGTTTTTTCGGAAACTACGATAACAACATCTCTTTCCATTAAAATAAATGATATAAAATAAATAGTCATCATGGGAATATTATAAAAAGTTCATTTATAATGTTTATGAAACAAACCTAGTAGGTATCTGTATTTGAAAGCTTTTCCGAACAAAATAAACTGGTATTAAAGTGGTAACTACCGGTTATCAGTCTTTCCCGTTTGCATCAGACGTTTTTACCGAGACAAGAAAGCTGTACTTCCATAAGAAAATACAGGATGTTGTATAATTGAGTTTTAAACAGGAAATATTTAATAACTTATCAATAAGCTAACTGATGTCGTTTTCAGTTATCTGATATTTTATATGAAAATATAATAATCGCTTCTAGCCCAAATTATTGAAAACAGCCGATACGACCGCTCGAAAATCGACCGAAATATCGCGCAAGTCGCAGTATATTGCAATTTATATCGCAATTTATTCTCACTTTTATGTGCCAAAATCGGAAAGACATGGCCCTATCACACTGATTGGATAAAGTTGTTATTTGTTTTAATATTAATGAAGCACGTTTTAATATGTCATCGTCTATAAATGATGATAACATATTAAAACTTTTGATACCAGATTTACTCGCGCGTCTTTTCTCCCACGTTTCATCGAGCCTGATGGATAAAAAAATAATGACAATGATATAAAATATACAGAATAAAAATTTTATTCCCAAATAACAGTATTTACAAATTTTCGTTACGCTATACCATGATATAATCATGTTAATATCAATACATAAGTAATTACGATTAACGAAGTAAATACATAATAGAATAGCTTCACAATTAAGCGAGTTTCTCGTATATTGTAGACATAAAAAAATATTACAAAAAGTAATATTCTAATTAAATTAAAGATTATTAATCTTTGTCTTTGTTTACTTCATATTTAAATATCCTAGCGGTGCCATCGTCTGATGTGGTGAGGAATAAGTTTTCTTTTTCGTTATAGCATAGATCTAGAATTTCTGATCGGTGGCCGGTGAGCATTTGACTTCTCTCGCCGTTTCTGCCTTCGTAAACGCGGATGGAGCCGTCGAGGCAGCCTGTTACGAGTTCAGTCTTCACCCAAATCATTTTAGTGACGCCGCCTACTGCGTCGTCTGATTTGGCACATTGATGTCTAATCATTTGTCTTGCAACATCCCATATGCACACTGCTCCTGTTAATGTACCTGGAAAGTAAAAGAACATTATTGTAATCTTAAACAGAAAATGCCTTTTGTGTATTCTTCATTCATACTGTTAAGATACTAATTGTTATAGATTGTGTTATCACAAATACAATATCTAATAACTGTCTTGTGTACTTCAATAGTTCATTAATTTATGTATCAAATTCTTTTCAGAAAATACTGAGCTATGAGAATTGTAGACTACACAAATAATGAGTTAAACAGTCTGTCTATATTTCCAGTATTTATATACATAGACAAACTTCTGTTTTTTTAGTATAATTGTAACACCTTACCTGTAGCAAGTAATCCTAACTGTGCATCATCAGCAAATGCAACTGTTTCCAAGTCATTTTCTGTTTCTAATTGTCCAACTACTTTGCCATTGTTTGGTGTTGTTAATACCACTTTACCTGTAAAATGTAACATAATATAATATTAGAACTCTTTGACAGGAAAGACGAAAACCAACAAAAGATAGAAGCTCAAGTAAAATAGGTTTTTGTCTACATTATTACCAGGACAATTTTGTTACAGTTAAATTTGGTTCTATGAAAGTAATTTATAGTTTTGAAACGTTAGTATAAACATGAGTTAAAACTTCAACTCACATAGTAATATAACAGTTTATTAAAAATTATAAAAAATAATTAAAGTTAATATTTATACAACTTAGTCTAGAATGCGTAATAATAATTACCATCAGTAGAAATGGAGGCAATAAGATTGTTTTCAGGGTGATTGTCTACAGCTGTAACTCGTATCTGGTGAACACTTGCAGGCACTTGTTGCAAAATGGCTGACGTTTTTAAGTCCCAAATTTTAACTGCACCATCTTCATAGCCCGCTGACAGACGGACACCATCACGAAACAACTGCAATGTTAAAAATTCAATTAAGAATAGTAATAATTTTATTATTACTATTCTTTTTATTTTAATTACTTTTGCATTATTATGTTTTACTCATTCTTATCTATCTTCTTCTTATCTCAGATTTCTGTTTCATTTGGTGAAGGAATGACTTGCATTCTACTTGTCCCAGTCATTGAATGAATAATCTTTTCTTTAAGGTGCATGAGTTGAATTTTAGCTAATCTCAAAGTTATTAGATGTGAGCAAAAAATAGCTACATGCTAAATTACCACAACTTATCTTACTATATATTTCTTTTCTATATACTGTATTGAATATTATTGTCAATACTAACCTTGCCACACTCTGATTTCACATTATGTCCTTGCAATATTTTAGTATCTCCTGAAGGTACTTTAAATACATAAATATCTCCTGACACTGATCCAAACATAAGTACTCTTGCTCCAAAGTGCCAGAGACCCCAAGTGAGGTCATCTGCCTCATACTCAAAGGCGACTGGCCAAGGATCTTGATTCTCAGTATTACATTTCCATACTTTGATAAGCCCACACATGTCAGCTGTGGCTAAGTATGCTCCATCAAAACTAAAGCCCACAAAAATGACTGAGTCCTTATGCCCCACACAGTCCATGACTACTTCTCCAGTTTCAACTGACCAAACGTAGGCTTTGTCGTCTTCTCCACCAGTTACTGCTAGCTTGCCAT
Organism: Trichoplusia ni; assembly: GCF_003590095.1. Classification (NCBI taxonomy): domain Eukaryota; kingdom Metazoa; phylum Arthropoda; class Insecta; order Lepidoptera; family Noctuidae; genus Trichoplusia; species Trichoplusia ni. Next base: position 16,827,218 of record NC_039481.1, on the reverse strand, counting down.
TAGGATGCAGATCACAACTGAACACTGAGCCAACATGCTTGCTGAATACTAGGGCCGCATGATCCTCAGGAGGTTCCATATCGGCTTCATCCTCTTCAAAAAAGTCTTCCGTCACTTCTTCCATGTATTCATCTTCGTCTAATTGTATCTCATCCCCGTCGTCGTAATAAATTATACCTTCTTCGTCCATGCCGGTAATTTCATCGCCATTAACCGACGAAGGTGGTGTGTCTTCTTGATGGCCGCGCATTATCTAAAAATTAAGTTTATTAGCTTTATGTAAACAATATTATTTACATGAATAACATACGGTTACGAGTGAAATAATGGTGCAATTTCAAAACATTGACTAACCTCTTTCATAAAGTCCGAATAGTATAAGTTAAAACTTATCCGCTTCTAGCATGTGTTTATATGGTTTGGTAGATATAACCAAGTTTTCTAGTATATTCAGAAGTTAGTAGATTCTGTTATAAAATAGTTAATACGTTTTTTCGCTTTAAAACACGTTGTAAAATGAAGTCACACTGATCAGGCTTTCAAAAAATACAGCGAATGACAAATGTCAATGTCAAATTTGGTAAGAGAAGAAACCAATGTTTATCTCTTGCAAGTCTCTTGCTGACAAAACAGAAAACCAATCAAAGTTTGTAATTGATCCCACAACTATAATATTTACTCTATAGCATGGATTAAATAAAATGAAAATGTAATCGAGTATTTTATTTCAAGCTTTCTTTCTTCAACAAACAGAATAATAATCTATAAATTAATATTATCTTATAAATAACAATGTTTAATTATAGAACAGAATTCTGTACCTGTACAGCCGCCGACTAGGGATTCGTTGAAAGAGTCGATTGCTTTGCTCATTGTACTATAATTCCGTGGTGCTACCAAGAAAAGAAAGAAAACAAAAAACATGTTTTGTCTATGAATTGCTGTCATGCTTGTCACCCATATTTGACAATTAAATTTGAATGGTATCTTAGGTTAGGTTAAAATAAATAAAACATTTACTCAAAAAAGTAAATACTAAATCAAAATTTTTGAATAATCTCGAACATTTAACCTGCCTTTAAAATGTCTTTAACCAACAAAGGTACTGAATAACATTTTCGACTCATCACTCCTTGATCTCATAATCCAAGAACGAGTGTCTAAAACCTTACTATTTTATTGTTTTACAGTTTTATTACCAACGCAGCTGCCATTTCTAATAGCCAAACGATTTCGTGGTAAGATCAATATCCAAAGACCGAAGAAACCCCACTTTGAGAGACAGCTGTTGCTTGATTTAGCGAAGCCTGTGTATGGTACTCCCAAATACAAGTTACCCGAAGTAGCCCTCTGCGATAGAGGAGAGAAAAGGAAGACTAAAGAGATCGATAATCCTTTTGAAAGAATTTTGGCTAATGAATGCCTCAACTGGTTTAACACATCGAAAATGGTTATATTCTTACATCTGAATTCCATCAGTATGGAGGATAAAACTCCAATTTTCGCCGCTTTAGCCAAGAATGATATGCATTTGAGATGTTACGGTAAAAAGATAATTAGCATGGCTACTACAGGCACACGCTATGAAGCTGTGAATCACTTGTTCACCTCACATCAGAACATTATATTTGGACAACCTGAAAAAATTGTTACACTGTTTAAAATCATGAAGAAAGCACCTCAACTTATTGTTATGGGTTAGTTATTTGTTAACTTTCTTTGTATAATTAACATGGTAGAATAAGTACTTACAACATTGAGTTGTTTAATTTATGTTACTAAAGAACTTGATATTTGTTTTTGCAATATTGTATGACAACTTTCACCATTAGAGTAAATTAACTTATAAGAAATTAACATAATTTTGACCAATTTGACCAAATGTCTTTAATTTACAGCTGGTATTATACAGGACAGACTCATGTCCAAGAATGAACTCGTTGAGTACAGTCAAATGCAAAACATTGATGTGGCGAGGAGTCAATTGTGTGCAGTCCTGGACAGCGCCGGCTCTTCTCTAGTCAGACAGCTAACTCAGGGTCAACAGACCTTAGTAGGTCACCTTGAAAAACATGTGGAACTAAATAATGCTTCCAGTGAAGCACCAAAGGATAAGACTCAAACCGAACCAAGCCAACCAACCATGGTTGATCCATGAAATAGAAATTATTGCAGCAGAAATTCATGTGTATAGTATTTAAGGTTACAAAAATATAGTGTAGTTCATTGCATTTGTGTTTGTTCAATTGTATGAAATAAATTATTATTGGTGTCTTTAGCTAGACATCATGTCACTGAGATTGTAGTGAAGTTATTTTTAAACCTATAATGTTATTAAGGTTTTAAAATTCGTTTTTTTTTTCATAATTTGTTTCAGAAAGGGATTAAATAAAAAATATATATAAGCAACTAAGACATGTTAAATATTTTAACAAATTTATTTTTCAATATTGTCAATAACACAATCTTTGGTTGTAGCTACACCTTAAAACTATTTAGTCCAATAGAGATCAAAAGTTATGACTATACAAGCAGGATTACTTCCTTGAGAATCTTACTTTTAATAATACTTGAGCAAGACGTGATTTAATTGGCATTACGTAATAGTAAATTTTATTTACGCAGCTGACTAAAATTAAGTAAACATACAAACAAGTTTTATATTGGCAGTTACCCTATAGTAAAGAGTATTTCTTATTCAAAAGTATAAACCGACACTTTTGCTTATATCAATTCTTATAGTAAATCACGGTGTTGCCATACGGCTGGTGGCGGTGGCTAGGGCTGTCAGGGCCACTGCTGCTTCCACCTCGTCTCGATCATGACGCGACAATGTGTTTATTGTAATCCGTTGGATTTTTGTGTCGGGCTTTCGTCGTTTGCCGTCGGCCCACCACGAGTAGTTGCATTCACTGGGCTGGAACCGAGCTGCGCTTTCTAACCACTTGCTTAGTAGCATTGGGCTGGTTATTGTTTTGTTTTCTTCACCCCCGCTAACATTCGCATCATTTTGATAAGAATTATTATTGAAGTTGACGCACTTTTCCTTCATGATCGATGACGCGTCAGAGTCGTCGTGGTGGTATTCGGTGATTGTTTCTGGGCTTCCAGATAACTCATCGTCATTGTCTAAGGCGTCGTCTAGACTGGTAGGGTCAGACTCGCTCCATATGCTGTCATCTGAGCAGATGCTGAACTGTTCCACATTGCCTTGCGCACGGTCATTGTATGTGCGTATTAAGTGCCCCCATGTTTGTTGATTTCGGTCTGCATTCACGTTTTTCAACTTTCTTCGCCAGTTGGCGAACCAGTTACATATCTGTAAATTTATTTGAACATTAATTTGTTACTTCACCGGCAAGATTCGAGGTTTGGGGGTTTCCTGTATACACTTAAATTGGGTTCATATAATACCAAGAGTTGTACACTCGTGCAAAAGAGCACCGCGGTGCCGGTATCTACACTTTTTACTAGATCGCTAATTCGTTTAAGAAAATGTTGTTTTTAAATATTACAATTGAAACGTAGACAGTAGTAAAATCTAGTTCTTCACTTAACTCTAAACGTTGAGCTACAGTCAACAAAGCAGTGACAAAAATAGTGCCTATTTATGTACAAATAGCAATTTCTGGCATCGATCCAATTAGGTTGCTGTTAGGTACAAACAATATACCTACGTTATAAAAATCTTAAAACAATTATCTTTTCAGTATCGTAAAAAACAGTCTAAAGACTTACTTGTATGTAGGTGAGTCCTGTTTCTCGAGACAAATATTTCTTTTCTTCTCTGTTCGGGTACGGATTGTCTCTCCGTCGCACCAGCCAGTCCTTGAGATATCGTTTTATTTCAGGTGTGAATAGCCTCTTTTGAGGACGCTGGCCCGCTACTAAACTCCTTCTGTAAATTTTAAAAACATGATCTCATATAAAATGTTTTAGCTTATTTACCTACACGAAGATTCAGAAATAGTAACAAAACGATGGATAAAGGGCATTCAGGCTATGTACATGATGCATGAGTGACACACAAAGAGAACTTCGATGAACGCTGAAAGTAATGACTCATGCTTGTTCATGTTTGTTGGTACTAACCGAGTGTATCGTCTGTTTCTGACGGGTCTCGAAGATTTCCCGACATCTTCTTTAACCGTGGTATCAGTCATGACTCCCTTGCTTTCCTCAGTTTTTTGGATGAGTGTCATCTGATCCCTTATTACTTGATTTATACTTAAATTCTTCACTAATTGAGTGCACCGTATTTAAGCGACACGTAACGAGTGGCCAGCACGTGCAAGGGCACCACCGCTTGCGACACGACTCGTGTCTCGCAACGCTGCCGCTGCGGGGGATGCTTACTGATCTATTAAAAAAATAAGGACATGATGACATAAATAGATTGTCTTCGGAGAGTATACTGTTTAATTACGTGGATCGGTTAGATAGGTAACACTGTCTTGTAGTAGCTGCGTTGATGTAACCGAAACATGACGGTCACATTCCTCAGTTCAGTTCTAGATGTTATTTACCCGCAATACCCTCCCTGAGCGCACATTACAAAGTTTACACCGATTTAATTTAATACGTGAAGTCTACTTTAATTGTACGTATCGCTTTGGTTATTTCGTATTCAGTAATTACCACAATGAACAAAAAACATGTTAACTATTACGTGTGCTCGAGGGTCAATGTTCTTGTTTTTGAATGGCGGAATCAAATTTTGTGATAATTAAATAGTTTACGAAGTGAGAACGACCGCACTGATTAAATAAATTGATTTTGATATAATAAGTGTTATTTTAACGCAAACTTTTTGTCATTATGCGAAAATTGTACGTACCTGTGTGCGGGAAAGCTCGGGGATTGTGTGAAAATGGCGTCGGATAAGCGCGCGACGGTAGCGCCGCGGCGCGGGCGCATCCATGCTGCAAATACTTACGTGTTATTTCAGGATGTCTCCCGCGATGTCTTCAAAAACATGATTACAATGGACAATACATTGCACCTATAGGTAAGTACAAAATTCCTTGTTTCTGGTCAAATCGTCTCTTCTTGTTGGAATAATATTTTTCATGTAGAGCAAAGTTGTGTTAGTGCGCCCAACTCTACATTATTGAATATAATTATTTACTTGCGTCGTGGTTTGTAATTCGGAAACAAATACACTTGTAAATATTTTTGAGATATCCCACATAGTTCTAGACTACTAGTCTAGACTAGTTTCATACATTTGAGCCACATTAACGGTTGTAAGACTTCATTCTAATGAAATTCTAGAACAAATAATAAACTTAAAGATTTAGTACCAACTCAATAAGATATAAACGAGACGACATTTATCATTTATGTTTTTCAGTAAAGCTGGTATTGTTTACATTACAATCTGATATATTTATTTACATTAGACGGCAAAATTTTCTAGTCAGTCTATAATTTAGAAATCTGTATTTTCGGCAATTCAATTTCAATTCTAAAAAAAAGTACCTAATATTTTCAATCATTTCATTGTATTTACAAGATCCGCTGAATATTAAATACATATAAAATAAAACCAATTTGGTTATGTGGCTGCTATCTACATGATTATGACTCAATGTCTGATCCAGCGTAGGAGTGTTATGTACGAATATTTGATATCAAATTACACGCTAATGATTGCAGTAAATTTTGTAGAGTTTATGGTATCGATGGACAACTTCTTAAGCAAAAGCATTGGGCCATGGATGCTATGGAACGGAAAACAACGATTTTCCGTGCCGAATTAAGTACATACTCAGTATTTACATTTGTAAGCCGTCTCCTACAGGCGAAAACCGCCAGGCTCGCACCTATACTATACGCAAAGCAAAGAAACGTTTATAGGATTTGTTCAGATCATGAAAAAAAAAATTTTTTTTTGGAAAATAAACAATTCTTATAATTTAGTCCTTTAAAATGTAACATTGTTGATGTTTATATTTATCAATACTTTTACCACGGTTAGCAACGAATAATTATTTAAACGAGTTAAAATTACGTCGTTGTGCTAGATGGACACTTTAAAGAGAATAGGGTCAAAACTGTATGGATGTTTATATTTATCAGCATAAACCTAACCACGATGACTAAAACTAACAATTAGCCTAGAATTGTAGTCCGTCATGGGTATTAACATTTTTCCAGATTATCAGTAAATCCATGTGAGGAGATTTTTACTGCCTAAAAATATGGTGCAATTAATAACATAATATGCCGTAATACCGTTACGTCAAAAGACAATTGATGCAGGTGCCTAAGAGGCAGTTATAATCGCTTTAAAATTCCACTACTATCATTGTGGCTTTGCGTGATTTTCACATGTCTGTATCTAAAATATTCAGTATTAATAATTAGATTGTCTGATGTTTCAGAAGTCTGATAAAGTCCTTTCAATTTTACCGGGCAAAAGTTCCATATGTTTTGCCGTCTTTGTCATAGGACGGTCCCGACTCGCGACGGCGACGTCCGTTCGCCTCGCGCGCGAGCCCCGGCACACATGCGCTGCGGCGACTGCTCCGAGTGGTCGGCTTACCGCGTCGTCAGTACTCGCCGCCTGACGTCAGCACCGCATCGTCTATTCCAGTTTCGCAGATCATAAAAATGGTAACAGAAAGTGATTCAGTCGTGTGAGATATTCCGTGGCGGCAAGTCCTGTCCATGCTCGTGTAATTTTGCGTAGAGTGGCGTGGATATCACGCGTGTTTTGCCCACGTGCGTGGCGTTTACCGGTGTACGCGATTGATTTTTTTGCGGAATGGGCGAAGAGTCTCAAGCCAGTGATGGCAAAGTGGTTTTAAAACGAAAAATAACATTATTTAATGGAGTTGGCATAATTATTGGGACTATTATTGGTTCCGGAATTTTCATATCTCCGACAGGAGTTTTCTTATACACCGGGTAAGCTGAGTGTCAAATTTCCCGCCTTTTTAAAGTTGTTTACAGTGACTTGTTCGTGTGTACAATTTGAATTCTTTTATCGCTTTACACTTAGGTACCTATCGGAAATTCGAAACGCATGCATTTGTATGCCGAATAAATATTTCTAGTTTACAAATTCTGCTGAGTCTTACATTTGCGATTTATATTTATACAATTTCTTAGAATCTTGTGCGTATTCCATGATGATGTTATTTTAGATGGAATGTCGTGTTTCAAGCAATCACGGCTAATTAAGTCGGTTACAACAGTCTACTGTTTTATAACATAGTAAAATGATAATCTTATCTGTCAATAAATGAATAAAAAGTTAGTAAAACACGTAATAAACATCCTATGATATATCATTTTACTGTCTATTAAATCCATAATTTTATATTTTTATCGCTCTCTAACTTTTCATGTACGACATTTTTTTTTGTTTTCTAGATTATGTAAATTTATACCCATTCAATCGTAAAATAGTTCAAAACTATAGTTTCATGTTTGTTTATCTTCTAAAATTATTTAAACCTTTCGTCATATTCTGATGAAAGAACTCTCGTTTTTTACTTTCACATTGCAACGCATACCGAGTGCATGGGCCCTTAACATTTACATTTTTTTAACCTATAACCAGGTGTTTTTAAATGTTTACCGAAAAAAAGTAAATGGGCGTGTGTATGTGTATATAGTAGTTTCATTTAAGCACCCACCTGTGGAAGCTGTGGCCGGCAACCAGGTGGCCGATAGTCGATCTAACAAGGATAGGAGAGCGGGCTTGTCCTGCGTAGCAACAAGGCCAAGGCTGCAGCATACAATATTGCAAACTTGGCCAATCTAAAGTAACATTACATACACCTTCAAGATGTGTAGTCAGCTTTATTCTACGATGTAATATGTGTTGTAGAGTCAGCTTTGTTTTTATGCTTTGTTAAGCGAAGATTTGTTTACGATGCACAATATCAATTGTAAAAGTTTTCTCATTAGTTCCATTGGTTTTAAAACTTTGTTTACTTAACAGTTTTGTTCATTAGTGTTTAAAAATATAATTAGGCTAATGACTCCTTTCTTCTATTAGATAAGTTTATCTAACTAACCCAGTTTAGAAATACCATACTTTTTCTTCAGAGAAGCGGAAATATGAACCATTTTTTTATTTTATTTTTGAGAATTCGTGGGTTCCCGTTGCGACCGTTTGTTTTAAGGTTTGTTTGGTAAGGATTTTGTTTTCTTAAACGTTAAAATAGCCTTGAGGCCCCTACCTGAGTTAGAGGTGCCTTTACAAACAGCGACTCTACCAAGAATTTTAGACTACGAATGGAGAGAATGGATTGTGCTCAGAAGTATTTATTCCTTGTAAATTTAATTGCAACTGTGTAACTTAAGTTAAATTGCTAATTGGATAGAGTGTCATTAGGTGTCAATGACCGACACATAAGCATTTACATACTTAACACCGAACGTCATTCTTTAATTAGAAGTATTTGAGATAAAGGAATATACTTTTGTTTAAAGTAAATTCAACTATCCATATGAAAGAAAACATTAGTTTTTGAACTTGGCAATCGAATCCTTATCAAATGACAATTATTACCTCTTCACATAACAGAACACAGGGTGTTTTTAGATGTAACCAATACCAATAAAAGTCCTTACCACAAAAATCCAATGTCAAACAAAAGGCCTTTTACTTAAAACGGTAATTGAAAATGGTGTTTCATTTAATTCTATTGTAATTGATTCAGTAGTACATTGTGTTTTTAAATAGCTTCAGAAGAACACGATTCAATTAGATACAGGGTACTAAAATTTATGGCTAACATTTGAAATTTTTTATATAAGGTTTTGCACTCGATAATTTCCGAATTTTTACACATTTTAGAATGTAGTTGATATCCGGCATTACATAACAACCTGGAATCATTTTTAGTGTTTGCTTTGATGATGATAAATCGCTCAATTTGGTATTTGACTATAACATATTTGTCAGTTAGATTTCCAAAAAAATATTTTCTATATTTATTATTATACTTGACTTTTTGTTTCCGCAATAAACTGTAGAAATATATATGCGGACAACATCACATACATTGTTCTGAACCCAAAGTAAGTTGCTTAAGCACTTGTGTTATGGAATTACGATACAACGAAGGTACCACAAATACCCAGACCCGAGACAATGTAGAAATGTGAATATTTACATTGACCCGACCGGGGATCGAACCCGGGACCTCAGAGCTAGCGACACCTTGAAACCGGTGTGTACGCCACTCGACCACGGAGGTCGTCAATATTAAAACAAATAAAAATCACGACGATAAACGCATAAAAGATCATGAAATGAAGTGGGGCTAATAACGTCACACGTAAAAGGAGCGTCACACAAAATATTACCTTGCTGTTAGTAGTAACGTTAATGAGCTTTGTAGGCACCGAACGCTGTTAAGATCAACAAACTATTCAGCTTAAAGGATTCAATAACATTTGAGCTAAAGAAACACTGACTACATTCCTAAACTAATATCTAGTACAACCTCCAATCAATCAGCCCATTTTAAATAAAAAAACACGTGAAAAATAGGAAACGAAAAATCATTTCTATAAAGAGCGTTTTTTATTTACCTTATAACGACTAGATATTATTATATCACTTAACTAGAGAGACAGATCATGAGAAATCCAAAGGATCTTTTGCCGTGACAAGATAAATAAATTATTATTCAGTCAATTTAATAGCCACTGCATCGTAATTGCTAGTAAAATATGGTTGCCGTAAATGGGTTTTCTCACGATACAAGCTAAGGCTGACACAGTTGCCTAGATTCATTCATCACTTCTAGAACTAGTCGTCCGTGGCCCTGAAGCCAGCGTAGTGCGGAGTTGTAACTGTATGACTGTACTTCAAAGTATTAGCTTACAGATAATACGTTACGTAGACTGATAAGATTGGACATAATAGTAAAACGTATCTAAATAGGAAGCAGATTAATTGGTAATCGGAAATGTGATGCGATCGAGTTTTTGTTAAATGTATAAAAATATCTATTCAAAAATAGGGTTTGATAATAATAACTAAGTGTCATGTTAATAATTATTTTTAAAACTTATGCTTGCGGTTTTTTATTTATTGTTTAAACTGTGCATCGCGGGTTATCTGCACAAATTTTTCTCCTCCTGAATGGAGCCTGTCCAAAGGTTGTTTGTAAAAGATAGCTCTTAGCAATACAGCGCCGATTGCGGCACCATGTAAATATATATACTTTGTCCTATCCTATACTTTTTTGGCGTGCAGTAAATATTTTTCTATTCCATTCTAATAGAATCTACGTTAAACACTAGTTTTCGAAAACCTCTTTTTAGTTTTTTCGGAGTTGGTGGTGTTTACTAAAGTCAAACTTACAATGAGAGACCAATTGTTACGGCACGTAGCGTAAGAAATGAATGCTAAAGTCATGACTGTTCGTTATCAGTTGATTAATAGTAACTGTAGTACATGCTATTGAGTAACAGTAGAAGGTAAATTTGGGTATGTAGTTGTTCCGTCAGAAGTGTTCTTGCAATTTTGCTTAATTATTATTATAGATGTTTTGATTATTCAATTTGCAATTTAATACAATTGTCATAAATGTTACAAAGTTCAGTAGATGTTTTCATACTTTGTTAGATATTTCCTATCCTTCATGTATCCTACTATTTTATAAAAAAAGGTACAAGATAAACTTAAAAGAAATTCGATGATCGAAAATCAATAGATACAAAATTAGCTTATCATTACTGATTTTGTTTCATATAATCTATCTCTACGCAGGTCAGTCGCTGCGTCTCTCTTAATATGGCTGGTGAGTGGTCTCCTGTCTACCCTGGGAGCGCTCTGCTACGCCGAGCTGGGCACATCGATCACGAGGTCTGGCGGTGACTATGCCTACATCTACGCGGCCTTCGGGCCACTGCCCGCCTTCCTGCGTATGTGGATCGCGCTGCTCATCATCAGACCCACGACTCAGGCGATAGTGGCTCTCACTTTCGGCCACTACGTGGTAAAGCCATTCTACCCAGAATGTGAACCACCAGAACAGGCTGTTAAACTTCTAGCTGCTGTCTGCTTATGTAAGTATTCTCTTCATACTTTTAATTACTATGTCTCAAAAACAAAAGCGTTGAAAATGTATTTAGAGTAAGTTCGAAGAATGAATAGAATATGCACATTTCGTGTATTTTGGCTTAATAACGTCACTGTCTTGACAATGAGACGTCATATGAACAACAATAGCCCCGCAATGAAAATGTATCTAAGTAACTCACGAGACTAGCAGTAAATATGCAGACCAAAACAGGTCAACTACACGCTATTGTTGAAAGTCACGAAATTGAACTTTACCCCCTTCGACATACAGGTCAATACAACAAAATATTTCCGCCTTATGCAGTTGACGACAGTACAGTTATGTAAGAAGCAGTATTAGAAATAGTACTTAACCAATTAGTCGAAATTGGAGTTTGCCCGTTTGACATTGTCTGTAAATTACATTCAGTGGGTCTAATGTCAATCTTAATAAGAACTGATTTCCTTGTAATGCTCTCAAAGCGTTCGCACATTCAATTACAAGAATGGCAAATCAAAATGGAATCGACAGTTTGAATTGGGCTGAATTGATGACTAATAGTGGAAGATTTTAAATTAGCTCTGTACTGTCGCTGTCTCGGAGACAATAAAACGTTATTCCCGATAAAAACAATATTTGTTGTTGAAATTTTAAAGGTTTGGAAAGTGTTTACATTCTGCGTATGCGTAAGGTGTTCCAATTTTCAGAACAAAAGTAAACTTTCTTAATTAATAATTCATGGGCGATAAGACCTGTTTGTTATTTCATGTAATTCTTTTACGTATTCAACATTTCGATAAATTCTCAAATACATTCAGGTAACGGTAAATAGTCGTGAAAGAGAACTAAATAGTTTTTTTTTGCAATTTCGTTTTTGTGGTTTTTTTTTAAAGATTTTTCTAGTTCATGTAAAGCATTGCCCTTTTAGCTTGCTACCGATTATATATCAACTATCGGAAAACTAGAATGTGTTTTCAATTACTTACCCTCAATTTTCACCTGGTACGTTAAGTACCCCTAGAGGTTTGGTATAATTTTAGTTCTCTTAATTCAAGCTCATGGACGTATCGGGTGATGGTGTGTATATAATCTGCTGTAACCGACCCTAATCCAGAAATGACAACTAACCTAACGCCACTTTTTTTTTCTTTAAAAAAAACGACTCCCTCAGTATGGAATTTAATTTAATCCTTGTATCGCGGAGGGTTTTACAAACATACAAATCACATGCACAAAGACAAGTTATACCTGTTGTGGAAGCGTGACAGCACTACCCAGCTAAGAGCGGTGTCTCTTTTCTACCAATGTAATAAATAGTATTTCAAGAAGAGGTAGTAGGACCTTAAGGTTAAAATCCCAAGTTTATAATCTGGCCTACAATTGCAATAGCAGCAATACAATTGCAGGCCAATAACCTGGTCATATGAATGAAACACTATAACATAGTAACGTCGTTAGCCAATTTATTTATCTTATCTATGCATTTATTATTGAGTTCTGTAAAACAAAATCAAATCAGGCACAAATTGGGTTGCTCATTTTGTGGTACAGCTGTAAGGCATATAAGAGGTAAATATTGTAGAGTCTTATTTGTAAAGTTCTCTCAGGGCGTAACTTAAGAAAGTAAAGTTCGTATTTTTTTTTAGATTTGGCACTGTTCTCGTCACACTTAAAAACAGTATTTATTACATAGTATTTTGTGTTATAAATACGGAGATATTTACTGCAAATAATAAGAAGAATTTACTCTTTTGATTACTTGCCTGTATTAAAACGGTTCTAGAGTCCAACATTCGTATGAATCGAAATGAGTTTTACAATTACATAAATTGTATATGCGTGTAGTATCAAGGATTGCCTAGAAACAATTGTAACATATGACCGACCTCTCGTTAAAGTTCGCCAGTTTTATCTACGAGTGATAATTATAATAACTATTGTTATCTATTATGTAACTTGTGATAAGTCCATCGATTTATATATGTAACTAGCTGTTGCCCGCGACTTAAGCGTGGTAAGGAGGTTATAGATAAATGAATTTGCAAGAAAATAATATTGCGACTATAAATTGAGATGTAAGCTATCCTTTATGTCAAGTTGGATGAAGTTGCAGACGGTGTGTGAATTTAATTGAAATCGGGAAAGTAGTTTAGGAGTGCACGGCGGCACAAACGACGTGACATATAATTTATATATATTATGTTAACTTATCTACATGTTTTAGGCCTCAACGATTACGTTAGTTATCTTCAGTATCTTATGTTATTTTTAATCCATATTTTATGAAGATAGCTTTGTTTTCACTTATCTAAAGACTGTCTAAACTCTAATCCATCACGTTCAGATCCTGCTTGCCTGATTGGTTGAAGGAATTTATTTATGAAAAGGTTGATTAAAGTTTAATTTGTATGAGGTTTCGGTCATCATATTAAGTTACGGTTAGTTGTCACCTGATAGACAAGAATAGTAGAGTATTTGACTAAAATCTTATAATACAAAACATATTAAATACGTTTTTAATAATTATAATAAATTAAGGAAGATTAAAAGCACTTTAGATGTTGAAATATATGGTACTGGGGGCTAGTGACATCACTTGCTAGCAAAAAGTGCCACACGAGATTTTGGATCACTGGATCAGAGGCATTTTTTATTCACGAGATTAAAGAATAAATACTTATAACTATACGTCAGATTAAAAAAAAATGAAAAATATACGTCCAATTTTTTTTTGAAATCCTACCAACACGCAATGAAGTAAAATAACTGCAATTGTGGAAGTGTGATAGCGCTCTACGCGGCATATAGCGGCATCTCTCTTCCATATTGCAATAATATTACTTTAGGAAGTGGTGGGCCCTCTGATCAATACGTTACGTTGGTTCCTTAGCAACTTTGTGTGGTTGTTTATCAACACGTTGGGAACGCTTTCAATCTTTGTTCACGTCTCAAGTGACGGTATTGTTTCGACAAACAACCAATGAATACCCAAAGCGAAAGTAATTGATTCTTACTTTTGTAAGTCGATGGTTCTGTGTCAAATTGTCAGTTAAGTAAGTTCCTTTCAAATTTATGACGTCACTTAATTAAGATATTTTTATAAAATGTCAAATTATTCAAAGTAACTTTTTGAGGATGATCTGTACTTAAACTATGCAACTGTTTTTTATACGTATTTATCGAATATCAATCAATTGATGTAGATTTAATTTTCGCAAATTCTTTTTAATTTTAAATATAATTGAGACAATTTAAGGTTTACTGCCATACTTTATGCACGGATAGCCTAGTGGTTAAGGTCTCCATGCTAAGCCCGTGCGAACCTGTCGCGGGATATATCCAAGTGAAGGACAAGATTTTTTCTATCCACAAATGGTTTTCCTGAGTCGGGGTATCTGTGTGCTGGTCACTTGAATATTGGTGGAACCCGTCGCGACTAAGAATAAAATTCCTTGTGCGGGAGTTGTTTGAAACAAAAAACAGACTTTAGAAGTTGCGTGTGGGTGGAATAACCCACTTTCACAATAAATTGTAATTTTATGAAATGGTGGTAAGAGACATAATTTAAATAGATTTTGAAAGTAATATAATCTCTGAATTAAACTTAATTAGTTTATTGTCAATTAGCATTAATGAAGATTTACAACATCTAATTAGATTGTTATCTTAACACACACTAATGATGGACAAATAAGGCATCGTTAACAAATGACGGCTGTATCCTTTTTACCGTTTTAAGGGCACTAAAAGTACCGGTAGTACTTTAGTCGTTCATTAGTGTCTTAACGGAAATTTACGACATTCCGAAGACAGTTAGAGACACAGTTGTTATCTACAATTCATGATCAACGGCTGTACAGCGACTCATGCCTCGTTTAGACGCCGCGAGAACTGTCGTGCGAGTTGCAGTACGAGTCCAGTCGCCGCACAGCTCGGTCTGCCTGCCTACTCCAGACAAACTTTGTGAATAGAGCTGGCACCAGACAAATATAATTTATAATGATGTGGATTGATCAAAGGAAAATTAAAAAAGTGTTTTCCTGTAAAAATAAAAAGGACTTTACAAAAAACAATCGGCTTTATATACACCGTCTAATTAAATTAAGACTGGAGTTTCTTAAGGAAGAAGCGCCCATCATTGCCGGCAAATCGTATCTTGCAAAATCTTTTCGTCCTCATCTAAACGCACCTTTAGCGGACTAAATGTATGTATGCTGATAGTTTTGCTTACTCGGGCATGACCCAATAATTGTTAACTTAGATAAACAATTTATTATTGCTAATAATGCTGAATACAATTGTTCGTCTAGTACATTGGCGGTCACCGAATGTGTGTCAATGTAGGTAACTTTCCGAACGCCAGTTGAACGGAACTGATGCATTATTTATTTGAACGACCACTACAATATATACTCATTAATATTATAAATTTTGAAAGAAAGTTTGTTACGATTTTACGCGTAAACCGACTATCTAATAGTAATGAAATTTTGTTCTATTATAGTTTCTTTTATTTGAAGTAACATAGGCTCTTTTTAGTTGACTTAATAAAAAGGATTTTCCTTTACATCCAATAATATTCCAATTAGCGATATCCACGCTGACATACTCTCTGTAGATGACCGTAACATTAATTAAACATAATATTGGCACAATGTTGTCGATAACTTTAACAGCTCGTTCGATTGTTGTCTAACTTTTAGCTTCGCACCACCGTCGTAACTTGATTTTATCTGCATGTTTCAATTTTTATGCAGACACAACTTATTTCGAACTTGGTTAAACCTTGACATGTCTAGATGACATTAAATTTAAAAACAATAAAGTTTTATGCAAATACCGTTGTATTGTATTGTTTATCGACTCAAATGATACGAAATTTTGACAGCCACCTTCATGAGCAGACAGGCTGAAGGAAATACTGCTAAAATATAGCATTGATTTTGTGTAAATATGTAAGTTTTTTTTAAAGAATAACCAATATTGTTTACCTTTTTACAGAACCATAATCTAATGGCGTGAGTACAGTCATTTCTTTTGTGCCTATAGCAAGTCTTGAAGTAATAGCATTGCAGTAGTGCAGCGTTTAGCACCCTACACTGTCTAAAGCGGTCTCTATTTCTCATTGCCAATAATATCTGTTTAAAAATTAGAGTTCCTTAGTTCTATTCGCCGTTTATCATTTCCCACGTCGATTTGTTATCTTCAATTCGACAGGAGTTAAATTGTGCGGTGTTTTACTAATGACAGTCTGTCCCCCTATCTCTAAGGCACGTGATAGTGTCAAGGATTTCAACATTAGTAACTGTACAGACCCCTCCGCTTATTTATATTTATAGATGTGACCACTAAGACAATAACCTCTGATAAAAGAACTCGACCCATATTCTTTTATAGCATGTCACTATCGTTATTCGTTTGTCGATCAAGATTATGGTGGATGATAAAATAATTTTACATAGTAGAACGTCTTTTACTTTAATTATTTTTCGTCCTTCTAACGCCTGCCCTTGGGACAGTTGGTATTTTCTCCACTGCCCACAGGTCTATTTTAACTAAGTATGTAGTATTTTTTTTCAAAACTACGTACTAATTGATGCTGTTTTGTTATACTTATCTGACACAGGTAGAATAAAAATAAACTTAAAACAATTAGAAATAAATGATATTTTTTGTTGATGTCGCAAGATATGTGGTAACAAAAAAAAAGATGAATTGAAAACCTGCTTTTTAAAGCCTGTTGGAAATATATTATATTATTCCTCGAACTCTACATTTTTCATACAACAAATTCAAAAACGAGTGTCACGTTTAGTTACAATTTTAAAGTGTATTTTATCTATGGATATCGCTCCTAAGCTAGAAAAAACTTAATGAATATTTAATTAAACGTAATTAGATTGGCTAGTGTATATTAGATAAATTAATTAGTCATTCGTGTGAGTAGTGGCAGGAAACTAAGCCCGTAAAATAAATGTATTTTCTGCCATTAGTTGACTTCATGTTGATGCTTCTGACTTAGGTTTATTTGTCCATAATATGTGACTTGGAATAAAAACCTTTGTTCAGGCGTCAAAAAAAAACTAAGCGTAGACTTATTACTAGCGCAGAATTCAATCATTAATTGAAATGTAAATTACAAATACAAAATAAAATCAACGACATAATTACTACAGTCCGTCGAAGATGAAGAAAATATAAGTTATTTAAATAATAAATTTCTTAAATGAAGGAATATGATCTCTAAACTATTGAGTTAAGGTTGAATTTAACATGCTAACTTAATGCACTGCTAGTATGAATTAACCCATAGAAACAGATATTTACTGTCCGCAGATATTCTTAATCATTTGCTGATGTGAAGTTAATTGCTTGCCCTTTCAACCCTTTTGCGATGGTAATCGACGATAACGACGAACAATATATACACAAATAACTAAATTATACTCGTATAATATCTGTGTGTATATGTATACTATGTATTATGTGGTATAACGACTTGCAGATTGGCGAACCTTCTTTGTCTTACTAGAGGGTAATGATTCGATAAGTAAGTCAAGTATATGATTATTTATATCTTTTAGTAAAGGAGAGATGACGAGTTTCTTATACGATTCGAGATTTTAGGAACCTCTTGGTGTGGCTGTGTGTATGCATGCATATGAAAATAATTTATTTTTTTACTATCGACAATGAATTGTACTTTTGTCTGACTGTCTAGCCAGCTGTCAACTAGGTAAATGCATATATAATTATTAGCTGTTTCCCCCGACTTCGTCCGCCTGGTTATAAGATATGTATAAGTTAAGAATTTTTGAACGGAAGCCCTCGAAGATAAATATTTTTCCC
This sequence comes from Trichoplusia ni, assembly GCF_003590095.1. Classification (NCBI taxonomy): domain Eukaryota; kingdom Metazoa; phylum Arthropoda; class Insecta; order Lepidoptera; family Noctuidae; genus Trichoplusia; species Trichoplusia ni. The sequence continues at coordinate 16,809,333 of NC_039481.1, read as the reverse complement.
CGTTTTTGCCACATTTTCCATTGTATCTACATAGCCTTAAACCTTCCTCGATAAATGGTCTATTGAACATAAAAATATTTTTTCAATTTGAACCAGTAGTTCTTGAGATTAGCGCGTTCAAACAAAAAACAAACTCTTCAGCTTTATATATTAGTAATATAGAGTATAGATTATATTGTTTTCAAAATCAGTTAGTATATATTAACGTTGAAAAATTAATGTAGCCGGCATTAACCTTTTCTTTAGTATACTTTGACTTGTGGTGTTATTTCGCACTGAGTCATTTTAATAATCCTAAGGAAACGAATGAAGGGAAATCCCGCCATTATGATGTGCGTGCAAGCTTTTAAACGTTTATTACTTTTTGTAGAGTCATTTATCCTCAATTTACTTACATATTAAATTGTTACGAAGACCTAAAATGTTGTAAAAATTAATTGTGAGAAAAACTGCAAATTAAATAAGTGTATAATCTGATATTTTACTATAACTTATAAAAGTACAGTAAAATATAAATTTTCAGCATGATATTTGATCTATAATATATCTATCTTCTATAATTATCTATCTATAATTAATAAACATTTTTTCTTTGACACCATCACTCACCAAAGGTTCACAAAAAAAAGAAAATCAATCGAGATTCAAATACGCTAAACGTTTATATCAAAGACGGGTTTTATTAAGGCTAGTCAAACAAACCTAAATGAAAAGCAATAGGAAGCCTTTAATTCATTGATTGCATTGCGTCTCAGAGCGGATCTGACGGCGGAAACTCCACTTAACTCAATTACTCCCTATAGAGATGGATATAATTCTCTTTGAAATAAACCTCCTTCGAGACAGCAAATACTGGCGTGAATTAATATACTATAGAAAAATAAAAACCCAATAAACTTGTTTTTAATGTTTGATAACAACAAGACATACAACTTAATGCAAATTGGCTTAAAAGTTTACTTCTATTGTTATTTAATTCAAATAGAAGTGCCTGTTAAATTAGACCCGTTCACAGCATTTTCATTCCTACTTGTCTTATTTATTCCACCTGAAATTATCGTTGGTTTAGTATTTTAAAATAGTAGAGACTCGTGCCTTCATAAGACCCTTGATAGGCAAAGAAGGCCATTGTACATAATATGCATAAGGCGCTTGCTCACTGCAGACCGACGATTTTTGATGCCGTATTTTTTTTTAATATTTATTTTTAGTTTTAATCTTAATTGTTTTTCATCCTAATTGGCATAACCATTTAATGTTGGAATCTAAACTTATCTGTGAGGCCACTGACTTCTGAGATACACGGATTGCTTTAGTTCAGAGGTCAAAGTTTAAACTTAAACGTAATTAATTTATGTAAACCGTTTCATAACGTTACTCTGCATCGTAAATAAAGAATTAAATAAAATCTTAAATGATTATAATCCTGACCTTGATTATTATCTCAGGCTCACGTTTAATTAAGGAAACATGAGCTAATGGCTTGTTTGTGCTGTGGTTATTAATGTAAGTTGAGACTGGACCACGACGGGATGTCAACATACCTCTAGTACCTACTTGAAACGGAAACGTTAAGTGAAAAATAGTACTAGTCGGAGTGTAATTAGGGCAATTTGGTGTAGCAATAGGAAGATTAAGATATCGAATTTAGTAGTTAATTTAAAGAAGGAAACGTTAAAATTTTGACTTGAGGTTCAAGAGTTTGCACGGAATAGGGAGAATGGGAAGATTCTTAGCTCTTTAAATAACGAGGATCATGATATTTGGATAGAAAATACATTTAAATCAACAAAATAAAGTAGAGCTATCGTATTCGTTATACACGAGCGTCTGAGTTCTTATGTCATTCATTCAAATATAACTTGAAATTAAGTGTAACTTGAGTACTGATAAGAAACCCTATGAAGTATCATTGGATTATGGGAACTACTCGAACTCAGTACATTATCACTTAAATGCTCGTATCGGTTGGGTTGACGCACCCATTAATGATATACACAGTATTTGCTATGGCATCCAGGAAAATGGCTTGTATAGGCTGCACATAAACTGATATAGAATAGTGTTTTCCGAGCCTATAATGTGTCTCTACTGGGCAAAAGCCTAACCTATATCCTACCAAACTGGAAGAAAACCTCAAAATAGCTTTTGAATCGGTTTGGCTAGAATCTTTTAATGGTTTAGGAAGATATTGTGTTAGAACTTTAATTGATTGATGAACATTCGTTCCATGCATAAAAGAGGTCAGTGCCCCGAAATAATATCTACAATTTCATGTTTTTGGAATTTCATTGAACTTGAGTATTTTCTGCATTTAAAATTTTAATGTTACCTAATGTTTCTGTGTTTCTCAGTTTTGTAATCTTTTGCTTAAATGATGGCTGTTAACAATTTCGGCTAAATAAGAAATTCCTACTTGTTCGCGTCTCGATGACACGAACAAGTAAGTAGGTACAGCACGCTCTGAAATATGATCTAATCTTTGTAAAAACGATACACTTCTATTAATATAGCTGAAAAAAAAAACAACTTTTTTTTCAAATTGTCTGTGTAGTCATTTTCAAAAGAGGCCAAATTAGACCAATAGAGAAGTCGAGAGTTCTTGATGCGAATCCTAACAAGAATTAACGAATTAGCTTTCGAAAAGCAAGTTAAAAACTTGGGAGACTTGCTGTGTGGTAGGTACCTCAATTACCACTTATCTATAGATAGTCTAGTATGTATAATAATAGTAATAATATTTTTTTCTCCTATAGCTTCCCATCTTATCTTTGCAAAATAATACATTCAAAGGGCAACAATGTTAGTAGCAGTGTTGGCTGAAATGATTCGCTCTGTTTAAACAATTAGCACATCATCTCAAATTATACTTTAATGATCAGAGATAGGCCTTAATAAAGCCCATAAATTAAAACAGTTATTAGTCTCAATAGATTTGTTTACTCGCTGCGGGACTAATACGGCTGAAAGGTCTGGAATACGTATCAAAGTAATTAAAAACGGGGCACAGAAATGTTCACTCTTGTGTTCAACGCACAAAGAGATCAGTCGGCAAGCTCAGGGGCAATATTCCTGATGCCTGCCGGGCCAGCTGGATTGTCCAAAAGGGTTTCCACGACCCCGGTAGACAAAAGGTAAAAGTAGGGATTTTACCTGAGTGGATTTTACTCTGAAAAAGTCTGACACTCCCTTCAGCTCAACCCAAAGCGGCAGTGCCGGCGTAAGGCCCACTGACACCCCGGGCGAAAATATTGTGGCGCCCACTATCAAGTGTTAGTTTTTTGCTGATCCCAAGTAAAACTATATCAAGAATTTCATCTTTCTTTAGCGTTACGTTTGGCGGTGGAAGTACTCTAGCGTAGAGCACAGTTCTGAGGGTTTGCGCCAGGAGAGGCAAGAGACTCCAACTTCAGACCTTGGCGCCCCCCAGAATTTGTCCAATCGCCCCATCACGCCCCCCCCCCTAACGCCGGCACTGCAAAGCGGAAGTAGTCAAATAAAATGCAGAGACAAATATAATTTTCAGAATGTCACTTAGGAGAATGACCTTTTTGCATACGTCTTTGTAAGTAGCATTTAGCACCATCATCGTCGTCCCAGCCTTTTCCCAACTATGTTGGGGTCAACTTCCAATCTAACCGGATTCAGCTAAGTACCAATGTGTTACAAGGAGCTACTGCCTATCCATACCTACCCATATACCTGGGTAACACGATACCCCTTAAATTGGTTGTCAAACTTTCTAGCTGCTGACTACGCGTAACGACAGTCCAAGATGTATGAATAACAACCATGACCCGCAATTTAACTCGCGGAAATCGTTATGACAAAGATGGTCACCCATCCCCGGACTGACCGTGTCAAACGTAGCTTAACTTGTGATCGATCAACGTGCTCCTTGTTTAAGTAATATTTAGCAATAAATGAAGCCTAAAACATATGAAGCGTACATGATACTTTGGTTGTTACTTTGCAAATGATTGCTTATCTTTAAGCAATATTATTTTACGCTGTAGGTTCGTGACATTTAAATATCAGATGCTTTGCCACTTACCATGTTAATTGATAACTAGTTAAACGAGTTTTAATTAGAATATCTCATTTTCACGGTAAATAATTTTCTTTTTTTAGAAAATGTAGAGTGCAAAGTGTTATAACACAAGTTGTTTGTTATCAGTGTTTCGTTAATGATAACAATTGTTTTTTTATGAATGAAAAACATCTCATCATCAGTTTACGCATCGTTCGTATGTGCATATTAGCTCCCCTATGGCAAATAGATTTGGAAATTTTTCGTTGATAAAACTTGACTATAAACTAAATGAAGTTGAAAATGAGAGAATAAATAATCTCGCAGTATGTGATAAATTATCTACAACTAAAACATTGTTTTACCGTTGCATGAAGTAATAAAATATTAATTTCTTAGAATATAAACATGCAAATTACATAGTTTACTCTTTGGAGCTGGTTCTCAAACATGTCCTAACCGCCTAGGGTTATTTGCCAATACGAGAAGACGAACTAGTATAGTCAGTTACAAAAGTCGATGAATAAATGTAATTTATAAAGTGCCAGTAGTTTTTAGCGCTATGCTTCTATATATTTTGTAAATTTGGTTATACTTATTTATAAAATCATTAGCATAGTATTACTAGATATGGCTCTACATAGCTGCCAAAAATAGGTTTACCAGCATATCCAAAAATCCCTTATCATTAATAGTAAAAATAGAAGAAGGGAAACAAAAATATGAATACATAGGGTTTAAAATTATATTAACGGACCGTTTTTGCTGGCTGAAGTCAGAAGCGTGTTGTGTTTGTCTTTGTTCCCATTTTCAAAAGTCTTCAAAAAGAAGGAGGTTTTGATTTTGTCGGTATTTTTTTTTTATTAACTTAAAAACTTTAACTTAAAAAAAATCATCGAGTTTGGGTCACCAGTGTTTATTTGAGTCGATTGAATATTTTTTGGTCTTAAAATATATATATTGATGATCTTCCTCTTCCCACAGGCATACTGACTGCAATAAACTGCATCAGCGTGCGATGGACGATGAGGATACAAGATGTGTTCACCTCGTCCAAACTGTTGGCGCTCATCGTTATCATCATATCCGGTATCTACTATATTTGTATCGGTAAGTCAAGAATATTCTAATTACATTGCTTCTACATCTTCATAGCTAACTTAACAGAAATCGGCTCAAGTCTTGATATACTCCCAAAATCGTTGCCTCGATTCTATCAAAATTAGTTCTATGCGAAAAAGTCTACTGTAAATGGCATGGACATTTATGAAAGTTTGTTTTTTAATAAAAACGATTTTCTCCCTAAGAAATATTATTTTGCCACGGTGGGTTTCACAAACGTTTTTGGTAGTTGTGAATTCAGATAACATTGGATAGTTTTTCCATCTAAATATCAAATTTCGTTGAATTAATTTCATCGACAGTCTTTACGTGGTAATTTTTTCCCATTCCATGTCTCACCTTATCCCAAAATGATATTTTTTATTACATCTACAAAGAGCTGCGATACTTAATTAAAATAAATTCCCCAAAACTTTCACAAACCCCTCAAATAACACAAACTAGGAAATGTAGAGCATTTTTATCAAGCACTATATGTTAGTAAGTGCCCATGTTCGTCGATTACGCACCAACCTTCGAGATAAGCGTTCAGTAGTAGGTCAGCGCTAACACTGATTGATAGGTAAGGTTAATCTTAACCTCAATAACCTCATTGTGTTACGGTAGCTAAGGACTTATCAAAATTAATGGGTCGTGAAATCCTTAATCCAAATCTTTGTGAATTTTGTCCAAATATTAAGTTTTTATTGTTATGCTATTAGGCAATTAATGTTCTTGAAAGAAGTAATCTCAATTAGTTATCGGAAACCGTCCTCTTAAATGTATCAAAAAGCCCTGTAGGGTTGAAAATGATCACACGATTTATTATACAGGATGTTTCGAACGATAAGGAATTACGTTTAGGTAGAGACTATCGGTGGTAGCTATCCCTATAGTTTCACCGCAAAAACCCAGTATGTATTGTCTGAGACTCGCTATCTAGAATGAAATGAAGCTACTATTTTAATATCATCTTATTTCGTAAATTACTTTACTGTTGCGTCCCGAACCGCTTATTAAAAGGAGAGTCGTAATCCATAGTCTCTAGCTTAGTGACACTTTTACAATTATTAACATTATAAATAACGCTCAAATATATGGAAATTACGTTTTCCATTGACGTATCTAGAAATTATGGGAGATTTTCTTTCTGTGTTTTCTTCCCTTCTCCGAAAAATTATATCGTTAAACAAAACATTTTGGCAATAGAGCGGCATATCATCATCGTTAATGTCTTCAATTAAAGCGTAAATTAGAGGAAGAACGTGTACCACGAGCTTAAAATAGTACCATCGTGAATAAGAACGTCAAATATTGAATGTGATGTAAATTACGCCCTAAATAAGAAAGTTACTGCGCAGGAACTATTTTTATAACTTGTTACGGAAATAGAAAGTGCATAGAAAGCTATAAGGGCTTAATCGATGCCAACAATGATTGATAATATGAAAGTAACATTCACCGTGCTGGGAAATTGTTTATGATGTGAATGAGTAAATAATTATGTAGCTACTCTACTGATTACCCTGGTATTTGATGAAGCTATTAGAAATTGTGCATAGGTTCCCAGTGCTTATGACTTTTATTATATAAGAACGGGACCGTGGGGGCAAAAGCGCAAAAAAATAATACGAAAGTACCTAATGCAAATTTGGTACACATAATATTATTGCTCGTACCTAGCCTGTAGAGGAGGTATTTGCCAATCAGTGCGATAATTAGACTGAAAAAACATAAAATTTAATTCACAAGTGATATCATATTCAATGAACTTTTATCTCAAGATGGTAAAACAACAAAACATTATTATGAAAATAATATGTGATATGGCTCTTTCTAGAGTTTAGGAAGATAATGATTAAGCAAAATATTTGAGTAAATAAATATTTTACGATATTGATAACGATGCTTTTATAGTAAACAGTTTGTTTAACCTACATACTCATTATATATTTTGTATGCCTTCCCTACCATCCAGGCTGATATACGTAAGAGTATATTATTGTCTGTTCTTATCCATAAGAATGAAATTTGGAACCTCGCAACTAGCCTGTAATTTAACAATTTAAAAGTGCCTGAAAAAGGCTAAATTGGCATAAAAACTTTTTGATGAATGGCAAGGTGTACAAAGTCAAGTCTGAAATTAGCAGAAATGTACTTCTAAATTTCGGCATAAATGCCTTCGAATATATTATACGCATAAATATCGTATTTGCGCAGTAATAAGTCCGAACACAGCTGAGATTTTCTTCGTAACGCAATTCGGCAAGTGTTAATGACGTCACTCCAACATGCCCCGTGCGACGCACATTTACGTAGAGATGTGTGACAAATTAATTTTCTTCCGACCGAGAAAAATGCGGAAACTACACCTTTATATTATACGACATTACAGCCTAACAGTTGATAATAATCGCTTCTGTGTACATTTGTAGTAAACAAAGCTATCAATGAAAGCATTCTTCCCTCATTATGATTTATATTCCGCATAAGCCCAGTCCTTGTGAATACGCATAAACGTTTGCTATAAATTAATGATACATTGGCTTGCCAAGCGCCTGACATTGATAGGAAAAACTGGAGGTCCGTGGCATATTCCATATTTATGATACGCAAGTACGGCTACTAACTTGATAAATGATTGTTTATTATTTATGCTTCAAGATATCATGTTTCCTCTGTGAAGACTAACCGAATTTAACGTACGCGTAGGTTTATCCGGGCTACAATAAACATGATAGGGAATGACCCCGGATTTCACTAATTTTGTTTATCTGATGTGTTTTTTTCTACAACAAGAAGATATATTTATAATAGAGTAAAGTACTCTTACACAATCATAACATTTTATTTAATAACGGTCAACTCAGTAATCATGCGTAAGTTCATGATTAAGAATTTTAAATTAGTTCTATACTAGTCGGTCTTTCCCGATAAATACGAGTGAGAATGTCAAAATAATTATATTAACGTCTTGGAATTAAGCACCATTTTTTTTTAAATATGTTCCTACTTGGTACTCTGTTCCTGAAAGATAGAATGGAACTCATAATTGGAATTAAATATTTCATTTAGTACAACAAACTATTCACAGTCACAAATACACTTCAGCCTACTCAAATCAGAATCTGATGTTTCCGAGGTTAAAAGACAAGACTGCACTATTAAGTAATCATAAAATTGAACTATCTCTTTGTTATCAGGACACTCAGAAAACTTCCAAGGAGCCTTCGATGGAGAGTTCAGTGCAGGAAACATAGCTCTTGCCTTCTACTCTGGACTCTTCGCGTTCGGAGGGTGGAACTACCTCAACTTCGTCACTGAAGAGCTCCAGGATCCATACAAGTAAGTACAAGAATTATAATTAACTTTCATAAGTCGTACTAAAAAGATCGGAAGGAATTCTGTCATACTTATTTCTTTAGTTTTTCATCCATACATAAAAGTCAGTGTCATCAAACTCCTGCTTCTCGTGATAACCGGCCAAGTGCCGAAATGTAACGGATTAACAAAAAAAAAATTCAAGACCAAATTATGTTAGCGATAATTTTCCAATAATAAAACTGAAGGCATAACTTTTGTCTCCCTCTTTGTAACTAGCATGATTTCTGAGAAAACACGTACCGGGTACCAATTTAATATCTCCGTAACGGTCCTGTGCGTGCATAACCGAAGGACAAGATTGCTGACAACTTTTTATATTTGCTCTTACCGACTTTATGCAACATACGGACCAGTTGCGTCATTCGAAGTAGAACAAATAAAACGAACGGTGTCAAGAGCGGCGATTTGGTATTGTAAACAGTCTAGAGTTTCATTCTATTCACTTTAATCCTTGGTAGTGGCCCCGTGGAGCGTTTGTCAAACATCCTTGGCATTCGCAGTTTGATTTTGCGATAAGAGCGGGACGGCAGCTGTGGACGTTGAGCACGATAGTAAACGGAGCGTAGTACTTATCTGAACTTGTAATTTTAGATTGGCTATTGAAATTAATGAATAACAAACGTCAAATAAACGTCGGTAAAAGATATGTTTTATTCAATAGGTACTGTAAGTAAGTGCTTCACTCCTCCTATTGCATGTTTTATTCATTGAACCGTTTATATCGGACCCGTTTGTTCAAGTGACCACTAGACATTTCAGCCTATTTACTCAAGAGGATTTAAGTAATACTTATTCTTGGGAACTTGTTGAAACTTTACTAATATGAACTCATGTTTCGACTGGTTGTTTAAATGTCTTCACATTTTAGAAGTGTGTTGATATATTCAATTAATAGTGAGTGCTAAAGGTAGTGAATAGTAGTGATAATGTTTAAACATTATCGCTTGGTGCTTAAAATTAACATTAAGATACTCTACACACTTTTACGCTCTAGTAATTCGGAAGAGACATTTAAAATTTGCGATGCAAAAAATGTGAAACATGTGTAAGAAAATACAGTATTGAGGAAATAAGTTGATACGCCATGAATTTCATTAATAGTTTTATCACAGTTGGCTTGTCGCCAGAGCATACACCTCGTTGCATTTACACTATCAGTACTGACTTTGACCCAATTTCCAAAGTTAATCCCAATTTACCTTAAACAACAGGCATCATAATCTAGAAAGCTAAGTAATTTTTGAATGTTATCGTTTATAGCTGTTAATTGATGAGTAGATGCTTGGCTTTTACGCCGCAGTATTTATCCATCGAAAATCGTTATTTGAAATTTGATATTTTTAAACTTACGTAATTTTTCCTTCGTACATTTAGATTGTTATTTAGGTAAAATAATAGAGCCTCTCAGTGTATCAGAAATTCATATTAAATGCAAAATCGAAACATTTATACATTGTACCTAATAGTTTGAATTTTATACATACTTATGCATTAAATAAGAGTCTTCTGATGCAATTTGATAAACGAATTCTTAGATCATAAATATATCAGTAGGTATATTGAGATTAGAAACACAATTTACTGTCACAAGATAATACATAATCAATATCAGTTTATAGATCGTTGATATTATAATTGATTGGATTACTTCATCGAAAATTATAATTATTATTGGTTTTATAACCAGTTTATATGATACTGAATGCAGTTGCGATATGAATCAGAATTGTTTCCCAACTTCCAGACATATTCGCAAGATTATCTACAACATGATGAAATCTTGCTAATACCTACTGTTGTAAATGAGTAATATTCAGAGCAGCAGTTTCTTTTATTTGTGCCACAATAAGAGTGGTGTTATTTTGATTGAGCGATTTCAATTTAGTTTGCTTTTTCACTTAAGGTGAATTATGTGCAAGAGTTTGCTTAAACCGATAGAGCCACATAAAAGTTATAGGGATAAAAGGTTTTACCGTCAGAGATTTTTTAATTTTACTTAGCCTTACCATTTTAGGTGAACAATAATACTCATAGCCGGAAGATTACAACCATTATCTTTCTAACACTATATTTAACGTTATTGCAACGCATGCGTCAATAAACATTCCTTCGCGACGTTCCTCGTTGATATTAGATAATAAACTTTTATGTTCTTCATTTTGATGTGCGTTATTTCAGGAATTTGCCTCGTGCGATATGGATCGCGATGCCCATGGTGACTATAATCTACGTGCTGGCGAACTTGGCGTACTTCGCCGTGGTCACCAAAATGGAAATGATGACGAATCCGGCAGTGGCTGCGGTAAGATATTATTTATATTTTTTTGATATTCACATGACATTAATTTCTTCATTGGGTAGTTGAGACATACGCGTTGAAAGATTTGGCTGGAGAAAGCCATAAACTGTGAGAATTATGCTTCCATTAGCAGTAAGCCGTTAATTATAATAGAGTTGGCTTTTCCTATTTTCTTTTCGTGGAATTTCTATGAATGAAGTTTTAGTAAGAAATAGAAAAAAAGTTATAGTTTTTTATCCCCCTATCGCCTAAATACTATTAAGGATATTCCAGTTCGTGTCTATGCACGAGGAAATCAACACTTATTTTCTATTTTTGTATTCTTCAAACCACCTGTTTTCAAGGCTAAGCCAAGTCGGTTAGAAGGCCTTGGGATGCGTATCAAAATGTGGTCACGTCTAGCATGTTAATAGGCGTACGTAGTAGTTACAATTAGCAATAGAAATCGGCTAACACTACGAGTATCAGGTTGTCTGCCCTTCATGTAAGCTCATGACAAAAATAATGTCATATACATTGGAAAAAGACTCAACAAAGTCTCTATTACCAGAGGAAGGTTCAGAGGTTACAACCATAAAACAATACAGAAGAATTGAGGACCCCCTCATTTTTGAAATCGGTAGAAAATACTGATACTTTGTAAATAGTATTGTGCTGACTGTACCCCACCTATTGTTACACTGTGGTTAAATGATTTCGTCTCATATTATGTCATACTTTTGTCACTATTTATAACTATAGATGAGGAAAATTGAATGAGGTAACGTAAGAAGTTTGAGCTATAATTTACATCCTTTGACTCTACTTTGAATTTATGACCTCTACGGCATAATCTTCTGGTATAGGCATAGCAGTTACTTGTTGCTGGGCTCTCTTTTCGGCACCGCAGTTCCAGATTTGCCCATTGTGCTTAATATAGTTTTGGTAGGTGTTGAGTCCAGCCATCCCTATATCCTCGATAGGCATAGAACTCTCCTGGGACGTCGGCAGCCTTCTGATAGGGACCTAGGTGTACCGCGAGTTCCTATAAAGTCCTAGTAAAAAGGCAAATCACAATTTTTTAGAATGAAAGACACACCAAGATTCTTTCACTATTTAAGCAATTAAACAAATCGAGTATTTTTAGATAAAAAAGTGGGATAGTTTTGTTTTATCTATTTATTTTCTGTTAAGTGTTGCTTTAATAATAAGACACTACAGAGTTATGAATCTATGAATTAGGTTACATACTTATCTTAACAGTCAAGTCACTAAGTCAGTCAAGACCTTTCTGACACAACTAGAAGTTCAATAGGGCATCGTTCCTTTTTGGTTTAACTATTTTTTATGTTTTGTCGTTCATTAATTACTCTTTTTTCAATTTGGTGAACTTGAGCGCATGCTTTGACAATGTTTTATCAATCACCACGCCAAGGATCAATTCATACTAGTACAGAGAGTGGAGGCACGTCTAAATTCGTCCATAATTTAGACTTTTATGTAAGAGGAAGTATGTTTTATTTTAAAGAGTTAAGGTTGAATTTGCAATATTAGTCCTCGGATTAACGATTAGTCGTCCTTGAACATACTGGTATAAATGCACTTGATCTCTACAATAGTATGAATTGATCTTACGTCATTTAACGTTGAGAACAAACGATGCAGAGGGTTGGAAGGGCGTTCGTTGATTTGTTGAACTTCAAATGTTCTTGAACTTGATAATAAATCATACAGCTACTTAGACAAGCAAGATAATTTTATTTTATTATCACAGTGGTAGATTCCATGCGCCGTGTAATCGATGTCTTGAATGGAATGGAGGAAAGACAGATTGACACTGAGTGAGTGATTTGTGAATAACTTAGGTAGGTATATCTCTACATTGATAATGCAATTAACTAGTGTCTGTAGAAGGTACCTGCCTGCTTTTATGTGTAGGTTAGGTTATAAGCTAGCCTTTTTCTCTTTTTTTAAGGATAATGTTTTTTTTCAGCTGCACTAAAAATAAGTTATTCTTTTTTTTTTCGTGACATAGTTGGATGTGCATTATTTACTAAAGGAAAAACGTCATGTGACATATATCCAGAACAGTTTAGTTTAATAATAGCATTTTGGATTTCAATTTCCTTGTTCCACATAAGACCCACAAATGCTTAATTATGAAGTTTTCCTCAAAAACTATATTGTATAAAAGGGTCTTTTATGTCCTTTAATAGATTTTAGATATATATTACACGTACGTTATTTAATCTCTATGATTTTGCATGGCTACGTTCAGGGCCATCTATTGTGTAAATTGTATGGGGAATTCTGAATTACATTTTCATTCACTAGATTTATATCAGCTGGTACATTTGAGCCACTCCTGGTTTTGCCATTTTGAGTATTACACTCAGTAATAGTGTCATTCGATAGGAGCAGATATTAACAGCTGTGCAAAAGAGCAACGCTTAGCAAAAATTTCGCCATAATGTTACGTGAATTGTAGAGACACGTACTTAGACAGAACGTCACTTGGCTGTTAATTAGGTACTATTAAGCGGTAGAGCGTAGTCGAGTGCTAAAAACGTAACTACGCCAAATCCACAAGCACACGACTTGTTGCGGGTTGGATCTCCGCGTAGGACAAGCACTTGTGTGTTATATGATCCACGAATGCTTGTTCTGTGTCTAGGTCTCAGTCGGACTCGTTTAATATTGTCGTAATTTGCCTACTTACTTATATATTTCCTTTGGAATTTTCTAGGTGTTCGGAGACCGTCTTTTCGGTGGTTGGAGTTGGATGATCCCAGTGTTCGTGGCTCTGTCGACCTTCGGAGGGGTGAATGGCGTGTTGTTCACGTCGGCAAGACTGTTCGCTACTGGCGCCCAGGAGGGGCACATGCCTGCCTTCTTCTCACTTTTCCATATTGAAAAGCAGACACCTATACCTGCCCTGATGTTCACTGTAAGTTATTTGCTTAAAGAAGGACATTGTTAATAAATTAGAAGCTTCGGCTAGTAATAGGATTCTGGGTCCTCTAGAATTCCTTGAATTCTGATACCTCCAGGTATACGAAAAGAAACATCCAGTTTGGGATACGAAAATAATGTGACGAGGAAAACTTAAGTATACAGCAAAATGAACAATGAAGTTTCTCCACATATAACTCAATACCACCTGTATTTAACTTTATACTTTTTTATCATTCCAGTGTCTTTTCTCCCTGCTCATGTTGACGACAAGCAACGTTTTCGATCTCATCAACTACTTCTCGCAAACACTCTGGCTGTCTGTGGGCGCGTCTGTCGTCGGCATGCTGTGGTTACGCCGCGCCAAGCCCGACATCCCGAGACCCATCAAGGTCAACATCGTCATACCGTACCTGTTCCTCATTGCCATCGGATGTCTAGTCATCATCCCGGCCATCACTCGACCAACAGACACTGCCATAGGTCTAGCTATACTCCTGTCAGGCATACCTGTGTATTACTTATGTGTCAGGTGGAAGAGCAAGCCTGAGATGTACCACTCTCTCTCCGGTTGTATCCTAAGGTTCCTACAAAAGCTCTGCTCATGCATTTACGTCGATTCCTCCGAGAAGATGTCGAATTGAACTACTGTGGACAACTTTGTGGAATCAGATTTCGTTCGGAATATTTACAAGGACCTTGTTAAGATATTAAAATGTAAAGGACCAATATGATAATGTATACTTATGGGACCGTTCATTTGTTACATGGTACTGTGATAGAAGTTCTGCGAATAAACTTTTATTTGTGACGTATCTCATACAGGTCGTCTTATAGAGATTTTTTGGTATACGTAACCACAACATATTTTTGTCTTTTATTCGATTTTTCCCAGTTTTTGTCGCCGTCCTTACTTGTAGAAAATTCTCCTTTTGGCTATGGCAGTTTTTTGTCTCATAATCTATAGAATACTGTATTCATCAAAGTAATATACTCATAGGTGTTCTACTATTACTAATTGCTTTTTACGCTTCGGAAGTTTAACAGTAATGGAAAGTATGACAATAAACTTTGCGACTTGTGGCAGTGTTTTTTAGGTTGAAATTCGAGCTGTATTAATTGTAGTATAGAACAATTCCAGTCTGACTGAGGTCAAATTGTACGTGACGTCATATTCCAAACACTCAAGTCATTAAGTTGGTACCTGGATTTTATATAGGTACTTACTTGTTTATTGAAATAGTCAGTTGGCGGTTGTAAGATATTGTTCTACATACGGAATCTCTAAAATCTGGGTACCAGCCGACCAAAAATCGAAAAACTTGCTATTAGAGCCCTTTATGCAAACATGGTGTATTTAATGACGAGAATTGACGAATGAAGGTGGAAATTTATGATAAGTATTAAAGAAGTAAGAAAAGTAGGTACAGTCAGCAAGACAACTCGTTAAAACTATTAAATGATGTAACGGTTTACTCACGCGTATTTATCGGGGTAGCCCGACTAGTTTCGGACACAACTCGCGATCCCGCCGCGTCTGCTCATGATTAAGGACTCCGGTTGGGTCCGAAACTAGTCGGGCTACCCCGATAAATATGCGTGAGTAAATCGTTACATCATTTAATAATGAATCAGTCTCACGATAGTTATTATAAAAACTCCTTAAAACCATAATATAGCGAATCCAATAGGTGCACATGTATCATTTGGACTATCAAGGTGACTTAAAGACCAGATTCTACTAAAATCTTGCAAAACAACAGTATTTTAAATGAACGTTGAAGAGTATTGACAGTTCCAAAATCAAATTTAATTTTGTTCACCGAATTTCTTTGCTGACCGTACTTACCCGTTACACTATTATTTTCGACCGGAAGTTACGTCATAAGGCCCTCATCTACATACAATGCTGTCAATATAAACCTAAAAAAAAAAGCTTTTCACCTTTTTAAATAGGTGTTTCGTGACAGCTCTCTGATTTTCTAACTTATTTATACGTTTAGATGTAAGAGTATTTATATTTTAAAGATAATAAGGTACGGACATTCCTACAAAGCACTGTTTTTTTATAATTATTAGACCTAAATTATTTAGGCAATATTTGTTAGTTTTGCTACAATTTTGTTTTAATTTTACACTTTTTGATATGTATTCAGACTCTACATTGTTATTTGTACAATAATTTACATATACATTTTTAATTTGGAAGTATCTTACACACTGACTTACAAATATTCGTAATCTGTATTACATTACGTGTGTATTCAAAAAAGTATATTAAATGACTGTCAGAATATTTTATATCAACTATAAAAAAGTGTATATCGAACCTCTTGGTGTTGTAGTTGCTAAAAACATATTTATTGCATTGAATTATACAATACGAGTATATTTTGCCATATTTATACGGACACATTGTATTATTAAAATAAATATATGTATCCAATAAAATAGCACTGTTTAAATAAATGCATATCTGTTTATTTAAATTCAACTTTTGCTACATTTCTTTTCCTCTACCAGAATTCCCTTTAATGTCCTAAGCATGCTGGAAACTGAACAGTAGACCTATACAACCTATGGGTCATCTGTTAATAATGAGTAGTGATACTGGCTGTAAAATCTATGATGGCTAGGGATTGTTAAAAAAGTTTAACATTTTAAGACAATTCTCATGCTTGTCAGTATTTGTCACTTCTCAAAATAATTATTATAAACACCTTGTCGAAACTAGAATCAAAAATGTTACACATTCATCGCAACTGTAACTTTATCAACAAGTCAGTGAAACAATTTCGGCAACTCAGCATACACGTACCTCTGTGCGGGCACAGATGGTACCCAGATAAAGAATATGTCAAACAATTCTTTGGTTCTGTTATGTATCCCACTCCAGAGACTGATAAATACTTCCGAATAATATATCATTCACAAGTGAGGCCCGTAGAGCGTAAACTTAAAAATATGTTTATCAATTTTGGTCCTCAGCACCCCGCTGCTCACGGCGTCCTTCGCCTAATATTAGAACTGGATGGCGAGACTGTGGTGAGAGCCGATCCTCATGTCGGCTTTTTACACAGAGCTACCGAGAAACTAATGGAACACAAACATTACAATCAAAGCTTACCATTTATGGATAGGCTAGATTACGTTTCCACTCTGGCGAATGAACAGTGCTTCTGTATTGCGGTTGAAAAACTTCTTAACATCGAAGTGCCACCGAGAGGCAAGGCAATTCGAATTTTGTGTGCTGAACTCAGTCGTGTTGCAAATCATATGTTAAACTTATCGGGCACAATACTTGATGCTGGAGGCATCACGCCATTCTTTTGGATGTGCGAGGAACGAGAAAAACTTTACGAAATGTTTGAGAGGCTTTGTGGTGCTAGGGTACACTGTTGCTATCTCCGCCCTGGTGGAGTGGCACAGGATATTCCAATTGGTTATCTCGACGACGTCTATGAATTGGTTAATAAGCTAGGAGATCGCCTTGACGAAACTGAAGATATCGCTACCACAAATCGTTTATTCTATGCCAGGACTGCAGGCCTTGGTATAGTTACTGCTCATGAGGCTATGAGCCTTGGATTTACCGGACCTATGATACGAGGTTCTGGTGTAAAGTGGGATATTAGAATTTGTCATCCCTATGATGGTTACGATTTGTATGATTTCGAGGGTGTCGTCGGTACTTTCGGGGACATGTATGACAGATACCTTCTTCGATTCGAAGAAACTCGTCAATCGATACGAATTATAAACCAAGTTCTTGACTCAATGCCGGAGGGAGAGTTCAAGACCGACGATTCAAAAGTTAGTATGCCTTCACGAAAGGAAATGAAAACATCAATGGAATCTTTAATTCATCATTTCAAGTTATGCTCGGAAGGGTACCCCGTGCCACCTGGGTTTACATATACGGCAACTGAAGCTCCAAAAGGAGAGTTGGGCATTTACATGGTAGCCGATGGCACGTCCAAGCCTTATCGAGTCCATCTACGGCCCTGTTCATTCACACATATATTGGGAGTATCCGTTTTGGGACCGCGTTTAATGTTGGCTGACATCACCATGCTGATTGCTTCCATAGACGTGGTCTTCGGTGATGTCGATCGTTGATTAGGTTTTTAATTACATTTGTTGGAATAATATATCTTTCGCGTTCACAAGTGATGTTGCTATGGCGTTTTTATGCTTAAAGAAAAATAAATGCATTTCAATTTTAATTGTTTATTCCATTTTTGATGTTATTCACGAAAGTTATGCACAGAAGCAAAATTTTTTTTATAGACTCCTGCAGTAAGCAATTTAATTTCTTGTGTCGTTGGGTGTTTTACAAACATACAAATCACATGCACGATGACACACAGAGTTAGAACAAGCATTCGCGGATCACACAAATGCTTGTCCTACGCGGGGATCGAACCCGCGACACAGTGGGTTTGGCTTGGTAAACTCATCCACTTGGCTATCCGTGCAGTCTATTTATGCTTCTTCGCTTAATCACAAAAATAACAAGGGATTTGCTTGTAAACTCACTCAGTGTGACTTCGTCACATATGGCTTGAGGTTTTTGTCGTCATTGATTCATGTGTCTGTTGGTAGCGTTGTATAATAAAATTAAAACGATGTAAATAAAAAAAAAAATAATTTTTCGCGTTCGTAATATCCGGTAACTTAATTCGTTAATTTCACAGTTAATTTCATAAATTGTTCATATCACATTAGTCTCTGGCACGAGATGAAACAATATTTATAATCTGTCCTTAGGTCGGAACGTCTGGCATATTGTTTACAAAAGATAAACGTCATTGTCATTGGGTCTGTCAGATCAAAATAATAGTGTTGTAAAGTCACTCGAACGAGTTGACTGGTGAATTTATTTCTTTGTCAAGTCAATTTATCGTCAATAACAAGCCATTGATTTTTATAAAAACCAATATACTTAATAAAATAACATGCTAAAATTTGAAATTGTGTCATCGAGGACTGTGGATGGCTTTGAAAAAGAGAAAAAGTTCGTAGCTTACATGTTACAAGCAAGACAAGATTCCACGGAATCCACTGTTTTCGATCCGGACCCAGCGAACGTTGAGCGACGATACACCCATTTTTTGGACCTATACAACGGCTTGAAGAAAGAATTCCCGGCCTTGATAAGCAATGTATCTTTTCCTAGAAAGGTAAACCTAGTGACAATTATTGTATTAATTAAGTAGCTGATCTCTTTGTTGTGTCTGTCTGTGAGTCATACAATGTTTACTCTTAAGTTTAATGGGTAGGCGTATTAGATGCTTACGTTGCTTACGTTACTTTTTATTGCTGTCTTAAGGATTTAATTAAGTAGTGGTAATCAGCTACTGTTGTTAAAGAAAATATTCTCAGGTAAATTACGCGTTTTTAATTACTTGGCTGTTTTCATCGTCACTACATACTAAAGTTATTATTGTGTGCTGATAACAAGAAAAAATATAGAAACTTTCATGATAGTTTTTATTAACTGACAAACTTTTACCTGGAAACTTAAAAATACAAATCTTGAATACAAGTATTCAGTTATTATTTTCGTTATATAATATTCATTACAAACTGTTTACAGGAACCTCATTTTTTAACTTGTCAATCCTATAATCTGACTTCTCAAGATCAAACTGTTATCATTTGTGTTCTTGCCCTTGCCCATCAATTTGTTTTTCTACTCTAAAGATTCTTATCTTTAAATGAAACATGTTTAGCTCTAAGCAATTGTTTATTTAATTTCAGATTGTTGTTGGTAATTTTGATCCGAATCTAATATCTACTCGGTGCGCAGCTTTTGAGTCACTGTTAGATGTGATTGCAAGTGAGTCACGCTTGAGGGACTCCCCGGCAGCTATCACATTCTTTCAAGATATTGAGCTAAATGAAGCTAAACGACTCATCAACGAGGGGAAGTTTGACCAAGCATTGTCTATTTTAGAGACAAGCTTTAAATTATTGAACAAGGTTTGTAACTTTCTTGTATACATTTGATAAAATTTTAGCAATAACATGAATATGACTCATCCTACAAGAGACAATCTTTGTCCATTGAATTTGATTTCTGTCATCTTTGACTAAGTAATATGTGCTTTCAATTTTGATAGATTAGTTCAGTCAATAGTAAGAATATACCAGTCAAAGTCAAATTCTTTATTTCAATTAGACCAGTATATGGCACTTTTGAACATCAAAACAATTTACACAGAAACAATATTAAAAACTAGTGTCAGTCTGTCGGTCAGTCTCCTATTGAGTTAATTTATTACTAATGACAGTGAAGTGAAAAACACAGAAGCTGTGTCAGCACAGGCCTCACAAATTTAGTCATTTCTTTTTAGCTAGTTTGGTTAAAAATTCAATCTAAGTGATTCATGCTAATGTCATATTTTCTCTTTACAGGTATACACAGACAGGTCTCGCGTGGTGCTAGGCGCTCTGTGTCGCATCGTGGCGTGTGCTGGGGCCAGCGGCGGCACCCTCGCCGGCCCAGTCGAGCGCTGGGCACAGCTCGCCCTCAAGCGATACGAAGCCGTCAGTGATTCAGATCTCCTCCTCATTTATGTGCCACTCCTACATACTTGCATTTCTATATGGTATGTATTTTCATATTTAAAATTTACCTATAGGAGAGTAAAATTTACCCATCATAGGGGCATTGCAGTCCTATGCATTAGGTTGCAAGGATCAATCCCAACACTTAAGTTCCAATGTGACATTTAAAGTCAAATTAACTTGAAATCACCACATTGGTAACCCATATTCAGCCAGTGTGGTGATCTCAAAATGTGAAGATGTCCAACTGACAAACATAGTCAGGGGACGCTATCAATTCCTGAAATCAGGCTAACTTAGTAAATAACTCCAACTTACATAATAAAGAAAGAATAGTGATGCCAAACTACATAGTCAGTTGTTGTCCTTCTGAAATGTTACATAAGAATACAAAATTGATTACCTGCTTTTGGCCTCTTTATGCAAATTAGGTGTGAAGTAAGACACAATATGAAGTAAACGAACATACTAACATTTCAATGAAGGTCAAATCCAAGCGAGTACTTGCACATGAATACCAAGGCCATTTATTACATGATCATCAAAAATATAAATGTATTAACATACTTATGAATTTATATTTTTATATAAAAATATAAATGTATTAACGTATTAAGGTACTTTATAAAGTAACTAACATAATACATATAATTATGTATGTAGGTCTTAGGTATATCCTGTATGCCTATTTACAATGTTGACGACGAATGACCTTAAGAATAAACAAAACAAAAAGCATGTGACTTTTATCAGATATTGATTTTTTAAACAAAGGCAAGATTAGGACTTAAGTTTACTTACGCCGAAGTAGCACGTATTTAGTGGCTAAGAGATTATCAGTGCGTTTACGTTGTATAATACCTGATTCACGCACTCGTGCGAGCCTTCGCATTATATATGAGTCGTATATAATATGATTGATATATGATTACAAAGGTTAAAAGGTCTTTGTGTTAAGAAGATAATGTATCCTTGCTTTTACACAACATTCGATTTAGTACCTAGCTCACTAAGATGATAGAACATAGCGTAAATAAAAAAGTGTTTCAACTTAAAACTATAACTCGCTTGATATATCTGAGTACTTATTTAGTAATATTCTAATCCTGTATAAAAAAGGAGAGAGAAAATAGAGTTTTATTTCGTTTACCGATATAAGTATTATTGCTGCTGCTTACTTATTTACTGTATTTATATTTCCAGGGAGGCGCTAGGCAGGGATAAGACAAAATTGGTTGAGGAACTCAATGGCCTGCGCAAAAGAGGAATGAAGGTGGATTCAGTACCCAGTCTCATGGATGCAGTGGACGGTTTGGCAAATACCATTTAAAAGATCAAAAATTACATAAAAGTTTACTCCGTGTATGAAAAAAATGATATTAATATGTAAACCAAATAAGATTGACCTTTAAAAATATGTTTTTTGAAGCTACTAAACGCACGATACATCAAAATCGTGTCGAAGTATGACGAACGTTTTAATGCTAGTCTGTAGTTCCCGACAAACGCAACAGATGGCGCTATTAAACATTCTCTTAGCATTGTATTCGAAGCGATCTGTGTTAATTGTGTATATTACTTATTCTCATGTATATTTGTAGATGTTTTTATTTTATTTTTGTTAACTAATGTATCAATTATAAATCTGTATTGGCTTGTATCTCATTAGGTCGTAAGGAAAGTTATTTGATATGTGATTTGTGTCGAAATGTTTATTATAGAAAAAAAATGAATTTAGGGAGAATAATCATGGAAATGAAACGTTTTTAACTTTTTAGGTATATGTAAAACATATTTTATTGTTAAGGAGAGAAGCAATTGGATTGTGCCTCGACAAAAATGGATTTTGCTTTCTATTATACGATTGACTACATCTTAAACTGATTGATGTACGATCCTCTGAGGCGTTTTATTGGTAGATATTTTTTATCGTCAATATTAGCATTTTAACGCCACTGACATGCTTTAACTAAATACATATGATTGTTCAATATTGTGAACTAATAACAGGTCAATTTAATAACAAAAGTGAGAGTAGATAAAAGCTAGGTATATCTAGATTCGTTCGTAACGAATCCAAAGCTTATTTTATAAATAAAATATGTTACAACGTTTACAGAATTTCAAAATCACTTGATTGAGTGTCATACAATATTGTCTAGTCATAGTCACAAAAATTATAACAGCGACAGCTATGAATTAGATTTAATAATTAAATAGGATCTGTAAATTTATGAAGATTTTAAAGTACAGTCAGTAACAGAATTGAATTAACACAATCTCATTTTTTTTTATTTAATTATCACCCTAATCTACCATTACAGGTTACTTAACCTAATGCGGTAGCTAAGACTAAACAAAGGTGTAAGTATTTATGTGAACTAGGGGTTTCAAAGATTCAATTATTATGCACATAGTTGCAGGTCTAAATTCCAGCAACTGTTTTAATATGTAATATTCTGATATGCATAGGCAATAAGTTAGCCTGTTACACATGCCCATCATTGCTCCTCCTGTCAAGTATAATCCTACAAGTATAAACAAAACGCTGTGAGTAAAGTTTTAACCCACAAGCTTATATCACCACATCAATTCATTGATTATAATTGTGTTAACCGAATTTTGTTGCTGACCGTACCATTTGCTTGACATTTATAATCGTCTCCTATAATACATGCATGGCCTGGCATTTTACCCCAATAATATAATAAAACTAGCTTCAATTTTAATGCAATTATTAATGCATAATATTTAATATAACTAGATATAGACATTTTAACTTTCGGGCCGGTGTAATATGTTTTATTAATCAGTATGTAATCATTGAGTAATATTTAACAGCTAGACGGTGTCTATGATATTGTTTGTAATACTGCTAGTGTTAAGATGACTGATATTTTATACATTTGTAGCCATTGTAGGAATAAATAAAACTATAGATATCGACTTATTTCTCAATCTGTCTTTCATTTTCGTTGCAAACATTCCAGTCACATACACAAAGACCCAGACTCATAACAAGCATTCGTGGATCACATGAATGTTTGCCCTACGCGGGAATCGACCACAGGTCACAACGCGCATGGTGGGTTTGGAGTGGTGTCCAACATACAACACTTCGCTTTTGTGTTTTGTGGAACACAGAACAGAAAAAGGAGAACAAGAAAAGTCTTGCAGAAATAGGTATGTCAAAGGTTTAACAGAAGTCCTTGTTCCAAAGCCAAAACACAATCGCTAATTTATTATTTTGTCTGAAAAAATATAATTCAAAGTTACACTGCCTGCGCAAACCTCACTCATAAAAAAATCATCACAATTTTTTTATAAGCAATCTACTTACATAGAAAAAAAAAAAACCTATAGAAAAAAGTAGGTACTAGACACAATATATCGCGTGCCACTAAAAACTACCTTAAGGAATTAACAAGCTGAGGGCTGACTGATCGCAAACAACTCCCAATAGGCAACATTGGAGCCTACCAATCACCTCTACAAGTAAAAATAGCGCCATTGTGGAAAAGAGATGCTGCTCCACAAACGTGGTGCGTCGTCTTGCTTCCACAGCTGAAATAGTGTGTAAGGGGTAGTGGTACTCCCCTTGGTTGTAAGGAGACAGGCCACGCGAATCAATTAGGTGATTTGAGGTATTTGAGGGTTGTGGCATCGCGTGACGGAACCGCGCTCCACTCAACACTGATGCTCTTACCTAGTATTACATTTAATACAGTAAACTGAGGTTTTGGTAGTGAAAAAGTTTAGGTAGGTTTCTAACCTTCTTTCTGTTTGTTTTTTTAAAGGCTCCCGCCCTAACCTCTTTAATCCGCAGTGGGCTTAACATGGTGACCAGTGCTACTCGGCCGTCCTATCAGTCGACTGAAATGAGCAAGAACTATTGGGAATGATTTAAAATTTTAGACTTATTTACTAATTACAATTGAATGTGCTGCAAGTTGTTAAAGACTTTATTGTAAGTAGGTACGCGTTTAAGATGTTATGAGCCTTTTGCCCTCTTTTGAAACCACAATCCACCCAGAAGAAGTTGGGCACGCTTTTGGAAAGCCTAAGGTACAGGTAGCTAAGGTACCCAATTTAAAAACTGGACAAAAACAAAGATCCCGATAATCAGAGCTTACATGATATTAATATCGATTACCAGTAACATGGGAACATTAGCAATTGCGTAATTGAAAGAAATCGATTAATGCACCAATCTACCAGTAATGAAGGCCCACTCCACCGCACTCAGCGCTCTTACCCTAACATCAAATAATTGAGCCGAATTAATTTACCTTTATGAAGGGCAAATTGTTTTGGTGAATCCCCAATCAATTTATTAAATTGATCACTGTTTTATGACTAAGTGGCACCGTGATACCGTGCGTAGGTAAATATACCTACCTATCTACTTAGATTATTAGCGAAGAAGGCAGATGTCACTTTCATTATCTTTTACCAAATGGTTTATTAGTAGAGTCCGGTATGGATAATTTTCTGGTTTGTGAATTTATACTTTTTCTAGGTGTAGGTTCTCTAAGTACTAAAAGTTTTGGGCAGACTGAAAATCTCCATGCTTAGAACCTAGGGTTGCAGCTGCAACTTTATTTATTTATTTATTTATTTATTCATTAGGTACACCAACAGCAATACATACAGAGAAACTTTCTAAACTACAGCTATGTAGGTCTGCTACAAAATGTTGGAATAAGTTATTTACTTGCAGGGGTTCAGAGAGAGAGACGGGCTTGTTCTTGACGGGCTGCAGCCACCTAACTAATATTAAGAGCTTATGATAAACCAGGTCTGAATAAGAACGCAATAGATTGGCAAGGAAGTCCTTTAAGAAGCAACTTTGTTTTAAGCGCGGCTGGTAACCGCCATAAATCAACCGTTCAGAATTTACGACGGCCCTCCGCAAATCGGTTTATATTTTCGATAAATAAAATTGGCGCGGGTTTTGCGAGGTAAGCAGAGGCCGTTAGGAGCGTGTCGCCGCCCGGTGCCGCCAGCTGCCGCGTGCACATAAACCCGACTACCCTCGCGTTTTCTTGCTGACAATTTTTTCCTGCTCCGGTCATTACGCAGCTGGGCCCCGAGACAAAACGGCGAATCGTTTAAGCCCTCTCCGGAGACCGTCCAATTTTATTGTGTGTACCTAGTCGAAATTGATATGCCGCGCGAGCATCGCGACGACGGCTCGCTCCATATGACGGACACAGGTTCCGCAAGGGACCATTTGCTGCCTCGCGAATTTTGGACACTAAACCTTACAAATGGCCATCGCTTCTTTGATGGTTTGTCGTAACGTGAATAAGATGTTTGCGTCAATAATACGAGTATCGTATCGCAAAATTCTGTATTTGATATTTTTATGAAAAGGACGTAAAACGATATAAGCGTATTGGTCATCGTTATAAATATTTTAGATTCCTTGATCAGTCTTATTGGTCGATCATATCGAAACGTCCCCGTTTTAATAGAGCGCATTCTTTCAAAATTGGTAATTGGACCTTCATATTATCTACATGATAACGTTCTTATTTGAAACACCTCATTAAAAAAATCTACGGTATATATAACTGTCAAAACATTGTAAATTTTTACTAAATTTGACATTCTAAAATAAATGTTGTTCAATATTCCTTTTTAAAATATATTTGGCTAATGATGTCTGACAAGAATGACTGCGACCTCTCCGTGGTGTTGGGAGTGCTGGTGGTGTTCGCGCTGCCTCTGACGCTGCTGATACCAGGGTTCTCGGTATGGGAGGTGGTACCCAAGGTGCGCATCACGCGGATGCACATCGTCAGCCAGGACCTGACTTGGTCACAGCTTAATGCTGCTATAGTCTCGTTGCTGGTGATATTCTTCTGCTGTTACCTTGAAATTCGGAAACGAAAGTAAGTGCTAGTAGCTTTTTTAAATAGATACAGTTTTCTATATACTTACCATTAAAAATAGGCAAGCGAACTAATAGGTATGAGAGGAAGACAAAAGACTTTTCAAAATCATCGGTTAGTCACCTATAAAAGCTAAACAAACATTTGCCTTATTAAGTAAATGGTTATGGTTATTGATTTGCTATTCAAGTACGTGAAAGAAAGCTATACTAAATTTCGTTAACAGGAAATTAACGCAAACATGGAAAAAAAGTTTACGTATTTTAGCTTTACTTGAAAAGTTAGCATGGTTAACAGGGTAACAGATCTAGTTTTGAAAAGCTGCAACTACACTAGGTACACTTTGTATTGAAATCCCACCATCTGAATCACGGTTTAGATTCAGCTTTTTAGCATAATCCATTAGACGTACTATATAAAAAAATGCTCTGCGTCTTCAAGATTCCAAGAGAATTCAAATGACAAAAATTTACATAATACAGGTTAGACGATATGGTAGAAAAAGTGCTAACTGTAAGTCAAGCTACTGAGTCTACGATGGACGTCGAGCGCGAGAGGCAGGCAGCCGCGGTGAAGGTCTGCGTGGATCTGCTGGACGCTTCAGCCGAGCACTACGAGAACTTGGTGCTGCTGCGAGATGAACTCCGGAAGAGGGAGAAACTGAAACAACAGTACCCACCAGCCATCGAACCAAGCTCCGTCATCATGTAGCCAAACCACCGTCCATACATAAGCGAAACACGAGACATTAGAAACACGATTAGAACAATTGGGAATATTTGAACAACATAGTTTTTGTATAATTTTAACAAACAACGTGTTTCGCAGAGGTTTTATTATGCAAAATAAAAAAAGGAAATAAACCTAAAATTATATCAATGTGTGATGTTGATGTAAAGTTTGTTATTGAAATGTTTGTGACAACGTGATACGTGTAACTAGCATTTACGAATAAACTATTCGAGAAAAACTTAACACCGACTCGTTGTTATTATTTCACTGCCTTTACACATTCTAAGCCAGAAATAATGAATCTTAGGAACCCTATAACTGTAAATTAAAATCTTGCCGCTATTAATACTACTAGAAAGCCTTTAGAGAGCTTAAATCTTGAAAGAATGTCTTTTTATATTGTCATTTCACATATTGCTCGCAACTGAAACCTACCCAAAATTGTAAAGACACGCTTCAAAAATAATTTAATTGTGAAAAGAAAGAAGTAAACTACCAAACAAGCCAGTCTGTAACAGCCAACTAAAAAGTAAATAGCGTTGACCGTTGTGAAAATAAGATTTTTATTCAACTCTCTCAGTACTAGAAGTGTTCATTAAAGCAAGGCAATGTCCTGAGGCTCTCGCGGGACGTTGCCGACGCGAAAAAACCAATCTGGAGCTAGCAATTATGGCAAATGACCTAATTAGACCCCGCCGGTGCGCCTGCCCCGTCTCGCCACCACAAGATTTTTCACCTCCCCGTTGTTTGCGGTCTCAGACAGAATTGGCTTTTAACATGTGTCGAATTACTTTGTTTCGTGTGAAATCTATGAAGCACTTAATTGTTTTTCGATTTTAGAATTAGTCTTTTTGGTCAAAGGACTTTTGAGCAGCGGCTGCCAGTATTTCTATCAGGTAGGCAATCCTTGTACCTCTATTATTTTTTCTAGGTAAAACAAAATATTTTACATTAACATTTTTTCTAAGAAAATATTGGATGGGAAACTGATTTCAAATGTATGCTAATTCGATAGTAAATTTACTATCACTTTTCATCAGATATTCCTTGCTAATAACAATAAAATCAAAAACTTTCTCTTAAAGTTTTATTAGCTTGTGACACAAATTCATCTTTGAATTCGATTTACGGTTTAGAAAAGAAAGTACCTAATCACACGAGACATTATAGCATTCCTTCTTTTATGTTTTTATTTCGATTGTCTGTTCGTTGCTAAATGTTTAGGTTTACGACACACGACGTCAGCTTTACGACAGTTGTGGTCGTTAATCGAGTCTAAATAAACTCAGATGTGCCATGTCTACTCGCAACTTTGTAAGACAGCTTTAAGTAGAAATTTACGAAAAGTTCTTGATGACGATTTAAGGATCTAAGTACTTGTAACGAACTTCAAAGGTTTCCAACCGAATATTTTCGGTAACCTGAAAGAGCAGTCGTAATGTTAGCAACCATTAATTGATATTAACATACAAGATAGCTGTAAGTAGTTGTGATCGGGCGGGTGTTACAATCCCCGCTCGGAGACACATTTGTCTCGGCGCGTCTCCGGCACCGCGGCGGTGTTAGCGGGCATGAGCGCGCCTTCCTCTATTTTCATTAGACGGATCCGCCGGGAGCGGATCAGCCGCTCGCAAAAATAAATAAAACTGTTATTGAGATAAGCATCTGCGCGGCGAGGCTTTTCGCTAAGTCCCGCTGTGTCGCGCTGAGCAATGTACCGAGATATGTTCGGATTACGGCGCGCCGCAGCTCCGTGCGCTTTCCTTCACATCTACTGCTTTTCTTCAGTGTTTTGCAGCTGGAACTCATTTACAAAAATGATCTTCTCGGGTTAGGCACTTAGACTTATTATAAAGTTGGTAACTTATTCATAAAAAGAAAAGAGCTGGTATACTTAAAAAGTACTCTCGTAATGCTTCGGCCCTCATTGCGTCTGCCGAAAAATAAAAACAATTACAAAGAAGCCGCGCGCCGTTCAAGAGCCCTTGAGAGGGACAACTGAGGACGTAAAGTGTTTAAGTTTAGGTGGCGTATGCGTGGAGACGTAGACGCACGGATTAGGCGTGCACTCATGAAGACGCGGCCGGCTTAGTGTTGCGGCAAATTGGCCGCGCACCGCACCTGCGGCGGCCACCTGCCCACCCCCGGATTAATTTCTCATCACACCGCCCGTCTTCCCGGGAAATAATGAACACGACATCCTCCAAGAAAAATGCCACTGAGCCCAGAAATGTCGTTTCGCTTGATTAATAAACTCTATACTGCTGTAGCCTGTTGCGGTACGGATTTTTATGACTAGGCTCTCCTGAAATTGGGAAAATTTATAAAACGAGTTAAAATATTTACATCACTTCTAAAATAATACATGAAAATATTTGAAAGAGAGATTACAAAACGTCGCAAATAGCTAACACTACGTAGCTACCCACTTAACAGTGTTCGCGACGCAGATGGCAATTTCACGGTTCACAACGTCTTGCCTTGTATCCCATATTGTTTTTTATAACTCAGAAAGTGTATATTATCTGCAATATATGTGGTAACTGTTGTTGGATTGAAATCCTCTTTTCAATCAAGTGTTTGTAACATTGTCGCGGGGTTGCAACGGTTTATAATTAAAAAATCGTCGACAATTACGGGAACTGTTGATAATTAGATTAAAAGTTCCATCGTCGTCACATTATTTGCAGGACGCGGCAGGTTTCAGTTGTTACCGCAATTTCGGCGACATTATATTACCGAAATTTGATTTTAAACGGTGTCATTGTGACCACAATGTCAGGAACGCGTCATGCGATACTTTTGTCGCAGCCGCAAGATGGCCGCGAGCATCTGTCGGTTTGTCGCTCTTTCCCTACAAATAACCGTTTTCTTAATACAATGATTGCGATGTTATTATTGTTGCGGTTCTCTATATTCATATGAACACTTTCTGTAATTTCAAAAAATATAAATAACCAATATTTGGTGTTATTTAATATGCAGTCACGCGACATTGTATCGCAGTATTTTATTGTATTCTAAGGAAGCAATTACGGAAGACCAATTTAAAGAAATGTCAAATTTCAATATAAATTATTTACCTTTTTCCATTTGCTTCTGAACTAGCTATCCGCTACAAATCTACTGGTTCCGCTTAAGAAGTGGACTGGAAATTCTTGTGCGAATTTGACTGACAATCGAACTGCACCTAAAACAAATTAATATTAATAGGAACACCACCAACAATTGCCATAGTTTAAAAAATTAATATTGTGGGGAAAAAAATAATTTTAATTGGTGTTAGATTATAATAAAAGACGCTATTTTTTAAATATGATTCAATCGTACTTATTACTTACTCTGTTGACTCCTTTTTTGGAAAAGAATAAGGAAATTTAACGTAGGCTAAGAGAAAAACAATACTAATTTTACAGTTTTATGTTTCTTCGTTCAGAGAAAATTTTACAAGTATACCTTCAGGTTTTTCTTCTGATCCGGGCCATCAATGTCATTTGAAATCACGTTTTATAGGACCGGATGCCTAGTAAGGGCATATTTTTTTATTTGAATAAACTCAATGATATTCATAACGTTCAATATAAATGGGTTATTAAATAAGTGTATAAACTAAGTACCAATCACATTAAAAGAGATTAAATAAACAGAAAACGGTTAGAATGATTGCAAGCATTAGTGAAGATTTATTCTACTATTTTCTAAAGTGCCTTTGTTAACATAAAATGTAATAAGTTCCTGTATTAGATGCACAAATCATTCAATTTGAATACCTAGTGGCTCCTTTAAAGACAGTAGACTGTATCTACATAAATTTAAATTGCCTTCTTTGCCTCCTAAGAATTATTTATGTCACTATTTATTGTATTAACATAAATTGGACGTGAGTTATTTTATTGGTCCGAATGCGTCGTGAATGCGTTGGACAAAGGTTATGATTGTAATTCAGATTTGTCATAGCTCGTAAATGCAATGGTTGTTTATTTTATATAACTACGATTTTACCCTTTACGCATTTGGCTTTAGTGGTGTAGTTTTAGATTTTTTTTTGTTATATGATAAAACATATCCTGAATTTTGTGAACTTTTTACATTATTCTACTGCAAGACAGCTGTAGTTGCATCATCCATAAGCATTCTTACATTCCTTTTTGTGTCTTTTAAGCACCAACTATAGCTGTTAACTAAAACCCCGCTAAGGAATTTATTTGGTGTGCCTTGGGGGCGTCACAAATATATGTCACATGCATAAACATACCCAGACATAGAGCATTCGTGGATCACACCAATGCTGGTCCTACGCCGGTATCGAAGCCTCGACACATCACCTAACCGTGAGCTATAGGTTCTTTTTGCCTGGATTTCGGTCCTCTGCTACTTTTCCAGATTCAAATTGTAAAATATGTTATAAACTAATGTCTTTCGTTCAATTCCGGGCATACACCAATTTCCTTCGCAGCCATGTCGATATCACTTTAAAAAAAATGGTGTGGGAATTGGCAAACCTGAGATATTTACACGAATGTGTAATTGGCATAAGCTGGCTACTAACCTAACCTTACGATACTATACTATACCTACTGAATTCCGAAGAAGCTATCTTTCTTATTTTGCACCTCCATGGTCGACACGACCTTTATTTGGCCCACCTTTATAGGTTACATTGTTATAGATATGTCTGAAATTCTTTTTGAAACTATTTCTATTTTGAAACGTGATTGACTCTGAACTTTTTATCTTTACATGCAGTGGAAACTCGCTGTCTGGGTGGATGTCTGATGGATGTGCGACGTCCACCTATATTTTGATAACGCCCATACTGTCATACTGAAAAATATATGGCTTTTCTTTATAACTAAGTAGATAAGTATATAGTTTTTCTGTTATTTTAACTTACTAAAAATTTTACTTGCTATTTGTATAAATTATTGTTTCAGTTATTACTTTCACTTTAAAAAGAACAGCTTTAAATTATGAAGAGGATTCCTAGCTTTAATAGCAAATACTTACTGATTTAATATTCCCACTTAATTTGCTTGTTCAAGTTAAGTAATCCATTACCGGATCTTATAGGATCTTGAAGTAGCCCGATTTGAAAAATATATTCATCTTCATATTTTGTTACTTTGACTAATCAGTGAACGTATCTATTACTGCATAATGAGAGAAGAGACAAGAGTTATGTATTTAGGTTTTCGTATTATTGGACTTAATTAAATTTAGAAAACTTATTTGAAATCTCACAAATAGCTGCAAGAGCTTTATATATAAGTGGGTTAAGTGCCGTTAACGTTACAGTTTAAATTATTATTTGCTTGGACTTTGTAGTGCTAGTCGCTATAATTTTAATAATAGGTTGTCGTGTCGTCCACACTTAACGCAAGGGCCATTAATGATGTGTAGTTAATCAATGTAAAGGTCCATCTGCCCCGCATATTGTTTTTGTGTCACGAAAAGAGTACAAGAAAAAATACTGTTTTAAATTTTGGTTCAGTTATCTTCCAAACTTCAGTTCACCCTTAATTTAAGAGTTCAGTTTGTAAAATTTTAACTGTAATATTCCTAGTGTAAAAAGTTAATATTTTTAGATGGTC
Organism: Trichoplusia ni; assembly: GCF_003590095.1. Taxonomy (NCBI): domain Eukaryota; kingdom Metazoa; phylum Arthropoda; class Insecta; order Lepidoptera; family Noctuidae; genus Trichoplusia; species Trichoplusia ni. The sequence goes on along the minus strand of NC_039481.1, from coordinate 16,776,795 downwards.
TCTGAAAACAAGTTATAAAAAACTGTGAGTAAATACTATTCAATGATTCATAGCGTATTTTATTAAAGTTTATTTTTTTTATACTGACGACCGAATAAAATATTGTGAAATTGACATTTAACACTACTACCGAGTTTCGTAATTTTTTTCATTTAGATGTTTATTTACAGTTTAATCTAATAAATATACTCGATCAAAACTGCCGATAGAAAAAGTGTGATGTCAATACGACTCGCGACGATGTCGTTAAATATTGTCAAAGTACATTTTAACACGGTAACCGTATGTCACATATTTGATCTGTATTTAATGTTACCAGCACTCGATCATTCCTGTCCAAACACAAAATATCGAGTGCATTCATATCCTTGTATAAAATCAGTGTTGTGGAGCGTTCTGTGGTCGGCGCTGCAGGGGTCCGGCATTCAGCGCCATCCCTTGCTTTAATTCAATAATCGCGTATGAGACAAGCTCGATTCAACCGGTCATCTAAACCCACTAACGACCGTGCGACAGACATCATAGCTGATGATGTTTATCTTGACCACAGAGTATGATACATTCAGAGGTAGACCTCTGAATGTATCATACCCCTCTAGAGAGGGATTAATGAAGGTCCTAAAAAACCAAACCTAGTTCAACATTCGATGTTGGTCATTGTATGAAGAAATGATGTATTTGAAAACAATATTTACTTATCATAATATATAGACAATTCATTAACTCCCTGAAAACAGTAAGGTAATATTTTCGAAACAAGCTTTTTGTTTTGAATATAATTTAGATTTTATCTCTGCCTCTTAACGTCCCCAACTAGTTTTCGTATATAGTTTGTGACAGTCCGGCTGTCAGTTAACTCTGAATAGTTTAGCGTAATGGGGTATTGTTAGAGCGGCTGGCGCCGGCGACTAACGTCTTTCAGTAACATTACTGTAATGTCCTCCCACTCGGCGACGCTCCCCGCTGGCCCGACATCCGTCGATACCAACTGCACGCTCTCCACGATAACAACTTCAACATCATTAAGACACAGCCAACTATGCACAAGTAGGTAGAACCGATTGAATAATGAGGAGAAATTATCGCATCGAATACTTGATATACATCCATGTACAAGCAGAATGCAACTCCCACTTTGAAGTCTATTTGGTTTATATTAGAAGTTGACTTTTATGGGTGAATTTCAACAGGTCCAAAAAAATCTTCATTTCCGTGGATTTTTTATTCTTCAACTTTAGAACAATAAAAAATAGTGTTTTCTCAAGTTTTCGATCAGATATGCAGTTTTGCTTAATATCTAGCAGATAGCTTAAAAAACTAACGAGATATACAAGATTGAAAATTCCGTGCCACGGCGATGAAACATGCATGCACGGCAATGAAACAGGCGTCCATGGCAATGAAATGTTATTATAGTGTACAAGAATATTTAAATGATAAAGTTAATCATTGAAACAAAAATAAATACTATTAATTTATACGCAATAATAATAGAATATAATGTGTAAAAATCCAGTCACACATGATATTATTTTTATAATATAACTATAAATAGATACATTCCTGTCTAGTGGCGAAACAAACATAAGTCACGGAAATGAAACACGTGGCCACGGCAATGAAAGGAAACTGTTTTACAAGGCACGGCGATGATATTTTTTTCATTCCCGTGTTTTTTTTTTCATTGCCATAGCAAATTTTGTCCACGGAATCCACGGAAATGAGAGCACGGCGATGAAAATCAAGGGGTATAATTCAATTTACTAAAAAACTGGTAATAATTCACAGTAATGAACACTTTACAAATAAGCTAAATATAAATGGCATTGTATTGAATGCTCAATCGAGATTAAAAACTTATTGAAATAGAAGTTAGACCTATCCACGGCGATGAAAGAAAAAATGTCCAGTACCAAAAAAATTGAATACTTTTAATTATAGCTCGAAAACGCAGGCACGTACACACGTCGTTCCTTGTCTAGCCTTTCGACGTTACTTATATGCAACGTTTAACGCAAAACGGGAGCGACGCAAAACGTTAGAATATGCAATATTCTCAAATATGTTTAGGACATGGCGATGAAAGGTAGTTCTGGGACAAATGGTTTTTTATTAACCATACGTTGTATTGTGTAAATATTTGAATAAATGTATTCCGAGTCAATACTCTAACTATTCACGAACCAAATAAAACTAAGTTTTAATATAAATAACGATACATTTTTGATCAATGATGACTTTAATACATCAAGGTGAGTCGTGGACAAACACGGCGATGAAAGATTATGTGGTTTAACTTTTTTTTTTGGAAAACCTATTAATTATATTAATAAAATATTTAGTGCTACAGATAGATTTTTATGTCATCTACCTAAAAAAAAATGTTAGAACATTATAACAATGCTTTTTAGTACCGATTTCATCGATGCCACGCAATTTTTGGGTCCGGGAAATTCACCCTTATGGTACCCGTGATGAATAAACATCGTTTTAACATTAAACTGCCTCTAAACAAAGCTAAAGGACATTAATCATTTACAAATATCTCTATGGTATACAATAATTCCATTTGATATGTTAACGATATGGCACCAACAATCTCACATTAAGCCTTTTCATCTGTCAAGTCTTAACAGCCATGGAATTGGGTTGTAATTTACGATTTTATCTCGGCGGGCACCCCGCATAGGGGCAGCGGTCAGCGTGTCCGGCGAAAAAACTTGCACCGGGGTAATAGAGGGATAATGGTCATCGGGTCCGGCCACCACGCCCGTCCTGTTGTGACTTGCCAAAATAGAGTCGTAATAATGAAAGATGGCCCGCGTAAGTTGCGCGTAATTTAGTGCGATCTGGTAACGAGCGCTGGGGGCCGTTTTGTAGCTGTTTGTCCGGTGCGCGCCTCTCTTGTTGTATTAAGTGGTCGGGGGTGATTCAGTTTCACTTTTGTTGGTCACTTTACGTCTGTTTTGTATTTATTACTGACATCGGCTGTAGATAACGTTGTCGCAGTTAATAATAGCTGACCAGCCGATTATTGTGCTATTCAAAGTGGCGCGGGATGATAAATGAGGTACGTATGAGTCGTCAAGGATCGAGGTCGCGTTAAGCCAGCACTCGAGATTGATGCTGGTCGGCCGCTAGTGCCTGACAAATAGTTGGTCCACCGGAGGCATCGCAGGGCGTCTTGCCATAAATAAGGATTACGCTCGTGACCACACAGTCTTGTGGAGTGGACGCAGGACACCCTCTGTGACGGCTGCTGGCGCCGCACAAGACTCATGTCAAACGTCTTTGTCGTCCGCATCGTTTGTTACCACAGCTACTTGAGAAATCCAACAGACATCCAATAAATAGCATCGCCTTACTTTACCAAGACTTTGAGTATTTGACTCCTTGGAGTCGCGAATTTGCGTTACTCCGGCGCCTAAGTCCCAAATTACAAGTTAGAAGTGGGGTATCAAGCAGGGCACGAGATGCGCTAAGCCTCGGCTGTTTTAGGCTCGGCGGCGATGTTTCAATCGTAAGTGCGCCTGCGGCTTAAGGGCTCACCCCCTACTTCGGGATGCGTTGATACGGGCGTCAAATCTTCATTTCATTTATCCTGTTTTCACTGACTTTACAGCCTATTTTGGTTCTTAAAATATAGGAGGTGGTTTTTTATTGAAACAGACAAATATTTTACTGGTAGAGTTATGATTATTGGTTACTTTTTTAGAATTTCGTGCCCGGACTCGAGGCTCGAAAACTCATCAATTTGTTTCTATCGTGTATTCATTAAGTTGATTGTAAATTTACACGCTCGATAACTTTAAATAGACAGAGTTTCGAGAAAGGGCTTAAGTTTGCGATGATAATCTCTTTGATGGCTTAGGGTTAGAGTGATCATTGTCTCACTTACACTAAATAGTTGTATACTTATTCAATGTTTTAGTCTTAGTTTGATTACAAATGAACGCAATACAAGTTTGTAATGACTTTAATTTATTTATATGTAGTAATGTCGAGAGAGCTTAGTAACGGGTATCTTTGTTTAATGTCACCCGTATTACAGTAGATAACAGGGCGCTGTAACGACACATCTTACCTCCGGGACGTGTGCACCCCATTTCATAATTAGGGGTCATAGTGTTATCTCGTGAAATCTCCAATTACATAGATGTGTATGGGCAGCGGGCGGACAAGGTCCAGCCTCCGTGGATTAGCCGATGGCTAGTCTTCTCACGTCGTGCCCGAGCCGGGGTTTCAATTAGTGCGACCCGCCCGGCTCGCTCCGCCAGCCCGCACAAATGACAATATTGGTTTATTATAGCCTCCTATGAATATGTAACATAACTTTGTTATGAGTCAATATCCTAAACCTGTACCTACTAAACAAACGTTACAGATTATTATCTGTCGTCTTTATACGACACGAGTGTACAAAAGTTAACGCCGTAAGTCAGATGGCTCGGCCACCGTTTCGTATGATGTAACGAGTTAAATTAAAGGGTTGTCGGGCCACGTCTACGGACTGCCTACAATCCTACATTTTTTTAACGTTTTAATCACGGATCTACATAATAATGTGGAACGGGACTTCCCGTCCATCCGACAACTTGATTGATGTGCTTTCCTAGATTTATACGCCAAAAAAGTAACACGCTACACGTCCGCAAAGCTTTTACCACACAAATATGGCATCCGTAATACCTTTGTTTTATTTTTAAATACGACCCTTTCATAATTAGCGTAATAAATTATAAAATGATAATAATACGAGGGCCATCTTGTGAAACGCTTTAATACCGCGCGTCGGGGGGCGCCGCCGGCGACCGCATGTCAATCACTCTCCCGAATGTAGAACAATTCTTATTTCGAAAAAGAATAAAAAATGAGTATCACTTTTATTTTGTTTCCTGCTCTTTCGAGGGTGATAGTGGTAGGTGAGAGAGAGACGACGTATGAAATCGGTCTTGTGGTAACATCTGTGCTTTATAATAGACGCTTACGTAGGCTTCTTTTCGGGGATCGGTGCGAGCCCGGTGGGATCGCTTTAACATGATTGATCTGTTTATTTTACATTTTAAAGGAGCATTTTTACGGTTGCTTGTCAACTTAATAACAAAGTGTTTTATTTCGAGATACGTTAAGTTCAGTTTTATTGATAGGTTTCTTTTAACATTTTTCATTATTATTTATTCCTTACGACATTTTTATGTACGAGATATTTCAACTTAATTTTTTGTCTATTCGGCAATCGTTTTGGAATTGGCATGTTGAGGGATTGTGTTATGATGAATCATGATGACTTAGAAAGGACTATGTTGGATAAGCGCCACTGCTTAAAGTTTCTATAAATAGTTGTTTTGGTGAGAGGTTGTTTTCTGAGTGGAAGCGGCAGGCTTTGTAGACCGCTACTGTGTAGGGATAGTTAACATTTTAACAGTGTAAGTGGTAGCGAGCGATTGTGGGCAGGGCCCTTAACGTCGCCGTCGGCGTCGGGCACCGCTATCACACCAGACCGACAGGTGCCGATTTACTTACGTTTCGAGAACAACCAATGACTTCATTAAAGTGCTCCACGTAACTTTTAATGACTCGAATATGTAAGCTTAAGTAATTGTGCCGACGTTTTAATTTAAATGTAGGGAAAGTAGGTGACTGTTGTTTTAAGTGGTGGATGTTTTTTTTAATTGAGAGTAATAGTAAATAGTAGCTTCAATGCAATTAAGTTTGAAGGTACGGCGGTAAAGAGCTTTAATTAATTATAACTATTGCATTACAACATCAATTATACACATGATTCGGAACTTAATATCTTCTGTTATTTGTCAATTTTCATAAAAATATGTCATGTCGGTCAACCTACTAAACTTTGTCACCAACATAAAAAACCTTGTCGAAACCTTTATATCTATAACTTTATCTGAATATAAGCTTAGATTAACACAATAACTTCAAAGTGTTGACACAATTAATAAACTTCAAACAAACTAATATTTAGAATAAGTAGTTAAAGACTTGGTTGTGATGTGCAGCTCGTTAAAAGGTAAAAAAAAAAACGTTGGTCCGGGGCAGACGAGTAGCCGAGTGCTCTTATCGGAAGCAATTACACGTTGTTCACTTTATTAATTTCCATAACTACCCTCGAGACATCAAAGCGAGCCGCGATCGCGTGCGCCGCCCTCGCCGCGTGGCGCAAGTCTGGAGCGCTTGGTATATGTGTGTCCGGGTACAAATAAGCCATCGTAGAAACCCTTTTTATGATAAATTATTTGGATTCTGTTTGTAGGTGGTTGTGGTGTGGTGTTTGTGGTCATTTTTGTAAGCTACTCTATTCTGTTATATCACGAAAAGTAAACGACCACAGTGTCATTTTTTGCTTTACCCTTTTACCGCCCGTAGCTTGCGCCAGCGCCTGTGCTACTGTTTACCGCGCTGAAACCCTTGAAGACGTTTTAACAGCGCTGTCGGCCTGGCACATACACTCTTTGATGTTTAGCGACATTTCAAGTATTCCACTCTTCAAAACATACTTTATCCTTTGAAAATTTGTATTACAGAGATAAGTAGACACTAATACTTCGGAAAAAACAAACCACATTTCTTTTACGCTAAACCCAATATGTAAAGTAGCTAAAATAAAAGACAGTCGAATCACTGGATACAATAAATCAGTATTCCAAAACAAACAAAATTTACATGCATCGCGAGAGGTGAACAGTGGAACAGAGGAGAGACTTATCTCGCTAAAACGATTCCCACATAAATAAAGCTCATCGGATATGAAACCGTATTTACATAAGAAAAATATAAAGAGGCCTAAACGATAGGTCCATAAGGGCGTCGTATCGGGCGGGCCGGCGCCGCTCAGGACTCCGCTCACGTCCGCGGGGAGCGCTGCGCCTTTAATAACAATACGAAATATCAGTTCGTTCCTCCGATCGCAAATCTACGTCAATAACATATCCAATAGTAGCGCTCAATTCATTTCGACATAATCTAATATAGCGGGGCACGTTTCCCGCCTAAATCTCCCGCCACATGTCGCCAAGATGGCCGACTGGGCGAAACGCGAATCTAAACAAAAAGGAGATCACGAATCGGTAATATCTTTCGAGTCCATAAAGTTAAACGTTTATTTGCAGCGATATTTTGTCCTTTTGCAGATATTGCTTTACTATGTAACCACTGGACGTGGGTCTGTGCCTGTTAATATTTGAGGAAAAACCTCCTGAAAAAGTTGGACATCCTCAGTACAGCCTTGGTATTCGTTTGATACATGAATAAACAAATACAGTCAGAATTGCAAGAGATTTCTAAGTAATTTCAGCAAAATTACAGTCAATTTTCTTGAAAGAGTTATTTTGCAACTGAATGAGTTTAGCTAATTGCACCACTTTGTAGCAGTTAACAGAAATCAAGAATTACGATAAATGACTGAATCAAAGTAATTTATTTCCAAGTAAATGGGGTCTACGTAAAAAGAATGAACAGTGACAATGTTTAAAGTAGGATATCTAACTACTTCGTACAACGTAGGCGGTAAAATTGGCAGGGCAATTAGTTACGTTTAGGTCCTTATCTCTAAAATGTGTAGTGAAAATATTCCTCTTTAGTAATTTTGTATCCTTGCATAGACGAGTGGTCATCACGCCACCCACCATTGTGTATCCTGGGCCCCGATTCTGCTCTTTTACGATGGCCGATGAATGAATGGCAAGTGGATTAAATTTGAAATTATTCCTATTCTCTAACATCCCTAAGCATTTTGCCACTACAATACTTGGAAGTTAATTATATTGACCTCGAGTATACCGTCCCGCACTGAGTTTCCAATTATTGTGTAGAAAAATGTTTAGGAGAACACGAAAATTGACATTTTAAGTCAAATTTCATTCATTCATCGGCCGTTGTAAATAGCAGAATTAGGGCCCTGTTCATTCCCAGCTTGGGAAAAATATTTGTGTTTTCTTCTCATATTTGAGAAACAATAGTCTGAGATTCCAAATAACTTACTGACAGACGGTTCAAGTCACTAAGTCATGTAAAGCGCATGTTTTAATGGCAATTTTTTTATTTTGGAAAATTTTTACTCACATATTTGTCGTACAAAATTAAAATAATTTAAACAATGCACGCATAGGCTTCATAGCTACTAACTTAACAGTAAACCTAACATGAAAATTGTATGTTACCCATAACGTCTTAATACCTTATAACAACTTTCAAAACGTAACACATATTCTTAAAAAGTAGAGGTCTAATTCTCTGGAAGTAAATGTATGCATTAAGTGTAATTCCCCGACAGTGAGTACAAACAATCGGACAAAATAGCTGCAATTATGTTCGCCTTTCTAATGTATTGATTGGTCAATCAGTACGACAATAGATGGAAGCACTGCTTTGTCTGCGGGCCGCCTTGGTCGGGACGTGTCTCCCGAATTGTTTTGTAGAATAGACATGACGTTTTTCTATTTTGATGCCTATATCTCTGTTACAATATGGACAGGGTTATGCTCTACAAATTAATTTAGGTAAAATCTCTAATTTGTTGGAGCTCTGAAAAGATGAGGCATGTTAAGTATAATATTATATTCTTGATATCTTGAATTTTAATATAGGTTAATATAGGTAATATCTTAATTATTCGATTTATGGTTAATAGATTTACAGCATTTTAAGGAAAATATTTGGCGAATGTCAGGCTGTTTAGCACCACGGTTCATGAGATACAGCCGGATGACTGACGCACGAAAGCATTTACGTTAATAGGTTTCCGTTTTTACCCTTTGGGTTGGAGAATCCTTAAAAATAATAAAAACTCTTTCATTATTGTAGTAGGTACAAATAGAAGGTACATATGTACTTCGTACCATAAGTTTGCGGTTGATCTTTGCCTGTAATCGCGGTGCACGATTGCCCTGTCATAGCGGGAGAGTACGCGGTGATTTGAGGAATTGTTTACCAGACTCCTGGAGTAAATTCCTCTGCAATACACATTTTCTATTTGTTTTGATAAAATAAATAACATCTACTTGGTATAAAAATAACGATTTTGTGAGGCTTAAATGTTGACCACATGAAATATTTACTGAAAATCAGTCAGGATGGCTTCAACTAGACCCTAAAACTGATTTAATCCCAAAATTGTTAAAGAAACTCACAAGATAGTGATTTACACTTACTAAATCCAATTTCCATAGAAGTTCGTTGAACATTGCGATGGCGTCTATAATATGGAAATTTAAAATTCAACGTAAATGTCAGCGTTTAGTATGTACTTTCAAAGTTACAAAATTTTCTTACCATAACTTACTACCCACCTACTTTAAAGTCTCACTTATTGTGGTACCCCATAATTGAGGGGACCGAAGAGATAATGTAGTAAATATTGTGGTAATCTTTGTAGGGGGAGCCTAAGTAAATAATCACAGTTGGTAAGCTTTGTTTAGCAAACATATTGCAGAATTGGATGCTTTTTTTAGTACCTACGGCGACGATTATTTGATACCTGACTCTAACTGACAAAAATACAACTAAATAACAGAAATGGATAGTTGAGGAATTAGGGGGGTATTTTTCATGATAAATTGATAAAATTTATAGGTCCGAAAATTGACGTTCCTTTTCTTACATTAGTGTTTATAAATACTGTCAATTTATAATCAAAAGATTCGAAAACATGTGAATTTCCACCTTATCAGTTGCAATATCCCCCGAATCGTGGTATACCTGCTAAGCCTGATATATTAAGTTTAGAATTATTTTGTAAGTAGGGAAACAGTATGCACTTCAATTGTAGGATGGAGAAATTCTTGCCTTGCGTTCCAACTAGTGACCTGCAATTTCTTTCTTTTCTCCGCCATCCAGCGTTACGTACAGAACAAACTAGTTTGCGCTACTCTGCAGTGCGGTGAGCGTTTTCTATTAAGACCATGATCTGTCACGAACTGCCATATCCCGGGGCTGAGTGATGCCGGCGTCGGCGAGATGTAAGGGTCGTCGGTCACGTGCGGCGATTGCTATTGATTTCCATTTAATTCGGCGCGTGCTTCCAGCGGCCTGCCTACCGGAGCCGCGGCCATCAACGACAAATTGCTGCTGTACCTCTGCAGCCTTCATTTCAACTGATTGAAGGTTCAGGCATTTCGATAGATGCTTTGTTTTCTTATGTCGGTACGTGGACGTCGAGTGGCTTTTGTTTTAAGGGTTTTGATTAGAGATGTCGAGATACGGGTATTTGTTTGGGAGAAAATCCTGATGAGAACCATTCATCAATCAGATGCAAGAAATCGTATCACGTAAAATTCTAAATGAGGATATTTACCGGTAGGTATGTTAACAATTGCTCCATGATGATTTCAAAATATGAATGTAAAAGTAATTTCGGTAGTTAGAAGTCATTGTATAAAATGCTCCAATGATTATTCTCGATGAAATGATCTGTCCTCGGTGGCCGAGACAATAGCGCGCGTGACTCCATCTGCAGCGCGCACTACCGCCGACGTCCACGTCTCTGATTGCATAGAATTTCCTATAGACAATGCTATTCTATAAGATAACCTAAACATTGATTGCCAACGTACTTTCCAGCTACTCAGAAAATTGTACAAGAACAATTTAAAACCTTTGTAAGCAATTTAAAAAGTTCTCAAAATGTAAACCTTTATTTGATCAATTACATTTTAATACCCTTTTTTTGGGAAGAAAATTGTTTTTTTATTGAGCCCAGTAAATTTCGAGACGGCTTACGCCGCCTAAAAATTAATTGATCGGATCTCGTTTCTCAGAGGAAACAGCGCGGAAGAGTTTTAATTAGCGAGAAAAAAAAGCACCACAAAACTTCCGACGTAAAAAACTGGGAGACAAGGGTGGGCGTAGCGAGGAATAAAAATCTCCCGCTCGTAATGCGGGCAACATTTGTGTGAGGAAGACGCTCAGTAATGGAAGACAAATTTCAATATAATTTGCAATACATAAGCGTGTTACTTTAATAGCCCAGAACCACCCTTCAAATTAAACGAGGCTTAAGTTTTATTTTATTTTTTCCTCTTCGGTTTGATCGTGTTGTGGGCGCGTAAGCAAGCTGTACAGTACGGGCCACGGGGAGAGTCGCGCGACGCACAGGCCGCCCCGAGAAAAAAATATAATCCGACCAAATTAATTGCTCCTACAGGCAATAGTGGCGCGGCCGCGATGCCGCCAAATCAAATTAAGGACGCGCTATAAAAACCAAATTAGTGCCCGCTTTAACCGTGAGGGGGTATTTAGTTACAAGACGTTAGTTCAAATCCTGCCATTTTCATTAACAATAAATATCCCCTTGCAGCCGCACAGAATCCTTATTGTTTTACTTTTTACACCCTTGTGTCCCGAGCGGGATATAGCGCGCGGACGACGCCGACGTCTTGTACTGAGGCCGGCTAATTTGTTCTTTTTGTTTACTTACCGGGCGAAGGTAATAAAAATTTGTGTTGCGCGAATTGTATGGACTTTAAATTTTATATAGCCGCCGGTGCCGGCCGAGTTTTGCATTTAATTGGGAAAAATTTAGGGTCGGCGAAGCGCTTCTGTGCGGATTCTTAAACTAATTGGATGGCCGTTACAACTTTTTTGTCTTAAACTTTTACGCAATTGAAGTAGGGGTGAAAAGGGACATTAGAAAAAAACTCTAATACCTTAAATGTTACGTAGCACTTCTCGGGACACGATGGCCCGAATTCGTATGATTGCATTGGACCGTTATTTGGGTTCTGAATTTAATTCACGTGTAGTTTATTAAGGGGTTGAAATTGTGTTTTTTGAGATCGGTCGAGGCTTAATTACAGGCAATGCAGTAAATTAGAGGGCGGTAGTGATCTAAAACAATAAGCTAGCCCCGTCATTAGCGGCACGCCGCCACAGATCGCTGCACCTCCCTAATGTGACGACATTTATTCCCTTCATATTTAATATCGTATTCATTATCTGTGATACCTGTAACCTGGTATTATGATCACAAGATTAGTGAAGGTACCTTTCACAAAATATGAAATTTAGATTATGTCACATTAAATGTGAATGACCAAGGAAGAAAATGAACAAATTTATGTGGAATAAGCAATGATAAATGTAGGGATAGATTTAAATACAATCCATTTTGTTAGCTGCTAGAATCAATAAGAATACGTACAATGGTATCAGATCACTGAAAAGTAATCTACCTTGTAATGTACCTGTTCTATAATGTCAAAAAAAAAAACATTCATATTGCAGTTTATTGTAAGAAAACCCCAAATTTTCATAATTGTGTAAGAACACTTGAAGTAAACGTTACTCTAGCGTTTCAGAGATTAACATCAATGTTTCAGCTTTTTTTTAAACTGACGTTCCAAATGACCCATTACTTCATTACTCTTCAATGAGTCGAAAAAAATATTTTCCCGTAATAAAACTGCAGTTATATTCAGGTAACGTGTCTTCTCAAACTATCCATTATTTTTTTTCCTAACATATAAGCTTATTAATTAGTAAGTGATTTAAAAAGGCACTTGTTAATTAAAACCAAGGCATCGCATCAATCCATGCTTTCAAGCTTGTTGTGAATTATGTGCGGAACTAATTACCAGCGAGATAGATGCGAGTAGGAAATTAAAATTCGGTATTAATTTTATTAGTTAAACAAATTACTGTAGCGGCGAAACATTAATGTCAAAATAAATGTAGTAATAAATGTAGTAGGAGGGTGCAAATTGTGGTACAATTGATGGCCTGCCATTTAACCAGTGTGGTAAGTTATAGGTTAATTATAAAAAAAAACTGATACATCTTTCCTTTACACTAATTTCCACAGCTATTCAAGTCGTAGCATGATCGTGTAGACTTATTTTCAGGTCGATCTTACGTCACTACATTTCGGCGTAGCGGCCTCTACGAGATCTACGAAACATTGGCCGGGAAATGCTTTGACAAAAAACCTGCAATCAATATAATACATAAATACCCATCATTAGCTTGATTAAAATCTTTTTCTGTATTTCATATTAAAACCGATACAAAAATACCCCAAATTACACGATCAATGTAATGTATGAAAACATAATAATCGGTGTGTTGTAGTATAAACACATTGTTTGGTGTTCGCTGTTATTATAGGGCTGAAAAGCCGACATACGAATATCGTAATTATATTATTAAAATTACCACGACGATTGCAGGAAACATGTTATTTAACGTTGAACCGATAAGATCTTATCGTCCGTGATCCTAATACCCGATGTGTGGATATTATCGTGCTACCTGACGAAATCGTCCGGATATTCTGTGGATATTCGACACACCCGCTGTTACAAATTTATGTACAGGTTGTTGTTTTTGCTCACTGTGGAAATGTGATCTGGATTTCAGGATACATGAAAACTTTCTACGATAAGGCGGCGGTGTTTTGTGTCAATTAACATTTGTTATGGGAAGTTAATAGGTGGTTTTAAGTTACTTCTATCGCCGTAGAATTCCTATGCTCGTCCTTTAAACACGTTGTCATAATATGCACTGCAGCTAACCGTCCACATCTTAATGATTTCAACTTGCACACATTGTGTCGTTTATTATATATTTGATGATCGATAACAATAATTTAATTCGATTATGTTTTACGTGTTTAAATGTAAAATTGTTAATGAAGCAACATAAGATACCAAGCTGGCATTTCCTTTCTACGTAAAAATCAATTACATTCACTAAAATGTTCTTGTCTGAATCCGCTAGGATAAAACCTCACTTAATTAATTACTGGCCAGTTGATTTGTATACAATAAGAAATGGTTAAGATTGGACATGCTGTATATACCGTTATTACGAGACAATGCGGTCTGTTTGTCTATCACGATAATCTGTGGACTGCTCATTTCAATTCCGTGTTGTGTAAACGCCCTAATGGACTCTGGTAATGTGACACGCTTGACGATTTTACTTACAAATTGTTGTACGAAACTCTATTACAATCTAATGACAGTCACCGTCTAATTGCAAGGTTATTATGTTTTGTTGTGCACGCGGCTTAATGATAGCGCTGTGTAATTATTGAGCGAGGTGAAACCCTGAAGATGTGTCGAATTGAATCGTCGGGCCCGTAATGACGGGGCGCGGGCGTACTGCCGGATGCCGCCGTATTCACCAATGCCCGCATAAGATTAATTTTTAATTGTGTCTACCCCCGGGCTACGTTTAAACTCGATACACATTCTTTATATACGTAAATTGCAGTATATCTTGTATATTTAATAAGTATCTGTGTGACTGATATTTATTTGCAACTGTGTATCCTCGTAACATATAATTAGTGACGAATATAAACTCTTCTGGATCATTTATTTCAAATAATAAATCACATTGATTGATATATTTAATAACTTTGTTGAACGTTTATTTCAAAGGGTGTTATTATTTTAATATTATTTTATGTCGTCTAAAACCTCTCAGCTAATATTAACATTATGGTATGTTAACATTATAACTGCTTGTTCATTATAATGTGTTTAATAGGCCCGACTATATAAGAGAAACCTAGAGAACCCACACTATAAAAATTGCAAAACCTATCTTTAAGTAAAATTCCGATTGAAAAATAGAGAAACAAAAGTAAACCGTATTATTTACGTATTTTTATTATGAAGCGCCATCATTAACCGCGCATAAGTGGAACAAAAAGTCGATACGGGCCTGTCACGACTGTCATCAAACTCACCGCCATGAAATATGGAAACGCACGTAATTTAACGTATCGCACCGATCTCGCGACATCTAGAGCGTCGAATAGACTCCGTGAATAATTCACCAGACAATAGACTGTCAACTCTTTTATTCTATTATTTCGGTATCGTCGTGTTCGCCGTCACGAGAAAGTGGCATTTGGCCGGTAATGTTTGCGTAAGCTTTGTGAAAGCGTAATGACTAGCGAAAATAATAGCTGTGCTATGTACACGCCATGTTTAGAGAGCTTACCGAAAATTGTGACAATTGGTCGTAAATTACAAATTGTATGACAAACACAAATTGGAAAACACGGATGTTATTTAAAATAACATTTCTGTTTTATTTAAAACCGTTTTCTAGCTTCCCCATTATATATGACAACCTTTTCCTCAAGCAAGTACAATCTTATTTATTTTCTGTCTTTTAAAAATTGTCGGGTAACTAAAGTGGAACTGAAGAATCAAGTTTTCGTTTTGCATTTTCGTAAATGTAGAGCGATACCTGTAAACCCACCGAAGCGGCTTTGTTTGTCGCTTGGTGCGGTGTAAACCCGGGTGACCTCTTATTTTTGCCGCGTCGTCCTGAGACGGACCCGGATTGATTTACGGGAGCAAGTGAGTCGCCCCAACGCCCGACCCCGGCTTACTCCTAACTAAGCTTTATTCCGGGATTACGCAAAACACACGCCACCAATCGCAGTGACGTGTGCCGAATTGAGAACAGCTCGCCTCTGCTCCGGGTTTTAATACTCTTCAAGGGTTAAACGCATTTCTCAAAAGTATGTCGTTCTTGTGAGTTATCTATACTCAAAACATAGCAACTTTATCGGTGACAGGTAGTAAAGTTAATGAAATTCAAGCAGTAACTTATTTAATGACTCTGTTTTATTTCCTACGCATAGCTTCATTTTAACAGCAAAAAATGAATATTAATGAAGGCTGAGATAAACCCATTATGGAGTAATTCAGGCCACTTTCGAAAATACCATCGATTGGTCAGATCAGGCGAAACTTTAATAAATCCCGGTTTTCTGTTTAAGTTATTACACCTATTAAACGCAAAGTAAGAAGACACGTTCCGCCATTAAAGCAGTCTCAAGCAGCGGGCCGGCTGAAGCGCGGGATATTATCGCGCCGCTTGTTGCCCGCGTAAAATAATAATGGCCGAACTTCCGGTGCCGGCGGCGCGGAAAACTTAAGCGAAAAAGGCGGGAAACGCCCCCGGCCGTCGCCGCTAACTTTGTTAACCGCTCCGATGTGACGTCACTTAATTTATTAACACATCCCTACCTCCGCCGAGAGGTAATTCTTGGTTTTTACGACACTTTTCCACTTCTCACTCAACGTGCTACAATCTCGTAGAGCCGCGACGCCGCCACCGCGTCGTAGCCGAATAGTTTGGTGACATTAACGTTAGCAAACTTGTTACATTCCTTAGTGTTAAGGTTTATATAGGTTTAGTCTTTATTTACGGCTCTTGCAGGTAATAGTCACGTCTTAGAGAGCTGTTCTTGTGACTAAAGTATCACAGTCTAGAAACGAAAATGAAATGTAGATCTTTCTCGTTCTTTGAACAAAACAGGAACGAATTAAAATATAGTTTTTGCAAACTAATAAGATATAAAACAAAATATAATTTCCTAAAACGGCGTATTTATATAAATACTTTATTTCCAAACAAAGGACTCGTCCTCAGTTGTAAGTCGTCGTCAACCTAAGATTTAAAATAGAATTACACTCCGATAATTTACACTCAAATATTATTGACCCAACGATAGTCATCATCTCATCATCACAATACCTTCATTTCATTAGTTTAGTACTTCATTTAAACTCAAAATAGTAAGAAAAACCACAAAATTACAAAGCAAGTTATATTATAACATATTATGTTAAATGCAATTTGAGCTTTAATACATTTATTAACACGTTCTCAAAAATATCTATAGCTATATATAATTATGACAAAAATAAAACTAAAACCAATATGTTTAGATAAATTTATATCGTAACGGTCAAGTGGCTAATATCATTGTTGAATTAATATGTCGGTGTCTTTGATTTCGTTATAATGTTTTCGTAAAACTATTAAGAGACAGGGCAATAAAATTTGCAATAATTTTAATATTTTTATTATATTAAATATAAATAAAAGGTTAGTGACATTCAAATAACATATAAAGAGTATGTTTTAAATTTAAAAAGAGCTTTGTATTTTAGTAGTTGGCAGACCACAAACGTCGAGTCCATCGATAACGACAAGCGAAACTTAAAAACAGCGTTTCGGTAAAAACATAGCCGACGGAAAATCAATAATCGAAACCGCACAGAGAGCATTCGAATAAATACACACCGACTATCCAATAAAACACGTGAATCGTTTACAATTAAAGCTTTAAATCGGCAATAGGTGTTGCCATAAATCGGACGAGAAAACAATCAGCGAGGCAGCGTCGCTCGCAATTAGCGCTGCGCGGCTCGATAAATTTGCATTAATGCTTTCGAAAAATCCGAGCGGCAATAATTTTCACGTGCCATGTGTTGTATAGTGCGCGTATGGGCGACGCTCCTGCCTACTTTTTCATTGCGGCCGGTGCCAAACGTAGCAACCTTTTTTCAGCGAACAGATTTACTCCGTTCACCTGTAGGTAGTTTCCGATACGTCCGTCCCCGTGTTACTCGTGTTATGTCGAGTTTGGTAGTTTTGTAAAAATAGGCGTTTGACTTGCTTCTAAGTAATTTCAAAAGACTTTATTTTTAAATCTAATGGACGATGACAGTTTTCCTGATGAACCCGAAAGTCTTATCGATCAATTCTTAGTGTAAGTCGCTCGTCTTGGTTTTGCTTTCAAACTCTATGCATTATGGTACTTACTGCATTAAATTCGATGTTTGTCCTATAAATACGTAAGTATGCCTCATTAACTGTACGCCTAGACGGGGGTCGGAGCCAATTAGTATCTCCAAAGGTTATTCCTAACAGGCAGGTACCGCGACCCGCGAGGCGTCGGGCTTTCGGACGGACATATTTCCACGTTGGCAATTCACGCGTATCCGCGCTTGATTTACGCAACGCCCCCCGCCTCGCTGCACTTTACACTTTTGCAGCTCCGCGCGCACCAACGCCTATTAATTGATATTCGCCGCGACACACTCCACACATTTTATACACATTTTTCGATAAACAATTTTAGACGTAAACATTTTTTGTCAACATTCCCAAATCGTTTAGTATAAAAACAACGATCAAGTTTGCCACATTCGGCTGCTCTTTGAACACAATTCCATTTTCTGTTTATGTTTCCAGAGATCCTACTACGGATATAAGTGCTAATCAAAATGAGACATTATTAAAAACAGTTTTTTTACTGTTCTTTTTAATCAGCCGAAACTATTGGATTTGGCTAAATGGTGTTCGAGCGCGCGTAGGCGGCGAAATCAATTTAGCATGCTAATAAGCGAGTCCCCTGGCGAGATAATGAGTCTTATAAGTCTCGGGCGCCCACCGCTCCGCGTGCACATCACGCGTGAAGATAACCGGTTTGTTAATAACCATCACCTACAATAAATACTCTATGAATTTAACGCGAATCTCACGGTTTACATAAAGCAGGCGATTTGTACGACTAGTGTTGTACTTTATGTGTTTTTAATAGTGTATTTATTTAAAGTGGGACTTTTTATAGATTAGTTTCTATTTAATGGTGAATGGTAAGCGGAGTGTCGCAGGAGCGTGGCTGTCACGCTGGGCGTTATGTCCGATATCTCTCTATGTTTACGTCTTACGTTCCCTAACTCTATGTGGGCTGTTAGCCATGAAAAAACAATTGCGTCCGATTGAATTGTTCGGCTGTTTTATACTAGAAAACGATGATACGGTAAGTTTCGTTTCGACAGTAACGCCCACCATAGCATTTTACTGTGAACGTATTCAACGCTGTCAAAATGTAAATACTTACATGTGTATTTCAAGGTACACTCTATTTGAATATGAGATTAATTTGTTGACTAAATTATCGTCTTTTATTGAGCTATGTTGCTGCGCACCCAACGTGTTGTATTCCATATCATCGTAAAAACGTTGCGTCCGGTGCAATGCCTGAATTTATTCATTTGTCTGTTATTTATTGAATATTTATAGTGTACAATAAACTCCAATAACAACTGGGCACAGCGCATCCAAAACGTAGAGTACTAAAAACATTTTTCAAATTTTGTGTAGACGTTAACAGCGATATTAAATAACATCTCTATTCACAATAAAATGTGTCATAAAATGTTTGGGTTGGATAGACAGGACGGATGAGCGCCGGAAGACTCGCGCCGCGGGGGTAAGCAGGCCTGCTTAATATATGAAAATATTCAATTTTATAACATTCATACCGATAACATCTTCCTGTCGATTTGATATTTTCGGCGGTAAGGTAATATTATCCGCTGGTCAGTGAATGGAGGCCGGAGCCACGCTGCGCGCGCGCCTGCCAACATCGTAACTTAACACTTAATCATTTACAGGGACACTTTATAGCGGGCTGGCCGGGCGCGAGGAACTCGCTCACTCACAGTTTACTGACGACGGCAGCCTGCCTAGTGCCCACTAACGTCATGCTTTGTATATTACTTCTCATTTGAATATAATGACCTATCCATAAAACTCTACTGTTTCATTTAACTTACGTATTATAAACATTTATCTTGTTTGAGCATTCTTACATCATGTTTGAAATTGATTACTGGAAAACCAGGTAATTATTTATGAATAGGCATATTCTTATTAGCTTTCAATATATTATGTCCTTATTAAGACACAATTAGCGTGTTGCATTTTTTACGTAGGGTCCTTAAGTTTTAAGGAATATAATAAGAACAATTTTCTTATGGTTAAGTGTGATTTAAATGGGATAACATATATGATACTGCAATGGATTATTGGTCGATGTCTCGAAAAATCGCTTGATGATTTTCTTTATGAAATGCAAAATACATTTATGAGTCAACAACTCTATTTTTAAACAAACTCTTCCTCATTAAGGAATTTAATCCTTGTGTTGCAGGATTTCAGAAATATTCAAGCCAAGAACACACAGACTCAGGACAAGCATACCCGGTTCACATAAACCTACGCTGGGATCGAACCCGCGACACATCCGCGCTATCCATGATATGTCAAGACTCAATAAATCAAACATGATTTACAAACACAAGTTTACACGTCATACTATCAGTTTAGCCATCGATTGTATTATACATTATCACGTCGAACAACGTGACAAGCAGAACAGGCTATTAAAACATTGGTACATAAATGGGCAGAAGCCAGGTCTGTGTCATAAGTCAGTGCTTGAGGTGGACAATAAATTAGCGGTGGTTGTTCCGCGGCCGGGATCCGCGCGTGGGCGACGGTAGCACACTCCAGCTCACGGTATCAAGTTACTCTTGCACTACCTATAAATATTTAAATACCATTTATTTACACAATAATCATAGTCTTTAGTCCTTTAGTAGGGATGAACATGAAGTTCCTTATTGTTATTACCTTTTTGGAATATGGATACAGAAGAGTGAGCTTGTGTGATTTGGGTCGTTCTGATCGAATCGATTTAAAGAGGAATGACGAGCGATATCATAGGTGCTCCAAATAATTTTTCCTTTTGATTCTGCCGTTGAAATTTCTTAAAGTAAGGTAGTTAATTAGTATTTTCCAAATATACTATTACCTACCTAGATGTAGAGATGTTTATTTCCAGGAATAAAACGGTATACATATGAATAAAACTATGTCTGAAGAGTTACAAATTACTTTTGGTACCTAGGATATTTAAGTATATTAGGTGGGTATTAAATATACACTCTACATTTAATGTAACTCTACATTTTCATATTCGCATTTGTGTACTCCACCAAGATAAAATCTTGGAACTAACTTCGGTGGTAGTCAGTCAACATATTCCTTTTCAGGAAATTGTTTTCCGCGAGGTCTATTTTAATTTAATCAGAATTCCAAGGCAATTTCACAATAATACTAATATGAATACAAGAACAACGGTCGACGAATCGAAGAACGATAATTTGAAATCTTAAAACTTGAACCTTCGTTCAAAGCTTCGTAATTAAACCAATAAACAAATAATTATACAGTTTACAGGTAAGGCATTTGCTTCCAAAGTATCTATGATATAAACAAATTTATTGCAATAATATAATAGATAAAGCACCATCATCAGCCATCATTCGTTTTGTCCTGTTATAAATAGGATTTACTACATCCATTACATTTTTATTCGAACTGCTAAAATATAAATATTTCTCGTAAGTGCAGTGGAAATGAACAGAGTGAGTCAGTGTGATGCTAAAGCCTGCACACAATAACAAACAAACCCTCACGCCAAGTTATGAGTGCGAACACAAAAACATCGTTAGTCAACGGAGTGCTACCTACCACACCAGCCCATAACACAGTTCATTATTTATATTAACAGTTTAGCAGTCAGTGGCCAGCTCTCTCGATCCCGACTTATAGCCGCGTGAATATGCGTGGGCATTATTTGTACCCTTGTTAAGCGCTGAGGATATTATAAAAATGATTCCTTTATCCGCGCTGTGACACTCGCTGGAAATTGGTCGTTTAATTTATGATCATCATAAAAAAGGATTCGAACCCGTGCAGGTTGGAATTTCATTCATAAGAACGCAGAGGCGTTTGGGTCTTTATGGATGGATGTTTTCATTAATTTAACGCGGATCCGGCGATGCCACCGAGGTGTCGGGTGTCGTGTGACACTCACACCAGATCCTCAGATAGCGAGGCTCGTGCTGCGACTACCGTTCATTCTGCTGCTACATGTGTCACCGCTCCCAACTCACGGTGACGTCAGCGATACTAAAATGTAAAGAACATGAAACAAAATAAGCGCAGCTATACGCGAAGCCTCGATTGCGTATAATTTTCCGATATTCACCGATACATATTAAATACGAAGAAGTGCAACTCATGGTCAAGTCGTGTTATGGTTATTTACATATTAAATCATACATTCCTTGAGAGTCGGCTACGTGACTTAATTTATTGCCGCGATCAATGTGAAATAATTCTTAGACATTACAGAAGATCCGTCATTAGTCATTATGAGCGGTGGTTGATACCGCAGGGGAGAGCGCCAGCCGCCACCGCCGCGCGAGCCTGCCGGTAGAGCGGCGAGATGCGCGCGCGCACATCATCAGATAAGCGACAATAACTCGATACGCGTTCCAAATAAGCTCGGGAGCGCATTAGTTACCTCGGTGAGCGACACCGACAGTTCGCCTAATCCACTCAAAACATTCGGAGACATTTGTCGGCTCGCGGCAGGGATCGGGTGATCGATAGCGCGACTCGCCACAAAACGATAGATAAAAGCCGATAAGTCAGAAGAAATATGACGCGAACAAAATCGGGAGATGTACGTAATAAGATAAAAGTCAAACAATGATTCGACCGCGGATTCGCCGCGGCATAATTTATGTGACAACGCGTGATGGACGAGCGGCGACTTTCGGTAAACTATTTACATACGGCGGCGGCCGCGCTGTCGGATTGGGTTCTGCTTGTGACAGAGGGTGGGGCTTAGTACCGAAAACAAATGTCACTGTTATTTATTAGGTTACGCTACTATTAAGCCTAAGACGGGAATTAAGGTTTAGGGATAACCATAAAACTATTCGGTAGCTAGGGTCGCGGCTTCGGCGCTAAACCTTTGCGGAAAATTTTGTAAAGGCATCGCTGCTTTGATTTGACATGAGAGGTATAATAAGATTACAATTTAAACTTTCATATATTTTAAGTTGCACAATCTGGCAAGTTTACGAGGATCTGTTCAAGTTACTCGTAACTTAAACTAGGTTAAGTTGGTGAAGTGACTCCTAGACGTCTTGGCACGCGGCGTGTTCGCAGCGGGTCCCGTGGCGATCGCTCTAATTGAATCAAAAGCCCGCGGTCTCGCGCCCCGACGCTCGCCAATTCCCTTAGCACGTCGACTTAGATTACTTCCGTCTGAAAGCAGGTAGTTGCAATCATAATATACCTATATGGATGGTTATATGCACGAGGGGGTTCAAATAACCTGTGAATTATGTATGCAGAGTTCGTTTATAGTTATCTTTTTGAATATTGGGATTGCTAAATCGTTTTTATCTTAACATTCTTAAGCTATATGTCAGTTAAAAACTAATCAATAGCTTAAATATAGCGACGACTCTGTCTTAAGATAGAGTCGCTATTAAAAATACAATTCTCAAAATTGCACCAATAAGGACGGCCTGAAATAAATGTACTCTATATTTAAGTCAGTTTCATACTTGATTGCAGTCCTTCTGAAAGTCATAGATTTAATCGAGTCCACCTTACGTCCTTACTGCACATTGACTGAGAGTTCTGTTTGGTAGCTGTGTCTGTCGGCGTGTCGGGACGCAAATTGAGTTGATAGCTAGAGGACGGTCGTAGGTGAAAACGTTAGGCGAGCGACAATCCCTGCGGAGACAGCGTCGAGGCAGCTTCGCGTTTTTATCTCCGCTCCTCGGCGCGGCGCGCTCGCTCGACCGTGTAATTGGATGAGAACGGCGCGATCCCAATAGCGCGCCCTTATCTGTTCGCGGCAAATCCGCCCCCGCCTGCCCGCCGCACCCCCGCGAGCCCCGGCAATAAGTTTTTAGTGAGTAATTCAAGATAACCCCTTGATGTTGTTCATTTTCACACTTCCTTTCGCGAGAACAGCTCTTTATTGCGTAATATGTAACTGTCTCGTCGCCGACGGGAGTCCCGGGGGCGCGTACACAAACTTCGCCCCTTTTATGATGTTAATGCGATCGCCTCCGACCCTCCTATCTGGATAATGATAATTGCTTTTTCCGAAATTATTGTTTGATGTTGTCGCTCGATGTAATTTCTAAAGTCATTCTAAATGGAGTTTTGACTTTTGACGTTAACAGGTAATTTGTTTAATATAATTTCTATGTAAACTGTCTTGCATATCGTCACAGCTTTGTAAATTAAAGCACTTAAAACACTACTTCGAAATTTGGTCTCAATCAATCTGCATACGTTTTGACTGTACAGAAAACAAACCCACTGTGCGCAACGTGCGTTAGAGTGCTCCACGAATGCTTGATCTGAGTCTGGGTGTGCATGTGAATGAAAGGTTAAAATGCATTAGGGCAGGAGTAAGTATGTGACTAGCGTCTTTCTCTTAAAACATTCCATTTTTTTCTTATTTATAACAAATATATCACGCTAGGTGTTAACTTTGTCAAGCATTATAACTATGATTACGTGTAATTGACAGAAAGGTATTAGGTACTCGTATGCACATAGATACCAGAACGGTTTGTCTGCCAGCTCACTTTCGACAAAACTTTCGAAACGTGCATTGCTAAATTTATGTCGAGTAAGAGTTATAAAAAGGTCGAAAAATCTACAAGGGTTCATTATTTTTAGATAATCACGGCGTGTCATAAAGCAGGAGCAACAGTGGTATAAAATATTAGGTTTTATTAGATGGTGTAGATATGTATATCTAGGTAATAAAGCAGAGGACACGTTGGCATAAGCATACGGTAATAACTTGTAATGGGCATCCTCAGATAAGCTGTAAACTCCTAAAAAGCCGCACATCTCGGTAACAGCGCAGTACGGCTTTCAAGTGTTTATCTTTATCATTTACGTGTGCGGCGTACTACGGCGGTCGGTGGTTCAGGAGCCGGGCGCTCGCGAACTGTCGTCATATTCCAGCGCTATCAGATCGGCTCCCCGGAGACTCGCTATCTCCACGCCTAACCCGGGAAACAACTGCCATCCATGACTACGACATGTTTATATTTTTAAATTGTAGCTAATGTTTAGCTGAGATTCTCTAATTCACAATGTTTTGATGCATTTCTTGTAGAACCGGGAGTATTGCTTCTTAATGTATCTTTATTGTAAATTACTCATTTGATCTCATCCTAAAGGGCTATTTAAATCATCGAAAACATGGATTGATTTTAAGGTTTACCTGTTTAGCATCCACAAATTTAGCACTTTTGTATCTAAACAGATTACTTAAAATGATCGGCAGACTTCAATCTTATAAAGCCCATTCAATAACGCAAAAACCAATTTGGAAGTTCGTAGAACAATTTCGTCAGATCAAAACACGAATGAGGCTCATCTGACGAGGGATCAATACAAGAGGCTGGTGTTCGCGGAGCGGGAGTCGCGGCTCACGTCGCCAGCTCTCATTTAAGGATCCGCCGAAAACTTATTTTTTACTGTGTTCATTATTTTGAGTGAAATTGCGAGAGCATTAAGTTGAGTATAGGGTGGGACGCGACGGGCCTATTACCCGCCGCCTTGTAATCAGCGCCGAGCCGGCCCGCGCCGCGCCAACACCACACTCGAACACATATCATTAATTTGTTAGCGATTTCTTGGACTGTTCGTCGAATTGCTGAAAAGTGACATACCATGTAACTGTCGTGGTTCTTAAAAAGAGAAATGTTGTATTGTAAGTAGTTGTATTGTAGCCTTACTTAAGAATCATTAGAATCTTCTGTAAAAACTTGATAACATTGATCATGATGCGATATAGCGGCATGGCCATGTAATATATTCCGCATAATTTTGCACTTGGATGTTACAATTTAGCATAGAGTGTCGGTGTGAGCGGCGCGGCGGGCGGCGGGCGGGCAGACCGCGCGGCCCGTGGCAACGCATCATAAACGTGCCATCGGCGCGCCAGCCCTATAATTTTCTCCCTAATTTTCCCATTTTAAACCTGTGATCCAAATTAGGATTTGCATAAAATTGTTAATGACAGTTAACGCAATATTCGACGTGTCAAAATTGGCGTCTACCTATTCCAATTTTATTATGGACTATATTATCGCCAAGATCGTCTTAAATTGGGTTCGAGCGGGTAATTTGGCTTAAACATTCGGTTGAGCAGAAGCTAAAAAAGTTAATGTGAACGGTATTAGATTCGCTTTTTATAATGCCGTGCACGTAAGCTTATAATGTCTGCTAAGTGTCTCTCACAATGGAACATTCTGCTAGAATTGCTGTCATGAGGCAGATAGTATTACAGCGACCGCAAAGATTACCAGTGTATCTGTTCCGTAGTGTCTTGGGTGGCAATAATTACTTATTCTAACACTTTATTACGACTAAATAATGATTATAAGTGACTGAGAGCGCTCGGCGGTGGCTTGTCCCCTGTAGCCTGTAATCTCGAGCCGGCCCTCAATCACGCATTTCTCACCCGGGCGCGTTGAAAAAATAATACCTCCCAGAGATTTGTCTATAATTTGTCGGATGCCGCTCGTCCGTCGCACGTACGGACCTCACTCCGCACACCCGAAACGTAGCAGCTGAATCGGTTTCTATTCCTTTGTTATTTTATTTAGACAGTAGCTTTCTAATATATCTACACTATAATTTTCGGTAGATAAGTAATAATCGACTTCTGTCGGGTCATAATATACGCAATTTAAAGTGTTACGCGGAATTAAAGATTTCGTGTCAGATATTGTAATGGATTTTACAATCTATAAAAACTTTATGAAAAGAATTTTAGGTTATCATTTATGTTACACCATGTCGGTATTATCTATGCACTTAAACATCACAAATGTCACACAATAGCGTTTATCCTGTCAAATTGTGTCTATTCATTTGCCACGTGTGTTGTGACCGCATCAAAATTCCCGATGTTGTGGGAAATTAGCCGACAGACTTCCACATTCTATAGCTACACTGTGACAGTTGACTGACAGTTGCTTTCGATGAAGAATTATGCGTAACTGACAAGTGACGTAAACCGAGATATTATACCAATGTTGCTTTTATTTCCATAGTGTTACCGTCAAAACATTTACACTTACAGTGTGACGCTGTGCCTTAACACGAGCACAATGCATGCGTGCGTGTTTAGACACCGAAAAAAATCTATTAAGCAGGTGTGTATGAGTGAAACTATCATGGTGGCTCATTAAATATTAATAAAATTAATTATAACGTAACATATAGTACAAGGGCATACCTTACGAAGCCCTAACACTTAACGTCCATCGGTTCGTCAAAATCTTATCGGAGATGTTACTCTGACTCGTCAGACGGAGGATGACATTATTGGCAAGAAAAATAAATTGTTCTCCGAAGTCGATACCATCGGGGAACGAACGAAGGCCGTTTAGTTCGCCACGCTGTCACTTGGGCCACACAACTCGAGCTGTCATGCAGTATGAACGATTGCTTTTTGAACGCTACCTACAGTCCCGTGCCAGCAACTCCAGGCGATGTCCATTCATGTAAGACAAGTTTGTTTTGTGCTGCAACCAAACCGATGTTAATCTCCATCTTTACGCCTTTTATCCTCGCAAGTTGTATTTTGTAAGCCGGAAAAGACTTTTAGATGCTTAAACAAATTTTCCTAATGTAATAATCTTGTCCCAAGGTGACAATACTAATGGTGATAGCAATGAATAAACTAGGCTAAGGCTGGCATCCGTATTTTGTGGTTTTGTTTGACCTTTTCATAAAATAATAACCGTGAAAAATCTATAACTGTTGGTGAATTGGCCATGTATAAGGTTTGACGGACAGTGGCGGCAGGTGATTGAGTTGATCGACACTCGATAAATTGGATTGACAGCTGGTGTGAGCTGCGCCTGCGCAACACTGGCCACCGCCTCGCCGCCTCGCTCTCGTGTCAGACTTGTTTGCGTTTCACAACTTTCAGACAATCACACAATCTTCTATGTTCAACCCATTGTGTTGCTAATTCACCTGTTTTTTGTACAAGATTGGTTAATAGCTCGTTTAGCGCTATTCGTGACGTGAGGAAATTGTTTTTGATGCAAACACGCAATAAATGGAAAGCCTTGTGTTCTCTCGATTTTACAGTGTCTGTATTTGAAATGTCGCACAATCTTGTTGGCAAATTAGTTTTTGATCATTGATCTTGGAGAAGTGTAGTCAACAATTTTCTTTGTCAGTAGTAAATGGAAGTCAGCAGTAAAGGTTAACCAGTTATGGGAGGAAGGCTGCTGGTTTGAAGTATGTGAAGCTGACATTCGGTGCGAGCGTTGGTAATGTCCCATTGTGCTGGCTGCGGCGATGTGGGGCCGTCGCGTCGCCTAGTGACGGATTACCGGCTCTTTAGCCGCTTATTGATACATGCGGCTTTGTATCCATTACCTTTGGCTATGGCCGACCATTTGTACACGGGATACTGTTATCCTTAACAATGCACAATAAATGTGAGTTTTTAAAGAAAGGGAGACTTTGTTAATACTTTGCACGAATTTTATTTTTTCTTTATTGATTTTTAAGCATGTTAAAGTAGAAATGGTCTTAAAGATAGGTATAACAAGAATTCATAGTGACGTAGGTACACCATATGATCGCTTTTCATGGTATTACTACTTGAAACCAACATCAACAGATGAATATTCTTACTACATTACTCATCAATACTGCAGAAATTACGCAGACGTGCCAACATTCCTGACAAATCGAAGCAGATGTCGACGTAGAAACGTCTTTACCTAGTGCACATAATTAAACAGAGTCACGTATCATTTAAGCGGAGATTAAGGGTGTACTCCAATGACCCTTGCGATTAGTAGCCGGAGTAGGAAGCCGGTGGCTACGGAACGCAAAGCCGCCGGTAATTGCGGCTTCGGCGATATCCCGGCAAGCCCCAACTTATCCCCGAGGATGTTCGTTAGTGATGCCCACTCACTCACCCATACTGGAAACACTTTCGAAACAATTGCCAACTGATTTTGTTCGAGTATAACGACTAACTGTTTAAGGTGTGTTCTAAAGTCTGTGATATTTCACGATTGTACGACGATTTGGTAAGGCGCGGGCCTCGGTGATTTTTTGATGAAATTGTTTCAATCAGATCTATAAAAAACGCACAAACTGCAGTCGACCTTCTCTAATTTAGATAAAATTAAAATATCTTTTAAAAATCATAAGCATTCACTTACTCTTCTTTCAAGAACTGTCAGAATCAGTCTCATCAACGAATAAAAACCCGAGCTCAGCTCAATGCCTACTTAGCACATTTTTTACAGTCGAGATATCAACGACACAAAAACAATCACACTGATAAATTACTACCAGAGTTAACTAACTGGACTGAATGTTAGTGATTTCTTTCACCGCGGAGCTGCCGCCCGCGCCGATGCGCGTGCAAGTCATCCAGGCATCTCGGCGGCCATCACAAATTACAAACAAAAAGCTAGGAGCGTCCTAATCTGACGTCGCATCACGTTCGATCATCGACTGATCATGATTTACGGACACGCTGAACGGTGATAGGTGATCAGCTCTATAACAATTGATTCTCGTTTGTTGAACTTGTGTGCACGCAGTCCATTTCTGTTTATTGTACTTAGTCACCGAACAAACGAATCGCACACAGCGATACGCATTCAACAAATCAGTACAATAGATGTGCTCTAAACGTGCACCAGGCTTTGAGTTAATTCGCATATCGCGGAACAAGTCAATTTCGCAATAGGTCACGCGGCTTGCTAAGCCTCTAATGAATTGTGATTTATGAGTTCGGTTTGCACAAGCCTTTGTTCACTTTTTCATATTTGGTAACTAGGTTGACGTTATCGATGATGTTGAATGCAGTTGCGAAGCTCAATAATAATTCTACAAGGAATAAATAATATAGGAATGTTATGTTTGTTGTTGGCTAAGGTTTAAGTATAAATAATTTTACCGTACCTAATTTTAAATATTGGTATTTGTTCGGAGTATAAACCCGTCAGTAAGATTCACCTGTAAAGTATTCCAAAAATGGAAAATTATAATATCGATCGATCACAACACGAGCTTTGTTTAGCGCGTACGTATCTGGCGGAGCTGGGTCGCGCTCGCGTCGGCCCCGCGTCGGGCCCGCGTCAGCCCACCTGTCCGATTAGCATCACCTCCTTTATACGGGTCACTCAGTGACGGCTCGCCGCGCGCCGCACACCCAACGAATAGAAATCTGTTTCGTTATGCCATGTCAGGATCTAGCTGACGCCGAGAAATGCCGCTGGATTACATGATGACTAATAGCTACAAATGCATCACATTCTCTGACTTTATAGCTATTGCGTGATTCAAAAGCAATCAACGTTATAGTCGGCACTCAACGATATCAAACTTCCATTACCGTGCAATATCAATAGACTAACAATCGTCTGCTTAATTGATTACAAAAACAATGTAGTGCGGTGGCGCGGGCTGATACGTCCGTTTACTTCCTCTTCTTGCATATTAATTTGAATTAAAAGGAGCGACGGGTACCGAAAGCCGAGCATTAACCGGCCGGCCCTAGAGACTCCATTACGGGCAATAAAATGCCTATTATTATCGAGGGCCGAAAAGCTGATGCACGCGATGCAATTACTTGATTGGCGGTGTTCTGGCCTGTTCGGGCCGAGTCGTGATTGATGGTGTACATAATTAGAAAACACTTCAGCGTGTGTCTTCATCGGCGCAATCTTAATTGCGGGCAGCACTTACTTCGCTGAGTCAAACAGCACGTGCCACAGCACCACTGCGAGCGCCGTCGATAATAATTCGATACTGTCTGAAAAACATTCGTGTTTGATGTACAGCCCGGCTGCACCAACGATAACGATTTAAACGCTGCTTTATTTGCTACCGATACGAGCATAATCTCATTTCATAAGACATAAAAGGAATTCTTTAAGTCAGTGGCTATGTTGATTTTTAATTAAGAGGAGAGTCTCACAAATCTGTTTTGGAAGAGGATGAATAATAAAAAATAGTACATTGAGTACTCACTCGTACTTTGGCAAACGTAGTGTAGCGCAAACAGCTACTTAGTTGCAAAATTGTATAAGTCCCTTTAATTAAGTTTTATTATTAAACTAATACAATAATCGGTTGATCATACATACTTAACTATAGTAATTAACAGGATCAAAAGCAGCATTGACTTAATCTCTTTAAATGATTTCAATTTGCGTTCGGCTCTGTTTTCTTTCCATTTCTACATTTGTAAAACGCACTCAGAATACTTCCTAAGCTGCTTTGCAAATGATACAAACCATCAGGCGGAGAGTGAGCGGCCGATAGTGGCCGACACCTCGCAGATTTATGGCCGAACGCTGATATGGCCGCTATTTCCGGACTATATTGATATTTTCAACTCGCTGTTCGGCTATTAGCTCCCGACGCGCTAAAGTACTTCGCGAAGTGAAATCACTGCAGCTCACTGAACGCCAATATCGCTTTCAAATTATACGAACACATCGAAATAAAAATAACACTAACATTTCTGTAGCAGTACAACGTATTCTGTTCAGAGCACTGGTACACAGCTACACACTGAAGTGTCGCGGCACACTGCATTTTATTATTTACCATGGCTTTGCTGGAATTGCATGCAATTGAAACTACTTTAGAGTCGCAAAGCTTTTCTTAGCCTCGTTGTGTAAGTCGAGATCTGTGAGGCGGATGCAGATCGGCCGGCAGCGGAGAACACGCCGCCCGCGCCGGTCCGCGCCGGTCCGCAAGTAATCAACCTATTAATAAGGGGCTCAGCTCTAATGCGACCAATTAAAACGGTGACTCCCGTCTTGAGACGCCCAGTTTTTGGGCTCGTTCCAGCCGGATTAGGACTGCCTCGACAAAGTCAGTGTTTTTTGCATCGCCTCCTCCATGTGCTACGCGATTGTGTTTTATCTCGGTTTCATGACAATTTTATGTAAATTCTTGATATTAATATTCAATTGTCGATAGCAGTCATCGGTCGTAATTTCAGCCGGGGGCGAGCATTAAGTATGGGCCGTGACCGCGTTGACAGGGCGGGAGGAGGGCGGCGGCGGCGTCTTTGTCGGCGTTGTTCTTTGATCGGTGCGCGGGCGCCAGTAGCGACGGGATCGAGTGCCAGTTTACGAGCACCGACGCATTTTATTACCAGTTGCTTGCTTCAATCAATAAGCGCGAACGGCCATTAGCCAACCTACGCGGTGGCAATGTTGCATCGGCTGAGCTTCGCATGCCAGCTCTCAATGACTTCTGCGTAGGGACTTCTGATTCATTTGTGTGAATAAAAATAAATGTTGCTAATGTTGTGGAATTTACACTACACCATTCTATATATTTAAGTATTCGTGTTTTCGTTATGTGATAATTGGTTCTGGCTTCAAGTGAAAGGAAAATGCAGCGTAATGGTAGCGTAGGCAGGTATTATCTCGGTGCTCAGACTGTAACTCGGCTGAGGTAAATGGGAACTTGTTACAACTTATATTAATTAAGTGCTATTACAGCGGGAGACTTGCGGCACTGCCCAGCCTTTAGCTATACGTTCTTTTCTTTGTAAGAAATTCCATGATTATTTATAATATTAGTAATCTTTTTTGAAACGTGATAATAACTACTATGTACAAGTAAAGGTCATCTTCTTTGTATTACGACAATAATATCTAAATGACAGATGAAATAAACAAAACACTCGCTTGCCACTGATTTCAAAATAAAAAATGACTTCATTTCTGTAAAATGTCTCTACAACTTTGTTAGCCGTAATTAATGAGATTGCAAATTAATCAGATAATTGTACTAAACCGTATCCGTGCATCAAATAGTTAATAATTATCCGTATCACAAACAAACATGCTTGCTAATTACCAACCGCTCTGCTTGTAAGTATAAAATTAATCATTCACGCTCTAGTTAGAAAGCCGTATTAAAAACTTCCACACCCGCTTATGTAGTTTCAGTCGACAGCCGATGTCGTCATGTAAGCGTTTGCAAGCGAATATCGTTTAAAACAATTAATCGATTTAAGCGAACTGCCGAGCGGCGAGCAGGGTGCTACCACCACGTCAAGAAGAAAGACTGTTTTTGATGTGGGAGAGGGACAGCGATATACGTCGTTTAGTTCACCGTCTCGCTTCCTCAATGATCATAATCTTGTTTTCCGTAGTGGTGGCTGGCTCACGGGCTCTCAGTTCTCGCGAGCAATATATTTAGCATCATTAAGTATGGATATAGTACCGTTTAAGCGCTATAAGGAGACTACCGCGAATCTGCCGCAAAAACTGTATTTCATCAACACCAGCTAAGGCCCGACGGTAATTAGTTTCGATTGCCAACGAAAAAGGTTTTATGCAATAAATATTAATGAATTTTATGCGATATTATAATGAACTTCCGTACTATTCATTTCATTATTCATGTACTTAATGAATCTTGAAATTATTTAAAGATGAAGGTTTATCATTTATTTATGCAAGTGGCATGTGACTAAGATGTAGTTTAGAGTTAGGTACGGATATTATGAACTACTAAATATTTTGTCTAGTTTATGTATCGATCTGAACTCATTATAACTGAAGAAAAGGGTTTTTGATATCTTTAAGTATCCTTATCCTTATCCTTACATATTATAAAACAAAGTCCCCCGCCGCGTCTGTCTGTCTGTCTGTCTGTTCGCGATAAACTAGAAAAGTACTGAACGGATTTTTATGCGGTTTTCAACGATAGATAGAGCAATTCTTGAGGAAGGTTTTAGTGTATAATAAGTTTAGGTTTTGTGTAAACTGACGATATTACAGCGATATTAGTTAACCATGTCGGAAAAAATTAAGCCATTCGAGAGCTTTCATCGAGAACGCTGCCAAAACCTTTTGAGTTACAACAAAACAATGTATGGCGGGTTTGTACCTCTTTAATAGATCTACAAAAAAGTCCGCGGTGGTATATGTCTATCTTCCAAGGATAACCCACAATAACCATTTTTATGTGTTTTCTTAATACAGTAAAATTATGAGTTATTTACGAACCTCTTTTTAACAATACAGTATTAATCCTTATCCAAATAAATAAGTTAGATATATTATGCATGTAATGTAGAACAAAATCTGAGGGCACGGCAGTGCCCCTGCCAAGTCTCGAGCAAAACGGGCACGGCCGTACCATCTTTTCTCGAAGCGATTCGCGGCTGTTTCGCCCCCCCTGTATCTTCGACGTGGACAAAGCTAGGAGTTTAGCTTTTCGGGGAATAATAGTAGGCATTAGAACAAGCTTAAGTTCGAAATTACATGCCAATTGAATTAATGGTTTAGGAGTTACGGTCGATCAAAGTTACACCATTTTGTCACTCACTGACTCACTGACTCACTGACTCACTGACAGATCATCAAAAATCTAAGGTACTTCTAGCAGACTTAGAAACTTCAAATTTTGCACCAAGATAGGTCCTTAGCCACATATAAAGGAAAAATTATAAAAACATTAAAAATAATATGCCATAGAAAACAATTTTATATTTGCGGTTTGGCAAGAACATTATGTATGGATTTTGACTGCATTGTTAACTTTGTTCGTTGTTTAAGTACCTATTCAATTGGATGAATACATACATAGAATAGAAAAGAATAATATAAATGTAATACACAGACTATCATTAATACAAATTAATACATAAAATTCATAATTCATTAAATTAATAAAGCTAAAACTCCATTGTATTGCGATAAATATTGTATGCGCGCTCGATAGATGGCGTTGTACGTGTCTGAATCGCGCTATGGTTTCGTTACAAAGCGCAGTCTAAGTAGTACTTCAGAATAATTCGATAATTTTCATTTGATAGCGCCACCTGTCTATGAAAAACCATTTCGAAACTAAAAAATATTGTAGTGATAATTGATATTCGGAGAACTTTACGTGTTATTTAGTTTAGTTTAGCTATAGTTTGTAAGTTAGTAGATATATATATGCATATATATATAAGTTTAAGCTTGTTTACATTAGAAGTAACGAAGTCTCAGAGAAGAAACAAAAGAGATAGAGATAGAGAATGGGTTCTAAGCAAAGCAGTAGCTGAAGTCCTAGAAATTATGACACCTAAAAAAAAAGAAAGAAATACACTTACAAAAAATAAATGAGATCCCACCAAAAACATTAAATGTAAAAAAATGCCAAGTCTCTCGATGCAGTCTTTCCATCGTAAAAAGTTTTGAGATCTCATAGAAGCCAAGTCCTATTCAAAATATTTTGTAGTTATAAATCAACATTTAGTAATTGTATCAATAGTTTTCTTTATATTATAATTATAGTGACTTGGCAATGAGCACAAATTAAAAGCTGCTTGATGCCTGGAATTATGTGCAAATGTTACTGACGAGACCAGTGATCAGATTATTTGTTATGTGTGAATCATGATGGTCACTACCGACTACATGCTCCAATACAATAATTAAGAATACCTTACGGGCCATCGCTTTATGAAAGTAAATGAATCGAGAGTACACTAAGACTGACTGCCGTTGCCGAAATTCGGTTGGGACGACACGGATAAACCAAAAGAAAATTAATTTTGTGATATTAATGTTTACGCATGCGGTGTGTGTAACTTTCAACTCCTACAAATATGCCGTTTTATTTGTTTCTTCTTGTGCTCATTGCCAAGTCACTATAATTATAATATAAAGAAAACTATTGATACAATTACTAAATGTTGATTTATAACTACAAAATATTTTGAATAGGACTTGGCTTCTATGAGATCTCAAAACTTTTTACGATGGAAAGACTGCATCGAGAGACTTGGCATTTTTTTACATTTAATGTTTTTGGTGGGATTGCCTTTTACACTACGCCAAAAATGTTAATAGGTAATGAGTTATCGTAATATGAAAATCTCCGCGCGAGAAATTAAAAATCGATGAAACGTAGCGAAGATATCGTTGGCATCTATATACTAATTACTATGTATATACTATGTATGTACTATGTATATACTAATTGTTTGTTTGATTGTTTGTTTGATTGTTTGTTTGAACGCGCTAATCTCAGGAACTACTGGTTCAAATTGAAAAAATATTTTTGTGTTGAATATACCATTCATCGTGGGAGGTTTTAGGCTATATATCATCACGCTGCAACTTAACTTATATCTTCTAACCACGCAGACGAAGTCGCGGGCAACAGCTAGTCTTTAAATATAACAATAGATTTTTTAACAGTAAGTTTACATAAAATATAATAACAAAAGTAGAAGACAATTGTACTTACACTTCTTGGCTCCCATTCTCTTCGTAACTTTTGTAACACATTCAACATTTCATTATTTGTACAGATTTATATGGACTTTAACTTTTGAACCGACTGCAAATATAAGTGGTTCCTTTGTGTGAACTACCGTCCAGGCAATAAAATGATATTGTAACAGCAGAAGGGCCGCGGTAATAGGCGACGCCGGTCGGCGGCCGAATTTGCAAAAAATCACGCCTTGAATGTAAACCGTGGCGTACTTGCAAAGTAGGGTCTGCATAACAATGTTACAAGTGGCACTTAAGAACTACGCTACTAAGGACCTACCAAAATCTCTTGGAGTAATATGAGGAAAAGAGATGCAGCTATAATCCTTGTATTGCGCTATTCCGCTTAGTGTAGTACTCTATAATGTTCCAGTAAGCTCCTTCTCCCTCTCCTCTTAGACCTCTTAACAAAGTAACATTTTTGTAAGTGGCAAATATGGAGTAAGTGGCATTCAAGTAATACAATAGTCTCGTGATTTTGACTTGTAACAATACGCTTTAGCAATAAAGTAAATGTACAAATGAGTGTTAGCTTCTAGTATGGCACATTGAAAGAGTTTCCAAAGCTAGGAAAATGGATAATCGAGTGGAGTAGGTCACCACGCCAAATGTACTGAGCTTGTTGAGAGTCAGATCCACGAATACTTGTTATGAGTCTGGGTGTTTTTGTGTCTCTGATAAGAATTTTTGTGAATTGCCCAACTGCCTTCTGCCTTTCTGAGTTGTGAACCTAAACCATCCAGGATGTCATCAAAACGCATATATGAAAAACTCATACAAATCGGTCCAACCGTTTAGGAGGAGATTAGTGATATTTAAGTATACGTTCAGTAGAATTATATATTCTAAGATTCGTATATTCATATTTTGACGTTTGTATTCACTTATCGACCCTGTTAGTAACCCAAGATTTATCGAAACTATAGACAGTTTACTTCACTATCGGACTGATCATTTTTACTCTCAGGTTGTTGACATCACAGTACCCTTGAAACATGACCTCTTCTCTCACCCATTTTCGGTACATGCATATTAGCAGTAAATTGCATGTTTATCATATTAATAAGAGTTATGGCAATCGTCCAAGTATGTTAAGGTCATTGTCCGATATAATCAGAGATTTCAGTTCCAATAAAAACTATTTAAAATGGTATAACAAATTGTCAATTGTTAAAAAAAAATGAGGAAACGCATGTCGACAAAAATATATTCCAATGTTAAACTTAATCTAAAAACTGTCTCTCTTCACCCGAAATGACTTCTTTTTCCGGAGCAATTCTTTTTTATTTCTGTCCATCTATTTAACGCGGTGTTTGCCGACGGTACGCGTGAGAGCGGGCGGCACAAAGAGCCAGCCAGCCAGAGCTTACAGGTGCTTAAATCGCGATCAAACATGATCGAGACGAACAGCTTTCCACTGCTACCTCGCATAAATAATACGCAGCACACGATAATTTATATACTCTATACACAAGTTACACGTTTATGCAACGGTAATGGTGAGAATATTGAATGCCGCTGTTGTGAGCATGTGAGCAGCTGTAGATTGTTTCAGGGAATTTTGGATGGTCTATTATGGTGGGAATATCTACTGTTTAATATAATAAATTGGAATTGGACAGATTCTAATTGTGCGAATTTCATCGTTATGATATTTTGTATGTCCGTTATGATACATGTTCTTTCAGCGGTTTAAAATGTTTGCCAGCTCTACAGGAAAACAAATGAATACGCACAGCTTAAGAAAATAACGCTATCGAATACAACATTTTTTATCAACCGAACACCATTAACTCAAGTATTCTAAATAAAAACTTATAAAAGGTGATCAAACATTCGTATTTCTTTAACAAGTCCACAAAGAGCTCTTAAGAGCACTACTGGGTATCAATATCTTGGCGCCAGGTCTCTTGCCAGTCGGCAGCGCGTATACGTGGTTAATCTCTTAGTAAGCCGCCGCACCCATCACTCTTGAGCTGCACATAAATAGATGGGAGAAAAAATGCATGTGCCCCAGTTATCTGCGCCGCTGTGCACGACTGTACTTGTTGCTATCAGCCTAATCGCTTCTGAGATGCCTCCTGTTGGAACTTCCCGTACATGGGATGTGGAGATTGGAAAAAGAACAAAGAATTCGCATGCTAGACTTATATAATGCAGAAAAACTTTAGAAGGAATCTAATTTAATCTTAAATTTCAAAAAAAAAAAAGCAAAAAAGGAGAAAATATGTATATCAAAGGAACTAAAACATCAAGCTGCTTTGTTTGTCATCACAACGTTATTAAGACATCTGTTAGAAAACATGCTTCTTGACCCAAATGTTCAGAAATCACAATTGTCACCAATTAACAGGGTGTGCGGAGTATGGGGGCGCAAAAAATCGACCACCATAGTTGAAACACCTTGGCTAATGTGCCAGTTGACAAACCAAGATAGAGGGCGTGAAAAAACATAGTTTTGCGAAACCGCAGGGGTGCGAGGTTGTGGGCGAGTTGTCCAAACATAGACCTCCAGGGCCGTCCGTACTCTGATACGATTTTAATGAACTTATTTCATTGTAGTGTAATAAAAGGGAGATCAAGAATTGTGTCTATTTGTACTGGACTGTATAGGTGGTCGATCGAGTTTTTAGGTGGTCGTTTTAATTACTTTTTGCGAATGTCTCGTTTCGTTTATTGTTTGGTTATTTTTAATTGTTTTGTGAAGGTTAGGTATATCTGACGAAAGCAATTATAGAAAGTAATTAATGAACATTATAATATCAGTCGAACAAAAACATACGTTTAATTTCAAGATAAATTCTTAAGTAAAAACTATATGACTTTGTCTTTGTATAAGTATTTGTTATTTTGTACCTATTGAACTTTTTCTCGCGTAACTACACAATCATTAATTCGATTATAAAGATCGATTACATATCGAGTGAATCTCATCACATGCAAAAAAATATTGCTAAATCATTCGCATGATATCAATCCTTGAACTGTACAAGAACTTGTATTTTTTCAAAAGTCATTCGCCCACACTGGGTTTGACCGCAAAATTGTGGGGAGCATTTGTGCTAGGAGACCACGAATGCTCGTAATAAGTCAGGGGTCCTAAGACTTAAAGGAATTAAATTGTGTAAATGTGACAGAACACTTCGCAGCGTAAAGCAGCA
This sequence comes from Trichoplusia ni, assembly GCF_003590095.1. Taxonomy (NCBI): domain Eukaryota; kingdom Metazoa; phylum Arthropoda; class Insecta; order Lepidoptera; family Noctuidae; genus Trichoplusia; species Trichoplusia ni. The sequence continues at coordinate 16,737,821 of NC_039481.1, read as the reverse complement.
TCTCTTTCATACTTCAATACTTTAAGGCGCTGTGGTAGGTACTAAGGAATACAATAGGGGGCTACTGAAAACGTCTTAATAGGATCTTAAGTGAATCGCGAGTGAGTTTGCTAGATGAATGGCCCAGTGGGGGCTAACGAGTCTCGAATGACGGCAGATGTCTGCCAATAGCTGTGGTTACACCACTTCATATAAGGGTGGTTATGGTTAACCAACAATATTTGTACACAATGTTACAATACATTATTTGTCGTTATTAATTAATCATCAAGTTTAATGTTTGTAATCAATCGATGAAGTTTTTCATTTGAAAAAAGTGTTTACAACTCTTTTCATTTATGTTCATAGTTCGGGTTTATTTTGGGGTTGTGTAATTAAAAACGGTTACGGTAATGACACAGTTTTACTATCAAATTATTTGTGTTCGAGAAATAATTACATAGCTGAAACGAGATATGGGGATTAGATTGGTAGTTGTAGTGTAAGTATCATCAAAATATCGTCGAAAAAAATGTTAAACAATGTAAATATGTAGATTTGTTTTTATGAGTGGAATGTTACGAAATAATAATTGTAAAGATCAATCAATATGAAGTACCCTTGTTCAGACTATTCGTGTCAATATGGCCACAAAACAGACCAACAACAAAGGTTCTCAGACAATTGTCTAATGTTCAAGGGGGCTCGTCTTGTGAATGAGTACTATTATGACAACTAGCAACGTGCAATATATTAACCTTCTTTAAATTGGGAAATAACACCTGGAATAGCATGCTGTGCTGTTGGCTAAATAAAGACATCACCATTAAAATGAAAGAATATTTCGGCCATTCGTACAACCATTAAACTTTATAGTACATTAATTTATAAGGTATTATAGTCGTTAAATGGTAAGTAGAGATCTTGAACATTTCACTTATGTAAATGATTAAGATTAGATTTTATTGTTATGAGGAAAAGTGATGTATCGTCTATTTAGTAGGTTCCTCTCAACTTGTACTTTAAAACACATGGAACAGCTCTTAAATAAAGGAACCTTTACAACAGGGGGTATTATTTTTATGTGCATAAACCAGCAAAGAACTTTCCAAGGGAAACGACCAATTTAATGTTCTTAACTCATGAGCAAGCAAACGGTTTCAATTTACTGTAGGTGGGTACTTAACTCGTACGTTTCTTATGCAAAGCTACATACATCCGGCATCGGCGCTGCTGTGACTTGTGTTAACAAATAAATACAGGCGAGAGCGCTCCGATATTAAAACGATTACTCGAAGAACTATAGTGACACTTTGTAATCAACCTCGATATGTTTTGTGGATTTATTAACTTACCGAAGAATAATAAAATAAGACGGAATGCGCGTCGTGCCGAGTGAAGGCAGCGACCAACCGAGCTAGATATGTCTTCGTCATAATTTACATAAATGATATATGCGATCCGCCTAATACTGCGCTCTGGTCATTTATTAAGCAGTTATGAGTCCGAGGCTCGCAGGCCGGGCGCATAGCGCGCGTGCCGGCCGAGCGCCGACAGCCGCCCGGACACGGACCACACGGCTTCAAGACTCGTCTCATCACAAATGCCATGTTCGGTTCTGGGTCAATGTTGTTGACGTATGTAAATGGACAAACCGATTGTAATCTCGAGATAAGAAACGTCAGACACCACTTGTCTCATGTCAAAGCCGTCCATTAGGGTCTCTGTAACTATCTTAGAGTAGTAACACCATTAATATTTTCTTGCAAATATGTCACCATGGAACAAAAAGTAGGCAATGAACGGAACTATTTGTGGGTATCCACGTGTGAGCGCACACGCCCTCCGGCGGCCGGTGGTCGAGCGCGGGTGGTCTGCGCGCGCGCCGCCCGTGGTAGGCGTCAGCTTCACACGTCTACTCGGCACGTTTCTAGTGTATGAAACACACGAAACTTAAATAGTCCTACGGCTTACGTCACAAGACACACTTTCCTGCAATTGGTAAAAGATGTAATGTTACCTTTCGATGACGGCCGGAGCACAAAGCCTCTCATAACACATGATAGTAGGTCTACCGAAAGTAAAGATTTGGATGTAATAACAGATGGGTGTTAATTGCTATCATGAGGCGTCAATAATTGTTTTTTTAGCCACTAATGGCAATGGAAGTTCCGGGCTATGAAAGTTTTTGTAGGGTGTAATCAAGTCGTAATCAGCGGTTTGGCTAGAGCGTGTGAGCTACTCTGCGGCCTCACCTTACTGCGGGAAATTATTAGTTTGGTGTATCTATTCCGGCGCTGATTCGTGTTGAGCCGTTTGTGAATGCCGTATGAAGACATTAGAGCGATCTTTATGATCCGTTGCGTGTGGTTCAGTGTGTAATTCGTGGCGCAATCACATCTCCGTGTCTCTACAATTTGTGACTAAACATCGGTTGTAACTCCATTGAATCATGATTATTCATTTTATATAATTAGAGCGACATTTAGAGGCACACAGAGGTATTATCAACCTCATCCGGAACCTCAGCCACGTCATTAACCAGAAGCAATAAATAACACAAACATGGGTTTCAGAAAACAATTTGTAACGCCTTACTACGATCATAAATCAAGGCATGCATCTTGTTTCACAGAAACGGAGCATTGCCGAAATATTTAGAATTGTTTCTGTCATCTTACGAGTCAGTTTTTGTGGATGTTAGTTTTTGTGCGGACCGCTACCGTCGGCGCTAATGAGATGAGGCTGATGAAAGCTGGCGGGCACCCTCACTAGTTGTAAATCCGATAATTTTACTGTATAAATCAAGTAAACAAGTTATGTCGCTAGCTACTTAATATACAACGTCAAGCAACCTTCAAGTTGCATTTAACATGCATAAGTAACTAGTTGTGTACAAAGTACTCACGACACAACATGTGCAAGACAATCGTGAACTCAGGGCCACCCACGCCCACCTAATAGTCGAACGCCACAGACTAGAAGCACGGAAATCGTCCGTGACGCAGCTTGTCGCACGTCATGCTCCTCTGGCTACCTCAGCATTCACAATACCACGGAGCACCTAAACATTGTACGCTACGTAACTCGATTCTTATCGCCTTCTGTCCTAAATTTTCGTCTTATGAAAACAAAACAATCTCGTAGCTACAACTCTCTTACAATATTTAGGGTGACACTGCTTTGAATTTTCGTATGTAAAAATACTTTCAGGAAAACGAAAAAAATATGACAAACAAAGAAAACTATCTTGTAAATAAAATTATCTATTCAACGAACGCGGGATCCGACAGATCCTATCGCAAAAACCACTATTTTCCATCGGAGTCGGCCATATTTTTGTCAATTTTTCGTTTGACGTATCCCATTTCCTATTCAGAAAAAAACATGGAGCAGACGTAAAGTTGGAAAACAAGGGAACGGAAAAAAGCGTCTCGTTCGAAACGACAGATAATCGTGTTAGCCGGCCGCACCGGCGAATAACTGATGCGAGCCGCGCCGCGCCCGCGCCCGCTGCACCGAACACAATGAGATTGCGGTGTTTTTTCCGCCGACGCTCCGCTGAGACAAACAAGGGATGCAAATTCGTGTTGACACCGCGATCCATCTTGTTCGCCTCTCCGGAGACCAGTTCCTGAATAAATAGTACCGTGATTGAGACGTCCCACAGCCGAGTATTTGTACGAGTACGTAGCGCGGTTGCAGATGTTTTTCTTGGCCGTCGTACCGAAAAATAAGTCTCGATTTCGCTGTGCCGGAGTAATAAATAAGCGTGAGGTCAGTGAGTAGTCGATGCCAGCAGTTTAGTTTCGCTTAATCTTGGAAACAAAACTAGGCGGTGCATCGTAAAACAGGGGCAGTGCGACAGTGCGGGCGCGCCTACAAACTGTGGCTTTACTGAATGAGCTGCGGCTGCTCTGCGACATACGGACAGACCGCTCTGAATATTTAAAATGACGCTGGAACTCAGACTGTCTCAGACTTACATGAAAGCAAGACATTTATTTTCTATTTAATATTCTAACTAACTAACGTAACTACAGTAATCCGTTTGCATAAAAGCCTTTTTTGTGTTAGAGAGTAATAAAGTTATGAGAAAAGCTGCGAATGATTATAATCTGTCCATTTAGTAAAATTTCCGTATTTCCAAGCTCGCACACGGTGGCAACGTAAGGGTAAAGCGAATAGATCATCCTCTGGATCGGGCCGCGCCGCGCCACTGTCCAATAAATATATTGTTTCGCGCACAGCCAGCGCAGATAAAGCAAGCTCGCGCCTAGCTCTGCCTCGCTGCCTCCGGGTACCACCTCTCTATCAGCGAACTTGTAAATACTTTAAGACTTTAAATATTAATATAATTTAAAAAGAGTAAAGAAACTGGAAAATTCTTTCTCGCTTGTTATTATTTTTGTTACTAACTTGTTAGTTGTTGGTCGTTGCAAAGTTCAAACAGCAGAGTTAGTTCATTACAAACCTATTTTTCTGTTTGCAACCCGGTCCACTGGACATCAGTATTGTACATATATATATATATGCAAATCGAAATTTACTTTAGATTCTTAATGCTCTTCTTAAATGCTGTTCTTAATTTCAACATTTAAAATTGTGTATTACTTACCTTAATGACCTTGACCTTAAAGAACACTTAAAAATGCATGATTATAAAATATATCCTAGTTAATCTGATAATGTAGTACCTAGAAGGTCGCCCGCAGTGGAACTCTACCCTTACTTCTATGCCCGGAACAGTGTCAGCCGAACGCGGAGAGCTTGGCGTTTGCACATTATGACTAGCGGAGGGTGTGTTATATTATCGTTATTTATCATTTCAATGTTTTACTACCGAAACACTGCGGGTCAACCATGAAATTCACAATGAAATTTTAGGTGCAATCTTACTGCAATTTCTGCCAAAATGTGCTCGGAAAAGTATGTGCTATGAAAGTGAACTGTGGTCATACATTCATACATGAGACTTGAAAGACCGTAATGAAGTTATTACGGCTAATTTAAATACAAATGTTTTCTCGACATTTAGACGACGTTGGGCTGTGCAAATAGGACAAGCATTACTGCTACTTCAGTCATTAACTTTAAACTGGTCAATGTACTGAAATAAAGTAGGTAAGTGTAGAATGCTAAATGTACACCTTAAGTAGCAAACAGAATTGATCGCGATAGCGGCAAACTTAAATAGCTCATCGGATTATACGCGTACGCAATTGCATATTTTTTCATCTGAACATCTGTCACTACGAATCTCCTATAATTTACCTAAAACAAAAATAATTTCAAAGCAGAAGGCACAGTAGTAACCTATTTACCCAAAATATTTGTTGGAAAGCAAATGGATGATTCAAGTGTGCTATCAGAGCGGGGGCTATACGAGTCGAAAGAGAGAAAATAAACAAAAGTGGAGAGAAACCAATACGATTTAGCGAGTCCCGGGAGAGGCCGTGTGTCCGACCGGGCGCATTGTCACGCCGAAGATACCCGTATGTAACACGTCCAATACATTTGTATGTATTTGTAGGCAGTGGTGCGGTTATAAGGAAATTTACTTATACAATGTTTGCTGCCTATTCACTATTTTTTTTAAAGAAATTGAGTATATTTGTTTTTTGTTTTTGTCGGAGAAATTAAATGGATTGTATGTTTTAGTTTTAGGAGGGGAATAGAGAGAGGGAGCGATGTAATTTTATTTCATTCATTCCCTAATATTTGGTGGTAGATATTTAGTTTTGAGCTACAATAACACAGACCCTCAAACATACTCGTATACCCACCCAACAATCTCGTAAAACACGAAAAGTTAAACTTTAGTACAAAATAAACAATATTTCATCAACATTTTGAATTGACAATTAAAATGAACACGAATTGTTAATTTTAATTTTCCTCGCGTCGCCGCTGAAAAATTCATTTTCACTTTACGATTCAATTCCGATAATTATTTCGAAGTGTGTCACAAAGATACATTTAAATGGTACTTCATTTGTTTTTCTACATATTATGGAGGGGGATTTTTTATGTTGCCTATAATCTTGTAGACCATAAACAGCCCATTTGCGAGAACACACTTAAATGCCCACACGGGCTCTTAATCACGATAAAAGTAGTAGTAGGATGTGTCGCACATTAATTAAGATCGGACCTTCGTAATTTATGCAGGTGACAAGGAGTGGTGCGACGTTTTGTCGCTGTTGTGTCGTAACATCAGGCAAACATACCAGTACAACTACGGTATAGAGAATGGAAGCAGTTATATTATGTTACAGTAAACCTACATTATACATAATATTTTTGCAACAACAGAAACATATAACCGATTTATAATAAAAAGAATGGAGTCAATATTTTTGTTTTTATTTTTTAGGTCTTTTGACTGAAAGCTTTTTCACATTAAATAAGAAGACAATCAAGAATATCGGTTCATCTAGTTCGAAGGCCTGGGGTAACAAACATAAAAATAAATATACATTCAACAAAGATATTTCAGAAATGAAAAGTCAACTGAAAGTTGACTTAAAATTTGAGGTCATTTGAAAGTTTCTATAGAAAACTACCAAAAAATACGGAAAAACATTATGTTTCACCAACACGAAAAGGCTCACAATACAGAAACATATTGTAAGTTCTTTCTGCACACATAATTTACAGTTTAAATTCTTTTCAGTGGGAGCCCTGGGTCGGTGTTGCCGGTCGCGCGAAGAAGACAGATCGAGTGCTCTTCAGCGCCACCTAGCGGTCACATGTTACACCTGTCCGGTTTTTGTCTACCCTCCTGATACACGATGCATAATTTAGTGTTTGCTCGCTAATGTTTTAAATACGGAGGTTTGGTGGAAGCTGATTTAGAGAAAGATTTAAGGTTTATTGAAGAAGTTGTTAGCTGCGTAAGTAGATATTATGTCATGTGATTTTTTAGAATAGAGTGTTATAAGATTAAAACAACCGCTTTTTTTTAGTTTACTGTGAAGTCCAACTCGCTAATATTATTATCTCTGTACTTATCCGCTTAAAAAACCTTTATTCTAATTATTGAAACGTTCTTAAATAAAGAACAATTAGATATTACTAGATCTAAACCGAGACACGCCACGGCGACAGTATTTGAAACCAATAGCACAGTCGACAGTAAAGTATAAATCACATTTATAAGCCAAAAACCATATAATTTTAAGTTATGTTTGTAAACAGTACAAATAATACTTATAGAAAACACAACACGACAGTAACAGATTTTTGTGTATATATATGTATCTTTGGGTATGTGTACGTATTTGATAGCGACAGTACCAGTAACAGTAAAAATCCGAATAAGTATTTGGGTAGCTACTTCTCGGAAAATTTAATGGTATGTGATATTTTTAAAGAAATTAAAAGGACTGCTAGTTGAAATATTAAGTATGTTGCTGGTTGGAATAAAGGCTTATAGTAATTACGGACTAGTTAAAATGTTATAAAAGTTCTAGAGATCGGTTAATATTGAAGACTTTAATATTGAATAATATTTTTAATATGTAGTTTCTATTTCTGAGAGAAAAAGGAGAGAAAGAGAAAGATAACATTTTATTTCTGGATACGGGTTATGTTTTTAAGAGGAATAAAGAGTCATTTGTCGTATCGTCTCTGAAATAAAAAATTTGACCATAAGAAATAGTTTTTCTTTTTATTAAAAAGTCAGTTGTCAGATCTCGGTGTTCAGTTTCCCCATTCTTTATTTCCGTATGCCATCATTATCATACGATGACAAACTACTAAAAATATCATTAAGTTACGTCCCATGAATAATCCAGATTCCTTAGTTATCAGATGAAATAAATGAGTTTTTAAAGAAGTTTTTCTAATTCAAATTATACAGTCAGAAAATTATGCAGCATAATAATGTGTGAATTTCATGATGGTGCGTGACACCATATCCTATTTTGAAATTTTTAAAATCCCTGACATGAAGTGAAAGGTATTAAATCATACTATTACATTGCATCAATCGCATGAATCAAATGATATTATTTTTATTATACTTGCACATGAACAATTAAACTTAATCATACGATTGTTCCGACCATTCTATATAATTAGGTTTTTATTGATATTTCAAATAAACAGTTGTGTTACTAAGGTTTTTATATAGGACAATTATCGTGGACGGATGGTGTAAACGACGGAGTTATTATCATGCACTCAATTGATAGATTACAAGAGTAAAAACTAAGTCGATATCTTAGAAGTAAGTGGACCGTTTAGCTTCATCTTTTTGTTAGAATTTTATTTGAAAAACTTAAAAAAAGCTGGCGGTAATTCAGTTTAAAACACCAGACTCATATTATCTGGTAATTGTTGCTCATAATTACGATTTATTTCAAAAAGAGAATACTGAAATGCTGATTTAGTAGATAGCTTAGGGTAATCACTAAAAATTACAGAAAAAAGCAAATTTATTTTTTTAATTTAAGGAAATATGGCACCGACTGTCTTTGCTTCATTTTCTATTTTTTTAAAAAAAATATTTTGTTTGATTGACATAATTTCATTTGAGAAACAAAAATAATACGTTACATTGACATTTTCAAGAAACAACTGCAAACATTGCTCAACTAGAACAAAACTAGCAATCCTTTACAATCGAACCACCACCTCTACATAAATTGTACTATTGAAATTCAGCCCACCCTTTAAGAATCCACCGTCATACAGTACCGTTCTAGTGGGTGTGTGTAATGTGCATTATGACCGTGGATATTGCACTGTATGATTTAACTGTTTCAATAAGGCAACGGTGCTAAAATTTTATCGTTACAGAAAGCGGGACGGCCAGCTGTGACTCTATACTCTCTATTGGAGATACACTATCTTGTAGTTACTTATAGAGTTTCGGTAATATCTTATGGGTTATTGCAATTTTGTGTTTGCTGATATGGCATTGTTTTTGTTTGGGGTGATACGGGATGTTTGAGCGTCCTTCTAATAGACTAGGTACATGAAAATGCATGCAGCCGATTGCTAATTAATTTCGAAGCAGTCTTTTTTTCTTATTCAATCTCTATTTCAAGGCGGATCCTGTGAAATTATATCAAAGTCTCAAAGAAATACTTCAAACGTCATTTCAGAAAATGAAAATACGAACATGTACTCCTTTAGACTGGACATCCATTTTTATACTTAGCAGACTGTGTCCACGGCTTGGCAAAGGCCTCAACCAAATCATTCCACAAATCACTTAGCGCCAGTCTGTGTATAATACATACGTATTTACTATAAGTTTTAAATATTTCGTGAGATTTTTCATTGTGCCAAAAGGCTTTAAAGCTAGAACTCTGTCTCTTATTGTATAAAAGGAAAATAAAAAAAAATACAATTAAAATTCCGTGTTAAGTAAGAGTAGTGTTTAACTAGTAGTTTATCTTCAAATAATTTATCAAATTACCTTGGCATAATTCATGATAATATCGGCTTGTAATTGTGACATAATTAAGTAAGAAGTTACGTACTGTACAGATTTAAAAAAAAAAAATATTCATTTTGAGTAGCTAAGCAGGAAACAAAGTAGTCATTTCTTAGATCTGTTACTCGTTAACATTTAATTATTATTAAGCAATCAATCTTATAAGTGGAGACAAGATACACGTTTTAATATTACATATGTAGTTTTAGCTTATTAATAAATAAAATACTATAAATCTTTTTTTAAATTTAATGTATTTCCCTAGAAAACCGTTTTCTGACTGATTCAACTTGTAAATCATAAAATAATGTGAAACGTTTTTTTAAACGTATCTCAAAAAATCCTCCATATAAGACATAGTCCATGTCATCAATTAGACAATTCAAAATGCTTTTTCAATTTTGTGTCAGACGAGAAATTTTCGGAAACGAATTTAGAAAGAAAAGTCACTAACGTCACTTTTATTCAGAATCTAAATCTTAACTCTAAACAAAAATGTGTGTAGCGTCTTATGAAACAAGGCTTTGCGTAAAAAGCGAAGCATGTCGCGTACTCGGACGATACTTAGCAAAGTGCGCCTCTCCCACACCGACTTGCAGGATGCACACCCAGCAACTAAAACTAAAAAATAGCTCTATCTCAAGGATGGTAGAGTTCATTGTCGCGTGAGCAGACACCGGCCCGCCTACAAGGGGCGTCTGTTCCCCCCCTATCGTCGTAGCGAGTGCGTTCACACGAGTTACTTTTAAATTTTAATCACAACTTGCCCGTTGATTTGGACAAAAAGTGAATTGGAAGTCCCGTGACAACTGAAATGTTTGCAGTGCCATTTGTATGTAACGCAGTGATATTACCGGTAAGGATAATTGAATATTTGATATCGGTGTGATTCATTGGTTTTATTTGACGTGGGGACCCGCTAATAGTAGGGAATATCGTCGTGTAGTGACTTAAATAGGAGGGGTATTTACTGGGCAAGAATATTTAATACCTACAAAAAAGGTTTGAAATGAAAAAAACATATTTACCTATTGTAAAATTAAAAAGTTATAATAGAAGAGTAAGCTGATCAAAAATAGGACGAATACTAAAAAAACTTTGAATTACTTATATTTTATATTCAAAGAACGCAATCGCAACGCAAACGAAGTATCTACTTACTTACCTAAGTAGTGCAACATTGTAAGTCTTAGTAATTACGTGTGTACCAAATTGCTTGTTAATATAAGCACTGCCTAGGTACCTGCCATACATTAAAGCGCACACGGTTCAGGAATTTCAATCCACAGTCAACAAGTTTCCACGTAAATTGCTCACAGCTGGTTAGAAACAAACTATTCACGAAAATAACCTCGCGATATAACACTTTGTACAGTGAGGTTATAAGGAAAATATTTTACTGATCGGTAGTTTGATATTGATAAATATAGTGGTAGTTAAGCTAGTATGCTATGTTTATTTTCTAGAATGGACACTACCTGCTGAGTACACTTCTTTTAACCGACTTGCCTTAAAAAGGAGGAGGGTCTAAATTTTTTTGTATTTATTTATTTGCTTTTTAACTTAAAACTACACTGGATGAATCGATTTGGTTTTTTTTATTCTTTTAACGTGAAATAGTTGTCATTTGGTCCTATAAAAATTTCATCAATTTGAGACGTTTGATTTTGTTCTAAAAATATTATTTGGTGATTAACAGTTAGGTCAAACGCAGGATTTTTCAATTTCGTCGAACTATGCTTAAGTTGGATATTTTGAAATGCAAATGGTACAAAGTTTATCGCTCTATTGAAAACGGATATACCTAGTATATTAATTTGTAGTGTCCACTCGGGACACAACAGCAACAAATCCTAGCAATTTATATTATAAAATTAGTTACCCTATGGATCAACAGAAACAATTTTTTTTCTGCAAGTCGGTGCTACATGGTTAATTGTCGCATTCAGTTAATCTTTCCCCAATCTCAATGTGGGAACTCAGGCTTGAAATATTTCCACCTGCCTCTCAACATTTAAGCTGAAAAAAATATTTTTTTATAGAAATGCCAAAATGTTTCCTAACACTACAAAGAAGTTAGTTTTATTAAAGAAGTGGAGGTAGAGATAAGAAATATGAGAATACAAATAACGTTGTCGCCAACAGCTGGAATAATATCGTACTAGAAATAATTTATTTTAAAAGACATAATGTTTTACAGAGATAACACCCGAATCCTGTTTTTGATAAAAAAAAGCATTAACTTGAAATGGAAAACCTTCTTTAATTTTGAACATCTCATCACACTTTGTTGTATTTCAGAATGTGAAATATCATTAATTCGTTACTCATTAATTACACAAACGGAAAATATTTTGTATAGTGTAGATAACCAAAATCTTGTTCGTAGGTGCTAGGGTTTTGGGTTTGCATGTGAGTATTTCGTTATTTAAAAATAAATGTCCGTTATTTTCTGAAACGCGAATTCAATAAGTCCTTCATGTAAGACATGTGTATGCAATGTGACTTATAAACAACTCCTGTCGCGCCATTCATCATTATAATAAAACGTGCAAGTAATCAATTTTATTGGACACACCAAAGGCTATTCAAAATTAACGAATAATAACAGTTATTATCGTTGCCTTACATGGAAATCAACAAAATAATTAATGCGATTCGTCACAATTCGCGTATCGGCGGCCATTTGTGCCGCTATTACCGGCTCAACTTCGATAAGCTTTATTGCCTAACGACATGGTTAGTTTGAGCTCCTCGCACGTAATAAATTATTATAAATACAAAACTAGGAGAAAGTCTGTGAGTTTAATTTTCCGCAAATTTGATCTCTCGCTATAAAGGTGGGCGCAATCTCGCGCGTTCGACGCAGCGTTGATTACGCATTACCACTGTTTATTCTGCCTCGGCTCTGGCGACCTAATGGAGTTTATAAAGTCGTTCTAATTGAGCGGTTACTGTTGATTTTCTGTGAGGTAAGGTTACAATAACATTGCCTATGCGAAATAATTGAAGGGGCTCGAAAGCTCCGACATTATACTACTCGCAATTTCAGACTTTTAAAGTACCTACATAAACATTATGTGGCCACTTAATTAGTCATTGCAAAAGGGGAACTGGGTTTAAATACGTTTTTAACAAAAGATAGAGCTAGACTGAATCCGAAACAAATTTAAATTAAATTTCAAACGAATGCATTCAATTTCGTCCTGTTTTTCGTTCTGTCGTTTTCTGTTAGCTTTTAGTAGGTAGCTTTAAGGTGGAACTGGCAGATAAACTAACGCAGTCCAATTAAAGTCTGTTTTTACCTACATTCATTATTTAAATTGGGTTTTAAATCGAACATATTAATGTCGGATATAAAATCGTGCGCAAGTTACCTATATCACTTACTTTGTAGCGTAGATGTAGTAATGTAGGCGTCTACGAACCTATGTAAATGTACAAGGGGCAACCCATCTGCTTGGAGCTATTTGCGTCGTGTTATAAAGTAAGGGCTTATTTATTCACGATATAACCGCGAATATTGTGACGCGGTAATCGGCGCACGGGCACGGCCCCATCGATGGCGGCGAGCTCACAGTGCATAAATAGTGATGCGAGGCGTCGGCGCACCGAGTAATTCGAATAAATACCTCGATACGATCGGCTCACCGTTTAACGAGAGAGCCTTTTCCGCGCCGCGGTGAGCCGTTTAGCGAATTTCAATAGTTATCACGCGGAGAAAAACTCGCTCGCCGAGAGGGACGGGCGCGAGCGGCGAGGCCAGCGTGAGCGGGACGGACTTAATAAGAAAGAAATAATAAAAAAGCGGTTGTGTGTGCGTGGTCGGAGTGTGGTGGCATAGGGCGGCGATGCAGGCCCCTCCCTGTGGCGCGCCGCCTGCCGCCTGCCGCCGCCTCAGTCTCAGTCACAGCGCGCCGAGCCGCACCGGTCCGCTCTCCCCGCGACACAGCGCGCGTAAAAAGTTTCAACTCGCTCTACGAAACTTGCACCGCGATCACGATACCGAACTACGTTAATATCGTTATTCGTTTACTTGTTCTCTGATAGGCTAGCGAAAAGTTTGTGTTTTTAAATCTATTTATTAAATCTGTGATTTTTGCGACTCCTGAAAATTAAGAAAATAAAAATTTCTTAAACTTATAACTGAGTTCTAAAACTAGCTTTGTTAGTTTAATTGCTTAGAAACTTTAGGAAGGAACGCTCAGAAGTCACGATTAATATCATAGTGTCAAACAGCGAGAAATTTTCAAATTCAAAGTTGCATAGATTATGTTCTGGCACATCCATGGGATGTTCAGACGGTGACAACGAGTGGTCAGCTGGAGGCAGGCTGGGCTCGCAAGCGGTCAACTTGATGCTGCTGCAGGGAGAGGCGCGCGAGAGGCAGGGGCCGGCCATGGAGGAGGACTGCTCCGCGCGGCCCTGTGCCACTGACTTCTCCATCGCCGCCATCATGGCCCGTGACCGCCAGGAGCGGCGCGAGCGGCGGAGGCACAGGGACCCCAGGGAAGACACTCTCATGCCACTTGGTAAGTCCCACACCACAACCAAAACAATTATATCTACGTGCAGCAAATGCAAGAAAACTACTAACGAAAATGTAGAGCTTTTGAAACCAAGTTATAAAATCAGAACAGGTAATAGTTCTGAAACTAATTCAAGTCCAATTAGAAAATGTTTAAATTAAAAAACTCTACTAACAACTTGGTAAGAACACATACCTATAAGCTTTATATTTGACAAGCTTTTACATTCTAGGACAGAGTTTAGAACAAAACTTCGTAATGATGGAAACCTATTCACTTCCTCTTGTTTAAATCGATTTTTAACTAAGAGGTATTAGATTAATTTCTTGAAAAATTAAATTTCTTTCTCTTAAGATTACATCAAATGTTGTTCAGCAATTGTAAATTATGATGATGGGATAATATCTATTCAAAAATAGTACATGTCAACTGTCAATCAATTACATAGGTCAGGAACTATAGCTGTACCTAATCCATTACAACTATCAATAAAAATGTATGTATCATACAAAGCACATAATTATAATACAATATAAAGTTAGATTATAATAAGAAATCTAAATAACAAAGTAAACACTTCATATTAAATGACATTTATTAATACTAAAGTACCAAGTTTTCACCATATTTACCGTCTTCAACAGTTAAAAATAAATATTTTAAACATTGACGCTCATTTTCTCATCAAAATATAAAAAGGTTAACCACCAAGAAGTTTAGAACAAAAGTTATGAATAATTTAGGCCTAATATTAAGGACATTTGAATAAAAACTCTATACTGTTTGACTCTACAATAAAATATTGTTCTTATAGCTATGTTAAAAGCATATTACCCTAATCGTATCAATTTATTGATTCGCGGCGGTTGTCAGTAGAATTGTAATATTTTCTTTTGAAATGAAAACATTCTGATTATTTATAGCATTAGGTTCTTATCGCTTAATTTATGTTGGCTATCAGCAAAGTATTTATCTAAGTTAACGTTTAGTAAATAGGAACTTTAAAAGACTCTACAATTTAAATAAAAGTTTCATTCGCTTTTTAATTTCAATATCCGTTTTCAATAAATATGTCAATCACTATCGTTTTTTAATTTTCTCTATGGAGAGTTAATATGGTAGTATACATATAACGGTAAAACCTTACTATTGGAGGTCACTTCCATAAAAAGCTTTAGGATTTGTTATAGTTTCAATGCACATAACCCAATAAAATATGTTCATACTGACCTAAGTATAAATTAATTTTGTTTTCCAATAATTTAAAAGGTTATAATCAAATATTAAAGCATTTGATTGACTTTATCAGAAGTAATTGTAGGTATAAAATAATGTACGCGTTACCAAAAATGTTTAAATGACATCACCTTAAAAATATAAAATTAAATTTACATTATAAAATTAGTTTCCATGACGTTGTTTAGAGAACCTGAGGTCTAACAATGGCCGTCAATAAAATACTCGATCTTTTTGTAAACGCACAGGTAATTTACGATACAGCCTCGTAGTTACAGTAACTTTGATAGTGTAATAAAATTAAAATGGAAACTTAGTTTTATATCTTTAGCAAGAAAACATTTGAATCTCGAATGCATCATATATTTTGATGATTATTTATCAGGTGCCTAAAAAGTTTTATAGATATTAATGTTCGGTCATTAAAAAATGAATTCGTTTGTGAATTACACACACACATTAGAATAATTACATATACACATTGACTATGTGTGCCTCTACATTTTTTAACATATCCTTGATAAGGATACAGTAAGAAAGCTTACAACCTCTGCGCAGGTAATAATTGTTTTATTATAAATGAAATGTCAAATGGTTATCACAATATCTGCTAAACAAGTTTTTTATATGAATTTTACATTGAATGTAATTGCATGTAATAATGCTCTGTTCATATTGTTATCGTTTGCGGATCCTTTGAACAGAAAAAAACCTTTCTTGTTTTTAAAACTAACTTGTTTATCGAAATAGGTAAGTGTTTTATTCAATTTGCAATCTTAGTTGTAAAAATATATAGCTCAAAATTCATTAAGTCGACAATTAATATACAACATCAAATATTTTCATTAAGTCATCACATAAAATGAAACATAATATACTCTTGTTGGCCCAGTTATGCTAGCTTATTAATATAATAATCTTAGCTGTCTTTTAATTTACTTTAATATCGACACATTATTAGCTTGTTCTCGTTCTTGTTATAATCTTCATTTAGTTTATTGATACATACCTAATTGACAATACAAAGATTCTCACCGCAGAAATACTTCTTTGTTGTTCGTGTCCTATCACACACTTATTAAAAAAGCATAACTTATAAGTGCAGAAATTATACGATTCTGAAAAATCATCTTTCCTTGTAACCCTTTTTACCGCATTTTTTAGTCAATTACAAAAGCTAAGGTTTATAAAATTTTTGAGAAATTGTATTTAAGAAACTGTATTTAAATGGGCACATTTTTTATTTAGCCCAATTAAGATTGAATTAATATGCGGTGACTCACTATTTGCGTACATAAGTACATCTAAATGTATGAAATTAAATAGATACATTCATATTTTAGATGGGTAGTAATTGGAATTTATTTTAATACAATATAAAATTGGTGCTATTAATGAATTAATCAAATAATAAATTAACCATTTGATTTTATTACATTTAAGGAGACACAACAGGATTCAAACTGTATCAATACATGTGTAGTCATGTCAAGGAAATTAGAATCTGCTGAATTCACTTCTTTAAACATATTAGTTTCTTAATTCTAGATAAATGACCTATATATGCTGCTGTAAGTAAATTGCAAGAAAAAAGGCAATTTTGTTCACTCTTTTTAAAAAACCAAAAAATAAAGAAACATTTTAATGCTGTCCAAAAAATCAACCATTATCTTTATTTACAAAACTTCAATATGCCTGGTCGTGAATATAGGTTATTTGTGTAATTATTGCATAACTACAATAACATATATTATAGTGTATACTTGATTCCAAGTTATGTTTACCATATTATTTTAACAAAACTATAGCTATAAGTCACTGATTACTTAAACCAGACTATAAACTTTTAAGTGGGCACAGGATACATAAGAAGGACCCTATCCTTTATGGGCAAGTTTTAGCATTGATCGACGCATAGCTTACTATCTATGGGTTGGCGATTTCTATTTGAAACTCAACCTGAGTCGTTACTATAATTAATGAAAGGAAATATGATTAAAATTACTCGTAAGATTTTTTCTTGAATTGGAAATTCAGTACGGGGCGGAACACTCACGGCCAATACAATGAATTTCTAATTTTTGTGTTGGTAAAATTCATTGGCCATTGTAAATAGCAGAATTGGGTTTAGTCCGTAAGAGTCGTAAGAGTCAAGAGACGCCACTTCCTTTCCCCAAAGAGCGGGTATCCTTGAGGGTTCCCCGCTCTACCAAAGAATAAAAAATCCACCACTTCATATAGTACAAATAAATATATGTGATAATCATTTTTAATTATTTTGAAAAACATAAAACGTAGAGTAGACATTTGTTGAGTTGTGCTAAAGGAGAGTTGCCTCATGAACGATGTTCGTATGTTTTTCGGACCTACATATACTATAACTAGCACTAGCAATAACATGCATGTAGATACAATACTAGCTGAAGCATGCTCCCTAAAAAAGCCCCTTACATTTCATTTGCATTGATTTTGATGTCTCAAAGAATCGCTAAGCACCTTCCTAGTACTCTATTGCCCTTGGGAATCAAATACAAGAGCAGAGTACAAGTTATTATGCATGTTAATTTGAAATGTGAATCTCATACAATAGAATTCAAAATGGGTTCTCATGTATAATTACTGCAATCATCACCTCGGTAGGTACTGAGACAAGAGTTTCTTCACATACTTATTTCAAACATTATCTTTGCACATGTATCTGATGCATAACAAGTTGCCAAATGTTTATACCATGTGAATTATCATATATTTATTTACCTTTTAGTTTTCAGAATATTTTTATTTTTATTGAAATGAGTGATTTTCTTATAAAAAGCTATTCATTAAGATTACTTCATCGCTCAGATTTATTCAGTATAAGGGCTCTCTTTATTAATAAGTATGTGCTTAAGCATAAAAAATCGCAATTCATACTGAAATAACAAAACCGATCCAAACAACAAAATTCGCTACATCTGAAAACGCCGATAATCTGTTTATCTCTCATATTTCCACAAAACAATTCAAAAAAACTAAAATATAAATCCGACGTTGAAAAGTAAATCCGGGGTTGTCGTACCGTTTATTATTTTAACACCTAACGACCGTTTGTCGGTGGACGATCTGTCATTTTATAGAGTGCGAGATTGAACACGAAATAATTTCGGCGAAAATGTGAAATATATGTTAAAAGTATGTGGGAAAGATTTCAAGATGGCGCAAATTGTTCGTTGCCGCATCTAAGATTAAGAGTCATAATGACTTCATTACGATGACAGGCGATCTTTCTGGACAAGCAGAAATATGTTACAGAGCTTGTTAACTAAATAAATGTGTGAATGTCGCGCCTATTTTTCACAAGATTTCTAAATTAATAAATATTATTACATGTTAAGAATTTAAATGTTTTCTTCATCCCACGTTATCGATACTAAGGTTGATTATTTTTCATCTAATTATTTACCGTAGCTGTGTTTAGAAAATAAACGAAGATTGACATTAGACTTTTAAGTCATACGTTTTATTTTGGAATAACCTAGAAATGGAAAGTCAACTTCACAGATACGTTTAGCTACAAATGACCAAAATTCTTTACATCCTCCTTTTAATCAAAGTACTTTTCATTAAATTAATATATTCAACTATTTTTTTCGGTCATTATATTTATTTTCATCTACATGATAACTAGAGTGACAGATAACACAATATCTACCGATTTCTTTCAGAAAAATTCGTGGACGCGACAGCATCAGCCTCAGGCTCTCCCTCCCCGCCACTGGCGGAGTACGAGCGCGACTCTCCCGTGGACGTGTCGTCCACGTCCGAGGCAGGGTCCGCCAGCGGAGCGCCCAGCGGCTCGCGCCCCCTGTCGCCGCCCCCCAGGAACCCCCAGCTCGTGGAGCGGTGGTCCAGCGAGGAGATGCGACACATACAGTGCCACCTCGAGACCAAGGAACTCTGGGACAAGTTCAATGAATTAGGAACAGAAATGATCATCACAAAGACGGGAAGGTGAGTGAAATATAACAGATTTTTGTGTGTGTTCTATAGTCACTTTTTTCATAAATTTAATTACACGTACAACGCCGCTAGCTTCGGCTTAGGTTAAATTATAAGCTTAATGAAGAGATGTTTTTATGCTTTACAACTCTCGTCTATTTAATTTCCTGCTTTAACTTGAGCTACTTGTCAATTAACGACTTAAGTACAATTCTAATTAAGTACATTTTATTACCTCCTTACCGACGTTGAAAATAGTTAAAACATAGCTCTTTTTTCGCAATTATTATTTCATTAATTTAAACGAGAGGCGGATTCATAACAAGCAGTACTGACGTAAAGCACGCGTTATTAACCACTTAAATGACGAAACGAATTGCTTTTAGGCTTCTTGTGTTGAACTTGACGAGAAATTAAAAACTCTGTGGTAGGTAGGTAATCGAATCGCGATTGTTGGTTAACGAGATCAAGGCAATATCGACGGCGCGTTTCAGAGGCGATAAGGTAGGTGGTACAGTGAAGGCGACGGCGCGAGGCGTGTCGGTCGCGGCGCGCTGCCGAACAATGGGCAATCGCCCGCCGCGCCGCGCGCCCGCCGCCAGAAACCGCCCGTGCGCTACTCGCACGTAAAACAATGAACGCCACATTCAAAAACGTAACGATCACATCAATCGAGCAACATATAATTGCCGTCCAAATAATCTGCTCGTTATAGCTCCACATCGAGATCAAATTTTCTTCCAATTAAACTTTGACCTGTCAGATTTCTGTTAACGTCAGTGTTGTTATAGATGGAATAGAATTTCGCTCATTAAACATATCGTGATACTTTTACGGGAGTTAAGACTAACAGCTGGTACTTTAAGAGCTTTTGTACATCCTAGTTTTTGTGTTTGGTGTCTCCAGTACGCCAAAATACGACTAGACTATACAAGATTATCTGACTTAGTGTCTGAAATGTAGTGTCCGAATCGCTATAGGTATAAGAAATGTCTGATTTGGAACAGGGTTAAATAAGACTGCCTTAGCTGTGACATCCGTACTGGTGAAAATGATTTGTGTGTAAGTGTTATCAAGGAAACACTAGGACGGTAGTCAGTGGCGCGGCGAAGCGTCGCACACCGCTGATGCTTATCGACGCCAGCGTAAATCAACGCGCGACAGCCCACCGATCGTGACAAATTCGCAAACCTAATCTTTTGATAACGTTCTAGCTTACTCAGACAAACCGCTGCGAATAAATACTCTACCTACACAGGCAACACTCCTCATCTCTCATTTATCGTCGAGACCTTCACCAGCTAACACGAGTCCTCGTAAAGTTCCCGCCGGTCGATATCTGAACCTAATTAGAGTATCTAATGCATTTCACAGCTCTGCCTTGAAATTTATTTAATGCTAAATACGTCGTCTCCGTGAAAATAAATGTGAACAAAGCCCGAGTATAATGTACGAAACAATGAAGGCTCTTTCACGAACTATAAAACTGCATTAATACCACACTTATTTATTCCTTATAATGTTCTCGAGTTAACGATGCTTTGGGCGTCCAGTTTTTCTACCACGCATCATAAAATACAACATGTGGAAATATACATATACCTAACAATCGCATACATTTCCGAATTTAGCAACTCAGAGCACAATAATAACAGTGTTGATTTGCTTTAATAACCGTTTGCAAAAAAGATTGTAGCCATGTTTCGCCTTTATGACGATGTTTAGATGCGATAGATCTTCATAATTACCTCGAGTTATCTGTTTTTCCACATTATCGGTGCGTTAGATATGGCCGGTATCGGCAATAAAAGATTGAGCGCGATAGCAGGCGTTACAAAGGGCTTTGGGAAGTCGCAATGGGAGACAATTTGCCACACACCGTCACGCGAGCTTATCCGAGTCGGCCCCGTCGATTAGCATAAATCTCGCCAACTAACCGTCACAAATGAACGACGGGCGCGGGACGCGAGTAACAGCTAAACAAACTGACGCGAGCGACGATGCGATCGCGCGACATTCGCATGTCGCGGCGACGATGCGCGACGAATCGCGACCGTCGGCCGCCCGCATAAATCAGCATTATCTCGCGAGATAGCCGCGCGCCTGGACCCACCCCGCCGTATCACGCGGAGCCCCGTGTCGTTCGAAAAAATTAATGACTTGGAAAAACGATTCGCTTATGAGGGATCTTTCACTGTAATTGAATTGCCCCGCAGAGATCGGCCGAACTGTCCTACAGTATGTCGAGTACGTACATCAGGTGCACGTACTTCGTACAATCGATCGGCTAATCGCAACGTCTATTTAATTTTCATTTTAGTGGGTCTTCATCAAATCTCTATAACTGATTCAATATTTCATGCCCCATAAAATGTGAAAGACAAAATTACTACGGAGTTAAATCCCCACACATTATCTCACCCCAAAAAGATAATCGTGGCACGCGTAATAGAATAATGTAAATATGTCGGGCTGTCCGTCGCTAGTTGCCATGCTAATCGCGTTCAACTCGGTAAGCTCCGTTTTAAAACCTGCCGCTTTGTACACCATTCTTTTAGTTTATTCAACGGGGACCCATTTTTCATCCGCTCGGCAAATATTTTGATGTTTGTCGATTACGCGGCTTTGTGTGCAAAAGCTTTCATAAACGTGGCATCCATCTGATGCCATTGTTGAATATATTTAACAAATTAGGCACGTATTATTTAAATGCCGATTTAATCAGTAATTGCATATGCTCATTAATATTGCACCAACTCATAAGTAGTTACTCTCATTGGTTAATACGGTGCGTTATTTTGCTCAGACGTAATATAAGATCGAATGAATAGCACACGAATGTGTGTTAATCACCTATTGTCATTACGTATATTAGTAAAGAGTAATACATGTTTGTATGATACATAGTAATACGTACTTATATAATGTATCTGGGCACAGTGCTAACAGATTTAAATTAACATGTTTTACTAGTACACAATACGGTCTATCGTCGTTGAGCGCACTGAAGATGTTTTCGGCGCTCGCTTTGCCAACACTTTAATCGTCGGAGCACACAGTTGGCAGCCAACACACTCTTTGATTTACTCCTCAGCAGCATGTAACTATCGTAAATCTTCCACGTATGATATATAAATCTAAACACTTTTATCTTACACGTTTGTATAGGAGCGAATGGTGCGAATGCCGAAATGTGTTCAAAGGTAGAGCTGATGTTTGAAGTTGTTTGTTACTGACAGCGTAGCCTAAAGATAAAGATTGCAAATGTGGGTATACGTACATACATGAGCAGATCAACCTTATGAAGCCATAAGACATGCAAAAGTTTCACACGGAGATATTGGTGCGGATATATTTTTTGAAGGCAGTCCGCGAGTATTCACTATCAAAGTAATTTACCATATAACACCTAGGTAATTTATACATGTAGCTGAAAAAGCCACTTCCTTTTTAGATTATGCAAGTTTACAAACGATACCCAATATTTTATTAATAATTTTATAATAATTCCTTAGCAGTTGCGTCTAATATAAAAAAGTCCATTTACTTTAATTTTAATTATGATAACTGATCAAAAAAAGCTAAAGGCTAAAGAAAAGTGGCAGTTCAATAACTATGTTCTTTTATAAAACGCCGTATTTTTTATCCAATAAATCCAATAAAAACTATGGCGTTTTTGTTTTCTGGTCTTTCGTATTACATACAATTTTTTGGACTCTACGCGGGAAGAATAGCGTGTTCAAGCAGCTAAATTGTTAGTTGTGCGTAAATAATCTTACAATTTTAACCAGAGATTAATTCTTATACTTTTTTTGCTTGCTTCATTTATGCCACATTTAACCTTTAATTTTTCTTATCTTCATCGGTTTTTTAATGAAGCTACCTATTCAGAAGAACAGGCATTTCCCTGTACCTTGCATCCGTTATGCAAATAAATCTCTGATTGTTTGAAATTGCTAAATATTAGCGTAATTCACGTCGAACATTTTTACCTGTAATGGCACATTGCAATGCGAATTCCCACAACCAGGTCCCCGGCAATTTATCGAACAATATTGTAGCCGGGGCCCGAGTGCGTATGTAACTATGTATCTACTCACGTTTGTTAAAAGTGTAGCCTGGAAACGAATTACCGCGTTCATGGATGCGCTACTATTTAAACTGATGTTTTCTTTTTTGCTATGTCAATAGATATAATTATTGTCATTAAGCTGTCCATAAAAAAATTAAGCAAAAGGAGGTCAGTAAAAATTATAATATAATTAAAGTATTTTTTTTACATTTCTAATCTTAAATTATTTCTGAATTTGAAATGTATGTACTTAGTTAGTTATTCATACTTTGAAACTTCTACAGTAAAGACATTTCTTACTAATGACTTGAACAAATTACATCTGACGAACTCTACAAAAGATGTTCATTATGTGGAAGAAAATTTGTTAATCGTGGTAAATTCAAATGCTTTACATTTAGGCTAAAATAGTTTAGGCGCATCCAAAGGTTCAAATAAAATACCTTCGGTGTTCAGATAACGTTGGGCGCACACCGCGCTTACACGTGCACGAGCTCAGCTCGCCATTTGTCGCACTCGCGCGATAATTGTTGATATACGATCGCGATCCGACACCGTAATTGTCAACGCTTAATCTTCTAATTGGCTCGCATTTACCAATGCCAACGTATCGCCTGTGTCCATTCCCATCGATAGTTTGCATAAAAAAAACACATTGTCAAATTTTTCGTTACAATCGTTAAACATAACCAACTCCTATAAAAGCTTGGATCGAGCAGAGTCGAAAAGCAATTCGCAACGCCAATTTCAAGAACAGTAAAAAGTGCGATTCACAAGTGCAACTTGAAACGGCGTTTAAGAGCGAACCGAGGGCGGCGCCCACCGGGGGCGAGAAAACAATTTGGAATTTTATCGGTGGCAAGGTGGGGCGCGGGGTGCAGCGGGTGGCGCGTTACCTCTGATTTATGTGCGACATTAGACGCGAAGTGGGCACGACGCGCGAAATGCACACGCGCTGCGAGGACCATTGCCGCTCACTTGCCACTCACTCCACTCCGCGCACCGCCCGCGATCCCGCACCGTCTCCCGTGCTACACTACTTCACGCTGTTTACACCTGGCCCAGCTTCTAGGCAGCTGGTAGTCTAATGCCGCCTGAAAGACTGAAAAGCAATTTATCCTGTATGTACAAATAATCTTAAAATCCAATATTTCGAAGCTAATTATTTACGATTATACTATATGAAAGTTTTGCCTAATCTCAACACCACCAATTAAAAGTTCATCGAAAAAGCGGGATTAATTAATAAACCCCTAATACAGCTTAAACTTTACAAACTGATGCCGTGGATATTTCAGTGTCATTCGAATTCAAAAGCTAATTTCACTAAAACCTTAAATGAATCGAGTTGGTCGGAGCTCGCACATTATTTAACTTGTTCCAAGTTTAAATTGAAAACGCCACCAAACTCTTTGCGGAGTCAGAGTCAAATTTTGAACTTTGACGCTGAATCGGAAATTTCTTAATAAATATCTTATTAAGCTTAAATTCAGTTGGTGTCACGCTGCCGACACTAATTTTATTCGTGAAAGACGGCGACTGAGCGACGGCGAGACGCGCGGCCGTAGGGAGCAGTGTAAATATATGCAAACGGGAAACGCGATATTTGACGGAGCTGAAAACGACAAAAGAATTAAGGAGGACGAGCAACCGCGAGGGGAGCCATGTCGACAACACCACCCCTCCGCCCAGCTCCTGTCACATCGCGAATTCACTTTAACCTGTCTCATTATGAGATTAGCTGTCATTTCAGCACGATCCAACTCTTTCATTAGAAAACAAAGTATGAATTAATAAGGACCACTAATAGCCGCGTAATGATAAGTACAGGCTGGGTGTATCGGAGCTTGTCGTGGAAACGATTGTCACTGTATAATTATAGCAGCGACAGAAAGTACTAATTCGCTTATAAACATGTGGAAATTTTTAGTTTTCTATCGTTAATAATTCAAGAACTTACCCTATCTGTAGTTATCTAGGTTATGTGAAGTGAACACATGCAGCCTATTTGAATAGGCGTGTTATAGATGTGTGATTCATGTAAATGTGCCCTTAGCAAGTGTATCGCGGGCTAATCTGCCCCCGCGAGCAGCGCGCCTGCCCCCGCGCCGCCAATATGCCGCGACGGGGGTGGCGGTGCCCGAGAAAACGTGTAAACTAATTATGTACATTTTCGTGGCCACTTATTTACATAACCACGGCCTGAGCCCCGCTTTCACCGTGAATATTTCATTCGTAATCTTTACTTTGACGGTTTAATATGACAGCTGTTGTTTTGTTTGAGGAAACTTTTAATTTTTGTCGTTTTCTTCCGGTGGCAGCCCTTTGTGTACGCGTTAGGCTGACGCCTTCCGTAATGATAGGTGATTGTCGAACAACTTTTTTTAATACGGATAAACGGCTGGGAAACTTTTGAGGTGTAATTTGGAGTTTTCGCCCAGACGTGTCGCTTGTTGCCTGACAATGGGGAAGGTGCTTATTATACTGATGACTGTTGTGTGTAGTGTGCGAGGGCGTTATTGTATTGATAGGTTATGAATAGAGCGGTATCGATCGAGAGGGCCGTCAGCCAGTCTCCTCAGTCACCACGTAGGTACTTTAGGGCTACAATAATGATTCATGAGTCGTCAACAGGCTGAGTTGTTGTGAAGTGTACAGGAAGCCGATAAGTAAAACTATTAGTAGGTAATGAGCGAGTGTTGCGGCGTTTCGCGGGTATTTATACCGCGCCTTCGCGGGAACTAATTTATGGAAGTAAGTACGCGGAAAATGTTTATGTACGTAGTTCGAGCTCCCTCCCGCGCCCGGCCGCCCCTCGCGCCAGTGACATCCGGTGCCTTCGCTATGTGCCACTCGCTGGGAGACGTGCAATTATAATACAGTAGGAACACAGTAGCTCAGGAAACGTACATAAACTTATTTATACATTCTATTGATTTGCTTTTCAATGGTGTTAAAGACATCACGATAAACTCATGATTTCACGGTTTATAAATTTATAAAACCTGCTTATATATAATATTGTACTAAAATAAAACGAAACTTTAAAGAAAATGAACTGCGACATTGAAAAAAATGTCAACTAAATTATTAATATCAAATAATTAATAACCAAATTATTTCTGCGCAAAATAACTATAATTTAAAATAGTTAAATGTGACTAAATATTAACTATAATAGATTTTACTTAAATCACCTCCACTTATATCTAGTACCTACTGCGTACCTAGAACATTTTTTGCATGCACGTGTCTTTCTCAGAGATCATAAACGCTATGTAGTAGAGCACAAAACGTACCCGAAGACCACCGCGCGCGCCGCACAAACTTTGATGCAACACATCCAACACCAACCTGGTGACAGATGCGTTTCATGTGGACATTACTCACAGATCTGTCCGTCACACTAATGACTCTTTGTGATTATTAACAGAATAAGAAACTACTTGTAGTGTCGGGAGGAAAGCGCTTGTGAATTTCGTTTAAATTTAATTGGTTTTTTTTCAAACGAATGCTGAATAGAAGATGTATTGGGTGCACCAATACTTTGCAAAAATGTTTATAAATATATTAATTAATAAAAAACAATTTCGTCATATTAATTCGATTTTTCATAAGATTGTTCATAAGTTGACAGAGTGCATGCAAAAAAATTAGTAATTTCATCTAATATTTGTCACTTTTTTCATTACTGCATTGGTAGCGTGATGATGAGCCCATACCGCTATGTCCTTTCTAAAAAATGTAGCTTTATATAAAGTGCATGAATTCAATTAATCGGCACAGTCATTTAAATTTTGCTTTTGACACAAAAATATTGTTACTAGCTGTAGATTTATTGTTTTTACGAGTAAGAAAAACCCCTTATTAAATTACGACTATTCAAATTACTTAACTTTTACTTACTTCAGAACTCGTTAATACACAAACTCACCGTGACTTAGATAGGTCACAAGCCTTCAAGACTCAAGCCATCATATAGGTCAGGACATTATCGTGTAGCTTCCATCGCCCCGATTACAGGCAGGCGAGACTCCGCCCGCTGCCGTTGACATGTAGCGTTTTAACAGTCAGTACGTGCCTTAACCACCCCCTTTACCCCTACCCCCTTATCCCCCCTATACCTCCCCCTAGAACTGACGACATTAGCAGCCGCAGACATAGGGCAAGTCCCGGCCAGACGTTGACATAGGTAGCTAAAGTTAAATTTGCTCACAGCTTTATATATTTTTGGAGAAGTCATATTATTTGGAATTTGAGTTTGAATTTGTCTATAATTCAAACAAATTTGTGTGCTCAGCTCTCCAACTTAAATGATTCGAATTATTTATTACATATGCAATTGGGTTCTGCATAAAAATATTGAAATGTTTTTAAGAATTGAATCCTAGAATAACTTCAATAAACGTTGACTTCGAACAATACTCGCTTTGAATATAGTGTTTAGGCCGTGTTAATAAAAACTTGTAGGTAATGTATAAATAACTGTAGGTCTAGCACCTACTTCCACTACATGGCAGTCATTTACAGAATTGATTCACATATCTTTTAATCAGTAAACATAAACACCGTCGGCACATAAGTTCAAACCGCAATTGTGTACCATCCTTGCATATAAAAACCACAATGACATGCGATGTGTATACGATTTTCTACAGTAGTGCGTTTGATTTAAGGGTTATAGTCATATGTATATTTGTTCATGAGTTAGATGACATAACTGCTGGCAACGGCACAATGAGTTTACGCGGCCGTCGCAATGGCTCCCTCTTTATGGAAATGAAAACAACCTAACTATAGCCCCAACCCCGGTGTTTCTAATTCACAATCCCTCTGACTATAGCTGATTGTTTCTTAAGATCTGCTACGTCAATAATGCTGGCTGCAAATTTGAAAACAATTGCCTTTTTATAAAATAGGCAGAAAGCCTATTAAGATTTTATCTTTATACAATTGCTTCGCAAAACATGAACGACTGTCGTCACTAGATTATCGTCGGTACATTTACACATGCATGCGAAATATTTGCCTACTTACGTTATAAATTATGACTGCTACAAATTCGTTGTAGCGCATTAAGGTATTCCAAAAACACTTTGTAAAAGCTATGACTGGAATTCGTCAATAACGGTGTCTAAACAGAAACACTAAGTACTATTTGTAATTTTGTAAGCGCGCAGAGGTTTTGCTAAACAGCGCTATAATAAGTAACAGGGGCGTAGACGACGTGGGGAGGTGCAGACGACAGTTTTCGCAATATTGTCGCCAAACTTCCCAATTTCGGTGGCGACATGCGAAACTCCTCGCCGCGTTTTGTGAACCTTACAGGTGTGAGTAGCTAGAGCTACCTACTCGTTATATGTAGCGTGCCAGCGTCTATGAACGTGACTCCAAATTGTGGGCTTTGCGGGAATTAGCGCGGATTTACAAGGAATAATTCGTACGAATGCTCCGCGTTTATCTGTGTGGAGGTTTTGTTTCACCGGATTCGTGCATCGGGCTACAAATGAGTCGACTTTTCGACGCTTGTCTTAAACAAAACTGAAGATAGTCGTTGTTTTGGCGTTCATAGTAAATACACGACAAATAAATATATGAGAGTTAGTTTACTCCTCCCACCGCCGACTCGACATTATTATTCATTCTCTAAAAATTTACTAACGACCAAAATAAACGGGCAACAAGAGGAGTGCGAGCGTGTTCTGACATCGTTCGCCATGCAATGTGACACCATTAGCGTAGCAAACCGTGCAAACAATAGGAACAAAACGAGGTGTCGGAATTTCGCGCGGCGGCGGCGCGGATACCGCGCGCGCCGTCTCCGCCTCCAGCGCGCCGCGTCCAAACCCAGCCGCGCTCAGCCGAGTACGAAACAGACAGACTAGCAACTTTATCTACCCGTACCATTTTCATTAAATCGACACCTCATTATCGAAAGGCCATTCACTTGAAGCAATTTCTTTCGGTCGAAACGCCTTGTAACGGAGAACTTGATTGGACATTAGAACGACATTGAGCAGATTGTGTTGGTGATAATATTCTAATGATTATAGGAAACTGTTTGCATTATATCTCAAGTTACTTTATAATTTCTAATTGATTTGGCGATTTTATCTTGCGACGTCGTCGTGGCTTATTCAGGTGTACTTTGCAAGTCTCCAAGATAATTTAAATGTAAATATGTAATAGCCGGACAGCGGCGTTAGCTACTTGTCGCACGCTTCCTCGACTGGATGCCGTATCTCCAGTGTAGGTGCCCCATGTGTCTCTACGAGTGACACATTCCACGCTAAATTCCACACACTCTCAGATACCGTACGGTCCGCCTCCACACAGTCCTCGCATTTCAAAACGAACCAAAATTCTCAAGGAATGTTAACAACTTTCGAATTATATTTGTCAAAACCTCGTACCACAATAATTAATATGTAGCAATGACTGAATGCCTTTTGGTGGATTTTTTAAAACGATGAAAGACAAAAGGCCCTGTCGGTGCACCGCAGAACACGCGCGTTACAATAAAGGCAGGTATACACCGGTGTGTCATTACCTCGGCGCGCCGCAATTAAAATTGTACGCATAAGTAATATTTGTTTAAATTCACTAATTATGTTGCCGCTAATAAATACTTACACGCAACATCTGCTGTGCACTAATGGCCGACGTAGTGTATTGTAGAAATGTTTTATTTGCTACGTGCGCCGCTCGCTCCCGTCCCTATGCATACATGTCGAACCTTGTAATTTTCTGTTGTGTGAACACGGTTTTTACGCAAATATTTATTAGAATGCAGGTAAATGTCACGGCAGTGTCACCAAATGGGGCAATGAAGGCAAAACACGGCGCAGGCCAGGCAAACAAAAAACCCATTCTGTGTAGGTACCTATTACAACGAATCAATTTTGTACTTAGTTTGATGTAGATCTTTTTATTTTGTTTGCTGCTCAAATAATCGTTTATCATAGCAAACAGGTTAAATGTATTTTATTTACTATATTTTGATAAAACAAGCGTGACCAATCAAGCCAAAAGTGAGTAAGACAAATGATTTATAACGTCTACATTTTGATACGGCAATTGAAACTTATTAATAAATTAAGCGTTTCAAATATTTTCACGGGCATTAGCATGAGCGAGTGGCGAGTGTTGTGTGCTCGACGCGGCTCGGTGCGGCGGCACACTGCGCGCGCCCGCACTTATCTGCGATCTCAGCGCGTCTATCCGACACAGATATTAATCAACGGGATTGACAAAATCGTGCGAGTGTCGAAAATTTGACGCGGTTCCTTACCCGGACCTCCCAGGAAGAACTATATATCACGTGGTGCGCCTCAGCCGCCGCCCAGCCACGCCCCGCTGCTCATTAACTGACTCTAATGTGCATCAATCTCATACTTTCTCCCAACGTGAAAAATTCAGTTGGAATGACACGATTTTTTCTTTCAGTAACGCCTCGAACACGACTACATGTGTTCTTTCTCGATGTTCATAAGATTGAGTCGATGTTTGATGCCACACATGCTGACAAAACAGTGGCATCTTAATACGATATTGATGATAGCTTACAAATAACCTATTCTAATGTTGTTGATATAAGCGGACAGGCTGATGGACATAATAATTAATTAGCACGAATGAAAAAACTAGTGTAACATAATGAGATGGTGGATCGGTACAGACGTCCCTGTGTAATGATCCCGGGTGACGCGCAATCATTTGTCATCGCGTCACTCACACGTCGGCGCCGCTGATACGCCCTTTTCCTTTATAATCGCGAATCGAGATTGTATGAAAAAGCTTAATAAGTAAAATGTAAGCGAATGTTTGTCACCTTATGAAATGAAGGGGAAAAATTGACGTGGAGTGCGCGTTTACCTAAAAAAAGACCAAGTTCAAGATTTTTTAGAGTCTTATCCGTCGAAATTAATTTGCCTTAAGCCAAAAATATCAACAATTAATATCAACGAGCAAATATTCTCAAGCCGTAAAGGTTAATATTAAATGTCACAGACTCAATTTGATATAGGTTCAGTATTGTGCTGAAGATCAAACAGATAGCACCAATTTCAACAGAGATAATATAATTGATTTTCAAATTTCAAACTGCAATAACTAGTCACTAGTCACTCAAAAAGTTTTTAATATACGGACAGTTATAGGAGATTTAGTTTAGAGTTTCAAAGACATGTGTGATGGCAGCGACGAGTCGTGACCATGTCAAGTTTCCACCGTCAGTAAGCGACACGACACCTCATATCAATCCGTCACGACACACAACCATGACGAACAGTACACTTGGCTACCCACACCACGGTATATAGACCGCAGATTGAAGGTTCACAACCAACATTTGCGAATCAAATGGCATTACTGAACAGGAAGTTCGAATTTCTACTTTGTACCACTTTTGTTTGAAAACTGCTCGTAGATTCAGTTGAACAATTTTCTGTAATTGAATAAATGACGAGAAAAATGGTTGATACTGGCTTGTTTAAGGTGAAATTCCGTGAAATAGTAAGTAAATAAGGAAATATTTAGAGTTCCGTATCCAAGTTAAAATGACTCCGCTGCTTTCCCGTCTTTCCATCCGTCAGGCATCTGACTGTAAATCATAGATAGCGATAAATTCAGTAATTTGGAAAGGACTAATAATCCCGTTACGAGGTTTTTCATTTTCTAACTCTCTTCTCCATAGGAATGACATTTTGGAACCGCGCAACTAGAGTAGCGCAAATATGCCTGGAAAACGGCCTATATGAAAAAACAAAACACTTTGATTTTGATAACTTTACTTAAAGAACAGACTCTTACGAATCAGTCTTGACATTGCATAGTGATGTGAATCGAATCTCTTTCAAATGAGCAGTCTACCTCAAATCGAGCTAAATCTATCGACGAGGGAGCCCGAGGGTTTAACTGTCGTTTCTGATAACGATCTTCGTTTGACGAGATTATCTGGTGTTACTCAATCGCTATGAGTCGCGTTGTTTATCATCGGCTAACTGCACCACAATCGGCCGTAAGTAGGCCTATTATCCGACATGAAATATTCATTGGCCACCGACATAGATTGTTGTCACTCGTATTATGCAGCAGAAATCACTTAAGGTCCACTATAGGGAACTATTAGCGATAATTCGCGGTAATGGCTGTTCGAGCGAGTTTGTTGTGTAGCTACAATGTGACGTGATAGGCGTATGTACCGACTTTATATAAGTATACATATATAAAAGAACAAATATAAGACCATATCAACCATTGCTTACCCTGGATCCTTATAGTAGGTTTGTTTATGGCGGTAACAGAAATACATTATCTGTGAACATTTCAACTGTCCAGCCAGCATGGTCATGAGATAAAGACTGGTGACGGACGGATGGACAGCGGAGCCTGAATTATAGAGTTTTGTTTCTACCCTCTGTCTTTCTGTTTGTATTGTTTCAGATTTTGTTTACCAATATTAGTAGGAACTAGATTTACTTGCAACATATTATAAATTCATATATTCACGTTTAAAATTATCCAAAAAAGGTAAACCTATATAATTAAAATTAATTATTTACGAACAAATTAGATCGGCACTACTGAATTAATTTTATAGGTCTAGTATGCGCATTACAAAGTAGGCTGTCTCAGGTACATACATAATTCCTTAAACACCTCAATAATTCTACAATCAGCCTTATAAGGCGAGTCACACATGTAACTTCTATCTCACGTACCTCGTCTAATAAATCACCTATCATTTACAATGTAGATAAATAAGTATATGAAAACATTATCTCGGCTTTACAAACAAATTAGCAACTATTAGCATAAATAATATCACGCTACAGTTATCAAGTGGCTAGCGTCAAAACTGCGCTAATGAGCGCTCAGCATTCGCAATCTCGCGCCATCTGTCTCTAATCAACGAATCGAGTTAATTAAAACGCTTGGCAATATGGCGGCAGGGTGTAATTGCTATTAATAAAGCGCTTTCCTGTATAATTAGATGGCTGCGCGCGCGGATTGGCTGCTCGGCGGGCCCTAATCACGACGTGATAACATTGCGCTAATGGCGTGCATAGCTTTCTATTGCATAATCACGACCGCGCCGTTACTGTCCACCTACTAATTCAACATAACATTTAGTGTTACGTACTGCGTTACAAAGACATTCGTTCTAAATTATTTTTACACAATCTAAAGTCGAATCCGATCCAGCTGTTTGTTAGTCTCGTTTCATGTCTGTCCAAAAAATAGTTCGCTTATTTAATGTGTTAATTGAGTATCAAATTTACAACAGCGGCAAAAATATATCAGTTTCCAAGAATCGTTGATATTTAAATTTAATATCATTAAGGATTCATGGTTGAAAAAAAATCCAATTGCCCATAGTGTAAATTTATCAAATGAGACGCCAAAGGGAACAATGATTGACGAGTTCGCACCTCGGCTCGTGCCTTTCTAATTAAGACGATATGCGTGCGCGCACTGCTGCAACTCTTCGCGCTCGTTTAACTTGCAACACAATAATGTCACCCTGTGTCACTGCTACGACTTTAATTGTTATAATAACATTAACAATCTACTAAACATCTCAAACGTTCACTTCAAAACCGCCGATAAATGAATTGCATTGCAATAAATGGCACACAAACATTTCCGCCTCACGTAGATTCTCATAATAAATTCGGCTCTGAGGCCTATTCATAGCATAAGAAGAGCTTTTGAACAATACCTACTTATCTTAAGTGGGCTTAATTTATGGCCCACGTGTAAATTTCAATCATAGAAATGTATTTTAACAATGTCATAACGATAAAAGCGCGCTGTAAACGGGCGCCTCTTATTTCTGTCTTCGGTACATGCTCATTAAAGCGAGTCATGTGCGCGTCTCGGCGTTCTTTTGCTTTCGCTCGGTTTTCCGCTAACTTTTGGGTGGTAGGATGATGGACGACGTCGGTGGTCATATATCATTGTGGTAATATATCGCGAGTGCGCCGAGTGTCGCCATTAACGCATGCGCGCAATTGCCCGTGCTCGGCTCGGGCTGAAGCGCGTGCAGCGAGCACCATCGCGACTGCTATAAGAAGCGTCTCACAAATCGACGCGCGCGACCACAGCTAAACGTGCATAAATCTTATTAATGCTATTCTTATTTTCGTCCTCTCTCTCCATCTTGTAAAATCATTAGAACGCGTAGAACGGCTCTAACTTCGTATTGCCTTTGTTAAATATCCGATCGTTATATGGGGACATAAAATTTCTATAAAGGAAGATTTCAATCAAAATTATATTGTAAATCATAATACGTCTAACCCAATCACGGCGAACGGTCTGGGTGGCCACAGTCATCAGTTATGAATGTTGTTGTGGTTCGCGGGTCAAAAGCCGCATACCGTTTGCGCAAGCCCGATGGCGAATTGTCAAGCGTTCTCGCGCACCGCTGCGCCCCTGGCATTGTCGACAAAAAGTGAGAGGCGATAGACGAAGCCGCATCTCGGCTTACAACCAAAGATTTGTTGTTTCCGTTCTCGCCGCCTCAATGACTACCATTTTATGTCGATTAGGAGATAGTGTTTCACGCTCGCTACCGACACCAGTTTTTGTGACACTCCTTTCTGCTCACAACGAGTTTATTATCGTTGATCAGTGCTGTCGGTTGTTATTTTTTCGTATTTCAACTTCAATGTTTCCTTGTTCTACTTATAGTTTCGATTCCATTCGATAA
Source organism: Trichoplusia ni (assembly GCF_003590095.1). Lineage (NCBI taxonomy): Eukaryota > Metazoa > Arthropoda > Insecta > Lepidoptera > Noctuidae > Trichoplusia > Trichoplusia ni. The sequence goes on along the minus strand of NC_039481.1, from coordinate 16,702,863 downwards.
CTTTAAATGGTATGTGCAATCCCCACTTCAAATTATGAATGACAACAGGAAACCGCACTGGCATAACAGAATGCAACAGAAATGGTAATGTCGACCAACCGCAAGCAATTTTACTCAGTGAACAAAAACATACACCTTTACAAAAATGTATACCCATTCATCTTTCTCCAACGGGGACATTTAAGAATGTCTCTGTTAAGGAGGGGAAGGGGACGACAGCCTAGTATCAAAGTCGTATGAAACGATTCACGTTGAACCTTTATTTTTCCTTACAGAGCTAGAAAGGGGTATTCGATTTTGAGCTCTATCGTTGTTTGTTTTAGGTTTTTTCATTGTTTTTATTGTAAACATTTATTATTGCTGACAATGTATCTGCGGTGGGGAGAGTACCTAAATATAGGCAGGGCGACCCTCTTAACTAGGGACTACATTTATTGAGGGACACGCTGCACTGAAGCGCCATTTGTGAAATATGAACTGGATTTTCCTGTGCCCTATTTAATAAACGTTTCAATCTCCGTAATTACAGTTTTGATGGTAGCAACTATAGCATATGCTTTGTTTAGTTGGAAAATTACTCAGAATATTATATATTTTTTGTGGTATACCGGGTTTGAGCACCAATTACATGCGATAATTTGCGATACGATAACACCAGCTCTTAATGAGCGAAAGTAGATTTGTGTCGGTCTCCGCCAGCGATAATTCCAGTTCAGCCGAGTAATTGTCGAATAATTGCGTTAATGTGAAAATATACGGTTTAACATAACAATGGAACGAGGAAGTCGATAGTATAGAAATATATATTGTTATAATTTTATGTTGTGTAATGAAGGCTCTGACGGAAAATTTTCTGTACGCGGTCTCTTTGTTACTTGAATGTTTATGTAAGAAAGCCTCGTAATTAACTCTTTCACGGCTAAGATTTTTTTATATCTTTTGCGCGCTGAAATTTACTGGTCGTGTAGTGCTCCCCATTATTTTATATTTAGTAGACCTGAAATAATGCGTCATTACGTTGATCAATATGTATCTTTTCGTTTAGTCTTATGAAGTCTTTATCATTTTGAGAAACGTAACAACTAACATTTTTATACGTTTGATTTCCTATTACCTGATTTACGGGCTTTTAATTATCTTTCAAGTAACATGTTGTAATTGTGGCAGACGCATGTTCCCGACGGTGCGCGTGTCGTTCGCGGGTTGCCGCGCGGAGGCGCGCTACGCCGTGCTGCTGGACGTGGTGCCGGTGGACGGCAAGCGCTACCGCTACGCGTACCACCGCTCCTCGTGGCTGGTGGCCGGCAAGGCCGACCCGCCCGCGCCCGCGCGCCTCTACCCGCACCCCGACTCGCCCTTCTCCGGAGACCAGCTGCGCAAGCAGGTCGTATCCTTCGAGAAGGTCAAGCTTACCAACAACGAGATGGACAAGAACGGACAGGTTAGTCTCATCAAATACTCTATATTTTTAAATTTCAGTTGGAACCAAATAAAATTATTTGATTAATCCCCTAATCTAACTAAAAAAGTATTTTTATTTTGTACCCAGCTCGTCCTAAACTCAATGCACAAATACCAACCTCGGATTCACTTGGTGTTGCGAAGAGAAGGCGCTATCAACGCACCCATTACAGACTTGGAACAAGAGGAATTCAAGACGTTCATATTCCCAGAATGCGTGTTCACTGCCGTCACCGCGTATCAGAATCAACTCGTAAGTACCGTGACAGATTTGGCACACCTTGTTTACTATTGATGTCCATTTGCCACGTACGCGGTTTATTTGGCATCGGGAGTCCTGTTCTTAATTCTATCATTTGATTTCTAAAATAGATCAGAGAGACAAACGCTTGAAATTGCATAGCGCCAGTCGGCTGAGTATCGACGAATGCTATTTGAGTCGCACTAATTGCATCTCGCTGAAAGGTATGTCCAGTCTGAACAAAGGGAGGTGGCACATCATTTTTTGTGTATCAGCGGCCACACGCGGACGACGCTGACGACGGACGGACAGCGCGCCTGACGCGTGCACCTCGGTGACGATTAAAGTTTTCACCCGAGCTAAATATAAAGCTAGTCGATGCCCGAGTCGATCGTGTCCAGCGGCGACGTCTCAGCTATTGCTAGGGCTTTTTCCATATATAATTTGCTGGCCGAAGATTTCCGAGAAAGGCCGCTAAATTAATCAACTTTCAAGTTAAATGTTCTCTGAAACATACGTGCTAATTTCGATCACTAACGGTACATTTGTGACTCATTTGGGTGTTGTAAAAACATGCTTTATTAAAGTTTCTTGAGGCGCTATTTTTAATTAATCGTCTTAAGCATTTTGGGACAACAGTACAAAAACCTACAAGGAGTGAGTGCAGAGTGTGATTGTTACTGTTTGTTAGTCGCTGCCCGCTCCGCTAGCGCGCCCGCTCGCCGCCGTAGTCGCGGCCGCAGCCGGCAGCGCATGTGTCGCCACGCGCAATTAATTCTCTGTCACAAGAGCGTTTGGGCGTCTCCAAGTTCCTCGTTTTGTATCAGCCCGCGTAGTAAAATAATTAGGACGTTTTGAGGTTCATAAAGGAAACGTTACTTTATATCGACAACGCGGTACATAAATCTTCATTCGTTCGTTAATTAGCTGTTACGGGCTCGGGTTTAGTATTACCATTTGTAGACGTTTTGTTACATAAACAAATTGTATTTTTGTCGTTAAATTGTTTCGTAGTTATGCTGTCATTTGAGTGTTGTTAAAAGGTTTAATGTCTTTTAGCTGAAATTTGTCATTGATCTAGAAGATAAAAATAGTTCATTCAGATCATTAAATAGTTTCAACATATAAATAGGAATATAATCATAATGGTTATTAGTGTGAGGTATCAAGTTTGGTGAGCGTGCGCTGTGCGGAGGCTCTACCTTCACAGTCGGCTTCCAACGACTCCCCAGGGTTGACTATTATTGATTTTCATTGATTCTAACGCGTTCCTAGATTTACTGCCTGCGCCTAGTGACAGTGCCATCTATTACGATTGCGATATATGATCATAGGACTAGTTAAGCATGCAACAAGGTGCTGCATTCGAATTGAATAAATATTGGAAAAAGCTGCTTATTTGCATTCACTAAAGGAAAAATATAGTGTCTTTGCTTGTGTAAGCAACAACATGGTCCTAGAAAGAGTATTTAACTATGATCATTTCAGTTTTGAAATACCTTCGAAGGACACACCACTTGACGAGGTAAAAAGCTTGATATCAGCACTTCGATCACAAGTGTCAAGGCGGGCGGCGCGAGCGCACCTCAATTTGGCTGACGTCACAACTCTGACAGCTAAAACATTATTGTCGAACAGCGGAGATAGTGTCATTGATAACTCAATCCCTTATAACAATAAGAACACACTTAGCATGTTTGCACCTGCGGGCTGCGGCCGCGCGCCTGCAGAGATCGATAGTGCCCGCATAACTTTATGCTTTATAAAAACTGCCCAGTTTAACACTTCATCAAAAAAGAAACCTACCACTCTAATAACAGATAAGAAAACCTGAATATTTTAACCGCTATCTACATTTCGGAAAAAAAGTGTCACCAAAATTTAATGCCTGCGCGACGTTTGTTAAATCGACGGGAATGAAACATCATTATTGGTGCTTTATCATATTGGAACGTTGATATAAGACGAGATAAAACATTGTACAAAAAATGTGAGGTGTGTTTTTTGTGTGTGTATCGCGGTGTGAGACTGAGCGTCGCCTGCGCGCGCGCCGCGGGGAGGTTTCCCGGGAAAGCGCCGTGGGCCCGACCCGCTTCAATATTTAACATTTTTACACCCACCACACTATTGTCCTGTTTGTCGTTTTCTCTAGAACCCTTTGTCTGCGATTTGAGTCGCTCCGAGGTGACAATGTTTGTTAGAGTTTACGCATCCTCAATACACACAATACGTTTTTTTCAAAGTCGATGACTTGTGAATTTGTTATGATCGATTGCCTCTAGAGGATATCCCTAAAGCACACTTGTGGATTGCAACCTGCTACGATATATTGAATGTTTTCGAAACAGTATTCTATAATATTTTTTGTTTGCAAAATATGTTTTTGAGGATAACTAATCTGTTTCTCTCTTTTTGCAATTGTAAGTTTTTCTGAGCTTCGAGATTTTATTTAGGTATACACAATTTATGCACACTCAATTTTACACAACACGTAATGTTAGAACAAAAAGTAAGAAAAGATACTTTTGTATTTGTTTGTCCTACAGATAGTTTCCTTGACATTCTAGTTTATTTCACTATTGATTAAAATTTTCTGATAGCTTAAATATAATCAATCAGAGAAATAGGTGTACACGTTTTGAATAGTAATGAACAAATATACAAATATGTTACACCTTCATATTAACCTCAGCTGCCTCGGTCCACGGTTAGAGTAGTTTGTTCCAACATGTCGACTACCGCTCCAACAAATAGGCACAACGCACAGTAACGTGTGTAACAAATACAAAACATACACAAAATAAAACGATTAGAGAAATCGTGTCATCTAGTTGTGTTGGTCATGCTACATCACACTATTACGCGGCTTGAGGAGATAATCACGAAAATAACTGCGCACGCGCTCTCATGTAGATGCAAACGCGCTCAATAGGCGCTTAATTGAAATTTATATCTCATTTCTCAGTATCAACAATCAATATTCTAAAATCTCCGAAGCTATTCTCACATTGAGCATCCACAAACGAGTTCTACGCGAGTATAATCGAACAATATAATGAGGGAGTAAAGGCAAACACAATTTCAATAACAAAGGGCAACCATGACAAATAAACATATTTCACGGGCCAAAATGGCTGCGGTCAGGTGTCACGAGGTGTCCCTCCCCCCCCCTCCCGCGCCCCCGCCGCCACCTCACCCCGCACTTTACCTTCTTTTTCTTCACCAATAATCGATTCATTCTTTTCAATGTGATCCTTTTATATTTGTTAAGTTATTGCTGGATACAACATTTGTTTTATTCTGTCGTTAATTTCCTGCTCCTACCGAGTTTTTTTTATTTATTTTTTGAATGAATTACTGCAGTTTATTTGTTATGTTATCAAAGTATACTTAATTTCTTGCCAATCATCATCGGCCTAGCCTTTTTCCAACTATGTTGGGGTCGGCTTTCTTACCAATCATGTTTTATAAAATTTAAAAATCTTATTTGTAAATAGCCGTAAAACTGTGTTCGAAATCACGAATGCAAAATTCTCATTCCCATTTTCATAAAATATGTCAAAGTAGGCAAGTGAAACAATTTAAATAATTGCCGTAAAAACATCAGTGTCACTGCATCAGTTCATTATTCAATAATTTAATAAATAATACGACGATAACACGAAACTCTCATAAGTCAAAAATACAAGAAGTCAACGTACTTGCTTAAGAGTGGATTTAAAATAATTTAAGATGAAATTATTTATTGGACTTGTATCTCTTTCCCACTTGTTACACGAAACGGGGTGAGTTATATGGTGCTCTCGGTCGCTCCTACCATCGATCACTCGAGGTGTGACGTCACGCAGAGCCGTCGTGTGCGGCCCGACTCAATTTATTGCGTCTGCGCACCAAGCCAGCACAGAAAAACTAAACATTTGTTTGTATACACCAAGTCCTTAATTATTTTAGTAGATTTTAGTTCAAAATTTTAAAATAATTGCTTAAACATCTAATCATTTGAAACCTTTTTGTTTCACTTTCATGAATTAACTCTTTTGTCGTTTGACACGTGCAGAAAAACATTGTCCAGTTTGACGTGAGTCATTCTCACTCCGGTATATATTTTCACACAACTAATTGATGCTTCAAACAAATTAACTGATCTTTGAGATGTGGCAGATTGCCTACTCGCTGATATTTCGAGTTTACAGCCGTAACTACGGGCACGAGTGCAAAGTGGATCTTATTCTCACAGTGGGACCTTTAAAGGACCTAATGACTCGTCTGAACAGAGAGTCAATCGAACGACTACCAAACTAATTCGATTCAGTACAGGTCGTCATGATGAAATTGTTAAAGGAAAACCTCATATCAAAAACAATAAAAACAGAAGTTAGCTGAGATGTGGATGTGTAGAATCATAGTTAAAATAGTGACGGAGATAGCTGATGATCTCTACAACTTGCACACGCTATCATTCATAGTATCTGTTGGAACAGTAAGCGAGGGCCTGCAACTCATTGACGTACTGGACGAAGACGAGGGTGTTTGATTTGAAAAATTATTTATTTATTGGTTTGATAATAAATCGTGCCATTATTTACAGAACAGATTTTTATTGGTAGAAACAAATAAGTAAGAATAAGAATCAAATATAACCTTCTATATGATAAATAATCATGAGCGAATAAAGAACAAATTTCCTTAAAAATTTGGTAACCCATCAAATTAAGACTTCAAAATCGTAGCTAAAGTCTAATTTTAGCTTTTGGTGTTACAACAACAGAAATACATCATCTGTAACAAATTAAACTGTTAAGCTATCATGGTTCAAGTGTATGATTCTAAACGGACGGATAGGAAGCGGTGTCTCAGTAATAGGATCCCTTTCTTCCCTATTCCCTAACAACGACGAAATAAAATTGAAAACAATAATATTTGGAAGCTGATTTTCTTATAAACTTTTTGACCTTAAAACCGTTATCGAAATGCAAGAAATAAAATAATTGACATTTGTTGTTTACAATCATACACTAAACAAGTTTGGGAACTGCAATTAATTCCGTGATTTCCGAACATTTACTGAGAATATTTTATGGTATAGTTGTACAATCTCTCAAGCCCGGTTCATTATTTTGATCCTTTTGCGAATTACTGTAAATAAAACTTCTGTTTTCTGGAAAGTAAAAGGCTACATATATTACGCGCCCGTGTCAGTCGCTTTGCTTTGTAAGAAGCACTTCAAATAATTTATTTTCAGAATATCATCTAGATGTTCATAGTACTAATCAACGGATGGTTAAAATTAGTTATTTCAGCTATTTTACTGCTCTCATGGCAGGCACTAAAACTTCCAAGTGCTTTTGAATATGTTTTCAATCTATTAAGGAACATTCCCTGTTCACTTGAGGTAATTTCGTCTAGACTATAACCATGATTTTCATATTTTCCATATTATAATAATATGCTTGGAAGCCCAATACCAGTCTTAACGAAATACCAATCATTTGTGGAAGCGTTAAGGTACATAACAAAGTTGAACGACATCTTTCTTCCACAACTGCAAGCTTTTTGGATAGTAGCAGGAAGTACGAAATAACTTTGTATGAGTTAAAGGAAAAATATACAATTTTACGTTAAGTTGTTCGGTGTTTCAGGGACGCTCCTATGGTTTAGCTTGCAGAAGTTTGCCGCTAAATATGCCGTTAGTTCTACTAATACATCAGTAGAAGACCGCTGAGTCGTCGTTCGTCGCAGCACTGCATCAATCAATAAGATATGTAGGCAGAGACTGCGCGTGCGCACGCTAACGTGACATTTATTTATTCTTCACAATGTTCCTGTCGTGTCCCGATCGTCGCTCACGTGTTCCTTTACACCACCACTCGTTTCGTCTTATTATGAACTGTCATTATATATTCTAAGCGCGCATTCATTAGCATTCATTTTTACAGCAGCTGTATCTTCATCTTTATAGGCATTTTATCTTTTCGGGTTATACCTAATCCAGATAACATTGGCTTTAAATAAGATGTAAATCTCATCAAGTTTATTTAACAGCGCTCATGTAGGGCTTCTAAAACAATTCTAACTGGCAAATAAAAGGGCGATCTGTTGAGACTGCGGCTGGTACTCTCATGAACAATACATCACCACCACAATAATTAAGGACATGAGAGTTGCGCGCGCGCGAGTCTGCCGTGCAGGCCGGGCGCGGCGGCCGACGGCGGCGCGACGCTCGTCTTTCTCTCCTTGACGCCTTTTTGTGAGATTTTTTGTTTCCCGCCCGGGAATAATGTCATTATGGCGCCTTTAATGTTGTCAGTGAACGGGAGCGCGCCGCCGCCGCCCAAGGCGAACGTTTGTTGATACTTAAATTAGGTTGTTTTGACACGCCTCGTTCTTATGTTTGTAGTAAATCTAATAAATGTCAGTAGCGAGAAAGCGTCTCATTCATTATTCCGGTGTTCTCTCTTAGTGATAATAGTTATATTTTGAGGAGCGTAAGTTTGTGTAATTGAATACTCCGGTCTCGTGGATGAAATGCGTAGCTGCCATCGAGAGTCGACCGGGTGTCGTTTACGTAGAAGGAATTCAAAAAACAAACATGAAACATGGAAACAATTACGGGTGGTAGGACTACGAGGCATACATAATGTATAATGCGTCAATAATGTCAGCTACTACTCGCATTGTAGGCGAGTCATTACGTGAGGCGCAGGCGCGTCGAGAGTATCGCTATTGTAGTCAATGGCGCTGCCAGGTGGGTGTGCAAGCGTAAGTAGGTACGCGACATGCCGGTGACCCTCGCACCCTCTTCCGTGTGCTCACCTACCTCACATACCTCACATATTATGTATAGTCCTGACAGAATATGTCCTTGGCTGGCATTTTAAATCTGATTCATATTAAGAATGAGAACGGGGAACACTCATTCATGCCAGAATGAATGACAACCTGCCCATTCAATGGCAAAGCGCCCGTTCAGAGAGTAAATTCAGAATCCCAGATCAGATTTCCACTTTGGAATATTTAACTGGTATTAACATATTTCTTTGGTATTACTATATTTTAAGTTGAAAGGCTAAAGAGATAACACTAAAGAGTGTTTATCCTTTAATTTTAACGTTTTGAAATCTATTCTTAGACAAACTCTGGATTACTTTATTCAAGCGGTCTTCAACAAAAAATAAAGAATGATGGAGTCGAAATTATATTAAATAAGAATAGAAGTGAAACACATATTTTTAGCCGAGATCATGTTAAATGGGCCACGAGTGGTAACAAATGTTCTTTGTCTAGTTTCCCTGTAACTATTTTCGAAATCATTAGTCTCTGAGTGACACGTTGCTAGTGAAATTACTCACCGCTGAACCGAAAACTTGACGCGTTGTGGTCAATATTTTGTACTGTTTATGATGTTTCTTTGATCCGGAACAATAAGACGAGGACATTTGTCAAGACGTTTCATAGATTAACGCACCTCTGATGAACCACTTCAAACAGATGCATAAATATCTTCAACAGAATTTAAAAAGTTAATTGTCGGTTACTTTGTTATTTGCGGGCATTCTTCGGTGGAATGTACTGTAATAAAGTAAACGCTTTATAATGTATCAAAATAATCACTGAATTACGCTTACGAGTGGTTATTGCTCCTGTATTTTAATTTTGAAGTCATTCTAAATTACAATATAATTATAAAAGTTTAATATAGACATAAAAAGAAAGATCGACATAAAGTACGTGATCGCTTAAACATAATATCTGTCATAAACTATTTGTTCGCATTATTTTTAAGTTTTTGACAGTTTATCGGTTGACGCGTTAGAATTTGTATAATTTCCGCGATCTGGTTTAGCGCGAACATGTGAGAACAATGCACAATTAGGCGTCGCGTGGGCGTGCCGTCTCCGGAGCGGCAGCCCGGCCAGGTATGCGACTCACTCGCCAGGTAATTACCGCCGCCGTCGCCGGCTGGACACGCTGAAAAACTGACACCACTCACACCACCACGATCACTCTCGATGACTTGTTTATTGCTCACCATTAAAAAATACTACGTTTTTTCTCACCTCGTCGTCATAAAAATGCCAGGAATATGCTAAAATTAGTACCGATATCAGTTTAATCCGCTCGGATATTAGGAGAGCGGCCGCTATTTAATGGTAACAGGTTTCCGTGGAAGGTTTTATCGTAAATATTATTCACAAATTGTGTGGAGCCACAGCGGGAGCGCCACTCAGCAAGGGGGCGATTTTTCATCGAGGCTGCCTCCGCTCTGCCAAACACATTTTTTAACACCTTGCCCCGAGCTTAAATCAAACTTTTGCTTTATAGTTACTTAAATTAGTCCGCGTATCTCTTAAATACCTTAAATATAAAACTGCATTTACCAAATAATCAATTCGAATACATTATATATAATGTATTAGAAAATTTGGAAAACATTTAATTTTTTGACGGTATATACCACCTACACGGATTTAAACGTGTCGACATTGGACGCTGAAATGCAAGCCATAAAATTAATACATTGACACTATTGAATAGTAGCAAACATAAAACAGTGCATATTCAATTCGTATCTTGTATTGTATTATCCTGGTAGTCTACTAAAATGATAAACTGATGTGGAATGTCATCAATAAGTTAACCTTATTAGTTGGTGTGTGCTGAACGCCGCGGGAGGCGCCGGCCACGGGCCGTTCATACTGAGATATGGAGGACCTTTACTGACCCATTACAATACAAACGGCTACATAATGAAATTAGCTTGCTTCGTCTGAACAGCTCCTTATGATAACAGTGGATCCTTTTTGTTTCTTGCGAGAATTATTAAAACTCCGTACGGTATAATATGATACGGCCCTAATTGACCACAATATTTACAAACACCGCTCATTTTTATCGTAAGCATTTATAGTCAGAGGAAATCATAGCGTCTCTTTTGTTTCAGATCACGAAATTGAAAATTGACAGTAATCCATTCGCGAAGGGATTCCGTGACTCTTCACGTCTCACTGAATTTGAAAGGTAACTATCACAATAATGTTTGTTGGTAGAGGGTGATGTTCTTTGTTTGGTACAATAAATATATGATATGTTTTACTTAGGTTTTAACCACTATAATAGGTTTTTTTAATCCTAAAGAAACTGTTAGTTTGTATCAATCAGTGAATACTCGTAATGCATGTATTTATGAGACGATAAAATTCAATTTGCTCTATAAACGTGCGTGCTTTAGACACGCTCTTAGAGACGGACTACAACAGTCAGGTTGTCTCTGATTGATATCTCCACGCGAGCAATCAACTCTCAGTATTTATTGAGACTCAGTCAATCAAATGTATTTAATTGCAAGTGAAGTCGACTTACGATTTTCATCCGTGTAATTTATAATCTAACAGTTTCACTCACCACATTTGCTTCGCAGATTTCAGCTATTACTGTTCGCTTTCGCATTTCTAATGCTGTGTTGCTATATATTCTCTTGATTATTGGGTGTTTTATTTTCTTTTTGTTTGTCTGTTGAGATACTATATCACGGGGGAGCACGAAAGAACATCAGTCTTCCCCGATGACGCGCGCTACAGCGCCGCCAGTCATAGGTAGATACGATCATACAATCATTTTACATTCCTGCTACTGCTGCTAGCCCACATTCACGCCAAGTCTAAAGTGTGGCCGTTTACCATTCCAGGGAGACTATGGAATCCATGTTGGCCGAACAGCACTTCTTACGATCACCACTGCGGCCTTTTGACCTGGACCAGCACAACAATAATTTGACGTTGGAGGAGAAAGCTATCCTGGCGGCGCGGTCGCAACTGTTTCTGCGAGCCGCGTATCCGCTGTACGGCGTGCCGGCGGCCGCGCTGTGGGGGCAGTGGGCGTGCCTGGCGCCGCAGCTCCTGGCGCAGCAGCACCTCGCGGCGTCAGGCTCGGGGCTGCAGCTGCCGCGGCCCGTGTACCCGGGCGCGCTGGGCGCGGGCGCGGGCGCCGGCCCGCAGCCGCTGGCGCAGCACCGCTTCTCGCCGTACCCGGCCCGGCGCGCCTCTCCGGGCTCGTCCCCGGACTCGCTGCGCGATGCCAGCCCTCACCCCGTGCCGCTGTCGCATACCCCGCATACTCCACATGCCCCGCACCCGCCCCACAGCCCCACTTAGTGATAAAACGTCGAATAAAAACCTCCCCGAGATCTCCCTGTAATAATATGCGATATTGTATGAGAGTCTTTATATGAAATGTTTTCGGAGAGAACACAAAAGATTTAGAAGTGCGTCGGTGTTTTGCTGCGAAACGAGTGGCGTCGTGAACTTCGATAATTTTATGCGCCGAGAAGTGAATAAACTGAGTGTGAGTGTGTGCTGGTACATTTAGAAGTACGATGTGACTCGTGAAGCCAGGGAGCGACGCGCCTCTGGAACTCGGCTGTTACTGCTCTGTGAAAAATTGTATTATATTGTAATATAGTATTTAACTGTGCCTACTTTAAATTTGTAATTATTGTTATATGTTCCTAATAGTTTTGTCTGGTAGTGATGGTTTCTGCTAAATTCATGTTATAGCAAAATTAGACATAATATCAGAAGTGGAAATATTCGACTGTGTAAATTTGTTTCATATCACGCAGACTACTGTTATCAAACTAGACGGTTGTGGGGAAATTGTGAAAACAGAAAAAATGAATTTGTATAGGATCGTAATGAATTGGTAACTTATAAATTACGACATCTTACTACACTGTTTCTGGATAAATTCATCTCGTTTAGGTAAAATGTGCAATACAACTGAAAAAAATTGTTTTAGTGAAACTTAGATGTTTAGTAAGATAGATGTATTGATAATTAAATAGTAGAAATTATATTGCTGTCTATGTTTACAATTAATTCCTACATCCGACTACAAATGGATGTATAGATGTACCTACACGGTTACTTTGTAGTTAAATTATAGTTATTATAAATAATATATTGCTAAAGAAATAAAAATTAAATGTTTGTTAACATATATCTGACTTGTTTTTATTTATCCCTGCTATACTTTTACCTAGGTACTCTTCTTATTGTATATTTTCAGGAAGTCGAGAAGGTGGACTAAATTGAAACGCTCTACAAAGAAATAGTAATTTTGATTTGCCGAAAAAAACATTTAGACAAAATAGTTCAATTGCATAACGATTTCCAACATACGTAGGTATATGGGTCTCTACATAAATATATAGATAAACTACAGGATTACGACAGTGTAGGAACTAACGAATTATAAAAGATACACAAATGGTAAGTCAAAAAATCAAACTAGTAGAGCCTTAAAATGAGTACAATAAAAAAAAGTAATTTTCAGAATGAAATTTGACTGCAAAGTAAGCTGATGGCCAAATTAAGAAAACGAATCATAAAACCTTACCATTAGATAATTTTCATACTTTCTTAAACATAGCTAGATATCTTTGTGCGTAGTGTTAAGCTCAAAACAGATCCGGCACACAAAACAGACTTCAAATAAAAACTACTAAGAAACACTACAAATAAAGGCTTAACAACAAATTTGTTGAATTTATTGGACCAAATGCCACCTATATTAAGTTAACTGAAAAAAACATCAACAAAATCGGTTCACTGTTCTAAATTCTGAGGTAAAACACATGAAATAAACGGGGTAATTGAGAAATCTTTATAATTTTTTTGATTTCAGCTAGGAATATCTTATTTGGCCCCTTGTGTTATTTATTGAGATATAAGATGCCTTCACTCATATCGTGTTCACACTACTACATAAACATACTAAGCAAATTTACTTCAACTCTATAAGTAGTTACCTATTTTCACGGACAAAATCCATCTACAATCCAACATCCATTCGGTCTTATGATCTAAGTATTACTATTATTAGTTAAACATATATATCCTCGATCTTAATCGACACAGTAAAAAAGAGTTTCAGAGTTTTTAAATAGCGTAGGCGTTCTCTACATATAGTCTGTAATTTACTAGACGACCGATAGATGGCGATAGGTGTCGCGTTGTATGATGCCGACGTAACGGAACTGTTTAGCGTGAACCGTTCTCTCTTTGCTACATCGTAAAGTTAAAACATTTCGAGCTTTTTACAATTTGCAAGATAACATTGAAGAAAGTATCTTGTATACTTTACTGTATAAAAATCTTGCAAAAAGTATCATTGAGTAGCTAATTGGGTTGCAGTAAACTACTTAAAAGAGAAATTGCCAATTCACACAAATAAAGTAAAATTTAAACCATTCAATAACTGTCTTTAAAACAAACCGCCCAACACTAATTTAAAAGAATACACGTTTATACAACACACCTTTATACGTTGGGAGCTGTTTCAATTAGCACTCGTCTGTCTTTATTGTACGAAAGTGTGACAGATTGCGAAATTGTAACAAATTAGAGCGCCGGCGGCGGGCAATTATGTAAAGCGGCTATAAAGTTATCTTTAGGAAAACAACGGCGTCACCCCACGCCAACTATTCAATTAAAATGAAGCAGTGTCGGGCGAAGCATTCGAGTCACATAGAGGAAGGGTCGACTACATCGAATTAGTTGCGCGCGTGGCTACATTACTGGGACAAATCTCGCGTCCCCTGACACCGGCCGCGGCCCTCGGGATGCAACGCTAATCTAATCTTCATTGTAGCTAATAAATGTTGTAGCCAGTGACGCAGCCACCAAGAATTTATAGCTTGTAAAAGTGTTTCCAATCGAGGATATTGTTGGGATGACTCCTACTTTGATAAGCTCTGATTAAATTTAACGTTTGACTGAATATTTCATTAGATTTTAGAGCCGGTCGTGATGGTGTTGTGTTAATTAAATATAGAGATGAGGGCAGTTCTTGTTAGGGGATGAATTACTTGTTTTGTGAAACTAGATGAAAAAGATTGTTTGCGCCCAAAGGTATCTCGCGAAATCGTTTATACGTTGCTTGCTTTTGTCTTAGTATTCAACCTTTTCTTGAAATAACTATTGATATACAAGCATGCAGTGTCATATTAAAGATAGTAAATAATAAATTTCCGTTCGAATAAAAATAATTGGAGGCCACCAACGTCCTACAAGCTAAGATGATCCCATCGAATTGTGAATTAAAACGTAAATAGACGTAGGTAAGAGACAAAGCCTTATTCAGTGTGGATTATCGGCAGGCTGTGGGGCTCGGGCGCGATGTAATGCGGCGTTATTGGCCGCTCGGCTCATAATCCCCTTTTAACTGCGCCTCCCGAGCCGCCGAACCTCGCCGAGCAGCCGAACCGCCGACGTGCGCCGAATGTTTATGTCCAGTTTCTTCTGGTCGTGAACATTCGCACTCCTTAGCTCTGATGTCGACGACACCGTGTTACGTGTTTGTTGCTCCGAAACGTGACGACGACAAATTACTTTAGATCTTCGTCTTGTCTTTGTTTTTCGAGCTTACTTTGGGTATGTTTGTTCAACCTTATTTTCTATATTTCGAATTTTTGCCACGATCATATTTGATCTGGTATTCATTTCATTAGGTAATATGGACACGTTTTTCTAACTTTACTGTAGCGCTAACTACTAACCAATTTCAGAAAGGATTTTATAGAATAGATACGAGTCAAAAAACACATTTCATTATTTGAAATCCAAATGACAATTGATGACGCAGTTGTTGTACGTCAGACCCAGATGCTAGATACGTAAAACAATTGAAGTTCTCGAGCAATCAAACCGGAGCAAGACTTTACGATGTTACGTTGATACTTCAGCAAGCATACCTTCTGTGCCCAACATTCGGGTTGTAAAGAACAATGTTCTATAATTTACATAAAGCATGATTTAATACATAGGTAGGTACGGAGACAGGGAGGAGCAGCCGGCGCTAATGTCGGCGCTCCGAGCCGCGCCACACATCTCCACATTTCAGTAAAACTGCAAACGTAACGGGGTAATAAATTCACGTTTATTACCGCAAATATATGTACTCTTACCTTGGCAGTCGCTACCGGAACAAATCGTGGGTCCAACGTTTACGCTGTATACGCGAAACGTGCGTTATGAAATATTAACGTAAACGCGCGCGTTTGCTGAAACAATGCATATAGAATGCGTAGGTAAGAGGTCCTCATCGCTAAGGTGGCACATTATCAGAATGGTGCGCTAATGGAATTGAGAGAATGGGCGCTCTTATTTATTACCAAATGTTTTTGTCTGCTGCTGTTGTTTACGTGATAAGCACGACCTAATGTTCCATTTTCAGGTAAATTATATTATTATTTAGATAATATAAACTTGTAACAGTTAAAGGCAACATAACCGACAGTAGGTAATTGCTTCTGAAATTTATTACGTCCGTCTACTCCATTATAGTTAAACACTTACTTTCACAGCGCAAGTTCTTTTAATTGCACGATACCGAAAGTAATAGGAATTACAGACGTAATTTTGCTTGTGAGTTTAGCTAAGTACTTAACAGATATATGATTGTGTCGTTATTCATTTGATGTGAGTGGTTTCTAAAGAGTAATGCAGTTCACGGAGCTCGCAGCGCACGTTGCAACTCGATAAAGTTATTCGCGTTCAATAACGCGAATGATCTGACTTTTCCCGTTTTTCCTCTACGAATGGCTACTCCCCCATCCCCTCCCCCGCCCCTCCGGCGTCACCCTGCCTCCCCCTGCGGTGCAAAGTTGAGGGCATTAGCGTGTTATCGGCGGCAGCGGCGTGAAGAAGGCGCCCACCTGAACCGGTATTCTAACACCCCTGGCGAAAAGTTCAATTACGGTTGTAGCAAATTTAAACAAATACATTGCTGGCTATGAACGAAAATTCTATGTAAGATAACCAACATACCCCGCGTTGTAACCGCAACTTCGCTGTTCTTGCGAGTTGTCTAGCAACCTTAATAGGTGTAACAGATACTATCTATAAGCGTTGAGATGTGGGGATAGGTGGGAAGCGTGAACGTGTTTTGCAAACCAGCCGAGGAAATAAGGTGTCCCCAATTTTACTTTGTCGACCGCCACTGATAGCAGATAATGTAGTGTTACGAGGGAACTTTGTAAATGGAACCTTTTTCGTTATGTTTTATTCCACGAATGTTATGGTAATTTTACTCACAGGCCTCTGAGAATGAAAGTAAACGTTTTATCAAATTGTCTGTGTGCAAAGTTATACCTATGAATGTAATTTTAATATACTTTGATCCTTCAAATAAATCGTTGACTTGCTAAGTATATTCCCATTGCTAAAATTACTTTGAAATGCAAATCATAAAAGCAAACATAACTTATACTACTTTATTGGAAATCATTTATTCCCATCAAACATTTCGCACGCCTATCATAATTCATTCCTAATCAAATCCATGCGGTCACAGACAAACGCAAGTAGGTATCAAGTTTGCGGGGCAGAGGTCCCCGCGGGCCGCGAGACCATTGACAGGTTATTGATACAAATAGTCCTAGCGTACCCCGCACCCCTCCCCACCCGACACACCCCGCCGCGCCCCCGCAACCCCGCCAACACCAATAAAACCTGATTGATATTGTGTAAGTGCGCCCGGAAAATGTGGGAACTCGATTGATGTTACAGCCAAATTCGATTGAAGGAAAATTGAAAAGAATCGTAGTTACAAAGAAACTTTCATTCTATTCGAAGGTGATACAGTTGAAAATGGATTAGTTTGCGTGAGGTGTAAATATCTTTTAGTATCGGGACCCTTGTATTGATAGTAGTCGGAGGCGTGAATAGTGCTGTCTAATGGTGAAGGTACACGTGCTGCTCGGTGTGTGGGCACATGCCGTTTGGTACCTCAGCACTGAGGTTTAATTATTGTTTACTATAATTACGATTTCGACGTTCGCCTTGTTATTTAAATATAAAATAGGTATTCAACATTCTTATAAGTAGCATAGACCAAATGACTGATTCAATACTCAATAAGTTTTATTATTCCATGCACTCGGGCTCATGCTTAGAACATACTTACACTTAAGTTTTCACTTACCAAAGGCTAATTGTATTAGTAGATGAATTACTCAACTGAAGAAAGAAACTGAGTATTTTCAAGCCACTAAAAAGGATAGGTCCTACGACTTTTTTTTAATAGTTCGTACACTTCGTACTACTTGTTTCATGAAATGTGGTCTCAATAGAATAGTGCCTTTGCTAAAATATTAGAGGCACACTAGCAACATGTACGATTAAGACATGTGTGGGCGATATTGACATCGATATTAAGTAGAAACAAGTACCCAAAATGGTAGCCATAAGACATGTCAAAGACATGCAAATGTATGTACGAGACAGTGGCGACCTCTGCGTGCGTGGGCGGTAATTAACAACTGATAGGCGTCACAGCCGTGACAAGCCGACATGTATGACTTTACACCGGGCTTTATCGACAAGGCTATCGCAAACTCTTTCGTAGAAACATTTACATAGGTATTTTTGACAGTTATTTCCAGCTAAGTGTGTCAGGGATCGAAAGTGTTTCCACTGTTTCACTTGGGTTTTACCACGGTCAGAATTCATTTAAAAATTAAGCTGTACTAAGCTAAAAATATCCAAACATGACCTTGATAAACATAACTTTTAACGCTTACTGCCTACAAGATTATCTATAAACCACATAAATCAAAATTGATTACAATCGAACAATTAATCACGTGCCTATTCGCTGTCTTAAAATTAGTCACAGTCGTTTTTACAATAAAAAAATGTGAACAGTAGCTACAAACACGATAAATCATCTATCAGCGATTGAAAGGCGAACAATAATTGAGACAAGCAAACAATTTTGCTTGGTAAGCTCTCGGAGGGCCCGGCATGGCCGAGCGGACTTTATACCACTCCGAGTCTCCGATCAGTCCCGTTTTTACGGCACACTTGAGGGTTAACGGGTGTGAATGGCCACCCCATTGTGGGAAAATATCTATTAAATATTTATGAACCTTATATTGAGCTCTGAATATTACTTGTATCGGCAAAATGTAATGTTTATAGTAATGTGCTGTGGGAGTGTTTTTATAGCTCATAACTGCGAAGTAAAAATTGATACTTAGATCGTAATGTTAAAAAAATTAGTAGGTACATGAGTGTATGAAAGCTTATAAAGGAAAAAAATATATATCTAAATATTCCAGGATACTTGAATTCCTTAACAAATGTCAAGGAATTCAAGTAGCGCAAATGGGCACCGACTGACTTAAAAGATTCCACCAGAACTTTCTGTTTCAGTAAAGATGTATTTTAAAACCCTAAACATAATCTGCTACACCTATAAAGATTGAAGATATTCTTCCATTTGTGTAGAGTGGCTTAGAGACATGTGAAGCATGCCCAGCTATCAGCTAAAACGTTAGTAGATGATGATATCACACAAAATGTGATTTAAAACTATATATGTTTAATAACAACACATGATAAATCAATTACGTGAAGAGCTCAGGCGAACGAAATTTAAAATTTAAACAAGCCACTAACAATAACGAAACCAGTAATAATTGCAATTGCAATAAAATCCAGCAATAAAAATCATCGAGCTGTAACTATTGATAGGCATTTGCCGAATTCCCCCGTCGGAGGCAATCACACCAGGCAATGAGCATAGTGCAGGGCCGCATTACAAGCGTGGAATAAATCAATTACCGGCACCCGCCGCGACAATTACACTTGTAAAGTTGTTTCGTGGTGATTTGCCCACCCACACACACACACCACTCGACATACGCACACACGCACGCCTGACCCCTGACGTTTTCGTAATAAGAGTATCAGTGTCGCTGTCTGTTTCAAACTACACTCACAAGCTTATGATACCCCAATCAAGGGACCCTCTGATTTGAGAGAATGATACCTTTTTGCTGACAACGTAAATTAAACTCTAAGTCTTTAAGAATAAACTACACATTTGTAAAAATGACAGTGAAGGAAGAGTTTTCACAAATAAAGCAACGGATTCTGCTGTACAGCAATTTTATTATTATGAAATGAGTGAGTGTAGAGGCGTAAAATTAACTTGTCGGCATCGGATGGAGGGACCTTTTACATTGTGAAATGTTTCCGCCGAGATGTTACTGGCTGGCTAAATGATACTTTATACAGATGTTTTAGATCATTAAGTCGATTTAGGTTATGAAGTATTTAGGACTGTTTCATTTACGAACTTACTTGTCATAATTTGGTTCGATATAAAAGTCGTTTTGAATTTTATAGATACCAAATTAATAACCAGGCAGTTGAGAAGCAGAAGAGAGGAGAAAAGCCCGTGGCTAAGCTACAAATACACGAGATGATCGATTAAAGGTTAAGCTACGTTTGATGCGATCGGTCCGTGGAGGAGTGACCGTTTTTGTCATAACGAATTCCTCCGTTTTTGCTGAGGGTAAATCAAATTGCGGGTCCCGGTAGTGATTCATTTAACTATAACAGTCGGCACGCTTTACGGGGAGTTTAAAGCGATAAAGTTAGGAAAGGCTAGGATGATGAAGACTAACAACCAGGCAGCTGAAAATTGGAAAAAAATACCTTTTTAAGACAGGTATTTTTTTCTCCTTCGAACGTTTTCATTATTATCCAAAGTGGCTATCATCCCACTGCAGTGCCTAATGGTCTCTCTTTTACCATTTACATTACACGCCATTGTCTTAGAAGTATCTTTTATGGACATGACTAAGATTAATGAATGTTCCTTTTCTCGTAAGCCCCTTATGACTGGCGTTGCATTGTCATGAGCTGGTTACATCACTAACGTCGCTAAAATAGACGGTCGCTATAAAAGCTAAGACAGAGTGCCTTTCAGCTAACACTTTGTAAGCCTCGTATCTTTACCGCCTCACAATTTTATATCAATACGTATCATATTTCGTAACATCGAACATTGAAGCAATGCTTATATGAACTGAAAGCAAACTCAAGTTTGGAAATGATAGTTTTCCAAATTTACAAGTACATCCGAATATGTTTTTGCCCTAAAATTGGAATTACTACTTCCCATCCAGAATGTACTATGTATATTTATTTTGTTACATAGGAGCCATGGAGGTCCCACTCGATGGACTGATGACCTAAAAAGGTGGATTACTCGGACTGGATGCGTAAGGCGGAGAAGCAAGTGTTGTTTCGCATCTTGGGGGAGGCCTTTGTCCAGCAGTGGACCCCAAAAGGCAGAATTGATTAACTGATGAGAACGACGATGCCATAGACAGACAGAAAGACAAATAAGTCAAACTTACAAAACCCCTGTTTTTCTTCGGGGCAATGTGATGTGATGCGACGAAAAAATTCCACTTAAGGCAAAATCATTAGAAAGTCAAAATAAAGTATACCAGAATACTCATGTTATAACGAAAACAATGCCAAGACCAAAACAAACAATGCTTAACAGATTTAGATTTTGTAAGAACATTCGTGATCGGCCGATGCAGTTCTGCGCTCGTAAAATCCGATGCCTCTGGAATGTCCAACGCGACGTTTGAATAATAACACCTATTTTATTTTATAGCCCACTATGTCGTCAGCTCACAGGTTTTGAAGCATAAAATCTTAGAAGGTGAGCTTTTAAATTTGCTAACGAGGATTCATGAGGGACTGTAATGCAAGAGTTTATCTTGCGTGCGTGTCTTCATAAAAATATTTTTAAAGGCATGTGTCTCATAATACCCAATCCATGGTCGTCGACTTATCGAAGTAAAACTATCTATTGTATTTTCAGTGTGTTTAATACTCTGTTTTAAAATAAAGAAATAAAGTTCTTTTTTATTATTCTTTGATAACCCTGACGTAGGAAAATGTCTGGATGCATTAAATTAAATCTGGAATGATCAACCAGCAAGTGACAAGCAAAAGTTTTTTTGGATTGCAAGAGGATATTGTGATTACTTGGAGTAGGTAGTGTAGGTACTAAGGGAGACTTGAATACTGAGGATATCCAAAGTGGGCTAACGAAAAACAATCTTACAAACGTAATGTTCGTCTATCAAATTTATAACCGCACGCTACTCTGCTTAGCCTCGATTTGTCGATATAGTGGCAATACTACAGTACAAGTAAATTTCTATGAATAACTTAACCACTTACACAATAGCCCAGACCTTATAGGTCTTTGTCACTTCCAGTCATCACAAAAAGTTAATTAAGTACGTACGGTTATTAATAATGTTAACAGTATCACTATCTGGTATTTGCATCTGTTGTTCCGTAAAATTGCTTTATGAATAATATGCATCTATTTTATAGCAATATTAGTTTAGAAACATACTGTTTTACTCATACTACTATGAGATACTACTATGAGAGACACTTAATGACATGGAAAACCTGTTAGATATTATTGTCTGTACTAGTTCTAAGTGTAGTTAATACAGTACCTTGTTCTATAACTGATAGGTACACGACGATGAAAAATAATTCTTAATTTAGTACTTACATTAATTTTTAATTAGTATACTTATAAAAAAGTATTTACGTCTGGGCCGATTTTCAGTTGAGCTAGAATTTAACCCAAAACTTTTTCTAACGTACCTCTACCTCTGTCAGGTGAGCAAACAGCTTGTTGGAGTCCTCTTTACGATAGCTCAAACTTATTGAATCATATTAAACATATTTTGTTTTATACAATAACAAAGAAAAATTCGAAAGCCAAAACAAAATTTCACTCAAATTATTTTTGTTAAAACAATTCATCGATAATGAACAACAACAATAAACACCTTTACAAAGCCAACTGCACATTGTCTTTAAACAAAACTACAACAATTAATTATAATGCAAAGCATTAACATTTGTAGGTCCCACCTACCTACATTTCCCGAATATGACGTATAAATAAATTGTTTTCGTCCGACAAAGTTCACAAAAGAAGTAATTACATTTATAATTAAACGAATGTCACTGTTAATTGGGAAGCGGGCGATGAAAAAGTGGGTGCTAGCGTGTTGATAAATTCAATGCAAATATTGTATCGCCGGCTTCTCTGAGTCGTCGAAATTAAGTAATATATTACAACCGCTAGCAACCGTTTAATTTAACTTTTGATTATAGTAATGATAGCCGTTTTAATGTTTTCAAGTTTAACTTTATTACTGTAATTGTTGTTCAAGATAAAGAAACGCATTTACTCTTTGCCAAAGTAATGTTTTGGTGGACTCATTTAGTTACAAATAGAACTCTTTAAATTACTTTCGATCTGATGACCTTTAGAATTGGAAATTTAAAGAAAACCGTAATGAAAGTATTAATGAAGCGATCTTTTATCGCAAAGTAATTAAAGGACATTTAAGTCTGACCTATGATCTTGGAAAGAACAATAAAATTATTATTATTATTTTGTTATCAAGGGACACAATACATTATACAAAATCTTACAAGTTAAGGTATGGAGCATAAAAACTAAACTTGATATATCAAAAAGAAAAATCACGACGTTTATCTTTAGGTTTAAAATCAAGAAAAAACTGTTTGAGATTCCGTGTGACGTCGATATCATTGGTATTATTTGATAAATTTAAAGCGATTGTGTTAGAGACTTAGTGTACGCTTTCTTCGGGGCGGCTTCCTCTTGAGGATTTCGTAGTAGCGTGATGGATGGGCGATGTGGGAGTCACCACAATGGTGCGAGATGGTGGTTTGATTGCTTTCGGCAATATGCGGCGACTTGCGGCGGTACGGCGGAGATGCTATCGCACTAGTATACAATGTGACAAGTCACTACGGATCAGACGTTGACGGTTTTGGGAACTTGAGTCCAGTATTAAATATTTGAAGCTTATTGACTATGACATGCAGATTGTGAAGAATGTGCCGTCTCATGTTGAGAACGAATTAAAATTAGTGTTGTGTCCTTAACAAACTATGAGCGATGCTAATTTATAAAGTAGAAGAATAATATTAACGGCAAATGTGATATCAATAACCGATCTCATCGCCTGTTTTCTCATAACTTTGTTTTTTGAAATACGAGTATGTTTGTAGCTTTTTAAACTAACGGTATATAAACTGAATGGAGTATACCAAATTCATATATTCATACATATACTCAAATAGAAAACCCATTCAAAACTATTGAACCCAGTAAACGTATTATAACCCTTATTTTGAATTTTGCTACAATAAGATAGCAAGAATTTGAATCAAACTAAAGTGAACCTAATTCCATTCTAAACGAACCAAGGTACGGCCTAAAATGCATTAATACTGCCCTTTAACGTAACTTACTAAAATAGTTTAAATGATATTACGAATAAATCACTACATACTATTCATAAGTGCAATAATTTGTCAATTTTCTCTTAACATTCCTGTAGATTAAATCGCAAAAGTCAAGCAACGGTCAGCGGAACGTTATGCGAGCATGCCTTAACTTATGGCCCTAGTATCCGGGGTACTAAAGGTTAGTATATATATGCATAATAATTTATACAAATAGAGTTGTAAACTATATGCTATTGTATGTGTTCTCGACGTGTCGCGTGTTCGATCCTCGCGTAGGACAAGCATTTGTGTGATCCACGAATACTTGTTCTGAGTCTGGGTATCTTTGTGCATGTGATTTGATTGTTTGCGAAAAATCTCGCGATACGATGACTAAATTCCTCAGTGCTGAAAATGTTTTCTTTAATGAAAATTTGAAGTAAAATAGGATTTACGAAATGTTCTTCTTTATTTATCCAAACATTTATCAACTCATGTTAATAGATTCTAAGAATTACCGATATTACCGAATAACCAATAGTTAAGATTTTACAATAACATACCCAGAGCATGAGTTTATAAAGCCCCTGTGAAAGTGAGTAATTCCTGCCATCAGTATAGTATAGAGCACTATCTCGCTCAAAAATAGTTTTGCTTATTTTAAGAGTTCATTATCCAAACCAGGGCCCCAAGTCTGCTATTTAAAATGGCCGATGAATTAATGAAATTTAGCTTTAAATGACAATTTCTACACAATAATTGGAAATTCAGTGTGGGACGCTAAACTCAAAGTCAATACAATTAAGTTCCAATTATTGTATTGCCAAAATGCTTAAGAGAAAAGGAATTTCAAATTTAATTCAATTGCCATTCATTCATCGGCCATTGTAATATAGCAAAATCGGGGCCCTGATGTAAATCGTTGTAATAGGTATCACTATATCTAAGTATTGTTAAAGAACGAAATGTATTCTATTATATGTATTCCATTCTATTGTTCGTCGAATCTACTGTTAAACAGTCAGTTGTCTACAGCTAACGGAATATCTTAATATACAGTCGCATTATAAATTAAAATACTTAATCGACCGACACCAAATCAGTAATTGTAACGAAAAATGTAACTCTACATTAAACACTACAATATGTCGAGTTATTAGTAATATCTCACAATTTAAATCATTAGTTTGGGTACATTACACATGTTATTATTATAATATGTTGTCAAATAGTCCTAATATCCAAGGTGTGTATCGCTCCACATCAAAGGTTCGTAACGAAAGTTGCGCAAGCGCAGCGCCGCGCGCCGGATGCGCCAATTAAACTATCACATCATTCATTACTTTATTACTACACGTCTCCCTCGTCGCACCTCAATTATATGATCGTAAAAGTTGCTACATACTTAGTATACACTACTGAAGCGCGATCAAAATTTTTTCTATTGAATTGTAGTGATAAATTAATGTAATTTAAAATATATAACTACATTTTATGTAGGTGTCATAATTTTGAAAAATAATCATAAAAAAAAACATTAAAGCTTTTCCGGGACATCTAAAAGCTGCAAATCCATAAGTTCTATAAGTCACTGCTCTATAGTATGATAAGTAGGAAATAAAACAACTCACACAAATTTGAACAAAATACTTGGAATCGAATGTAACTAACAACATATTATCACAAGAACGGAACGTAAAACAAAACATAAAACAAAACTTTTTGGAAAATTATTATTTTATGGATGTACTATCTCTACATTTACAGTTCTTCTACTATGTACGTAAAGCTTGCTGACGTGGCGTATGCACAGTATGGTGCAACTCTACATTTTCTAGAAGTTCACTTCACCGATTGCAAGTATAACGGTCAGTTCGTAAAAGAAAGCTATTACA
Source organism: Trichoplusia ni (assembly GCF_003590095.1). NCBI lineage: Eukaryota > Metazoa > Arthropoda > Insecta > Lepidoptera > Noctuidae > Trichoplusia > Trichoplusia ni. The sequence continues at coordinate 16,677,100 of NC_039481.1, read as the reverse complement.
TCTACTTTGTTGACATCACGGAACACCTTCGACTTACAGTTCTAAAGATATAAAGTCAAACTTTAATTTTACTACCGATTTCAAGTAGCTTATTTCCTCTAAGTTATAATATCGATAAAGAGTGCGAATGTCAAAATATTTGTACAGAATTATGATGGCTTAATTTGAGCCGACGTAAATGACATAATAAGTGCACATTTTATTTTTCAGTAAACTTCCTCATATAGAGCTGATAATCTTAAATTAAATATCTGTATGTCAAGCTTAAAAAAATATAAAAAAAATGCTCGTAAGGAAATTTCAGTTAATTTTATTATATTAAGACGGCTTAACTTGCTATAAAATAATTATATTATATCGTTTAACTCTTATGGAAGGACATAATACTTTTAAATCGTCGTCAGAGCGAAGTAAACAGTAGATTAGTGGGGTTTTATTTTTATTTAATTTCTTTATCAAAATTACGCGATGAACTGCCCGAGTGGGTATAAAAACTCGAGATTGAGGTAAGGGGCCAAGTGTAACATTATCTTTACAATTAGAATCGGTGCGCTCAGTTTTATATTTTCCCTGTACGGTTCGTAAATCGCGAGACAATTAACAACATTGTTGTACATCGATCGCATGGCTCTCGTTATCGACGGGATCACTCTACCTGAAGGTTAAATCATTCCATAATTAATTTGTTACCTAAGTAGTCTACTGATGAGTTAACTTATAACGCGTTAAGTAATATTTAACATAGGTTTATATTCAACAGGAAAGAAAGCTGAGTCAATTGTGGCTAGGCTAGGTCAGAAACAGGTCGGAATGTTCCGATAAATACGCGTGAGTAAACCGTTTTTAAGTAAACAATTATGAATCCTCCTTATGAAACTTATAAAAACAAAACAGAGCGGACTGTAAGGTCTACATTCTAGACAGCAGAATGACAAAGCAAAGAAAATTATGTCAAGTGATTATATCCCGTAAACGTGTTTGAGAAAGCAGATGAGGCAGTGCCTTCCTGACAAAATAATGGTATTATATTGAATCTTGCTTTCTTCAAGCAAGAGCAATGAAGAAAGAAACTGTTTAGTTTCACAATAAAATTAATGATGATTCTTCGATAAGGTTTAAATGTTATAAGATACAAATACAGAATGTCCGTTATATGTCTTGGCTTCGGATCTGTAAACTCTGCTGCACATGTTATAAGTCCTGTAAGATACCATTTCAAAATGTTATGTTGGTCATAGATGTTCCATTTGAAGGGTATAAATATTAATAATTATATAGACTGTTCACGGGCGGACAAGGGTGCAGACAGTGGATCTCAATAATAGTTTTCTTTTACCCTTTGGGTCCTGAACCTTAAAAAGCAATAAAACTCTAGGAAAACGACTTGATAACCTAAATAATTGAAAACTTGATAATGAATTCTGACAAACACATAAAAGTACGTAACTGAATCCAAATCATCCTGCTATAAAAATTATAACTGGCTATAAAAGTGATGCTACAATGTATAAAATATAATTCTAAATACTAACATTGTAAACTCGTCTACCATTAACAGAAATCGTGCCAGCTTGCCGTGCTCATCCACTCAAACGCAATAAAGTCGTTAATTTTCTTATTTTTAATTACGACAAAAACATGGCTCTCTTGAAACATGAAATAATCGACAATAAAGCGTTAATATTCAACAGTTTATCGTCAAACTGTTCGACAGTTTACTAAATGATATTTTTTCTGTATTGATTATAGGAGTTAATGCCAACTGCTCAGTCATGTCAATGAGAATTAAAATCAACTGTTTGAAAAAGGAAACTTAATTGCATTTAACGTGTATTAAAACTAAACTGTAACACAATATTTTCGTTTAAATATTCTAAACCTAACATATTTTATTACTTTTGCATAAAGTATAGCACAGGATTTATCATGGTTTTCTTTGTTTTTTCTTCTTGTCATAAAACTTCATTTTCAAATCTTGTTCTGTTCAAAAGGTGTATATTCCATGTTGCCTGTAAGAATACGTTGAACATCTTACTTTATCATAATCAAATCGTTTTATTGTATTGGCCGGTTGTAGATTCGCCAACAAGGCGTGCGAAAGTCAGTATGAATTAAAGTGATGGCCACAGATATTAGTGTTTATAAGCAGCACGCATTTGTTGCAGCCCCGGCGTAATCTCCACGAGTCGCGTCGAGGCGTGGTCGCGAGATGTTATCACGGCCATTAGCGGCCGCCGCGCCCAGCCACTATCTGCCTCATCGTACCAACTTGCATCGCCGTCAAACATCATAATTCACACCCGATAAAATTAAAAGAACAACCTCTAATCGCATAGCAACAGAGATCAAAATCCGATGACAAGTTCAACTGCATTACTCCTTTCTGCGATGCTAACATACAGGAGATCTTTCTCTATTTTGTAATATTGTCCAATGTGATTTTTTCCGCGTTAGATTTTCGTTAGCATCGATGCGTATCACATTAGTAATTTGCGTGATTCGGCCGTTTTCGACGATGATAGGTCTGGTAAGCCTTCGTCAAACGTCATTGTGTTGGACAGAGCTATTTAGGGAATGTCTCACCCACGCACACAGACTAGATGGTGCCTAATGCGTTTACTATGGAATACTGTCTGATATTGATCTTGTTCGTAGAAATTTGACGGCGTTGCTCTAAGAAAAATTAATGTCATAAATAACTTAAAGAGCTTGTCAGTGTTATGTTATAGCGTTATCTTTTATTAATATTTTGTTTGATATCGTATCGTTAGAAAATTTTTGGTTAATTGCTTTACTTAGGTGTAAAAAAATGTATAATTAATGTTACACAGGTGCCATCTATTAGTTAGTTTTTTTTTACTTTTAAGCACAGAAATACTTTCGGGAAGCAAAATATTAAGCTGTATTTATTGTGTTTATGCAAAGCCATAATTGTATAACGCCGAGTACACCGAACATAAAATATTTTTAAGATGGGGTTAACATCTGTCCTCCAAGTCATTATATTTTAAAAATATCAACTATTTCTTGTTATATACTATATATCACGTCTTAATAAAGGCACGTTTACACCTAGCATATAAAAATGAACATCGATCGGTAAAGATAAGGGTATTTATCCACCACAAGTTGGTCTTCTAATATTAGTCGGTGCTTAAGAATGCAAAGTTTTTGTAGTATCGTAATATTATGGTTGATTATACAGTGTTGCTAGATATTTTCATAATGAGCACACGTTACATGTAGGCGAGCAAGCGTGATAATTGTCGGCTGATCATCAGGCGAAACATCTGCTACTCGATTGCACTCATCGCTTGCTTAGCATGCCATGCCAATTTTTTTAATTACTTTATAATGCGCTGCGGAAACCGCAAGGAAATTATTCGCAATTATCGATGTAATCGGATTTAAACGCGATTTCATGTTTATTTCATTGAAACATTTAATAGAATGTAAATCAGGAGCGTCATAACCCGTAATTAAATGGACGTGTGTAGCAAATGTAATAATATTATGCCAGGAAGGGAATGAAATGAATATTGATTAAGAAAAAACGCGAAACAAGAAGTAATCTGGAGGTTTTTTGAAATCGAGTGCTGAATGCTTATCCAGAGGTTAAAATGATGTAAGTTTATGTCATGACATCTGATCGTTGCTAGAAGTTAGGTATATTGAACAGTAATAACAACGTAATGATAATTGTTTTACGAGTCAGCGCGTTTAAATCTTTTTTATGCCAGCGGAAATTTTAACATGTTAACATATTCATCGTATTAATTATAGTCGAATTTACATCACTTATCCATCGACACAAATCCGGCTTTTTTAAAATCTATGATGTTCGTAGCCGCTACATTGCAGAGCTCCTGTGCAAAACAATATAAATAAAGAAAGGAATAAGACAGCACACACATTATGCAAATGCATGCAAGCATAAATACTATGTACGTACATAGGTAATAATGCAAGAGAACTAGTGTTATTTATGATGTTATTGCACTTCCTTCCTCCGTAGCGATATCATTGAACAAAGATCGATATCACCAATACCGGCTACGTCAAATAGCAACAATTTATGATTCGCGTAGCATACCCGGACCGCGGGCTTCGTGACCGGCCGCGGGCAGCCGCCACGAGCGGGCGGCGGGGAGTGTTGGCGGCGAGAACAAAGAGCGCCAGTTCAAACGTGCCGCCGCGATGCCCGCTAATAAGCAATAAACAAGGGGGCGGAGTCGGGGGGCGCACCTGAGGGATCACCTCGCGCCGATACCGGCGTCCTCGCGACCTGCGCCGGCGCAGCCACACGCTCGATACAGATTTGATAACACATTATATTATGGTTTCCGATTTTTAAATCACTTCAGATTTAGGCATCAGGTAGATATTAAGTTGAATAAAATAAAACTGATTTCAATAGGTAATGTTTGACTCCTTAATGTTCCAACGGACAATTGCAAGAAACGTAAGCATAACAATACGTTTCTTAGGTAGGTTGAGTACTTCTAAAACATGCGGATAATCGTCAAAGGATAAAAAATTAATGTAGGAACAGATGAAAATAGTAACAGCCCAAAAAAAATATCGCGAATGACTCTTTTTTATTACTTCAACTTATGTGAGAAAATGTATTCTAAAGTAGGTTGACTCTTGACAGCAGCATTCATGGTAATAACTACCGATGGACTACCGAGACTGTCCGAGACCAATTTCATAATAAATGACAATCGGAACTGACGACTTAACGTACTTTGCAAGGCTTTGAGCTGTTTCCATGTTAAAACTTCCACCGATGTAAAGTATTACCACAACAGGTATGAAAGGATTTGAACGGTAGCCGATTTACAATAAACCTTCAAAATCTGTTTTTATTTTATTATAATTCTTTATAAATTACTTTGTTTCTTAAAACCGTCCAAAGTATCTAATTATAATAATTATGAATTATGTCTCAACAAAAACAAATACCTGTAATTTGTCTTTCATTAAAATTTTAAAAGCCACTTTGAAGACTTATAAACAGATGTTAAGCTGTAAACACACATAATATAAAAACAAACTTATTGTTAAGTTATTTAATTAATAAAATATTTTCAAGTCGATAATAAAAAAACAGTATTCTGAATTCACAAACCTATCAAGACAGTCAAAAGCTTGTGCAAATCAGATTAGATTCGACTCAAACTTACAAATGTTACAAATCTGAAATGGGTTTAGCCAGTGGCAAGTTCAGTAGTTATGAAGTCCGTATTGACAGTCTTACGAAGAAAATGAAGCCTCGAACTATCTTATAAGTTGGTTGGGTATTAACCCTTCGAGGGTCTACCACGGTCTCTGAGAAAAAATAAATTCTTAGAAGTGAGACACTGTTTTACGTTGTGAGGTGCCTTGCTTCCACATACATAGCCAGTACTGGGCCCCAATTCTGAAATTTTCAAAGGCCGGTGAATGAAAGAAATTCGGCTTAAAATATCAATTTTCGTATTCTCTTTAGCATTTTTATGCACATTATCGGGGCCCAGCTTGAAAAGACATTGGTAGGCCCCCGATTGCCGCGTTCAACCGTCCAGTGCAGCGAAATGGGCCGTGATGGGCACGTTGCCACCATTATCATTATTATCGACCGGCAACACTGTCTGTCTGTCTGAATCTTGCGATCGCCTTGAGCCGTTTCTATTCGCGTTTATGTAAATGTGTTAGAATTTACTTAGCCGCTTCTACTAACAACGAGGAAGATATGGAAAAGGAATTGTTTTTATTTTATTTATATTTAGTAGGCCCTAAAGTGTACCTATTTTTTAATGAAGTGTATTTTTCGGCGTGTGGAAGTACTAAAATAATTTTCCTTTCATGCAACCATCGTCGTCCGTTTTTGGGTAAATTTACATATTTTATTGACTTCATATCTTACAGACATGTAGGAACTTAGTAACCTTGGTCCCATTTGTGATCAGAGAATTTGCGAAATACAGAATTAACGGAATAATTTAAAAAAAAAATTACGATTTCAAATAGTTAATTTTACGGGTCAGTACCCAGCAAAAGCACTTCAATTAAATTTAAAATTTGTTATTAGTTATTAAATTGATATATTTAGAACAATATAAACCTATTGGATACGCTTGTGAAGCTTTCATGTAGAGGTCTATAAGAGCACAATATTTATCGTAGTTCGCACGTAGTTATCACAAACAGAGCAGTTAGGTAACCCGGGGCTGTTAGTCTGTCGGGTGTCGATCACAGCGCACTTAACGACGTCTCCTCTCCGCGCCGCGCCACGTCTGTCACTCACCAGCCACACGGTAATCACACTACTTTGCACCAACTACCCCGTCAATCAATCCTCTAACTGTGCCACACAACTAAACATACACACTAATGAAAATAATACACGAGGTTGTTCCGCAAAACAAAACGGTCTTCTGATTTTCAAATGTTTTCCAATTCGCACAGGTGCCACGCCATACCAATTACCGTGATTGACTAGAAATCTATCGCCAATAACAAAGCAATTGTTGGGAACACCGTGACGGAGTAATTCGTCGTTTCCCTTACTGGACGCGACGATTAGCCCACCTCTATTTACTTGTCCATCCGATCGCTAGAGCTGGCAGCTGACGCCGGACGCGGCTGACAGACACACCGTTACAACATTGACTTAGAAAAACGTTTGCTACGGACAACCGTTGTGCTCGCCGGACGAGCGACACAAACATCTGGGCCGGGCCGCGATTGATAGGTGCGGGACCTCGGTAATAGATCGTGAATTGTCTCACCCGATGTTTACTCGTCTTTCTATTCGCATTTAATCAAAGTGGATTGAACAAGTCACGCTCGACGTCCCTAACTGTAAGTATCGCATTAGCATGTACTTATTCTAGGTGAATTTTACACTTAAATGTTCCCACAGGCGCAATATGAGCCGATCGCGATCTCGCATAGGGCACGACCGGGCACAGGGCTCGCACGTGGGCTCCCAGAACGTCTATCGTGCTTAATCACTGATAAATCTGCCATAGCACGGGAACAATGCCACTATTGCGCCCGACAAATGAACGTAATTAATGTCAATAATTTCAAACGTTCCGCCGATCATAAAACTAAGCCCAAACAGCACTGAACATTCATATCCCACTTAAGTACGTCGGCTTTCCGATTCCTTTTAATCGATGTCAGAATCTAAAATTAGTTTCCTTTCTGTGCTGCTATTTCGCGCAAGAATAGCACTAACATCTTTCAGTTAACAATGCCCATTCGGGCACTTCTCTGACAGGACATTAAATCCTCGAGAGCTTTCTTCGAACTTGTGTTTCCCTTGAAAACTAATCAGCGCCAACCATTATGGGATCAGGCACCGTCTTTACATACGCCAATATATCTCGCGTGCTCCCCGGGCGAGGAGAACGTTCGTCCTCGAGGAATTAGCTCCGACAACGCCACAATAGTCCATAATTATGAAATGTGTTGTGATTCCAAAAGGATATGCAATTTTTCTCAAGAGGCGAACAATGCGAGACGGTAATGAAAGGAGTCAATCAGTCGATGTCTGCGAAATACGCCCGCGCTAATTTATGAATCGCTCGGCGCAAGCAGGCGGGCGCGCGTCCATTCTCTGCTTCTTTAATGTCTCTCAGGCAGACACAAAGGGCGACCAGGCCTCGTCCACTCACGCCGGAGTTGTTGTGAGTACACGTGGAGGTTACTAATATTATGTCAATGTAAGTACTGAACATGAAAAACCGCACAGACATTGTTCATGGGGATGTGTGACGTCCGCACTATACGTGAGACCACTTATATCCTAGCCTCATATGAATTTATAGCGAATGCTGTATTATTTACTAGCATTATACGCACAATTTGCGAAGCTGTCGCAAGGGCCAGCTATAATTTCCCGATGGCAGCAGATCCATCAATACTCGCCTCGGGCTGCGGCCGCTTTCAATTTGTGGGCCGCTTACATCGCCGGCAATTACCGGACGGACGGAAGGCCGATCATCATCGATATACGCGCTTAATAATGCCTAATGACACTTAATAAAGACAGAAAATAAAAGTGTGACGATTATTTATTATCCGTCTCGTAAATACTAACGGTGGATCGCTGTGGTTAAGATGTATGGCGTCCTTGATCGACCGCTGGCTAAACAGTGTAGTTCGTTTATTAAACTACCATTTATTGTGTACCTACTCATTATATTTACAGAAACAAATTGATAGCTTTGTTCTTTTTTTGTAAACTGCGATATTACGTGACTGTTACATTTAGACAATGTTGTAGCAACATAATTGACTGTTTCTTTAAAGTTAAATTTGGAGACAATTGAGCATAAGGCGAGCAATAAAACTACAAATTAAAGGTGACGGTAACTGTTGCTATATTTATTGGTAGTTTCGTTTTTGGGGTGATACATGACGCCTCTTAATGTGAAACCAAATTAGACGGAATTCAAGTTTGGTAATCATTGACATACTTCTAAATAGTAACTTAATTGGATACTCTATTTGAGAAGTAGCACGATGGTTTTTATTTGTTTTAAGGTAAATATCTTCAACCGAACTTTTTATAACAGTAATATTTCTTTTTATAATTACTTTCAATGTATTGTTGATTAACAAGGATCCAATCCATTGACAAATCCAACTTGGTCGACTAATTCGGTTAATGTGAACAATAGATATCTAATTACAAATTCGTGCAATAAAGTAATATCTACTTATTTTAAATCGCTAAATGAAGTTTTAAGACAAAACATTAGTAAAATAATTGCACTGTTTTGAACTACTTTTTTAGGTTTAATTGTATTTATTTTAATTATTCATCGGTATAAATACACTAGTCTGTATAGTCGGGGGAACTTTTCTGAACGAAAATAATAAATGACTTTAAACAAAACATACTGCTCTCCATCCGTCTTCATTCATTAGCCAGCTGATATACTAATCTAAACTTTCATACAGTTTTTTTTATTTTAAATGCACACATTATTCTAAGTGGGTTTAAATGTATTAAAAAATAATCGTTTCTTTTAGTATTCAGTTTTGGAATTTTCCTCTAATATTACGCCAAAAAATGAAGAGGCGAATAAACAGGTGATAAAGGCGAATAACTTGGAAGGTTGTTCAAAGCAACAATAATACTCATAAAATGGAAAATACTGAGCAAAACGCAATGAAAGTAGGACCAAATGGCAGCTACTTCGCAATTATCATCGGGCAAAAAATCAAACAAATCGGACCAGAAATCTCGAAGAATATGGTGTATAAAATATACATAAAAAATGACTGTATTATTTTCAATAATTGAGTCGAATGACTGTCGGAGTGCAATTCTTAAATGTTTTAAAATTTAATTACAATTAAACGTTTGGAATTTAAGCACACCATAAGAACAACTCTCAATATACTGCAAGATAGATTGAGGAACTTCCATGACTTAAAAAAATAGACAGTTGTGGAAAAGAGACGCCACTTTACGCCGTGTAGAGCGCTGTCACGCTTCAACGACTGCAATAATATTACTTTCAGACGTGGTAATAAGATCTTGATTGATGATTTGTAAGATTGAATCTCTCGCAGTAAACTTCAACACAGTATGGGTGATAAGTAAATATAATATTTTAATAAAACAACACTGTAGTTTCATTTCGGTTTATTAACACTTAGGGCAGAACCCTGATATGTGTCGCTACTTTCGCGCGTCGCTCACATTTCGTACAAGTTACATCAGCTATTGACATTTATGATTCTTGAAGCAAAGTAAATATCCTCTTTTTAAACTCGATACATTCTATTTTGATTGAGTTTTCTAGAAAAGTTGTATACAACAGTAAGATAATGTTTTTTCATAAATTAGTCAATGTTTTAGTTACAAAAAAATATCATCATTAAAATATTCTTTAAATTGATATTCATATAATAAACCTCTTAAAAAATATTGAACATAAGTGACAAGCAGTATAAAAAATATGGAATTTAATTATAGGCATGAAAAAGCTTAAGTGACTACAAAAATAACTACTTGAATTATGCATGAGTTTTCGCTGATTATCGAAGAACGCTGGCAGAAAAATTGAGTCACAGACAGTTTTAAGAAACTTAAATCTTTCTATATTTCTCTTTACTAAAATCTAACAAGCAGACAATAATGATATTACTTAAAATGCAAAAAATCATGAGTTAAACACAGAAATAGTTTTAAACACAGTATAATTGGCAGAGAATCGTCTCACATACATGGTTTATATCAACAGCTAATTGATAACATACAAACAATGCAATACGGAAGACTTTTGGCAAGATTGTAATAATTATAAAATGTTATTATAATTTTATACTGGAAGGAAAGAAACTCCGCCTTCATAAAGACGTTACTGCGAACTCTACATTTTAAGAGTAGGTATTGTAACCGCAAATACATCTGTATGAATATGTAATGCCCCATCAGTATTATTGGTACGACCCTCACCCCAAAACATTCACAATAACACTCGGATTGAGAAGGGGACTCTACCAACATCCATCTTACATCCGAAGTCATTTAAAATGTAACTTGGGATTTATGATCAAAACTTATATTGATTTACATTTCTATGATATTGTATTTTTCACTGATTGAAAATATTATGAGTGGAAGTTAATTGAACATGAATTAGTAAAATTGGTAAATAAAGTACGGAAATGTGAGCGTTTCGCATGATATTTCTCTACTAAGACAATACTTCTTCAAAACCTCTTATTTATAAACATCTAGGTGACCCACTATGTACAGTGCTTATCCTACAAAAATAATTTACTCAACCACTATACAGTACATACATTTTCATATATCTTACGTCTACGAGAATATAAATAGTCTTTAAGTATGAATGTACACACAAATACACATAAGTACAGAAATAATACATCACTTGGTTTTGGAATCCTTACAAGGCTGCAGTTCATCATTCATAGTATTGTTATTTCTTTAGAACATTTTTTGGAGATGTATCGGTAAAACTTACTCTCCTCGCATTTGGTCGAATATTGAGAACTTTGATGCGAAACTTTTGCTTCAGTACACATTTTTTTTACTTATTATATTATAATATCGACTTTTTTATTTTGTATTTAAACGATCAGGTTTAGATGATATCAAATTAACAATTACACACGTTAGTCGTGTAAATTACAGTATGATAGAGAGACAAAACAAAGTTGCTAATCGATCGTCGAATAACAGTTTTCGAATTACCTGGGTATAGTTTACAATAATAAAATAAAGGGCAGAATATTAAACTTACTGAATAAAATACTGGAACGATTCAAAGCATGGAATGTTTTATAGTAGTCAAATTATAATTTCAAGTTTAATACACAAACTTGTATTTTTTCTTTGGTTTTAATTATGTTTCTAATGATGTCATTTATTAAAGATATATATATATGAGAGCATACAACTAGGGAAATATAAACATTAAAGGAAGGAGTAACTAATATGTGCAGGTAACTATTGTTAATTAATATTCTTTTCTCTACATTAACATTACTTTCAATATTTTATTTTCGGGTAGGAACCTTGAAATTATGTTATGTTATAAAGTTACACAATATACCTATCGACAACTTATTACTACTCAGTTACATACATTTGTCTATTAAGGTACTAATTTGAAACTCACTTTGAATAAAATAAATAGTCTTTTGAAAGCCGGTCATCATTCTGGGGCGCAGTTCAAGCGAGTTAATACTGTAAACTGTCGGATATGATGGAGCCGTTGTCACAGCACGTTTTCGTTGAAGCCCGGAGCGCTGCGAGCTGAGCATCGAGCGGCGGCGAGAGGCGAGTCCTGAGGAGAGTCGGGGCTCACAGCGGGTGCCGCGGCGAGGGCTGGTCGTGGTGCGCGCGCGGCGGCGGGGGCTGCGGCGGCGGGTAGGGGCAGTAGCGCAGCGGCGCGGCCGGCTTGTGCAGCCACAGGTCGGGCGCCAGCGCCAGCGGCGGCGGCCACGCGGCCGGCCACGCGCGCCCGCCCAGCGCCAGCAGCTGCAGCGCGCCCGGCGCCCGCGCCCACGCCGCGCGCTTCTCCGCTTCCTCATCGGCGGCCCCCGCGCCCACCGCACCCCCCGCCCCGCCCGCGTACAGCCGGAGCGGTGACCGCAGCAACTGTTGCTCCATCAACATCAGCTCCATTGGATCTCTGTGGAGAGTGCAAAACACAAGCGTTAAATCAGGGTCACTTTAGCACATTACGTCATTAAAGTTCAAAGTGGTCGAGGTTCTCAAAATTTGCTAAACGATTTCTGTATATACTATATACACGGCAATTCCAGAATATCTCTTGGACATCCGGGAGCTCTTATAAGTAAAGTATTTTAGGAGTAATATCCATGTTGACGCAAAGTGAATTTTCTGATAATAATAAGTCCTATTTCGGTAGAGTCAGCGCCTGGAGTGCACGTTCGTGTTGAGTTCCGCGAACCTGAGCGGTTTGCGAGTCGGACTGTTCGTTGGGTTTCATCGGTCCGTAGTCTATAAAACCGAGTTCGAGGAACGACTCCGGCCACCGGCGGCCACGTGGCGATTTCAAATCTCATAAAACGTTACGAACGTCACACTAGAAGCTGTTATGTAAAATTCAGCCCCGATGAAATACGACGTGGTCAGCTTTGTTTACGACTGGTACGTTTAGCTTTGATTTACTATGCCTGTATAACTCCAACATTTGCAATAAGCAGAATCTTTAAATAAAACACCTACATAAACATCGCGCGTAGGAGATTTTTTGTCCACTTATGGAAAAGTGTTAAACAAGGAGTGCATCGTTGTCGATTGTTTCGTCGAAGCGTCTTTACGAGTAGTGTCGCAGTTAACGAGGCGCGCAGCGAGCTCGTGCGTCTCTTTACTGTGCGAGTGCGTGATGCCCTTTATCGGTTCCTGGAGGCTGTCGCGACCGCCACCGATCACGCTTCCCGTTAACTAGCTATTTTCGCATCTCTACGAAACTATCACCTCTCATAAGTGCGCAATAATGCGTCTTTCACGCCCGCTCAATAGAAATCTAGTTAGTGCTCGAACAGGTCTTTTCCGTTTTGTATAAGGCAGGTTTGTCGTACGCTGTACGGCGTGCGTAAATCTGAGGCCATGTTTATTAATAATGAGTTCCTTCTTGAGATACGAGCATTAGTCGGAGAGCAGCAAATGAGCGTGACGACACGCCGTGCTCGAGCTAAGCCTCAAAATTGGCATGACATCACGAGATGCCGTGTCGAATTTAATCTATCACCGGCGAGTCGGCCCCGGGCGCCGGCGCGCTCTCACCGGGAATTAAAAACAGGTAGTGCCCACACACGCTAACACATATAATAGTATTTTTTGTTAAACTCCCTAATTTATATAAAAACGAATAATGGCTGATATTATTGTTAATAAAACCCCGAATTAACCACAACTTCTCAGCGATTTCACACAATTTTATCACGCAATATTGTTTCGCCTTTAAACTAACTCAGATAATTAATTACCATAACGTGTCAAAGGCAAGGTTTTGTACAATTTAGGTGAGTAAGAGGATTTCTATATCAAGTGAATTAGGATAATGTGTGAAATGAGCCGGAAAACCAGTTCACTTTAAAATGCTTAGTTAACTCTCCTTTAGTTATTCTAAATTCGCCAATCCATATTAATTCGGTCTCAGCCCGTAAAGCATTTTATACATTGCACATTGCACGTAATTGTAGGCAATCAAAAATGAATGTTAAATTTCGAACTAACACATTCCACAACACTAATATCTTAAAATTTACACTTAAGGCGTGCACAACAGAAGGTATTAAGCGGCGCGGTGTTGGCGCTGGCTGAGAGCCTGTTACTCCGGGTGGTTATGTCGTTTCGGGTGCTGCGGGGGCGTTAATGGCGTATTTATTATGATCTCGGTATCAGCTGTAATAGCCAACACTCTCCGCCGGCAAATTACAGGGCGGCGGCTCTTAGAGCCCGCCGATAGGCCCGGCCGTGCTCGCCGGCTCTCTTATCGATATCTTACCGAGCAACGCTTATCGATATTTGCCAGCGAATGCATAATATGTCTATCTGATAAAACATGAAATATTATTTCCTTTACTCGCAAGGTTTGCTTAAAATGTACCTATCTATAGATTACATTAAAACATTGTGCCCCAATATTGAATGAAATACTTATAGGTAGAAACAAAAAAGTACCTAATCGTGTATTGATACTCTCAGTGTCTGGACAGCTTTCGGGCTCTACGATCGTGTAAGTAAATGTGATAGATGGTTGATATTTAAAAAATACTTAATGTAACGTAACTGTGAAACACGCAGGGGCCTGCGGGCAGCACGCGGTTGTCGTTAAAGTTATTTCTAGCTAGTAAGTGAATCGCATGCAATTAAAGAAGAGGTGCGTCGGAGCATAAATATAACTCCTCGCCCGCTAAATATCGGCTCTGATTGAGCGAGGGGCGTATCTTATTAATTAATGGATGAAAAGCCGCCTCGACCACCACGCCAAATAACTTCACCGCCCGATTCTCACAAAATGGCAATTCATCATACTTATTGTCTGACGATTTCGGACGTCAGCGAAGGAAGTCATTAAGGCTGAGCGCCGTTAGGCGTTGTTTTTAATATTTATATTTATGGCGGTGTGAATTCAGCAATCAGAATAGAAAGTATTTTAATAGTTGACCGAGCGCGTTGAACAATATAAACGGAAGTACTTAGACGGCTTTTAAAATTAACTTACACTCGTCAAGCCAAGTAGCACGAGTGACAGACAGCGAAGTGGCAATACGCGTCGAGATTTTATCGATACAGATACGTACGCGTTGAACTGAATTAACCGCTGAGCTATGTAGGAGCGCGAGCGCACAGTAGCGCGGCTGACACCAATCATCAGAACACGCGATATGCGAAACCACTAATTATTCTGTATTTAATACCGTTATGCTTAAAAAGAATTTACACTTGAATGAGAATAACACAACATGTCCAATGAAATTAAATTTTAACACCTCATATTACAGTTCCCCTTTAATATTTGAAGTATTAGAGCATAAAGTTTCAAGATTAATAAATAGAAAACATTTAATCTCAGGCACTAGGTCTAGTTTTACGAGGTGAATTGTTTTTATTATGTTTTTGATATCGAAAACTTTGTCAGTTGACATAAGGATAAAGTTACATAAGGAAAATGTTAAAAGAATACAATACATAAACAAATCTGTAATCGATATAGTTTTATTGCTTATTGGTTTAGAGAGCGTGTAGAGTTATGTGGGAGCTAGTAGCAACCGCGATGACCGACAGAGAACGGAGAGTGGCTTGGAGGACGCGGTAATTGCTCAGATAGCATCTCGAATTAGCCGTCAATCACTGCTCGGCAACTATCATCGAGGCGATGGCGTATCAATTAATACAAATCGGTAGCTACGCACTGACGCCTATGTCGATTACATTATTAATAGGTTCGATAATTCCGCCCGTCATGCTACTACTGTTCTCAAGAAAAAACTTAAGAGCTAATGCGTAAGGTTTTGTTTAATATGAAAAAAATGTAACGATAGAAAATACCTTTTTAGAAACAGGAAATTTACTTAGGTAAATTATTTAGGTAGGTAATATTTAGGTATAATGTATTAATTATTTAGGTATAATAAAATTAACAAAATTAAGATCCACCTAATTACTTTGAAGAAACAAATTCTATTAAATAAGAACGCATCAAGGTAAGACCTTTTAAGAGCGGGCACAACCTGTGCAGCAAAGTAATCTGACCAGCGAACGTCAAATTGTTTATTATCTATTATATATTATCTTTAAGGGTGAATCAGTGATTGTTTATGCATAGTCAATTTCAGCAGGTTGTTGCTAAAATATAAACACGTGAGCGAGAACGCTTGAGTCCTCATACCGCCCCCGGAGAACCGGTCCGGTCCGACCGAACGGGCATCACACCGATGGCCAGATAATAGAAATGCGCTTTAATTTGTCGTTTAGGGCATAATGAGGAGCGGAGCCCTGTGATTACGCGCGCCGACGCCGCCGGCTCCGGCCGCCGTTGACGTGAGCTGTTTCCACACGCCGCCGCGCGCTCCCCGCCCCGCACTCGCAACCACGCAACCTCGAACGTGTTAACATCAAACTAAAGACACCTTTCTACCAATACCGTTAAACGCTAAAGCGTTTACTTGGAAAGATTAACGGGTTGTGAAGTGCCTAAGCAGAATGCTTGGATCGTACCTAATTATCTGCTACCTGGCCAGAACGTTAGGTTAACGCATTCTTCAATCTGATCTTGTTTGCTAATTGTTTTTTTGATTAGATAAAATAATTAATCACCCGTTCAATTACAAGCCTATGGGAACACACGCATTGCGATAGGATTGTAAAAAAATATTATACTGGACGGATAAAGCTTTCGGGAAATGAGCTGTAGTCTAAAAAAAAGACTTTCTGATAGGGTTATAATATGATTTAGTAATAGGTTTACAGTTTAGTTTCAGTCCCAATTTTTTGTGTCAAAAATAAAATGGTACCAAAATATTTCATAAAGGGGCCCTGGCCTAAGTGTTGTCTGTCGGTGGAGACCATCGATCGTGAGTCGAAAGTAGTGGTCGGCTCATGGGAACGCCCGAACGTTCCTTGAGGCGCATTCTCGCCTCACCGCAGTCCACCGACACCTCCGATTTAATGAGCGAAACTAGTTATTTTCGCTAAGTATTAATTTACCATGAAACGAGCATGTAGACTTTATATCTAGATTTTCACTCATCAATATAATTATATGGTGAGTATTAACATGTTTCCTATCGGTCGTTTACACAAGCTTTTCATTTAAGTTGTAAGAGGTGCTACAAAAAGTAAAAAGTTGCTGTAAAAATAGATACTTTTGGAGTCTGCGTTGTCAAATTTAAACAAAAACATTTATTGGTGTATGTAAAAAATATGTTTTCGGGTGTCGAGAACTCCAAAAAATGAAGGAAGCGATATAAATGGACTCTCCTAGTTCTCTTTTATCAATAATGATACAAAATGGCATAAATCGTGTGGGTTAATAAAGACTTATATAAGGTTATGTAAAAATCTCAGTAACGTATTCAAAATGCCACCATTTTAACCATAAAGATAGTACTTCAACAGTGTCCAACAGAACACGAACAATTTCTGTTCGAAAATACAGATTGGCATTCAAACCTGTCCAAGAAAAATATTAAATTTTAAAATGTCTTAGCAGCATTCAATATTTGACTACTACTTAGTGGTTACTAATACTTTAGTATAAAAATATGTTTTTTTAATTATTTAGCTTGTTCTTCGAATACTAAGCGATGCCTAAGAAAGTAATTTATTACGCATTGTTCAAATGTCTTGTACAGTACTCTCAAAATTTTGGCGAAGCTTACCATATTTGTCTGTAAAATGTGGTAGAAATAAGTACCTGATTACATATTTTGTTTTCAAACAAAAAGTATATTTTCTAAGGTCGTTAAAGATCAATAACCATTAATTTAAACTAAGAGTGTACATCAGTTTCTGTCAAAAAAGTGATTGCATTGTGCAGTGTGTATTCTTGAAAATGTGAGTATGATTGCCTTCCTAGTCCATCCTGGAAAATAGCCAATTGTTTGACGGCGGCGACCTCTGTGACATGTATCCAGATGTCGACAAGATTTATTTAAAGACACGAACAGTTTAATTTAAAAAAGACACATACTTTGATCGTCTATTTCTTCGTATACAGTCTTTTTTTTTTACAAAAATGATATCAGACAGCTATTTATTGTAATCTACTACTTGCTATCAATTATAATTCCGACGTTTTCTAGGTTCAACATACAACGCTTTTGCTCAGCATGTCTTATTGAGAACAAAATCGTAATATTAAAAAAAAACGGCTTTCCTACTCATATAAAGATTTATCCGTTAAACAAAACTCAAATATTTTCGATATGCCCAAACTAAACCTTTTGTTTAAGACTACGGCGCTGGTTATGCTTTAGCGCTGACATTTTAATAACGCGAATAATTATGATAATTGTCATTTGGAGGTAGGGCAACTAAATGTGCAAATGTCACGAAATCACGGGGCTCAAGCTGGCGTAGCTGGTGTTGCTACAAACTGATAAAATGTATAAGTAGGTACCACGCTTGCAGGCTTTATACATAGAAACAGCAGGCGATGTGAAGAGAACGGCTTATTTTATAGTTTTTGTTAATAACGCCACATAAAGTTTTATATGATAGTAGACAATAAAAGTGAATGGTTTCATGACATCACTGTTGTCTGTTACAGCATGGCCTCTGTACCTACATTGAGCAACACTTAACAGCTTAATAACTTAGACTCATTTTATGTTTCCACCTATAAATGTTAATTACTGTTTTGTGTATGTCGTCAACGAAAATGCTTGCTTTAAGGAACTATCTTTTTCCTTGGGTCCTTTACAATTTTAACTTATCAATCTGTCGATGTATTTCATTGTTGACATTTAAGCTCCAAAGCATTTTCAATAGTAAGAAGTAGCCGTAGAAGTAACCGAGAACTTATATGTATAAAGTATGTATGACCGACTTTATTACCCAATAAAGTTTAACCGCGAAGTCCTTAATTAATACTAAATAAGTCGTAAACCAGCAACAAACTAAATAAAATGCCAACTTACATAATTTTTTGTTAGGACTGTATAGACTGTTTTTACTTGAATACAGAGCAGGACAATAGAAGGGCCTAAAGTTTAAATTGTTTTAGCCATTGCCAAAGTATTGCAAGCAAATGGCGGTTTTTAAAGATTGTTTATAAAGACGTTTCGTATTTTATTTTCTTATACCCTCTTATAAGTATTATAGATACCTACATTATATTGGCACAATCTCAAGGGCATATCCATACGACCTTAAGAATATATTTACGCCCATAATCTCATTCAGAAAGTCGATTAAGCCGATAAGAGGGATAACAACAGGCCCTCCCTAAATCCGAGCAGCGATCCAGCGATCCGCATCCAACCGATATCGGCCGCAATCAGCGGAGAAGCGCGTTTTTAATCTTTTATTCATGTAAAACCGTTCGAGGCAAATTGCAGGGCGGCAGACCTAATGCCTTTCAACTGTTGCTAATAACCTGTCAATTTATCAAACTCGCCGTACGCCGTTTTGGACCACTTTAGCGCAAATAAACTAAACGTGCTGGAATATCCGCTCGTCACCGATTTTTGAAACCTCAATATTGATGGGCTGTTAAAACTTAATGGCAGGAATTTATGTGTTCGTGTTAGGTGGGTCTTTTGATCGTGTTTTGGGTACAAGAGCCGGAAATGGGTTAAGTAAAATTTGGCTTACCTCTTAATAAGTGATCAAAAGGTAATTTACAGGCATCTTACTACCTACGGTGATGGCAAAGAAAATGTGCAATCTAATCGATCGAAACAAATTATTTTCAAGAGTACCTACTCGTTTACAAGCTACGAACAAATATTCAAATGAATATAAGTTTCTTACCTATCAAAGTCCGTCAATCGCGAAGAATCCCTGAATCCTTTAGCGAAGGGGTTGGAGTCGATCTTGAGCTTGGTGATGAGCTGGTTCTGGTAGGCAGTGACGGCCGTGAACACCGTCTCCGGGAACACGAAGGTGCGGTGCTGCTCCCGCGTCAGATCGGTGATGGGTCCGCCCCCCTCACGGACTTTCACGAGGTGGATGCGCGGTTGATACCGGTGCATCGAGTTTAGCACGATCTGGAGAAAGATATTCCCATTATTTTATTTATTTAACTTCATTATTAAGTCTTTTACGATTCAAAATCAATCCACAAACACTAAATCTCTTGTAAATATTTCAGTGATCTCGCAAGTCCAATTAAATAGGATTTCAGTATCAACCACTTTAGCTAAATGAACGTGTGTGCTTAAGCACCCAGCTTAACTAGAAATTTCCACATTTGGTTTCCTTAACCGTCCAACTTTATCAACAACAGCGCGACGCTTTACGACTCTAGAGTGAAACGCTCTAAGTCATCAGTCAGACACGTCACACGTTTAGAACTCATAGGATTTATGTGAAATGTGAAATTCATTAGAAGGCAGATGTACTAAAGTGACGATGTACATATATTTTGGTATTATTTAATAGGTGGATATTTTAATAATACCGCTTCTACTAAACTGAAATACAGCCTAAAAGCACGTTGATTGCACTTAACATGGTGGAAAATTACAAGCCACACTTAATAATTATAAATTATTCATCTCCTTTATGCTTACGTCAAAAGCTTGTACGTAACTTTACGTACCTAATTGAAATAGGCAATTAATAACCAGTTTTCAGAATATATTTTATCGTGGACTAGCCTAGTTAAAATTCTATAATCCTTTTACATATTTTAACGTGGAATATATAAATATCTAGCTAAGAACTGTAGCAGATTAGGAAAATGTTTTGCATGATTTTGTCAGATGGTATGAATCAGGGAATATCAAAGCTATTCCAGAAGTTAAAATATCTAGAATTAAATCAATCACAATATTTTCTTAAACGTGCCTACTTCTCTAGGATAGCATGGCGTATTTCGTATTTACCTAATACCTAAATAATTGTAAAATAAATTAATTTGATTGACTTGTGAAAAAAGTCACAGCTCCTTATGTAGGACTTACAAATGATGTTGAGTTACGCACAAAATCTATCCACTTAGGCATTAATTAGCGCGCTCGCGTTATCTATCCAGTAATAACAATGTCGGTGATTTCTCATAACGCAACGCGGCCGTAATTAATTGGGCGACGTCTCGGTCCGATGTGACGAGCCGATAAGCCAGCCCGACGCAAACTGCCCATGGTTTTACGGCCATGATGAGATAATTAAAGTCTGTAAATTAATTAATTTCACTGCCTAGTTATTTTTATTGCGGCATCGTGTTAATTGTAGCCGCAAAGGCGCCGATTCATTTTGGTTGTTAGGTTATTAAAGTGACTGTTCTTTCTTTATGGCTAGTATAATTACTGTATTATCTAAATATGTGTGCACGTATTTATTTTAATGCTGTATATTCAAGATAAGTTCTATAACTTATTTATGAGGCCCCTCAATTTATAAGTTTGGTAGAGTTATGCAGAAGATTTTTCTTTTACACCTGTCTTTTTTTGATAAAGTAACAACAACAACGGTAAAAAATCCTTAAATATCCACTGCTATCCAAAAAGGAGATGCTTTTGTGTGTACCTATGTAGAAACAGATCTATAGTACTCCATTACTCTAAGTACTTAAAAAAGGTAAGCAATTTTGATGTTACCAACAAACCTGAGACTTTTCTTAGACAGCTTAAAAATGAATAATGGATGACAAGAAAAACAGATACCTATCCACATATTAATCAACCAAGTGTAAGCTCTCTGAAGCGGCCCATTAAGGCCCATTACCTACATCAAATTAGTGACAACTGTCAAGTGTCCATCTGTCACTAATGTTATAATTATGATCATTAATACAGGATAGAGTCCGTAGCATATTGTGATAATGAAAGCGCATATATTATGGTCCACCGGAGGTGTGATGGCAGGGCGTGGTGAACTTCATTACGGACCTCTAATTTCCTCACCTGCGCCTAATGAACGACCGCCCCGCCCCGGATCACCGATATTCAATATATTATAATTATATGGATCTATTGATCGTGATCAACGCACTTGCTGGATTTTGTTTCCACGATTCTACCTGTGTTTATATTTTATGCGTCCAGTAGCTGGCCACATTATTTGCGTGTTAAAATAAAGCAATAAGACATACCTAACTCTTCATAAAATGATTAATGAAATTAACGAAATTTACTGAACTAAATAGAAGCACATTACAAGATATAAGTAGAAGTAAAAAATCTAAGAGCTGATTTATACATCCATAAAACAAACAACAACAACTCTATCTGTAAAACAGCACCAGTAACCATTTTTGCTAAACCATAACTAGGTAACTAAGCGATAAAAATATTAGTAAAATTTATAAGAAAAATAAGAAGATGGATAGCAGTTGGGATAAGAAAAAGTTTAAAGAAGATACTAGATTTGAGGTATTTAATATTCCAAGTAACTTGTCATGATATATCTAAAGATAATAATCAATAGATACGTCTTTAGTCTGCTCATCAATGCTTTTTATATCTGCAGATAGGAATCACGATAGACGTGATAAGAATGGCAAAGGGCTTAAATTAATACAAGTCAACAATTATGCATTAAAAGGCCAGTGAGAGCTGCCGATACGATAGCATTACAATAATTATACAACACGGATGATATCACGTACTATGCGAGCGACGACACGGATCGTTCTGAAGGGATGCGGCACTGCCCACCCGACCTCCCTTGCATTTACCCACCAAAGGATATTAATCTTTAATATCTAAGGAGCAAGATGACGTTTGCGTTGGCGGCGAAAGTGCCGGATGGCTGTAATTGCGGTGGGAGGCGTTGGGAGGGTCGTGGGGAGGAGCGGAACATGGCCGACGGTGGGGGACAGATGGCTGCGGACCGCCGGCCGCGGTGGATGTGCCTCTTGTCCGCCATCGTTATCAACATTTTACACACTACGCTTAAGATAAGGCGGACTCAAAATTTTTTTCAGAAGGCCCGAAGTTTCGTCGATTGGTCGTGTTTTAAATATGTGTAAATACCAGACAGTTAGGGAAATCCACTCGCTTAAATATCTGGAAGAAAGTAAACAAAGTATCTAACATTATATTTGCATCTAAGCAATTGTTAGATTAAAAAAAGACATGGTAATAGTTTCTTAATACTTAGGCGAAGTAATTAATTTTAATGATTACAGATTGGTGCATGTTGTGCGTCACGTGCCGGGTGATCGGGTCAGGCGGTCGTCCGGTGTCCGGTCGCCACTCGTCAATAAGCGGCTGCGTCGATATTTCGATTAGCGCGCGAGGCCGCGGATTACGGCGGATTTTCGCCTCCACACCGGAGCGTCGACAAATTGGCCCATTTGTACCTTACGCCGAGCACTCGTGACACAGCCCATAACGACATGCTATGTCTAAATAAATCCGACATAACCCGACGCCATTATAAACATTTAAAATACGAACGTATGGCAAAATGCTAAATATGTTTTTATTAACAACCAATATACATACAACCAGTAACATGAGACTTTACGCTCCACAGTAGTGTAAAAGTGGCGATTTGAATTGATATATGCGATAAAACGGATACCTAGCCGGCACCTGCATAATGTATGAATCAGTAATTATTGAGCGATAAATTAAGGATATCAAATGAATTAATTTATGTCACTCAACTAATACATAAAGAGGAATAAAAACTAATTGCATTACACGTATTTATTACTCTATTCATAATTTGCTTATTAAAGTGTTGAATATAGAGCCATTAGAATCATTGTGGACAATTATATCGTACATAAAGATTCATGATCGGGTCTCATAATCGTCGGATCATAAAGTAGATTTCCGATTGCCTCTGTAGCAACGGTTAAGTAATGAATTTATTTAAAACAAATAGCACGTGCCCATTGAATACGAGATGTCAACAGATTGAATCGAGATGAGGCCGTGAGCCGTGGGCGGCCACACTCGAGCACTCAACTATCCCAGCCGTTGTTAAAATGATAATATTCATTGATAAAATATTCAAAAACTCTTTTTATTCAAGTTTAGGGAACATATCAAAAGCTGGATGATTCCGTTTTTAAATAATATTTAATTTAACTTTGTGATCTAAGTGCAGACCTAAGTACGAAGGTCAGTAATTTTAACCATAACTAAAGGCCAAGTCACTTCTAAAACCCAATGGATGGTTTTGCAAGCCAAAATTATTTGAATTATTGATAAAATGTACCTAACAGTAAAATTGGTAGACATGCAAATGTAGATATACACATAATAAATAACATACTTAATTTTAGTCAATAAAATTAATATAATTGCGAACATAATGTAATCGATGTAGTCATAACGATTGGAATGAGTTGTGCGCGCGACTGTCCGCCTGTGTCATCGAGCCAGTGTCCACAGCTGCGGTAAGCGATGACAAACGACCCTCTAAAGTAGCGGATTTCTTTGAATTTGCATTAGTTACTGTTCGCGTCGACGTCGAACCCGTTGCATAAAACATAAAATACTTACGAAAATATAAATACTATTAAAAATTAAATCATATAGATATCACTGTATTAGACATATTTATTAACTACGTAGACTAAGTATACCTACATATCTTAGTTCAGTTTACATCACCACAACTGCTTCCATACAAACTTCATTACTAAAAGAACAAACTAATTTACCATATGGGATCTACATTTTTGTAAACGATTGTACACGCCACTAAAAATAAATATGTATAAGACAATAATGAATACTGATGAAGTTGCGACACTCAGTGACTATTCAGTTGCAGCCGTGACAGATGAATAACTAATTATACACAGGTATTAAGTTAATTATAAACAATTGACACCACACAATTCTAAAGGAATTGAGATGAATCATGTTTCTGACTGTTTACTTTTAAAATATTAAATGTTATAACAATGAAATATTTTTATACACACAAACGAATACCAATAACGAATAATTTTACTATTTTTTAAAGTGATGCCTGGTTGGAGAAGAGTACAAGTACCAGGATACCTTTTATTTTATTGCTCAGTCAAATAATAATGTAAAGGGACACAAAATCAAACAACTACCTACCTACTATAATGTTAAAATTTTATACCTTAATCAATTTCATCTTTTATTGGCCGTAGCGTCTCAAGTTCACAAATTCATATGGAACATAAAAATAACTCAAAGGTACGTAAACGTTCATCATAACATCGGTGGCAGTAAAATATCTCCAAATAAAATACTCGCTCGTAAAGAGACTGACATCGGGAGTCCAATGAAAAACTGGTAAATCGTCATTTAACTAGAGAGGCGCGTCGCGTCGCCGTCACCCGGGGAGTCACGATAAACGTCACCTCGGAATGAAAAAAATATAAAAGTTATATTAAAAAACGACCTCCGATTGAAATGAAGTGAGACGATGGAAACAGAAAAACAAATAAGACTACAAATTGAAGTGAGAAATGTTATGTCGCTGCGCGCGCCCCCCGCGAGGCGCTGCTCTCGCGTTCTGCTCTCGAGGGCTTCTTAAAGCTATCGTTACAGCTTGTGATTAATACGCCGAGTCATATCAGCGACGCGGTGTCCCCGCTCCATGTGACGGCCATAACTCTGCCAAATGAGCTCAACTCCTCACGGTGGCGCCGACCATATTTGCATACAATACATACGACAACCTGTTCCACGCTTTGGACAACATTCCATCACGTCAAGTTTGTTGCATCTAATCGTAGCCAACGAAAGTGTTTACGAATAGCCTGAAACCTGCCAATAACATAGTAGATAAACGATCCCGAGGTACATAATGTAGTTGAGAAGATTCTCAACAAACACCAGATACGACAACGCGCATATGCTACATTGTGAATGCTATGAGTTAGATTGCGTATTTAGAGACTAATTTAATTAGTTAAAGTGAGATAATAATTATAAAAAGAGTCGGTAACTTGTAAATTAGAATCTCCTTGTAAAATACGAGATAAAGCTATGTACATAAAGTGTGCAGTTTAATGGTCTTAGGCAACGAAGATGACTTCAGTCTGAATCGTAAACATGGGTGCGTCTTAATTGAAATATGGCCATTTATAGAATTATAAGACCTATCACATCACTACGCCACTATCCAAATTTATTGCTTGATTGACTTTCTACCTATTCTTAAAACCATTAAATAATTTACCTTTAAATTTCGCCGTCTCATAGAATACTAATATGAAGATAAAAATGTCACACCTCAATCAATATTATTCCAACACACATAATATACATCTACCACTAAAATATTTCTTTCAAATTCTTCCAATACTAATTTTTTTATTTCTAAATTTATTGATTTGAATATGAAACCGTTTTATTAAGTTTAGTCATAAAAGTACATATTAAAGTCGCTTATTAAATGAGTTAAACCAGTGTCGTAACTCATAAAATCGTCGTAATTGTAAATGTAAAAAAAATATTAATGAATTAATAATACATCAACGTATAAAAAACATCGAGAGCAATAAATGATAGAACCTATTTGTTATAAATCTTAACTACGTAGTTATTTTATTACGTACTTATTTAAAAGTCACAGTACTTCGTGCGTTAAACATTCACGTACCTAAATGATTGACTGCAAATAAGCGATAGTGGTATAAGTAACGATTTTATCGCTTGTAATTCGGTCGTTCTGTAGAAATAAACTGAGTGCAAATATACAGCGGGCAGTTTGAAATGCAGCGGCAATGGCGACCACTTCCGGCGTCTCGCCAACACCCACATATTACTTCAATTGCCCTTATTATGACATAAAAGCTACTCACAATACTCTCTGTTAACATCGCACAAATATAAAACTGTATTTAATAACCGTTAACCACATTATTTTGAGGTTACATTGTGTAGCTTTGTATTTCTAGTTTATGTGTAAGATTTTGAATAAAGATTTGAATGAATACCTCTGTAGCTGCTCTAATAAAAAAATAAATTTGCAGATAGCTCCACTTTTTCGCAATCGAATCAACGTCCGTGGGTGATTCTTCTCATCAATTATAGTACGTGCGAGTAAGGGAACAATGAAAGGAACAACATCACTTGTAATTCGCGGCAATAAACTTACTTTGTTGTATTTTTACGCCGAGGATTAAACATAGATACAGTTTTTACGACGGTATACATTAAGTATTATAAATGCAATTAAATACCATAATTGTGTGACCACTAAGCTGAGAGTAAGTAAACGCGATAAAAAGGTGAGGATGTTTCATGAAACACATCTTAATCATAACTTAAAACTACGTAATTGTATATCAATAGCATTAATTGCATATGCAAACAACACTAATCTTTTAGCAGTAAAATAAATTATTATTTTGTTTCCACCGGAAAGAAATACCCAACATGACAGGACATTTATCATTTATGGTAAATAAATATAATCACTCTGATATTATTATTGAATGTGTGCTTTTAGAAAATAGATTAATAAAGCTTTATCTAAATAATAGATTGTCATGTCAGTGTCACTTACAAGTTTTACGGGTACGATTGTATTGCCTATCCGTGTCGTTAGATGTCATAAGATGATAAGGCCTTGATATATTTATTACAAAGTACGTCGATGGCATTTCGATTTCGAATAGCGACTCCATGCTGCTATTATGAGCACACCTCGTACTTTCGTAGACGTAGGCAATTTACAGCTCGCGCATAATTATGATGTGTTTAATTAGGAACATTATGAAATACCACTTGTATGTAGATGAGAGGCGATTAAAATATTAATAATACATAAGTATAGTGAAAACAGTGAAGGTAGAGTTTAACGAGTGAGTGCGGGTGCAGAGAAGGTTAGTGGGCCCAAGGTGTATAATAATTACTGGTGTAAGGTAAACACAACGAGCGCGCGCCGCACCGCGGGAGTCCCGCCGAACGCCGAATAACTTATTAATTTATATTACACCTAAACTCATATTCACTATCAACTCGAGTCACCTGTCTAGCTTGTTTGTTTTATAATCGCCTTATTTCAAAATACGTTAACGACGTGAAAATATCAACAGTAATTAAAAAACGCAAATGATTGCTGAGAATTGATGTTTGTCGTTGTTCATTAAGACGAGCGGCCGGACGGCGTGGTGAGCGTTTTATTAAATTTTATTGGCTTGTATATTCATACAACGACCCGGACGCCGCTATAAATTAAACGGGGATTATTAATGAAAGTATTTTGCGGATATCGGTGCGATACGTGTCCGCCAGTCCCCGCCGCGGCCGACCCGCTTACCGGTGTCCGGCAGCCCTGGCAATCGCAATGTTCAATAGCGACAGCCCTGTTAATGAGCTTGGCTTTTCGGCTAATGACCATAATTATCGTTTACTGTCTCTATGTGAAAAGTGAAATAAAACACTCATCGCTGCCGATTCGCATCACACTGGTAATCACCTTGTTTTATGTGAAAAGACGGATAATGAAGGAGATAAACGTCGTTGTATACACATCATAAGTACTATATAATTGCATGGCCTACTTAAGTCAATCGTTGCATTAAATAAATATAGTCTTACGACATAATTCCGAGTGCAGTTGATAAATGGAATAAATTGTAGTGATTATGTTAGCAGGGTGCGTTAGTGAGCCTGGGGCAAAGCGACCTGCTCCACGGTGCATCGGTGGCCAGTGTAGGCTGTCCCTCGCCACGGACGGCCGGCGGCCGGCAGCTTACACCGCGGGCGCTCGCCCTGACAACTGATACAACATTAGTTTGTCATAAAATATTCTCCCCTGTCCTATGTGGCATTTCATGTTTCATTACAGCATAAATAACTTACGAAATTTTATCAGAGATCCGTTTATGCAATCAACATTTTCATAAAATGTTTATAGGTTGACGCCATGAACAGCGTCGTTTTATTAAAGCGTCGCTCGTCGTAGTAAAATTGCTTTATCGCAGTGAGAATTTTGCATAAACTTATTAAAGCTTACCTTTTATTTTATTAATGTCATATAATTACGTAAAGACTAAATAAAGCAAACGATAATAGTATATTTTGAAAAAAAATACTAAAGTTTGCTTTTGCCCTTTTTATCTGATAAAACTTTATTTCTATTAAAAAGTATACCTATGCTTAATTAATAACTGCCATCGACCTCATTTTGTATAGTTTTGAAGCATAGAGTTGTAATCTCATTATTTAAGTAAACGACGAAAAAGCTATTCATTAATCATTGCAACTCGTAGTTAATGGTAGACCACGAGCAGAAACCGCCATTTACATATTTTCATTAATTATTCAGTCGTTTCCTTCTTCTAACCTTGAATTTTATAATCACAAATATGTGAAACAAAAATAAAAACGTACGTCTAGACTCTAAATTCAAACAGACGTAGTATTAACGTGTACTTATTCTCTGGACGTAACACATTCTAATTACATCCATACCTGCGAAGTGAATTCTATCAGCTGGTTAGTTTCCCTCGAATCCGATAAAATAATATCTAACTAGGTAAGAGAAACCAGTTTTATTGTGTATGTTAGCTATAAATCTCGGAACCTTGACTATCGCCATATTTTATGGCTCTAAACGACACTAACAGTCATCTTTTGTTATTGCACTTTCCCTTATAACTCTAAGAAATGAATAACTCGGGCCTGGTTCATCATTTCCATTAAGCAAGGGTTTATAAAATGAAGGTAGTTCAACTCGAAAAAATATATTCTGGGGTGAAAATTTTGTTCGGGTGAATATACTTTACTTTCAATAGCAATTTCAGTAAAAGAAAATTAATTAATGCTAGTCGCAGACTTTAGACTCTACAAAGACATTTATTTGTATAAAACGCTGCACTACCTACCGATATTGGATTATTTGATAATTTTCCTAAAGTAGTTTTCAGGTATTCAATCCGACAATTCAAATATCTTCTTATGTTTTAAGGCATAACGTTCGTACGACTTTCAAGAATTATATTCGGAACTTAAATAATTACCAAATACTACCAAAGCAATATTTATTTATAACGTTCGTTCATAATATTAGATAGACATGCAATGTATGAATGAGTAAAGTACTTTACATCAAGATTTACTGGTTTACACGCCACTGTCGTTGGGAGGTCTTTGTGACCGGAGGCATATCGGCTCGGAGGCCGCGCAAGCCTTACTGCTCGTACAATCGTGATCCGTCATCGCCACGCTTTCGTGTGACCGTTCTCATGAATTCTAATAATCTGACCTCATTCCAACACACGATTATACAAAGCTATTAAATAAACCCTTCAAACATTCACAAAGGTTGTTCTTACTTTATGAACGGATGTAAAAATTAACTTGAAAATTTTGCTGTAACTTTTGTTTTTCTCTGGTATTTTTATTGCATAGCGTCAAGCTGTGTTGGAAGCTTTTTATAATAGTATGGAAAGTCTTTTTCAAACATTGAACATGTAGTATTATTACTTTAAAATTAATTCGCTCCTAATTTTCAACCTGAAAGTAAGCAAACCGAGTGTCATGAAGGTAGCATTAATAAAATATATTCGAGTACCGCTAGTTGAGTGGCACGCTGATGATTAATTCGTCGGTTCCATGGAGTTTTTGTTTCACAATTAGGCGAGTGGACACGCGCGGCCGTGTCGAGTTGCGTGGCCCCAACATTGTTACCGATGTTAACGACTCACCAATTCCAGTTCCGTTTCTGATAATATATTGCTAATTAGAAGTTTTATTTATAAATATTTCGTGTATTTAGCCGTTTCTTGGAGCGTAATAATATAAACTAAGATTTATTGAGGTAAGAACGTAATTTTGTGTAATGCCGGTAGTTTGCGTTTATTAATATTAATAGGGTTTGGTAAGATACATTATTGTTAGCATCATTATTTCATACATATTAAAAAATAAATCTTACGCTTCGCTAAATTATTTTAACACCTTAATTTTACAGCTGATAAATCGTTTTTAAACATTTATTTTTTAGTTAATGGTTTTTAGAATCTAATTAGTTTATTCTTGGCACAGAAACTAATTATAGAATACGGAATATACAGACACATTATAGCCATATTACATTTAAATAATTTAGGAAGATGTATTTTTCATTACTGCGTATTAAAACTTATAACAAAGTATTTACACCTTATATTTTAGTTCCAAGACCAGAAATAAAGAAGTATAGTGGGTTAACCAATACATATACCTATGTACGTACATTTGTCCTATAGCACGACTCCTATTTAAAAATGTGGATATGTATAGGTTGGTTCCTTAACGAAATTAAATTACTTTGTATGGGTTAAATCAAAGCACAAAACGACTACAATTAGATGGTGTCATTGGTACTATTTATATAAATTAATTGCATATTACAAATACGTTGTTTAATTGAAGGCATCCACGATACTAGCTCGGTATCCACCGAGTCTAGCTATGGGAAAGCCAATTAGGTGTGTTTTGGTGAGAGTCGGGTCCATCCATCATATCGCCACGCCCCTCGGTTCCGTTCCGTCGCCCTCCTTCAACAAACTTTGAATGCGTAACCTAACATTGTTTAATTTAAAAATAACGTTTATGTTAAGTTAACCACAGACTGTGAGACGACGTTCTCAAAACCTCTCAGCCTTCAAGTGTTTCATTGAATTCACTAAACTACCTGAACAGATATCTAAAATAACTAAGAAGAAAAACTAGCAAAATTAAATAATGTATTGTATACCTTAAATGCATAGGTATGGACATATATAAAAATGTTTTATTAAAACTGTAACTACTGTAAGTATAGCTAGAGGCTATTTGACCAATAAACACTAAAAACGAGTAAATGTAACTAGGTAAGTACCTGTAACGTAATACTGCTATAAAAACGAGGCTGGGAAAAAAATACGCCTATAAACATCAATCAATAATAATAATTAACAGTCTAGATTCAGATAAGAACTAGACGTAAGTCACCTGCTTAAATTGTTTGTACAAACTAGATATAAATACATCTAAACACGACATGCACGTGATACGTAGATGATAATTTATTCATCACACGATCAACATTAAATGATAAAGCAATGACAATAACATACAACTCATTTAAAGTTCACTCTCATCAGTAGAAAATCAATTTACACAGGAGATAGTATCGCTGTGTTATCGCATTCTTCATAACTGTCATATTCCTGACTAGGCTATGTTAAGTAAATATTACAGTGAGTTAACAAGACCTTCAGTTTAGTGTTCGTAGGATGAATGTAGAGGTCTGGGTATGCTGGTGGTGTAGTCGTGACATTTGCCTGCGCGGGTGAGCACCTGCGCCGCGGAGGTAAGTAGCCGTGAGGTGCCGGCTGACGCGCCGCGACATGTGCGACTAATTTGTTGCCAGCAACGCACTCATTACACTCTCGCCGGCGACGCCTGAGGTGTCGCCTACACAACAATTTCGCCCGTAATTCTATAAATTGCCACACGCATACGGAAGTAGTCCACGCGACACGAAGTCATCTCGAAGGACGAGTTAAACACGGGAAGCGTTTACAGGTTGTAATTGTTCTCTTATTTAATTGTATAGGGGCATAATACTGCTAAAGGGATAGTTTTTTCCAAAAACTATACATCAATCATTATGAGTCCGTATTTAATTAAATCTCATCAAAACATACGTATACAACTCGAATAAACGTATCGTAAAAAGCATCTGTACATTGAATTGCAAAGGTGGCCAGTGTATAATTAAATGTTGACGGATAATTTATAAACCTCGATTTGCAGTGGCGCACGCACTCGGTTAACCCGCAGTTGCCGTCAAGTAATAACACTAACAGCAGCGATTCAAGTAATTAGAATAACATGAATTTATATCACTCGTGTAGCACTGCAATATAGTAACAATTGGTGATACGTATAAATGTAGAGTAATTGATGAGACTAACCTGTCCGTTCTTGTCCATCTCGTTGTTGGTGAGTTTGACCTTCTCGAAGGATACGACCTGCTTGCGCAGCTGGTCTCCGGAGAAGGGCGAGTCGGGATGCGGGTAGAGGCGCGCGGGCGCGGGAGGGTCGGCCTTGCCGGCCACCAGCCACGAGGAGCGGTGGTACGCGTAGCGGTAGCGCTTGCCGTCCACCGGCACCACGTCCAGCAGCACGGCGTAGCGCGCCTCCGCGCGGCAGCCCGCGAACGACACGCGCACCGTCGGGAACATGCGTCTGCCACAATTACAACAGATTATAAGTATAAACGAGTTCTTTAAATACAACGTTTTGAAATAAACTTAAATCGAACATAAGCAAATCGTATTTTTTCAAAATTCAAACTGAAACTAATGAATTCCTACTTTCTACACAAAATGATACTCTAACGACCTCTTAAGGACCGGCTGACTAAATTAGACATTAATAATACAAAAAGCTTGTAATCCCAGAAAATGTTTGACGAGATCAAAACACATGCTCGCAATAAAAAAGATGATTAATGCATCTTGAAAAAAATACCAAAGATCCGGCCACGGACGGTGACTTGTATAATTACAGGGTGAAACGCGAACTAGGAAATCAAACAAATATGATGTATTCGATTTTAATGCACCCTTAAATGGGCCGAAGCGCTTCCTGCCGGTCAGCTACTGATAACATCTTAACATCGTTTATTTATGAGTAGTCATTCTTATATTATTTCTATATTTTTTATAAAATTTAAACGGCTCTGATGTAATTTTAATGCCCAAACAAGTAGACAAGGGGCAGTCATATTACATAACCGTCAACCAGCAAGTTGTCTCTACATTTTAGAGTGCCTCAGAACGAAAAAAGATGACTCTGTACCTAACTTGGTACAATTTTTATTTTAGAGACAAATTACAACAACCAGAAAAAAACTTGAAAGATGAGACGTTAGGCTTTTCGTAAACACTTTAAATGCGTATAATAGTGATCTAAGAGTACATCTATTAAAAAGACGCGATTCAATTCTTAAATGCACAGAATTATGAAAGTCGGTCGTGAACCAAGCATTGGTCATAAATAACTGGCATTGAGGTGTATTTTGAAAGGTAGTGTCATATCGATGGGATCGGTGGTCGGGCTTGACAATGAGAGGAGTCGCGCGTCGTTAAGCGGGGCCGGCGACGTCGGACGACCTGCCACCCAGCGCGCCCGAGTAATGAGCCGCATCCATCACGGATAACAATCGATCGCTGCCACCAATTGCGACACATGAACCGTCTGCTAATCGTTTTGATTTTCTTATTAAATAAGTGCAAAAAAAAATAGTAATCAAAATAAAAAGGAGAGCATTTGTGTTCTAAAACTAGTAAAATTTTTAAAAAAATCCGAAGAATTGTATTAAAATACTTAAAAAAAAATGCAAATATCATTTCTAACAACTATACAATTAATTGGCTGTCCTAATATATGGCTCAAATTTTGTTTTAAAATGTTAAATTTGCATTAAGTAACATTTTATTATTAATAACGTTGTATACAGCTAACAATTAGAGGGGTTTGCAGAAACCGAGGTAACGATCTATATTAATGGCGCGTTTCGCGAGTAATAAAGTTGGTAGAATCGTCGGAGAACCGTCGGTCGCTCGCATTTACATAATTCATTAATAAACGTCGGACCGCGATGCCCTCGGATAAGTTTAACAAAATACCCAATTGAATGTAATCATACAAATGCGAAAACTTTTAACACAATTACCAAATACGTTTGTAAATAGCTCTGATCACGTCAGATCAGACCTCACAATACAATAATGCATATTTGCAATATTTAATTCATAATCAAATCATCCTTTCAATAGGATTATAAAATCAAAATCTTAATTACAAGAACTTAGTATTTTTCATTACTAGTCGCACAAGATACGTCGGAAAAATGTAGAGCTAAAAATCGCTGTGAATAATGTCATAAAATTAAGTTTTATTACACTGCATTGCAAAATTTAATGTCTGGTATTTTAGTGTTTTGTTTGCGGTAAGAAACCACAACTCTATGACATGGCACGCATGAAAGGAGCCTTATTATTTAAGTTGATTGAGAGCAACAATTATGGAATACCGCATCCGGAGCGAGGCGCGAATACCTATGTCCTCGTTCCGCACTACTGTCGTTATTGTTTGTTTAAAAATAAATAAATAAAAAACTTATTTCAAAAATATACGTTTGTCTGCGGTTGACTTCAATTATTCATTCTTTACTCATGCTTATTGTGTGTCAAGTTAGAAAACGCAGAAAAAATGGATTTCCTTTGAACACACAAACTCCATTTCAATTATTTTTCATTAGAATCTACTGGATATACTTATGCAGCTACTGCTAATCAGACCACTACAATACCTTTACTAAAGTAACTTCAATAACATTGACTGCCAGAATGGTACGTATGTATGTTCAAGTTATTGCCAGCTTTTAGGATGCAATGTATCAAAGTCCTTATGCAGTAATTTATTTTGACTATGGTACGCTTGTAATTCGCTTATCCACAACTAATCTAAGTCGAAAATACCCGTACTCTTTGATCATTTTTATAAATTGCGCGAGAAAATATTCGCAGCTGGTTCATTTTGCGAAGATATCGTTCATACTTGTTATTCCTATGTAAAAACTCCTTAGTTATTTATTTACACTCATTACCGATGAAATTATAATAGGCTGAAATTATAGGTACATACCGGTTTTCTATAATTAAGTTGTAAGCAAGGGACACCGTGTAATTATGAGTTACTAACTATGTGCCAGATAATCAGATTAATGTGGTATTTATGATGCCAGCGTGACCTTTTATGTAATTGCTCGGTAAATAAATACGATTGTTTGTAGGCAACCATTCCTTTAATAGGTTAAGTGTATTTTAACTTATGTTATTAATTAATATGTTCGTTTGGTCGTATAATATAGCATAAAGTTGAGGATTAGCTTGGGCTTGTCGTAATATCCCTTTCGTGTTTTGTAAATAGAAGCTACGATAGGATTACTTAGTTTAAAGCTGTTTTTTTAAAGAAAAAGTTAAATTAATGTCATAAAGATATTTATTTATCCTGACTTAAATATATGAATGACTAGCTGTTGCCCGCGACTCCGTCGGCGTGGACTTTAGTTTACAGCTTTCGGTGGTCCCCGTTTCCATGGAAATGCATCCCCTTAGTAATCTTATAACTTTAACACACCTTTTCAATTTTCCCTTAGGAACTAATTCAAAACCGGACTTTTGAAATAAAGGTAGCCTACCTTCTTTTCCATTGACATGGCTATATGCATGCCAAATTTCAACCAAATCCGTTCTGCCATTTTTGCGTGATTGAGTAACAAACATCCAAACATCACAACTTTCACATTTATAGTATTAGTAAGGATTTACAACTATAACGACATAACTCGATACTTTTAGATCTATCCAGAATAGCATTGTCTGTTATTTTACTTCCTTTTGAAGTAGTTGTTTCTCTATTGGTGTATTCGTTCATTTTTTGCGTTTAAGATTAATAGTTAGAGTTAATTCGCTTATCTTTTCCCCTATTAGCGCTACATTAATTGCATTCGACTAATTACTGCAGAAACGGATTACTTATATCTGTCACAGGTTATTATCACGATAGTCATTATAATTCAAATTATAAGTTATGTATTTACAACCTTGAATAATTCTTGTTGATCGTCAATAAAATGAGGAGAATGAACAGCAGTAGGTAACGGTCATAGAACTGTACATTGATACAGTTACTAATGGCCGCTTGCCTGCCTAATGACCAGGCACGTGCGGTAGGGTTTGTTAAATGAAGTTAACAGTACAAGTTAATACGACTTCTGAAAGAAAACTAGTGATAGGTCAATATGTATACAATAATTAAGTATTTAATATAGTAACTGTCTTGTGGATGACTCATTATTAAATGATGCGAACGGTTTACGTTGCAGCGTAACGACGTATCTTGATTGTCCTTGTGATTAGGGACTCCGGTTGGGTCCAAAACTAGTCGAGCGATCCCAATGAATATGCGTGAGTAAACGTTGCATCATTTAATAATTAAATATTTAAGTATTAAAAGTACAATTGGAGTATAAATATAGTTTAGTAACCATTTTAATATGTGATTTATAAAAAAAGGGCTCTCCTTTTACGACGTACCCCGGTTTACTCTTATAGAGTTTCGAATAATAACAGGAGTACTGTTCCTATTCAAAAAGTGTATCTACCAATTGATTCATTTAAATAACACTGAAAAGTATATCACAACTATTATACTTATTTTTGTCTGTGAAAGTGTGAACCACATCTAATATGTAGAGTCAAGCAATATCAGTAATAGAGACAGCTGCATAAACTAAGAGAACGTGTACGAATTTAAATAATATATTCATTTTAAATTTTACAGTACGTATTAAATTTATACCTTATTTCAATGCGTATGATAGTTTTAGTTTATGATGGTTATTCTATTTCCTATGATTTCTCACATAAATATTGGAATCATTAGCTTATAAAATTAGTTAAATCAATTTTGACCATTGACTCGGTGCTAATAATATC
Organism: Trichoplusia ni; assembly: GCF_003590095.1. Taxonomy (NCBI): domain Eukaryota; kingdom Metazoa; phylum Arthropoda; class Insecta; order Lepidoptera; family Noctuidae; genus Trichoplusia; species Trichoplusia ni. Next base: position 16,639,979 of record NC_039481.1, on the reverse strand, counting down.
TATATTTTAATGAATTCGTTTAATGTATTTAATTTTAAAATTATGTTAACAAAATATAAAGTGTATTTATAAAATAAACAAACAATCTAGTAAATTCTTCCAAAAATTCTGATAAAATTGAAGGAACACCACGTATGTTAACTGACATTCCGATCAAATATCACGTTTCTGTGGCATCGCGATAACATTACTATCATTTATAGAATTCAATGGTTCCGTTATTATGGTGACGACTCCACGGCGTGTCATTTACGAAGCAATGGGTGGTATCGTTATGTGGTTTAATATCATTATATAACATAAACTTTGAACTTTTGCTGCTTCGCACTCTGTTACTGATATCTAAATAGCTTAAAAACGTGTTTGTTTTCTGACATTTCATGTTACGATTACAACTGGATTTTATGAATTCTTTTTTTGTAATTACCATGTTAATTTCCTCGTTGCACAACATATGATTTTTGCTACTGGTTGTAATAAACTAGTTTATTTGTTAAATAAATAATACCCTGTTTTGCTAGTTACAAAGTTTTCCTTATTCATAGTAATAAAGTACGCTTGCTATTCCTTCACTAATTGCGTAACATGTTTGTAGATATAATACCATTTAAAGCGATAAGTATAATGAGGGCTTTGCATCAGCCTCGTTCAATTTCACAATCATGTTTGCAAATTATATGCTCAGATGAATAAACAATCTGCATTGTGGGAAATTAGATAATATTGAAATATACGGCACCATTAATAAACGTCATATTCAATCAAGTAAACTATTAATAAGGCATGAATGCTAGCATCGAACGAGTAACGAATATCTAATAGATCTTATTTACAAACAGCGAAGGTATTGCGTAGGTAATTTATATCTATCCAATATCTAATCATTTACAATAAGTTGTTAGATATGTATGTATTTATGAGTTGAATAGAAACATGACTGGTTTTCATGAAATGTCATCCACTCATACAGAGCGCGTTTGCACGCAACCTGGGTCATCGACACCTTATTTATATGTTTATTCCAAGTTTAAATTTAACTTATTCCCGTGCAATAATTCTGCAATTATGCAATTAAAATTACTTTTATACAGATGTTCCATTCTGTTGAGTTTTAAATATGCACCAATGTGTGATGTATTTTTATGATAAACCACAACACTTTACTCAAATCAACATCAGTAACCTACACAGAATAGTTTCAATACCAAAAGCGAGTAAGCAAGTATAAGTGATACATATGGAGTATTACTCTAGTTCGCGTATAGTGCGTGTAGAGTCGCGTGGCACGTGTCAGCTGTCTGTCGCTTACACGTCTCGTTATGTCGCGCGTCGTCGCCGCCACGCGACGCCGCGCGGCTAATCTCGCTATTCAAAACAAAATATCCTGTTACTACAGACTACGTCGTGTGAAACTGAATAAAAAAAATAAAAATATCAACAGGTTAGGACGCCGCCGCTGGAAACTCCCGAAGCGTCGCCTCCGACCGAGACTGAGAGCGCCACGCGAACTGTCATCTGTCAAGTCGCCATTTTAATTCCTGTGTAAATTATACAAATTGACACTTGACATGTTTTGTCGTCTCCCGAGTAATCGTGCGAAATGGAACTCGCTTTTTATTACTTTTGTTAAGTGGCGGGCGGGAATCTCAAATACTCTAGACATAAGGATAACTTTATAAGTAAATCATATTTTTATGAAATCCCTTTGTTAACTAAAAGTACAAGTCTAATAGGTACGCTTTCTCACATTTATAACAGTAGGTATGTCATGATGATTTCTAAAGATTAATATTAAATAGTTATGGACGATTCACAAAGGTAGAGCGTGGGACAGAATATGACTAACGCTATAACGTGAAAAATAAATGTATTAGAGTGAGGTATATTGACAGATTAAGAAAGTACCATCGGTCAAGTTTATTTTACGATGTCGTTATACATGAAAAATAATGGAGACATAAATATTGTGAAAACTGACGTTTTGTTAACGACCTCAAAGCAATGTGTATAAAGTAGCCGCGCTGCGGGGAGCCACACTACAGGGAAACGCTTTGCTAATTAAAAATTCTTCTTTGTTTTTGCGGCCAGATTGTAGTTATGCGAGAAATGTTTTATTGTTTAACACACGATAATTTACAATAAGTAAGTTACGTTAAGTGGAAGCGTGAAATTCTTAACTAAACTGGAAATGTACCTATGTGTAAATCAGTTCACGCTGTGATTACGTAATTTTAACTTAGCGCCGCATAAAAAACAAATAGGAAGTAAAAAGTGGATTAATGTGATCCGGGTACTTCATAAGCCGAGTTAATTATTGTTTTCTTTTTAAAGTGTTATGAATGTTTACGCTCAGCAGATATACTTATTTAATTTCTTGAAATTAATTAAATCAAAATAACACTAAACGATGAAGGGGCTTTCAATTAAACCAAAGGTATTTACAGTATACTATTTTTATGATGATGTATCTACATCGTGATCAAAGCAAGGTGCTAAGGTGTACGTAAGCAATGATTTAAGAGGCCACATTAAACTTTTATTACACCGTAGCCTGTTCAGCTGGCAGCGCGTCATTTTATTAACAGACCCCTAAATAAATGCTACTCCAGCCAAATTTACCTGTGAAGGATATTAACAATATAAACTTATGTTACTATAGTCAAAAATTGAACTAAGACATTTGTAGTGTACTTTGTATTATGAAACTTATTAGTTTCATAAGAGTTTAGTAAATGTACAAATATAATATAAATTTTACTGAAATAAGATTCAGTCTAAGATTATGACGCAAGTTAAATTAATAGTTAAATGTTAATGATAATCATAATGTAAGGAACACGCAACATGCCAACAAAAGCAAAAAAAAAAGTATTTTTTTAAATAAAAATATTATTTATTAATTTATAGGTATTTCTATAAAATAGTTCAGAAGCTTATACTTACAACTATGTTTGGAATTTAAAACAAAAAAACGCAGTAATATAACGTGACAAGCGGCAGACCCTCATGCTTCTTTTGACGTTATAAGTCATGTGCCAATATAAAACTAATTATGATCGGGCGGCAATTATAGACCAGTTAACATTAACAAGGTGCCCTTTAATTATTATCGTTGGAATCTGACTATGACGTGGGTTTTACGACACTTCCGCCGGAACCCCTGACTCGCCATAAACCCTGGCTACACAATCGTCGATGTGCAACATTCGCCCTCGTAAACAACGCCGCTCGAGTGCAATCAGCGAGCGGTGTGACTCCCGACTAAATATTAAAACACCGGACCAATATAAGTTTACAACGATCATAAAACTTGAAATAGGTTAGTGTTATTTTGTATACAGCAACACTTAACAAACCATAGATTTATGTTTTTATAACAGTTTTAGATAAGATAATCCATAGCTACATAAACCGATCTCGGTAGTCGTAACGACACGGTGCGTGATAAACGATGCTATAAGCGATTTCTACGCTACATCCAATGAATTTCACATATGCAAAAACGTGAAATTGTAATCAAGACATACTCGTACCTATCCAATGGGAATTCAACGAGATGAACTAACTATTGTGGATGTAGCGATAAATCAACAGTTAATGTACAATTAAACAATTTCTCATGCTCAACACGATCAACTCGCGTGTCACGTTCAATGCTCATGTAGCTACGAATCGCGCACTTTTATTATAATTAAAGAATACTATGTGTGGTCTTTGTTTTGCGATTGTAGCAAGTTATACATAAATGGTAGATACAGGTGCGTGAGCGCGTGCAGTAGACTGGGTGTCGCCCGCGACAATTACATCTGACAACTGAACCGGCCATCACTACGTGATAGGTCGATGGTCATTATCTACTAAACTGACCATGTCAGAACCAAATTTGAACATGAGTTTTATGTTTATTAATATTTTTGCCGGTTTTTAAATTATGTTTTTTATTCATGCAATATTAAGAAAGCTTTTTAAAAAAGTTGAAAAATATTTTTAAACAGTCTAACAAATAGGTATGGTAAGGAAGTTTGGCATCAAACATCAGACGAGTTTTAATTAAACAGAACAACAAAAAACGATTGCGTTAATCGTACTAAAACCTACTACACAGGTAGTATACAATATTTACTGTGCCTAAGACCTAGCATAAGTAAAACAAAAATAGAAAGTAGTGTTCCGTACAATATTTAAACCGAGGTAGAAGTGAGTGTTCAAAACTTGATCGGATACCGTCATTAGTCGAGAACGTGAGAGAGGGTAGACATTCTGTCATTATCCGTGTTCATTATAATCTTCGGCAAGTATCTCGAGCGCCACCTCGGGTCGAGATTACACCGTCGTAATTAACTGTTTTACACGCTCCTAATGGCTTCATTTCGCTAATGACCACCTCGACTCGTCCTTCTATCTTCACAACTCCAATATACAAGCAAAATACCATTCATTTAAGCTTCTAACATTAAATTTTGATTAACCTTAGTTACCATCATTTATTTCGGAACACTTCACTTACAAAGATTTTTGCCCTTTACATTTTTGTTGTGACTGCTATCTCAAATTAAGCCATATATTTAGATTTGTAGTCTACTTTTGGTTAAGTAGTTTTCATTATCGGAAATAATCGTTATTTATTATGATATGCTCATAATTAAAGCTTTTCATTTCACCGCTGATTTTGTGCACAATATATTTTTAAATGATTTAGGCATTAATGAATATAAAACCACTTTGCTCGCCATAGTATTAGTATAGTTTATCATCAATTAATACTACAATCTTTATGCTCTTTACTGCATGCTATCACCAATAACGATTAGTCTAAATTGGATCAATTTACCGGTTCTACTTGGTTAGGTTAGATTATGAAATATTTTAAAATACATACAAACTACTATTTTGTTGAAACAAATGGCTACTTCAATGAACAGAATGGAAGGATTTCATGAACAAAAGGATACCAAATAATAGTGAAACCTAGAATACCTAGTATTAGCCTGCTTTAAAGACCTACAATTAGGTCCCTACTAGGAACAATTTGATTTCCCACTGGTTTCAAGTCTTGTTAACAGGCCATTTATCATAAGATCGCATTATGTTACCATGTGTAATTATCATAAATATACGCACATCATAGCGAGGATATGTACGCCAGTAGAATTGCCTCAATCATATCGACCGTATATAATTTGTAGGTACTTTGCCAATGCAAATGCGCTTATGCGAACCTAATAGCATTCGTAGTGGCAAAGTGGCCTTCTCGCTGTCGACAGGGGTGCAATTATCTCGTCAACGTCACGTAATGAAGTCGTTGATATCTTGCACAATCATTACCACATTAAATGTACCACGATTTTATTGAGTGGGGAACAAGACTCTTTCAATTACAAAGTAGATATCTTTGCTTAGATCAGAGATTCACACAGTATTTACTCAATCATAGTTGTTTTAAAGAGATTTTTTATTTCTTCTTTTTTATAAGCATGACGATATCTCTAAGTATCAATCAATTAGAATGATACTTAGAGTTAAACATCTAAAATTTCAACTGGTAAGGTGAAGATTACTTTAGCAATGGTTCATCTGTCATCTTCACTTTTTTTTTTAGATGATAGACATGATAAAACAGCCAGCTATTATCTTCAATTATGAAAAAATATTTGTATATAGGTATATAGTAGCATATTCACAGATCTACTAAACATGCATATTATTTATAAGAAAACGTTAAATTCGATCAAGCTGATTCGGATGAGTACAGTCACTAACATTGGGGCACGAGAATTTTATATAGAAAATAAACATTATAAATATGTATAACATTTTCGTAATAAAATAAAAGTAACAACAACCATTAACTCCCTACCATAAAGCGTATTCAAATATCTCCACTATGAGGTTTTTATCGATATAAAATTAAATGTATAATAACGAATATCTTAATAATTGTATTCATATTTATATGCTGCTAATCTGTTGGTTTTCTACATCGTAAAGTTATCCCACGTCTAGACACATATTTGAATATAAACGAGATCATAATTTGTCTTGAATCACAGTTCAACACGTAAGCACGTTGCATACAACATTCTTTTATTTTGTTTTCATTACGACTTTTCGCTTTTACGACTTTTACTGCCTTTAATATAAACTAACAGTAAACGAACTGAACAATGTTACGAGAATTTCTATTTTCTTTCTTTTTACTACAACTAATTAATATAACACTGAGTATCTACCAATTGCATTGCTACATATATATACTTTCTTAGTTATTTTAACAAACGGTATTGGAAAACATCTTGGGGAGACCGGATTAAAAATATTGGCATAAGTGTGGTGATCCATGTCCATTCCTTTGCTACACGAGAAGAAACCTTAAAACAGATAGCTATGAGACATTTTCAGTCTGGCGGAAACAATTACATAACATGTAGGTCCTGTACAATAAAGTGCTGCAGTTAATGACGGCAAAAGCGCATGTGATTAACACAGAGTTACTTTTAATTACTTAACATAAAGCGTACTATTAATCCATAGAAAAGAACTTGTACAGTGTAAATAAATTTAGTCGAAATAATAAGAATGCGTCAAGTTATTGTTACACATCCTTTGCATAAACATCATTGTGTAGGTATATTTGTCACCTTATCCTGAGGGCTGTCTGCTCTTGCTATAAATGTTTATCTGCCAATGTAATTTATAGTGAGTAGCTATCAGTTCTAGCACAGTTCACACGGGAGACGGTCTGGTTGATCGACGCGATTCGCCGTCAAAGCCAAACGAACCGTTGACCGCCTATAAAGGCTAATAAAGCGTAACGCAGGTGCCTGCCAAGACCGGTACATATCTTTCGATTACATCCACGTGGGCCGTGGACGTGTTCCGTCTCTCTGGCAATAAATATAAACCTATCTCTGATATAATTACTTAAGTAGCTCCTTATCACGCATTAAGTCGTCTCAAACTTGAAATTTAACGTAATCTAAGTTATAATTGTTATTTTAAAACCCATTAAAGCATTGCGATAATAATTAAAACTACGGCTACTAAATTATTTACACAATAACTTAAATTGTTAAATTATAAAACTGCTGGACATTCATGAGTAAAGTAAATATAATAAATAAGTGTGTACGTTAGTTAGGCTTACCTACGGGTGAATATAAAACATCATTAGTGTTTCTTTACATATCATCAATAAAGCTAAAAGTAATAATTGTTCACGAAACTACTAATTCTTAACGATAACGTGCGTCCTTACATGCTCAATAACATTATATTAATGACATCACTGCATTGTATAAGGTCTCGGGGCTCTTTCCGCCAATTACATGCATAAAACGAGTATTTTGTTCAAGCAGTGTAACCATGTTCCCACATATGCTGGCTCAAGATTGATATCGCCACTTAACCGAAGTCAGCTGCTGATGTAATTAGCGATGCGACTCGCGACCCACTACGCGAATTTATCTTACACTTCTTACATCTCAACGGGTTGGTTTTACTTACGTTTGCTAATTGAAACTGATGAAAAATTGCGACCACATACCGAGCAATTTAATGTCGTTGCCTCCAGGTACGTATGTTATTCAAACGTTGCAATGTTTACTTTTAATCGTTAATGCTCAGCGGACCCTTAATAACCATAACTTTGCCGGCCACAATAAACTAACGTCTTTAAAACAACATTCGTAATAAACGAGACGTCGTTATTGATGTTTGTATGAAGTCAGATAAATATCACAAGGAGGTATTTGTGCCGAGAGGTTTTTACATGCCTCATGTCGGTTTAAATGGCACCTTTGTGTTTTCTTGTGAAACGAAAATTGATCGCCCGCAGATTTATGTGGCGTAAAGGAGCCTTACACAATGTGCTATGTAGGATAGGCTATATAACAGATTAATGCGTGGTGTCAAATCGTTGTTAATGCTGTTCAGGCTCGAGTATAGCGAGGCGCGAGCGCAGAGTAGTGCGGAGCACAACGCGCGGCGTGACGGACAGAGGGCACGGTCGTTAGTGTGACCACACCATTATCAATGATGGATGGCCACCGCCGGCGCCATACCGACACCCGACAAATTTAATTTAGACCACTAATGTTGTGTGTTGTTACTTTTAGATAAAGTGATTATGGCCTGAATGTAAATCTAATATCTGTAAAAATTGAAATGTTTACACCACTGACATATCGATATTTCTGTAGGTATTAACCTCAAGACATTTATAAAAAAATAACAATAATCACGTTTACTTCAAACAATTTCACTTCGTTCCAATTTGTTTGCTAACAATCAAGGTTTTATGGACTATGGAAAAAAGACAATCATGACTGTCTCAATTAAGCATTACAAAGTTTCGATAATTTCCCGAGAACGTTAACGTGGTTACAGCGTACGCACATAAATTTTATAACGTAATTCCGTTTTAATGAGCACAAAATAACATTTACAGGTCGCTCGCGAAGAGATGTAAACTGCTTTAATTGCACCTTTTGCAATGGAGCACCTTGGTTGGTACGAGCGTCGAATCAACACCTTACATCCAAATTGGAGTATAAACAAGTTGCTGTAAACAGGAGCCGGGACTTTATAGCGATATTTTAGTTTACTAAAATAATCATCGGTAAAATATAAGACACATTTTGCGAGAACATGGAGATGTTGACGGTGGGAGCAGACAGCGGCACGGTGCGCGGCGGCGGTGGCAGCAGACAGGTAGATCGTGGAGTATGTATGTGTATGACGGGGTGGCGGGTGGTAAATGCAGTCGGTCGGGGCGCTAACGCGCGCGGGGGCGAGGCGCGGGCTGCGCGGTGCTGGGGAGCAGACGTCGTCGAGGAGCGTCGGAGGCTGCGATCGATGAAGCGCGGACACGCCTCGCGCACGCCACCGCAGCCCGCAGCCTACACTCATTGTTGATTCAGCCTCCGCTTCTCTGTCTACACGAGTTTCTAACCTACCATCGCGAATATTACAGTTGACGAGTTAACTAGACTCACCAAACATTAATCAAACTTAAAAGGGTGACCTCATTAGGATCGACCCAAACCGAAAACGAAGAACGAAATGAATCGAAATTCATTTTAGATTTAATGCATGTGAGCTGTCAAGAGATGTTCCAAATGCGATGAGCGTGTTAAACGACTGTATTGTGATGCGCTGTCACTGCGGTGGCCGGTGCCTTTGCTTGAAACCCTCGCCACGTCGATATTATCTCGCCTCACGAACTAGGAAGCCACTCGCTTTTACCAAGACCCTAGAGCCTACCCAAAAATAAAAGAATTTAATCTGACGTGCTCTGATATTTTAGTAATCCTTTTTATGGACGGAAAATCTGCATGATGAGGTTATTGTTTCAGAAGTCTTTAAGATGTCGAATGTCGATGTGGGTTTGAATTTAAACATGATTCATCTGCAGGATAAAAGAAATGAACAGGGAAAAGGTATCTACTTAACTCTCTTATATGAATTTGCCAAATTAACAACTAATTTGGTATTTTTTGGATGCATTCATAAGCATTGCGTATTTAATTCAAAAATAAAAATGAATAGTCAGACCATTTTTTCATTGTTACCACAAAACTATTAATAAAAAAGGACACAAAAACCAAAGCGTGTTATCGCTACATCTAAAATCTTGTCAAAACGGTTAGTTAAGCGCGGGATCAGGCGACGAGTACAAAACGAGTGACGTGTCAAGCCGACCGCCGCCGCCGCGCCGCGAGCTACCATGTTGTTCAAACCAAATTAACCCATAAGTTTTACAACGTAAGGGCTGTATTCCCAATTAATTCATGTGAATTCTTCTTAAAGATTACAATTTTGTAAGTGACAATCAATTTGAATTCCTCAGGACACTGATCCATCACTGATAAAACACTCTAGCTCCGTTTGGTGACAACTCAGTTGTGTACTTGTAATCCAGGAGATTAAAGGCATCTTCATTAATAGCCCGATTCGAATAGCCGGCTTCAGAGTGACGAACATATTTAAAAAAAACTGTTCGTATCACGCATCTAACAGCTTTATATACCCACTAATACGCCGTTAATTTCGCTATAAAAGCGCTGACGGGTGCAAATTATGAATATTATATCTATAAATTCTTTTATATTCCGGCCAATTCACCATAATTTTGTAAGCATGAAGTAATAAGTGGGATTAATGAGGCATCAGACAAATTTACCGCATTTTATACTGGAGCTAACACGCATGTGATGTGAGCCTTACAGAACAACAGCGCCAAATAATCAAATATGAGCTCCTATGTAGACTTACATTAATGAACCCTATGTAAGGTTCCAGTCGAGTTGGTAACAAGGGCTGTTCCGAGCGAGGGAGTGTGCCTTGCTTGTGGGAATATAAGTGCGCGCCACGACTCTACACGCGAGGGCAAGATACAAGAACAATTCTAACCGCATCCTGGTTATGTTTATTTACAAAGTCGCAAGCATATATGTATATTTATGTATATAATAGTTATGCTGTTGTGTAGCTATACAGGTGTTAAAGGACATGACCGGATTCGTGCTCAAACTATAGCAAGTCACGCAACATCAAGACAATAAAAACTTATCAAGCCTCTTATAGCTAATTAGGCGTACACTTATTGTTATTTATATGCCACACGATAGGTACAAGTCTCTAGTGTCACGGGGTTCATGACAGCACAAAAACATTACAAATATATTCATAGACTACGAGCCTAATTGTGTAATACATTTCCGGCCTAATAAATATTTAAGACCTCTTCTTTATGATTAACACATGGAATTCGGAAATCTGTTCGGAAATAAGCTTACTTTCTATAAACGTTCATATTGGAAGATGTTAGGATTGTTAGGTGTCGAGGAGCTAGCAGCGTGATTGTTGGTAGATAGCGTCACAGCGTGTTGTCGAAGGATTGACGAGACAGCCTGCACCTGTATAGTGCGTCGACGATCGGTCGGCGATCTAATTCGTCCGAATGTTAATGAGGTGACGGGCCCGGCGAGGCAGCTACCCGCACTGCGCCCAACGTCTGCGTAACCCGACGCTACACCTGTCCCGATATGAAATAATTTTTATTTACAGAGCCCTCCGGAGATTATGAATATTTCGTTGTGGTATCGTGTCCGACATCGGACCGCATATTATGTTACATCGCGGTATAACCTATGACGATCCATAATTTACATGTTGGACGCTCGCTTGCAATCCCGTCTCTACATTTCGGTAAATAATCTTTTTCTGACACCTTCTCTAGTAGTTGTTTGACAGTGTTATTAATATTATTTCCAAAAATGTATGTGTTTATAAATCAATATTATTATAAGTAGTATTAGGTGACTGTAAATATAGGTACCTATTAAATACTCTCATTGATCAGTGAAATTTTTTGTAATTAGCTTTAAGAAATTAAATTTAGGTATTATTCTAGGATTTAGCTAATCACATTGTCAGTAATAACTAGAAGACTCTTAAACTATACCCTACTCGCTCTAGTTCGCAATATAAAACAATGGTGATTGCAACGGATCATATAATCGGAATAACATGGTGAGAGGTGTAGATCGTTCAGTAATAAATCACTGTCCACACGCATCACAGTAATCCATACCGTGCCGTTTAAGGTTCTGCATACACAGTTACAACAACAAAAAGTAACTTTAACAACAAGTTGCCAGTTAATTTATCGAATATTCGTGCGTTTTTATTGGTAATAAACTTATTTATACAATTTTAATATTGCTTGATGGTGTTAAATTGAATTTACACGATTGTAGGTCTTATTGCTTTTGGCTAGTAATTGTATAGTCTACGTGTGCGTCGGCTTGTAATATTTTAAAGCTTAGCAAAAAATGCATAATGATGTGCTAGTGGGGGTCGTGTAGACCTGTGCGACTACGGCGCGGACTTGCGGAGTCATCAATCATGCGACCGGGCCGCCCCGTGACGAATGCCAAGCCAAACAGCATTGTGAGCGATGCCACCCACACACGCGTCGATCGCGAATACACCGTGCCGAGTGACGTCACCACACCTGTGGGTTCACCTACGTAACACTAAAAAATAACTTTCAATCAAAATATAGTATACATTAAATAAAAGAATATACCTACCGAAAGATTCAATATTTAACATTATTAAAAATTTGAAGGCGAACACTTCAATAAAAATCGGCAATATGCATCGCTGGAATAGCCATTTTTAATTGGCAGAGTTCAAATAAGTAGTGAATTTTATACATTTCAACAAAACCTTATCATTTTGAGACACTTTTAAAGAGAATATATACTTCGAAATAACTTTATTGTACGTGTTCATTGACACTATGTATACAGACTATGACAATGATTTGTAAGTAAATTAATGGAAGGCTGTACGCGGAAGTGCCTTCCAAGAAATCTCCCCCGTTGCGACCACTATCAACTTAGTTGTAAATGTTCGCTATTATTCATTTAGAGTGTACCACACACATCGAGTGGTATGCTAAGCAATAAATTTAAAAAATATTTACAAATAGACAATGTTAACTTTTTTGGGGTGAAATAAAAAATGTCGTATAAGATCTGAGTTCGATCCGATAACTTTTAGATTTAATGCACAGTGAAAATGAAAGTGAGTTTACAATAAGATATGTAGTTGCACTTTAGCAATTTCAGCTAGGCAGGCACACATATTCATAACGTCCGATTTAATCGGTCCCAGTTCACCTCGGGGATTGTATGGGCCGCATGTGCAATTAATTGGCTTATCGTGAGTTTATTGATTCGGTAAGGCGATCCGTTTTAATTACCGCCATCGCTCATTTGCCGCTGATTGGCTCCCAACATACCTCAATATACATTTGCACTAGTTTCTAATGAAACCCGGCCAATTTCAAGATCTCCTGCAGGTGAAGCTGGAGTCGCGCTCGAACTCGCCATTGCGCTTTACTCGGTTAACTATTTTAATTAAGGAGACTATTAACGCGAGTTCTCTTAAATCAACATTGACAGGTATTGCCAGCAAATAAATCCCGCCGGTCGTTATGAAAATCAACAGAGCAAAATTGCAGTGTGTTATTTGCATTTTTCCGCACATACCCAGCTACAATTTCAATAGCCACAGTCAAAGTATTTTACGCGTTGCAATAAGACTTAATGCGGTAAAAAAAGTATTGTTAAAATTGTCTTTCTAGTCGAATACCTTAAAAACACACTGGGCCCGGGCGCATAGTGTAATTTTGTATCGTAAAAAGGGTAACAAATATAAAAGTTGTTCGCTGAGCATATGTCGCGGCGCGCGGAGTCTGCTATTAGAGCTAATTGACAGTCCGCACACGTGTTGTGTTTACTACTGTATTTGTCACTTCCCCTCCATTAATGACATGTTATGCACCTATACTGAAGGAAGCTATTGAATATAAAGAAATACCTGATGTTGGGCACGGTGCACTAACACACGACATAAATATTCTCGCTTAAAGTTACGAGCAGGTAATTGAGAACTTCTTACTTAAAAAAATACTTAACATTTTAGTGTGTATACGTGTAGATAATACGAAATACAAAACTAACCTAATAACCATCATAACAGATTAGTGATAAACATGTTTAACGGAAGCTTTAACCCTCAGAGAGAGAGGAACTGTAGCAATGAAAGTTATCAATAATCACGATTTCGTTAATGGCCTGGGGCGGCCGAGTTCCAGTACAACGGACTCATAATAAAGATATAATATCACGGAGCGGCGCGCGGCGTACTCTCCCGAGGGTGACGAATTGCTTGTACGATTAACTCTTAAACGACAAATAGAGGAACTCCCTTCCCGCAGCCCTCCCGCTCGGGGGTAAACTAAGCCACGACTTCCGCTAATTATTCGGGGGAGCGGCTCAACGAATATGGCTGTCCCCCTCGCTCTTTGCGAGCCGATGCACATCTCTGCAAAAACTCTCTGAAAACCAAAATTTTCCCTTCTCCCGACGGGCGGTCATATTTCTTCCCTCTCGCTCCCATTAAACACGCCGTAAACGCTTTCCTTTTTTCACGCCCTCGCTCTAATAGAAAGGCAAATTACGAGCTTACGGGCGCGGACGGGTGGCGATGTACGAAACCGCCGCGGCCGTGCTTGTTGTGTCCCGCTTTCACCCGCCGACACACATATTTCCGTGCTCCTCGGGAAAACAGGGGTCGACTACGTGAACTTTCACGTCATATGTTTATACTCGTATCTATCATGCTACCAACACAACACACGTACAACTTTTGCATCTAAATATTGATAGTGCTTTGCAACAGCTCTACTACATGAAACAAGAATTTATCCATTGACATTTACTAAATAATACAACGGTAGTCGATAAATATACGGCGCGACTTAACTGGTGATAGTCAAGTAGGTACTAATTCCATACGGTGAACAATTAGTATTATGCAAACAGCTAACACCTTTTTAAATTATATAAAAAAAAGTTCAAGTTAATATTCTGGATAGCAAAAGAGGCATGGTTCCGCAATTTTTAAAGGGTGGCTATGTTTTCATGACGGCGTTTTTTTGTGGGTTGTATCGTCGATAAACTAATAATAAGCTAACCGATTACACTAACTTACTGAGAATATAATGGAAATACCTACTCGTCAAAAATTGATTGAATATCAGACAAATATTTATTGCCTGCATTTCTTCGTCTTGCTTATTTCATTTGTTTTTTTAAGCAAATATTGAGGCATACTTACGTTTTATTTAAACAAAAGAAATGACTCCATAAGTTAAGGAATATAATCCTCGTAGTGGTGTACAGTTAGTATCGTAGTAGGGATACTACCTGTACACCACTATGGTTTGTATTTCTAGACAAATGATACGTTATCTACCTTACTACCTGGGACTGGACCTGAGTGTTCCGCTCAGTACTGAATTTCCAACTATTGTGTTACAAAAATGCTTCGAATATTACGAATAGAGACAATTTAATCCAATTCCCATTTATTCATCGGTAAATAGCAGAATTTCGGCCCAGGTTTACCTTCACACGGAACCCTATTTTATGGGTTTACCCGACATGTTATACTTGGCGAGTTTTTATTCAAGCTGTCAACCTGTATTATGGAACCAGTTTCTAAAAATATCTTGGACGGGTCTTCAACATCACCTAGCATATACCTTCTACTACCTACTATCTACTTGTTTATTTGAAACTAATTATCTAGAAACTGCAAATGCTTTTGATGAGCAATACAAGAGCGAGAAGTGGTCAACATTTATTTTGTGATTGCTTATGACATTTTATGTCTTATCAGGCTGTACATATTTCCATTATATAAAATTGATTGCATTTAGTAGAGAAATATATTGTTTATCCGATACAGGATAACTATAGAAATATTAAGATTGTAAGGTAGATTGAACAGAAATCTTGGCGTATTAAAATGAACTCATAGAGAAATCAACAAATTGAATGTAAAAAAGATGTAATGTAGCGATAATAAAGAAGTTATAATTCACAAGCAGTGGCTGTCAGCCATCCAATGAGTGAGCCGTAGTGTCGTGAAGTTGCGAGCAAACATGGTGGCGACAAAGCTGACGAACGGCTTGCGTGACGTCACACATATTACACTACATTGTCCATTCACCCCTGCACCCTGCTATAACTCGCAAGGCTTCGTCCACGAATAATATAATTAAACTTTATATCAGAAACTTGTTAAAACTGAATTTGATTCCACAACCGTAGCACACTGGAGAAATAATTGCGAAGGTAAATTTGTTTGGCACTGGAAGTTAGTCTATCCACCAAATTCTATACTATAAAAATCTATCATAAATTATGTGCCTCTTAGATTATAGTGTCAGTAGACTGACGTGTACTAAATTACTAGTCAAACATCGCCGGCGTCACAAATGGAACCTCCATTTTCATGATTTGGTAATGAGCACGTGCCGTCAGATTGTGGGCTTGTTCATACAAATGGCAGTCATTTTCGAGTTATCGACTTAACACCGCCGCGGAAATGGAAAATAATAACTTCATTGTTGGGCGGCGACACGTACGGATATCATTTGGACGCATTAGACGTCATTTGTAAAAACTTGTGCCATAGTGCGCGACTAACTCGTAATTTGTTGTCTGTAGGACCCCTCATAGTACGAGACTATGACATGCATATGGAAATATTGTATGTAGTGTCTTTTTCCATTTCAGTCATTAAATTGTAGCTTAGCAGTTATGATTTATATTGATCCCTTTACGTGACTCAAGAAGGCTCTCGAATCTTAAGTGCCATCTGGGAAGTAGCGAACAACAGTAGTATATTGAGAGCAACCCTTACTTCCGCGACATGAGCTATGATTACGTTTTTGTTACACCGACGGGTAAGGCCACCCCGAATCCACATAAAAATAATTTATTCCTACTGAGGGTCGACTGTGAAAATTTAACGCTCTACTTGAAAAAAGTAAGACCACATGACGATGTCTAATTCGGCATCTATCCTTTACTTCCCAGTTACAAACGAAAGTGACAACATGCTACCCATTTTTTTAGTTCACAGACTGAAGCGCTATTTATGTTTAAAGACTTGTCAAGAGTGTCGGAAGAAGTAGTCTGTAGGATTTATTTAGATCTTTTTATTTGTAACAAAATATGTTACGTAAAATATATTACATTTGAAGATCTGGTCTCTAATAAAAATATATAAGTACCCAATAAACTATAGGTAAATCTAATATATAAAATTCCCGTGTCACGATATTAGTTACCGTACTCCTCCGAAACGGTTCGACCGATTCTTATGAAATTTTGTATACATATCGGGTAGGACTGAGAATAGAACAACATCTATTTTTCATACCCCTAAGTGACAAGAGTTGTCCAAACTAAAATTTTTTTTTTATTTTTTGGACGAATTGTTTTGTTTCTATTTTTTTTATAATATGGCATTAAAAAACATACAACTAGAAATAATTTATTAGGCAAAACAACGTTTGCTGGGTCAGCTAGTAGTTTTATAAAAATGTTGTCTGTCTTATTTTAACTAATGAATTTATTATATACATACAACAATACCTATATGCTTTCCTACAAATAATGTGAGACAATTTAAAAGCCCGTCAGTATAACATCATAAAAAAAAAATAACTTTACGGAACCCTAAAAAGGTAACGGTACAACTGTCACATGAATCGCTTCCGCATGGTAAATGCTGATCGCCTAGAGACAAACGACCGAACTTAATTAGTAACTCGACAGATGACACCCATAACTACTGCATTTAGACGCATGTCGTTATACTCATTCTGCAGATGACTTGGTACACGAACTTTTAATGATGTAACACCTGATTCCCATGTAAATGTACTCTCATTTACATGGGAATCAGGTGTTCATATCACTTTGTACTCTCAAAGTGATATGAATTCTCTGTGTTGGTGCCTCTAGATCATTGATCAATCTCTAACACGATAACAAGGCCACTTTACTATTTGAAGCGACCAAAAAACGAGCATCGCCTCGTCAGTTCCGGAGGTGTGAGGTCGCGCCGGGCAGTGGTAAGTGTGGTAACGAGACGCGGGTCGGGGGTCGCAGTCGCGGTCGCGGACACCTCACAATGGCTCGTTTGGAGGCACAATGCCGCCCCCTCGCGGCCCACTTCATTACGCGTGTATTGTGCCACACACGGCCACGCGCTCCTAGTGCCAGTGTGACTCCTGTGACCCACCGCCGCCGGTGGCCTGCAAAGCATTCCATACTAAACAAACCTTTGTTTTCAAACTGCGGTCCCAGTAATCAAATTCGTATCCGGTTAATGTGTGTACCCAGCTTAACTTAGGTCCAGTTTCACCATACTCTGTTTGTTAAATCATAATCGGTCATTTACTAATGGATTGTTAATAGTTAACGGTCTGTTATGTCGTCATGTGTCCCACGGCAAAAATTTAACAAGGCATTAGTAAATCTGCCATTTAACTGAATGACGGGCAAGTCATTCGCTCTTATTTTAAGCAACCAGATTGAAGTGCTCGCTTCCGACGTGTATTTATATGGAATTGGACGACATTTTACATAGTCGTATAATACGTCGTTTGAAATGAAATGTCAAGGTATCTAGGTGTTGTTTACGTTTTGATTAGTTGTGTTCGGTTTGTTGCGGTGTAATTTTTTCGCGATTTTTTGAAATAAAAAAATGTCGAAGAAGACACGTGGACCGAATTTTACCACACACGAAAAAGAACTCCTGATAGAACTAATTTCACGGCATAAGGATATCGTGGAAAATAAAAAAACGGATGCCGTGACCAGTGCAACGAAAAATGAAGGGTGGAAGAAACTGGCAGAAGAATTTAATTGTTTAAGTTCTTTTCACGTGCGTCACGTTGAGCAATTAAAAACCTGCTGGGACAACATCAAACGCACCACACGGAAAGACAAAGCCGCTGCCAAAAAAAATATTTTTTTAACTGGTAGGTGACACAGCTATTTGTTTTAAAACATGAACTAGCTAGGCCTGAAAACAAGAAGAACACAATATGCTACAGCTAGGCACATCCAATGCTTGTACGGTATAGCCGAGTGGTTAAGGTCATCACGCCAAACCCACTGTGCGCCGCGTGTCGTGGGTTCGATTCCCGCGTAGTACAAGCATTATTTTGAGTGATTCACAAATGCTTGTTCTGAGTCTGGGTGTCTTTTTGCATGTGAATTGTATGTTTGTGAAACCCAACGACACAGGGATTAAATTCCTTAGAGCAATAGTCGTTTTTAAAAAGAAAAGTGTATAGATTTATTCCGAGAAGTCGTGCTAAGTATTGTGTTTCTTTGCAGGAGGAGGCAAGCCTGACATTCCACCACCAGGACCACTTCAAGGACAAGTGGAAATGTTACTTGGCCCAACTTTGGATGGACTTGATAATCCTTATGACTCTGATATACATTTCTCAGATCAGGAACTTCGTAATTCAAATACTGAAATTGAAGTTCTTAATAAAAAAGTATATTTATGTGTTATATTTTTATAGTAACTTTAATTAACATACGAGGTAATTTTTTTATTTATTTACCAGGATGATATCGAGTCTGGGGTCGTTCTGGGATCACAGACAGTACTCAATGCCAATGCGCCTTCTTCACCAATATTTAAAGATTCCAGTATGTCTCAGAAAAACAAAGGCATTATTCCAACTGAGGTGGGTAAAAATATTTATGTAGGTACTGGCAGACAAGTGGCTTTTATGGCCATTATAATTATGAAATAATTAATTACAATAATTTTTCTATTTTTTTTTAGAAAGTGGAAAATAAAAAGTGGAGCAGTTGGACTCCAAGAGATTTGAAAACTAAAGTGTCGACTACACTTTCCGGCAATAAAGAACTTTCGACATCAACATGGCTGCACCGAAGAAGGCCAAAGACTTCTTTGCAGGACAAAGTCCTGCAAAGCAAATTATTACTTATTGAGAACATGTTGATAAATACCCAAAAAGAAGCTGCCCTAAAGGAAGAAATTTTACGAGAACAGTTAAAACAAGAAAAAATTAGAACGGAGAAATTGGAAATGGAACTTGAAATGTTAAAAAAATATATATGATTTTCGACTTTTTATTTTATTTTACAAACGAATTTAATTAAACTAATACACCACATTATGTTTTTATTCTTTAGTTACATTTATGAATCATGTTTTTATTTGTACTTAAGATTTTTTCATTTGTACTTAAGGTACTAACTGTTTTCGGTCTATAAAATTTAATGCAGTTAAAATAAAGACATCATAACAACTAATAATTATAAATCAATTATGAGATGCATTTAAATGTAAACTTTTAAAATAATTATTTATTAGCTCTCTTCGCTTAGGATTTATATCTCTCATAACTCCATTATTTCTTTGTTCCCTGATATGGCCCTGACGGAACAAATCTTCCCATGGCATAATTAACTCAAGTTCAGGATCATCTGGTGGTAACTCTTCCTTTCCCTTTATTGCAATATTGTGCAGTATTCCCGTTGCAACAATAACAGCAAGACATTTTTTCACTTGTATCTGCATCCCCAAGGCAAGTACAGGGAATCTTCGTTTCCACACCCCAAACATGCGTTCAACAGGATTTCTGCTTCTGATTTGAGCCTCATTATATAGTATATCCTCTGGGGTTTGTGGATTGTCCAGTGGCATCATGATATAAGGCCGATTCATGTACCCACTATCAGCCAATAATACAGCATCCCTATACTTGCCGCTTTCGAACAAAGCATTCCTGTAGGAAGCGTTCCAAATAGTTTGGTCTTGGCTACTGCCAGGCCATCTTGCCACCAAATCTAAAATTTCTAAATTTGCACTGCAAATCGCTTGCACATTTATGGACATGTAGCCTTTCCGGTTCCTAAAATATTCTGCATTTACCCCACCAGGGGAACGAATCCGTACATGTGTACAATCTAGAGCACCCAAAGCTTTTGGAAATTTTGCAATATTATAAAAATTCAACTGAGTTTTCCTTATCTCTTCCACTGTGTCTGGGAACTTGATACAATTGCGGCTTAATGAGGCTATTGCAGCAGTGACTCTGTGTATGATTCTGTGAGATGACGATTTACTTATACCGCAATAATCACCAACTGATATTTGTTGGGAGCCAGTCGCATAGTATCTCAAAGTCAAAAGAAGCTGATTTATGGGTGAAATTGATTCGTTTCTGAAACAAAATAAATGATTAATTTTATAAAACATTCATGTATTGAATAAGCCTTATAAATCTTACCTGTATTATGTAAATCTGTGTTCGTAAAGTTATAAGGTTGTAGGTGGATATAATCAAAATATCACACATGATAAGATGGGTTGTATAAGTGCATAAAAATACTACTCAATGATTTCTTGCATTTCATAACGTACATGATGGTCTTAATTAATTAATAGACGACTTACCGATCTGATGGATATTCTAATTTATCTTCGATCAACTGGAGAATATCAAGGGTCATATCTTTTGATAAACGAAACCTGGTACAAAAATCGACATCATCGTATTCTTCGAAATAGCAATGACACAATTCCATCTAAGCAATCTAAATTTTCTAAAATGTTATTTGCAAAAATAAAATTATATGCAGCGTCCATTTTGACGTGACTTTGACAATCTGTTAGTGTCTAACAGACGTCTTGGCCGGTGATTAGATTTAATGCCTTGTTAAGCGAAGTTAACAGACGTTTAGTCGTGGTGGGACACTCGATAACTTTAACAGTCCGTTATCTGTCTTAACAGACCGTTAAATATTTAACAGAGTATGGTGAAACTGGACCTTAGGTCCAGTTTCACCATACTCTGTTTGTTAAATCATAATCGGTCATTTACTAATGGATTGTTAATAGTTAACGGTCTGTTATGTCGTCATGTGTCCCACGGCAAAAATTTAACAAGGCATTAGTAAATCTGCCATTTAACTGAATGACGGGCAAGTCATTCGCTCTTATTTTAAGCAACCAGATTGAAGTGCTCGCTTCCGACGTGTATTTATATGGAATTGGACGACATTTTACATAGTCGTATAATACGTCGTTTGAAATGAAATGTCAAGGTATCTAGGTGTTGTTTACGTTTTGATTAGTTGTGTTCGGTTTGTTGCGGTGTAATTTTTTCGCGATTTTTTGAAATAAAAAAATGTCGAAGAAGACACGTGGACCGAATTTTACCACACACGAAAAAGAACTCCTGATAGAACTAATTTCACGGCATAAGGATATCGTGGAAAATAAAAAAACGGATGCCGTGACCAGTGCAACGAAAAATGAAGGGTGGAAGAAACTGGCAGAAGAATTTAATTGTTTAAGTTCTTTTCACGTGCGTCACGTTGAGCAATTAAAAACCTGCTGGGACAACATCAAACGCACCACACGGAAAGACAAAGCCGCTGCCAAAAAAAATATTTTTTTAACTGGTAGGTGACACAGCTATTTGTTTTAAAACATGAACTAGCTAGGCCTGAAAACAAGAAGAACACAATATGCTACAGCTAGGCACATCCAATGCTTGTACGGTATAGCCGAGTGGTTAAGGTCATCACGCCAAACCCACTGTGCGCCGCGTGTCGTGGGTTCGATTCCCGCGTAGTACAAGCATTATTTTGAGTGATTCACAAATGCTTGTTCTGAGTCTGGGTGTCTTTTTGCATGTGAATTGTATGTTTGTGAAACCCAACGACACAGGGATTAAATTCCTTAGAGCAATAGTCGTTTTTAAAAAGAAAAGTGTATAGATTTATTCCGAGAAGTCGTGCTAAGTATTGTGTTTCTTTGCAGGAGGAGGCAAGCCTGACATTCCACCACCAGGACCACTTCAAGGACAAGTGGAAATGTTACTTGGCCCAACTTTGGATGGACTTGATAATCCTTATGACTCTGATATACATTTCTCAGATCAGGAACTTCGTAATTCAAATACTGAAATTGAAGTTCTTAATAAAAAAGTATATTTATGTGTTATATTTTTATAGTAACTTTAATTAACATACGAGGTAATTTTTTTATTTATTTACCAGGATGATATCGAGTCTGGGGTCGTTCTGGGATCACAGACAGTACTCAATGCCAATGCGCCTTCTTCACCAATATTTAAAGATTCCAGTATGTCTCAGAAAAACAAAGGCATTATTCCAACTGAGGTGGGTAAAAATATTTATGTAGGTACTGGCAGACAAGTGGCTTTTATGGCCATTATAATTATGAAATAATTAATTACAATAATTTTTCTATTTTTTTTTAGAAAGTGGAAAATAAAAAGTGGAGCAGTTGGACTCCAAGAGATTTGAAAACTAAAGTGTCGACTACACTTTCCGGCAATAAAGAACTTTCGACATCAACATGGCTGCACCGAAGAAGGCCAAAGACTTCTTTGCAGGACAAAGTCCTGCAAAGCAAATTATTACTTATTGAGAACATGTTGATAAATACCCAAAAAGAAGCTGCCCTAAAGGAAGAAATTTTACGAGAACAGTTAAAACAAGAAAAAATTAGAACGGAGAAATTGGAAATGGAACTTGAAATGTTAAAAAAATATATATGATTTTCGACTTTTTATTTTATTTTACAAACGAATTTAATTAAACTAATACACCACATTATGTTTTTATTCTTTAGTTACATTTATGAATCATGTTTTTATTTGTACTTAAGATTTTTTCATTTGTACTTAAGGTACTAACTGTTTTCGGTCTATAAAATTTAATGCAGTTAAAATAAAGACATCATAACAACTAATAATTATAAATCAATTATGAGATGCATTTAAATGTAAACTTTTAAAATAATTATTTATTAGCTCTCTTCGCTTAGGATTTATATCTCTCATAACTCCATTATTTCTTTGTTCCCTGATATGGCCCTGACGGAACAAATCTTCCCATGGCATAATTAACTCAAGTTCAGGATCATCTGGTGGTAACTCTTCCTTTCCCTTTATTGCAATATTGTGCAGTATTCCCGTTGCAACAATAACAGCAAGACATTTTTTCACTTGTATCTGCATCCCCAAGGCAAGTACAGGGAATCTTCGTTTCCACACCCCAAACATGCGTTCAACAGGATTTCTGCTTCTGATTTGAGCCTCATTATATAGTATATCCTCTGGGGTTTGTGGATTGTCCAGTGGCATCATGATATAAGGCCGATTCATGTACCCACTATCAGCCAATAATACAGCATCCCTATACTTGCCGCTTTCGAACAAAGCATTCCTGTAGGAAGCGTTCCAAATAGTTTGGTCTTGGCTACTGCCAGGCCATCTTGCCACCAAATCTAAAATTTCTAAATTTGCACTGCAAATCGCTTGCACATTTATGGACATGTAGCCTTTCCGGTTCCTAAAATATTCTGCATTTACCCCACCAGGGGAACGAATCCGTACATGTGTACAATCTAGAGCACCCAAAGCTTTTGGAAATTTTGCAATATTATAAAAATTCAACTGAGTTTTCCT
Source organism: Trichoplusia ni (assembly GCF_003590095.1). Lineage (NCBI taxonomy): Eukaryota > Metazoa > Arthropoda > Insecta > Lepidoptera > Noctuidae > Trichoplusia > Trichoplusia ni. The sequence continues at coordinate 16,616,050 of NC_039481.1, read as the reverse complement.
TATCTCTTCCACTGTGTCTGGGAACTTGATACAATTGCGGCTTAATGAGGCTATTGCAGCAGTGACTCTGTGTATGATTCTGTGAGATGACGATTTACTTATACCGCAATAATCACCAACTGATATTTGTTGGGAGCCAGTCGCATAGTATCTCAAAGTCAAAAGAAGCTGATTTATGGGTGAAATTGATTCGTTTCTGAAACAAAATAAATGATTAATTTTATAAAACATTCATGTATTGAATAAGCCTTATAAATCTTACCTGTATTATGTAAATCTGTGTTCGTAAAGTTATAAGGTTGTAGGTGGATATAATCAAAATATCACACATGATAAGATGGGTTGTATAAGTGCATAAAAATACTACTCAATGATTTCTTGCATTTCATAACGTACATGATGGTCTTAATTAATTAATAGACGACTTACCGATCTGATGGATATTCTAATTTATCTTCGATCAACTGGAGAATATCAAGGGTCATATCTTTTGATAAACGAAACCTGGTACAAAAATCGACATCATCGTATTCTTCGAAATAGCAATGACACAATTCCATCTAAGCAATCTAAATTTTCTAAAATGTTATTTGCAAAAATAAAATTATATGCAGCGTCCATTTTGACGTGACTTTGACAATCTGTTAGTGTCTAACAGACGTCTTGGCCGGTGATTAGATTTAATGCCTTGTTAAGCGAAGTTAACAGACGTTTAGTCGTGGTGGGACACTCGATAACTTTAACAGTCCGTTATCTGTCTTAACAGACCGTTAAATATTTAACAGAGTATGGTGAAACTGGACCTTAAGCTATTAAGTTCCATTAAAGTAACAATTAATGTTCTGTTTTAAAGTATCTACTAGGTTTAGCGTATTATTTTACCTGCATCATTGATTAATTAAAAGAAGCTTCTGGCATTACGTTGACTTTATTAAAAGACTTAACGCAATCAATCACAATGAATCGACGCGTAATACGGCAAAGCGAAGGCATATTAAATCATTATCTATTTAAGAATCGAATGTCGGCTAATAATAGTCGAGATAATATCTCATTGAACAGTGCGAGTGGAATGGCAATGCGCGCGATTGAAGCGATCACAATGGGCGTAGGAGTAAAACCAACACGCGCCCGCGCACCCAGCACAATACCGATCTCACAATGGAGGGCTAATTGTGCGACGACAGCCAGATACCACCACATTGTTACTAACTTAAACTCGATGTTTTTATTATGTTACGACTACTTTTCGGGTCGCTTCTGAGCAATCAATGCAGCTTTCCAAACAACAAAAACCGCCGGCAACGTTAATCGACGTGTAAAATTAACTTCAAAATTCGATTATGAGTATACACTCGAAAAATCACACAAGGAACATATCTTCAATGTAACGTCAACGAGCCGTGAGATGAATGATGATTACACTCTATGAGATTCCCGAAATCACCGGCCGTTGTCCATGATTACGTAATCAATCTCCGTCGGCGTCTGCCGTCAGCCTTTCATCGAGCAGCGCAGGCGCATCACTCTCCCTGTATTCAAGCGCTTTTTACACCTTTTTTCGTAATTATTTAAACTCGCTTATTATGTTTTAGGCGTTAATGCCTGTTAAATGACCACCCTTTTAATGATGTTCCTCTCCGAGTCCATCTCGTAGTAAGTAAAGGCCTCTGGTACTTTATGGTCTAATCGTTTTTAAAGCGGGTGTTACGATGAAAAATTACAGTATTCGGTGAAGTAATTAATCAGATTTTGAAGCATAAATCTTGAGATACCTCATAAAGGAAAGCTTCACCAAAATACCTATTTAATAATAAAATTTATTCGCAAAAGTCTCCAGAAACCATGAGTCGGACAATCGCCCGGTAGCTGACAGTTCACACCGGCACGAATCGCGCTGTGCGTGGGCGCATTCTTATTGTGTGCACATCTCATTTTCTCGTATTCAAGTCACTGCTAACCAGTAGCTAATACTTTCAACATTAATCATTGTGAGATCAGAATACATTTATTGTGGTTTTAGTAGTGCCAAAACTGTTTTTAAATGCCATCATTTAAAGAACCCTTAAAATAGTAAACATTATTGAGGAAATTATTTATTCAAATATATAACCAGCAAACGAACGAGTAATCACAAGAACACATTTAAAATTATCGTATTCTATGCAAAGTATTTCCAAGAACCAATTTCGTTGAGAGTATTAATTAATTCGTGTGATGAACATAATTGCGTTTTATTGCAACACGTTGGCGGCGCAGTTTGATCGAGTTATCAGGCGATCGCTGCGCGTGCGCGGAGCACACACGAACTCGCGCCTCATCACCTTACCAATTAGGTATTAACTGGAGTTACAGTGATGAAAATACGACAACTGGTTTTGCTAATTGGTAATATCTACTGTCTATCCAAACTGATCTTAAAATACTTGGTTCAGGACATCGCAGAAATTATTGCAAGAGCATTATTTCAACATAGAGTCTTGACTTAACTTTTACTGTGTGTGGTATAAGTATTTAATTAATTCCTATGAGAATGCTGTAGAATCCCTATAAGCAATACAATGTATTCTACAAATTTATTATCAAAAACTTTGATAAGAAATTAGCAATGTTTATTTTTGCAAAAGATTCAATCGAGCGTTGAACTCTTTTCTTAAGCGGTTGTGCAGGGAGTGCGGACATGTCAAATTGAAAGGTGCATTAGTGCAAAATAACACATACCCACGAAAATTTCAATTAAATTTAATGCACATGTCGGCGTACCTCAGCCCCCTCCCCAACTCCCCAACCCTGACACGATTTATTAAAACCGATTACGCAGCGAGCTAAACCGACGCTCGATTGACTTTGCATTTGCTTTATCGCCGCCGATACATTTGATTCCCTAAAATATGATAACGATATCCCCATCAACGGCTTTATTACATGAAACAGGTGATTTAGTGTTTACTTTATATGAATAAGCTAAAGTTTTTATTTTATTTTATGTAGGTGTAATCATATCGAACATAATTTCTAAATGCTAGAAAGTTTAAAGAAAAAGCAGTTCTTTTTTAATCAATGTAAGAATTGCGGTATTACTACCCCAAGCTTAACTATGTTATACACTACATAATACAACCCAGTTTTTTAACTTCCAGTTATCCGTTAGAATCTTACAATGTTAACATTATATATGCTCAAATTAAAACATTTGTTGAAACACAGTAATAAAGTTACAAAACGTTTCCCAATCACACAAAATAGCATTAGAGTCAAAAAAGTTGATCGATATCTCCGAAAGTTCGCCGTTAAACCCTATAAAATACAGTTGAATAACTTTTATATTCTCAATACAGGCACCTGTTGGAGCCGGCCGGCAAAAACTGTATTATAACCACTGATAATCAACAGTAATCATTGACTACAATAACTGTCAAAACGGCACTAAATATTGTTTGTTAAATGCCATAAGTTTTGTATTTTTTTCAACGATCCACACCTTTGGTGCGGCACAAAGGAGTAGGTGCAGATCAAACTGTGTGCCAGGTGCTAAAGGTTAATATTAATACCAGTATCTTGTGCGTGTTCTCTCTTCAATATTATTTGAATATATGAGCATATGACTTGTGCATCTTTTATAACGTCTCATTCTTAATCTCTGCGAAAAGAGTATACGTAATTAATTAAATTATTGACTTGATAGAAGGGTGTTTATTTTACATGGGAAATGTATAAAGTAAACTTCGTTGCACTCATTTACGTTCATCGCTGATTTGAGCAGACACCACATACGTTTAAGTATGAGCTTACTTATAAAACAGTTGAGTTATGCTATCCATAGAAACACAGTTAACCGTTTAATATTTTTTGCAGTACCTATAAAAATGAAATAATGTGTTGTAACAACTAATAATTGTTGTTCAAAGGTCATGATAAAGTTTCAATCAGTAGAAAACAGAATGCATGGTTTAGACACGCACATCTTATAAAGCATGAGCGTCACGTCCGCCGACACACTGGAGGGTAATTGTGGACGTATTAAAAACCGATAAAACCATTAATACGACGGCCAATCGAGCAAGTTGCGGATACCGATAATTTACGTGGTAGACGCCCCCGCGCCCTGAGATGCACTCCAACAGATAGGTAATAATTAAATGAACAACGACTGCGGCTGAAGCATCTAGTGATTTAAATACTCCCATCTAGTTATGTAAATCAAAACAATTATCTCATAAAGTTTCGCAGGTTCATAATTTATTCATTACTTAGATAGGTACTGATCGACTGATTAATTAATAAAGTATGTACAATAATAATGCTTTCAAGATTTATAGCCTGTGGGCATTCCAGAAAGACCGGCAATAAAGAACTTATACATATGGATTTATTTCTTAGCGAAAGGTTGTCTGCACATTTTAAATTTTGCGGTAGAGCGCTTACACATAATTCCAACACCGTTTTATTATATGAATTTGTCGATGACGAACAATGTTGAAGTCAACCGCAAACTGATTTTGCAATAATGTTGTTAACGATAAGCGTTCGGGTTAAAGAGGGTTTGTTATGACCTAACATTCAAATATTTTGGACAAGCCCATTGTCAAAAAAGGTCCAGAGGACATAAATCGTCAGGCAGTTAGCTCCCTCTAACAAAGTCCACTCGGCAGTAAAGCCACTGCTTGTAAATCAAAAAAAACGAATCGAAAAAATAAAAAAGCAAATAAATCGAGACGAAAACACGACGCGACGTTCTTCATACTACTCCACTTAGTGTTGTGCATTGCAGTCCCATAAGTTTATCGATAAATAATGTTGCTTCTAATTTAAGAAAAACTTGTATTCCGGTGAGTAATTTGACATGGATTTTGTAAACAACTATCGAATATTAACATTTAAGCCAATACCATAGCCTATTTTCCACGATCATGAATATCAATTTCAAATTATATACACAAAATCTATCTTACAATATCAATAATATTACGTTACCTCAGTCTAATATTTATAAGCTTATGAAACTTATAGTAGAATTAGGAAAATTTCGATAATAAAGTACGATATTTGGTGGTCCCGGGCGGATCGTATCGACGTGGAAAGGAACGGATTGTGCATCGCAATAAAAAAAGATAAAGCGTATTACGGGATGTCCGGAGATAAGGGCCACTTTATGTTTTCATATTAAGTTTGACATAAAAATGAACGCAGTAACACATTTTACTGCTATTGGTGCCCTTTGTTAGTTTAACACTCGTCGTGCTGTGGTTTTCCTCAGGTATTTTACATAAATATTTTATAATCGATTTAACAGTAAAATACGTACAAGTTCAATAGTTTTGAATCAAGTTTAATTCTAGATGTTGAGTTGGTCTCTTTTCGAATTTATTTATACAGACAGACGTTAAAATACACGTTATAAGTTATGATAATAACTAATTTTAGAAAAAGAATGATCAACTGGATACGTTATCAAAAATCTCAGCAAAACGATAACAGAGGATTTTGCAAAGAATTAATAGACAATACATTGTTGAGCAATTTGAGAACACGCTTCGGCGCCCTCCCCTTGTAAAATTTGTCCCCAATATCCCGTTTTGATTAGACGGGTTGATTTATCTCTTGTTTAAGCGTACATGTTAGGATTGCACTTGGTTGATCTGTTGCCATTAAAAATAAAATTATTATTATTTAAGTTTTACTCATTTGGTTTATATAGCAATGATCTATTATTAAGTTAGGAGTTTCTATCGCCAAATGTCAACAATTTTTTTAACGTTTTAAGAATTCTCTCTTAAAGTATTTTCATTTCCATTTAAGGTAAATAAATAGCATTTTATTTAAATTCTACTTTAATATATATTTATTTTATCGAAAACAACAATTTACCCTTACAAGTATCAACTCTTGTTAGTGTCGTATATATAGCGTGTGATGTGCGCGTAACAATGGGAACCTTTCCCCGGAGATTGAAACGCTCTCCGGGCTACTGCTAGCACAGTGATTTAGACTAACTGCACTTGTTGCGATACGGGGGGCACTCCCCGTTGCAGATAACATATGACAGCCGGCTAATACGGGGATTATGCTCATTCCGCACACTTGTACCGACAAGCTATTTTACCGTAACCGCATCAGAACGCAAGGCAAGCCTGCATCAGCTAATGACAAGAAACTACACTCATTCCGCTAACTTACAAGGCAGATCTTATTTTGCCGCGACACTTATGTTAGAACCTGTTCACAACTCTTGCCATGGAAATGAGATATTTTATCGCAAACTATAACTTTACCTCGCAGGTAATAAATACAGCCATTATTAAATAAAATATGGGCATAAACAAAATTCCCGGTAATAAGTTACATTTTGAAAAAAAAAAACATTTAAAAGAGTTAAGAATTACTAAAACCATACAAGTGTAACATTTTTGTATTTAGTTTGACATGTCAATATTGCGCGCGCGCCTCTCTGGAGAGTTATATGTCAGAGCCGAAGCGCGACATTGTTCCCGGGGCGACCGGGGCGCGAGGCACCGTACACAATGCCAATTTTCCGCTCTCCGCCACCGACTACGCAATTATTTAGATAAACCTCTCGGCGTGACTATAAAAACATCTTCCCCTCCCCCACGCAACGCTGTTTGTTGTCTTTGGGGCTTTGTGAATTTATAGCCCGACATTACGCCGACGGTTAGGAAAAAATGTACTTTTAATTTATCTCGTTAAAGGGTTGAAGGACGGCCGGGTTCGCGAAGTAATTATTCCGGAATTGGCCACTTTAGCTGATGAATCCATTTCGTTGTACCCTTTATAGGAGGGCGATTGTGGAGTGAATTAATTTGTTTCTGACTCCGATCTCAACGAAGTGAAAGATTACATTACGTTGATGAGTGAAGTAATTATTTAATTAATTATTTTAAAACTGTTTTTCTTGACCTTTTAGTGTTCGTTAACAGCGCCATAACGGCTACACCTCAATAAATATAAAAAGAGACTAATTAGGTAAATATTTTCGCACTTGAGATTAATTTATTTAATTGAAGATTACATACATGGACTATGAAGCATATACGCGAAAAGTTACAATGGTCTATTCGAAATATATCTTGCCATGAATGCTCCCTCCTTCCTTCGGATGAAAGAATTAATGGCAGTAATTTTACGTGACTTTTATTGTTCAAGGCCTTAATGGCCCAATAATCGAATTAGATAAGACATTTGATCGTTGAATCTGGTCGTAAGCCGTAAATAATACAAACTTTGACAATATCATAACATTAAGCATGTGCGCCCTAGGCTTATTTACATAATTACTAGAAAGAGGTAGCACCAGTCTCTCATGTTTGTTGTTATTGTTATTGAACGTTTAATTAAATACTTTTAACGCATTAAAGTTTTAAACCGACAACCGATAATCTATTTTCCTTTACCGCATCACTTCATTTGCCTAATTGAAGGTAGCAGGTGCCGTGTGTCACGGATTTCAAACGTAACGATCCTTGTTCTTTACATTCAATTTGAGATTTTTAAGAAACCCTTTAATTTATAAAGATAAATATACAACTTTAAGTGGTCGCGTATATGAATAGGTATCTTCTTGACCAATAAAGGCAAAGAAATTAGGATTATTGCATTTCATATTATGCCACGTAAATGTATAAGTTAGTATTTGTAGGTAGGTACCTTCCGCTCTTGGTGATGATCATCTCAGTGCCCAGGTCATGGAACTTGTCCCACAGCTCCTTGGTCTCCAGCTGGCAGTCCACTGAGAGTAACTCCTCGCAGTTGCAAGAGGTGGTGGGAGGTAGCGGCCGCGCTGGCGAAGGTGTATCTCGTTCGCCTAGTTCTGTCAACAAAATAAAGACGTCGGAGTCATCATCAATACTTCGGACAATCCAATTCACGAAACATGAATGCAGACCACATACAATGATTGGTCAATGCATTTAAAATACAATATAGCCTTGTGGCAAAAGGATAAAGATATGAGACTCTTCGTAAATAGACTTATATTGTTGACTTTACCTATGTATCTTAGGTACATTTGCCTGCCAAAACAAAGCCAAACTAATAGTTATTCTCCGCAAAGTCTATACGTTTCAGGCACAACTTACACTTAAAGTAACCGTTTATGACACTTAAATGCCAATGAAAATGAATTGCATACAGGTTCGACTGTTTGATGACGGCAACTGTAAAAACACTTGATGCTTGACTATTTCTTCATTTTTAATTAGCTAGACATTGTTGTGCATGTCTGTAATTGATAAACTATTTGACCAAGTCCTAGTACCTAAGCCAAAATCATTATTTTATATGTTTGTATAAGTACCTATATTTTGCATTGTTTAGCACTTTTTGTAAGATTTTTTGTTGACAGATAGCTGCTGTACCTAGCAACATTTTATTCAAATACACATTTTGGGATACAGAGCCAACAATTCAAGTATGAATTTATAGACGTTATGTTTTCTCGTCTACAGCTACTGCAATCTGTTCAGACTTTAGTGTGCAGTGCATCTAGCGTGGGACTCCCATTGTGTTTATTCTTAAGGTCAACACCTATATTTATTACCCAATTTTGAATGAATTTAGCGCGTTTAGAAGTATTATATTCTACTTGAATCCTGTGTTGAATATTTAAACTTTACAAATTTCATTATTTTCTTATCAATTTCCATTACACGACTTGACAAAGATGAGCTAGAGCCACGTCTTAGAGCATTATTACTGCAGTTTTGTGCGGGAGACTCTCTCATGCTTCCACAACTGCAATATATTACTCCTAGACGTGGCGATAGGACCCCAGACACTACTCGTAACTAGGTGTATGTATATACGGAGTAAGGAAAGCCCACAATCTCATAACCAGACGGCCACAAAATATGTTATCTGCATTAAAACGTAAATTATTACGAACAAGAATTAGCTTGTTAAACCTCGTTACCTCGCCACTATTGTGACTACATTAAGTCTTCTACACGCATTAAATCACAAGTGGCTGCAGTGTGAGAAACGGATTGTGTCTGTCTGAGAAAGTTTGTTTATAACGTTAATAACACTTGTCTTATAACTACTTCAATTACTTTTTGTTGTAAAATAATAGAACTGCGAGACTCTACAGTAAATTGCTTTAAGATTTCACCCAGGTTTGTGATTGTCTTTCAAATTGTGCCTTTACTTGTAACCATTGTTTTTAAGGATTACACTGAATGTTAATTATAGTCATTGTCGTACAAATTAGCTTACGAATAAATAAATGAATGTGACTATCAAGAAACAGTTAATTGATAAATAATTGTTTGCATAAATGTTATTTTAGTGATGTGAAAGTATAAAGAAACATTCTCCAACGATTGTACTAAAAAAAAACAGCAACAACGACTATTAATAACAATATTGAAGAAAATACTTTGAGGCGGTCCCTTAAGTCTTAATAACCGTTAATAAAAAGAACACGAACTCAATATACGTTTTATTATACCCCAACAGCATCGAGATCATGTTATGATAAGTATAATGACAACTCAAACATTAAGTATTATTATTACATTACCCTACACCCTCGATGTCTACGAATGGGTTGTACACATGGACAGCTAAGTTATACATTTTGTTTATTTAGGAACGTGAACGTGAAAAATAGCACAGATAATAATTAGAGTTTTAGTTATTAGTTAGGTATCGAACAAACACCAAAACTGTTTGGATTAATTGTTTTGTTATTATAGACTGCACTTACCTATGAAAAATGACATTTCTGATATTAATTTTAAACTTCAAAGTGCTAAGAAAAGCACCTTTAGCAATATTTTTTGCCCTAATTTGGAAATTCAATAAAAACTATGGCTCTTTATTGCATTTTGTGTTTCTGAAAAGTAATCTTCCAATTTACTTCTACGATGGCCAAAATTGTCATAGCCTAAACAGAAGAGTTTATTTATGTCATAGAGTTTAATGTCACGTGATGTAATGCAATTTACTAATTTCCCAAAAATATTCTCATTCTTATACTTTACGATACTCTGAGCTATCTCATCTAGTCTTAGTGGAAACAGGCCTATTGTAAAATCAATAGAACGCAGGTAAATCGTTACATAAACTGAGCTTGAAATCTTGGGAACCATTCAAATAATTACGTTGCACACTCCAAAATTAAATACTATCATCCATTTAGTTTGTACTGACCAGAGGATGGGGCAGGCGAAGGCACGGCGTGGTCGGACGCGTCCCGCTCTCCATCAGAGCACTGTTCCACGTCGACCTCAACATCTTCGTCCGGCAGCGGCGACCGGCAACTCGACGCCGGCGAGCTGAGCGATGCTGGCGAGCTCTGCCGTGACACAGAACCTGATGGAAAATGGGCATTATGATGGGTTATTGTTTCAAGCTACACCTTCCTAACTTGGTAACTTAGTACCAAAACCTCTTTTCTTTGCTATAACTGGCTTTTATCACTAATTGCAGTGAAAGAAAGAGGAATATTCAACATTGTTACTCCTCCTATACACTATGTTACAGGTTTATTCAATTGGTAAATGCACAAAATCTTCTCGTACTGATTTGCTGAATTTATTCTGAATCTGAATTTTTACAGTACAACAATAGTCATCCAATTTAGAGCAACTATTGTTTTAAGATAAGCAATTTACTTATTCATTTTGTGATTTGAATAAAAAATTTAATGTTTGTCACGATACTACAGAACTGATTAAAATTAATTATATCAATCAAATGAGACTGTTTGTAAACCATTGTTAATTGTTTGGAATTAACATCTTTCAATTATCTATTGATTGCAGAAGTAATTAGACAACATAAATGAGATTTATTTAAGTAAATTTATTACCCGTTGTAAAGGAGAACGTTCGTAAAGATATCACTGATAAAAAATATTATTAGGACCACCTCCAACAGGTAATAAATTATTGGCTCACGCATATGTTTACTAGATAAATTAATTTAATAATCAATGGATACGAGTGGGAGTTGTGCTCTGTGGTTGTGTTATTATATTCTATACTGTCTTTTCCTCGCCTAACGGTAAGTGAAAAAATAAAATTTGAGATATTTCGATTTAAATATACGATTTTGGGTTAGAAGATCCTTCTTTATTTCACAGAACTCTTTGAAATAAAAGTTTTACCTCTAATAGGACAACAAGCATTATTATATAAGCATAAATAAAACAGCCAACATAGATATTTTGCATGAAAAAAATACAACTTTTTTTATTCTACGATTTAACATACGATTTAAAATTTAAAATATCCAAGAATACTAATCATCACATAAATACATTTTAATGAAAAGGAGTTACAAAAGTGATATAAACTTAAGAAATACATTACCTACATTGCAATTAAATGATACCTAGGTAATAAAACGGAAAATCAAGAAAGGTTGGATACTAATGAATTCTAGGGTTTATTTCATTTACTTCGTAACGCTATACAAAGTTTAGAGTCCCGTAGTAATAGCTCAATACTTCGCAAAAACTGATGGAAGTTTAATAGCTTCTCATAAATACAACATTTTATACGCGGCACACACAAAAGCAACAGTTAATAACTATTTTTAGTACAATTTCTACTTTTACAATTAAATAGTAATAACGCGGGTGGGCAAATTGATTAAAAAAAAGACAATCCAAAATTACCTTTATCTTATCGTACCTGCGATTCCGAAATTATATTATTTTATTTAACAGCTTGCGACGCCATGTTTGGCGGGACTTTGTTTTTTTTTTAAATTATTTGACTATGACGCTCCTATACAGCCAAATTTTAATTACAATGTAATCGGTAAATTCTGATGTAATAATGAATATCTTTGTCGTAATATTTGCTTTGATGTGATATTAAAAACTTTAATAGATTTGAAACAAAGTTGATGAAAGCACAGTAATTCGATATGTCTATCAAATTACTTTGTAAGGTACAAATGTAGAATGATAAAGTTTTATGGTACTTATCATCGTTTTATTATCTCACTACAGTTTTACATTCAAGTAGAACTATTATTACAGAGGTTCCTTGATTAAGCCATAAACAGAAGTCAGTCTTCCATGTCATTTTATTTTCATTCCTCCATCACTTCAATTTTAATTAATTGTTAGAATTTAAAGCATTCCACTAAATATTTTACGACATGTTAAACCTAGTAATCATGGCACGTTTTCCAACAACAATATTATTTATTATTAAGGAAGTATAACATTACTATACATAAGCCTGTTTTAGTTTTAATGTCGTATAGGTATAATCAACTTCTGATTTTAGAATGTCTTTTTTTTTAATATATATATATGTATAGGTATTAGTCGTTGTTTTCTTTATTAGACACAGGAGCTAAAAAAATGTTTTGAATTGATATTTCTATATTAAACGATTCCTATCACCTATGTTCCTTTCATATAAGTAGATTACAGTAAAATAAAAATATGAACGTCGTATATTTGTAGTACGTTGCGTGTCGGTACACTTCGGGCGGTGTCGGGCGCGTTCGGTTCCACACAATTAATCTGAAATAACGAACTGACCCGTAACACGACTCCTGCGCATGTGCGCCAGCTCCCACCACACCAATTAGCATTAACCCTTTTTTAAATACGTCTCCAAGTTTATGACTTTTATTGTTATGTCGATTTCTTCTAATTACGTGTTGGATTTAAACTTGTTATTAGCTCACCTAATTATAGAACAATAAAATGTTTTGTTACAGATGTAGTGCCAGTCAAGGATTAAGTTCCAATTACTTATTCCGACATTGAAATAATATGAATAATATTTCAATTATAAATATTCAAACCTTAAATGTTTTAATGTATTTCTATTTGTAAATGTGGACCAATCTTCTACAAGTTGAAGTTGTTTATGAAATTTTAAGGCGCTACTGAATATTCATGCAAGTTTTTTTTTTTAATAAACGCCTAATAATGTTCTTGGCTATTAAATAATTTGTAAGACTTTTAAAACGATTGAAATTTTGGACTTTCCGTTTTGATCAGATTATTTTAATTCTATATTGAAATGAATTGAGTATGTTCTGTAAACATAAAAGTTTTAATGTTAATAAAACTGATCAAATGCGAGTTGCAATCGCGACACTAAGGGTTCTGCACAAATAGGCTATAACACAAATCGGCGAGATGGTAAATTTGTAAGTATCAACATAATTAGCTTTCTAACTGCCACGGTTTATGAGATAAGGCCATGAGACGGCCAGACAGCGGAGAAATAGTGTTCCGTTTTATCTTTTGGGTACGGAACGGAATAGAGAACTTTAAACAAAATGTTTATATTATTTGTAAAGCATTTATAAGTAGGAAAATAATCTATGCCTTATTACAGATCAACTTAACAATCTTAAAATAATTAATTTTGGACATGAAATATAAAAAATAACCTAATCTCCCGACTTACATTCTTCTATCAATTATAAGCATGTCTGAAAAATCAGCACAGATCAGACATATTTGCTAATCTAGCTCAACAAAAGAACTTATATTTAAACCAAACACTCATTAACCTACACATTCTTATGTTATGATTTCATTCATATGAAAGAAAAATAATAATAACGACCTTTTAATATTCTTCCCTTATTTTCTATACAAAGTATTCGTTATAAGTAGTTTCGTTTCTCGATTCAACAATAGAGACCAAACTAATTTTTATGTAGTGATAGTTATAGCAGAAACAAACAAATAATTTGCAGTTAATAAGAGGCCCTATAATTTTAGAACTCTATTCTATTGGAAGAAATAGATATGTTTAACCTCTTTATGATGTATGGAGTGAAACAAATGCCAGTAAAATATATTTCGTTGAATTTGAAGTTTGAATAATTAATTAATTGGAATATTTTTTAAAGCCGATAAAAAATATAACATTAAAATCTGAATAAAATTATAGGACAGTGTTTTGTTTAATATTCTTGCTAAATTGTTGGACCGTATTATAATAATGCTATATAGTATTATGTAGTATTTTTAATAAAATTTATAAATATTTGGAAATTGAAAGAAACGTTTTCCGTCTTATTGGCGCAGCTCTACATTTTGTAATTTCGATATCAATGATGAGTAGCTTCTTAATTTGAAGCAATATGATTTGATTAGAAAAAAAATAGTATGTTATTATCTAGTATGTGTCTATGAGTATATGAAGTATGTTTAATTAGGCCTACAGTACCGGTATGTGGCGGCGTGTGCGCGACGGGGCTGCGCGGCTCCGCGCTGCTGCGGGCCATGATCGCGGCGATGGAGAAGTCAGTCGCCCTAGTCTTGCCCTCCTCGGCCACCATCCTCTCGCCTCCTGCCCTCCAACACTCCGCGTTTTCCACATCCATGAAACAACTCTCAGTACCTCAGTCCAACACTAATCTTCACCCAACATCTCACCGAAACCGGCCCGTACATTGTTTCCGTTTATGCATTTTCTTTATAAAAAAATCACAGAATAATTATTTATAAATTAACGGTCAAGAAAATATGTTCATTTTAAATATTAATTCTTTAGCTTATTTTTATAATTCAGAAACACTTTCAGGCAATAAAACGTATGATTTCACAACAACGAATCAATTAAATTATCCGACGATCGTTAAACACGTATTTAAATAGCAGTTGAAATTGTCCGTGGTGGTACACGAGCGAAAGCGGTACGGCGGCTGTGCGCGGACTGAGCGCGGCGCGGGCGCGGCGCGCGGGGCGGGCCGGGCCCGGCGCCGCCTCCCCGGCCAGCCACTGGCCGCGCTACCCGCTGTCGCCGGCACCTCGCGTCTCACACCCCACCCGGACCCGGCTCTCCCCTGCACTAAGCTTTTCAATAACAATCAAAAATAATCATATTCATTTATTTCTTATTCCATATTTGCTCAGCGCCATTGTGACTGCGTCATCATCGCAGATATAAATTAAAATTTTATAGTTCGTAGACTATCAATCAATAAAAATATTAATCATCACCCACACGTGAAGATTTTATAGAATGGCTATAAAACGTAACCTTTCGGCAATTATAGCATTTATTCCAATAAAAATAACACTCAAAATACATCCGGGTCTGTACTAGAATGATTTTCACGAAAACTGTGTCAGGTGAAAACGCGCGCGCAAACAGCGAGCGAGTGCGCCGCCCATAAAAACAGATCAGTAGATTAGAGCGGGATAGGTATAGAATAAAGTGTGCATGCGCATGCGTTAGAGAGAGTCGAAAGTATAAACCGTGCAATGAGCATCGCGTAAAGACTTAATTTTTATCATTATTAATTAAAACATGCCTACATAAATAACAATAGTAGTAGTATAAGTATACATGTTGAAAATTATGGGTAGGTAATCAAAATAGGTAGAGTCCAGGTATTATATGATATCAAAAAGTTCTTGGCATAAACATTTAAATGTTATTTAAAAAAATGGTTGAACCTGTTTTAAATTTGTGCAAGACGCAATGGTTGTGGGCTTTTTTGAAAGACTTGCACTCATCTATTAATTAAACAATAATTACTTTTAAGTAAGTATGAGTATTCTTGAATTTCATTCTACTTTTGCAGAAACTCTACATTCTAGATAATCCCTTAAGTTGTAGTTAATTTCATTTCATATTAAAAATTATCTCAAGTAGGCAAAAATTTGACTCACTCCTTTCGCCCTACCTATATTTGAAGACTCTACATTTTTATTCGATTAACTTTCAGACCGGACGAATCTAAGGGAGGCCTTTGCCCTGCAGTGGGAAAGTAACGGCTGAAGAAAAAAAAAAACTTTCAGCATTTCATACGACAGTATTTATTTAACAAGTGACGTTCTACTACCGAAATATAT
The DNA here is from genome assembly GCF_003590095.1 of Trichoplusia ni. NCBI lineage: Eukaryota > Metazoa > Arthropoda > Insecta > Lepidoptera > Noctuidae > Trichoplusia > Trichoplusia ni. Next base: position 16,600,242 of record NC_039481.1, on the reverse strand, counting down.
ACTTAAGCCAAACAAAAGGGCAATCAATTCACCACAGTTCCTTACTCTACTTCATACAACGTAACATATGATAGAGTGCTCTACTATAACAGGCATTCAATAATTCAGGCGCGTTTATATGAATAAATGATACAATTCAAGCGGTTCCATGTGAAATGAGAACGTTTGTTCTCCTCGTGTGAGGAATGAAGAGTGAGATATAGCCTTCCTTAGTGATGTGATGTCATCGGAATACTTCTAGAACAAAAGGCTTTTAACTGTATGGTGTAGTTCCTGTGATAACTGAGTGGTTGCCAAAAGTGGAATGTTACAATTGTTTTATGTTTTTTATCCTTATAATATCCATTTTATTATTCGAGTTAAAGTAGTGAAAACACATTTTAAGCACTTCTTAAAATTTAATTGAGTCTCTCAGTGATGGGAGAGACGGGAGTAAATTTACATTGTTTAGATCTAAATTTGACATTTGAACTTCTGCTTATAGAAGGAATAAAATAGAATTTAGAAAAAGAAACAAGATCTGAATTGTGCATATATTTTTATTAAAAGAATAAAACTCACCTCAAACAAAATTTAATATCCTACAACAGTTTCTTAAAATTATTAAGAAATTGACGCAAAATAATAATACCTATAAAGACTAAAACTCTAACGTGATGTTTTGTATGTGTTCCCTTGCCGTTAAAAATGTCCATACAAACATAGTTGGTCGCACTCTGTGCATCAAGAAAATAGACTTTTGATTAATAGTGACCTAAAAAAATAATAGGTTAAATACTTAGATAATTCCGTGGAAACATTAGACACAGACTGCAAACACAGACAGCGCTGTGATATAAATAACGCACTAATTATGATTTTTTTTCCATTGATAAAATTTAAATAAAACACCTTCATGTCTGTACATAGAGGATCCCCGTATCAACTAGATTGTAGAGACGTCTAGAATATATCAGTCTTTAATTATCTACTAATTAGATGAAACCTATCTTTTAGGGCCGATTTATCAATCATCAGATAACTTAATAATTTTTTTTAGTTATTTATTAATTATTTAATAATTTTCTATACAAAAGCTGTCAAAACGTCAAACATTTTCGTCGAATAAAAGTTATCTGGCGATTGAAAAATCAGCCCCTAGTTAACTTACGTGCCTTTTAGTTAGTCTTAGGTGATCACGAATGCTTAGGAACAATGCTACCATACCACCCTCGCAAAAACAAAGAATAAAAAAATACACACTTTAATACCAAAATTGGTCTCATTTAACACCCGTCGAAAATAGGAAACAAAAGATACCAATACATCGGGACAAGACGAAACTCCTTCGCCCCACACCTCGCTTGAAACACTCGTGTTATTTGTGAAAATATGAAAAATACTGCGTACTTAAGGGGCTATAACTCTTTGGGTGAGGCATTAAGAGGCATTATGAGCCACTCGGATGTTTTTCAATTTGGTGGAATGGCGTCTGCGGTGTTCATCTTTATGGCAATATGTACCAAGCTGAATGCTTCGACAGGGCTTGAGCTGTACTGTCTCCACTAAGTACCAACAATTTGTTTATTTCCTTTACGTTTGTACGAGGTTTTTCCTGTCATGTAACTGCGGATATAATCACGACTTATTGCTCGCTCGGGAGCTAATTTTGACATATTTGCCTATAAGCATATAAGAGTTGTGGTACTTCATTGTCTTGTTTTGTGCTTGCGGTATTCAGTTCTTACTTACTCCTCTACTCTGAGTAGGAACTATTGTATAACATAGAGCTTACCTTTTAGTTGTTATATTAAATACTTTTTACTTGACATGTATGTTTAAGTACTGAAGTTCCATAACAGAGCGGAATCTCAACAAAGGAAATCGACTTATTTGTATACAAACCAACATTCAATACAAATTTTGTTTTGAATTCAGCTAATCGCATAAGAGTAGTCACAACATTTTGTTATACTTTAGAGGAACTCATAATTCATTCTTAAAATCAACACCACTGACAAGTTAGCCGGAGAAAAAATAGGAAATAGTGTAAAAATAAGTTGCATGGAGCGATACACAATGCACTCCATTGTGTTATATTGCGTAAAACGAAACTGCGAGGAACAAGACCACTCTCGGCGCCCGTTTTTTTCCATTCGAATTTCGAATGTCGAAAGCCTATGAAAGCAACCAAATATTAGTTTGGTACCACACACGTGGTAGTGGCCACACAGGACGCCATATTGCAACATCAGAAAACGACTGCAAGTTATGTGTTTTCACGCAAAAAGTTAACGCAATCAAATCAACGACATATCGGTCACACGTCAACCGTGAAATGAAGTGTTCAGCCGACGATCGCTGGGCTGGAAATTGGTTTTGAATGCGTGTTCAAATAATGATATTCTTTGATTCTATTAGCTCAAGTTTCACATTTATATACCAACAAAGAATTATTAAAACAAGGTTACTAACAATTTCCTAGCAAACAGTCGATAAACTTTAAAATTACATGAAATTGTTTACCAATACATGTTTTCCTCATGTTTTTTTCATAGTTTTCGTATCGTACATGGAATAAGTAACTCAATAATCCGTCAAAGCAATTAACAAATGAACAAAAAAACGACCAGTATCATTACAGCATACTTCATAAATTTTACGTCAAAGTAGAATGAAAGTTCGGAATGTAGAGTTGATCTATACATCAAAAGTGATTTACTTACTGTAAACATGATATAAAGTTGATATAGTACCGCTGTCAGCCTGATATGTTGTGTAATGAAAAATACATACGTTGTTTTCATACGACCTCGCAGAGAAAACGAAGATTCACCCTTGACAGCGCTCACAAAAACGTAAACTGTTCGTATACGACAAACTGATGCCATAAAATGTCATAAAAAATATTGCGCGCATCGCTCGGTTTAAATATTTGAATAAAGAATAAGCGAACATAAAAAGGCTGCTAGGTGGGGAGCGAGGTGAGGAGCAACAAATCGCGCGCATTATAAATGACAAATGTAAGCTGCGCGCACGCGGTGTAGGGTTTCGCCCACCCGCGCGCCGGATTAGTTTCAGCTTACTTTCCGCTCCGCTCCCGGTGCCCTGCACCGAAATAGCAATCGCCCTCTGCCCTTGACGCATGACATGGATATCAATACTAGTACACTGATCCGGTACTACTCTCATTAATTGTTGCAGCTATAAATAGATGGAAAGCGCTACTGAGAGCGATTTGAGAGCTCCTTTCAGAAGTTGAGAGCTCGCTCGTTAATTGCTATGACAGTTATTTTATTGAGGTTACACAACCATGTTTTCTAGAGCTTTTTTACCGCAACAATTTTACGTATATTATAGTGTCATTAGATAATTCGTTGGGTAATGGACTTAGTGTATTTCAGTATATAAAGCAATAAATTTGAAAGTAAAGGATAGTAAGAGGCGGGTTGACGTAAATCCGGTAATGGTTTGTTCTGGCCCTGGGGCCCGGAGGCGCGGAGGCGCGCTCTCGTGAAGCGTGTGTGAGAGCGACAATGCGTCCGCGCCGGCCGCCACAATGGCTGCTCTACGCTCGCAACTAAACCTATTGAATAATTCTCACTTGCGAGTATTTAAGCTTTTATCGAGGTGCGGCCATAAATCGGTGCGCAGACGCACGTAATCCCCGCCCCCGCTGCGCCCGCGCCCCGCCGCTAGCTATAAACAGAAGTCAACGTGTTGGACTTATAAATCGTGCTCTTAACTATTGTATCTCACGCCACAATAATGAAGTTAGCTCGTTCAGGAAGAAATACGGGCACCACGTGGGTGGCCGACGCGGTCGGAATAAATCCCCACAGATTATTGCATACGAATGCGTTTAAATTATTTTTTGTGTGTAAGGCGGTAGTCTGCGTTGACACCCGAAGCCCCGCAGCCGGTGAAAAGGTCCCTGAAAAAACAAACGTTGACCGAGTGAGGCGCAGGCGCACCGCGATGACGCGATCGTGACGAGACCGCTATAACCTCACGTTTAACGATCTCGTCAATAAACATGAAACAGCTTATATAATGACTAAATCTCTAGATTTATAATTAATTTACACAAATAGTCTTAAATGGGAAAATAAATGGACTTTTTATCAGCTTAAGTGTTAGGTATGAATGATTATTCAAGAGATCTTAAACATTTGAGAAGTACAAGGAGAACTTGAAACGGTTAAGCTCAATCATCCTAAACTAAAATTGGAATCAGACAAATGCTGATTTTTTAATTTTTTAACATGAAGAGTTTTTATTGAAACCTCTATTTTACTTGTTAGAATGGTCTTTTCCCATTTTTCAAATATGAACATTTGTGGAGTGTGCCAACCTCACGGTTTCACACCCACATGTTTCACGTAAACGTCAATACAACAAGCTTTGTAATCTCGGACGTGAGAAAGGTCGTGACGAATGTTCTCCATTGATCGTCGAACAGAAAGAGCGTCAAAAGGCGTGCGTAATCGCCCTTATAAACAAACACTCGCGCTCAACACTAAAACTGATATATTTCACCAAACTTTTATATTCGTTCGCTCCAACTTAAAATATATTACTTTTTCTTTAGCACCTTTTGTATCTTTTAGTGCCTTGTGTCCCCGCTTTTATGGGTGCAGGCGGTTCGTAAATCATTGTAGTAGAAGTGGTGTACACTCGTAAACAATAACGTTTCCCGCGGGGTGGCGGAGCCGGGACCTCCGCACCGCAGCCGCAGGCGACACTTCAGCCTAGTTAACCCACCTAGTCTAGTTAATTATACTAATCAAACATTGCTACGGCGACGATAGCATATCTCAAGAGCTCTTGTTATTTGAAATCTCATTTTTTTCCTTATTCAACACCAATTTCTCCAAAAGCTCAAGCGGTCATCCAACTGAAAGTCATAATAAAACAGGGTTAAGTTACGGGTTAAGCAGATAAAATAAAGCTATAAAATATTAATTTTATTTCTACAAAGAAAATATTTTTCACACTGGTTTCAATGTGGACATTACATTCCCAATAACCGTTAATCCGAAGACGTGACACAGTTATAAATTAAACTTTATATAATTTTTAATGACCGCTTCGAATGGTGTTTTGATTGCGGCTGGCTGGAGGCGTCGACAACTCGACACGATGATAAGGCGACAGTTAACGTAGCACACAAAAAACGCACGTTTAATGGCTAAAACTGAGACTCTACCAACACAAGGCATCTCGCCTGCGCTGCGGTCGATCACTACGACATAACCCAGCTTTTATGTGAATTCCTATATCGTGACACACTTGAAATTTATGAGTACCTATAAAGCTCAGGTTGACGTTAGAAGACGTTAATCATTTTTAATATAATGCTAATGTGTCTTCGGACGCATTTTGGAAGCTAGCGACCAAGACAACTGTACATTAAAATAACTAAACTTTTTTCAGCCGTAAACAGCAATTAAATTTTCGAAATGTGGTTTTTGTTTGACTTTAGTGTGCATATCGCTGTAATTTAATGCTTATTGGTGTTTAAACAGCTAAATAAACCGTGAAACGAGGCCACAAAACGCGTAAAGACCATCGAACGATAACAAAAAGTGAGCCATTAATCTCTCATTGTGTGACGTCGGTGAAACGTCCCGTTTTGTTTGCGGACTCGTCCCGATTTATACTGACATCACTCGTTTACAGTTCGGCATTGTCCTTAAACCGACTGGGTGTGATCAGACACAATGCACATTACAAATGGGGCGTAAATAACTGTCTATACATCATAACTGTGTACACAAGTCGTAAATTAAATGATGTGCTGCAAGCGCAATAGAAACGAGCTGCATATTTTGATATTATCGGCACTGTTTGAGCAAGTAATAACTGTTTGAAATGAGCGGTTAAACAGGTCTTGTATTGTAAATAAAATTGAACAGTTACGAACTGTTATGTGTTGGCATTTGCAATATGCTTAAGAAATTACACATCTTATAATTGACATTTCTTATAATTTTCGAAGCACCCAGGAACCGTTCGCTCATCTGCTAAACAAGGAAAGGAATTTGTAGTTATATGAATATTCTTTTGTAGTAGTTGGTCCCACGAGGCGAGCGGGCCGCGTCCCCGGGGCCGCCGCCCGCTTCTCATGCTCCGCGATTGACAGCCCGGGACGTGTGACGGCCTTTGTCACGGTGACATGTTGACACTGTCAAACTTGACTTCTGTCCGGATTCCGCATGTAAATCGTAAATACGGAAACATTACCCGCTTGAGTTCGACGTGACAATGCTACAACAAATTAAATAATAGAATATCATGTACCGAATTCTACCGCGCACAGCTGCCGTTTGTTGCCAGCTTTTTGATGATTATTGACGTCAACGCACTACTACACAGATATGCGAAGAATAGTCATATTCATGAACGGTAGTTGCGAAACTAGTATTTTGAATAATTGATCTTACCTAGAAATATGCCCGCCTGATATTGTGTGGTGTCAAGATGTCGTGAAACATGTCATTTTATTATTATTGGATGCTTAGTTTTTCCAACTATTAACAACTAAGTATTATTATAGTTTTTTAAGAGGTACTTTATGAACGTGTGAATTACTCAGTCGGTTACATTATCGGTAAGTATACCTAAATGTTTATTACCTATACCTTAATTAATAACACAGAGCAGTTGTCAATAAGTGATCATAATTCAGAAGATTTTATTAATATGATAGGACAGATATGCAATTTTTGAGTTTGTCGTCTAAAAACCTCTTTTGCTAACGAAACAGAAATGAAATCGAAATAAGTATCATTTGGTAATCGTGCAACGAAATTCCAAGCTCATTCAAGAAAAAACAAGCATTTGAAGGTTCAGATGAGAAAGAATACTTAGGTTTGAAATGAGTAAATGAGTACAAGTCGTGTCGCCCCCCGTCGTCACCACGGCTTGCGTCTCCTGCCGCGAAGCATTCTCCCAACCCTGGTGACAAACTGACAATTTAACTATTCACCTCTAATGTTGTTTAGGGAATATTCAATGGCCTAACAGTCCGTTTATTTATGGTCGTGTTGTGCGCCCACAATGCAGGTCCCGTCCTAAATTCTTTTTAAGTTGTTTCATTTCCGGACACAAAAACCAAATCAGGTTTACACAAAACATTATATACTTTGTTTTGCCAAACATTTTGCGATTTTATTTTTTTGTGTAGTATTTTTGTAAATAGTTTCATCCATGCTACGCTAAACAATATTGTTTCTTTGTAAACATTTAAATACTAACTCAGTATAAAAACAGACAATCTTCACAATCAGACAATCAACAAAAATTACAAACCGGAAGAAAACTGAGAAAAATACCATCTGTTACTTTACATCTTTTATTAAAGGAAAACTGCACTGTTTGCAGAGTGGTAGGTATAGGTCACCTTAAAACAATAATTATTAATTTTTGTGATCCATGAAAGCTTGTTCTAAGTCTGGGTGTGCATAAGACTTGAATATTGGTTAAACCTTCCCAAGACACAACTAATAAATACGACATTGAGGGAGTCGTAATGCTTCTTTACATGCATAAACAATGACAAAAACAATAATTGAAGTTTATCTGAAAGTCAAATAAGCAGGCACTTGGTTACAAGTGATGTCATCCGTCGTGCGGCGTTCAGTCTAATCTGTGTGTAATACACAAAGATTGCGCTTGTCTATTGGGGAGAGGCGCCCGCCCCTCCTATTAGCCTCACTTTATCTATTCCGATAGTCCCCTCGTCTTTGTCCGCCGCTAATTCGCCAGGGAAGTGGCTAAATATCTTGTGTAAATAAACATTTTGCCCGTACCATTGTCAGGGGATGAGCGGCACTGTAACGAATCGGATTATGCGGCGCAAGGTGACGGTATCATACTCTGTAATTAGTTTGAACTAAAGCAGGATTTATTATTTGTTATAAGGAGCGCTCTCGATTGTAATGATAGGACAATTCTTACTTTTAACATTGTGTAACCTTAATGGATACCTGACTTTTGGTATTTGAATTTCAGCTAACTGTGATCTATTGTAAAACCTACACAATCAAATGTCAGTAGATAATTTTTTTTAGAAGTACTAAAAGAATGTTTATTTTTGAAATGAAAATTTTTAGACGACAACATATTTTTTAACATTTTCAATAATAATGAAAAGCGCTGTCAATACACTGTAGTTATTAGGTGATCCTAAATTATATTGACTGATATGACACTAGAATGATAATATTGATAATAATATAACATTTGTCTCATATCTAAGCTTACAAATATGCAGTATTGTAGTAAGCTCGTAATATTATGAATATTTCCATATTTCCCGCTGTTACTGAGGCAGTGCAGTCGGATGGGCGGAGATCTGTCTGATGTCGCTCTCACTATGATAATCCTTTACCATTGTTAACTCACCTGATGTGTGACACATGCACTACCTATTGTTTGTTTTCAGTAGTGGATTCTAATAAGTCCAACCTATTATCTTCTTGTTCGAAAATAAACGGCTGATAGGAAGGTATATCTACTTAAATGCATGTGAGATAACTTTTAATTTAATGTTATTAGACCGATGAAGCAACCGGAAATCTGCACTGAATGATATTACGAGCTTACTACAACACTACATAATTACAAAGAGGTGAGACATGAGGCAAACCTTCTTTTAACGATTTTTCGATTGTCGTTATACAAAAAACATAATTATAATAATATCATATCGTCGGGTCTTCAAGGTAATGACTTCATTTGAAGACATTCAGAGAATAATGTTCGTCCAAAAAGTTTGGCTTATTTTACTCCATAATAACATGCTGGTAGTTGATTGGAAATTATTAGTAGTAAAGATAAGTATAATCCTAAGCTTGACAATCTTTTCCTAAACGACCATTTTCTTAATTCTGAATTTAGAGGGAGATAGAAAAATTAGATTTATAAATAATATTCATATCGCTCTAGATATTATTATTATCGAAGTTCTAAATCGGTACATTTTTACTAGGTGTTTGATACCGGATCTGATGGTACGACATAAATTTAGTTTTTTTAATAAATGAAACAAAACACGAATCATCCCTATACCTACTTGAACGTCTAACAACTAGTCAACCCAAGTTTCACGAAGAGTACATACGCTTGCATGTGTTGCAGCGCCGTGTAATGTAATATTAGGAAGTGTTCGGGGCTCGGCTTGTGACGCTGCACATAACGAGGAAGGCCGGGGCGCTGCGCATCCCTATTCATGAACAGTGACGGCTGCGCTGCTCCCCACCGCATTTGAATAAATATAATTAACTTGTTTGTTTTATTCTTCCCGTTACGCCCCTGCGCCGCGACCTTCGGGCGACAGCCGCATTCCCGACCCTCACTGTACTCATCAAACCTTTAGCTTCTGACTTCAATATTAAGTGACCTCGTCGATGGCGGTCGTTTGCGAAATTGAAAACTAGTTCCCTCAAGGATAATATTCAAATTGCGGCTAATGGTGATATTCGGCAGCGGGCGACTCAAAGGCGAGCCGGCCGCGGTGCCCTGCACTGTTATTATCTCAACACCATCGCACTCTCACCTAACCCATTCCTTTTTTAACAGACGCCTCCGTCTTCTTCATTCCCTCGCAAAATGAGAAGGACCTCCAGTCGTTTATACTTAACTCGACTCGGGGGCGTATCTCTGACAATTTATCATTTAACGTTGCCTACAGACATTATTTGAAACGCATTAAAATCGCGGTTGTGGAAAATTTGTCGGCATCGAAATTAGTACTCTTCTCGAAGTGCATAATTTATCGCTTAAGTCGCATCCGGCGTGGTGGCCCCGATCATTCTAATTAGAAATTCATTGACGTTGATGATCTTCAGTACCTAGCGCTACCTACTGAGGGCCCAAACGACTCCGGCTCGGTCGACTGTTAATCATCACATTCACGACAGCAACAGATGAGTAGTCATCACCTAATATTATTATGTTATTTATGATATTACTTGTAAGTTATGAGCTTATGCCCTTCCTAACCATGAAACTAAGAACCTAGAAGTTGCGTAAGTATGTCATTTAACATTTGAATATATAAAATTTATACCTACGAATTTAGGATACTATCAAGTTACAGAATAAATACGAGACAGTGTTTGATAAAAATAAGCCGGAAGCCATAATGTACTAATCCTTCTGAGCTCATTTTAAAATGTAAAATTACACCAAACTGAAGCTGACTTGATTTTTTTGTTTGTTACATGGCTACCATCGAAACTCAGTGTGTGATTGATGTGAATTCACGTGAAAATTCTGTGTCCGTCATGTGATAAGGGGAGCGAAAGAGAGCGGAGCGCGGAGCTCGGGCGCTGGCCGCTGGCCGCTGCCCTGAGGAAGCTGTCACGCGCGGCGCGAACACGTGATGAATATGTATCGGCAGGCTGTAGCGGCGCCTTGTAATTTGAGACTCGCCGGTAATTATTTACGTGAGAATGGGCCCGGGCCAGTCCCCGCTGCCCCGCACCGCGCCCCTCGAAGCCCCTCTCACCGGAACGAATCGTTGATTGCGAGCAAGTTGAGATGCCGCCGCCAGATTGCTGCTCACGCTCCGGTGGCCAACGCTGTTCTCGCGCAGACGCGCCGACTGGCCGCAACAACAAACCCGCACTCGTAATTCAGCTTTTACCTACCTTTACGCACCGCTCAACGCATAGGCTGCGACAACGTAAAAACTAGCTCCACTAATATTAATATATGTATACCGCTAAATTTACTGTTTGCTTGTTCCTGACCTGAATAAATAACGGGAACAAAACTCTACCACAGTAAATCTGTGACTCTACCATAAAAGTATTTAAAAACATATCATAAAAATGGATTTCACATAGAAGGTGATACTCGATTCAGAAATGTCCCATTTAAAACAGATAAATCACTTCACATTAGCACGGCAATTTAGCACGAAACGACAATATAAGCAGAACAGTGATCTTATAACCAGTACAGTGTTTTGTTTTTTTCGTAGAACCTTGTGTTGGGGTGATGACGGTTGTTTTGACTGGTCCTGACATTTGCGTGTTCCCGTCCCGTACAGTCTGCGGGCATACGAACCCAGTCAGCCGACAAAAATGTTGCCTAAATCTGGCAGAATTATTAAGACTTACTGCCTGCGTTGATTTCTCAGATCTGAAGCTTGGTAAAGATTTTTGGGTACACTTAAAGAAATGAAAATAATAGAAGAGTAACATATTGAAGATACGGGCGACTGCGATGAATGCCATCTACCGGCTATTAATGAAAACTAGCATAAAATGTAAGCAACTTTATAAAGGACTCCAAGATAAATAAGTGTGCTGTAAGCTGGTATAGTTTCCCTAATGGTTTAATTCAATAAATTGACAAGAACTTTAGACCACTGTGTTTGTTTAAACAACAAAATGTTAAATTGACTGCTTTCAATAAGTGGGCACGTCGTGCTGGCACGGCGCGGCGGCGCCCCGCGGAGCGCCCCTAAACACACACAGACCGCGGGGCGCCTCACCCTGCCCGCGCCCTGCACACTAATAACACCGTCTTTCCCTCTGTCATGCTTTATTTCATCCGACCACCTCTTGTTTTTTCCATCTTGTCGTTTTTTCGAACTGTGAGCCCACTTGGAATATTACAATAAAACAAGTTCCTGATGATAGTAATCCTTCATCCTCATTGTCTTTTGGCAGTTTCGTGGAATAATATATGTTGTGCTCTCGCGACTTGATATCTGTACGTCATATTATAAATGGCATCGTTTAAAATATTTTAATACCCTCTATATCACGGCGATATTAATTTAGTACGCTTGAGTTGAGCGGTCGCCGTGCCACCGCTGGAATGTTAAATGACGGATTACCGGCCGCCGAGATAGAAAGATAACCAACCGCTTGAAATGGTAGAGATTCTATCATTGCCACATCCTACAGGCTTTCTTTTACCTCACAAGACATACTAAACTGTCAGTCTTGATACTGAAAATATTAGTAACACTAAATCAGTTATAAGTTACATTAAATCCTCTTTTTTATTTTTACTCAGACCACTACCCATTGTATATTATTCATATGTATGAAATTTCAAAATTTTGTGCACTTTGGTGCACGTTTAATTAATATTTATTACCAAAAATAACAGAATACGGATATACTGGCAACAATCTGTAGCTAAGCAACGGTCGTTATGATAATTTGACTATTACAGAATTGTGTATTGTTCTTAAAAATATTAATAATTAAAAGCAATGGTCCAAATAACTGTTGAAATGGTACGTAAAAAAGCCGAACATCACGACCGCTTACTAGCGCCTTTAGAAGAGATTGCATTACATCAAGAGAACATTGAGAAAATTGAGTTCTTACAAGATTGGTGTCCGAAACTGAAGATACTTTTAATGCAAAGTAACCTCATTTCCAAGATAGAAAACCTTAATAAACTAAAGCATCTCGTTTACCTTAACTTGGCTCTAAACAATATAGAAGTGATTGAAAACTTGGAACGATGTGAATCCCTCGAGAAGTTAGACTTGACGCTTAATTTTATAGGTGACATCGTAAGCCTGGAAAGTCTCAAGGGGAACTACAACCTACAAAACCTATACCTTACGGGTAACCCGTGCACTGATTATGAAAACTATGAAGATTTTGTAATTGGTACATTGCCACAACTTCATTATCTTGACGGGAAAGATATTCAACGTTCTACAAGAATCAAAGCCTTACAAAATCTTCCCGTCATAAGATCGGATATAATGTTTGAACAGCAGAACTATATGCACAAAAGAACAAAGCAAAAGTCACGACTTGAAAAAGATATTAAAGACAAATGGGAAAATGAATATAAAGATATGGACCCTGATGAACGTAATAAAAAATTTTGGGCAGAAAAATGTGAACATGCCCCGGAAGTACGCGTAGAAATAGAAAAAATGAGAAGATTGAAATTGCAAAGTTATGAAACTGAAGAAAAAAAAGAAGAAAAGCGAGTTTATAAGTTTTTTACTCCCGAAGGTAGAGCATATAATATAAATCAAGCAAAAATAGATTTCGAGTTTAGTGACCACGATCCCGAAAAGTTTGTTTTGGACTTAGCAGTGTATAAACATTTGGACACAAACCTTGTTGATGTAGATGTCCAACCTAATTACGTTAGAGTTATGATTAAGGAGAAAATATTTCAGCTCCATCTACCGGAAGAAGTCGACACTACAAACTCTACCGCTAAACGATCACAAATCACTGGTCGCTTGCTAATAACTATGCCAAAGGCTAAACCCGTTATCAAAAAGCCTACCAACACTAAGAAAGTTGATGAACCTAAGAAAGAACAAAATGAAGTATGTTGTCATGATCCCTATGGTCAGTCAAAACGCGAATATTTGGAAATCGGTCCGGCAAATAACGTGTTAGATTTTACTAATATAACTCGGTCAAAATCAACGCCTAATTATGTTGATCCTAGAATTAAAATAGGAGAAAAAGAACCTTCACCAGATTTTATCGACAACCCTGAAGTTCCTGATCTTCTTTAAGATGATTTGCATATGCAGCAAAAGGGAAAATGATAATTTAAATAAACAATGTGTGAAGTGATAATGTTTTTATTTGCATATTTTTGATCCCGTTTAAAGACATTTTAGTATTTTGAATATAGGAATTAATTAATATAACATAGAAGTTTAGCACAAGTGGCTTAAAAATGACCACTAACCTATTTTAAATATAAAAATAACATAAGTAATAACAATTTATACAGAATGGACAATACGGAAAGGTCTCCTATTGTTGTCTGTCGGTGGTGCGATGGAGAATGACAGAAATCCATGAACGTCATGTATTTCCTTTGAGGTGAACTTCGCAGAGATCTGATGGCGACCAGCCCAGGGCGGAATCAGTTTATTTGTTACAGTCACAGAGTCACCTGGCGAGATATTCTGGAACAAGAAGTAAGTTGCTGGCTTTATATTATAACTGTCTCAAACATTACCCTGGCGGCATGCCTGCTAACTAACGCAAAACGTTTCATGTTCAATAGTTCACGTTAAAAAATGAAGATGGCGCTTGTAACGTCAACTAAGAATAACAGTACGGTACTTATAAGCGAATACAATTTTGGGCTGGTATTTCACTTCGAATTTCGCTTTCAATGAAATCTCAATGGAATACTAACCTCCTTTATTTTAATCTTCAGTGGTTTTTCAAGCCCAGGTCCTTCAATATAAAATGAGCCATTGGTGAGTGGAATGGGTAGTGGGTTCACGAGTTTTGCCGAAACCACAAACTCTTGACGCGACGTTGAACTTTCAGCAATGTTAATTTCGATGTCAGGGTTCCGCACTTGGAAGTCATCATACGCATAGAAGTGAAAGTTTTTATCTACAATGGTCGCGAGACATGCGACCTTAAACGACGCCTATAACAAAAAAATAATTAATTTTACAAGTAAGCAGTAAGAGACAAAAAATTGCATAGTATCATTATGCGACTACAACAACTTGATACATACATGATCAACCAGTTTTTCATAGTAATCTTCGAAGGAGACGGGCATCTTAGTGGTCTCTTTGCTTTTGGGATAGATTATCGATTGATATTTAAATGACTTGACTTCTCGAACGCTCACACCCTTTTGAGTTACGGTATCCACGCGCAAAACAATATTTACTAGATGAGAATCGGTATTTGATTTGTTTCTCATTTGAAGAACCTGTAATAGTTAAAGTAACAGTGTCACAGGAATGAAAATGTAAAAAAAAACTATTTTGACACACATAAGTTAGTTATTTACATTTTCTAGAATTTTGTGCATTGATTAAAAATTGTTTTTTATACTAACATATATATCAAAGACTTAGATTCCGTTATCTGCTGACAAAAAGCCTAAATAAACCAGTTCATTGCGAGTTGGACTCGCGACATTTAGGTTTCTATACAAATAGACTAGGAAAAACAAATCGCTAGGATGAAAAATAAAATTTGAGAGTTCCCACGAATGCATTTGTCATCAACAAATTTCTAACCATAACAACTGTTTTTAACCTTGCTCTTTATTTTAAGTGTTTGTTGTTATACCGGCAACCGACATACATCATCTTTCAAAATTTCAACTGTCTAATTTTCACCTTTAATGAGAAACACAGATACAGCCTGGGGACGGACGAACGGACGAACAGACAGTAGAGCCCTAGTAAGATCTAGATTCGTTTTTACCCTTTGGGTTCGTAACCCTAGAAATTAAAAAAAAAGTATAAATACTTTTACATACTACACTGAAACTCTCTCCAATGGTGATGGGTTCGTGCAGCTCTAGGTTGAAGGTGACGTCATTGAAGTCATCGTTAAGGTAATACTTCGCAAAGATGCTGTGAGACTTATTCAGTGCCTTCTCCATATTAACGCGCTCCTCATGCGTCCCCTCTGGGTACTTGTACGTAGCTGTAATATCCTGGAAGCAATATTAAATAATATACAGAAATGTCAATTATAAATTAGTTGTGCATGTGAAAATCACTTATGATATCATCGCCCGTCAAACAAGTTTATGAACATTCAAATTTAGATAGGAAAATGTTTCATACATATCACGTCATCCTACCACAAACTAATGTCGTAGCAATTATTTTGATCACAATGACAATTAATTTATTATATTCTAAGAGTTATAACAGAAAGGAAAATTGTGACTAACCTCACGTTCTATCTTTCCCATTGCTTTTGTAGAAATATTTTGACCAACACTGCTAGTATCTCGGTACAACAACTTTAATGGATGACCATCCCCGGAATATTTCCAGGTCAGCTGTAAAACAAAAATCAAACATCTGCAATTTGATTAATTTCAACGAGATGACCAAGATGTTTAGATTTAGTCAAACTTTCTAAGTATAGACCTCACTCTCAACACATTTCGTGTCCCATTCAACACTTCAATAGAAAATAATGATTATAACATATATATTTACCACATCCGCATTGACTTCCGCATAGACGTAACCAGCATCATATGGTTTTTGCAATTCAGCCTCTTTGATAGCTCTTAAGGAAGCGGGCCCACATCGATACATATTATTGGACAGCTCTTGTGGAGTGGCGTCCAAAACCTGCCAACCACCATACTCGGCACCTAAGTCCGGACGGTCCATCCAAACCTGAGTTTCACAGAAAATTTTGTGATGATTATACAATTCACTCGTTAAGACAATACCAGCCAAAAAATCTTTTACCTCGTTCCAAACGTGAAAAGTCCACACGGAATCAGCAGTTTTATCCACCACGTTGCCTTCATCATCTATAAATGAATCTACGGTAAGGCTTCCTTCAGTGTCATGGGCCACCCTAAAGCCTGTGACTGGACGGCAAGGAATACCGAGTGCTCGACAAACTGAAACGTGAGACTCCTACTTCTTATTCGGTTCGTATTTCTGATCTTATTTTTGTAAAATCAAATATATAAAATTGTGTTATTCGAATCACTCACTCACTTCATTCGATTTTTAACTCACCCGAAGTAAGAACTCCAGCAAACACCCAACACTGGCCATACTTAACCGGCATACGGGTTGCAAAGTACTCTTGTAAAATGGACATAGATCCAACCCATTGCAACGGATGCGTGCCTCCACTGTAATCACTCAGTTCTAAGCCCCAATTTCCTTCAAGAACGCCATTGTCGTCTGATGCATTCACAGCAGCTGATAGCGCTCGTGAAGTTCGTATGGGATCGGCTCTACCCCGTCCTCTTACCTGATAATTGATCATATTTTAATGTTACACTATGTAATCACCACGATATAAATTATAATTATTTTTATTCATGACAACAGTCACCTTTCCTATTCTTTTGACAAGATAAAGCGCACAGTCTAGGACGTCCTTTTCATACTGCGCAAAGTACCAAGGTAAGGATTTAAAATTATTGTAGACTCCTTTAAATATTAAGCCGGCGTCATCTAGCACATACTCATCACGGTGGCCGTCACCTGCAAGCGAATTAAAGTACCTACCTGTTTATTTGTCTCATGCTAAGATTTTGGGATAGAGAAATCTTCGTTACGCACCTGGCATATAGACATTATCAACAATGCACCATGGATTGAATAGAATATATATGGGCTGTGTATGTGTGTAGGTAAGTGAACTACTTCCATTGAGCCTGGTGTCGATATCGAACCTCCATGCAGCCACTATGCAGTCGGCGGCTGCACACACTGACACCGTGAGGAGAGAGTTCTCCTGCCCTACGTAGGTTGCGCTCCATCCTCCGACAGATCCAGGCCCACTTTCTAGTATTGGGACTGCGGCTGAGTGTTCATCCGGTGTAGTTCGTGATTTTTCATCTGAAGGTAAGACATCGCACGGTTAAAATATCATAGTATTAATTTAGACAAATCTTATAAAAGCCATTAGTCATGTACTTGAGCAATGTGCGTTTATTAAAGATACCTGCAACGTAGAAAAATAATATGATTGCATCCTTGTTAGCGTCAAACGGTCTGTTGAATAGTAAGTCTAGTTTAAAGGCTTGTCCTCGCCTCACCACGAGGCACCGGTCCTCGGTCCTCGTCATCAGATGAAACTTCTCCGTGTGGTGATTGGCACCATTGACATCGAAACAGAAATCTATTCCCAGAACCTCGAGAACCCCCCCATCTTCTGCATCGCATTGTAAACAATCTGGAACGTAAAATATTAGCCACTTTTTTAAGCCGATTCAAAACGATTTCATTTTACTCTACAATTATTTGAAAACTTACTTCCCATTTTTGATCGTTTTCAGTTTTTAATTGATGTAGTAAATTAACACTTTCTTGATCATCCACTATTTTATTTCTGCTATACATGCATTCCCGACTAAGACTGATTGTCCTGTCTTTTGTTTTCTGTGAGCTTACTAATGCATTCCAAATGTCATAACACATTTAAAGTGATAACTCTTATTAAAATCGAATTAAAATATGATTCAAGGCATTTATTTCTCATTAAGAAAACAATTTAGTTTGGTTTAGGAGCACTCAAAGTGTTATCTTGCGTACCAGCTGAAGACTTTTTTTAATTGATCAGTAAACAAAAAGATGGGCATCTATCATGATGATGTAATACTGAGGAACTAAATATTGACAATAATTTTGAGAAGGACGGCCGACTGGCAGCGGTCACCAAGCCAAACCCACTGCAGACGATGCGTTGTGGGTTCCATCCCGAGTAGGACAAGCGTTTGTATCGTCCAAGAATACTTTGCTTGAGCCTACGTGTCCTTTATCATGTGATGAACGTTTGTGAAACCCTCGCCAAACAAGGACTAACTTAATGCGGGAGTCGTTTAAAAAAAAACAAAAAGCATTTATTTATACATTTTTATTATTATTAGTTACTTATATATGAGAGCACCACTGGTGGCAGTCAACAACTTATCTATATAGGCATAATAAATTGTTAATTAACACATATAAAAAGTTAAAACTATCTTACTATTGCAGAATTTACTTACAATCAAAATAAAATAAATAGCTTAAGTAGATACATCGAAATTAAACCATGTATAATAATATTATGGTACACATAGTTTCGTTCCGGTACAAACGACACATTTCAGGACAAATTTATCAAGATGAACACTTTACAATACTGTCTCATTATTTTCGAACAGAAAAAGAAAATTTATCGTTTTTATTTTGTTTAAATTTGATGGCTTTCGACAGTTTCTGGAGGATGGCCGTTGGTCTCAGAAGGAGCGGCGACTATGAATGAAAGGAATCCGTCGACGTCACGCATCTCCTTGGACGTGAATTTGGCGGAGATTTGGTGGCGACCAGCCCACGGCGGGGTCAGCTTATAGGTAGCTGTTGCAAACTCTCCCGGCGCCACACTCTGGAAAATTAAAAGATTTATGTATTACTACAAAGCCTACTTATACTATTAATGGCGATATTAATAAGGATATTAAGACGGCTATCAGTAAACGTAACGCTATGTGGCGCATATTGTAAGTAAAGCATGCATATTCATAACATTGTTGTATATTGTGCAAGAGATAGCGCTGATGAAATATACCTAAAATATACCGCTAAGTACTATAAGTGTAATACATATTTTGATTTGATAAAAGTAAAGCTTTATTTTTTCTGGGATGCCTTATCGCGATAAACAAAAATGTTGTAACCGAATGATAACTTTAATTAATTGTTTGTTTATTATTTAAATTAAAAAGTATTTGCAAACACATCAAATTGGTAAGCTTTGTGCAATAGTCTAAAACAATGTCTAAATTGCTTAAGTGCGTTTCACAAGGATTTCTTTTTTTTTTCATTTCAAGTTTCAACAATCAAAATTAGTGTTTATGGGACGGTCGTATTAATGAGTTTTTGTAATGAATACAGAGAATATTTGTATAAAAATTTTACCGTAAAAAATTTAAATCAGGGTAAATTATGTTTTAAACTAGTAAAATAATCAGTAAATTCTTTATATGCGCACCATGCACCATGCGCATTATCCTTGCAACACGCAGATCGACCCTAAAACCCTTTGTGTAAATAATAGCCCTATCTAATTGAAGCTACCGTGTATTACACTGTACCTAGATACTTATAACTAACTCTTTTATATAAAATAAGTATGATCCATTAAATGTTTCCTCACCTTATCAAGTTGAATCTTAAGTTGTTCTTCGAGCCCAGGACCTTGGATGTAGAACTTGCCCTTAGTGAGAGGGATCGGGAGAGGGTTCTCAACTACGACGGTGACGGTGAACTCTTGGCGGGACACCGGCTTCCCTTCGATACTGATCTTGATGTCAGGGTTACGAACTCTAAAGTCATCTTGGGCGAAGAAGTCGAAGTTCTTGTCCACAATGGTAGCGAGGCAGGCGATGTTGAAGGATGCCTGGTAAGTGAATCAATTTATTAGAATGTAGTTCATCTAAAAGAGTAATTTAGTTTGAAATGCACATAGCATTAATAAGTATTTTCCTTACGTAATAAATAGTGTAACTCATTGATATAGTGCTTAGGATTAAATGCAGAGGACACATAAATATTGTATTTATATTTTTGTGTAAATTTCGTCACATTTGTTTGCCATGAAGTCACAAAACATTTTATCTACAGATTATTTTCATAAAAAATAATCAATTACACTTTATTTTCTCAAATAAATTAAGTTAAATAGCTAAAGTTTATGTACCTGGTCAACCAGTTTCTTATAGTATTCGTCGTATGTGACTAGCATCTTAACGACCTCCTTGCCTTCGGGAGCAAGGTTGATGTCAAACTCCGACCTCTTCACTCCGTCGCCAGTCACTCCCGTATAAGTGACCGTGTCTACTCGAAGGACACCCTTCACATGATGTGACTCTGAACTCGATCGATTTCTAATGTGAAGAACCTGGAAATAAAGATTTATAGAAAAATGATATTAAAGTTGGTTACAATTCAAGGCGGAGTTCGTAATCACTTCCATATAGAAATGATGGCCTAGTGGTATAACCCTTGGACGACAAGTATAAGATCGGGCGTTCAAATACCGGCACGCACCAATTTACCAAATACCAAAAGACATTAGTGACTACAAATTGCTTAATAAGGTGAAAAAAGCAAAGAAAAGCAAAAAATAAATGTGAAGGCTACGTCGAAAACCTCGTCAAAATTTATAAAATGTTTACATATGAATTAATTTTACCATGCTGCAGGACAATCCTTTCAAAAACCATAAAACATAAGCTGAAAACGTACCACATTGAAGTTCTGTCCAATCTTGATATCGTCAACGAGGTCAAAGTCGAAAGTGACATCATTGAAAACGTCATTCAAGTAGTACCGAGCAAAGATACTCTGAGACTTGCGCAGGGCCTTCTCCATAGTAACACGTTCCTCACGCGTTCTCTCAGGATACTTGTATGTATTAGTTATGTCCTAAAATAAAAACTGTCGTTAAAAACTATGCCTTTAAAACAATCATGGAACTAAGCAGAGCTTCTATTATGAGATAACTGATAAACATACTTACATATTTCTAAATAGTATAGATAAATTACGCCCAGACACAGAAAAAATGATCGTGCTTATCACACAAATATTTGTCCTATGAGGGAATTGAACCTAAGACCTCCGGTATAACAGTCAAGGCCACTAACCACTAAACTAACAGGCCAGCTAAAAATATAGTCCTCATCTTACCTCTCGTTCCATCTTTCCAATAGCTTTCGTTGAAATATTTTGTCCAATAGACACAGCGTCACGTGCCATTAACTTCAGTGGTTGGATTTCTCCCGAATATTTCCATAACACCTGAAAGTAACAAGCAGTCACGTTAAAGTAATCGTTCCAGCCTTTAAAGTAACTTGCAACGCCAAAACTGCTATCTCTCTCATACCATTATTGAAAAATCAATTTTTGATTTCTCTGTTTAATGGGAGAAATTCCAAAATATCTCATTTTTTGGTATAGCCTTCGAAACATTTAACCTATGCGCGGCACGAATTTCTTTAACATGTTTTGGGATGCTAGATCGCCCTTCTCTCAGATGGTTTATGATTATTAAAACATATCTATTTGATTATGTCGTTACCTTGTCTGCGTTAACTTGAGCAAAGACGTAGCCTGCATCGTACGGTCTCTGTAGCTCTGCATCCTTGACAGCTCGTAATGAGGCAGGTCCGCATCTGAACATGTCTTCAGAGGTTTCCTGTGGTGTAGCGTCTATTGCTTGCCAACCACCATATTCGGGGCCTAGATCTGGTCGTTCCATCCAAACCTAATAGAAGAATATTAATTATTTTAAAATTATTTCTGGGTGAGGATTTTGCTGCTTGCCTGGGCGCAGGCTTTGATTGCTTCTCCGGACTTATTAGCGAGACTTTACAAGTCTCCAGCCATAGCAAAGATAATTGCGATATTGAAAAAAAAACCTTTTAAATGTGATCAAACATTGTCTATCTTTACTTGTGTAAATAATAGCAACAAATAATAGTCCATTTTTCATTCCATTCCATTTTAAGACTAGGTTATCTAGGTTAAGTTATTTATACCATTTAACGAGTCATCAATCGATCTCATTGTGCGTAGGATGCACGAACACGTATAGAGCCTATATTTAGTATCTTTAGCAATATGCAAACACTACGATAAATAAATGCATCACAATTGTATACAGTTCCTATGCATATGAGCCTTTATAAAACAACCAGTAGGTAGAGCGAAACCCACACAAGCACAAAGGGCTAGGACGTTCTACACTTCTCAAAAATTATATGTATCACTAAATCATCTCACCTCGTTCCATACGTGATAGTTCCATACTGAGTCGTTGCTATACTCTTCAAGTGTGTTTCCTTTGTCATCCTTGATGATATCAATGGTAAGACTTCCTTGACTGTCATGGGCTGCATCGTATCCCGTCACCGGCCGACAAGGAATACCCAGCGCTCGGCAAACTGGAAAAGTCAAAGATATTATTGGTGTGCTATCAATTTTTAATCCAAATATATAATAAATAAGGTATATTGTAAGCCTCTTATATTTATCGATAATAAATTGATAATATTTTTTTACGTACTCGTAGTTAAAACTCCAGCATATACCCAACACTGTCCATATTTAACAGGCTTCTTCTTCTCATAGTATTTCTGAAGGATTTGCAAGGAGCCGACCCATTTCAAGGGATGTGTGCCTCCGCTGTAGTCACTTAGATCTGCGCCCCAGTTTCCAAAAATGACACCGTTATCATCCTGTACGTTCACAGCCGCTGATAGCGCTCGTGTAGTTCGAATGGGATCACTTCTTGCACCGCCTTTAACCTAGTAAGTAAAAAGCATTTAATTAAATCTTCATTTTACTGCCTAATTTTCATCAAGACATCTTGAAATGAGCACACAATAGAAAGTTATTGCACAGCCGTTGGAAAATCTGGTAAGTAAATGTGAAAATTACCTTTCCAACTTCTCTGACTAGATAAAGCGCGCAGTCTAGTATATCTTTTTCGTATTGTGCGTAGTTCCACGGAGTAGGTTTAATACGATTGTAAACTCCCCTGAACATCAATCCTCCGTCTGCCAAAACATATTCGTCGCGGTGATTGTGACCTGAAATAATTCGTCAAAATAATAAATCAACGAAACTTGTTTACTTTTTAAGAAGCTTTTAACTGTAACGTATCAAAATATATTCCACGATTTTCTCATCAGTGTCAGCCACGTGTGTGATATGTCAGTTGAGAAGAGGGTAATGTTTGGTAAGTACCTGGCATATAAACGCTATCATTCAAGCACCAAGGGTTGAAGAGCACGTAGATTGGCAAAGGATGTCTGTAGCTGAGCGAGCTGCCTCCACTTATCCTGGTATCCACATCGAGCCTCCAGGAAGCTACGATGCAGTCTGCGGCGGCAGTCACCGCTACCATGAGGTGCGAGTCCACTTGACCCTCGTAGGTCGCGCTCCATGCTCCGAAAGTTTCCGATCCTTTCTCCAGCAACGGAACCGCGGCTGAAGTCTCATCTGAAGGACCTCGTGTTTCTACATCTGTGTAATAGGAATGTTTGTTTTGCTTTCAACAGTTACAGCAAAAGTTTAATTTGAAAGATATACAGTTAAGTTCGAATAGTCATTTAATTACGCAATAATCCTATTCAGGCAGGACCTTGAGCATTTGTTATTTTAGTATTATATGGTATCATGTCCATAATTAGTTTAAGAAACGATACAGCGACTAATCTTGATAAATGGAAGAGTTTAGTTTGGACGTACAGTTGGTCTTCATAAAAAAATACTGAGAATATTACCTGACACGTAGAAAATAAACGAGACGGCGTCTTTGCTGGCATCGTAGGGTCTGTTGAGGAGTATGTCCAGTTTGAAGGCCTGTCCTCGTCTCACCACGAGGCACTTGTCGTCAGTCCTCGTCATCAGGTTGAACTTTTCCGTGTGATGGTTCTCTCCATTGGTGTCGACACAGAAATCAATTCCCTGCACCGCAAGCACGCCGTGTCGCGTCGCGTCGACGACATCTGAATAAATAAACATAAAATATGTTACGCTAGTGGCTTGTTATTAGAATAAATGTATTGTGTAAGAGTTATATTATCTGGATACATTTACATATGCTACTAAAGAGTAGTCTTATAAAAAAACTAAGTGCTAGCTAGATTATTTTGTTATGAGTATTTAAGTTCTACATAATGTAGTAGGTATCACAAGAAGCAAGCGAATCGGCAGACTACCAACAAAATTACACCTTAATATCGTAGCTTAAGTGTGTCATACCCATAATACAATTAAATATATAAACATCCGAAAGATTCGTCATGTTCTAGCAGTTACTCAATTTTCACGCCCATATCTTGGCTTCGGTCCAAAATCCTCTTCAATACGACAATATTGTGACATATAAGATCCATATAATATTAATTTTAATCGTTTTATTCCATTTGTCGCCAATCTGGAGTTTACATATTACACTCCTTTTACCATAGGTTAAAGGCACATATTGGGACCTATCTAGGCTGGCATTACGATATTTTTATACGTATTTAATTTGATAAACAATTATTATTAACTATGCAGCAATTATTAGTAATTATTATTAATTATTATTATGGTCACACAAATTTGATGACGATTATCAAAGACTTACACTTTGTTTATTTTTATCAATATTATAATTTCCATTACAAGAAAACATTGTTGACATCAATAAGATTCCGAAGCTCTATCTACGTACATATGAGTTACAGACATCGCAACTACAATTATAATTTATCAAAACTTTAAAATCTAAATTCTGTATTTACCTGGTTGAAATGGCACAATAATAAACTTTTGACGTCTGCCAAAATACTGTCGCCATAAACTTTTGAGATACTCCATGATTTATCAACTATAAATTACTTTGAACGGTAACTTAACAAAATCACTGACATTCATATTTCACTAAACATCGATATTCGTTCAAGAACAGTTCGTTCGTTGCTAATTATTAGAACCAACGTGTTGTAGTTTTTGCATGCCGTCATGAACTGCGAGACGCGAGCTCCAGCGCAAATCTCATGAACGACTCCTACCAAGACGAACGATGATGTCATAGTCAACAAGGAACCAAAAGCTTCATCCAATTACTAAGAAACTGATTCTGTTCATTGACAAAACCAAGGCTAGACCGCATTACTCATTAATTATTATCTGACAATATCACACCAGGTAATATAAGGTGATATCATGAGAATGGCAATTGTTTCAAAGAACCTATGAATTCTGCCAGTCAATTCCTAGCGATACTAATCAAACGCTTTAGTGTTTATTGGCTAATAAACTTCACGGTGACAATATGGTAATAGGTGTATGTAAAGTATAATTTGCACCTGTTTGTCCAAGAAATATTTCATGAAGTCATCGAGGATATTGGATATTACGAAATATATTTAATTTATTAAGCATTTATTTCAGACCAAAAGTCCATAAAATGTTAGTAAACAATGGTCTTAACCTAGTGTTAGTAATTTAATATAATATAAATAAATAAAACTAATTCTACATTACAGTCTACATCGCGTGCAGTCTAATCCAATGGCCCAATATTGGACTATCCCATTTATCACACAATACGCTCAAGATGCTGTGTGAACTGCCACGCATTCTGCGGAGGAGGGAAGCGCAACGTTTTCGTATGATTGCATGGAAACCATCAATTAACACCTATTACCATATTGTCACCGTGAAGTTTATTAGCCAATAAACACTAAAGCGTTTGATTAGTATCGCTAGGAATTAATAGCGCATATTTTCATACAAGGTAAGCAAAGGTAAAATGTAAATAGGTAAGCCCTAAAAAGGGTTTTTATCAAAGACACCAATTCGGAACAAACGATAGAGTCATAAATCTCAATAAAGTGTATCAATTAAGGCTAACCCTTCAATGCGGGTCAATTGCTTGATGTCAGGCGTTCCAAATATCTTCATTTAATATTCATTGTTCTAAAGTATGCATTCTATCATATTATCTTATTTCATGGTTTTAAAGGTCCTAGAATAGTTTGCATTTTTTAATACCAGATGTTTAAGAATATCCCTCCAGAATTACTCTACTACGGTATTATGACTTGATTCAGCCGTTTGGAATGTTCTCAATTTCACCAGGGCTAATAGAGCTATTATTCCTTATTTTAGGTCTGAGCAACGGACTGCTTAAATAGAAATACCTTATTTAAAGTTAACCGAGTTAGATTCCACTTCCTACATGCAATCGACCTATTTTCTTCGTGTTACCACTTAGTTAGTGCTTTTATTGAACAGAAGAATACAGATTTCCTTAATCAGTCCTCCAGCTTCTTTCCTCGTCTGTTTATTGTATAACGTAACCTTGTCTAAAATACATACATTCGGTACTAGGCTTGCCGCATGCCATTATATTAGAAAATTGCTAAATCCTTGTCGACTCCTTTCGTCTTTCATGAGATAAATGACTTATTTGGAATTAATTGCTATGTGGGAAGTAAGACATTCTATACCGGGATATTGTGACCTTCGGCATAATCAGCGCATAATAGGTGTCCCACACACCGCGCGGAGATGGCGATGGCGTAGGCACCGCGAAATAGATGCCCTTAGATTACGTATTAAGACTCCGTCTTTTAAAGAGCAATTAATATTCCAATTATCAATAAAATAAGAGAACCAAAAAGTCTCAATATAGAAAAACTGACATGTCAGTTTGGCAAAAATCACTACATGAACGATTTAGTACAGTTTATTAAATGATGACCTAAAATATCTTCCGTTGAATCCATACATTATATGCACGAGACTTGGTATTCAAACACCGAAAAATATTGTATAAGGTTCAACTGTAAAATGAGTTTTATATTTCTTCTGTTCCCAATTCTACTGTAAGATGGAACAATTTCCCAATATTACGGCTCGTACTAAATGGACTATAAAGTTTGGCCTGGTCTCTATTTTTAAAACCCGCTTACCATGCGTTTTTATTTTCATCCCATAAATTAGTCAACACATCAAAGGCGACCAATTCCTTCAATAAAACTGGATGAGTGAAGAGTGTAAATTATATCTTAAATACAGAAAACATTGTTGTGTTGTTACGAGCAGTAGCTTCAGAAGCTTCAATCATTTCTATTATATCTAGCTCCTAGTAGATTGTCTTTTGTTTTATGAGGTCATCATACAGGCCAAGGAAAAGTAAACATGCACTTTATTCTATGTGTTCTACTTCTTCCTACCATCGTCCCCTTTTATTTGGGTACGCGTATTGTCTTCCATTCTGTCCTTTCACTCGTTATCACAAAATCCCAATTCCTTTAACACAGTCCATCCATATTTTCTTTGGCCTGCCTTTTATGTAGTACTAGGGGATGAATGGTGTAAGTTCTTATATCACTCTCGTACTTAGTGACTTAAATGAAAGCAAACAAGTTACATACGAGTATTATCAATGACTAAACTAGACTACGTTGTGTTAATAATTATAATAGCATTCCTGAGTTGATTCATAATTGAAAGTTCAACTAAGTTTGACTCTGACTCTGACCGGTTGAGTCTGACTCTAGTCGGGCGATCTTGATAAGTTAGGTGAGTACCTAAATCGTTCTTGATCATATAATATTTTGAATATACTGAATGATATCTAAAACGAGAATTTAAACAATAATTTTTCGTCTTGGAATGAACGCCAAATAGTTTAGTATCGTAAGAACCGTTCGATGTCTAAACTGTATACGTTCGTTTACCTAAAATCTATATTTATTTCACGGGTGGTCTAAATTACATGAGTGTACCAACTATTTGGTTTTTTGCGCAAAATATTCGCAAATTATATGCTTATCGGGATCAAAGAGAAGATGAAGCTGGTCAAGAAAATTAAGATCCAAACTTCAAATTCATACTAAAGCTTCCATTTGTTTAGCCTTTTGTCAAGTACCTTCATTGGCTTCCTGTCTTAACGGACTCAAGAGAACATACACTTTTTATAGCGTCTATTTCTCTTAGTTTTGTCTGTCCACCTATCACAGAGGGTAAACCGATGGTGTTTTCGGTGGGTTTAAAGCCTTAGATGAAATCGAAATTAGCGAAGTTTCATGACTAGCAAAAAAAGCACTTGATACTTTACAGACATTCCTATAAGATTTACGTTTCCTTTTGTTATGTACCATTAAAAAAACAATGAACTAATTCTACTTTAATTTTTTATTGAAATGTCGTCTTTAAAACTGACCTACTTTAATTTGTGTTTCCTTAGCATCTGTCCGAATAATTACAAAGCATTTTTGAATTACGATCAGTGGCGCTCGTGAAACTTGAACTTTTTAATTAACCCGTTCTATTTCGGGAACGAATCTCAGTTACAATGACTCACTCACGATGTTACGCAAGTATTCGACGTTAATCTTCGCAACATGGTTTTTATTTGCTTTCTTACCAATTCGTCTGACGCTGAGAAAACGCTACGCATCCGGCGGGTTTTGCAACTCAATATTGACAATGGCAGGTTTGAGATGAAGCCTTCAGACGTTCGGAGAATATTGATTTGAGTCACGAGGTTAGCTTATAGAAAAAAACTTAGGGCATATAACATCGTATTACATATTATACAAACGGTACTACGGTCCCACATTTTCAATAAAACTGCAATAACTGTACGGCTTTTTGATCGATTTCTTATTACTTTATTACCTTATAAGTGATTTATTATGATCTAGAGCTAGCTACAGATGCTCACTGTGTCATTTGGTAATCCTTTTTCAATGTAATATACAAAGACGTTATCTAATAATATAACTATCATTTGTGTGTCGCTGTTTTACTAATTAAAGCTTCAACAATGAACGACCGCTGTTAATCGCGGATGAAGGTTTAAGCTAATCTATAGTTCTCTGTAAATAATAATAAATCACCTACAAGATAATCAAGGATCAGCAAAATAATTAATTACAACTCCTGACATTCGCGCAATTTTAAATCGTTGTTATTTGTATGATGATTGGCCACTACAGTGGTATTTACTAACGTATCTTCGAAAACTGATATAACGCATATTTCGCAAATTAGCCCTTCATAATTTAATAAAAGGTTTTATTAATAGTACATTGTTTTAACAACTATTTACAAATTAAAAAACAAAAAATTATTAAATTAAATAAAAGACCTAGCAAAGCGTCTCGTTGACACTTCTCGTGACCCAAAGGCTGGCTTTTACCTCGCTCAGAGGATTAGCATTGCCATTCAACGTGGCAATGCTGCCAGCCTTTTGGGCACACTCCCAGCCGGCAGCGATGCCGATGAATTTTTTGATGCTTTAATTTAACAACTTAAACATGGAGACCTGAAATAAACTGCTGATCCAAACTTGATGAAATTTTTATGTGACCATAATCACAATAATTTCGGAGTTAAATGAAAAAAAAAACAACGAAATCGGCTTATTTAAAAAAAGTTTCTGAAGTCGGTTGAAAATAAATTCAGTTATCAGAGCATCAAGTCTAAGCAATATATCCAGTCTGACATCACATTATTTTTTATCCTGTTATACGTTGGAAGCTATCAAAACCGGTTGGCATTTGTTTATAAATACTTTACATACAGGACCTACCGATCAGTCACCAGACCAACTTTTAGTCACGTTTTGAATATGTTAACAAAGTTAATAGTTTGCGTATTTTTTGTAGGGATTTAAAACTGTGTATTCGTGTAGTAGGTGAACGCGATCCGGTTTGCCTTGGTATTGCATGACATGACATAAGCGTATAGCCTCAATTACTTATGGGCTCGATAACTAGTTTATACGGCATTCCTTTATCGAATTTATATTTTAAGAGAGAAAGCATTTTGGTGTTATCCTTTTTTGCTGCTATTATATGAAAAAACTTACCAGAAATTAGCTTCATTTCTCTTATGTTTTAAACTTCTGTTTTCACACAAGAAACGAAATAGAACTCTTTAATTTTTTTCACTGTTATTCAAAAATATACTCTTATATGATGCCTCAACGGTTCTGTATATCAATTTGAACTGACAATAAATACTTACTCGGACTATTATAAAAGCTTTGTCTTTTATTTTCCTCCTACGCATGTAAACTATATTTTTTTTGTAACACACTGATAAGGTTTAGGAAAACACAAATATAATTACGCTTTAACAATATGATCCATCCAAAACTGAACAATAAAGTGATTAATGTAGGTATAATTTAGGAACTACGTGATGGGGAATCCCAATGACATCCAGTGCAGCGAAGGTTAGATACAGTCATGTAGGTACCTTATAAAGGGTGTCCGGTGTCCGGTAGCTTAGTGAATAGTAAACCTAGATACCCGAATATACCATGTTCTACCATTTTTAGTAGCTTTCATCGTTACGATTTATAAGATTTTATCGCTGCTTGAAAGCGAACTTCTACTTGAATAAGATTTACTCATATTGCGACCTATTTCATTGCGCTTACATTTGAGTCCTCATTAATAAAGCATATTTGCACTTTACAATTTATTCTTACTCACTTTCACACTTACAACTTTTAAACAGCTGAACCGAATTCTATCAGATATGTCAGAAATCACAATTCACCTTTCATACGAAAAAAAATAAATTGAAATCGCTTAATCCGTATAATGTCACCGAAAAACGGACATCTCTACTGATAAGACCCCTTTTTGTGTGGGGGATTGATCCTACCCTTCCAAAATGTATTAAGGAGTAGATAAAAAACAAATATTGTTTTCTATTAATTACATTTTTAAAACCAAATATATCAATAGCTTATGCTAAAGGAATTTAGGAAAATTTATCTTTAAATTAATTAATGTTATACAATAGAAATAATCAAATATAACTGAACATTTTTCGCATTACATCAGATATTAAGTGGTCGGAAAATCTGTTTGGTACATATTTAGATTTTTTCTTGGTAATGATGATTTTGCCACTGCGTTTCCAATAGGTCATCAATGAATACCGAATTGCATAAATATAGATATGTGACGTAAAAACGCGTAGGCGCCGTTACTGCGACTTATTACAACTATGTCTGTGTTTTACTTCTTATAACTGACGGTAATTAAGTATTTATTGTATTTAATTATTCTTATGCCGTGCACTAGATAGTCTAAGAGAATCTTTTAACAAGGTATAAGCGCCACACTTGGAAAAAAAAACCAGAACAAGTGCGAGTTGTTCTCACGACACTTCGTTCTGTACGAATAGGCCAAAAAAACACAAATATACAAGAAAGTCTCCCATTTATGACCTACAGACCCTTGCCAAAGACGGATTTTATTTTCATAACGTGTTGTTTTAGCGAATACGAATAGTGCCAATTTAATCCAATTTCCATTCATTCATCGGCCACTGTAAATACCAGAATTGGGGCCCTGTTCAAATTGAAATCTCTGGCTATCACAGTTCATGAGACAAAGCCTGGTGACAGAAGGAAGCAAGACAAGAGAGTAATAGGTTTGCGTTTTAATCCTTTTGATATGGAACTCTTAAACTTATTTTAAGGGTTCCGTTTTAACGTAAAAGAAACCTTAGTAATTAAGTAATCGCACGCGACCTTCACAAAATCCCTATGAGCAAAACTTCATACAAGCACAAATGTGTCAATAGACACAAGGTGTAAACAGGTTTACAAATAGTAGCGTTTCCGATACCTCGAAGGACAGAACCAGTTTGGCGTCAAGTGATAAATGGCAAGACAAACGATCCCTACAAAATCACGAATCATATTTGAGTTGAGGAACCGCGAAACATGTGGCTTTAATGTGAAGGCTACTCGCGATACACGGTGCTATAAAATCAATATGTATTATGTACTTAGTTTACAATTTATGAACGAAAAACCTTAAGAGTTATACTGATAGTACGATCCCGCTACGCTAGGTACTAAGACGTTCGTATTACGTATTTGCATGATTTACCCATGTAGACTCTGGCAGTCAGAAATCCGAAAAATTAAAATTTCCCCCAATGTCACTTTCTTTTTTTTAATAGGCGTTAATGTCAAATTGCAGTTTGAAGATATACCTAAAATTCTCAACTCTACTTATGTTTCAAAGAAAAATAATGCTAAAATTTTAATCCATTACTTAGAATCATTCTAGCCCTCCAGCACTGAAAGAGCTTTAACACAGTCTTAATTTCTCTCTGTTACTATTGTACTTATAGTGTGTATCTTGAAGTAACATACATAATGTGCGAATAGACTATCACTTAAAATTACTCTTTCTAATGAATAAAAAGCTTAGCTGATGCGTGAACTTCGACATCTCATCAAGTGATTCTTTTAAACCTTGATGGTTGAAATGGTGAATTTTCCAAAGTACCGAACTTTATTAGTAACCCACTTTAGAATGATCGAAAGTAATAAATATTACAGTTTTGATATCAGCGTTGTTTGCTTTTCAGTCATAAATTCTTCTTTGATTGACATGAAAATATAGGGCAGAATACTCTGACGATCGACCTTGCATTCGTCGAATTTATTGCTGTATAACGAGAGCTGCAAAATATTTTAAATTAGTTTTTGAATAAAAAAAAACTAAATAACATTCCATTTTTAAATTAATAAGTTACTAAAGACCTAAAGTCAAACCACGGTTCCAAAGATAATTTTTGTTTTGAATTTAATTTCTTGGCATAGCAAATTTTCCATCAATCAATCATATGGTACCAATTATTGTAATTATATCCGAGAGCCATTACCTGGAGCCTGCAATTCAACCTTTTATAATAAATTAATTCATTACTATGTTATTCTTTATCCATAAAGTGGAACAACCAGTCAAGGATACGAAAGAAAAAATCGTGAGAAGTGATATAGATACTTCATAAAATCTATCAAATACAGAGCACACCTTGTTTAATATTTAATTAATAAACGTAACTACCTAAGAATCCATACCACACATAATTATGTTAACGATATAAGTGTGATTACCATATTGTTGTGTATCTATTATAAAACATGAGATAACGGGCAAAAATTTTACCAAACATTTGCATGAGACAAGGTGTAATCAAACCTGTTCCTCTTATCTATCATAGGTATATTTTTGAGGATGATTTCACTGACTTTTCAACTTTTATGAATATTGTTTTTTTTTGCCTTGACCTACCGTGTGAGTTGTTGAGATGTGGGGGTCGAGGAAGCTCTTTAAGATCGTAAGAATCCGACTTCCCGATCCTGCAGCAGAAGCAGTTAGGAGGGCAACAATATGCCAACTTGCTCTTCACAGCACCCATTTCACAAACACAATCAAACACATATAATTATAAACTAGTTTTTTAAAGCACTCTAATATCAATTAACGCACTTAAACTCGATTAGATCATAGCCGCTTCTGATCCTTTAATACCACATTAGTTTGAACAGTTTGCCACAATGTAAACAACACGATCAGCTGTGCTGAGTTTATGGTACCAACGTATAACGTACTTATCGTGTCTTGTATTAAATTAATTCGAGATTTTCTTGGTAGCGTCGGTTGTGTGGCGCGTGCGCACCTCAGCGCGGGATCGTTTCGTCTGTGCTCCGCCTCAGCAGCACATCTTCGCTACCTTCGCTGGCGTGACCTCTTATCACAGAAGTTGGGTCACTCTTAAACGTCATTTCAAAAGAAATATAACAAATGATTCATGTTTTGCCTTTAAAGACACACTAATGCGAATATTTCCAATAATTGATTCCCTACCTTGGAAAGTACGTACACAGCCATGATTTAGATTCATGTTCACCTTCGTAGGAATCGTAAATACTTGAAGTAAGACACATAGTTTCTGAGAAATTGATGAATTATTTAGGTCACATTCAGTAATAGGTACTGTTTAAGTAAAACCGGTCAACGGCCAAAAGGCGTACCTATTAATTAAATGTTTTCCAATATGTATGAACAAACCTTTTTTGTTACTGTTTTACTAGTTGAATTAATTTTTAAATATCTAAGTAATTAGTTATTACGAAAAAAGTGGAATGTAGAGACAGCAAAACCAGCCTATGTCGTATTTCCTTTGTCAATTTTAGTTCGAAATTACTCCGTTTTTTATCATGAACTTTATGTATTTTTTTTTTGTCGTATGCTCTCCTTTCAATCCTAATAATAATAGTTCAAAATCAACCGGTCACGTGGACTTCTCTCGACGGAGACAAGACACCTGCGTATATTTATGCACCAGCGTGTACACAAATACCGTTGCACTCTCCTTTTCATTACTGATAATCTTATGTACATATCGACAGACCGGCAAGCCAACTCAAGAGCAAAGAGAAATGTGTCCATCGGCTTTCCAAGCAAGACCAATGCAATAAAGAGTATTTAAATTAAGAAATTGTTTAATCTCGACATTTCTTGGTAATTGGAATCCTGCATTTTGTTTAAAAACTAAATAAGCTTTTTTATCCTATTAACTTTTTCTTATCCAAATAAATTTTTCCCTTTTTGTATGCGAGAAAATTATATCAAACTTTTCTATTTTTCAGGACATCGTAAGAATTGAAAAAATATACGATAGCTAATCTTTATATTGGTTTGTTCAAGGATAACATTATTTACATAATAGTAGATTCTGTGCATAAATTCTACTTCCTCTATAGATTTCTATCAATATATAGTTTTTAAATAAACTAAAAGAATAAGTTTTGGTTGACGAATCTAATAAAGAACATCTTCTTATCTATAAGAAGGTAAATATGTAAATACACAATTATAATTTATTAGGTATGCACCTATACGTGCAACATGGTAAAATCCCAGTGTCTCGGAACATGCCTTATGTGATACAATACTGAGAACATAATAGATTGTAAGCGTGTCACAAAATAGAGCGACTTGAGAGTATGTTAATTTAGTACTGATGACATCATAGCATATTACGTCGTATTCAAACAAACACTAAATCACCATCAACATTTTCCTTTTCTATATTTACCTACTAAAGTGTATGAATGAATGTATCGTAGTATTTATTAGTCAGAATTATTCGTTTTGTTCTTGGAAAAATATCTGTGGTCAAGACGATGCAAATGTATTGACGCATAACAAGTATTAAAACCCATGTCCATGACACAATTTTGTATCAGAAAATGACTTAATTTTTCTGTTAACTCCTACAAATTTTATTTAGTTGACCTAATTCTAGTTTAACGGAGAAAAACAGAGATTATAAATCAAAACCTAATTTGAGTACTCAATGAGATAACAGGTGACTGAGATACGCGTATTATCTAAGAGAGACAAGAGAGCAATTAAGATTAGACTCACGATCGACCTTGCCGATCGTGTGTACAGTTGCCATGAGCAAAAAACCGATGCATGTTTGTACACATGTCCTTACATGTACAGAGATAAAAACGCATAATTATAACGTAATCACAATTGTTACCAGACTGATCTATAATACTGATCTTAACAAGGTAGCAAATTAACCAGGAAGTATAGGCATTTTCCCTAGCCTATGAAATACCTGTTTTTTTGCAGTTAGCTAGGGCACGTATATTATTATTATTAGACATAAATTTTATATATCTGAGGTATAAATCACCGCGACAAATTGTAAATTGCAGTCTACTGTAAATCAATTAAGTATAATGTTGTCTGAACTCGTTAAAAATAAGGATAAATGTATTAGCGTGTGTTTTGAGCTGAAGAATGTTTTAAAGAGCATTATTGTGAGTAGGTTTATAGGTAGCTTATATAGCTTTTGTTCTACTAAGCTTATTTGTATTATAAATCTTCGTGACAAGTCTGCTCGTCTATTGCAAGTTTCTGAATCCAAAAAATGTAAAGAAAATAACGAATATAATATTTTGCTAATCACTAGCTGTCTCAGCAAACGTTGTTTTGCTATAGAAATTATTGCTAGGGAACATCGGGTGAACACGACATTTACATATCATGATAAGAAAATGGCTTATCAGAAATAGATGTCGTCCGATTCTTATAACTACATACACAAAATGCACACAAAATTTCTTGAGAATTGGTAGAGACGTTTCGGAGTAATTCAACTACAAACCGCGACACGAGAATTTTACATTTTAAATTGAAACGAGTTAAGCGTATTTTACCTTTTATTATCGGATATTACTACATATTTAGTATCCGTGAAAATACATTAAGCAAAACAGTTTTCAGACTATTAAAACATACATTCGAAGCGAAAACCGTAACGATAGCCAAAGCACGTTCCTGTGTTACTGTGGGCTCTGTTTAGACGCTAAGTAAGAAACAGTTGAGGGAAAAATAGAAATACCAAACAGAGGGCCTACCACTTACTGCTAAAGTACGAGTATTGTAGTTGTGGAAGCGAGACCACATGTCAGACGTCGTAGAGTGCCCTCTCTCTCCCACACCAGCTGCCGACTTACTTTAAGACAAGGTGGTAGGAATCTACACTAGAATTTGTGTAGATGTGTTTTATGATAAACATTGGCTTATCCAATCCATGTCGTCAGCCGATATGTTTAGTGGAGAGTTCAAATATTTAAGTAACAGTTTTCAGGAGATGTCTGAAATGAAACCCGTGTTTACCTACACAAAAGCTTTTACGTCAAATGTCGCTCATGTCACGTATCCCTCAATGTTGGACTTTCCAATCGGAAAAGTATCGTACATTATTGTAATACATGACCCACTGCGTGTGACTAATACATGATGGCCATAGTAGGTACCCACTCACTTTCAAAGGGCATCCCCTTTTAGAGTTATCGGAACAATTTCACAACATTCAGGGGGTTCCTGGCCACGTCGGAGTCAACAGCTTATTAATAAAAGTATGTATGAGATAAACCACGTAGGCATGTCATGACGCATTGTTTATCAATCGAAGTTATTTTGTATTTGGTATATCGACTCGCTTTGTATTATAAATTTATTTAATTTTACCATGTGTTTTCCACAAAATTCTACCTAAAATTCCATTTTATTGCAATTATTACAGGAAACAGGTGTGAAATTCTTTGGAAAACGAGTTAATCTCACCCATACTGAGGACTACCCACGCATTTGTGTTCGTCATCCAATCGACAGCTGATTTATTGTTTGGAACGAATCGAACTGCCCCACTTCAGTGAAAACTTTAGCGCGGTTATTTCAGCCACGCGATTTGAGCAACTAAAATGTTTACATCTTCATAACCGCCGCGCCATGTGCAAAGCAGATGAATATTATCACAAATAATACAAGGTCGTGTTTTCTTTTTAATATCTGAAAGATGAATCTATGAGGACAAATGTTTCGAAGTCAATTAGTTAATCATTTAATTTCAACATTCTATAGTTCTGAATCTCAACAGACAAAGTATTTGTAATGAAATTGTATTTCAAAGCATGCTACAATTTCATATGATAACATATACGTTATCATATGAAATTGTAGCGTTGATTTATTTAGAGGGAAATTGGTACTTAGTACTTATGTAAGAGTACCTACGTGTTTTGTTATTGAAAGGTATAAGTGTAGTGAGAAAAGTTACCCTCAGATTGCAGTGGCACTAGCGCTGTAGGCACTAAAGTAAACCACATTAATGTAACTCATGTTAATAATATTGAGGTTTTATGATTTGGTGACTGTTAGTAATAGCGATTGTTGCATTATGTGTTAAAATGTATTAATCACCTATTATGAACTTAAAAGTCTTTGTTCTCATACTAGCGTTTCTTTCTCATTGAATTAGTAATGATAGGTCGCTACGACTCTACAAAATAACCTTATTTTATTAATAGGAACGATAACAGAAAAAAATAAGGAATAAAAGGATAATTGAAGTAAAAAGATATCGTTTGCAGTGAATGCTCTTTATTTTTGAGATCCCAAAAACACACAAACACAGTGCAAATTATTAGGTAATTAAGTGTAAATACGGTAGATAGATTTTGTTATATAATGATTACAATAGTTAAATAAAACCTTATCAAAATAAGCCATGGGCAATATATAAAAAATAAAACTTAAAAACATATAATTTCTTAATACTAATCACTCCTGTTCAGAGCAGTTCATCATAACATCAAAACAATGGCACTTGAAGCATCGGTTTCCTTAAACTTATTGATAAAGTAAAGTAAAGTATTTTATTATCACACTGTGAAAAACGTGAATAAATGACGTTACATTTTTTTGTATTTTTTCATTTGAATAGTGCTAGTGACACAAACGATATACATGCGTAAATAATTATAAATTAAAAAGTTCCTTTAAGGACAGCCAAGTCATCGTTATGATCGCGATATTTGTTTAGTATTCTAGATTCAACATTCGTACATTCAACAAAAAACTCACGAAATAAAGTTTTTCATAAATAAGCAATAACTATAGCCAAAGGGGCTCACAAAAGTTGAAGTCTAAGAGGTGGTCTTAATGATGACTACCTCTTCTTCTTGAACATACAAATGTTGTTCTGGCGCTACGTAGGACACGTAGGAGCGGTCCATCTGCAGCGCGGGAGGAGAAGCAGGCCCCGGCGAAGTGCGCGGAGAGGGCGCGCGGGGCCCGGGGGCTAGCTAGCCGCGCACGTTCACCGTGGTGCAGCCGAAGATCTCGTCGAGCTGTCGCGACGAGAACGTCACCACGATGCGGCGCTCGCCGTGTCGCCGCGGGACGAACTTGTCCTGGTAGTTCACGAACTCACCCGGCTTCACGTCGCGGAACCTTATCTGGAATACAACACCACTCATCAGTACCAGGATCAGTCACACAATAGTACATACTCATAGATGCTCGATATTCACCTGTCTTGGCCTCTGCACACCAGGTCCTTCGAAAGTGAAGTAGCAGTCAGTCAAGTGAACATTCAGTGGGTTCTGGAAGCTGAATGTCACGGCACATTCCTGTCCTATGCATGGCTGGCTCCTCACCTAGCAAACAAGAGGGCAAAGATTACAATCGTCTGTATAAGTGGCATATCGCAAGGGAAATATGAGAGCGATATTTACCTGCACTTGCATCCTTGGCTTATGCAGAGGGAAGTCATCTTCGTCAGACCAGGCCTGGCGCGTCTGTTTCACGTAAGCCATGGCGTGTACCTTCACCATAGAGTGATCAACCAGCTTGTCCATGTATTCTTGCGGTGTAACATGAAGCTTCAGAACCTCACGTTGTCCGGCGCGTACAATGAACTCACCCTGAGCCCTTCGCAGCCGTGAGGCAATGGCGCCGGTGTAGTAGCAAGACGAAGCCGTCAGCACACACCATATTGTGCGATCCTCATGAGATTTGTTCTGTTAATAGTAAATGGTTTATTTGTAATGCATGTAGTTATAGAAAAAAAGATGTAAATTTTAATGCAAGATTAATGGGATTCCTAAAGAGTACCTGAATATTCATAGTGCAGTCGAAAGGCTGGCCATAAGGCACAATATCAATGTCCATAAGGTCGAAGTAAACATCTTCGAAGTTGCGGTCTGGGTATTCATAGTATTGCTGCAGGCGCTGGTAGCCGCGGCAAGAAGCGATGACAGCGAGGCGCTCAGGAGACGAGCTGTCCACTGTCTTGTACTCGTGAGTGATCTCCAGCATGTCACTGTCGCCCTCATCATCGTCACGGTTCGGGTTCTTGGTAAGGATCTTGCGGCCAACTCTGTGTAGCAAACAAAATATGTAAAAAGAGTCATGATATGAATTTAATGAAACAACTGTATCTCAATATAATAAACTCACTGATACTGGTTCGAAGCCATCCTAATGAAACCCCATTCTGAGTTCTCTTCTTCTTGGAAGTGACACAGCTCAGCGTTAAGTTGACAGAACATGAAGGGTGTATCATATTGGAAGCCGACTTCCCCACGACGAACGGCCTCAACACTGGCAGGACCACAGTGGTAAACAGCTTCGGATTCCTCTTGAGGAGTGGAGTCAATGATCTGCCATCCGCTGTATCCTAAATACCAAAACGAAGAGTTTAAGTACAAAACATGTTCAGGTATTTCTCATTAAACTACAAATACAAAGTGCATATAGTACAACCTTGAGGCAAATCAGGTCGCTGCATCCATACGTCATTCCATACGTGGAAGTTCCAGCAGGAGTCATAGCAATCTTCATCAGGTCCATTGGGCACTTCGTTACCATCGCGGTCGAAGTATTTGTCAACGGTGAATGTACGGTTCGTATCATGAGCAGACACGTAGTTAGTGACCGATC
The DNA here is from genome assembly GCF_003590095.1 of Trichoplusia ni. Classification (NCBI taxonomy): domain Eukaryota; kingdom Metazoa; phylum Arthropoda; class Insecta; order Lepidoptera; family Noctuidae; genus Trichoplusia; species Trichoplusia ni. The sequence continues at coordinate 16,560,135 of NC_039481.1, read as the reverse complement.
GGCAAGGAATACCAAGTGCACGGCAAATCGTAACCACCAGTCCAGAGTATACCCAGCACTGGCCGTATTCGACGGGCCTGCCACCGTCTGTGAGGTAGCGTTCCATGATAGCCACGGAGCCGGTCCAGGCATGAGGAGCAACGCCATCCTTATACTCTCCGTCGTACCGGCCAACCATCAGCCCATCGTCGTCGTGGTTCGCATTAATCTAAACAACAAAGATTATTAGTTGTAATGGTAGTAGCATTAAATGTGTGGTAAATGATAAACATTATTGTAGTTTATTCAACCTACCATTGAAGATATAGCCCTGCACACACGAATCGGATTACCGCGTTCTGAATGCTCGAGACCGCTGCGTTCCAGCAAATACATGCAAGCAGGCAGTACCACATCGTCAAACTGGCCGTAAATCCATTTACGGCCCTTCGGTTGGCGCCAAGTACCACACCAAATTTTTCCTTGCTCGTTAAGAACGTATTCCTTCCTAGATGATTCGTTGTCCATGTAGACAGGGTCTTCACGGCACCACGGGTTAAATAGCATGTAAATGTCTTCGTCGCATTTGTAGTCGTGGCGGTTGTCACGCTGGCCATAGCGGTTGGTCTGCACCCAACAGTTCCATACACCAACGGGAGCAGTAGCTGGCACGTGGACTTGGAAGGTAATAGTGTTTCCGTCTTGACGTTGTATGCTAATGTCCCATCTGTCCATATCATGCGCAAGAGACGCCAAGTTCTGCATCGAGCCGTGGCGGGATCCGTATCCACGACCAAACGTAGAATGCTGAGCTGTACCTCCATAGCGATCCATCATGGGTCGGTCCATGGGCCCGTGGGGGCTGAGCGGGCTGTGTTGCAAAGGCAATGGTTCATTGCTGAAGGAACTGCGACGAACGCCATACGTAGTCGTTTCCCTCATGCCACTCATTGGGCCCATTGAGCCCATTGTTCCCATTGTACTCATATTGCCCATGGTACCCATAGTTCCCATGGTGCCCATCGTACCCATTGTACCCATAGATCCCATAGTGGCCATACCAGTGCTTGTATCCTGCATACGAGACATGCCCATTCCCATTCCCATCATGTCACGGGAGTGTTGGAAGACTCCCTGCTGGTTGCTCCAGTTAACTGGCAGAACTACACGAGTTCCCTTCGTAACACTGGGCTTAGGACCTAGACAAATATTAAGGAATTAGTCACTATTAAGAAATAAATTTACTACAGCTTGAGAAACTTGCTGTTGTTACATTTTAAAATTCTAAAAGTTAAACTTACCAAAGCAGAAGACAATGCGGATCATGTCTTGTTGTTTGTCGTAGGTCCTGTCAAAACGAACAGCAAAGAAGAAGTTCTGACCCCTCCTAAGTACAGGGTTCGGAAGTATGTTATCATTCACCAAGTCATATTGTTCAGTGTGGTGATCCTTGGAGTTGTCACGAGAGTAAAACTCGGTAAGCTCCACCTTTAGTGGTTGCTGGGAATAATAACTTTGAGGTATCATCTCCATAGTGTCTTGGCGGCGGCGACGTTCGTTTTGGTCCGCCATCTTGCAAATCAAGTTGTGAGTATATTGCGTGTTAGGGCTGTTTCTCATCGAGTACTTCATGCGGTGAAGCGAGCCTGTGCTGTGCGAGCGTCCAGGACGATGTTGAGCCGTAGGTCCAGCGCGCTGCATAGGCCAACGTCTAGTTTGTCCAGGACGCTGGCAGAAGCTCGAGATGTTGTAATAAGCAGACAAGCCAGGAACATAGTTCGAAGGCATTCCGCCGATGGTCATCTGTTGCTCCCGCATGCAGCTCAGCGTGCTCATTCCCGAGGTTAGTCCAGTAATCCCGCCCAACCCCATTCCAGTCATACTGGACGTCATGCTAGAGGACATTCTGTCCATACTAGATCTTCTGACCATGGACATTCTTGCGTAGAAGCTGTACGTTTATCCGAACGATTCAAGTCCCGATGTAGGACCTCACTGTGCTCCGGGATGACACCAGAGCGAATGATGTCGTTGGTAAGTTTCGGGACCTTTATATAGTGCTCTGTATAGTAAAGGATCGTTCACCGCCCTTAGGTGTCAGTTGTCATGGCAGGCGCCGGAGTCACGAGCTCCCGGGAGCACTATTGTCCTTGCTCACTGACTCGTAGTTAAAACAAGTACACGTTTCTACCGTACAACTAGTTACTACGGCAACTTGCGCTAGTCCATTACAAAGTACCATTATGAACAATGTTGTTTATAAAAGATAATACGTGAATGACTTACTGCAAGTTTATCTAACATCCACTTATTAGGTACAATGGAATAAGGGTATGAAATACAGTCTCAATATTTTTTACGACTTGATACTTGATAGAGATTTGATGTTAAATAAATAATTCAGAACTACATTAAAACTCGTAAGTATTTCTTAAGTTAATTTGTCAAATAATGTTTTTAACCAATCAATTTTCTTTAACCTGCACTGAGTGTTGATGCTAGGACTACATCAATTGATTTGGAACATATATTTCAGTACAATTACTAAAATGTAACTTAAATAACGAAAATATTTAGTTCTCGACTGTACTGACACTTTGTATAACACGTTATAAAACAACACATACGATTCTCTGTTTCCTATTGTTTAATTTAACAAGGTAACGGACACTGCTACTAATATTCTGCGCGCAAGTGAGTACATTTTTTTTTAACAAATTTAACAAAGTTTGATAAATAATGAAGTTTTATTTATTTTATTTTTATTAAAAAGGTACATAGTAAAAACATTTAATCTGGTACAATGTCTAACAAAACCATCGACATAGCTTGTCTGTTAGTGGCGTAAAATCAGATGATGAATTGCTTAAAAACTGCTGCTCCAACTGCTAGCCTGATACTCCACGCCTGGTACTCTCTTATCACTATCTATGCTATCACGTAGCACCTGTTCGTTTTAATTTATACTTAAGTACTTTTATTATACTCAGTATAATGTAAAATGTATTTTTAATTCTGTAAAAATACATTTTAAATGTATTTGTAATATTGTAAAATAATTTTTCTCATTGGTTTTTCAAGTGAAAACTTGCGTGGCAATCACTTAGATACCGGTAATTTATTTCGTTGATTATTGATTAACTGTTTTATTAAAACACAGAATGAATTTGTTCTATTTGGTCAACTTTGGATTTGCAACTTTCTTTTAATACGTCAGAGATATTTTACCATAGTAACACTCGTTGCTTAGCAACGATATGAACATGTTATTGATCAATAAAAACGGCTAAATTCTCGGACGTTACCCTAAATCTCGAATTAAAGTTATGGTTTTCGGTTCTTTATTGATATTTCTATTTTAAATCTCTTATTTTGATTTTCGTAAATGGATGAAGGATGGGGCTTTACACACTTTTTAGTTATAATGTCGAAGTCCAATTTAAGAGTTGCTTATTTTCAAAGGCTATGCTCTTTACTTTGTTTCTTACCATATTAACTTTAATTCTTCCCTTTGTAGTAGCAAATAAAAGTAGAGGTAAGTGTTTATAATATATTACTTCTCATTACTTCTGTTTTTCAACGTTCAGCTAGCAATTTCAATACTGCCAATTATTATTTTTTAAATATAAAGGATAAAAAGTGCGAAACCTCATGTTCCATTCTCTATTGTTTTCAGGATTCTGGTTGAGAACACAAAAGTTTTATGAACAGCCAAATATACATTTCACCTATGAGTATTTACTAGTAGCAGAATCTGATGACCCTAGTTACTCTATTGTATGTAATTCTATGAAGGGTTTAGTTGGAAGTAATTTGAGGAATGAAGAACATTGTACAGAATTTCAAGTAAAGATTTACCTAAGTATTTCAAAACTCTTGATTTAAATGTTGTTGTAAATTTACATTTATCATTTTATCAATTTTCCTTATTTTTCTAGGTACATGAGCATGATGTGAACAGTGATGGCAAGGTTGATTTATTAGATTTTAAATATTATCTTGATATACCAAAGGAAAGAACAATTACATCTATAGCTTTAATTTTAATGTTGGACTTTCAGTTAAAGGTATAGCTGCTATATTTAATTTTATCTACACATATTTTCCAGATTTTTTGTTGTATTTGAGCTTAATCTCGTGATTACTATTTCCAGACAATTTGTCCACTTCATATGCAAAGTTTAGCTGTGATAAACAGGGAGTTTGTGACCCCTCCCTCTGCATTTAAATATTTGGGTGATCTCCAATTTTACCAAATATCTCATTTACCTTGCAAGCCAAACATGATCAATACAAAATATAACAATTCCATATTATTTAATTATGCAAAAAATGGACACAATAATATAGTTGATTCAATTCTGGATACCTATTTTATGAGAGAAGGTAAGATTTTTAATAGACAGGAGATAGAAGCAAAATGTTTATAGGTATGTACTGGTTTTTATTTTTTAAATATGGAACATATTCTACTGAAAAATAATTTCCTTCCAGTCTCTACTCTAATAAACACACTTTATTCAAGAAATCAGAATGGTCAAACAGGTTCAATGCAAGTCCAGGCCAGTGTCAGAGTTCCAGAGATGGAGATAAGATACACACCAAGTTTAATGCAAGAGCTGAAGTGGGCTTGGCCACAATACCTCTCACTTGCTGCCGTCTTCTACTGGATATTTAATAAAATACGTATATTTGTGTTTTTCAACCGTTTATTCATGGCCCGGCGAATCGTTCCTTGGAAGAAACAAAGCTGGAAATGATGATACTAGCTTAGCCTGTTGGACTTTACACCAAATTTAATGTATTCTGAAGCCAATATAAACCCTCATATGAGATAAGAGAAAGATAATATGAAATCACACATTGATAATGTGTTTAAAAAGTAAAGGCAGATATTTATTTTCATTGGATGTTCATGGTGCATCAAATAAAACATCTGTATTTTGCTCAAGTACAAATGTTATTTCAAAATTCTTGTTTTACAGTAACAAATCTACAAATAAAAGATTTATGTTATGTATTCTACTTTTATTTATTTAAAATAACATTTAACAATGACTACTTATGTATCTAAGAAGTATTTTACAATTTACATCTTTTTCAATTGTTACTGGCTAAGTGTGAGTGTTGATAATTGACCACCAAAATCTAATTTCTTGTCCAGCTCTGCTCTATTGTCTTCAATAATAAAGGTCTTGCCAGAGTAATCATCTAGTTGTACAAGCAGGTAGCGGCACAAATAATTGCCATAGTCATTCTGAAACATTTACATAACTAAATTTTAATAAATTAAGAACAGTAATAAATGCAAAAGTATGTAAACTTTCTGGTCTGGAACATTAAGGATGTTTGTAATCCATAATAATTGAAATGCTACAGTACATAATTGGAGAAGTTTGGCACAGTGAGAGTAAACCTATAACCTTATTCACAATATTTTAATGAAAAACTCAATAGGTAATGATGTTACTTCTTCAACAACAATGTTTTGTATTCATCTAGAATTTTGTGACAAAATCTAGTCAGATATTGAGACCTAATTTTATTTTAAGAATTACTTTCAGAATCATCAACATAAAAAATACAAATGAAGACTGACCTGCTTCATGTCTAATTCCACAACTCCCTTGTTCCTGATTCCTTTGATATAAAACCTCATTCTCATATGTTTCACTCCATCCTTTTCATAGATAGCATGGCTCACGTGAGAACGCCTTCGTCTAGTGGTCTCTTCACCATAGCCTTTAATGGGTGCACCTAAGGCATCTTCAACTCTGGGGTCCTAAATTATGCAGAAATGATATTTTAGAACATCTACCACAACTGTAACATATGAAGTTATCTCTCTGATGATTTAAATAATAGTTTGATATCCTTATCATCAAACTATAAACAAACTGATAGAATTGAATGTTGATATGTTATGTGTGGTTTCATTTAAGATTATTCAGTTTCATCTGTAATTTAACAATTAGCGATTAGAAAATAAGCACAGGTAAAATATAGGTTTTTGATATATACTCACATTCTTGCACTTTTCTAGTGCCTCAGAATAAATGCTATTCGGACTGTTGCTTGAAAACAATTCTCGGAACACGTAATAAAATATTACACCAGTAACACCAGCGCCCATTAAAATGACTCCAGTATAAGTTGCAGTCTTAGTCGTTTCTTTTATTTTCTCCCCTAGGGGTCGAACATCTGTCGAAACTTGGCTTGTTTCTTGACTCCGAGCCAAACCGCTTTCTTTTTCAGTTGAATAATAACGAAATTGTTGAAGCTTGGAAAGCCGCAATAATACAGGAACACATTCTACTGTACTAGTAGACCGTAAAATTGGAAATAGTTTGGAGATTGTAGGCATATTGCGCTCCCTAAAGATACTTTCGGGGACAGTTTTATTTCTTATAGGTTACACATTTATTTTTGTCAGTACGATAAACTTGTCGCTCTCTTTGAATGTCATAAACAGCTGATAACAGTTTTAGCATTACATGTTATAAAATTGGTTTAATGGACAGAAAGGCAAGACTAAAATTACCACAATCTTTGTAATAAAAAAAAACTATCCGCATATAAAGTAAAGACGACATCATACTAAAATCCCTGTAATCTATAATTTTTTTCCTAAAAAATTGTTTTACCCCAATATTTCTGAACGATGTACAAAAGTCAAAAGTGACATGACTGACAGTTTCGTTGCGTTCCAGATGTGGTACATTAATATTTATAGCCCAGTAGCTTAGCCGACAAGTCCCATTACAGAGTAGAAACTTATGACCTGATCCATAAGGCTAAAATAGACCTCTCCAAAGCCTGGCAATCTTACTGGTCAGAGACCAGTAAGACCAAGGGCGGAGCACTCGCAGCAATCCAACCCTCTATCCCCTCCAAACCTTGGTTCTATAAATTCAAAAAGGTCCCAAAGTGGGTTACGTCAGTAATATGCCGTATCCGCATTGGTCATTGCTGTACTCCAATCTTCCTTCACAAAATTCGTGTCCGTGACAATCCCCTTTGTGGATGTGGTCTAGAGGAGGGCTCCCTAGACCACATTTTCCTCAACTGCCCCTGCAACAATTCCTTTAATATGGATCAGGTCATAAGTAACTTAAAAATCCAACACCCAGTTAATGTCCGTCATCTCCTTTCCTTCTTTCCCAATCCCCAAATTATATGTGCCTTTATTAAATTTATAATAATTAACAAAATAAGATTGTAATTATTCTATATGTAGTATTATATATTATATGTTTGTACATAATCTGTATGATAAGTATTAATATTTACTAACACCTATATTTGTGTTGTTTCAGGTAAAAAAGAAACAAAATATTAAAGGAAACTGTCCCAGTAAATAATTACAATTTACCCATGTGCTATCACTACACGACACTGGCAGAAATTGTTGTAAAGAACAGCAGATTGCCATAAACAAAAAAAAAAAAAAAAAAAAAAAATATTTATAGCCTGAAGTGATATTTCGTTACCTTCCAATGCCTGCTTCTAACAGAGATGTTCATTTATGTTACAGTTATGTGTTAAGTAAACGGAAGCGATTCATTTCCAGCGATCGATTTGCGTTGCAGGCGCTAAGTTTGTCGTTTTATTATTATTCTAATTAATCATGTAGAGTTTTGTTAAATATGAAGAGTGAAGTTCATATCCTAAATGTGAGATATTTATTGGAACAAATAATAACTTCTTAATTTGATCAATTGGAAGACAAAAGTTCAGCACAATGGATTGGATAATTTCGGACGAGTTGGGCCTGACCGTGGGTCATCTGGTGGGTTGGGGAGCAGCTGGTGCTATGATAGTGGGTGGTGTGGCCCCATATATACCTCAATATAGGCAGATCAGGAGGACACAAGACGCTGAAGGATTTTCTTTATACGTTTGTTTAGCACTACTTATAGCAAATACATTGAGGATATTGTTTTGGTATGTATAAAAATATAAATGTAGTGACTGGTTCTGATACGCAACATCTATTCCTTACCAGGATCTGATTATTTAAAAAACGCAGGAATGTCCATTTTGTGAAAATATTTATTAATTTTGGAAAAACTATTTGGTTCAAAGGTAAAACTGATAAAATTACGAGTCATTTAGTTATCGGTTGTAGGTATCTGTGACTATGCATAGATGGTACCCTAATATATTTTATGAAAAGATAAGAGCATAACAACAACATCAGCCCATTTAAAATATCATAATCATTTGATTACAATAAACTAATTTAGAACTGTGACTATTAAAAGCAGTATTAACCATTTTTTATTTACTCAGCTGCAGAAGTAGTTGAATATCAATAATAAAATGGTATAAGCTTCCTGTATAGTCTTTAAGTAGAAAATGACTGTTCTGTGAACAGTTCAAATCAATAAACAAACATCAAAGAAAAACATGAATTCTAAAATGATGAATACTTACTAAGTAACACATTTTTCCAGGTTTGGTAAACGCTATGAATTGCCTCTCTTAATTCAAAGCATTGTAATGAATATAACAATGTTTGTCATGATACATTTATGTGTGACCGTTCGAAAAAAGAACCAAATTATTAGAGCAAGGGAGAGAATATTCACAGGTTGGTATAAGAGTCCTCATATGACAATATCATTGTAGTTTATTATTTATCACTTTTAGCAACTGATGCTTTTTAACATTGCACTGTAAAGTATGCATTGCTGTATTATTTTCACTCCTATTAATTTATGCTATTCTAGTATATTATTTTAAGTACCTAATAGTTACAATACACAATTTTTCACCTTTTCAGTTGGATTAGTTATTTTGCTTCCCTTTATTTCCTCCCAATTATATCAAAATATAGGGGAAATAATTCCTAACACACTAACCTTCCCTATGCAGCTGTTAATTTTATTTTTAACATTATTTTGTGTTCTGTTTGGTGGTTGGTGTGATTGATGGTGAAATTAGGTGCAATGTTCATGTTATATATACTATTGTGTTGTGTGAACGGCTCAGCTCAGCCGGATGAAACGGCCCGCTGGCTGGACCAGCGCAGCGGCATCGGCGGCGGCGAGAAGCCTCATCGCTTCTATGGTGAGTGCCAGCCCTCTCTTGGTACTTGTTATAAGGATTGCTGCAATTTGTTCCACATGCAAGTCATCATTATTTGTTTTTGTTTCAGCAAGTCCATGTTTTGACCAATATTTTGGAGTGTACAGTGTATTGTCATATTATCTGGGATATTAAATGTTATTTTCATTGTCATCTTGCTTTTATTGGTTTTCCATTGCATGACTTTTTGTAATGTGTGTTTTGTACTGGATATGGTCTTTGTAATAAACTGTTTATACCTTGTAGGTAGTATTACTATGATGTTATCAAAGGTATCATGGATTGTTAATCTCTTATCATGGTTAATATTTATCCGTTTAAACTTGTTTGAATTTTAGAAAATGTTAGGTGTGTTCATCAACCAGTTTGCACTGCATTTTTTAGTTTAGAGAAAACTAAACATTAAAAAAATATAGTAATAGAACTTCTTAACTGTAAAATAAAACATTTCATTATCTTAGAGTATACCTAAACTAAGCACTTGTAAGTTATGATTATATTACATACCTACATCTCATATTTATGTAGCTAACTTGGTTCAATGCTCTTATAATTACAAGTTATTCTGTAACAGAAGTCGCGACTGGGTCAAATTTGTGTCAGATATCTTATCTATGTAGTGATGTCACTTAAGCATGATTTCCTACTTCATTAAGCATTGTGATATGTATACATGTATTGACTAACCACTCTTGTAACATGCTTAACAACTATCTTTTGTGCATTGTTATTATGGTGATACTGTATCCATAGACTGATTGTTGTTATAAGACTGATTGTATACTTATGATGATATGTATTTATTACAGATATGGAAAGAAAGTATTTCTGGGCCTGGACAGATTTCCAGAGCTATGTAGATTGTATGCTGGTGTTCTCCGTGCTTGGAGCGGCGATTACTTATTTGTTAATAGAGTTTTCGCCGTTCGTCGAGTTAATCGGGTTCCTAGCTTTGTTCACTGAAGCAATGCTCGGAGCTCCTCAGATTGCCAAAAATCATCAAAACAAAAGTACTGAGGGGATGAGGTAAATATAACAACGCCGTTTCTTAAATTAACAAATAACTTCCTTGATTTTCTACACTACAATAACAATTTGATTTTGTTTAACATACATTTGTTAATTCGTAAATATATTTATAACTTATCAGTCAGTCATTACTGGACATAGTTAAATTTGTTCCTATCGTTTATTCTAATGATTAAATATTATCGATTAATTGGTCCATTTTAATAATTCAATTACACTGCTTACCGAAAATCGACCTTATCATGTTGATATAAAGCAGGCTTTGTCTGAAACCGCAGATAGATGTTAATATAAATTTTAGATTTTTGTACCATGAATAGGTTTGCACACTTTACTAATGAGGAATTATAATGAATATTTTTAACTATTTTATTTGCGCGTATGTTTCAGCGTCAGCATGGTGATCATGTGGACTTGTGGAGACGTATTCAAGACTGCATACTTCGTTTTAAGGGAAGCTCCTCCACAGTTTTGGGTGTGTGGAAGTCTACAAGTATCATTAGATGTCGTCATTCTCTTCCAAGTGAGTATCGCCGACCTATTACATTATAAAATTATTATTAAATCAGCCTTATCATATAATTAACCACATCCACCTACAATGGCCTCATCAGCATCAATAACTATGATTGGCTTACAGATGATCAGGTGAATATGCTATGGGATTATTAGATTGTATGTGGATGCCTGCCTGTCGAATACGGTACACAGAGTAGACTGGCGGGTCATCGTAACCACCTTGCTTGACAAGCAAAGCGGTGATCGTAGTTGGTTAATTAGCGTTGTACAAGATGGTCGCAAACCATTTTGATCAACGCCTTAAAGTATTGTGAGATTCGGTGAGTCTAAAACGAGTAGTCAGGCCTTTTGTTTGGTTAAAATTAATTTGAGTGCTGTTTTTATGTTTTTTTATTTGTTCTAATTAACTTTAGAGTCGCTTAAAAGGGTTACCTGCACGCTACCCACTTCTGCCGTTTGGACTTGCCCGTTTGGAATCTCGTGATATTCAAACAGGCAGTCTAACTGGGACATAGATTTCACAATGTTGATCGCAAAAATATGAGAGAAATAAATATGCATACTAGAGACTACTAAAGAGTTGTGATAGAACGCTTATCTAGAACGCAATAACATGACGATATGTTAAAGACGTCATCTAGTAACTTGTTAAAATGTCTGAGACAAAGCTAGTGACGCATCTTCAACATTGTTCTTACTATTTATAGCTATTGCTTGTAACGTGTGTGATAGCTATTCAAATTAATGCTCTCTTTATGGGGACCAAGAATGTTCATTATGCTCCAGGCAAACTTTTACAAACTTTTCATTTGCATTTTTTTCCTTACTTTTTTGAACCGTTAAACTGGGTCAAGTTGTACAAATAAATTGATTCAAATGAAATTCGTTATCGGCTGATATGAATGTAAGCATTGAGTTGAGTCATTTGTCATAACAGGTGTGGCTGTACCGCCACAACACGGCGGCGGCGCGGCGGCTGCGTCGAGGTGATTAGCAATGGACCGAGACCGACTTATAGCACTCCCCGCGCGTGCCCCGACCGCTGAACGCTATCTGCGCTTCTATCGCGTTGTGTGCGCCCTACACGGTACATTTGTTCTACCTTCCCTACATATTATGACGATATTATTAAGGGAAGTATGATTTTACTAAGTTACATAGTCCAGTTCGAGACGTTTGTTTCAAAACATCATCCAACTATGACCAAAATATGTAATACGAAAAATGAATTGACTTTGAATCGTAACCAATTGTTTGTAGTGGTTTCGCAATAATTCCTTAGGTTGACGGTGCTATAGGTTTGTGCCTAAATGAAAATCAACGAGGTTCATGAAAAATTACTAGTGATGACATTCGATCTATATGTTGTGTAGTATAAGATCAAATATGCATGTTTAGATGTAAATTAGAGTGACCAAATGAATTTTCCTGTCTTTATAAAGTGATTTTACTAGTCTTACTAAATAAATGCATTATATGTCTAAAAATGCTTGATAGTTTGAGAACTGTAAAGGTAATGGAGTAGGATCACACTAGTGTGGTCTGAACCCTAGGAAATCAGCAATAGTAGTGATAATAAATTCAATGTTCATTCAATATTCACGAATTGTGATAAATTGCGAGTACAAGCAAGCATTTTTAAGGTAGATAGAGTGGTTGTTAAAAATAGCAATAATAATTTCGTTGCAGCATAGAAGTACAATTTGTATGTAATTTATAAATATATGACTGTATTGAATGCTTGTAATAGCCGGGTTCAATTTTAAGTACAAGGACATAGTTGGTGGAAAACAGAAGTAACTCAAAACTCATAACCCACACTAATTGTGGGCATCATCATTGCAATATATTCCTTCTCTTGTAAATATCATGATAATGTTTCTATTCAAGTCATTACAATATATGAGTCTTAATTTTATTATTCATAAGAAGTATGAAATACAGTTGTATACAAGCTGTTGGCTTCCGTAATCATGCGAATGTACCTTCTGTATTTAAGTACATACAACATGTAATATATTTAAAGTAACTGACAGCTTCGATAATATGTTGTATAGTTAGTAAAATATACATTTTCATGGCTTACCTAACGAACGTTCATTTCAGCCACGATTATAAGTATTATTCCTGTCAGATGTAACTTAGGTATGTAATATATACAATTTCCGCTCTGTTTACGAAGTATTATGAAATATTTACATTCCTAGATGTTTTATTCCAATTTACCTTTTGGTATATGTACACAAAATGTTTTGTATCAAATGTAATTCTTCCGATTTAGACTGTTGGCAAAAGTGTTCTAAACATTCTCATAGTGCTTCTGAAATTACCTATTTTATATTAATCTTTAATAGCCATGACTTTGATGTTTACTCTAAAATTGTGTTTAGATATGTTTTGAATAAAGGCGTTTTCGGCTTTAGGTGTCTATTATAGAAATAAATAAGTGACACATAATTTTCCATTACAAAATTGTAGATATAGAAATGTACTACAAGACGTATGTTGTTGTATATTAAAGGGTTGTATTCAAGGAAGTGGATTACATATATTATTACTTACGTTATTGTGTGTTTCTAGTATTTAATTATAGTAAGGTAACTAAGTTTTATATTTAAAGTTCTCTACGTTTTTATGGCAGCAATGCAATCTGATATTTTATACTTACTGTATCATATAAAGTATTATGAATGTTGCATTAGTTTGAAAGTCTTTGAAGTCACCGTTATGTACAAACGTATTTATATTTAGTCAGTACAATATTATTTTATTTTCAAGAACGTTTATTTTTTGTAATATAATATTTAAAACATTATTATCAAGAAAAGTGACAAAAATATTTAAAAGGTGCTCCGGCTTAAAATCATGTCATGTTTATAACTATATTAACTATACTTGTTTTTATTTTCAAAGAAATAAATATTAAAACATCTTGTATTCTATAGACGTTCGAATATGACTAAATACTTCTATCATGTATTAACTAAGATACGTACATCTGAACAAACTTCTTTTCGAAAGCATTTTTAGTTCAACAATACATTTAGTGCAACGTCGATATCATCTAATTTCTCGGTATCACTATTGCGTTAAATTCAATGTTTATTTAAACGATTCACTTTGTGAAGAGAACAATCTATTGTACAAGTTGATCTAAACGCTTCGGCTATTTTTTAAACGTCGTACCTATTTATTTTTGTATACTTTTTCTTATTTAGCTTGTGTTATGTCTTCCTAACCAACTTATTAAACAGGACTAATATATTATTGATATTTGAAAACTGTATATTATAATATTGATGTAATACTATGTAACATGATGTCGAGAGATAAATGTGATGGAACATATCATATTTATAATGATATACTATATAATTTCTGTTGTATAAAATATATGAATATATTTGTCAATTAATATTATGTAGATATTGTATATGAATGAAATGTAAAGTAACCATCGTATGTTGTGATGACAAATATACATGTATATGTTGTGATTTTATGGGTTACAATTTTCAATGGAATAAAGTTATATTATTTGTTAATATTTGTCTGTTATTACAAGTCCCCATAACCAGATAAATGTCTATAATGTTCAGTAAAAATACGTGTACAGTGTACAGTCCATAATGAATTTGCAAAGCGCTACCCTCATATCTGCAATAGGTATTATTTACGTAAATTGTAATATTTCGCCAACAAAATAAAGCTCTGCAATCACCATAATTGAGCTTACACACGTCATCGAAAGGTTGCCAACAGTAGCGAACCCCTTAATTGCGAGTCGTTTGGCGTTTATATCGCAGGCGATGGAGTGTGGCGGAGTACTGGCGTGTAGGGATGCGTTGGTGTAATGAAGGAAGGGTGGATCGATGGTAACGGGTGGTCGGAGCGAGAGCGCGCGCCCTCTGGCGGCGGGAGGCGGCGGCGCGGCCTCGCGGGCCGGGGAGCGCCAGTGTGCTCGGCTGGCGGGCGGCGCGAGGGCGTGTTCGTGTCTGGCGGGGACCAACACCTGCACTCGAGGTGAGCCCACACAATACACACCACAGTGACTGTGCACCACTCCATAACAATACTCAATTTCAATGACTTTCCTAAACAACACCCAACCACTACTGAACACAGCTGATCAAGTGACTCAATCTTGTTATTACTTAATCAAGTTTCAAATTCGGTTGACTGTACAATGTTTTTTTACTCATTTTCCATGAATAACATAGTTATTTAATTAATCAATTGTTTATTTGATAAATACTCAAATTGAAATACAAAAGTTCACGTACTTTCTGTCAAGATTGTAGTTGGACACTCACATTACATACTAAACGCTCTAGGGAGTAGACTTGTAATAAACTTACGTTAGTGAACCCATTTCGAGGGTGGTTTTGTAATTTTATCGCGCCTTAATGAATAAACCAGGAACACAAGACATTTACAATATTTTTGTCTTCAAGAAATGATGTTTTTGATTATCTATAGGTACTTAGTTACAAGGTACTTAATGTAAGAGTAGGTAAATTCTACGAATCTACCATTCACAGAGTACATGCTGATATACTCTACCATTACTCCACAGCACTTTAATCAAGTTTTTGTTTATAATATTTATTTCTTTAGCCTTTGTAAACCTGTAAATCGCGATAAGTGGGGTTATTTCGATATCACGCACCCAATTTATTGTATTTTTTATGAGCACCGTATTGTTTTTTTCTTGCGGAATCGATAAGATAGGGTTGTATTCAAATAAAATCAGAGACAAGTTAGTCTTCCAAAACATTGATAGCTTAATGGACTCCAACAGCTGTTTTCATTTTTCTTCATGAACCTGTAACAAACTGGTTACTATTTGTTTTTCACCATTAACAATTAATCTTATTGTGAAAATGATTATTTTTACAGGTGTAAAATAAAATATGTATAAATAAAAGCAAAAGTTCTTATGCTTAAAATTTGAAACAGCCAAATTACATGAAATTGATTGTAAGTCAGGCTAATGTTGAAATCCTCTGATAAACATGAACCAACTTGTTATCGTAAGTTTTCAAAAGTACCTACTTATTCCCTGGTTGCGTAAAAAGGGATAAGAACCTGCGACTGCACATCGGTGCTATAGGGACAACAGGTTTATTTTAATACTGTTATTTAGTGCTTGAAGGCTGCATGCATTCAAGCACTAACCTACTGACATGGCATTTGCCTAATCATCTTAATACAATAAACTATCTGTTGCTCGTGGGACCGCCCGCTAGAAATTCAAAACGACCCCAACGGAATATAAATTCGGGATAAAACTATCCTATATGTTCCATCGTTATAAACTATCTGTTTAACAAGTTTCGTCTAAATCCGTCCGATGGTTTTTGCGTAAAAAGTAACAAACATCCATTCATACAATCTTTCGCGATTTATAGTTTCGTCTTGACGGCTGGTATTATCGTCTTATTTTACTTTTTTAATCGAGTTTAATACCTAATAAACAGTTTTTTCGTAACTCGGTGCGAATTTTCCGTAAAATCAGATGTTTAAAGCGAGTTAAGGAAATGCCATTTTTATTGGGAAGCAACCCGAGCCGGAAGCATTCGACTACAAAAGAATGTCGTGTTTTTAAAGTTTAACTGTGAGGTGACATGTCAATATTGATGCAATTTTTCCGGTCTTCCACACGCAACTTGTTTGCGATAATTGCAAAAATAGCTATTAGTTTTACCATGAATGGTAAGTGCGGTACGTCACTCGCGTCTATATGGACAAAGTCTCGGGGGTAGGAAGCGCTGTGTCGGTACGTCGTTTACACAGAGTACATTCTGATATGTCGTTTACGTAGCTGATTGCGAAACTTCTAAACCTTTTTATGGTCACATGTGAATTGAGGAATCACAATGATGAAAAATATATTTCAATTTATTTGTCACACAGAGATCATTTTCTTGATAATTGGATTTCCGTTGTAATTGGAGATATCTTTTGTCCGCAACATGTTTTAAGATCGTGGCTTGGTTTTTCTTTTAACAGAGGGACTTCTTTATTATGTACCTAAGCCTGTGATATGTAGAGATTACTTCGTTAGATGTAGCTCTCTCTCTATAACCCCATAATCATCAGCATCGGCCTATATTTGACCACTGCTGTACATAGGCCTCCCCAATTGCACGCCATCGAGATACATCATTTGCTACTAGCATCCAGCTCCTGCTAGCCATTAACCCCATCTAGATCTAAAAAAATACAAGTACAGCCCTTTCTAAAGGGGTAACACTAACCCTTTTGCCGCAATAACAAGATAGCTACAATGAATAAAAACTGAGATCAGTATACAATGCCGCTCGAGATCCAATTATGTAGGTCTCACAAAAACCTAACCTACCACAGTTCCACAACTATTTTAATCAGAATGGAACGAACGGAATTTTATAAATGGGTCGCTCGTCCTTCTGAAGTACGCAGTCCCCAGAACGAATGGGTACTTTGCATAAACCTATTACAAAAAAGTGACATTAATTACTTTTACTGGTATTATACGCCGGGCGTAAATTTATTCTTTTCAGTAGTTCATCCATACTTAAGTAACTAAGAACTCATTAACACGAATCACATCGGTACGAAATTTAATTACAGTGATACTTTTAAAAGTAATTTACGTGCTTGAAGCCTTTGCGCAACAATAAGGCACAAAACAGGTTTCATTAAAAGCGGCTTATCTTAAACTATGTGAAACGTGTGCTTATAAATTCCGGGAGGGCAAATTACTAAATCAAGATGTCTAAGCATAATCGTGACTAATGCTTGGTACGCGATAAATTCGCATTGCGATAGCAACTCAACGAGACAGGTAGGGCCATCGCTGTTCACAGGGGATTGCACATGTTTAGAATATATATCATTAGCTCTTACTCATGATTATTTGTTTTGATTCTTGTGATACATTATAATCTGCGTTGTGAAAACATAAACATCCGTCTTAACTTCAAGTTTATCTGATCTAAAATCGTGTTCTATTGTTAGAAATATGTTGTCTACTATTTTAAAAAGTGAGGAATATTTGTAATGTAGAAATACTACAAAAAATGAATAATATATTATGGCGGTCATTCTTCAAATGTTAATATTAATTGTGTCGTTAACTCTTGCATGCCAATATACTTAATACTATTTCTACTGAAGTATTTTGCGCAGTTGACTGGATTCTTCGGACCTTTTTTAATTAATTAGAATTGCTCTAACGACCAACACGTGGGGTACATAATTTAATTACGACGAAGCTTTTAAATTGTTGTTATGGAATATTTATACACGAGTACGTCATTATACTAAGATATTTATTTACTTTACATGTACCTTTTTTCTGAAACACTAAGTAGTTACCTAGGCGTTACACTAGTTCCTGACTTCTCTTGACTCCAACAAGTTTAGCAATGACAAGCGATGTCCCCATGGCAGCTAATACAAGCACTTCTTTATGCCAGGCGCTTCCTAACATAGATAGGTACTTAAAACTTTTAACTATTTGATCTAGTTTTACTTACCATCTATTTGTAAATAAAGACTCACAGCTAATAGTCTAGGCAAGTAGCAGCATCTTGCCTAAAATAAACAGCTTTCTAAAAATTTTAAGCTTTTTGTAGAGCCATACCTCCTATGTGCAGAACTACCCCAATATTTTTTTAAGTTTTCCATAAAAGCTATTAGTAGAACTTGAATTAACTAGATAACAAAGTTAAGTACGAAAGGAAGGTAGGTATATAGTGCATAGACACTAGATACGCACGCATGCCGTGCATTGCAAATACCAAAGCAGGAAATATGGCGTAGAAAACTACTTTTGACTCTATTTAGTAACGCATTTGTAAAACGCTTTGTTATTCAACGTCACAACACCATAAAGGAAGATGACGCATTATCTACGCAACAAGCGTCTACTTATTTACCTGTAACGAACCTAGTTAAACCAGTGGATTCTCTCGGTTTCTTTCGCATTTGCTCGTTTTCTGTTCCGTGTTGTGATTATTCCGAATTTCGAAAAGATGCTGCAAATTTTGGGTATCACCTGTAATTTTTAAATCTTTGGCAAAATTTACGGATAGCTAGATGCCAGAAATTCTGATACTATGTCTAAACAAGGGTAATTGTATTTTCAGACTAACTTGAATGATGTCAGAATGCCAGGCACTTCACGTAAAATATAGAAGCTAAACTCAACGTTTGGAAAAGACTAGGCAGATGATGGATCCTGCAGTGAAAGACTATTTGACGATCCAACGCGACTTAAGGATATTTTTTCTATTCGAATGAGTGTTCGAAATTTCCCGTGGTTAGCCCGTTCACCAAACCCTACAGCTTTATAATGTTTGTTTGTGTAGTTCGCCACCATGTCAACTAATTGAGGTCATCTAACAAATCCAATGAATAGTACACAATCAGGTAATGACTAGTAACGCGATTTCTTTAATTAGGTTTCGTTTTGCGGTAAACGACAAAAGTTTGAAGTATGGTTATTGTCCATCTTTATTCGGTACTAAACCCTCACTACTTATTTCATGATATAAAAATGTCACAGAACGAATATTTACACAAATGTAAAATACATTTAATTTCCTTAAAAAATCGAACTAGCTTTATTTATAACGAAAACTAGTTTTTAAGTAATTCTTAGGTTGAACATCGTACAAAAATATAATCTTTTCTATTGTTTCCTAAATTGCAGCTGTAAAATAAAATTTCTACTTTAGTACATAAAGTGGCTACGGTTACTTTTGCCTTTCGTTAGGTCTCTCCTAGTCTCGTAAATTGCTGCTTGACTACGAGAGAGGAAAGTTTGCAGCTCTACATTTTGGTAACACAACGTAATTTAAGATACGAACAACCTTAAGCCAATGTAAAATACTGGTTCCTCAGTATATTTGTCACGATCCTTTACTCTCTAGTAAAATAGTAAAGCAAATATTTTTGCCTTTGGTAACTTTTTCATAGTAACTGTCGCGCGATACTGTTTTTTTTTTAAGTTCATACGAATTCTCTGTCTCTCTGTCTCTGCATACGTCTCTCGATAATTTTTATTTCTAGATAGTGCTGTGTAGACTGTAACTGTTAAGATAGAGCTTACGTTACATCATGAACTTAAATTACAATACACTGGCTATAAACTTTATTCGTAGAATAAATAGGTGAAATATCTTGATTTATGAACTTTCCTTGCCCCGTTCGTTGCTTGATCTAATAAAAAGGTAGTTTACCTAGGTACCAGGCAGTCCAGGCACGGTGGAATAAAATCAATGAAATGATTTCCGTTCATAAAAATATATCTATAGTAGGTACACTAGGTACCTGCCATGTCTGCTAAGTTATTGATGTAGCAGGTACGGTCGGTTACTTCAAAAAGTAGATTTACAGAATTTTAATAATCTTTAAAACCATTCTATTTCTGTGCTCATTACATTTTTGTTAGAATTTCGGTGTTTGATATTATTTCCCAGGAAAAATACTATTGTAATTGCCCGAATATTTTATTTGAAACTGTGACAGTTTAGTAGTAAGACTGCTAGATTTCCATGAAAAAGCTTGAGTTAGAACCCAAGGCACGCCGACTTTACGAATATTTTGTGTTTTAGAAGTAATTATGACCGCTTTCTCTGATTGCTGTCCTATCGGACTATAAGAGAAAGGTTACAAAGACTGCACCTGTGTATATCCTGCCGTGGCCGAAATTCCGCCAGGATATTATTTAACTCATTCAAAAGCCTTGCAAAACTGTCAGTTTTGATGCTGGCCATAAATAAGGAAAAAATAAAACAATATTTTTTCAGTTATGTATGACATCATGATTCTTTTAAGCTTTGTACCATTCCCAGCGGTCAATATAAATACGACGCACAACAAATGTTATTTTGTTTTTATATTGAAACGTCAATTTGTATTCAGTGAACACAACATGCGAGTTGTCCGAAGCTGTTTCCATACAAATACAGAATACTGAGAAATACTAATATACTGAGCATTATTTTTCAGTTTTATGTTGATTAAAACAAACAAATAAACAATCCATCGTTATCTCTATACACATCTAACGTTGTTTAAACATAGCCAGTCAGGAAATGCTACTATGTGTAGTCATGAAAACACAATTCTAAGCGAACATTACGATTTGTAAATAAATAAGTATGCGCGTTTCGCAAAATGGCTGCCGCGTCAGCATGAATTTAATATAATGGACGGTCATTTCAACCCCCGTACCCATTGTTTCAAAGTACACTATAAGGCTTTTTTTGGATCAAAAAGTAAACTCACCCAATTCGAAGACCTCCCGAAAATCATTCTTGATATTATAGTAAAGCGAGATTATTAATTTCGTTGGTACGTGTATTAAATTTCTTCTAGATTTTTATTACATACCTAATAGAAATCGGAAACCTCTACAAACTCCAGATGGAAGTAGATAATTTTTAATATAACACGATAGGTTGTACGTTCATTTGAGAATATTAGGATATATTGATAAGATAATATAAGGATTTCGACATTTCAGAGTCCGTTGATCCTTGTTGTTCCGCTTTTTTATATGGAAAATAAGTCATAAATATTACTTACAATATAACTTTATATTTATTCTTATACATCGAATAATTAAGAAACAAAAGAATGAACAGTATTTGCTCGCAACTCTGTTGTTTTCAAGAATGCATGTAGAATACCGAAAACGAACAATGAGCTTCTGCGAATCACATGCACATAAGCAGTAGGTATGCTTCATAGTAAAACGTCGAGAATATCCAACATATCCAACATATTCCACATGTCTACCAAGTTTAATACCTCTGAACGACCATTATACGGAGAGGGTTGTCATCCCGACAACCGCACGCTCTCATAAGAGGCACATACTTTACATAACATACAACAGTTATAGCAATATAAACTAAAAATAAATAGGCCACATATGAATGGTATAATATGCGACAAACGTGTCAATGAAGCGCATAATATAACGACTCTACATTGGCATATTATGTTATTGGAGAATAGATTAGGTACAAAACCAGTAAAATTTCACATTTGCTATGGACGTCACGTTTGATATTTATTCTACTCAGTAAAACTATAAGCAGATTCCGTAAAATTTATTGAACTTTAAGCAATAAAATAACTTCAATCCTTAAAGTAATAGTGTGTAAAGATTTTTATGGTAGAGCAAAATATATTTTACTTAAGTGTCTACAGAGTTTTCAATCCCGGCTTCAATTGTTTGAAAAGTAAAACCTACTGCTTTATAACTCACTGACACTCAACTCACACAAAAAAAAGTTTTTCTGAGCAGGCAATATTTAATTGTGCTGTATCTAGATACTGATGAATACTTACAGTACATAATGAAATCCTCAATTTTTATCCAAGTATTACGATGGGTAAATTGAGTTAAAGGAACCAATTAACATGCAAATTGTCATGATGACGCGTAGTAAAAGCAAATATAAAATCATAACTCATTCTGTCTGGGGATGTAAACGGTCGAGGGAGGTTCTAATCTCCATGGTTGTGTCGCCGACGATGTCCATAACAATACGCATCTGACGGCTCGACCCTTCCTTCTGGCATTTACACCAGGCACAGCTATGCACACAGTTGTTGAAACGAGACGGAGTCTTTAGCAGAATAGAGCAATATCTCCTCTCCATAATAGGATAGTTCTACTTTAAGAGGTGGTGATGGGGTCTCAGGTCTCGTTTGAACAGGTCCCCAATTATGCTATTTACAATGGCCGATGAGTGAATATAAATTGGCACTATACGTATTATTCTAAGCATTTTTTGAACACATTGATTTGAAATTCGTAAAGGAGGAACACTCACTGTTAATACAATGAATTTCCAATTATTGTGTTAGCAAAATACTTAAGAGAATGGGAATAGTTTCAAATTTAATCCATTTGCTATTCATTCACTGGCCATAGTTAATAGCGAATGGGGTCCAGGATCTCTGCACGATCGCATTATTTCATAACCACAATCGAATCGTTTATGGCACCTCGTTCTAGATGAAATATTATCCTGACTGATGAATATAACACGTGTGACCGCATATTGAAATAAGTGCATGAATAATGGATACTTGATGCAACGATATCATATTGAAGCTATTCCATCAATAATATCAACAATGCCCTTTTCCAAACTATTTATGTTGTATACAACAAGAAGCATTCAACAGGAGACCTACTTTTACCAAGTCCCATTTGTTCAAACTTTTCCTTTGTAAATGAACATTAATTATGTCGAGGGCTAAATACTGGAAGTAGCTGGTCTTTATGAGTTCTTTTGACTAACGCAAATTAGATTAAAATTGGAGTACGAACTCCAGCACAGTACTAAAAGCAAATTCATGTTTGAATATAAGAACGTACATACTTTCTACGTGAAACATAAATAAGGGGTGTAGATTCTCTTGAGATCTTAGAGTTTCTTTACACTTTCTGGAAAATTTTCAACAGGGGCGCATAACCGGTCGGTGTTGCTAGACTTCCTTTTTTGCAAACAGTAACAAAGAGCGTTAAGGAAAGCCTCGGGTGGTGTTGCCCGTGTTGAAAATGGCGTAAATTTTCCTCTAGCCCCGGTCCGCATCCGGCTCCTAGTGTGCACATCGTAAAAGCTCTCGGCGGTCACAAACACGTATATCGGAACATAAAATCGTCTACATTTGCGAACACTCGGCACGGCGTTACTTATGGGTTCGCTTTATAATACCAATTTATTTTATCATGCGAAAATCAGGGAATTGATCTCTTAGAACTGCAAATTGAAGAATAGGTACTTTAATTTTGCAGTACTTATTTCTTCGTTGAAATACCTATGTTGAACCAGCGTAATAGGTATACCTACATTCTTGATAACGCTCATTAGAGAAATATGTAAACAATGTTCTCACAGTCGTGAGAGATAATCACAATAAAACACTTCCATAAATTATTGATTTATTAATTATTTATGTATGAGTGTATATTGCACTATTGTCTATCAGCAAACTTGAGTTTTTCTATTTAATCTTCATAAGAATAATGCTGCATGCTGCGTAAATACCCGCAAACAATACTAACATAATAAAACTTTCAAATACAGAATGGAAAATAAAATCGTAACAAGTGGAAAGCCGTGACCTTTATCATGTCCTCTGGAAAACAGACGTAACCCCTATGTATGTAGCATGCCCCTGCTCGACTGGTGTTAGGGTGAAAAGCACTTTATGTGATAATAAAGGGACCTTTTTAACAGTCCAACAAACCTAATCAAAAACAAGCCGTTTGTTGAGTCGACAGTCGACAGAGTTCCAAGCATTCAATATAACGAACTTTTCGAATTATGTAAGATCATTGTTCAATGCTTTATTATGCTTTATACCTACTTGATTTTGGACTTTTATCCAAGCGTAACGTTATTTAAAAAATTCTCACCGTGGTTGAATCTACTCCAGAGTTTTACGCGAATGCAATAGTTTATCTCTATCTGGACTTTTTTTATCTCTCGGCGCATATACAATTCTATACTTACGTAAGGTAAGTTGTAAGTGTAAGTCTAAGTAGTTTACCAAAAAAAGGAAGACTCAACTCAAAATTTTCGGTTCCTAGAAATCATAACATAATTTGCTTACATTTTTTTTTTTAATATTTGCCTTTACAAATAAAAGAGTCCTAAATGCCATGAACCCGGTTGAGAATGAGCCGAGGTCTTGCGTAATCAATCGAGTTTTTGCCCGACACGGCAATGTCGCAGGGGAGATGTTTGCTAACTCCTACGTTCTAATACATCGTCATCTTGTTACTGCAACTACGTAACAGCTTCACGTATTTATATCTTATGTGCTCTTATCCTTCTTACGTGAAGATAACAGCGTATTACTAACAACTTGTAAGTTTTCTGAGGATTTTCTTTTACGTTTTTATATAACAACTTGTCATTCTATATATTTATTTAATACTTCTTTAACAAGTAATATTTCAATAGTCTCTGTCTACGATTTTGTGACTGATATTAAGGTGAAAAGAAAAATTCGAACCTAAAAAGTAATTCTTATTCATCGAAGTAACGCAATCGATATAAAGCTCTATTTTTGCTCTACAAAGCCACCGATTGTCCCTAGTAAAAAGATTGTGAGCTTATGACACATCATATGACAGACAAAGACAACAACAGACGAGGCGTAAGACAACTTAAACCAACTCTTTATTATACTTGACCAGCGACATTTTAAAAAAAGAATTTTATTCTATTTAAGATCTAATCTATTATATACAAACCTGGCATTATAATTGAGATATCTTAGAACAAAGTAACAAATCCCTTACACCCTTTTTTGTTCATTATGGACATATAGGTACGGTACGGAGTAATTTTTTCCAAATTGTAACAAATTAAAGAACTAAAAAGAACAACCATTCCAATTTACAATTCAGCAGACTCTATAAGTGTTCATTAATTTATAATTAAAAAATAGTTCAATTTTTTGCCGTGTACAATCCTTTCTTCTCGGGACTCCAGTGTTCTGACGTCTGCGGAAATTATACGCGAACGTGTAATATGACATGGGTACATCTATCAAAGTAATGGAATCTCATACAAACACTCCTATTAAGGAATGTTGTTACATTAAACGATATTTAAATCGCTTCACTTATGCAATCAAACAAGTTATTTTCATCATAATAGATCAACATTTTATAAGCTGGGTAAGTGGGTATTATAAGTTGCTGCGCTAAAGCTGAGTTTTATACAGCTTATTAAGTTGAAAAACAAACCTATCTGGAATCATCGGGGTATATGCGAGTTGGGGGCCTGCTCTGACGTCATTCGTAGGGGTGTTGGGTCGCCAGGTCCCCCTTCACTCCTTCCTACCCCTCCGCCCGGTGACCCTGCCCCCACAAACTACCCTCCCACATTTCTTGAACGTAGTGTTGTTATCAGAGTACTCTTAATGAATTCGCATTAATTGCTGCTTCTAGTATCTGTTATTGAATGATTTGACAGGTAAAATATTTTGGAGTTTATAATTTAAATAGCCACATGCAGAGATGAATCCTAGCCCTAATTGCCTGTCATAATTAGCTTTGCACTCTATTTATTTGAAATTTAAGTTTATCACAAAACCATGATACCATGCTGAATGAGAGTCTTGCTACACTAAAACATAAAATGAATTTCTAAATTCTGTAACATAATCATTACTTACGACATCATAAACGTCTTATCAAGTGTTCTTCATCCTAAATGTGAAGGCGAACCCAAAATCTTTCGTCAATCAATCATCTGATACTATTTAACTTTCACTGCTCTTAAACACGAATAGTCTGAACAGTTTACGAATTGCGTCAGTACACAGCTATGTCAGATGTGATAAACAAGTCTTGAATTATAATAGTTTATGTTATACTCGGTATGGGTTGTACGACCTCCCGGCTATACGTCTGTAACCTCGAGAATGTTTCGGAAGAATCTGCGGAGCGACTGGATCCTTAGCACATGTCAGTGTTTGTTTAGACCCCGCTTGTCTGAACAGACTCATCGTAACATATTGTAACTATTATAGTACTAAGTTTATCTTGTTTTGAATTACAAAGAGCTGAAGGTTTATTAGAGATAAAGACCTTCTCTCTTAGAAAGCTCTTTTCTTCTCATTTTATCAGGTGTTTAAATAAGTTTCAGATTATTCGAGAAAATGCAATAGGTAATCACTTGTGTTTTATATATCCGTATACTAATCCAGTTGCAACTTTAATAAACCAGTTTCAGAGTTATGTACTATGGTGTTCAAAAGCGCTAAACAAAAATAGTCCAAAGCGACTACACAAGGGAACAGTTGGTATTTACGGACACCGCGATTACAATCTCTTTCAGACGTCGTACTCTCCGCTTTGTTCTCGTTTTGCAGGCCTAATAAGCACTGCCATTCTCTTTGTACACGCGCCTAGTACTTTGCTACCTACTGCCTACGGATTCACGGTTTCAAGTTTAGCAAATAACACGTGCCATATCCTATCATGTTTCTAACTTCGTAAATGTAGAGCTAGAGTTTCTTTATAATTTCCTCTGCCTGACGTATTATTTGCCTAACACATTGACCTACAATAAACTAAGTTCCCAATTTCCTTCGGTCATTGTTGATGAGTAATTGGTTCCTCGAACTAATTGGACTGCAACAATTTGCAAACTCATAAAGTGTTCCTGAGAAACCGTCCCAAACCATTAACAACTTGGCTATCGTTTACGAGCGTTGAGATGTTTAAATTACATTTTCCTTAGTCCTATGCCAACTATAGTATGAGACTACCTAGTTAACAAAATTACAAAGTTTCTTTCAGTTGACCCAAGATCACACAATATTTTAAAACGAAATTCATGTTCCATGTTTTATTAGATTATAGACAAAGTAGAGCCAAAGTTTCATCCATTGGCATTACATTATTTTATCGAATTTCGTCCTAAAGGTCGAAGCCACGAAGCAAAAAGCGTGGCCTTAAGTTTTGTTAGTCAAGTGCAGATACGAGGGGTCGGGAGATAAAAGTAGGTAAAAATTCTACAAGGGGTCGCACGCTTGAGAACGCGCCTAATCAAATGATTTTATTGAGATTCATTAGAGAGGGTAGGGCGCCCTGTACTTACCTTGGTACAGTACTAATATAGACATCGTAAGGTCGGTTGAAAGGAAAGCATTTCTGTACGTAAGTGGATTTATTAATGCTTAAAATATATGAATAATGTTCGCTATGAGTGAATGTGAGCGACTTTTCTTTTCAATTCGGCTTTTCAAATAGAACCCCACATTCATGAGTCTCAGACTTTAAATGCCGAAATCTAGATTACTAAGAGTCATCAAAACTACCTTAGCTACGCTAGGTCAGTTAATTGCTTATATCTAACTGAAATATCATAATATTGAGGTTTATGATTGAATGGTAGATCGATACGTTCTAGAATTACTACGAAAAGTGAAGAAATACTAACTACTAATTGAGTCTCGCTCTACATTATTAACTAGCCCGGCGTTGTTATATTGTAAGACTTATCTGTTTTGTCCGACTGTCTATATGATATCAATTTCAAGACGACGTGGAACCAAACATGTTTTGAAAATAGTAAAACACGGATGTAATAGCCGCCAATCTAGGATAACACCTACATACTACAGTGATCTATTTTCCTGGTTTTATTTCAGATATAGAAACTCTTTCGTCTGTCATAAGTAAATAAACCTAACGAATGACTCAGAAACATAATCTGTGGAATGACTGATGACTATTTTTTTATAATGAGACTTCCTTCTACACCTACATTCTACACGGTTTTTTTCTAATCAGTAGAGTTAATTAGTAGTGGTAACTTTGTAGAGTTTTTTTCACCCTGTATACTGACAGAATATAAAGTCTCTCGCAGCCACAGACCCTATCTTAACACTACGCTAATTGATGAATGAAAGCTAGCAAAATTACAGAATTCATTAAGCAAAAAATTCGCACTACGAAAATGACTCCAACCAATGCTGAAATGCGACAAACGTCTAAACATTTAGTCGTGAACCCGTGATGTAGTTTGCAGCAAGCGTATTGATCGGTGGGATTTATTCGCCACCTCTACAATGAGCCTTTTGGTCCTCAGAAACATAATGATATCGGGCAACTTGCCAATAACTTGGTAGGCCGGTTATTGGTTGTCCTTTCCACAGTGCCAAGGTCGACACAAGGACGACACATTGTACAGACAGATATCAGCTTATTATTATATGATATGAATCCTAGATGTCTGGCTTTGTCTCCGTATAATTCGCACATATTTTGCAAAAGCTCCGTCACGCATGTATATTGCGGCTTTACTAAGCTTTATCAGACTGAAATAAAGCGAAAATATTAGGCGGTTTCTTACATCTTTATTCAACATTTATAATTTAGAATACAATACTTTATAGGTTTATTCAATTAATTTGTTTTCCTAGTGGAGAATGAAGCCTAATGAAGAATGGATTTAATTAATAATTAATGTTTCTAATCACCTATTGTAATTTTATAGCCTGGTCGTAAATATTCTCAGTACCTACTGTCATTGGATATTGAACCTATAAAGCGGTTAATTAGTTAATGATCATAATTAAATAATTGTGACCCCTTTCATATAATAACAACATGTTCAGTGTTGAATAAACTTAGTATTCACTGTTAAGCCCTTGCAGTCACACTGGGAGAGCCGAGAGACAGGTAGTGAAAATACATGGAGAGCAGAATGGTATTCCCGACAACTTTACTGGTATCCCGTACTGGTCTCGAAATAAATATTAATCATAAGTAATACATTAAACAGTTTTTATGTTCACAATTACTAACAGGAACACTATTTTCCCACGGGCGGCGATTGATAAATATGCAATTTTGTCTTTTACGTGATCTCCGTACATTTTTTGCAGATGAATCATTTTTAACTTCTTTTCACCTTTTGCAGTGTGTGACGTGACAAAGCTATGACGAGCTTTTGAGGAATTAAGGTGGGGTGGCTGGACCAGCGAACTCTCGGAAGCACAAAAGTTGGTGGTGCGCCGGCGCTGGCGCAGGCCGTGCAGGTTCATTCACTCTCGATGCGTTGCGTCGGCCGAGCGGTCGTGTGTCGTGCTCGTGCGTGACATGCGCAGACGCACTGTGACACACATGCGCGCGCTCCACTACGCATCCGCCGAGGTGCGATAACCGACCTCCTCCATCGTGCCAAGTTTCGATTTCATCGATGCTCTCGCCTCGTAGTCGCACGTGCAGTGCAGCACACGCCGCACATCACGGACCCTCGCCGTGCGAGACGCCTCGAGTGATGTAACACATGCACTGCTCTTGAACAATTACTGTCCGCATAGACTCCGCATTCGAATAAAATATTTTGACGTTTTCGTGACATGCCGCGTAGACGTACGACAGACGTGCGGATATAAAATAAACAACGTGTGAAAGTTTAATAATTGATTCGAAGAGTTTAGTGCTGCTATAGAAAGTGAAGTTTAATTTGTGCAAAATGACGTCCCGATCCAAGGAGAAGGTGGCGGCCGCATTCCGAAAGCTGTTTCGGTCCCCGGAGAAGCTGGACAACGACGGTGCCGGGCCAAGCGGCTCGCCGGCCAGGCGCGGCCTGCTGCGCCGACACAGGTATGTGCTTTGTTTACGAAACTCCCAATAGATAATAACGAAATGGGCAGAACTTTAGAAAGCCGAGAATTTCATAAATAAACATCTCGTACAATGTGCAAATGAGTCAGTTACACCGATAGCGGCGGACGTTACAAGCTGTTGTAACATCAGTCTGCTGTAGATGTTTGATAACATAGTGCGACGGCCGGTCAGGTGGTCACGTAGACACTCATTCACTGCCCATTGCACCGCACAGCTCCCGAGGAGGTCGCACGGACAGCGCTATGGTCGAAACTTCTAGCTTATTTCATAACAAACGAATAAACATTTAGTCAAACCTCACGAAGAACATGAGTTTACTGAAGGTTATATGCCCAGGAAAACATTACCAACTTCATTTGCATAAAAGGAATCTCAAGAAACCTAGTTATTTGTAAACAAGTTGATTACATTGACGTATTATTGTACCTCAAATTACCCGATAGATGTTGGTAAACGGAGTTTTGTTTCGTTTTAAAATCGTAGTCAATAACAATGAATCATTTTTATTTGAAATACAATTAAAGATTGATAAGCATATTTTCAGTTCTAATGTAACTTAAATGGTTACTACTAATGATGGAACATTGTAGAATGATTGAGATTCCGATGTGAGAAAGCGTAGTAACAATAATGCACAGTATTATAACATATTCTCAAGATTGCTGGCAGTAGGTACCTATTTGAGGATAACTTGACGACCTGAATGGAACTGGCCGAGTGACCTGCCTCGTTTGCTTGATATACCTACTACTATTCTATTACAAATATTTGCATCTCCTTTGCCAGTTTGTTCTGAAGTTCAACTTGAATTGCACATTTGAGTGCCATAAACGCGAAGACTCGTGAAGGCTAAACTGAATGTGGCAAAATTTCATATTCGACATTCGGTTAGGGGCGTGTTTTCGAAATCGGAAAAAATCACATACTTATGCTTTAACAGACGTCAGTAATGTTAGAATTCTAACAATCCTTTTATACGTTAACTCTAAATTCTTCCAAATTCGTTGCCCTCTAAATTCGGAGAAAGATCATTCAGGGAATGCGATGGAATGAAGAAACTCACACATACACGAAACTTAAATACATAACTCTGAATTTGAGCATTCGCAGCCTCTTCCCATACACGAAAGAAACGAATAATTGTTCTCATAAATCACTTATCTACTATTTACTTCGTTAAAAGTTCAATTTGAGTGTCCCAATGCGCTCAATGGTATGGTCTATCTTAAATAGAGATACTTGTTTCCGGGAAGCGATAGATAACCCTATATCATACGGCAGGGTATCAAAAAACCATGACCATGTTCACGATTAAGCACAGTGTGGTGTCGAAAATACTGCGCTTTGGATGTTACAGAAAATAATGTTATGTCAGCAGTGGTTTATTAAGGCATTATAAAATAATTTCGTATTGTTCCAGCATTCTAGGCTGCCTTAGATACTGGACTTTTCCAGAAGCTATGTACTGTTTTGTACACTTGTGAAACTTCTGTTATTGAGTTACCAAGTTATTACATTCCTCATTTGAATTGGGAATCAAAAAAGATTTCACTAGCTTTCGAAAATTAGGCTATCCTTTCCAGTATTAACATCTTCTTCTTAATGTATAAAATTACGTGCCACATTGACTGTTCGCGATGGACTCCTTAATTATTTTCTCGATTTCATTCAAATTTTACACACCGTGTGCTGCTTGATTCATCTTGCAATATAGGATTGCTAACGCTAAGCTATAATATCAGTTACTTAACAAAAGATTTACCGGTGACAGTACAATATTCGATAGCCAAATGTTTATAATGGTTTCGGTAACCGATTTGTTTGCTTGCATGATAAACTTGAAAGCTGATAAATAAAAGCCGGTAGTATTAGCTTATGAAAATATTTGGACGATGCGACCTACTTTGCATATTATTATGAGTGCTGCTATCTTATCCTACTTACAATAAATATGAATGATTGGATGCTTGTTACGAAATGGTTACGAGTTAGGGGAACTATCTTTGTTCGCCATTTTGTTTTGGTTTTTGTTTAAAGAGTTATCAAGAAATGTTAACTAAGCTTTCGTAACTAACTACTCAATATTATAAAGGTGACTGGGTAATTAACGTAGAGACCATTAAGTTAGAATTTTTAGATGGTATCAATATTATCATGAACCTATCTAAGGTTAGACAAGAGCTAAAGTAGAACTATTATATTCAAAGAGACTATAAGGACAGCTAATCACAATAAGTTTCTAACGTATCGTATATATTTTATCTCTGTAGGAAGTCAGTTCCCAAAGAACCGTTATAAGGTACCTATAAATAACAATTATAAGATCAAGGCATTAATTTGAAACACGCAAGCGTTAGTACACAGTTAAGGTCAATACTAACGAAGTAGGTATCTCCACGCTTGAGTGGCGACCAAATGTTAAAACAAATATAACACACATCAATGCCGCATAAACTTGGCAAGCTGCACTTGTTCGATAAATGGTCGGAAGGTCCGCATGGCGAAGGTCACTAACATCGATTATCATAACTACGAACAAAACACTGAAAGGTCTACTAAGAAATTGATATTTGAAAGTTTCAGCTACGGTGTAACTTAAGCGGGCAAAGTTTCATTGAAATTACAATAGATAATAAAGACGTCTCTTGGAAGTGCGAATCCGATTCTGCGTCATATCTCGTCTTCTATGGCCGATAAACAAAGGCATTGTTTACACACAGAAGCTCTCGACACCGGCAGCATATTGTGCCGGTTATCGCCGCCGACCGCCGGCACCCGCTCTACAATGACTGACGTAGCATGCGGAATATCGCAACAAAGAAGTGCCAAGCAAAGGCTACACGCAACGCCCGCTGTTTATCCAGCCATTGTTAATTATTACACATCAACATAAACAGTGACGGTAGAATAAACAAAACATTAGCGATCCATTAGGTGCATGTCATCAGATTAGATAGAGCTGTTATTAATAGGTCAACATAATCAAATGATGACTTAACTTCAACCGCCGCCGAATATCTTATTAAGATACAGTGAGCACTGAGCAAGTTTATATTTAGTCCAATCGATATTGTGACGCTTACTCATGTTTATACATATATTTTTGATGTCGATTTAACTTTGCTAATGATCGAGGAATCGAAAATTCTTATTATGGAGAATCTTGACGTTAATATGATATAATTAGAATCCTAATATCCGTAGTAAAAAAAAAATCTTCTTTTTTTTCTAATGACTAACGCCTCAATTTTCTGTTTCTCGTTCTGCTAATCTTCATACTAGAGAAGCAGAAACACTAAAGGATCTCTGACACGTAGGTCAGCAAAGGCTTACTATCGGACACCAGTCTTAAAGAATAATAAAGTTTAAAATTTACAAATGAGCAACTAAACCTTATCGGCTACTATGCTAAATTCCAGTAGTCATAATAGCATTCACTTAATAACGCGCAAATTAAGACTTCACTAATTACAATCGATTATGAATGGTGAATTAAATAACATGTAAATGACTGCGGAAATGGGCATTATTACTGACGACGTATTAGGAGTCTAGTGGCATCCTGATTGCCCTATACGATAAATATTAATTATGCTTATGACGCATAGAGCAATGTGAGAGAATCATAAATACCTTGTTAAATGTGTAACGACTTTATTAAAAATTAGGTCTCTTATGTTTACAGTATCTGAATAAGTCACGATAGAAATGTAAGTGAATTGTAGATGAAGTTAGAGTTTGTGCGTGTAATGCTTATGATTTCATGAAGACCTGCTTATATTACATTCATACTCCTGGAGTTTTATGCACTAGGGTAGAGCGCCTCTACTCAGACATTCAGGTATTTGAAAACGTTATTTCTCGGTAACGGTATCAGCTCCGCTGCAACCAGACAAACAGGAGCTGGGTGCACCTAGCTACTTCACTTTCATTTCTAAAAATAGATACAAGTTTATTCAAGATTTCCCCGGGTCGATTAAGCTGTCGAGCAGGCATTTAATATTATTTGATTCAAAGATGGTATGATGGTTCCAGTGATGATGTATCATTTAAAATTAATGCAGGTAGAGTCTCTGTTGAATCCAATTTTGCTTTCTGAAAATGAATATAAAACAGAATGTTATGCCTTTCATTGTTAAAATAAATCATAACTTGCATGATTGTCTCGAATTGTGTAGGTTTCTTCATCTTCGTACGTTTGTACAGATGTAAGTATTAAATAACGAATATGGCAGAGTTTGACTACACATTGAGGTCATTGAGCATACAGGTTTTTATATATTTTTAGGTAATCCAGAAAAGTAAAGAGCCCTTTACAAAAAGGGAATTTTGATTGTCCAAGTCCCTCCATTACATTATAATATTAGCTACTTTTTTTTACGATTTCTCTAGGATGATGTCGTTACTTTGTTTTTCTACTTCATAGCACATTCAATCTCGCTGCAGATAGATTGTACAATGTACAGTACATGGCTATTTTTAGAATGAAAGTACAGCTTATCGCTGGCAGTTGTTTACGTAATCTAGAAGTACTTTGCATAAATCTTCTAAAAGCCGTTGCCCTGTCGAGGCAAATGACACTCACTACTTTATTGGAGTATATCCAAAAACTGTTAGTTCTATTCAAGCTGTATTTCCTACCTGCAACTGTTTATCAAAATCTGTACCTAGTGCCAATTAATGTTTTGTTTGACCCAGTTTCTTATGATTCATTCACTGCTTAATTATACAGCGTTTTAATCACAAAAGCATGATTAACTAGAACGGCCCGCGATAAAGCAGGTTACCCTTTTGGCAACTTGTAAATGGGTTAGATACAAGTTGAAATTAATAGTGTCCGACTTTTGACTAATGAGTGAAATGGAACTCATTTTTAAATTAGATACTAGTAGAGCAGAGTTTCTTCATTTTAAACGGCTTGTACAAATCTTTTAATAAATTGCACTTTAGTATTTTTGCCTTAAATTGCCTTACTCCGACGTACATAAGTAAATTGGAACGAAATGTTACTTCAAGACAGTCCAACAAGGAATTCGTTTTTATTTTGGATGTGGAAGTGCTAACAAATTCCACATCGTATAATGTTACAGTTTAATAGTTACACCGCAATCGCAGTTGAGAATCACATGTCATGTCCGACTCCAAACAGCTAGTCAATCGTCATACTAGTGGGATGTTATAGGAACAATCAGACTCGAGTTAACGTTTATTTACAATGTAACCTGACACATGTAGACAACGCCGTGAGAATCGCAGGCCGGTTGCATTCTACACACGGACGGATTCGCGGCGAGAATATCTTACTTGTTCGCATACAAACAAACTAGGGCATTCAATCAATTGAATTTGCATGATTCCCGAGGCTCTTTGTTGTAATGAGATAAACATAAAGGTCTTTAAGAAGGTGTGTGTGCGTGGTTAAGGTCGCTGATTCATTTGCGCGTTAAATGGAATACGTTATACGCGTTTTATTCACAAGCTCGTTCTAACGAATCTGCAATGAGCGAAAATGTAAATGAATTAAACGATGAGTGAGTAATGAATTGTTTACTTAAATAAATGACTGAAGAATACAATCCCTATAGAAAATAAAACAAAGGTTGTGTGCGTAGTGAACCTGCAGATGTTTGTGGGCAGCGCATCAATAATGAGTTCAGAATAAACCTGTTCAACTGGACGCGAGCTGGTACACGGCTGCGAACAATCTGTTCTTTGGTCTCGATAAGTTGCGAACTATTTACTTAAAATCGTACTTAGATACTTGGCAGCTTTGAAAACTTAGACTATCTTTTATTTGTTTGACTGTACCTAAGCCCATTGAGCGCAACGTTCAATGGGTTCAATCTTCGCATAGGACAAGCATTTGTGTGATCCACCAATGCTTTTCCAAGTCCGGGTGAGTTGTGAATGAGACTTGAATGTTTGTGAAAACCCTCGCTACACACGGATTAAATTCCTTAGTCGAGACCCTCGAGGTATATAGGTAGGCTATGTCACAAGACGTTTTAGTGCTTAGTTAGATTACCTACGTAAAATTTTATTACCTGCATATATTGAAGCCATGATTTTCTTTCATGCATTATCGTTATAATAGTCTCTAATCAAAATTGCAATTACGTGGTTCGGTAGAGTGGTAATAATTTATTACTACATTATAATAAAATAACTGAGTATTTATTTCAGGACTAAGTATATTTGATTCATTAATCTTTATTTTTTAACTGAGCTTCTGAACATAGTAGGAACACAAGAAGATTGTTTACCTTTGGTTAGAGAGGGAGACTATGCTGCTGTCCGGAGGTCGTGGGTTCGGTTTACATTACACCCGGTACAAATGTTTGGGTGCTCAGCGCATTCATTTGTTCAGTGCCTGGTTAAAATACTTAGTTTAAGTGTGTTCGTCAGTTGCCTAGTACCTACTCCAGTCTCCAAGTACAAGCTTTGCTCAGTTTGATAGCTTTGTGTGAAAATTATGGAATATGATATTATATTCAGTTATTCATTAAGAAATACATTAAATGGCAGCTATTAATAGACCTAGGTATAGAATCCGAAAACCGCAGCTAGGCTAGTCGGAGAGTCCAAGGTTCTCGCGGCGCATCATAGTCTGGCATTCGGTTATTTATTGCAGCTAGCGCTGGTTATTTACACAAACCTCCTTAGTATTTACTGTGGCCAGTATGGCCGCTGGCACTTCTGCATCTCATATTTATATCACATCGTGGCGGTCATTACCCAAGGCTGTGAGTTTATTGCCAATTATCGAGTCTGTACATAATGTGCAGACTCTCTTAATGTGCAGACTCTAGTTTCAAATTGGGCAATTAGTCGAATTATAACGAGATACTTATGTAGATACTTACCGCTTCATTTGTTGTATAATGACTTGTCCGTTAAAAAAAACTTATTTTTAAATAATTGGAAATAGAGAAAGAAAATTGTGCAGCTACGCAAAAAATGCTTTTGTAATACTTTATCAATCGCTGAAAATAAATTTAATGATCGAGGAAAATCCTTTCGAGTTATTTAGTTTATGAGTTCTTCTCTCATGCTTGTCCACAGGATGTAGAGACGATTAGATAACGTATGCGGGTTTTTGAGTAGGTACTTACTCTACGCCATGGCCCTTTAAAACTCAAGCGATTAACAAATCGACTACTTAATGATGATTTATTTGATAACGGTTTACTCATGCGTATTTTTCCGGATAGCCAGACTAGTTTCTAGCCTAACCGCAGGATTTAATCATGAGCTAACGGCGGCAGAGTCGCGAGTCTAATGCTTAATTACTGCAGGATGCAGACCAAACTAAGGAAATGTAATTTTTTATTAATTACTTACATCACGGCATAATCTTCATCTATTAATATGAAATCAAATCGACTAGAATCATTAAAAGTAACTACTAGCTATCTACTATATTAATGCAATCAAAGATTTGGTATCCAAGAAACTTAAGATTCCGTCTGCAAAGTTGTAACTGCTTTGGAAAAAATGCGCTATTCGGCTATTACATTATATTGTAGAGCGAACCGCGCATCTCATGAGTAGGTACAATGATGATAATAATGAGTAATTAATATGCTTGACAGATACCTACTAGGGAACCATATTTATTTACATACAGATGGATTGTAAACATAAGTATTGTATAGCAACAGTACCTATGCAAGTAGGTCAGCAATATAAATAAAACAAAGTGTAGGATGCTTGGGTTATTTTCGGACATAAATAAAAATAAATCACGATTTATTTACCCAAGAATGCCTTCACAACGTCTCGTGAACTGACGAATGAGTTCATTGAAATGTGGAATAAATAACGTTTGGAGGTAACCTATTTGAAAGGCCGGAAGCTTTTGTTTGAGAGTGATATATTGTATTATTTGTATTGTACTTTCATGCCGGACCAGTGACCAACAAAGTAGGTAAAGGGGACACTCGTCTTGCTCTCAATTGACTCGCGATACCCGGGTGACATATCGGAATGCACGGCTTGATTTAGTATAAATCATTTTTGAATGAGTTGAAACATAAGGGGAACAGAAATATTTTTGAACCAAAACTTACGTCCTATATATCCTCATAAATTGTTTTTATGAAAACTTAAGCCACACACCAAGCACATTCCGAGACATAATAAATATCTTTGCTATCTAAATTATTAGTATTACTAGCTATGAGCGTCCCACTGCAGGGCAAAGGTCTCCCTCCTCTCCTTACCTTTATCCCGTTATTTGACTAACAGGGCCCAGTTCTGCGAGAAGGAATTGAGCTGGTCCAGTCCAGCCTTAACCTTTTGGGCCTGCTTGTCTATTACTACCTGAATAGGTACGCAAACGAAACTATCTCATAAAATATCGTTTAAGTACTAATAACAATTAACCTCCATTCTAAATCTTGTCTGTCCTTGTGCTTAGATCTTCGATCTTCACCGCAATAATCAGGTATCTAATACAAGTGATGTCTTTATTTCACAGAGATGGTGTTAGTCCCGCCGAAGCAGCGGCTGCAAGTCTGCCGGCCAGTCCTGCGGCCTCGTCCCTTGTCAAGAAGAAGGCGGGAGGAGCCAATGAGGTGCGAGAGAGAGCCGCCGCGGTGCGCACGCGCAGGCTCATGAAAGAGCTCAAAGAAATACAGCGGATACAGAACAGCCGGACTGATCCTGTATTCACGGTAAATATTATATTATTTGGTATTGACAACAATTTTCAAATGTTCAGTAAGTAGTTACGTGAGTTTTCAGACATTGCCTCTGAGACAAGAAGGAAACAAGAGCAAAACAAGTTGAGGCTGCACATCGCCATGAACCGTCAAGCTTTTACAATTGAACATCTAATTTTAGGTCTGATTGGACATAGATTTCAGTATATTGCACTTATTTTATTGCTCATAAAAGCCGCTAATAGCATTTATGTCGCTATTTTAATGACTACCTACCTAGTTACCTAATGTTGCAAGATACCATAAAAACATCTCGCTTATAGTTGTTTTATACATAAACAGGTTACATAAAATATTGAAACCAACATTTTTACGGTTTCTATTTGTTAATTAAATTAGTTACTCAACCGTTTCATTTACAATGGTACGAACGTCGATAAAACGCGAAGATTACGTAGATATTATATCAACATGGACCGTTACGTTGATTAGAGATTCAAGGACTTCGTTTGAATAGCCGAGAAAGTATGACGAGGCAACATTACTACATAATTAACACCTTAAACATAAACTTAACATGTGTGAGCTTTCGAACAAATTGTTGACACCAAAACAAATCTTGACCTGACAAAGGGAGACCAAGGAAGAAAAACCTTTTTGTCGAATGAGTGTAACGAACGGTCTTCCGTAGAGGAAATTTTGAAATCTAAAATATATTATTATCACGTATTTCCAGGTGGAACTGGTGAACGACAACCTGTTCGAGTGGCACGTGCGCCTGCACCAGATCGACCCCGAGAGCGAGCTGGCAAACGACCTCCGCGAGCTGCACGTTCCCCACATACTACTGCATCTGGTTTTCCCAGAGAACTTCCCATTCGCGCCGCCTTTCATGCGGGTCATTGAACCGCGGATAGAGAAGGGTTTTGTTATGGAAGGTACGATTGTATGATGAATGGCATATTTTTAATGAATTATCGCACCTTATAAAACGCTTATACGTTTCTTTTTTAAATAATACATACCATGCCTATAACATAAAGGGCATTCATTCATCCACGGATATTCATGGACATCCATGGACAGTAGCCATATTGCCTCTGACAAATTCACCCCTCGGATATCCATAGACAGGACAACACTAACCCAGTCTCGAATGTTTCAAGGAGGTGCAATCTGTATGGAACTGTTGACCCCGCGAGGCTGGGCCTCCGCATACACAGTAGAGGCGGTGGTGATGCAGTTCGCGGCGTCCGTGGTGAAGGGCCAGGGCCGCGTGGCGCGGGCGCCGCCGCGGCCCTCCTGCGAGTTCTCGCGCCGCCGCGCCGAAGAGGCATTCCGCTCCGTCGTCAAAACACACGACAAGTATGGTTGGGTCACGCCAGCGCTCTCCGATGGTTGAGCTACCAAGGTATACCTCTATCCTCAGATACCTTTTTTCGGGTTGCAACCTAATGATATTACGGACTTGCACCGACTAAAACTCCAGTCCAGTCTTTTGGCCAGCAGGATCCTCTGCTGTGAGTTGTTACATGACCACATAAATGACATGCATACAGATTCAAACGTAACATTGACCCAAATGTGATATCCTTACGACGAGGGACCACGACCTATATTTCGTAAGAGAATAATTTATCAATTTAGTTTGTTAGCCAATTGGAGACCTTCAACACCTTGGGCTATTCTATTTTCATTAAAAGATTGTTTGAGTTTTGCAATTAATATGAATTTTAATATCTGACTTTTTTATATTTACAGACGTGCTGATCTACTGTAACGCTGAAAGGATCTCCTTTAGTTATTCTTCAAGAACAATTTTTAGTCGTAACTAGTGCAAATTTTGATAATGCTCTGCTCTGTGTAATTAGTTTATATCAACTTGTCTAAGATCAGTGGAGTGTTTTTGGAGAGTCGAAAAAATAGAAATTATGTTAAATGTTTAAGTCTAGGGTGAAATGGGGGCGATGCAATTAAATCTACTAAAAGTTTATTATACTAACGCAACGTTTTTAAGTAAGTGCATGTTTAAACTGTGAATACACATTATTACGCAAATCAACGGTTTTCTCGAAGTGTGCTGATTTGGAAACTGCGACAAACAAGGCCAAGTCTACGAAGGTTCGTTCGTGTGCGGACTTGGCTAGCGTCGGCAGTGGATTCAATGAACGAGAGGCTTTCGTGGTCTGTGTATAGCAAATGTGGTGTTTCATGCATTCTCCGTCTATCATTGTGTATAACTTATTATGTTGTGCCAAACTCGAATGCTCATCGCCTACTTAGTGACGCTCAATTTTTCGAAGTCCCCATTAAAATTTTTAACTATTCAATTCCATAAGTGCTCGTTAAAAAATCTTGAATATAAAATTTGAAAATACTAAATATATCGTCATATATTTTGCAGTAAAAATATTGATGTTTTAAAGGAAATGTTTCCGTCCCAAAGTCATTTAATCATTTTGATAATATTATAGATTCGTAGTTTTTAAAATCCACCAAAATGATTCTAAAGTAGTTTGTCATTTCAAGTTTGATCTATTCTTTTATTCGTATCTATACAATACCTGAAATAAATAAGTGTAAAATGTATCATACCTTCTGAGACAGTCTAGGCTCTGCATGCTTCGTGTAAAGTCTGTAGTATCAACACTGCAGCATATCTCATGAGTAGTGAGATGCTCAAATTAGTTGATAATTTTAAATTGTGAAAGAAAGGCTTGTGGTAAAACTAATATAAATTAGGAAAAAAAATAGTAAATCGATGTTGTTAATTTGTGTGGTGAACCAAAGATGTTTTATTTTTATGTAAACTTGATTCAGCGCAAATATGTGTAAATTATACTTTGATTATATGTACAATGTTATAGGTGTAATAATAAATACCTGCTCAAATGATTACTTGATTTTATTTACATCTCCAAACCCCTATGCAAGAAACTTTATACTAATAATTAAATGTAGAATATAATACTGTAGAAGAGGTAATTTTGTAACATAAATAATACTACCTAGTAACTGAACCAAAATACAATTTAAATAGCTCTTATTAATCATTTGCCTTGAGAATAAGCTCATCATAGTTCTAATTTAGCATGAAGTGCCTTATTACCGGGTTGTGATCTCAAAGGGAATTGGAATAAAAAGAAGTGTACAGTGTAATCACTTTATACAAGAAATGAAAAATAAAATTAGTTGCATTATAAATAGAAGTTGGAACTATCACAAGCCAGATCAGTGCCCCCCTCGCAGCGCCAACACCAAGTGGAGAACGGAGCCTCCTTGTACTTTGTAGTCTTGTGCTGTCTTCTCGTCATTCCTGAAAATATATAATAAATTTGTATTATTGTAAAATATACCTTTGTGGCTAAAACAATAAATAAATAAAATTTTGCTTTTGATTTATAGACAAGAGACAAATGATATTAATCAATAAAAAAAAGAAGATCGTTTTATAAAGTTTACAAAACAATTTACACCAGAAACTTAACGAACTTACTTAACAAATTAATGTACATCAACTAAAATAGCTCAAAATATGATTTCTCATGACATTATGGACAGGGTTTAAGTTAGTTTTTTAAAGTCTCATCATCATCATCATCATCAGCCTATCGCAGTCCACTGCTGGACATAGGCCTCTCCAAGTGCACGCCACTGAGATCGATTTATTTTTAAAGTCTGCAAGTATTTAATCTCACAAGACACACCAAAAATGCTGAATTTTGTGCAATCTTGAGTCTACTCATGTCAATGTCCCATTTACAGCACAGAGAGTGACATAAACTCAAATTTGTTTTTGAATATGGCAGACAAACTGTCCATCAAACAGGGAGGTTGTTTTGGAGAAACCAAGTTCTTCTCTTCTCCTTCATATGTACTATTGTATGAAACCATCTGACCAGTTTTGCATGTGTACATACAATGCTAAATTAATGGCATTACTACAAAATAGGGTAACTTTAGATAAGACTTCAATATGTTGCAATCTCCTTTTTATAGTAGAGTAAGAAATTTAACAATATGCACTTTTGGTTTGCAAACCCTCCACCACTTCAGCTCATGACTTAGTGAAGTCCAAAACTAGTTGTGCTATTCCAATAATATGCTTGAATAAACATTAATGAAATAATTAAAAATATGCCACATGAAAGTCAAAAATCATTAAAAAAACAACTTTAAATAAATTAAATTACATGCTATGATAATGGTTTTTATTCAAGTTGAGGTAATTTATTTCTACACTCAAATAAGCATCATTTAAAAAGATCTGCTGCATTATGTAGATGATTAGGATGGGTAAGTATCAAATGGTTTGAAAATTACTATCGAAAAAATCCTGCAGGATTTGAAAAGAGTGTAAAAGTAGTTATCTTGTAGAAATGAACACTTACATCTGTTTTCCCGAAAATATAAGACGTTGTTGCTGTGGCGGTATTCCTTCTTTTTCTTCGACTCTCTCTTTGATCCTTTCTACTTTGTCTGTAGGTTCTATGTCTATTTCAATCTCCTTTCCAGTTAGCGTCTGTATTGAAAACGAGGTTATAATTACAAGCAAAAATACCGATAAAATAGTTAAATTACCTAAGATTATTATTTACCTTCACTTTGATCAACATTTTGTTTGGTTTATTTGTAAAATGCAGGCGACTAAACTACTAAGATCACTATTATTTCGCTAACAATTCGCTTTGTTCAATACGGTAAAGTATTTAGTCACTCTTCTTGACTACTTTTGACAGTTCCTTTCTCAATTTGACGTTATCTGCTTTTAACTTTGACAGTGAAATAATTTTGAAACTCGTTATGTATTTCAGTGAATTGATCAAACACCAATTTCATAATTAAAAGAATAGGCTAGTTATTCGTTTAAGCCTGCATGTGTTGTCGCTTGCCATGACAAAA
The DNA here is from genome assembly GCF_003590095.1 of Trichoplusia ni. Classification (NCBI taxonomy): domain Eukaryota; kingdom Metazoa; phylum Arthropoda; class Insecta; order Lepidoptera; family Noctuidae; genus Trichoplusia; species Trichoplusia ni. The sequence continues at coordinate 16,516,776 of NC_039481.1, read as the reverse complement.
CTATTAAAAGTCGATTTAGATATTGAAGTATTTTTGAACGTTATTGCACCATAAACAATTCTGTTTTATTGTGATTCTTTATCTAAGATTGTGACTTAAGGTAGGTAGCATTAAAAAAGTATAAAAACTCTGTCTGCTGTCATTTGTTGCGACTTGTAAATAAATACATAACCTAGAAGTTGTGTAAAAGGAATCGCCACAATTGCTATAAAATTTTAGATTATCCCACTATATTATAATTATGTCAGTTATTAACGCAGTATTTAGCCGCATCGAAAATCTTACCCAAACAGGTAATTTGTCTTTATTATTGATTTAGTTCTGTTGGTATTTTGGTGTGTTCTATCTTTAATATATTAACTTATTTATCTAAATTTCAATTACAGAAGGGCAAAATGAATTTATATCGATTTTAAAAGATGTAGTGGTTCGTGAAAATGAAGTTATATCAAGTGAAACTTATACATTGTTAAAGAATTATCTGGAAAAGATATTCTGTGCTATAGATGAATTAGCCAGTGAATTAAAAAAGGACGAAGCAATACTAATTAGTGTGAAGAATCAAAAGTTGCTCCGAACATGTTTTCAATTGATCACTTCTCTGGGCATTTCTCCAAGTCTTATACCAGGTCTTGGAATAAGTTTATCAAAAAGATGTATCACAGGAGCTGTCCTTACAAATGTTTCGTTCAGTGATGAGCAAAAGTATGAGATGCTGATTGACTGCACAGACTTTATCACAAGATGCTATGAAGTATCAAATCTAAAGAGTATTATTATCACTTTGCATCTTTCAGATTATCTGGCATCTTTAATACAGTTGTCATTTGCACCATTTAAGAAACCGGGCACTTACAACAACTTTACTATGACTCCAGAAATGTATGAAAAACTTTGCAAAGATAGAGAGAAATATGTAAAAGTTTATAATCATTTAGTCACCAATTGTTTTCAACCACTTCTTATGAAAGAGTTATTGGTTCTCCAGAGTGGTACAAATCCTTCACCCCCTGCTTTTGTCAAAAGAACAATAGCAAAAGAATTGAGCCAGAGGTTGTTAGCCCCTGGAGGGCTACTCAGCTTAATAAGGTGCTTTATAGAAAGTTACAATATAGATACTGGCTTTGAATGGAGAAAAATTGACATGATCTGTAAGATTGTTGCTACTAAACATGGAACAATGACAGAAGACAAATATCTCGAAAACATTACTTCACAGTTGAATCAGATATTATCTTTGAATAATACACATTACTTAGCAACAGTGGTTGCTTGTGTTATTAATTTATATAATAAGTATTCTGAGTCACAGCCAGTACTATCATTACTTAGTGAAATTTTTGATGCCTTCAAATATGATAAATTAATTGGCACTGATATGCCCGGCACTATACTATTGACTCCTCAAGAAGTTGAGAACAAGATAAATATACTACATGCTTGTGTGTGTATCACAAAATTAGAATGGCCAATCAACCTTCTTACACCAAACCTCTGTGTACTATTTTTAATTGGGACTAAGATTACAAAAAATGAAGAATTAAAGAGTAAAGTAAAAGATATATTACTTAAAAGTATGGAAAAGCTAAATAAAAATGAGTTACATGATATAGTTAAAACCTTTTTGTATGGCAAAGGTGTTGCCAGTTTAAGAATAAAGGTTGAAGAATTTGATGCTGGCATCACTATCAAATGTATAGCAGATGCTGAAGATCATATAAAAGATGAAGCAGTGATATATTTCTTACAAATATTCAGAAGTGCAACAGAAAATATTTTGGTGACAAATATATTTAATATAGCTTTAAGAATACTAATGGACCTTAACTCTAAAAGGCAAAATAAGGGGAATAGAGATATGCTGCTCACAGAAGACGATCCAGTTTTATTAGACGAGGTTGACCAACAGTACGCCATTATTCTTCAGCTTTTATCAGAAATAGCCACAACACCTAAAGTAATTAACGGCATTAAAACAAACCCCTTAATTGTATCTGAATTCATAGAACATTTTATATCAGAACAGAATTCAGAAATCAATTATGAATGTGTAACAATAGCATTAGTATTACTCAATACTATATTATCAAATGAAGAAAGTTCAGCAGACTTGAAAAGGAGGTTTGATAAGTTGGTGCCAACATTACGAAGTATTGTTAGTAGTGATTCGAGTATGAACAGTATGTTATGTAAAGAGGCCCTTTCGCTAATAACTTCGGAAGGTGGGAAGAAAAAGGAAACAGCCTGTGAGAAGGCGATATCTGATACGTTCCATGACCTATTACCAGTCCGGGCTAACGGAATTATTGAGTTAACAAAGCTTATTGATGCAAAAGATAGCGAAACTATTTCGAAGAAACATTACGTGTTTTGTATATTTCAGGTAAATATTTACATTTAAAAACCTTATCCTACGCGGGGATCGAACCCGTTACACAACGCAGTCTAATCCTTGCAGTCGCACGATGCGACATTCTTCCTTTTTCATTATTTACTGTTGATTTATGTGACCTACTTTTGCTGGTGTGTTTTTTCTATTTCTTGCGAGAGCCGAGAAATAGAAAAAACACGCGAGCAAAAGTAGTTGAAATATCATCAAAACGGCTCACTAGTTTTGAAGCTAAAGCACATCACTGTCTGATGTATTATTTCAGGATCACCTTAAAGATGAGGACTCCTACATATATCTAGCAGCTGTGAACGGTCTCGCAGCATTATGCTCGCATTGCACAGAGGATGTGTTACATGTCTTGTGTAAAGAGTTTCTACAAAACTCTCTGGAACAAGATAATGTTGAGACAAAAGAGAGTCAAAACAGGGCTGCAGAGTTGAGGATGAAGATTGGTGATATAATTGTAAAAGTTACTAGGAAATTAGGTAAATTTTTATACGTTTTTATTATTGAACTAGTGCTTCCCTGTAGTGGTTCCCTGAACTAGTGTTAGTTTGTCGCAATTTTGCCGTATTTTCTCACCGTTTAAACTTACCCTGAACTGCTACGAATATTTCAAGACTAAAATAAGCCAAATCGGTACAGCCGTTCTCGAGTTTTAGCGAGACTAACGAACAGCAATTCATTTTTAAATATAAGAAGATTACATTAAGTTTTATGTTTGAGTACAAATAAAGCATCCATGATGCGCACAAAAATGCTAGCAATAAATATTTTTTCTCTTGTTAATTACGTTGACGCCTACTTCATTGAAATGTACTTTTATGAAATTATTTGAAAAGGTTTTTCCGTATTATCAGGCTAATAAATAATACTTCTCTTTTATAGGTGAAATGGCAATAGTCCACAAAACAATTCTACTAAATACAATGCTCTGTGGATGCAGAGATGAAGATCATTTAATCAGAACATCGGCTCTCTCGAATTTAGCAGAAATCGCTCTAATACTCAATTACAAAATTGGAACAATTATTTATGAGGTAAGGTATCTCAAACTATGTCGTTGTTGTATCATAGCCTGTAACTCGAAACGTACATATTGCCTAAATTTATACTAGACACTTTTAAACTAGAGCTTTTAAAGATACATGGAGAGCTATTGGTATGTCGTCTTTGATGTAAAGAAAACTTCTCTCTCTCCTTAATTCCTATTCCCAATGTGTTTTCAGAAATACCGTTTATACTTTATGAATAGCATAGGTTTGTGTTTACACGCTATGTGTTCTACTAATATAAAAAATAAGCCTTTTCCCATATAAAAAATGATTGAATATTAATCACCAAAGCTCAGTACATGTTATCTCACTTAGTATTTTGTTTTTAGGTATTACTATGCATTTGGGGAATAATAGAGACTGACAAAGCAGTAGAGTGCCGAAGAGCAGCCGTTATGGTCATATCAAGTTTGATCAAAGGTCTAGGAAAAGAGACATTATTGCAACTGAAGGAACAGCTGCTACCGATATACAGGACGCTGAAAGAACTTTATAGGGATCATAACGAGGATACCACAGTCAGACTACACGCACAAATAGCTTTAGAAGAACTCAATGCTGTCGTCAACCAAATTTTATTCCCAGAACTAAAAATGGAAAAACAAATCTTCATTCTAGACCAACCAAACGATATCATGAAATAAAACACAGACCTTTATATTATTTGTTTTAATTTTAATCACGCTCTCTTATTTTAATGTCCTTAATATTAAATTTACTCAAGCGGACATATGAAGCTTGAGATATATCCTTGTCTTCATATTTCACCACAGCGAAAAATATACTGAACATAAAAATTATGTTTTAAGCACCTGAAGCCTTTGATAAGCTTGCATATAGCCGCTTGCGAAAGTCTTAAATAATAATATCAATTAATATTACCGTCAAAATTATCTATGGCAATCATAGTTTTGACGTAAGTGAAGTAAGTGCTAAATAAAAACTGGCCATATGACAAAAAAGCCAATACTTTGTCCAATTGCTAACATATAAATGTCTATTGTTCGCTTAGGCACACCACAAATCCGAAAGAAATATTGGAGTTTTCCAGTTTTTGCGATAAGCCTATTTTTATTTATTTACACGCCACACATTATCATTGTCTTAACAAATAATAACGTCAAAATCGTACTAACCGTGCTATAGAGCAGAGTGCGTACCTACTTGAATCTTAACCATATTAAAAAATATAAATCACAATATTATATCAAGGTATTACGCTTCAGACGTATTGTCACCATCGATAGTCTTTTTAGCCGGGCTTTCGTCTTTCTCTGATAATGATATTGAGTACACAGAACTTTGGTCTGAGAATCTGTCTCTGTTCCGTCTACTGAAGATGCCACTGCGGGCTAGAGAAGAGACAGTTGCTATAGATATGTTGTCCCTGTCGGCTTGCGGTACCACCTTCCATATTAACAGCGCTACGCCGCCAAACGCAGCCACCACAAGGAACATGACTAATGTGACCTCACCGTACACGCCTGGAATAATTAAAACAATATTAGGAAGTCGTAAATCATAACTGTAGGTCCGGTCAGCACCAAAACTTTGTAAAGAACTAGATTTTCATAACAATTGCACGCGATCAAACTTCTTTCGTGATGTCATTGGAAAATACTGGGACATTTAAGTCTGAATAGTTTATGGACTGTTCCTGTCTGTAGGTACCAAACTTAACAAACTAAACAGTAGATACGGATACGAACTTTGTTGTGTCTCCTCCTTTCTTGCTTCAAGTCTGGCTGGCTGCAGTTCATTATAATCCATGTCTTGGTTCTCATAGGGCTCCACTGAACCGCTAGAAGATTTGTGTTGAAGCACATCTCCAGGATTGGTTTTGGGCAAGTTGATACCGGCGCGAACTGTCAGTGTCTCGGGTTTATACGTGCAAAGAACTAAGAATCTGAAAAAAATGTTTGAAAATTTTATATGGACAATTGGACATATAATTTGATATCTTTCTACACATCTGGTATGATTTTGTATAGACTAACCTCCTAGTACTATGGGTAAGTATAGGCAGATTTTCTTGAACAATAACGTATGTAGCAACTGTCGTGTCGTTCACTTCGGAACCGCACTCGTCGTGATGTATGCGCAAGATATACGCATCCTGTGCGCTGTTAGGATTCCCTTGAATGGAACAACGCTCGGGGCCTCCATCTGCGGCTTCCACTGCGATCCTGCCTCCGAAAAATGGTCCTGTGGAAACTTCTACTTCACTTGCATGTGGCAAGCATTGAGTAGCTCGAGCTGAGACTGAAACAAAAGTTTTACATTTTATAGAAATTGATATCCGTAAAGCCTTATCTTATTAGGTACGAGCTTCGTCGAGGTCCGTTATATCGCGTTTCCAACAGAACTATTCCAAAGTCCGGGATAAAAACTATCTTATGTTCTTTCTCAATGTCAACTCTATCTCTGTACTAAATTCATCAGTTCATATCAGTTCAGTGGTTTACATGTGAAAGCATAACAGACAGACAGACAGGACTTTCGCATTTATAATATTAATAGGTATAACTTTGTATATAAAAGGTGTCTTGTAGTGTTTTTTTTAAAAAGCAATATTATTTAATTTGTGCTGCCCCAGTTGTTGATTAATTGCATGGGAAACCTTTATTTTTGGAATAAACACTTACATTACATGTTAGGTGATGCATTTTACAGTTATCTATTAATAATGTATCTTAAATAGTCTTACATCCTTTTGTAGGTACGATTATGATTTTCGAGCTGATGGACTGCGGGTCTGCCAAGTCTCTGGCGTCTCGTCTAACTGGTCGGACTTCGAACGAGTAAGTGGTTGCCATGCGCAGCCCGGTGATACGAGTGCTGTACAGCCGTCCACGTCTTGCTCCCGACGGCGAAGCCTGGGTCGTAGTTGATGCTTCCGTAGTGCTTGATGAAGCTCTAGTCGATGTTTCCTCTTCTAGAGTATCAATCACCTGAAATAAGAACACAGCTGTTAGCCCAAGGCTCATCACGTTTTCGCGGCAGACTGCGAAAGCGTTCCCGCTTGGCCCCTGACTAAAGGAAACGGGGAAGCATTCCAGTGGTTTTGAGTCCGGCACACCCCTTCGCCTTCCCCAGGGCGAAGGATGTCCTAGAGGATTTCCAATGGACAAAAAAAAAGGCTCATCGCGTTTACAATTTTGCAACAGTAGACTTTGTGCTCTATATTTATCTTTAGCAAGGCTCAAAGTACCGTTTACGAATAATAAAATACTGAGCAAAAAGTACTTCTGAATGCATTTCTTACGAATTGATTTTTGCACCTCACATGGTCCACTTTCAGCGGATATCTGTTATCTGTAAGCTAATGTAAGTTGACTAATTATGATAACTTTTAAATTCATATAATTTTTACTTTAATTGGATTCAATAAAAGAGAAAGGCCTGGACCGGCAGCGGTGCGATATCAACACGTAAACACAGTAATGACTGACGGGCATGTTCCTTGTCACAATCACGCCGCAGTCACGCTCGACGCGCGGACCCCGGCCTATTATCTCCCGTTTCGGAGTGCAGACTCATTGCTAGCATACACCATTGTACAAAGTCATATTTTTTAACGACTGCCATTACCTACATGTCCCATGGCCATGTCCCATATTTCAAATAAAATCTAATCGTTTTTACATTGTTCAATTATTTCTATTCGGTACCTTGGTCCTGCACCGGTATTGCCCCCACGCTTGCAATTCACAATAATGCACTTGAAACGCCAACACTTTCGGTCGATCTTCTTCATCAGGTTTCCCATACTCCCATCGCAGTCTCACGTCACGAAAGTCTGGTTCGCCAATCAGGTGCAGCACTTCTGTAAAACAACATCGTATTGATGAGTTTCAATAACAAATAATATTATAGGGGTGTTTGACGTTATGCTCTACTGCATATGCAATGCAGCGATCCGGGCGTGCCATTAACCCAATGACTTGCTCACTGAGCCGTTGTTGGTTACAATAATTATAGTATCATCGATGTAATGAGATCTCCCTTGCGCTCGTTTTACAAGCTCACTTATAGCCAGCGCGATAGCGAAATATCTCACGTTACAGAGAATTCAATCACTCTCGAGGTCTCGGCGTATGTTTAATATAATTGTATGGAATTAGTTCACTCGTCACCTAGCGCTAGAGCAAGTAGGCACAAAGCGACTAAGTAAATAATTTCTACTCGAGGTGCGCCACGTAGCTCAACTTGTAAATCTTTGGATAAATAACACTTAGAAATAAGTAGATGGCTAGATGCTAATATAAAAGTGACAAGCCAATGCAAACACTTAGATGTATCTAAAAACTAGGAAATAAACTTCATTTTATTTATGAAAGTTCATCAAAATTTTAGATAATATGATAAGCCTAACAGAAGAATATTCGGCCAAATAAATTATTCTTCACATCACGAAATAATTATCTTCCAAAATAATTAACTAAACTTTGACATAGGTACCTACTTCCTTAAATCATGGTGTCCAAAAGTTTTATTTCAAAGCTTCACTTTCTAGTTACAGATACTATGAATCATTTTTTTTATCTTGGAATAATTTATTAATCAACGCGGGAACAAGTTTATCGTGATCACAGATCTAGGTCTGTGTTATAATGACTTGATGAAGTGCGCCAGAAAGTGTATTTACACTTCTACTGCGGTTAACCACGGTGATTCTAATCAGGCTTCATATTGAAAAGTCTAGGTACCTAACTAAAGCCATGTTAAAGACTTCAAATTGGAAAGTTTCTTAAGGTCTGCGTTGAGATAAAAATAGCGATTTGACATTCGGTTCATGCTAGGTTTATAGATAGTACAAAATTGTACTACACTCAGGTAAAAAATCTAATTAGCGAAGGCCATTCTTATGACCAAAAAATAGCGATGAAGATCTCGATCCGATCTTGACTTATCGTTTTAAAATTCGTTATTATTTTATTAAATAGATACCAAACAGTTTTGTTTTCTGTCCAAAAGGCAGAGCTATAATATCAAAAAACTGTTTTCCGTTCTTGCAGATAAATCTAAGCAAATGGCTAATAGCAGCCTTGGCCTACTGCAGGGCGCCGTGTATTCATCCGCAATCCAAGACCAGTCCGCAATCCCTCATATACTCGTATGAAAATGTAAGATTCTGGTTTATCCGGCTCCTATCTGACCTCATAGAAAAACGAATTACCTAGTATCCGCTTACACTAATACTACATGTAGGTGATAGGTGCTAACAAGCAGAGGGAGATAAGTATAGGTTGGTTTTTGTGGACTAAACGGGAAAATATTTTACATATTCTTGTAGGGAATTTTTCTTTTGATTTGTATGTTCTATGGAATTTTGTATAGTCCTTCTATAGATTATAGAAGACCTCCTATCTGCGAAAGATGTCGAGGTTTTACAAAATCCGTACTGAAGCTACCGTAATGGATAGAGAAGATAATAAAGAAACTGAAATATTTAACTTTGCTTTTAAACTGTGTGAAATATAATTCTATTCTAAATAATTATTTGCTCCGACGACGCCGCGTCGGAATCGTCCTCGATCCGCAACAAAACCAGAAATTGTTTAGGCCTCGAAATGAAATTGCAATCTCATTAACATTTTTACCGCAGCAGTCTACAGCACCCGGCGTTTGATAACGGATGCGGCCTACTCGGCGATGTTGAGAGGAAACGCATTTACTACCAATACACAACATTTCCTAAGTTATAATACCTATTGGATAACTTAGACTGCCACAGAATCACGAATCAGCTCAAAATTTGCTGTTGAATAATTCAGGATATGAGCTCGAATTTACCTAAGTAACGATTATATATATATCCGATTTATTTAAATACTAGTGACTGCCTTAGAAAATCATTGGAAAACTCTCCTTTTAACATCTGCTGCTTTCCAAATACATGCATCTAGCAGCAAAAAGCATAGCTTATGTCAAACATATTCGGTTATTGAACTTATTACATAAATAAATGTACCTACATCATTATATAAATAATATATGTAATAATGTCATGTGGTGTACATAATGGCGTAGTTTTGATGGTATGACGGATGCGGGCCTGACCTGCCGACTGGACCGTAACGACAATTGTGACCGGACAATACCGATCTACAACCAATGGAAACAACCAATTTGCTCTCATACAAACACATTGTTTTGATACATATCGAGGAAGCCTATCTAGGATCATGTAAAACAGAAATTACAGGTCAAATTACAACTTTATATTTTATTTAACAAGTATACGTACCTAAGCTATAAACTGTGGTAATTATTTGTTTTTATTTTATTATCATAAGGCTAGTACACTACTTAACACCTCACATTTACGATCGCTGTTTATCAATAAGTATTAATAAACAGCTGCATAAAAACGAAAGTAAAAATGCTGTTATGTTGGCAATAGCGAAACGCCTCGGATTTCTTCCGAAAGCGGTTGTAATCATCCGAGCACGTTTTTGTCATGCTATTCAATGCATAATACGAGGCTTTTTATGGTGTGTAGGTACATGGAATACAGGAACGATGCTCTCACTATTATGATCGGGTACCATCTTAACACGTTACCCTGTGTAGGAAGTGCGTGAGTGTCTTCATTACGCAAGCTCGAATCCCCACAATCAATTACATTCACACTAACGTTAATTTTGCAGATTAGAATTGATGTTTATCTAATCCTTTGTTTTCTTCTACAGCTAACTAACTAAATGTATTTAGTTATTTATAGGTATTAAACGATTACTGTTTGCCTACTTTTTTTTATGGATCTGAGGGAATATAGGTTCCTTCCAGTCCAGTGATCTGCATTATTTATATAATACTAGCTGACCCAGCAAACGTTGTTTTGCCTCATAAATTATTTCTAGTTGTATGTATTTTTTAATGCCACATTATAAAAAAAAACAAAAGCCGATGCTCAGACCTACTGAATACGCGTGAAAAATTTGGTAACAATCGGTTAAGCCGTTTCAGAGGAGTACTGTAACTAACATCGTGACACGGGAATTTTATATATTAGATGAATTTAAGTCTAGTATGTAACACAGAGCAATCTCAACTTTTATATTAAATCGTATTTTCTACATTAGCGGCACTACCATAAAATTATCACCTTCTGAAAAATCTACATTCGTTTTGGTGTATGAATTGTTGTATGAGTTGTCATTGTCACAAGCGAGTGGCGCGAAACGGCACCACAGACAATAACGCGTGTCACGCGTGATGCTCTTCCTGCCGAGCTTTATGGGGTCATCTGATTTCATGGTGACAATGCAACTACCGCTAACAGAGACAATAAACCACACGTCGTGCACAGGTACCTACCTTCTTACCAACCTATTTTCCAGCAGGACTTCATCAGACGACACCCGGCCATATAACCCGAATCCCAAAATCAACCCGATGATCGACATCAAAACAAAGTGAAAGTTCCGTTAACTCTTGAAAGAACGATACAGAAACCTGAGAAGACAGAGGTCAGGCTCCCTAAGCTTCGCTACAACTTCTTAGCTCTCTTCCTCTTTGACACACCAAATATTGATATGACACAAGCCGCTCTACATGGCCTAACGGTGTTAGGCCTAATTTATTGTATACTATTACGTCTACTATGCATACAAAAGCAATAAAACTACATCATGGTCAATGATATGCATCGTTGCGCGCACGTTCAAGAATTCCAAGATCCGATTGTTTTTGGTTCGCAATGCAACGACAACAGTAGCGACTATTCAACTGTCATCATTTAGGGCTGAAGAATCTTTCCTTTGCGCATTTTAACTTCGAGTCTATTCCATTTCTTACTTAAACTTGCGACTAGGAATGTTTCTTCTTTGTTTATTTTTTTTTAGTTACCAGAACCATGTTTATATACATAATAGATATTAATCTTGAAATAAAGCCATTTTACTTTGATTGCAGTAGGTAACTATCCCTATCCTCGTCCGAGATTCCAGCCGCTAGGCGTTATTATGGTCGTCTGTAAATATACCGACAATGTCAGGGATTTCAGATAATATCTGTTGCATACCATCTTACATCGTCAACAAGTACCTGCCTTAGCACCAAGTGTATAATTTAGCGATTTCTACGCAATTGCCTCATATTACAGCATACCCTTTAAGGAATTATTTAATAATCTTAAAAATAGAACAAGTTTTTCTCGCTGGTTAATTTTTTCGTAGAGAAACGATATAAACCTATATTTCATTGTTGGGCGTGCGTGTATAATGACCGTTTTTACCGAATTCAATTAAAAGTGACCCACTGGGGAAGTCGCGCGTACAGAACAAAACAGCGTACTTGGTACTTCTCGGTCAAAACAGACAATATAACAAGTCCAAAACTTTGACACAATAGTGTTTGGTTACCAACGAAATTGAGGCCGGATGGAATGGAGACACACGTTAAGAAAATTTATGTTGGATACCAATTACCTAACTGTAAGAGGTTTCTTGTAATCTGTATTCATCTAACTAGCCGACTGTTTATATATTTTTATTGTAATGTTTACGCTACTTAAATCGTTAGAGAATGAGGTGACGATGTATTTTACCAGCGTTACTTAGAAATTTGCCGCGGCGTAAGTAGCGTAGCGGTGTGCATTTTGATTTCTTTTTATCATCTTAACCGTCTAATTACTTGTTTACTCAAAGTGAAGCTTTTAATGATTTAATTGTGGCGAGCATTAGAGCGAAGCCGGGCGTGAAGTGCCGCGAATAGTTGGCCGTCGACAGTTTAAATACTTGCCGGAATAAAATGTAAGTGCATGTTGCACTAATGTTTTTATTTGTTAGCAGTGTAAAGTCTTGGGGTCAACACTTGACAGTTTGCAGTATAACCGCTGTTGCCGTTATGTGTGCACAATTACTGAATGCGACCGCTGAGATTTGTGCCCTTTGCTGACCCTGCGTAACATACCGATAGTCCACTTATGAGACAAACGTGATAGAACATTGCCTGCTTATTTTGATACAAACAAGGAATATAAGTATGAATTAAGATTTTTCATTTTGACTACAGCAATGCAAACAGGGAGATCAGAACTCTATACAAATGCGCAGAGATTTTACCATCGTTAAATAGATAGCACTTGGGATAAACACTTTGGGCAAATATCGACTATCCCCATTAAAGTACGACAGGTGTCAGCCTCCATTAACTGCCTATCAAGAAGTCGTTACAACAATATAATATGTATTACTCGTCGTCTACCTGCGACTGGATCTTTTTACAACCTTTAACCAAGAATTAGTTCTCGTAATAGACATAGTTACTAACTAATGGAGAGCGCAGTGGCCCTTACAAGATGTGGACTATATTCCATTAGGGCTACCTCAGTAACACAGCTTTCTTTATAATGTGAGGACACTGGACATCGTTAACCAAGATTATCTTGTTTGCCTCGTAACTTACATACCAAGACGTTGAAAATGTCAAACGTTCTCACATAATTTGCTTGAAATAAGTTCTTACTTATGCAAATTATGTTATTATTTAAGCTCTACATATATGGGACTTACATATTCTCGCTTTAACTAACATCTTAGAAAAGGATAAAGTTAAAGATAGTTGTGGATATATGTTGCAGCAAAATCGTAGTAAAGATCAAGAAATAACAAATTTAATATTTGTATGAAACATGGGGCGCCATCGTGAAATAGCCACGGGTAACGGCGAACTCGATCGCCAATAAAATCAATAACCATTTATGGTTGTGCAACTGGAAGACGCAAAGTTGTTACCAACCGTTCCCAAGAAGTTTTATGGATAACCACTGTGATACTGCGTACTTAGATCCCTGCGGTATTGTGTAGCCACATGCAACGGACTTGTTGCTAGCTTGCATCAACCGGTGTGGCTAAATCTAGTTTAAAGTTTTTATAGATAGCAGAAATAAACAACAATTTATGAAACAGATAACACCATATAACTTGTTGACTCATACTCTCTGAAAGGCAAATGCAGTAGGTAAGGAAATCAATCGAAAATGGCAAACGTCGAACATTGATACGGCCGAAGATCCGTTATCGACGCAAATCGGTATTCCACACGATGACGAGAAGAAACCTAAATTACTTAATGTGGTTTGTGAATGTGGGTGAACTTTGTTTTGGCTGAAACCAGTCTCCGAGGAAGGATGTAACAAGTTAGGATATTGGAAAGGCTCAGACCTTACTTAAAAGTCGCCGAGTTTATGTAGCAGTGTATTCGTATTATACGAGTATACATAGTACGAGCACATTGGACACCCATCAAAGAGTACTAAGAGTAGGTATATAATAACGTATTTGCTTGGCTACAATGCTATACGAGAGAAACCTAAAAATATTCATGGTCTCTTTGGTGACATGACATTTCTATGGTAGTTGAACAGCATGAAATCTGCTTAAACTATAGCAATAAAATAGCGCGGTAAAGGTAACCTAACTTAACCAGTTCTGAAATAGATCCACTCAGATAAAGTGAAATATTTTTTTTAACATTAAACAGCTAAGGTTTTTACCGGGGCAGCGGGATTGTCCTTAAGGGGTACCTGTAACCCTAATAGGGCTACGGAAGGAAAATGGGTGGGTTTTAGTCGGTAGAACTCTAAGGCTCATTTTCGCTCAACCTAAAGCAGCTGAATCCATTTGATAATTTCCCATCCTATAAAAAAAAATTATCTATTAAATAGTCAGATTCGAGATCAGAAACCATTACTTCTTAATTGGTCTCAGAACCATCGGTTTATATAGAGGACAATAACTCTAAGCCACCGCAAATGACTCCTAAGGGCCTATCTCCACAAATGCAATTGAGCAAGCGTGAAAACACACTACACTTCATAGAACGGCAGAGCTTTCTTCCACAACTGCAAATATCTCTTTGAAAGCTAGAATATGGACAAATGTTTCTGAAAACTAGAGAAAGAAGTAAATGTTGTCTGGTTCACCGCGTATCGTGTTTCCTCGGCAATGGCCGTGGGCCATCGTTCACTATGGCTCGGATCTTTATCCTCCGGTCAGCCCATTATGTTCCCCGTTCCGTATCCGATAATGACCGAGCTCTATTCATAGCACACCAAAGCTGTAATTACCTGCTATTAGCTTTTGTAGCACTTATCATATTAGAATAATTGTATACTTAGTTAATAGAAATTCAATTGAAATAAAAATAATCACCTTTGTACGTTCATGTAACACTTACCTACTCATAAGTATTTTTCCAAACCGTGGATTTAAACCTTTTTTAAACCGAGTTTAAGATTGTGAATTGAGATTGTTGTTCTTGATTGCAAAGAATATATAGGGAAAGGTACTTAACTCTTATTAAAATCGAAATATTTTTATTGCCGTGTAAAATAAGACAACATAATAATCTTAAAACTTAAGTTCCTTATTAATTGACCGACATTTAGAATCCAGTTCACACGAGATATCGAAAACTTATTACAGTAAGTAGGTAGTCATAACTAGATTAATATACAAGATATGTAGGCACTATTAATGACTCAGCACGTCATTAAAATAACCAAATTGGCTTCTAGTTGGTTGTCTTACGACAAATGTTATCGGTTGAATTAAAATAAAATTATCAGCTAATTAACGTGACGAGCGGACAAACGCGTTTAGTGAAAGCGGTTTCACACGTGGCCTTAGGGGGTCACAAAACAAAAGCTATGCGATACTGATTTTCGGCGGCAAAATGCGGGCTTAAGAGCATGAGTATGACCTAAGTTAGTTTCATGGTGAATTACGCAGAATGTGGTGGAAAGGTTATTAGAGTGCCTTCTCGGCGGGTCGGGATTGTCGCGGCGAGTCGCACGCTACCGTTATCGCATGCTAATGTCGACCGCGAAATGTTCCGGCGATGTAATGACATGCGCACTATGGAACCGCGGCTGCTCAGTGCCCACCCAATACGGCCATGTAACGTTACCATGCCATGACGCTACGCCCGAATTGATTGACCGGCAAAAATTGTTTCGGCAAATTTTGATGAGCATCATCGTCGTTTCCGCCATTGAATATGTTATGGATGCTCAGCAGCAACTTTTAGACCGGTAAAGTTTTATAAACCACGAAATAGCCAAATATACAGTAACATTTTATGTGAATCCCGTTTATTTTATTGTGGGCGTGAATGACTAACATTTCCTAAATAGCATGCAGATTTTTTGGTATTGAAGTAGAACATGTTGCCCACCCGTATGAACCAAAAGCTTGTGAAGATTTTGGTATACATAAATTATCCATAAAGCCCAGTTATTATTATGCTATGTTTTACAAAGAAAGCGAGTAGAAACGATTTCTTTTGATTTCATTTTTTCTTAAACGATTTGAAGAAATGTTATGTAAATTACAGCTAGATGGTACATCGTTTTTGCCATAGTTTGCACTAGACACGGGCCATCCATCATGGGTAATGCAAGCGAGCATTAACTGATCTCGACCTGACGGTATCTGTGATTTGGCTGAACGCGGCCGGCTAGCCCGCGGCGTGCGGCTCTTGTTATCAGAAAACATTTTGTTACTAGTCGGTGCCAGTGTGACGCCTTCGCTTTTCTGGGCTAACAATGTTGGAAACTATCTTTCTGTACCTTATTGTACCGACAAAAGAAATTCAGTTTGTTTAAAATTGTCATAGTCTACAACACAGATAAAAATATCAGAGATCTTAGTAATCAATGCGATCGATATCATGTCATAAGCAATAAAAAAGCGTGTTAAATACACTTTGATTATCACGAGAAAACATAATGTAGATTCAAAATTTCAATGGCATCGCGATAACTAAAGAATTACTCAGTTCAAATATTGAGCTTAGCCCGATTATTCCGCGGTGCAGTCAATTTGAGCGAGGCAATCTAGTAGATGGTCGGATAAGCTGTGCAGATGGGCTCGTGTGCCCGCTGCGGCTGCGATCCGTGACATAGATAACATTAGACGAACGTTTCCTGCCAGGTTTGAATATGTCTCAGGCCTCGGGTACACTCGGATACTGTTACATGGTAATTACGTACGATTTCGCCAAAACCGTTACGGTTAACCCTTCTAAACCCTAGCGCATTACAGAGCGTGTAATTGTGTATTGTCGTTAGCTTCACAAAGAATATCGATAGAGGGTTATCACACGTTCATCTCTGAGGCTGACGTGAATTACATGAGTGCCGTTAAGGTTATGGCTGCAATAATGTGGGAAAAGTGTGAAACATCGATAGTTTGCGGTAAGTGAGCGTCTTTGTAGCTGTATCGGACTATGTTGCATAAACCGAGGCATGAGGTATGCGACAGATGCTTACTGTAGTATTACTATAGGCAGTAGTTACGATAAATTTATTTCTTCATAGCATGTCGCGTTTTTACCGCACTGACATTTTTCTCAATTCGGTCCTTACTCGGAAACACCACTTGCTAACTATTATTTACACATAATCGTTTCATGAATACATTTTATCATTCATACAAGCTGTTAAACATACTTACATGTTTTAGACGTACAATTAATGTCAAAGCTTATTAGGTACTACAATTTGAATTTAGGAGGCGATAACAACACCTGCATATTATAGCAATTAATTCTCTAAAAACAATTCTCTTTATGGAGTGTGTTAAAACGAGAATGGTAATAATTAAAGTAGGTGGATAGGTTGACCCGAGTAACACACGCAAACACAGTGAAACACATGTTTCTTTACAACACTCACTTTATAGCATCTACAAAAGAGACCAAACATTTATTGTGGACCTCGTAAACATCAACTAGAGTTAAGCAAAAATAACAAAATAACATGCTGTAACAAAATTAGTGTTTTTACTGCAACCCTTAAACAAAGCTATTTTTATAAATAAACCCAGAAAAGAATATTGTGTGTCTAAATTGAGACGTTATATTACGTGTAAGTAACACGTAATATAACGTCTCAATTTAGACACAAACTTAAACAGCCTAAAAACAAGTAAATATAGACGTTTGAGCGTGACCAAAGCTCCATGAATAAATAAATTAATTTCAATGAAAAATGGAAACCTCGCGACACTAGCTACAGAAGAATTCTTTCCGCTTGAACCCAATGAATTGTCTTTTGCGGATAACATTGAGAAAAGTGAAAACGTCGAGGGCAGGTAACAAAACCAAAGTTAAGTGTAACAAAAAGAATAGAACAAATTCTTTCACGCATTTATTTATTCTAATTTATCTGCGTTTTTCCTTATGGGTCATACTTATCTATACTTTTTGCTACTTTGTATATCTATGGTGTTATAATGTTCGATTGATGCATGTAGATTCAAATTATCTCTAAATGTTATTTGCAACAAAACAAATTTCAAGCGACATATTTTTTTAATAATTAAAAAAATACAGTCGAATTGATAACCTCCTCCTTTTTTGGAGTCGGTTAAAAAGGTTTACATACGGACATAGTTTTTTTTTGTCCTTTCACAACCTGTCCGTTCTTTAGCTTGCCAAATAGTACCAAACCCTCCCTGTAGTTGAGGCAAGAATACCTTCTCTTGAAAATAATATTTCATAAATACAAAGCAAATTTTAATGGAAACTATAATTAAATAATATTAAAAAATATATCTCACCTTCGTTTGCGTCTATTTCAGCAATGGGGGACACGGAAGTAAGTCGAAAAATAAATCCAAATAAAAATAAATATATACGGCAAATCATTGTGTTCTAAATCTTTTATGATCACATTTATATTTTTAACTAAATTTGGTAAGACTGCTACAGAAATATTAGTTCGCGTTCACGTGTAGGCTTTCGCGGTGCGCAGGCGCCGGCGCTATGAATGCCGACATGCGTTTGCGCTGCAGTGGCCACTGAGCGACTAACCAATAATGTTGTCGAGACAAGCTACGCTTTTGGATGTGCACAGTTACTCGCGACCTCCGTGCTTGAAAGGATTTGAAGTTCAAATTAACCATTAAGTATAACAGGCACCTGAAAAATGTAGTTTTTATGAAACATTAAGGCTTATTAAGGCCTGAATAAAAAAAAAAGTAAACGAACTAAATGAGTTCTTGCGACTCTACATTGTCACGGTAGATACTAATTTGAAGCACTTGTAAATACTTGTAATGCAGTGTTATGCAGTACCTTAATACAGAAGAACTAAGTTGACATTTTCTGTACACATTCTCATCCTAAATGTGACATCTAGAAGACCACTTACTTTTTCGATTCGAAAATTAGAATATTTCTGGCGGGCCTGCATTCAGTCGCCTAGACATAACTTACGCATTTTCGAATATGTACATAGATATTAAACTTGAACACACGAGCCAATTTTGTTCATAAAGGGTGCAGTCCTTTATAACTCAGCTATCTACAGAGTAAAATTATACCTACTGTGTGCAATATCTGAAAGAAACGTCAACTTTCTCCTGTCTAGGGAGGCGTTAGAGGCTCTCTCATTAATTGCGATTAGACGCGGAACATTTATAAATTACCGCTAGACTTAGACGCATGTGTGCATTAGGTACGAATGACAAGTCTATCCCTATGTTATTGTCATTTAAAAAAATAGTATCTACTGAAGGCTTTTACTAAATAGATGTCCACACAAACGATTGGCGAAATGTAGAGAAAGTAGAGTGTGTCAATGAGGTCTCTACGTTTTTCTGGGATGCACAACAAATCAATCAAACAAATAGAAAATAAACGTGTAACTGCTGGCTGGTAGAGCAACCGACTTCAACCGCGACATGAGATAACAAAGGCACGCTATGAACCCGAAACATGTAAAAAGACAAAACTGATCATTTTCGGGCTTTTTCCACATGCTTTAGGCGCTTTAGCTATAATTTGAGTAGCCTTTAATAAAAATATTTGATTACCTCATCGAATCTTTGTCCATCTAACTATAAAACGAACTATAGTTTTAATGAGATTTTAAGAACTTGAAGAAATTGATTGAGTCCATAGGTTTTCTAATAAGCGATTATAAATGCAATGATTTTATATAGAAACAAATGAACATTTTCTGAACTATGACCAGTGAAGGGAGCTTTAGAAATTGCGTTACATTAAAACTCATGGATTATGAACTTAAAAACTTAGGTAAATAAATACATAAAGATTAAAGTACTTAATTAACTCGTTAAATTTAATAAAATCGTTAAATATTTCATATTTGTAAAATCGTAAACATCCATCCACAGGTTTTGATTGCTGACGCTCAACGGAGTTGATCATAAATATTATTTGGAGTTACGACAAAATGAAATTACGTGCATAAAATCGATAACATTACACCAAGGTAACAGTATGGACAAGCGCAGTAGGATGCAGTCAATACTGGAGCACCCAAGATAAACAAATTCCCTGAAACGGGAGCGACGCCGATTTTCTGACGCATGCGTGTTGCACTACCCCTGACATTTAGTGCTGCGTAGAATCTTCAGCAGTTCGTATACAAACAATGTGAATTTGTGAAAAAAGCTCAAATAACATTGAACAGTATGGGAAATCAATTCAAAAACGTGGCGGTCATCGCCTGCCTGAAATCGTTTCTTTTCGCCTACGCCATGATGTACTGGGTATGTTTATTTTTAATATTGTTTTCATAAAATTATTCCCTATGTTGTACCTGTTGATTTAAACTGAATAATTATGCTGAGCTGGCGAATAAAAAAAAATAGTTTTAAAGTAAGTAGGTACCAACTCATAACAAAATAGCGCAAACTAAAGAATAAAACCAAAAATAGAAATTTGAAAAGCAAAAGTAGCCTCATAAGCTACTCTATTCGATGGTAATACAAGTGAAATCCGAACGTGCGTGAAATATTTAAGCAGCTGAACAAGTTTAACGAAACATCTGTGTCGTAGTTCATGGGCCTGGTGCTGCTCGCCATAGGGCTGTGGGCCGAGCTCCGCCTGCACCGCTACCTTGAACTGTCGCCAGACTTCTCTGGAACCGCAATTTACGTCATTCTTGGTCTTTCCTGCCTCATCGTCATCGTCAACGTCTTCGCCCTCAATAGCATCCGTAAGGGCCACATGGTGATGCTGTATGTTGTAAGTGTTAAAATTCAGTTTTTAAACCTCGATATAAATTTAAAACAAAAACCTGAAACGCTGGGCTAACTTAAAACAGAAAAACAATCATATATACTTTCAGTATCTTTGAGCGTACTAGTATTATAAATATTATGCCATCTTGTCTGTAGACAAACCGTTATTGCTAGGTACAATGATACCGTTTCTACGCATTGCAATTTATTGTAAAGTAACAGCTCTTACAACATAATCTGCCGACGCGAATACCCCACTTAGCAAAAGCCGATCGAGCTGACTAATGAAGCTTTTTTGTCTGTTTGTAAATACGTAAATAACTCGATGAGTTACTAATTTTAAGTAGGTAGACCAATACTTAAAACCTTCACTATTTTGCAGTACGCCGCATTCCTGGGCTGTGTCTTCATCATGAACATAGGAATAGCCGCATCTATCTACTGCTTCTGGGATACTTTCCCGAAAAGTCTTCAAGATGGAATGACTCAGACCATCGTAACTTACGAGCCTCCTAAGGCAAACTTTGACTTTGCGCAGGAATACGTAAGTATTTTGTTCTACAATGTATACACTTGAGGATATTTATAGCTTAGTTATAACTACCTCGTAGTCTCTGTTAATACTTACATGACGCTCAGCGACTTTTATCTGCCTTTCCCGTTAGTAATTTGTTCTTGTGTAGTGATGTATCTATGTATGTAACAGTTCCACTGCTGCGGAGTATCTAACTACACAGACTGGATACGTCTGTCGCCGCAGAAGGTGATCCCTATCTCCTGCTGCATCGACCCCAACAACTGCGTCACGGCTAATTACGGCGATGTTTACCAACTCGTAAGTTACTATGAACCTTGAGAAATACTAGCATGTAACTTATGAAGACTAATTCTCTGTTAATTGTGTCTGTTTTGAAAATAAGGTATTAACGTCTTCCTAAAAGATATTTCCACAAATTAATCTAGGATGTAAAGCTAACAGCGTCGGTTATTAATTGTGGCTAATCAGTTTGACAGCTACTTTTTAATTTCTTCAGGGTTGCTACGACGTGATTATAGAATACCTGCGTTCGAACATGGATTTGCTATTGGGAGCTTCCTGCGGAGCCGCGTTCCTGCCAATATTCGGTATAGGAATGTCCTGCTGCCTGGCAAACCACCTGAAGAAGTCCAAGTACGACAATGTCAACTAAAGGCTCAACGGAATGTGAACTCGATATCAACTCAAAAACCGAATCTCTCTTTATAGAATCTCTACACACGACTGACGCGATCCATATTGGACTAAACTGATAAATAAATATATTTATTTAGATATAATATTTCCTTATATTAGATTTTATCTTTGTTTACAACCTAAATTATTAGGTACTTATGTAAATAAAATACAAAATTCTTATTATTTACAAAATATATTCGTCTTGTAAGTAGTCAATTTTTAAATGTTATTAAATTAAAAGCATAGCAAATATGTTGTTTTCTTGTACCTACATAATTAACATATAATGATAGAGAAATAAATGTAAGTATGTATATTTTCCCTTCACGTCTACCTTAACCAATAGCAGAGTCTGAGGAAAATTTTGAGATATCTTTTTTCTTAACATGTCGGCAAACAACAACCAATAACAACACAGAGATATTCAATAGAAAAATATTTATTTTCTGATTCATTTATAGCTATCAGAATATACAGTCTTATAGTAAGTATGTACAGATGAGTAGTTATATAACATCTTGCATGCGCCCAATGTAGCTTGGCCAGTCTAGAAAGAGCTATAAAACATTGCTGTTTCCTGTCTCACAAAATTCATATACCTTCAACATAGTTCAACATTTTCATAATTGTCCCGAATGCCAAGTTACATGGGTGTCAACCAAGGCGGTTGGTATTAGGTAGGTACAACAAAATTAACTTAAAGGTGATTGGTAACTACTCATAAGTTGACTAACTATCATTTCCCTAGTCACTGTCAGAGCTGTTCTTCTCTTCCTTTGCTTCGGCAGCTTGCTCTTGCTTGTAATGCCTGTATTCTGGTTTCAACTCCCACATGTTCTTATGAGGGTTTTTCAAGTTATAGTTACATACTTCTTTCAGTATCTCTTTCAGGTACACTATAGGTTGCCTGGTAATCTGAAATAATTTATAAAATTGTTAAATAGGCTTTAAGGATAACTAACTTAATTAATTAGGCACATCAATCAGCCATCAATATAAATATAATTCTTACGAAAATGGGGACCTTCAACCTAATTTAAACCTAACCTGCCTTTATTTAAGGCTGTTTATAATTCTGAAAGCTTCATTCTCTAGAAGTTTAAACAAACCTTTTGTAAGTCTTTAATGTTGTAATACTGATGTTTTTCAAATGCAGCAAACAGCATGTTAAGTACAGCCTCCTTGTCATCTCTGGCTTTCTTGCCCTCTGCCGTCTTCTTCTTCATGTAGTCAATCTGAAAACAAATAAACAGATAATCATCAGTTTTTGCAGTTATTGATTTGAAACTGTTTATTACTTGCATATCTTACAACACCTTTGTTTAAAGAGGAGCTAGGCAATAAAGGCTTTTTTAGTTCATTTCTCCAGAATTACCACTTTTGAATGAAGTCTGGTTGTTGCCACCTGGCTTTGCTGCATGAATATAAGTTTTTCTGATACAAGATAGAATGAGTAACATCTACTTACATTATGTTTATGGTCTGAAACTGGCTTGAAGTTTTGTACTATCCTGTCCAGCTGCTGTACTTGCCTCTGAGGCATAGATGCTTTCCTAATAGATTCTGACTTCAACTTGTAATATGTATTGTCTGCATATGGGCGACATTCTAACTTTTGTACAATCCTTCCCTCCATGTAAAGTTTCTCTGATTCAGGTACTACAGAATCCGTGTTTGATGCTGTTAAAGAAACATAGTTTGTCAGAGGCAAGTAATATTTATAATCTTAACAAAATAATATGTTTTATTTCTATCATCACACAATGTTAAAATAATTAGTAAGGTAATGGGTACTTAATGTTTTATGATTAACTAAATTAACATACGTATGACATGGGAGAAAACTCCAAGAGACTGTCTTGTAACGTTGGAAACGTCAAGACGATGTTCCTTGGGTATATTTTGTTCTCCACTCTCTTTCAGACATAGCACGGCCTCCGATAGCGTCAGTTGCACCTGCGCTCGTTGTCCCGGCGCCCGTGAGATCTTCAACTTGCCGACTTCTATGTTTCCGGGCGCTTTCTCCCATTTGTTTGCTATATATTTAGGAACTTTTACAAGCCATACTCCTCTTCCAGTATTTGATAAGTCTAGTTCTCGGTCGATATGCGGTAGAGCGGGTGGAGTAGTCATTTTGCTTTCAAAGATTTGTTTACAAGTGTAATTAAGTCTAAACTTTATTTGATAATCTACAATAATCTATTATTTTGATAGGACAAAATCAAAGTATCGTTCATGCGCACGTAACTGTCACCACGAAATAAAATGACAATTTTATCAGTTCAGTTGTCACTTGTCATTCAGAGATGAATTTGGGTATATTTTTTAATTTGATTGACCCTCTTCCGATGTAAAGAGTACATTTTGAATAATTTCATATATTTTCCTTACGTGTAGGTATAAGATCTACAATATTAAAATATTATGGAATTCTTGCAAATTTTCCATCAAATGAAGTTATTTTCAACACTAGAAGTTATTTTAGGTATAAAAGATAAGATCTCACAAAAATGGGAAATACTTCAATGTTGTTCAAAATCAGATAAAATAATAAAACCAATAACTACAAATGTAACAGTTCTTCATGAAATTCTTATAACTGACTCTACAAACGTTAAATTGTCAGAATATAAATCGTAAATGCCACTGCTGTCAGATTTGTCGATATGATTTTTTGTAAAAGTGTTATTTTAATTTTATAGAGTTCAGTTGTATGTCTGGTCAAAATGTTTATCTTTTATCTTTGCATTTCATAATTATATTCTTGACTTCGTAAAAAAGTAATGTGAAATCATGTTTGGATACAGTAAAGAGGCAGTTAGAGTGAAAGTCAAGGTTTGTATTGTGTTGATCAATTATTCTTTATATTAAAAGTGGAACATCTGTTAGGATCATTGTTTATTACAACCTTACGCCCAATATAGTCACTCTGAATTAAACTTATGTTTGTTTTATGTTTTCGATAGCAACAATATCAGCAATCAATAATTGGAATTCCCAGTAATGTAATACTAAGTATGTCACAAAAACTCATTGTTTCCAACAGAAATGAAAGTATTTTTTTCTATGTGTATCTGAATTAAAGATGCTACAATATAATTGGAATAAGTGACCTCATTACTATATAAAAATATGTTAGTATCTATTCTTACAATTTTTAAATTTTAAATTTTTTACAGAAGTGTGAGGGCAAGCTTCAACCAGAATTGAGAAAGTTCTCAGTTGACCCTCAAATAACATCACTGGAAGTGTTACAAAGCATTTTAATAAAGGCATTTGATATAAAATCTGATTTCACATTATCTTACCGAACTGCTGATGACTATGGACAAGAGATTTATTTACCACTACTGTCTGACTGGGACTTGGATGCTGCTTTTCTAAAGTATGTTTCTTTTTATTTTTCTTTTCTTTTAATTATATTAATTATTTAAATGTTTTAAAAGTAACTGAGGCTTTGAATAAATGAAATGTTAAAAAAAAGAACAAGAAATTATAAGAACCCTCGGCTGTACAAAGGTCTTCCAAATGCCTCTATGTTCTGCAATTTGAGTCCACACAATAATTAAAAGAATAACAATGAAATTTTAGGTCACATAACATAGCCCTCAATCAGAGATCAGAGCCATGTGTACAACTGAAAGTAGATATGAGGCCATTTGCGGAAGCTTCAGAGGATTGGGAGCCGCCCAGTGTGAGCCCGGCTACTCCGCTAGTCAATCAGAATTACCGAGAACAGCCAACGGTTGCCCCAACACAACAACAGACTGAAAAACAAGAAACACAGACTGGCTTTCAAGGAATGATCATGAACCAGGTATTTTAACTATAAGATTATATTTTCATGATATATTTGTATTAGGAGACCTAGTCCTTCTTTAAAGGCATACACAGGGCACCCAGGTCCAAAAAGTTTTTGAGATATTTTTCTAAAATAAAATGGGGTGTCTACCAGGAGCCATTCACCCCTGCACTGTAAAGTATTTTATTAATGTGAATCTTTCACTATTTTACCTTACTTTCAATAAAAATAATATAAGCTGTCTTAGATGTATATGAAACAGGGAATACCATGGCACATTTCTAGGGTTATATAGTTAACTATTTTTTTTGGTTTTCATTGTCTTCATCACACAGCACAAAGAAACGAAAAATAAGTATGTTTTATGCTCTTTATAATGTCTTGCGTAAAAGTTTAAGTGTGTTAGCATTTATGAATGTGGGTTAGACAACTGTAAACTTTCATTATGAATAAAAATAACAATTAACACTTTCTAATTTTATAGAGCAGTATTCTGTGTAACATTTGTTTTGTTAATTAATATGATAAAAATCGTGTGTTCACAGGTTGAAAAGACATTCAACATGGTGTCAAGAGCGCTTAACCTGTATGACGATCCTAATACGGCCCCACGACCCCCGCTTAGCGATATTGAGTTCAGAGCATTCCTCGATACGGTGGGACAGATAACGAACACCGCCAAACTGAGGGAGGTCATTTACTGCGGTGGCATAGACCCCAGTTTAAGGTAAGCTAGATTCTATTTAGTAGTTTCCTGTTTGTATTCTCTTTTATAAAGTGAATTCTAATTTAAATACACCAAAAAAATAGATATACATGTAATGTTAAACTTGATTCTACTGTCATTTTTATCTCCGTCGTTTGGTTGGAATTCACCCCGCCAAACATGTGCGAGATCTCCCGAGTGCAGTTTCCGTTCCGATCGTCGATTCGACCGAAACTGAAACTAGATTTTTTACCGAAACCCGACCGAAACCGAGCTTTCGGTTGGACGATATCAGTTTAAATAAAAAATTATGTTAAAAGACTTGATATTTAATGTTCGTTTCAGGAAAGTCGTATGGAAGCACATTCTTAATGTGTATCCTGACGGAATGACTGGAAAAGAAAGAATGGACTACATAAAAAGGAAAGCAAATGAATATTATTCACTCAGGACTCGCTGGAAAGACTGTATTCAGAAAGGAATGGTGAGTACTGAGACATAATTATATTTTTCAAAGACTATAGAACTTGTATATATATGTAGAGATAAATTGTGCTTGTAATCAACTGTTAAAATAATGATGCAACAGCTTATCCCACTCAATACTCGAATTATGCTGACGAGGAGGAAGAGGTAAATTTAACTGTATCCTACTTACCGTATGTTATAAGTAATTACAGTTTTGATCTTTACTACCTGACGGCTGACGCAATATTTACTTAACATACATAACAGTGTTGACATGGGTTTAGATAGATAAAATAAAATGTAGAGCATTCTATACCATTTATAAAATACCTGAATGAATGTAAAAAATAATAGTTTGAATGTAATTTAATTATACTATCTACAGGTAAATGCTGACCTAGCTTATGTTACTGGTATGGTTCGTAAAGACGTGTTACGAACTGACAGGCATCACAACTTCTACGCCGGTAGTGACGACAACCAGAACATAGCGTCTCTCTTCAATATACTAACTACGTAAGTTGAACTTGTTATGCATAGTGCCGGGTTATCAGGGGAAGGGCAGGGAGAAGTCATAACTTGCATCTTCATATTCGGACCATTTGTCTCTTTACTATTCGTTTCAAAAAGATTTTCGTAACAAATAGGTCCTTGGTAAACTTTTAGCCACATATTATACTTCATCATAATCATCAGCCCATATTCATCCACTGCTAGACATTGGTATCCACAATAGCACGCCATCTAGATCTATCTTCTACCACACATACTTACTATAAATTTGTTTCCACAGGTACGCACTAAACCACCCTACCGTTAGTTACTGTCAAGGTATGTCCGACCTCGCCTCTCCGCTGCTCGTGACGATGGGCGACGAAGCTCACGCCTACATTTGCTTGTGCGCCCTCATGTCGCGGTTGTACCCCAACTTCCTACTAGATGGAGAAGCTATGACGCTTAAATTTACACATTTGACCGAATCCCTTCAAGTTTACGACCCCGATTTCTACAACTACTTAAAATCACAACAGGCCGATGACTTACTTTTCTGCTATAGATGGTTACTGCTAGAAATGAAAAGAGAATTTGCTTTCGACGATGCTCTCAGAATGCTTGAAGTGCTATGGGCCTCCTTGCCTCAAAAAACTCCCAATGTTGAATTATGTTTAAAAGAAAAAGAATTTGACCCAGAAATGGAATTTGAAGAAGATCCTCCTCCTGTGAGTCCTTTAATGAAAGCACCTAGAGAAAACGCTTATACTAAAGTATGTGCAATACGGCGACAGAGCTCGAGTTTTAGCCTTGCGAATGTAAAAGCTCCAAAACTAGCTACTTGTAAACAAATGAACCACAGCTTAGACGAAAACGTAACTCGTAAAGTAGTACCCAACCCGTCACTTCGACACGCTAAAGAATTTCAGAGCTTAGACGATGCTGCATTAAATATACAAAAACATAAATTAGATAGAAATGACACAGATAAAAATAAAGAAAACAACTTATCACCGAAAGATAAATTTAACCCTAGAAGGAGTATGAAAAGTGTTCCAGAACATGAGAAATCGTGTTCAACACAAGATAACAACACTACCGCCTGGGCTAGCACCGGAAATTTAATGAATGGCACATCACACGGTGACCCGAAAGATACTCCTTTAGGAAATCAAATAAGGCTATTGAGAGATAAAATATCTGTTCATAATAATAAGTTCTTTTCGTCACTCGACAAACTTGACTCAGATTCTGTTAGCATAGACTCCTCTAGTAAACCTAAAGTCAAAATGATAAAGAATTTAAACGAATTTCTCAATTTTGCTACGGGAAGTAAAGTAGGTGCCGTGACACAAGAAAAAATACAGCGAACAAATTCAGTCAAAGAAAGAGCATCTCCTAAGGAGTGTCCAAGAATAACACTCACCAAAACATCTTTAGACGACGTTAGGACACATAGTTCAAAAACTGGGAAAAACAGTAAGAGCATTTACACAGACACTAATGATGGTAGCAGTCCTGATGACTCACAAGAGTACTATCCCATGACGACCTCCATGACGCGAGAATTAAGACTAGAGTTAGAACACTTAGACCGGCAGGTGTTTGGCCCTTCATATATAAACCGCTGTAGCATTATGTATGACTCCCCTTCAGATTCCACTAGCACGGATGACAAGCCAACTCATGATTGCACTGAAATAAAGCAAGACGTCGTTGTTGGTGGCACAGAAACAAGAACTGAAACTATTAGACCAGAAATATTAGACACTGTAAAGAAGTCACCATTACTTGAAACCGTAAGATCAAATGCTAGGAGTGCTGAAGATATATATTTATGGGAGAATCCCTTGCACAGAAATACGCCGACCACTCGAACAACCGCCAGTTGCCCTCAGACGCCTGATGAACAGGCGGAACTAGATTTCGATGGTGATACCGGAGAAATCTTTGAAGAACATTCTGGTAAAAAATCAATTACTCCTATAAGATTATTAAGAAAAAATCAATCTCTAGAGCCTCAAGAGTCATATCAGGATACGAAACATTCAAACACACATTCCAGTGAATCAGACTCGTCTGAAAAGGAGGTTGTGGAATCCACAGACTTAGATACTGTTAAAAATAATCTACCGCACAATTCTAATACATCTAGATCGCAAAAATTCTTTTCCAGCATGTCACAAGAATTGGAAAACGCTAAAAGAAATTGCGAATCTCTTCTTAATGCCAAACAAACGAATTTACATAGCGTCGCTTCAACAATAAACAGTTTTCAGAAAAAGTACGAGGTATTTAAACCGCCTATTCAGAAAACCGCCAGTGTATCTTCAGTTACGAGTGATGGATCTACCAAGACTAGTATTAGCAGTCTTCCTCCTCCAACCGCCTTTGGAGGCGGGAATCCATTTTTAATGTTCCTTTGTTTGACTGTCTTGTTACAGCATAGAGATTATATAATGAGGAATCGTATGGATTACAATGAACTCGCAATGCATTTTGACAAAATGGTACGTAAACACAATGTCAACAGGGTACTTAATCAGGCGCGTCAAATGTATGCTATTTATTTGAAACAGCAAGCTGCAGCTCAAAAGACTGGCGATATAAATACTTAATGTAAGGATGGAAAGATCTCTTGTAATGTTTTTGCTCATAAGATATAATTTTGGTCTTTATAGTTACATTAAACACCACTAGGGTAAGTATTAATATGTTAGTAACCACATATTTAATCCCAATTTCTTGTAAAATATATATAAATTATATAATTAAGACCAGCTTTTTAAGTAGGATTTGAACATGGTTGGACCACATAAAAAAAATCTATTGCCGCCAGTAGGAAAAAATATTTTGAATACCGGCTCTCTGTACTTAGCATAATAATTATATAAACACAGCGACGTGTGCGCTTTCAATTTTGTAACTTTGTTTTCGACAAAGCTGTATAATTCTAATACATTTATTATAAAACATTCACATCCATTTAGAGGAATCAATATAAATTAGTATTGAAACCTCGATTCCAAAGAGCCTTATTTAATAAAAAATAATTGTGATATTTTATTTTTCTTAAAACATTTTTTATGACAATAAATTTATGCTTTTGCGTTATTGTATAGTTTAATGTTACAAGGCATTCCGTGATGCATCTTTTAGTTATTAATTATTATGTATCGCATGTAAAATGTTTAGTTTTCTGTTTTGTTCCTATCAGATTTGAAATCGAATTGACAGAGTTCTAGTCTTTCTCCGCGTTGTAGCAAATTGCTCTTTTCGAATTGCTTGCTGGCCTAGGTACGCATTTATATTTGTACTAATAATAAATATATAAATCTAAAAATCAAATGCATATTCCATTTAAATTGAATACTGATTGTAAAATGCTACAATTTAGTCTTGTAAATAAACAAACTACTCAAAATCAAAATGTTTTATTATTTACCTCATCGTCTCCTCGTCATCTCCTGATCAGGGCCCCGATTCTGCTATTTTACAATGGCCAATGAATGAATGCCAATTGCATTAAATTCGAAATTATCCCTATTCTCTTTAGCATGTTGCCAATACAATAATTGGAAGTTAATTGTATTGACCTGCACTGATTTTCCAATTATTGTGTAGAAAAATGTTAAGAGAATACGAAAATTGTCATTTTAAGCAAAATTTTATTCATTCATCGGCCGTTGTAAATAGCAGAATAGGGCCCTGAAATGTCGGCGTTTGCGACGGATGATAATTATAATACTAGCGATTATGGTTTGAGAAGCTACTGGCTAGATATATAAGCTAAAACTGCACAAGTTGACCAATCACCGGTTAAGCAACTTTTGATACGGTCAGTTCATGGATGGGTAACCATCTATGATATTGCGGATTATGACGAGCTGTCTTACTAAGGGCTATCTTGTTAATCTATGTGTCTTGGTCACAGCATCACGCTTGAACGGCTGGACCGATTTCACTAATTACTTTTCTGTTCTATAAAAAAAAATTG
This sequence comes from Trichoplusia ni, assembly GCF_003590095.1. Lineage (NCBI taxonomy): Eukaryota > Metazoa > Arthropoda > Insecta > Lepidoptera > Noctuidae > Trichoplusia > Trichoplusia ni. The sequence continues at coordinate 16,485,642 of NC_039481.1, read as the reverse complement.
CATGGAAAATTTAAGAATAGGTAACCACCATGTATATGTGCCATCTTGAATTATGTTACGATAGTGATTTGTTGGATCCATCTCCGCCCGTAAATAGTATAAAGGCACCGGGAACGGGACCTACATACGTGAAGAGGAATAATTAACATTGACAGCAACTCAATTCTTGGCTTGAACTATTATTTCCATAACTAAACAAATACTATTTCCACAATAATAATGACGAAGATCTAGCTGTTACTGACTCTTGGGCTATAAATATGTATATAGAATAATTAAAATAAATTCCGAATTGGCAATAACATTTCCTTCAAGTCAAGATTTTCTCATGACTTAGTTTTTCCTCGTGTTCTCAATTACTATATACAAAAAATAAAACGAATGGATAGATTGATAAGTTGACTATTTTTATTAGTTTCCTTTTTAATAGTATCCTTTGCTACTTGTGTAATCAGTAAAGCTAGCAAAGATAATTTCTTAATAAATTAAATACTAGGATGCATGCGCCATGAGCACCATTAGTTCACCTCAAAAACTAATCTAAAGTTACAGCATAATGTAATAAAAAAACAGGATAGGAAGTACAGGTATGCAGGACATATTCTGAAATTAGGTCTTAAATAAAAATCATTCGTATGTATAAATTAATATACTATACCTCTAATTTTATTTAACGCCAAATCGTAACACGAATCTCACTAACTTACTGACTACACAACAATATCACATTTCATTCCTCCCAGTCGAAAACTTAATAAGAAATTGTCTGCTGTCTACAATTAATTTAGATTCATTCGATTATTTATTTATACAGCAAATAATAACTTGAAGCAATAAACCGTGTCTGTTTGTTTACTTCCTTTTGTTGCCGCCGCCCCCCGAAACAATCATGGCGATACGCATGAAGATGTTCAAGATGTCCAAATATACCGAAATAGCACTGAAATAAAATATTCATTATTACTTTCTTACTTCTAGCTAGAACTTGATGAAATCACTTGCGAAAAGAGAAATCTAGCACAATTCAATAACTTGTGCCTGAAAAAAACTACTGTCTTGGTCAAGTGACCAAGATTTAAGATACATGAGACACTGGTCAGTCAGTCATTTTCTGAAAGTATTTTGCCAAAAATCACTTAATTAACCTACTTATAGTACTTGGTTGTGTTATTATATCCCATAAATTTGACAGAGTTCATTGGCTTTAGTTATTTATTAACAATCGTGTTACTACATAAGTTGTCTTTTACTTACGAGTTAATCGGATCGTAGGGCTGGTATGAGTGCACTGGGTGAACCTCGGCACGTTTGACGATAGCTTGCGTATCATACAAAAGGAATCCACCGAATACTATCAGGCCACCGTACAAACTAAGGGAGTATAAGCCTGAAACAAACAACAATCACGCATCAGGTATAATCCTGATCAAAGTGTAGTTGGATTTCGCTAAAAGTACTATAATCAAGTTTCTAGACATTTTTTTTAAAGAAAGTCGACCATGACGTTTATTTCACAATATATCTAGTCTCTTTTCATGAAGCACTGCAAAAAACATACCTTCCAAGTATGTGCTACATGTCTACCTCAATTCAGTATCCATGTCTTATTGGAGATTACTGTTTAGGTTAGCAGTCGAAATCTTTTTCAATATTAGTGAAGAATGATTCTTTTTCAATAGTAGAATATGTTGTGTACCTGCTCCGAGCGCAGTGGTGGGCGGCAGGAACATGCTGGCGAGGGAGGCGGCGAACACTGCGCCCAGACCCATCGCCAGCGGCGCGCGCATGTTCAGGAACTCGCCCGACGGAGCGCAGATAGCTATCGTGCTGAGCCCGCCGACAACGCCAGCTGTGTACCTGATATGGACAGTTAATGTATTAGCTTATATCAAACTACTGGTTCAATTATACGTAGGGCAATCTTTTGGGAGAAACATAAACAAAGTTATTAAATGTAACTAAAAAAAAATTTTTTTTATTCGTACTTTATACTTTTCATAGCTTATGTTTATTATAATGTAGATTTGGTTAAGTTTTAAATACATGGATTCAGTCCTGATTTTGAACTGAAGTTAAGAACACTTTCAATCATCAATATTCTTTTCCAATGTTTTCAATTTTTTATAACTCAACCACAAAAAAAAACACTAAATTGAGACACTCGAACTATTCAAATCACTGAGTGTTCACTGAGTTTGCGCTGCCGTGTCTCTGAACACCGCTCTCAAAGCCGTCCCAATAAAGCTATGTTGCCACTGACAGACATTTTGAAATGAGATAGAATCAATTTTAATTCAAACTTGGTTTTTAAATACATTCTGTTCACAAAAATCAAAGTTTAGTTATAGTATTAGAAAAATTATGTTACCATGCTGCTCTAGTCAAAGCGGCGCCGCCGAGGAAGCACATGGGAGCAATGACGGCTCCCATGATACCTGTGTGCACAATCCACGCCAACTGCTTAGCTCCAAAACCAGGCGTGTAGTCCATGCCTCGCACAACCATACCGGAGCCAATCATTAGGCCCAATGTCATAATGATGGACTGAAAAAAGGTTCAGTTGCAATGAAAATAATCACTATGTGATCATAGCTTTCAATAAGACGGTAATATGATACATTTTTATATCGCAAGGTTCACTATTAATTCTAAGAAAAAAAACATTTTTTTAATGTAGATTTGAGGTTGCTTTTCTTTTTTTTTAACAATGAGGTCTGATTTTTCTGATAGTTATGTTAAATAGAAAACTTACCATCCATCCATTTCTTGCGACTAAGTTAAACAATACAGGTGTTCTGAACACTGTGTATGCACTCCCCGCTGTCAAAGCAAGAGATGCCCCAATATATCCATATGTTGCCTGAATGCGATCTTTCACATACTTTGGCCACAGACTGAAAAAAGTGAAAATAAACTAAATCAATCTTGTTTAAAGACAATCAGTCATTCTTAACTAAAGCCAGTCAAATCTTTTCTCAAGGTCAATTGAGATAAAGAGGGCTCGTGGAAATTACTAAGTTTATGGCCTAATGGCTAAAATGTTTTGCATATACCATAGCATTAAATGTACAAATACTATAAAACCTACTGTTCTGCATTTCATAGCACATCAAAAATAGATAGATATATAAACCAAACCAAAGCATTTACAATGTGTTTGAAAAAGCACAGACTTGCATACCTACATGCAATACAAGAATAAAATCAGTTTAAAATTCTCTCTTTAAAAAAACTTGAATATTCATAGTAGGAAAATACTATTTTGGTGTTTCCTTGTACTAAAAGCAATTAATCAGAATTATTAACATTGGCTTTGTGCCATAATGACTAATCTTTTAATTCATTTTAATAAACAAACTCAGTCTTATTTCATATATTACTAATTTTGAATGATTGTTAAATGATTAAGCACTTGATGTGCATAAACAAAAGGATTAGATAGCAATGACTGATGAAAACAGAGATTGCACAACATGCATTAAGAATTTCAAACCTGCTAATCTTGTATTAAGATATAGTTTTAAACATATATTTTACATTTTATTTCATTTTCAATATAGAGACAAATTATCTAGTTATAATGATCCAACTTACTGTGCTTCCTGACAGATACCAGGCTTCACCCCTGAACCATAAAAGCAGAGTGCCGCTAAGCCCACAGCAGAGGCTCCGGCCAGTGCGCCTTTCCCTAAGCTAAATGCTGGAAAGGAAAACCATTAAAATTTTATAGGGTTGATACATAGTTACAATTGCCTACAACCTATATGATACAACAGCCTACAGATACAATACAAAAGCAATAGCCTACAGGCCATGGTGACAAACTTTGTGATATACATTTCAGGATAATAAACATTACATCACAGAAGAGGAGACTGCTTCCAGCATTTATAATTCAATATTATTATCGAAACAAACTATAACGAAACAAATTATAACGAAAACAAACAAATATACAACATGATCAAAATACATCAAGTATGCTTACCATTAGGTCCGGCTGGGGCCATAAGTCTAGCCCATACTGAGGGTTGTGCATGTGTTGGAGAAGCAACTCGAGAACGCGGTTCACGGGCGTAGTTTCTGATCACATAGTTTTTGGGAACATAATTCTGTGGCACTGGCGATCTGAGAGTCTGTCTCACATTGAGCACAGAACGACCGACGCACATACGAGACAACATGATGCAATCTGCAGAAAACAGTATTACGAATAGAAACAAACAATAAATTTCAAATAAAAGATTTTGTTTTGTTCATATTTCGTAATTCAATGGAGTAAAATAGAAAAAATCGAATTGATAAATAAATTATATTATTGAAAATTTTAATTAAAAACAGTAAAGCTATAAAAATTAACACTTACATTTTCTTTTAGCAAGGACTGATCACTGTTTGCGATTTTTTTTATGGTTTATGTACGAAAATATGGGACAGCAAAAGTGCGTTTGATTCCAAATATCAGCCGGTTACCAATCAACACGATGATGAAAATTCTCAGCTTTCGGTACTTTTCTGGAAAATTGTTTATTACTCTGTGGTAAAATTATGAGTGGCAATATTTTACTATTTTCTTCAAGTAGTCCTATTAGGCTAAATAAAGTATATTAAAGTTAGCTATTTTACGAGAAATTATATAAGTAGTTACTTAGAAATTTTCCATGAACACGGTTTTAGTACAATCACACACAGAACATAGTAAAAATATAGTTTGCGAATGTTCTGATGTCCGAATTGTTCTACATTTTCAATAAAACAATACAGTATTACAACTGATAGTATTTGTATTAAAATTAAAAGTCAAGAATCCAAAATGATATTAATTTATTAATAAATACTGATGAAGGATCGATCGATTCAGGTATAAAAGTAAAGTAGTATTTTTCTTCCCTTACTTTCGATTACATATATGTAATCTGTGTGAAGTGTGTGTGTCAGTTAAGTCAGTGTCAACTTGTCAAGACAAATGTCAAAATAATGTGTTGAGTTTAGCGGTAGAGCACGTGGGTTTATTTAACACATTTTCATACCTAATAAAATTAAAGGTATTGTTTTATAATTCTAGTACAACATGGTGAAAACAGTCACCATGAAAGAAAAGAGAGTGAAGAAAAATAAATCTCCCGTAATACCAACTGAAAACTCAGGTTAGTACTTATAATTTATGAAATTCTTCACCAGAAAATGAGTTTATTGTTGTTTCATCTTTAAAATTATTGGCAATCTTAATCAAATTCCAGATTCAGACGATGAACTGAGCCCAGAGACTCACAAGAAGTCATTGGAAAAGTTAAAAAACACAGATCCAGACTTCTACAACTTTTTAGAGGAAAATGATGAAAACCTTTTGAACTTTGATGTTGATTCTGGTGATGATGCATCAGAGAAAGGTGATGATGATGATGAAGATGATAAGGTTCATAAACCCGGGCCACTCCAGGGAGATAGTGATGAGAGTGACTTTGAGGTGAGGATTAAAACGCAACATGATTTACTTTCAGGATTCAGTATTTCATTAAATATTATAAGTTTTAGAGTATTGAAACGTAATGACATGGAAAACTATTTGTTTTGTTTGTATGTATGTATTGCATAATGTTGAATATCATAAAGCCTTATTTATAACCCTTAATCCTAAGCCTTTACATTTAGGATGAAGATGCTAAGCCAGTCCAGGGAAAAATAACTCTGAAAATGGTGGCACAATGGCAAGCAGACCTTCAAAATGAGACCAAAATCAAGCTAACCACACTGACCACAGTAATTAAAGCTTTTAATGCAGCCATGGTGAGAGCAACCAGTGAAGATGGTGCGTCAGAGGGAGAATATAAAGTTGAAGGTAATGTTTTCTAAGCATAACTTTAACAAACTAACAAAAAACATAAAATGCCTCAAATATGTCCGTCTACTTTTATTAATATTAGTATCTATTTTATTTATTAAAATGGCACACGCATGTGTGATACCTGCACAAAATTATATAACAGTTTTTAAGGAAACTATTGTTTGTATTAGTATAGTTTGTAGACTCATAAAAGCAATATTTATTATACACTGTAATAATTAATAATTTTCTTCTTCTTTTTAGGCTCTTCGGTTTTCAATGCTGTCATCCAGATGTGCGTACTTTATCTGCCAGGAGCCATAAGAAAGTATTTAGGCATGGAACAGTCCGGCAAAGACCCACAGAAATGCAAGCACTATACAAAAATCAAAACCCACTTGATTTCATATCTCAGTGATCTATTGAAACTGCTGGGCGGAGTCACATCAGAGAACATACTAACAGTGTTACTCAAACATTTGCATCAGATGTCTATATATGTTGCTTGTTTTATAAGAATAGCCAAGCAGGCCCTGAAGAAACTCCTCACTTTCTGGAGCACTGGGGAAGAGACTGTGCGAGTGCTGGCATTCCTCTGCATACTTAGAATAACAAGAAACCAACAACCAGCATTACTTGATCTTGTTCTGAAAGCAATGTGTTTGACTTATGTCAAAAACTGTAAATTTGTCAGCCCTTCCACATGGCCAGGAATAAACTTCATGCGAAGATCACTGGTAGAAATGTTCTCATTGGATTTGAATGTTTCATATCAACATGTTTTCCTTTACATTCGTCAACTGGCTATACATTTAAGAAATGCTATTGTTGTTCAGAAGATAGAGAACAGACAAGCAGTTTACAACTGGCAGTTTGTAAATTCACTGCATTTGTGGGCTGACTTGTTGGGTGCTGTTTCTCATAAACCACAGTTGCAGCCTCTTATATACCCACTTGTGATGGTTATTACCAATACAATAAAACTGGTACCAACACACCAATATTACCCTCTAAGATTCCACTGTGTTGAGATGCTCATCCATCTTTCAAAGGAATCTAATACTTTCATGCCTATATTACCATTCCTAACTGAGGTAAGTTTACAATATTTAAAATTATATATTGTAATTTATATAGAACCATGAAACTATTAATAATATTTTATTTATTATTTCAGGTATTAACAACATTTGACTTTAACAAAAAGCATAAAAAGGTGTCCATGAAGCCACTGGACTTTTCCTGTATTCTAAGATTAGCTAAGTCCCAACTAATGGAGAATGGATTCAAGGACTCTGTTATAGAGCGGCTCTATGCTCTCTTGCTAGAATATACAGCCAATGAATCACACACAATTGCATTCCCAGATATAACATTACTAGCTGTCATACAGGTAAAAAATATAAATATTTTAAGACATTTTTTTTATTAAGTGGTTAGCTTGCACTCTCATATTAAAAAAATATTGTACTTCGTGTTTCAGTTGAAGCAGTTCTTAAAGTCATGCTCCGTATCAAATTACACGAAGAAAATGCGTCAGTTACTGGAGAAGATCGAAGAAAACTCGAAATTCATAGAACGCGAAAGATCAAAAATAAGTTTTGCGATAAGCGACGAGAAAATGATCACAGCCTGGGAGACGAGTATAAGGACCAAAGGAACACCTCTCCTTACATTCTATGAAAACTGGAGCAAAATCAACAGAATTCAGAAACGTAAAAAGATTACTAAGAATGATGAGATTGCTGGGGAACTGCCCAAGATTAAGAGGCCTAAATTGTCTGAGGATGCGGTACCGGCACCGGAAAACAAGGGACCAATGGTGCTATTCCCCTCAGACGACGAGGATGATGATAATCACTTCAATACTGAAGCAGACGACGAGACTCCTGCTCCAAAAGTGAAAAAGGCCAAAAAGAAGAAGAACAAAGTAGAAAAGAAGGCCACCAAGAGCATACCAACAGAAAGAGACAACACTATTGAAGACAAAGGCGATATTGTACAAGATTTTAGTGTAAGTGACTGGTAAAAAAGATCACAATAATAAAACAACTGTCTCATTAAACTTTGTATATATTTATTGATCACAATACATTAAAACAAAGAAATACAAAATAAAATACTAACAATAACAAGGAAAAACAGGTTAAGGTTTGCCCTGCAGGAAGAAGGTCCAGCTTACTTTGGGTATTGGTGGCTCGTAGTTCTCTATTGTGAGCGTACCCGTGGGCACTTCAGGCCATCCTTGGGAAGGCCTTTCAGCTAGATGCACGGTAATCCTTAGTTCCTATCAAAAAATATAGTAATATTAGGTAATAGTTAATGGCAAATTAACACAGTTAACCTTGTCCAAATCGGGAAAGGTTTGTCTTTATGCGCGACACTTAGTAAAGACAAGTTTTTGTGACGAGTATCACAATGCTGGTTTTGTATTTGGGTGTCTTTGTGCAAGTAGCTTGAATGTTTGCGATTTTAATTTATTCTACATATAAAAAAGGTAAAATAGTAATCCTAGAATCCTTTCGTCTCCCAACTATCTATGTTATTTGGGACTTGGGTTATTTTACAGTATTTTCTCAAACGTTTCTCTATTTACTAACCTTCTTCGATCTGATAGGCTCATATAACGTTTTCACGTAGAATTCGTCTCTGTCCACGTATATTTTGAACATTCTGGTGTCGTCAAAGATGTTTTTAAATCTGATCACTGTTGAACCACCCGATTTAATTTCGTATGGTCCTCTAGGCTTGGGTTCTGTGCCAATCCCTTTTATGCTATATCTAAAATGTGGGTACATTAATAAAAAAAATTCATTTGGGGGCAAATGAAATAAAAATACAACACTATGTCTAATTTACAGTGTTTTCCATACTCACATGAATTCACCCGCAATAAGTGATGTAAAAGCAACTCTGCAGTTTTGTACGCCGAGCTCGGTAGGTTCGAACCAAACGAGAAACTTTCCTTTTTCGAAGGCTCCCAGCGAATACTCCTTTTCAGCTATTATTGATGGGTGAGATACCTGAAAAATGATTCAAGAAGTGTCTTGAAAAACCAACAAGGTTGCGAGAATGACTAATTACAACAACAATATTTTAGTGCTGAATAAATGAACGAAGGACAAAATGGATGAAATTTTCACTACTTCTCCGGATAATGATTTCAAAGTAAGTAAAATTTAGTTTTAGCATAAAAGTAGTTACCGTGCAGTCGAAGTCAGCTCGCGAGTCAGTCTGATTCATAACCTTCAGGCGTATGGCTATGTTAGTTCCTAGAGAAGTAGTATATTCTAAGTTCTTTACTTTGGCTGGTAGACACTTCAATTTTATCCTGTATACATACGTGCCTACCAAATAATTATTCACTTCTAGAAAATCTTCAGTTTCACCTTCCACTAATGGTGAATATGTCATGGTTAATATTGCCTGTAATTAATTTCAAGTAATTGTGATGAGTAGGTAAGGATTAGTCAAACAACTTAGTTTCAAGCCTGGTTTGCATCTACTAACTTCCAGAAAAGGAAATAATATAGAGTTAGGTTTATTTGTAGGCCTATTCGTTTCTCAGGATCGTTCGATGATACTGTAAGTTCGGTATAGCAACAACTATGACTTTAATGTGAAATGTTTTTAGAAAGTTTAACTCAATTATCAGTGACAATATAAAATGATTAATGTATCATGTACTTATCAGTTTACCTCCGAATTTCTGCCAATTTTCAATGCATCGGGACATTCAAGCTTTTCGCACGTGACATAATAATCAGCTTCATTCGAGAGAGGATTTTTGATGACGATGTCTTTTTGTACCGATTCGCGTGCGCGCGATACAAAAGTCAGGGTGTCTACGATAGGACTGTGAGTCACGACGACGTCTATGTTGTAATACTGGTACTCGCGAGTGTCCTCATTTATGAACATTACCTGCAATTACATTATTATGATCAATCAGAGCTCTATTTTTCCCGGTGGCATCTTTTAGGTACCTCCGAAAACCCAATTCGTGTCCAGTTTCCAGGTAAAGCTGATTTAGTGATCTGATGACTGCTATGCCACAGGTCGTTGATTCCCACCCAGGACAAATCTATGTTTTAAGGATCAATTACTTATAATACGAGCTTTGCTTAGTTTGCAACTAGATGACGTTGTATGAAAGCTAAAAATATCTATACTAATATAATAAATGCGAAAGTATCTCTTTTGTTTGTAGGTATAGTTATCATTGATCATAAAAAGTTCCAAGTTTAGTTATTACATATTTTAGGTAAGACTTACTTTGAGCGCCATTTCGCATTCTTCAAAACAAACGAAAGTCCATCGGCACGTGGCGGCTGCCTCGCCCCACGTCTTGATAACATCTGGGCATTTTATCTCGTAGTATCCTTCGAATTTCTCCGGATTTATCCTTACCAACTCTGTTGTTACCCTATAGGACTCTGGAAACTGGGAGAAAAAATAATGTTAAGAACAAGACATTATAAAGAAAGTAAAGTAGAATGATATGTATAAGTGGAAAAAAAAACTGCTAACACACCTCAGTAATATTATAGACCGGCAACTCTTCGAGGTGAACTTCCTTAGCCGCAACACTCAAATTGATTGTGCCGTTAGGGTTAGGGTGTTGGGCAACACCTAATAATGTCACGAACAATGCACTCTCTCCAAGTGGGGAGTACAGTACTTGACTCTGAGGAATTCAAAGCAGTTTTACCAAAAATAACGTAAGATACACATTAACCGCATCTGAAGAACTTACTTCATGCTTTCCAATACTTTTTGGTTTGAAACTGACTGGAATATCAAACGTCGAGTTTGGCTCTACGTTAAATTCCCTGAGAGTATCGAATGGGCCACCTGATACTTCTGACAGTATAAACCATAGATCATCGGTGCTTAAATTAAAAATTAGATAATATAAATTTACTTAAATCTTTTATTAGTTATTGCACGTATTGTAATATTGAGCTACTTACGGATTAGTCACAACGATGAAAGAAGTTTGGACGTCGCGGACAGGGCACTCCATGTACAGCGTCTTGTTCTGTATATTTCCTAAATCGACGCATGTTGCGTAAAGAGCCAACTCAAGGTGCTTGTAGTTTTCTATATTACAACTTGCCTGGAAATTGATAACGATATAGTAGCAGTACGATTTAGTTCCTGTGCCTGTATTGAGAGATATTAAAGGAGTGTTACTGTTGTGAAAGGTCTAGCTTTCACATCACTTCACCTTTTTTTGATAAGGCGGGGAAATGGTCATGGACACCCGCTCCCTAGGGGGAAGTGTCAGACTCTAACTGACTAAATCTTTACGCCGTGCTACGCCATCCGCGTGTTTGTGTCGGTGAATGGCAATCCTTTACACACCGACCGAGGGTTTCTTGCCAGTAGTGTGGGCCGAAGCAAACACGTCACTCCACCAAATAATTAACGAGACATTTTGATATTTACCCAAACTTTAATAAAGGGGTTGTGGTTGACGGGCCTGAAGGTTATTGTGAATGTAACGTTGGTGTGCGCCGCTACCGTGCCTTGTTGCGGGGAGATTGTGAACTCGTCTGATATCAAAGGTTGCCACCAGAACCTGGATAGAAAGGCAATAAGCTTGGTGTTTAATATATGGTTTATTGATTTTTGGGCTAAAAATGGCTTTCCTTTTTCAGCTGATAAATTTGATTGGCCCGTACGGAAAATTGTAACAGTAGGACGACATTGATGAGATTGAAATTCTCAGACTTAAAAAGTGCAATCTAGTAATTAGCACTACTCTAAAAAATAACAAAATTAAATGTTGGTTGGGAATTGAATTTGATTTCACAGTGCATTCGACAAGTCGATCTCATAACTCATCCATTTAAGGAACCTGCTTAATTGTTTCAATAAAGCTACTACATCCAATTATTTAAATAATAATTAAGATTTCACCTGGCTCCGAAATCGCCTTTATTAAGTAACATAACTTTGAGAATTTTGCATCCTCGTTTCCGAACGCGGCCGAATTGTAAAGAGTTTTGGCTGAAAGCGAGACTCATTCCTGTAGCACACCCACTTAGACGCACTAGAGGTCTTTCGAATTGAAATACTTTCATATTGAGCTGTAAATAGAATAGAAAATAATTTAATTGCTTAATATTAAAAGTTATATTGTTCCCTTGACCTTGCCGTCTTCTTTACAAGAAGAAGTTAAAATAATAAAACTAGCTGTCCCGGCGATCTACGTACCGCCTAACAATCGATGATCACAGTGGAGACAAAATATTAAGGGTGGACAACCCTTATCACTTAGGGTCATGAAAAATGGATGTTAGTCTATTCTCAGACCTACTGAATACGCATATAAAATCGGTAAAGCCATTTCAGAGGAGTACGGTAACTAACATCATGACACGGGAATTTTATATATTAGAAGTTAATAAAAATCTTATTTTGGTAGTTTCCTAACATAACTTGTAACTAACAGAGAGCTTTATATACCTACGTTTACCTATATCAATTAAGCACGTCTAATACATACTTGTACGTTTAGTGTGCTTATCATGCCGACAGGCTTGAACTGTATCTTCAGGGGCACTTTCCTGTAAGGCCTTATCAGACACTTGTTTGGTATTACTTTCAATGAAGATAGAGCGTTTTGGATATCCATCGCGATTTGCTCCCGTACCTTGTTGTCTTTATAAGTTTGCAACATTTGAACTCTGGAAATATTATTCAAGTTTAAAAGTCCAAGCGATGTTAAGAGTTTCTTGTTAAAGGAATTACAAGAAATATTGTATTTCCCTTTTTATTTTTCATGGTACCGAATTTTGCGGCAAGTTAATGATACCAAAACATATTTTCAGGGAAAAAGATCTGCAAAAATCTCTAAATAGGTGTTGCAATCGTAGTGTTCCATGTGACTTCTAATGAAGGGCGCACACGTTCAGTATTTTAAGAGCGAGATATTAATAAACGCGCGCTTATCTAAGATTCCTGTTCTAATTTTGTAGTGTCTGAACTTCTGGAGTGACAGATACAACTGTTCGACTAGGTAAATACGAAAAATAGACCTCGGGAAGTAGCTATAGATGTTATTATATGGCCACATAGGTGTAGAGTCACATTAACCAAGTTTCTTGTTTAGACATACCTGGAGGGCCCTGTATCGGCATGCTGATGAGCTGTAGTCGGACTCAGACAAACACTGGTTGCATCCGACTGAGTCGTATCTTCGACTACGGGATACATATCTCTAAATATGAATGTAGCATCAATTGTTGCTTTACTGTGATTCATCACTTCTATTGTGCGAACTAATTTTTCTCCCACTTTAACGTGACCCAAGTCAAAGCTCTTTTGGCATCCCTCGTAGAGGTCGAATAGAAGTGGTATTCCTAGAACATAGAATGCCAAAATAAGAGGGTTTTGTAATAAAATAACTTTACCAAGGTGTGCTTGACAAACCTTCTCCTTTAACAGTCAAATTTTCTTCGCATAGAGAGTTCACCCAAAACTGCAAGGTGAATTCATATTCTTTCACTTGTTTTGGTCGAAAATATATTCCAATCTTCAAACGTTTGCCTGGTTCGATTTCAGTCATCTTCTCGTAGTCAACAAACAGTTCCGGGAGATGCGAGAAATTCAAGTCAACACTGCAAATAACATTGTACTTCGGTATCAGAAAATATACCTCAATATTAAAGCTTTTAATTCTAATATTATCTCTTATATCTACTGGCAGTAGTTTATTACTATTCGTAACTAACATTATTGGCACTTTATCGTCATTCGTGAGAGCAATGTTTCTTTTGTATGTGGAATCAGGTGCATTGACAAAACATTTTCCAAAATCAAATTCCATGCAAGAAAAGTGGTATAACGGCTTTTCAATATCAGCATGGATAAATATTTTGTATTCCGGACCATCTGAAATCTGAACCATTGTGTTAGCACAGGAACCATTGAATTTTCATTACAACATTACTAGCTAGACTACGAGATACTAGATTGTCTACTAATAGTCAGTGGCAGGCTTAAACTACTTACTTACAGGCACAAAAAAATAAAAAAAACAAATACCAACCACCTAGGCAGGACTTACGTGCTTTGTGCGAGATTTATTCAATAGAAGGTTATCCTTAGACCTAGACTTATTAATGAAAAAGCAATCGGTTCGAAACGATAAGTTAGCCTTCAATAGATAGATTTAACTGTCAGAAGTAGAATTTTACATAATCTCTTTATAAAATACGAAAATGAATGTGAGTGATGTGATTGATAGTTGAAGGAAAACATCATGAGGAAATCTGGATTTCAAATATTGGAATCCGTAATCTCCGACCTGCTGTAAGCTAGTATGGTGATCAATATACTATATCAATATATACTATATTGATCAAGGGGGCCTGAGCCCTGCAGTAGGTATACTTATTAAAACAGTAATACGTATTACTGTTTTTGTTTTTATGTCACTATTTAACCAGTAGGTAATAGCCAAAACCGTTGATAGAAAGAATATTTAAAACACTCAGAAACTTCTAACCCTCTGAGACAAAAACTTACAGTAAGCGTGACCGGGAAGGCTTGGACGGGAACTTGCTTCACAGTGAAGAATAAAGTGCATTCCATGTCACTGCCGGGCGTGACGTGGCCACTCTTAGGGTCCACATGTAGCTGCATGAACTTTTTGACGTTGGAGCCGTTGTAATTCCAGTCAAAGAAAAACGTAGCGGAACCATCGTTCCTTATCGTGAACGGTATTGTTCTTTCATATGTGGAAGCAGTCTAAAACGAATTTTATGTTTTGTTGGATTAAACAAATTTGTTACAGAACGATATAAGAGATATCTACAGTTATTAGTTTTTTTCGATTTGTCTAACAAAAAACCGATTTTAAGAGATTATTTTAAATTTCTAATAACAACTATTTTTTAGCGTATAACTTCGCTAGATTTTGTCAATTACCAATGATAATTAGCAAAACGCATCACCTTACCTGATCCAAATGTATATTGGTATAAGCTTCACTACTTAGTATATGTTCGTTACCAATCAAATAGTAAAGAACTTTAGGTTTAATGGAATAGCTCAAAGCGTTTACGCATAGTGTTAAATGCTTCGTCAAGTATGTTACGCTGCAAAATATTTTATACGAAAGTGGGCCGTCTTGGATCGGCGTGTACACTATGCTGAAAAGGAAAGAGATGATTTATATCTCACGTTCAGCATACAAAGAGGGACAGTTCAGACAGAACAGTAGAAGAAACTCCTTCAATTTTACTCAGCACTGCTTACAATAGTTGTTTTGAAAATATTTTGTGATACCGATTTTTGTTGTTGATCTAGACTTATAATATTACATAATATACCCAAGAAGATCTTACTTAATTGGTGTTTCAGATCGCGGTTTCAGTGTGCCACTGTTAGGTTCACAAATTACAGGAGTCTTCCCAGATTCGTTGCACAGAGAGTTTCCCTTGAATTCGAACTTCAAAGGTTCAGTTTCATTGTTCTTAAGTATAACAACGTTAGTAGAAGTGAAGCCAACTAAGGAGTTTCTAATAATGAGGATCGTAGGCACAAAGACGACGTCAGGCTCTCTCACTAAGCCGACAACTAAAACGTTCATGGTTAGGTTATGAACTGGTATCAAGAATTTCCATTGGGACTCGTAAACCTGAAAGGAAAACAGCTTTATAACAAAAATTACCAAAACGAGTATCTTTAGAATTCGAATATTGCATCGTAATTCGTATAGCGGCAGACATTTATTATTTGCAAAATGAATATTGTCAGTATCAGTCATTAGCAATACAGCAATAGCAGTCGTTACCATACACCATTTACAAATACTTAAACCATTCAGAAGTTACGTTAGACTAAAAAAAATCACATTCATACACTAACTTGAATCCTGAAAACATCACGATCCTATTTTGGGAATTCGTGTATTACCGGATAGCTTTAAAATCCGAAAGACTTCATTAAATATTAAATATTTTTACCCCCGGGGCAGTAGGTGAGAATGTAAAGGTGACTTCAGTAGACGTGCCGCCCTCCACGTATCCCTTCAGCATGTTGCAGTGCACCGGCATGAGCTCCGGCTTGTCAGACATCACCATCTCAAATATAAACTCATACGGGTCGCTGGTCGGATTTATGACATTAAACTTCCTGGAATTTTATTGAAATATGATTCTGATGCCATGTCTTAAAGAAATATTATTGCAGATCAGGAAAAGATGAGAATCCACGCCGTGTACTGCGTTGTAAAGCTTCCACCATAATTATATTACTTTAAGATGTGGTGGAAGAACCTAAGAGAGCCCATATGTACATTGCATGCAAGTATGGGAATGAAATTCCTTTGCAGTAAGTGCTACTTCGCTACTTTAACTTCTCAAAGCCTTTAACCAAGTGACATTGTTACAACTCTTTATCGTCAATAAATAATGTTTGAATGTATGGTAGGGGCATTCGTAAAAACAGAGCAGCAGCGTTCGGAAGAATTCAACTTTCTGCAGGCCCAGAACTTCTACCGTTGACTCTACTCTGGATTTAATTTAAGTTTTTGTAAGGTATGTTAGAAATGGATCGATGTACTGACTTCTTATAGCACCCGGAGCCCAACACATTAAATTCAAGTACGGTCATGTGAGGAGGTAGCGCCACACCGGTGACTTTCCTTCGGCCCGATGTCAAATAATCGCTGTCTTCTATGTCGAGATGGACGAACGGAATCAAAGACCTCGCCGTTAACTTGCACATTATATTTTGGTCGTACGGGTCTAAATTATCTGAATACAAACAATGAATATTTAGCTCTACAATCATTTGTTACTGAAGAAAAGCGTTAAAAGATGAACACAGATTTACATACCTATTGTACTCTTCAATCGCACTTTGAAGTCAAAGGCGTCGAGGGGCGAAAACGTGACCGTAAAAGATTTAGTTTCGCCGGGCATCAAGCAGCCTTTGAGTGGAATTATTTGGAAGGGCAGGTCGACCTCAAACCATGTGTCGACACTTGCTCTACCTTGACTTCCACTGAACAGAGTTACTTTGCTGGCTTGAATATGAAACATTTTTTGTAATATAACGTAATTCGGATATACTTTATAATTTAATTGTTAAATGTTCTATTTTTTTACCAGTTTCGGGATCAGGGTCAGGCATAGGTTCATTGGTGTCCATCTCTACACTGTTGAAACTTTCATGTCTTGGATGCTCATTTAATAGGTCCTCAGGTCGTAACTGAAAAGACAAGATTACTTTCACTTGTGAAACCTGGTTGACTGCGTTTAATACAATAAACAAAAAGTATTGTAGTATTTACCTTTTGATTTTTGGGAAAATGTTTATCGATCCTCGCTGGAAATTCATCGTCAATTTGAAAATTCCATAAAATTTTCATCGGAACGTTACCAACATTCTCAACGGTGAAATCAAAATGTCTTGTCTGTGAAATAAAATAACCGTTACCTTTGTTGAATAACAAAGTAGTTTTAAAATATAGTCAATTGATTGTCTCTGATGAGCTAGCTGCTAAACTCCGAGATAAAACCAGAAAATGAGATACTGATACGACCTTTTTTCATTTTTAGTTATTTACAGCAACAAAGCAAAGAACAAGAAAAGATTTCAGAAACTCAAGCCATCAATCAAAACACCTCATAAACCTAGGTCATATACGTAGGTATGCTCCGATTAGTGTTAAATTAGATAGTAGAAATTAAAGTTCGGTTGATTTCAAAAGCGTTCCCACTTTGTTCCCAATATTAATATGGGAAACATAGAAGGACTCCAGTAGCAGTCGGTACATAGGCTTTTGCGTGTCTCAAAATACCTTAAGGTATATTATATAATACAATGCACTACCTTGTAGATGAAAGTGTCTGGTAGTTCCTTTTCTTCCTTAAGTGAACAGATATATTTAGTGTACTCTGTCCTTGCAGAATAAACAATGATCATGTTGATGGCTCCTAAATATCTTTCGGACGCTGGTATTGTCTGCTCATCAGTTATAATTTCACATCTTTGATTCAGGCTTAAGTCACTGAAAAGGATTTTCTTTTATAATACAGACATTGCTGATGTCAAATTTCCCAATCAAAATGTGGTATTTTGACTGGGGAACCTAACAATTCCATATGAGAATAGAACTTTCATAGTTCCGGTATCCTTGGGAAGGTTGGACTTCACTTATAAAACAGTAGTAGAATGTATAATTTGACTAACGCTCCCTTTGAACGGTTAGCTCGATACCTCGATTACTTATGTAATACCTAATAAAATAAGTGTTTTGTTCTCTGGCGGTTCGTAAGCCGTCGCCTCTGAACGATGCATTTAGGTGCGCTGTAAACATATTTATAATGACTTACGGGTTGTGATCAAACAGAGTAACAATTTGCCGATTATCCCAAGTAGCCCCCTTCATGTCGAGAGTCAGGGAGTCATCACTTATCGCCACCAGATTACAAGTCAGGAACTCCTGCAAAACGGAGGATTCATTATAACGGGGATTATTCAACAAGTTTTAATAAGATTGTAGTCATAAATTATTATTGTTACCCTCTGAAAGATGACCGGGTGATCGGAAAAGAACATAATTTCCAAGTCTTTCTCCTCTCCCGGGGATATGTAACCCACGGAGGGTTTTATCACTATGCAGTCGACTTCAGCCCAGTTAAACTTGTACACTTTCTCGGAATTATTGACCATCATAACTGACCTTCTTTGTAAAGAAAATAGTTCACAGCCACCTAATATTAAACAAAAACATTCAATAAAGTTATGTATGTTAGCTTACCCGCCGACCGCGCCAAAAAACTAATCTTACGTAAAGAAAGTACTTTGCTTGGTTTATACTTAGCTACTACTTAATGATCTAATTTTAAAGTGTTCGAGTTTGCAGTGCCAAAATCCAGCATCAGGCATAACCCCAAACTACTCCCACTGCAGCTGGGTAGAATGAAAACTAGACTAAAGAATACTTAATATATTAAATAGTATGGTAGGTAATATCTTACCGAAATCCAATATATATTTAAGAAGAGAAGGTTCCGCACTTGGGCTCTCAGAGCTGTGTCTCATGGAACTTGACGATGCCTTTCTAGCCTTCTTATCTAACTGCTTCGATTTTTTCCTATCAATACTCGCACTCTTACTTTTCTTTGTTTCAACAGTAGATACAGTAGACATAGTACTGCAAATAATATTTTTTTAACAATAAAAACTGAAACTTTAATTGAAAAAAAAAAAGATTCAACTAAATAGGTTTATCCAGTCCGAAGTCTTGAGTACTTTTGAGGTAACAAACGAAAAAAATTACCGATGAATCGAGAACCTCCAAGGAGGATGTAGAAGACGGCTGAAAAGAACTCACTCACTTTGAACCTTAAAATTAATTAATAACAAATTTTTCAACTTACCCATCAGTTGTCATTGACAGTTTATAAGCTTCGAGATCTGTATCCATGGACAACATTTCGAGGCCAACCAAAATGACATCTTCCATGAACGATTCTCCTTCGCCTGCCACCTAGAATAGTAGGTATCCATTCAGATTAATTCAGTCCATTCCAGTAGAAGTCAAAACAGGCCGTAACTGCATTTGGCGTTTCAACGTAAATGCTTAATTTTGTGATTGTATTGTTGCAGTTGGTACAAAACTAAAATCTCGTTTAATGTGCTTATAAGCGAGAAATCGAGCGTTTCTCATTGTTAAGCCATGGCTTAGTTAGGGCCACACGGCAACAAGTTATTTATGAGTTTGTTTAATGTATTGCTGTTGCATATTTTTTATTTTTTGTTTTATAATGCAATACATTTGTATATTACATTCGTCACGCATAATGCGATCACCTTGAATCATGCATCCTTTGCAAGTTGTACTTACAGTATAATATTCATAAGGATTCTCCTCTATGCTAAGTTTTACATCGCAGCTTGTCCGGCCCTTTCTTATGGGATTATAATAAATATTTACTGTTATAATTTCTTCTGGTCGTAGTACCACTTTCATAGTCAAGTTCATTTCGTCTGAAATGAACGAAAAAAAAATTAATGCAAGATTTTTGTCGACGAAAAACAAAAGGAAAAAGGTAATAAATTGTGTACGATTCATAAAACCTTAAGTATTATTTTAAGTTTAACTTACCATTGTTTCCATCAAGCACCATGTGTTCGCTTTCAGCTGCCGCTGCCAGCCAGAAAATAGGTCTTTCTTCATTCATTGGCTGCATAACGTCTAAAGTAACCACACTTTTAACAGAACTGATATTTTTGAAGCGAATAGGTTTGTGGCTAATAGAGCCAAGGCACGTCACTGGGAAACGAAGCAAGGAGGATCTATGGTGCTTAACACGTGGTTTAATCAAGCTGATCCTAGGAATTACACCTTCTCCTATAAGACAAATCTTGAAGGATTGTTCTTGGTTGTCCAGTAATTTCAATTTTATTTCTAATACTGCTCGGTATTCCTGAAAAAATCCCGTACTTTTACTTGTCTAGTAAATTTTTGTTCACGTTATTTTTATTTAAGTTTACGTACTCTTAGCGCTTTCGGAGTAAATATGATTCCCAGATTCTTATGTAACAAAGGCTCGATGTGAGTTTCGTATTTATCCAAAGTGAAAATATGACTACTGGCATTCGTTTGGTAATGTAACTTCATGGTAAGGGCACATGCAACAAGTCCATTGTTATAGAGATCTATGTTACCCATGTGACTTGAGCCAACTGTGACACAGAAAAAATGCAATGTCACAGAATTCTCCGCAAAAACGCAATGCGGTGAAGACTGAAAGAAAGAAATTAATGTTTAGTTATTTACATTATTGTTTGATCAGATACCAATGGCGATACGACTTTACCTCATGAACTTTATATTCGCACAGATTTTTAACTATCAAATGTTCTCTAAATGTGGTCTCGATATTCCACAGGTCCAAAGTGGGCATGGCGCCTGTTCCTACTAGTCTTAGCGGTACCCCTTGCGCTTCAGCGGGGCATGTGTCACTGATAATGAAATTAATTGTTTCTTCAAACTTTCTAGCCGCTGTTGCAAAGAACTGTATTTGTATGGTGCGACTGGTGCCGGGAGCCAGTAGGTTGTCTTCGTTCATTATGAGGAAGTTGCCACATTTTAGCGGCGGATTTCTTATCCTATTAACAATATTCAAAAATATGTTAAGAGCTTTTTAGGGAAAATTATTCAAGTTTGAAAAGTTTTAGACTCACTTAGTACTTTTCTCTTTACTTGGAGGTGAAGGTTGAAGAGGATCCACTTGGTATGCCGCCGGTAAAATGATCTCGTAGGTCACAGGACATTTACTTGTGTTGTTGAGAATTACATCTCTCATTATACCACTACCAACAGGTATGATATGGAAATTCAGCTCTCCCAATGGAAATAGGGTGAACCTGAAAACGCAGCAACGCAATTTAAATTTACTCTTTAATAAAGTTACTCTTAAATTTCTTTAACACGCGTAAACTCATCATCGTCATAATCAGACCATATTCGACTACTGGTGGACATAAGCCTCCCCATTGCACGCCATCGAGATCTATCTTCGGCTGCGTAACTTAATGCTTTTAAAATGTTCTTACGTATTGTAAAACGAAGCTATGGTCACGCAGACAGGGAACTTAGCCACGACAACCTGGTCCTTGCTGCCGTCTAACAAGGAGCAGATGTAAGCGGGCACGTTGACGAGGTTCATGGACGTGGTGGGAGTACACTCGAACTCGATGGAGACCAGCTTCAGCGAGGCGGGGACAACGCCACACTCCGGTATAGCCTCAAAAGATCGCAACAACGACGGCTCGGGGAAATTCTTGACTTTTTTCAACCTGAGTTATTATAAGATTTGATGTCGGTATTTATTAAAAAAAATGTACAGTCGGAATAACAAACTGGAAAATATTTGTATAATTAAGTAATTAGAACTATACTGACTTGTAATAAATGTTATATTTGCCACGATTCAGCAGATACATTTCTCTAACAATAGTCGAATTCACTTTAACATTGCCATAGTTAAGGTATGTTTCGCTGGGGTTCTCATGAGCACACTCGACCATCACGTCGTAGCATTCAGCCGATAAGAATAGAGTGTCTATCACCATTGGATCACCACGACCTTCTGCATCATAAATCTGTAATAGTCAAGTTTCATTAGAGACTTTCCTCCCTTCCTTATTAGTCTAAGAAACCTCGAAGACAATGTGCCTAAAGACAAGTGAGATGCATTTCTCAGTTCAATTCTTCATTGCATACCTTTCTCCGAACGCTAACGCTGAAAAATCGCTGAATTGACGAATAAAAGTTAAATCACTTGCCTAGAATGAATTTGTTTTTCTAATCGTTTTATATTGTAATGCTATGCTACATAATCTCGGTTCTGTAGTATACTATGAAAATTAAAACACACATCGATAACCAGCGGTTTGTTCTGGATAACGCCAACTCGGCACGCAATGTATGTTACGGGAACCACTTGATTGTCTTGTCTGGCGACGATGCCCGATGATTGCGCTATAATAAAGTCCTCTATGAACTCGTGCCCGTTCCGTATCTTCCACATTATCGGTAGGATCGAGTCGTTTTTTACTATAAACCTGTCGTCTTCGCGGCGATAAAGCAATAGCTTCCCGTATTCTGGATAAATGTCATGCACATTAATACTTCATGTTATAAAACCCGTTATACCATTAGAATAACGATAACTATTGCCTGACCTATAACTTTAGTAAGTGGCAAAATTTCAACCACAGGTACAACTCCGCTGCATGCAATGTTGACCATGACTATTTCAGGATTATCTTTGACACAGAACAGTAATACGCTTGTGTGCACTCCTTTCTCAGTGGGAGCTGCCGATATTGTCAGCTTTCCACGACATCCGGGCTGCACAGAAAAAGTATGTGAAAATATTGATTATATTGTAGCCATTCTTAATGTACATGGCCTACTGAACAGTTCAAATGTAGAAAATAAATAGTTTTAAAAATGTTTCCTTACCTCCAAACTAATGAAATTTTTGTCTATTTGGAACACTGTGGTGTCTTCCAGAAACTCAATCACTACATCAGCAGTCATCAGGGAAGAATTTTTCAAATCGATTGTATAATGTTCTTCATAAATCCTGAAAACAAAAATATATATTTTAGAGACGTGTTAACTTTTTGTCTATGGCATCTTACCTCAATTGAATGCATACCTATGATTCCCCGTAAATATTGGACCGAACTCAAATACTTTAAGATCATCCAAATACGTTAATTTATAAACATTATCTTCTAGAGTCCTACGAACGAAATTCTCGAACATCTTTTTGGGGCGGCTATCCAACCTAAAACAAATGCGATGGTTTAAATCTAAGAATTTTAAGAACCACGTCAATCTATTGGAGCAATGGATGAGATACCTCGGCAAATCACAAATCCCATTAACGTTGATATCGACTCTCGATTCAGGCCAACCGTTTACTTCAACATACCGCTTGAGACTAAAGTTTCCTTCGTCTTGAGGACTAAATGAATATTTACACCTAATTAGGTCACCGGGTTGTAGAACTAAACGTTTTCCAAAGGCTAAAAAATAAAATAGGAGAAAGGTTTATAGGAGAAAATGTGAATTTATAGTTAATATGTCTGTTCATTATTTACTTGGTGTCGACTTAACAGCGCAGAGCGGTAGCGGGTCTAACTCTGGGAAATCGTCATGGTTTTCGAAAATATGGACCCTTTCCACGGACATCGATGGGATCTCACTCGTAGAAGTTTGAGTTGACGTCACCTGGACATACACAAAATTAAATACAAATAATATAAGAAAAAGTTAAGAAAAACCGCCAAAAAGAAACATTAAGAGTAGTAAGCTCATTATGAAATAGTAAGTATGAAAGTCACCTTTCTCCCGCAAGTGCAATGCCATTTAGAAAGAATGTTTAATACGTTGTCTTGAGTGGTGTCATCCAATAAATTGAGATCAGTTAATTGGTTACATTCACATTTTCGTATCTGAAATGAATGACCTCAGATTAAGCTATTATTGGAATATTGAAAGTCTATCGTGAGTTCAAAAAGATATAATTATTGTGAAGTTCTAGGCTCAAAAGTCAAGTAAGAACTTAAGGAAGTATAAACATATTACGTTCTCGTACCGGTTTCTCGTCCAAATGCCACCACTTCAGAGGTTTCTCATGATGTATCGAAGGGAATGTCTTTGGTAATAGAACTGTGAATTCTTTTCTGTTCACTGGACATTTCAGAACGTCTAATTCTTCTTCTTCTTTCAGCGCATCCTTAACGACGGGCGCTTTCACAAACATGTTGACTAAAGCGTTCTTATATTGCAAACAAGGACACACAACAAACGTGATCGGAAACCCTCTATCGGATAAACTAACTTCCGAAACCTGTAACATAGTAAAATTTAATAAAACTGGATCTACAAAGATTCAGAAATTCACCCAATTTTTAATTCGAAATACTGTTGTAACCTGTAGTTGGAGTTCAGACTTTTTCTTAATTTTCTTTTGACCTACTCCTACTATTGTTCCATTAAAAGTGAATAAAGGTGCCCCTAGATCCGCCTCTTCTAAGATCCAATTATTCGCAATATTAATGAGCTGTTCATATGTTACTTTCGTATATTCATTATATCTTGTATTCATTATGGCATATTCACTCGTTGCTTTTGCTGTAAGATATATAACAATAATAACAAAAAGTATTGACTATATAGATTTGAGATTTGAGGTAAATATTAGCTTAAATTGCTTTTTACCTTTGGGATCTTCTTTTTTAATTTTTTTCTTTGATTCCGAGGCGTCGACTGTGATTAATGATTTACTGCGATTCTCTGTTAAAAGTCGTAACATCACAATTTAAATGAAAATCAAGACATTACTTTTTATCGATCTCCACATTTAATCTAAGAATTAAGTTTGGGCAACATGAACTACCTACTATCTCACCTTTTATTGATTTATCCTTTTTGGAGCTATCAGCCGTATATCTGTCCAAAAATAACAACATTAAAAAGCATTCCTTAAATTCCTATTATAAATAATTCAAACAAGTTTGGCGGAAAGCATCAATGTTACCCAATTTTATCCAAATATTTTTTTCTTCGAGCGTCTAAACCAATCGAGATATACAAGGCTTTTAATTCAGGTACAGAATTTTCGTAGTCTTCTGCATCCATGTCATCAAAATTTGTGACTATTTCTTGTATTTCTGTCTCATTATACACCTTGGACTGTGCCCTATAAATAGATTTTAAAAGATCAGTCGCAAAATCATATTTTTAAAGCATAGATTAACAAACTAGGTTACACTTACTCATCCAGTATCGCTTCGGCCTCTTTCTGAGCTTCATCATAAGCTTGTGCCCATTTAGAAAAGTCAGAGTGACATAAGACCAAATGTATGTTCCATATATGACGTTTACATTTTATTAATGTCATCAGCACTAATGGAGGATTCTTGACTACTATACTTGATAACGTATCCACCACAAATCCTCGGTGAAATTTAGGTAGAGTGAAGAAATCCGTAAGCAGTTCTTCTACTAAATCCTGAAATAAGAGTTAAGAATGACTTCGTCTAAAGGGCTCAAATTAAATTCAGTAATGACACCAGCTGCCACCGTGGGGAAGTAAGGTCCCACGGGGAGGCCCAGACTTCGGTTAGAGGATTTCTAATCTATCTTTTTTCTTTCAAAAAACGACTCCGCATTTAGGAATTTAATGCTTGTATAGAGGGGGTTTCACAAGCATTCAAGTCATTAATTCAACACACGATGTTTTACTTCACTGTTTCACTTCATTCAGTAGAGTCTTAGAATCATTCAAAATATCACATTGCTACTTTACCTGCTTAAGGATCGAACCTCCACCTCGTCAATACAAATCCATATCAAAATCACTGACAGTACGACATTATTGGACTCGATTAGATTAGTGTTATTATTTGAAGATAATGTATTAAAAATTTTAAACAAAAACATCAAGATTACCATCTGAAACAGCGTGGTAGATCCCATAGCCCCCAACACTGTATGAGATGCCACCGACGATGTTGGAGATCTTCTTTTCTTTTTCTCACTAGCTTTTGATCGAGGAGTATTCATGTTTTTAGTGTTAGCTAAGAATACAATTTTCTTCAAAATTATTTCAAATTCATCAGCATACTCATCGAAGTCTTCTAAAAGAGAAGTTAATCTTATATCAATAGGTATCATACAAAATACCGTTAACTTTTAAACTTGTTCAACAACCTTCAGGGTGCTCATTTTCATTAAAGTCTGAGCTCGCTTTGGTGTTTCTTTTCATAGCCTCATAATTCTCGTCGATGGCAGACACAAGAATCATTTTTGCCTCGCACTCGCTTACACATAACGCTTCAACTATGATCAGATCCATATTTATTGTAGGTAGTTGTAACCTTTTTCCTAGAGCATAAGCTAGTTCTTGACCTTGCATCTCTAAAACATAAAAGTAGATTAGGACAATGTACCTTCAAGGTCTTTACGCAGAAAGCTAATTTCTAGCTCCAAAATTGCATCACTCAATGTTTTGCTTACTTGAGTAATCCTAAAAATAATAAGGTGAAAACGAATAACCTCACAAAAAATAGTAAAGTTACGTATATAAAAATATACCTCAGTCATTATGATGATACAAATTAATCTCTGTTAAAAAAATTACTCCCACATTAAGAAATTTAATCATTGTGTCGCGGGGGGTTTCACAAACAAGCTTTCATGAATAACACAATGTATCTTATGCGGGGTCCGAACCCGCGACCGTGCTCAAATCCGACGTTTCAGCTCGTCCAACGTTTTCCCATGGATCCCAGTCCTTCAAGCTGGCCGATCTAAATTATTATTATTTGATAAAATCATACCTTCGCATGGAGAGCCATGAAAAAATACTAGAATGCCTTTTGCGTGCTTATCACCGGAGCCTTCAGAGCCATCGTCTACTACCGGATGTAGACACTCACTTAAGGGATCTACATGTCTTTCCTTTAGTTCCTTTATCTCATCTGCAAAAACAACCAAAAAATGTAAAATAAACCGTTGGTTAACTTCACTTTTATTATTTCATAAAGATGCAACAAAAATACCAAAGCTTTGAAAATTTCAACTAATTTAATTTCAGTTTCAACTTGCCTGGTACATGACATACAGCCTGGCGGCAGACGAACAGACGACGACAACGAACAGAGGAGTTATAGGGTTCCGTTTTTACACTTCAGGTACAGAACTCGAAAAATACATACATATATACCTATACATATATTCTGGGGTTGGACATAAATAATACCTGCAACAATTTCAGATTCCGTTCGGACTTTCATGGGAGGTGTTTCTTTGGGCGTTACAGCCGTCTTCTGAGCTGATTTAGGACTCTTAGCTTTTCTGAAAGTAAAATATGAAAACAGATACTAGGTATATACTCAAAAGGTTGAGATTCGCATAACATATAAATTTCCATGGTATAGCAATCTGCCAATTAATTACGCGGAGGCTTTAGACGATGGTATAGCAATTCTGTTGAATCTAATATGGTTAGATACAGCAGAAGTCAGTTGTTTTGGCTTATTTAGAAAAAAAAAACTGTTTTCACGGTTTCAAATGATTTATCGTCATTCCGCTTGTCCACTTCAAAGCAATAGTCTCATCTCGTACTGGGCCCCAATTCTGCTATTATCAATGGTCGATGAATTAATGGATATTCATCGGACAATAATTGGCAATAAAATTCACTACAGAGCGGAACACTCACGGTCAATACAATTAATTTCAAATTATTGTGTTGACAAAATGCTTAAGAGAATAGGAACAGTTTCAAATTTAATCCAACTGCTATTCATTCATCGGCCATTTTTAAGAGTAGAATCGGGGCCCATGTATTTTAAGGGTGACAAAAAGTACTGGCTCCTACGGATTAGCGTTTGCAAATAATTATAATCAGGTTTCACCACCATATTTATCTTTGCTGTTAGTCAGTGATAGTTTCGAAGTAGAGAGGAAAGTACGGAGCTTTGAAAAATTCTGATGCTAACCTGGTTTGAACCCTGAAAGTAAAATAAATGTGTAAAGTAAATTATGATGAAAAATAACAACTAACTAACGCTAGCATAAAACAATCGGCATATGAATTTCAAAATATGTATGTTTATATAATTTTGCACGGATAGCCGAGTGGTTAAAGTCAGCAAGCTGAGCTCACTGTATGCGACGTAGCGGGTTCGATCCTCAATTAAAACAATAATAATGAGAAAACATATTGCCCAAAATCCTTAAAGAGAAATAAAATAATGCATACTTTGCAGCCGCTGTAACTCTTGCAGTTAGAACTTTGTTTGTAGCCGCCTCCTCCTCCTTGACCCTGAAACATGTAGAATGTGTCAATCAATAAGACATTGCTACTAGGGTCATAAATTTAAAATATTTAGTAAAAGTACATACTTTTTAATATGTTCGTTAAAACTTTGACAGAAATTTATAATTTCTCGTGGTAACCCTGCACCTGGTCTGAGAGCAGGGACCAACATTTCTTCTGGCTTGTTATAGTACTTATAAAGCAACTGGAATATATCTTCTTCCTCTTTCCATTTCCTAAAATTAAATTTATTTCAAAAGTTTTAGGTTAACAGTCCTCATAAACATAGCTTCGATCAATAACTTACTCGTCACTGTGAGCTATAATAAGCTCAACAGGAAAAGGACAAGGGTTCGTTAGGCCGAAGTAAATGTCGGTTGTATCGGCCCAGGGCAGCGTGGGCGGAAAGTTAACGTTGGGTCCAATTATATGCACGTGAGGCACAATTCCTTGCCCCGTGACTGGAATCGTCATTCTATTCGGGTTCATGTGGAATCTGAATATCAATAGGCCTTCGTACAACATCTATAGAATGAAATATATCCAAGGTTAGTTCGTAATACGTATGTACTTATTATTGAATGATTATGAATAATAATTAGTAGTTCATCTAAGAATCTATCACAAACTGAAGAAGGAGTTACGAAAAGAAATAACGGGCTAATTAAAAAATCTAAACAGTATCAAATCAAACCTCCATCGTAGGTTTGAAGGCGACACTCAGCCAGCCTCCCTGGCCAGGCTCGTATTTCCCTGAACTGTCAAGCACCATCATAGGTATAGGACCAGGAGCCTTAAGGCGTAAGGTAACGTACCAAATGCATGTAGGTCTTCCACTAAAATAGAAGTTTCTTATTATATACGAAACATATATCCACACATATATAGACACATTATCAACTATTGAAACAGTGACTGGAGGTTTTTGTTGGATCAAACCGAGTATTTCGTAACATGACTACAATTTTATGTTATTCTAGTCTCCGTGGTCTGACAACATTATAAAGAATTCTTATGTAGGCGATTTCAATATACTTACACATTTAATATACTTACACATTTTTTAAAGGTATGGAACAAATAATTTTGTCGCCGCATCGAACAGACCCAAAGTCAACAACCTTTACGTTTGACACCAGGTAGGGCACAGCGCAGAGAGCTTTGATCTGTATTGGTATTGTTACTCCATAAGGCACCTAAACAACAGACGTGCTTTAAAAAACGTGCACACTCCTATATTACATCCACCTACGATAAATTATTACCTCTACGTTAAAAGACGTTTCAACATGTTGTTCTAACTCCGTGAAGTCATTTGAAGTTGGAGAAAATGTAACTTCTATTTTCCCCGTTTCACCAGGATTAAGCTTTCCACACAGCTTCATACCCAGCCATGAGGGAACAGAAGTGCCCTTTGCAAAGTGCAATTTTGTGACAATCGGTCCATAATTAACCACTTCAGCCGTGCACTGCACCTGTTGGCATTATAAATAAACATTATGTGCGATGTGTAAACAACAAACATGGCAGTCTACGCAGTACTTACTGTACTCCCGGTGATAACAACGCCGTAGTCTATAACGTAGGGCACAGTGAGATATCCCGGTATCGGTCCCATTTTAGCTATTGTAGAGTAAGCAGTTAAAATTTCAGGACGCGACCGTATATGTTGTATCACCGATATTCTTTCTTTTGCTAATTCAATATCCATAATAGTCGGGTAACCATCCTGGAACACGCGCAATGTATGAAATCATACGTTAACTGAAAGTATGACTTAACAACAGTAAGATATATACCCAAGAAGAACAAATGTGCCATCCATCTTGAAAGTCAGGATCTTCGAAGCATTTGTCTGTCAGAGGTGAATTCAAATGTTCCTCTTTGCCTGTACTAAAAATTTCACTGACTGCTGCCAAATATTGTTGCGTCAACGTAGGAATGGCCACATATCCTATTTCCGGATCATGCTAAAATCGTTCATATGACAATTATAGAAAATACAATATCAAAAGTAGAAAAATGTATCTCATTTATTTTATTATAACAAAAATTAACTTGCAGGACAATCCGGTTCAAGTTCAGATTGAGTTGAATATGATTTTGGCATTGTATTGATATGACCATAGCCAAATCGAATTACCGAGGCACCTATTAATAATCTCACTACACAAAGCGTCATAATTCATATTGCATCTGCTGGTCTGCAGCTATTAGCGTGATTTAGTTTACATTTGTAGTTCACACGCACCTGATTGTTTACCAACCGAAAAAAATTAACACTGACTGAACTTAATTATACAGTACATCTTAACACTATTTGAACGTATCCTATCATTTTAACGAAGATTACGTTAGCAAACCGCAATTATATATGACTCAGTGAAATGTGAATCCTAATTTATTTATTTTTTTCCGGATTGTTTGTTTTATTAGTGAACACTTCAGTTTCTCAATCAAAAAATAAGTATAAGTCTCAAAAATGTAGATGTGTCAAAAACCTTACATCTTCAAAACTCTCCGGTTTGTACAAAGTTATAAACACTTGAGGTATGACTCCCCATCCGAAAATTTCTATAGGAATGTGCGGTAGATGACCAATTTCCAGCAGGAATGTTCTGCGGTAGTAACCCACAACACCAGGCCGTATCACGATCTTCATTGATATTTCCTCTTCTGGTTCTAATAATTTTTCAGATGGCAATAGTTCAAGGATAGTTCCTTCCAGTTCATTTTTAAATTTAGGCTCGTCCAAATACGTTCTGTACGTAAAGGGTAGTTGCGCTATGTTAGTAATTATTAAGTCTTCATGAGCATGTTCATGAAATGATCTTATTTTAAAGTTTAATTGTTGTGAGTTTATTTTATACATCAGGTCGGAACTGGACCCTGTAATTAAGATTGTTTCTGGAGGACCTCCCAAAACTTCACATTCAAGAATGGCCCGTACGTTAATGTTTGGCTTTGGTCTGAATATGACGTGCACATTTTGAATCTCATTCGGTTTCAGGAGACCACGATGTGAGACCAACTGCAAAACGTCGTTTATATCTTTTCTGTTATGGGAAGGCTGTAGTTTAGCAAACTTATAACTCCATTCAAAATCAGTGTCATAATCGACATCTATCATGGGTGCTATTTTCTGCATCATTCGCATTTTAATTACTTCTTCATCGATCTGCGACGTCTCCTCACAAGTTGTGATCGTTACTATCTCTTGAAACATAGCGAGTACCTTATTACAACTAACTGTATCTAACTTTGGATCTTGGAGTGATGACTCTCCAACAGTCTGAGTTGGTAAAATCTCTCGTAAGCCGGAACCTAAAATAAATAATGAGGCCAAATTATGATAACGATTAGAGAGCAATGAACAAACAAAAGCAAAAATGTTACCTACTAACCGATAGTAGTGGGTTCCTCAGTAGAGCTTTTTATTAGACTGCATGTATTTCCGTAATCTAGCTCTGTTAGTTCCGGCTGTTTTAAAATAAAACATGACGATATAATACCAGGTCAATT
This sequence comes from Trichoplusia ni, assembly GCF_003590095.1. NCBI lineage: Eukaryota > Metazoa > Arthropoda > Insecta > Lepidoptera > Noctuidae > Trichoplusia > Trichoplusia ni. The sequence continues at coordinate 16,453,917 of NC_039481.1, read as the reverse complement.
GATAAACAAAGAACTCGCACTTTCAAGAGTTCAGTTTTAATAAAAAATATTTAAACTTACTGAAATGAAACTACTTTTACGGATTTTATCGCGGTTTAATTTTAGATTTTAGTTCCCGACGTTTCGAAACCTTTGCAGGTATCATGGTCACGGGCAGACCATGATACCTAAAAAGTAGTTTCATTTCAATGTCTAACATTCGCGTAAACCTAAGAAACCACTATTTAAACTTACTACTGGAATTTTTGTAATTGAGCATTTCTTCCACTGAAACCTGTAACAAACTAGAAGAGGTGTCGCATTTTGTATTTTTATGGTTTTGCTCTCTATGCTTCCGTTTAAAATACACTGGAAATCGACTCTCGGGGATAAAACCAATATGTTTGGAAAATTTATCTTTCCGATCAATTTTAATGCATCCTAAAACAAACAAAACAACGTTTCAATTAAATTAGAAATGTTCATATTTTTCCGTCAAATAGGTTAATGAAACAAATATTTTGATAAATTGTATTCTTAGAGAACGATGAAAGCTTCGGAAAACAATGTAATGAGGAGCTAGTGGAGAGTTCGCTAAGGCGTCAAGTTTGAGCTTGAGTTTAAAAAAATTAATAAAAATTCTGATCAGAATTATAGTCACGGATAATCGGATACATGGTTACGATTCATTCAAACAAACCTTGTTCTTATGGCCTTTAAATTTGATCTTCATCACGTCGCAATACACTTTCGACTTCAGATTTAAATGCTTCGTGGTGTCGAAGAGTATTTGCAACTTCATAATTTCTTGATCCTCTAAACGCTCCTCCAGTGCATGAGTGAGATTGAATGCCATTTTAATTTTATTAATATCATGGAAAAAATGTAGAGGGCCCTTCCGTAACGGTTCAACGGGTTTTGAGGTCAAGAAGTCGATAAACGTTCGTGACTGAGCAGGGCCCACTTCGTTTATGATATTTTTTAGATTTAAATCGGACTTTCTGTATCGTATGCAACAGCAAAGGTTGGACTCTTCCTGTGGAATTTTGTAAGTGCTTTGTTTTTGTATTATTGCAAACGGTGGTTTGGCACAAATCTCAATATCTAGTGGTAGTTTCGATACATTTTTAATTGTGACAATATCTGTAAAAATAGTTAAGATACTTAAGGCAATAAACTTTATGGCACTTATCTACAAGGATTATAGAAAAAAAGACTTTGCGCCGCACCTGTCAATTTGTAGTATTCACTATAAGGACCAAAGTCATACTGAAATTCCACGAGATTGGTAGATATTTCTATTTTGGGATCAACAAATTCTGCCACTATTTGACATTCCAATAGCAGTTCCTTCTTATTAATTCCTTCAACACTGCCGACTAAATACCACATCTCTTTAACGGTAGTGACTTTATACGAAATTCCTGTTATTGACAACTCTAGTTTTTCACCAGCAGAAATTTTAAACACTTTTGGGTCCAAGCTGAAAAATCCTCTGCAAAAACGATATTTTTTATTCTTTTTGTGTTTTTGCTTATATCATCGGAGTATTATAATGAATCTGGAACATACGCTGTGGGTTGTTTCGTTTTTGGGGCTTTGTAATGTTCACTCCACTCCAGCGCGTGTAACCGTGTTCCACAATTCTCCATAATGACTTTACTATTAAGGGGTATTTTAGTGAAATGTTTCCCAAGAACAATCCTGTCGCGTAGCTCACCGACTACAATACTCGTTCCGACGCCAGACGCAGACAAAGGCACTAACTAGGTTGGCAAAACAAATACATGATACATTTAGTGTATTTAGTTTCTGTACGTAGCGGCTGTACTGTTACGACGTTTCGGTTCAGTTACACATTCCCGTACTAACCAGAAGTATGCTCGTAGATCGGGAAGTAGGTATAAGGTAAAAGCACCTATTACGGAGGTATTTCGCAACATTTGAAAGTAAGAAACAAAAATAAGAATTTGTAGGTATTTCTAAAGGTGGAAAAAAATTCTATCGTTAAAAGTGGAATTTATATTTTGTATTGCCGTTGAGACTATGATTCTGTTGATGATATTTCTTATTTTAAAGAAATATTTAAATAGTCGGGTCGATTTTCCCTTATACGGAGGTAAAATTTTGCTCTGATCCTATTACTGCGGTAGACGGCTCCTAATACGGAGGGTCAGAACTTATATTCATTAAAGTTCCGTACAAATAATATTTATTTAATAATAGTTATGTGTTAGTAAAAGTTTTTCCTTTTTATTGAAAATTGATTTTATTAAATTGCGTAATCAAATTAATGGTGAATGAATTATTTCCATTTTGAGTAACTCTGACAATGACATCTAATATGCATGGGACCCGAATACGGCTAGGCCTATAATAATTAAGGACATCCCTCTATAGAGCTATATAGCTTCCCTCTATAGCTTGTTGAGGTCGCGTTCTGTAGTAAGTATTTTTTTCATAGTAATTCTGGTACCTTGATCTGACCTGATCTGAAATTGTTGAGAATCAATAGTATTCGAGGGATTAAATCACTTTCCCCGGCACCCGCAGTTCTACAGAACAACGTCTATGGATAAAACTGAAAAATAAGGTATAATTATACCAAGTTTCATCGAAATCGAACAGTTATTTTTCTCGTGATGCCTGAACATACAGACAGACAAAATAAATTTTAATCACATATTTGGGTTTGGTCACTCGCTGCTGTTTATTTTTTCAATATTTTCAGTGTACAGAATTGACCCTTCTACAGATTTATTAAATTTATAGATAAATGAATAGAACCGTAATAGGAGATCTTAGAACCCTACACGGAGTTACCTGGAAATAATTACCTCCGTAATAGGAAAACTACTCATGTTTTCGATAATCCTAATTCTGACCCATAAATATTTCGATAAACAAAAGAGTAAAAATGCCTAATCAAACATTAACAGTTTTTTGGCTCAGATTTGTAAAACTCAAGTCAAAATTTATACAAAATAAATGTTTTGTGATAAATCAAAATACACCTTCCCATTTTTGCCTCTTCTAAGAAACTAACATTTTGTACTCGACAGTTTTCATATTTAACTAGATTTCCAATTAAGAACACATACCACAGAATATGGTTTTTAAGTTATGTGATTAATATTTTTTTCAACTAAACTTGAAACTAATTGAATAAATTAATCAATTGAAAGTTATAAACAATTAAACATGACCAGTACTTTTCCTATTTCGGAGTCATAACACTGTATTAGGATTAATATTTAAAATTTGTATCGTATTACGGCGGTGTTTTATTTTTAAATTTTTTGGTAAAAAATGACTTACAAATATAAAATAAGCTATTTAAATAGTGAGTGTAATAATAAGAAAATGCTATAAATAACAAAAGAACAAACTCGAACGGCATCTTAATACGAAAAACTTAGTTTCTAAATATTTGTGTATTTACTTTTGTTGTTCCGCGTTTGTATGGAAACACCTCTCACGTCGATTACGTTACAGAGACTGATTGATTTTGTTGTGTTGTCTATCTGCTATAATTGCAAATGTCAGTTAAGTCATAAAGTAAAAGATTTAGAATAAATAGTTTCGGTTTTGGTCTACCTACACTGAATAAAACGGGAATAAAACGCGAAAATATAAATACCACCGTAATAGGAAGCGATTTTGACTACCGCCGTATTAGGAGCGTTTACCTTATATTGCAACGGCCGTTAGTTTTAGACGATTCACTCATCGTCTAATTATGTTGCAGTGATTCATTCTGCTACAGTACAGTAGCTCACGAAATTGTTAGTACGGCATTGTTAGTACTTATTTTTAAAACTAATGAAATATATTTTTTGCTTCTAACTGTTGCAATGATTTTGATAATTACTTAAAATTATAATAGTATTCTTGAAACTGAACCTCTTCGCCCTGATTGGAACATGGTGTAATATAAATAACGCACAGTGTATAAATATCCCGATTATTAAAAGCTGTGTTTTTATGCGATATTAATTTCCACTTTGACTTTACTTACGATTTCCTTTACTTTTTCTAATTGTATTACAGCTTTATTGGTGTATGTATCAGCGTCGATCAAATACAACGTTAATACCAAATCCGTTTCAGATTCAGGCTCGACATAACCTTCAGTCGGGGATATTTGCCATCTGCCGTCTTTGCTCAACTACGATATAATAACCTCTTAGTACGTTAGTCCTGAATAGTATACAACTACCCATCTAGATTAGACAAAGCTTAAATGATCAATTTGTTTCGATTTTATTTTGTAATGTAAACAAAAGACCCATAAATAACAACAAGAATGGGGGTTAATACTGTAGGTTGCTCAATTAGCATTGAATGTCTTAAATTATATCGTGACGATGTGTTCTTTTTTCTTACCAAGGAAGCCTTGAAGTGGACGTAGACTGGTGAATCGTTACAGAGTGTGAGCGCTTTCTGCGATTTTGATAGCAGCTTGACCTGACCCCAATGTAACGTCATCGGAGTACACGTTACTATGGGACGTACCCCAAAACCAGTTATCTGACAAATTTCAATTGGTTTCGACATCCCAAACAAATAAATTCTATTGAAAGAAGGGTTTAAAATTAGAATGAAATAAAATTAAATGGAAAAAACGGAAACCTGGTGTGGTATTACCTCACTACATAATTCTGCAGTCCCAAACTACTAGTTTTTATTGACACTGGTAAACATATTCTACTGCTTGGCTGTATAAATCCTTCCTTTATCTTGACATTTACGTCTAATGTGTTTTGTTCCTAGAAAGCCAAATAACTACGTCACTAATGAGCACGTTAGGCAAAATCCGAGTTGTTTTAAATAGTTGAATAATTACCAGTGATTCTTCCAAAGTAAAGTATCCACTAATGTTATTAGACGATATAACAATTTCGTTTTCGTAAGGGAAATCCAGGAAGCAAGCTCGTAGCCTGATTTCTGGTGCTGGCGTGATCTCCGGTACCATCGCATTGAACATCACTGGGACTATGATTGGAGGGCTGTCGGATTTCTCAAGCTCCAGCTCAAGAGAAGTTTGATTCGCTCGTATTAAATTAGCTATTAATGTCACCTGCACGATTTGAAAGGTGAATTCAATTATTTACTGCCAATGAACAAGTTCTTTGACTACAGCAGTCGTTGCAATACAAAGGTATTATTTTATCTAACTTTAACAACGGCTTATATTAGTCCAAATAACAACTGATTGGAATAGCATGAGTAGCTAAATTCTATAAATTGCAAAGTAATTGTATGTTACCTGTATCGACACTCTCGATTCTGGATCAATGTCAACTTTACAAGGCTCTATCTTAAATTCTCTGGGCCACTGAGGAATTTCAGGCTTAGGTTTCTCAGCGACTGCGTAATCGGTCAAAGTAATACTGCTTATTTCAGGTCCGTCCGATGATATTTTGAGAGTTCCACTAACTTGCACCACTGACTCATTAATAACATCCAATTCCATTGTTTTTGGTACTCCTAGATCAGAATGCAACGAGTGTCAGTTTAGATTCTAAATACGAGATAGTTTATCGCTACTCATATTGCAAACCTCCTAATCATCTAGATAGTTAGTAGTTAGTTCTTACCTACACTAACGATTCCGAAATCTAAACATGGTATGCTAAAAGTAAGGGACGGGTATATCACTTCGCCTCTGAAAAAGAATAATGGTATCAAAAGCAAAACTTCAAATTAAATATATTTATTAAATAAACTACAGGAAACAGACAAACTTACTTTAAATACAGCTTTAAAACAACATCCGTATCACGAATAGTAAAATTGATCTCTTCAAAGAACGGCCCTTGATTGGAATTACTGAAGGAGACGATGAATATTTCTTTATCACCAGGTCTTAGACAGTTCAGTTCCGGAGAACAAGTTATTGTACTGCCGAACAGCGTAGGAACTTCCTTGTACACTATCACACCATTAATATGGCCTAGAACCACAAACATACATATTTACAATCCAGGTCCTAGTATACTGACAATCATTAAAAATCTAATTTATGTTTATACTAATTCAACTCATCTTTGCGAACATGTACTGTGGCACAGTGACTGTACAGTGACGACGTATACCAATACACCTTTCATTAGTGTACCTAACACTGTCACACAAATGAATGCGCGCACAGATGATTTAGTCTTATATGTACCTTTATTGATAGCAACGACTTCATAGTTGTAAGTTTTGTTAATATACACGCAGTCCAAATCAAGAGTCTCAACATTCAGATTAATGGAGGGAGGTATCGATATTCCTATCAGCTTCAGAGGCACTCGGTTCACAGAGCCATCGATGTCTAGATATGCTGTTGCATTAAACTCTCCTATCTCCTTAGGGCAAAACGTTATTGATAATTCTGTCGATTTGTTAGGCCATAACTTCCCAGCCTGTTGAGTAAAACGTGTTAGATGAAAATATCGTATACTAAGTAGACTATCTTACAATTTGAAATGAATGAAAAGTACTTACTATTGGTGTTATAGTGAAGTGTGTATTCTGAAAATGCAATGATTCGTCTGCTACGAGTGCTTGTATTTCATCATAGAATATCCTAGTATACACTCTTTCATGTTCGTCACTAGTCAATACATCGTATCGCACCAACTTCGTATACTTTGTTGATTCACTCGATTTCAAGTTGTAAAATATCGTCGCTAACTTGACTTTCTCTTCAAAATCTATTCCACAATAATGTAGAAGTAAGATAAAATATTACCCATAGGATAATTATGTTGTCTAAAATTTAATATGAAGTCACCCGTACCGTAATAAACACAGTCGTTTTTCATACACATATAAGTAAGGACATGGTCGGATTTATTAGTTATCTTGAAAGTCTGTTGTCGCATCATAGTGTTATACGTGTCAAAGAACCGAACCACTTGCTTCTCCAGCTCTATACTGACCGTGTATGTTTTGCCTGACATCATAACGACGAAGTTTTCCCCTAAAATATGTACAACATTAATGATAAGAGTACTGACCGATCTGAACCTCACATCGACCTAATAAAATTCATGCATTCCAAATAATTTGTCACCTGTTTCGAACAATGCATTCAATATTCCACGCGTCTCTCCCAAGTGCATCGTTTTGAAAGTTACTTTAACGTCGATTTTCTGTTTCGGATTTAAATATGCCGATTTGGGTAGAACTGAAAACGGACTGTAGATACAATAATAAGAACCATAAGTGAAAAATAGCATAATTCTAATTCTATAGATTGATAAGATTCATGAACTCACCATTTACAATTAAAAGTAAAGCCCGCCGGTACCATTCCAATATTGTGGATTGGCACTAAAACATGGTTTTCCACTTTCAGAGGAATCTGTGGGATATCAATTCTGTCAGGGAAATCGAAAATTGGTCTAGGACCCATGGCTGCAAAAAAACAATGCATTACTGTTTAGTTACTATTCATAGAATTTTTAATATATGTCACTAATAAATAAACCGACCTATTAGAGGCAAAACATACTGATCGACATCAGTGTAGAAAGATACTTTGTGGGTGTAGTCCTCGTACTGTACGGGCATAAAGGTGACAGCGAAGGTGACGCTGATCCCCGGAGCCAAACGCGACAGCAGCACTCCACCACAAGGCTTGATGAAGAAATACGACGACTCCTTGTACACCATGTTAAGAAACGTCGGCCCCTGCACGAACAACACGAAATCCAGTGTAAAATAAAAAATGTGAAACAGTTCAAGAAATTCAAGTAAGAAAGAAAAGTTGTGGTAACCTTGCTTATATTTTTAACAGAAAATTTGGCGACGATCTTATCATTAGGCTTAAAGTTTTGAAACACGATCAGTCTGGGCGTGAAAGACAACACAGGCTTGTTGGTTTCCTTGTTGCTGGCACGGAGGAGGTTATCCACTTCTATGTTATTTAAATTCTGCAGCCGCTGCTGCGTACTCATTTTCATTTCCCTTTCATATTCAGAAGGAGTTATCTGACAAGGAGATACTAGTGTTAGAACATACTCGTAATGTTTACAAGACATAACAGTGTATGCAATTTGGTATCGCTATACAGTCTGATAAAGCTCAAAAAAAATTACCTCTGTCGAGGGCTGAAGTAATTTCTTTTTAGCAAGTAAATGGTACAATTCTGAAGTAAAATATCCATTTTGCTTAAACTTCTGCAATATTTCCATACTGCAAATGCTACTTCACTCACTGACATGACACAACATTGTTTACATGGAAACAGTTTGATAAAATTTGAAACACATTAGAACACTCCACTGTAACAAATAGGTTGGTGAATGCAAATAGTTTGCTGAAGAAAGTTATGTAATTTAACTTTGTTTTTGATCAAAATTATATTTGCACCCATCGCCTTTTTATCTCTCTATTTCACACCATAAACGGTTCACAATCGTATGTTTGTTTTAAATAGCTTTTCGCACTAAGTATGCATTTTAAATTAAGTATTCATTAAGAGAGTCATGGCAGTCAGCTGTGTCTGTGGCGCTACATAATGTTTACGGAAATCGCTCACACGGCATAGCACAAATATGATTTTTCTTATGTAAAACTGGTCCAGACTTTGTAGCAAGCTTTCAAATAATCCTCTCAGTGTTAAAAAATAGAATTCATCATTAGCGAGCTAAGCAATTAAACAGTATTCTAAAAATGCTCTTGATAGATTATCAAAAGCCGTTAATAAGAAGCAATTTCGCAAGGTATTTGACTGGTTAGAGAGGGCATTGGGATGAGTGCGGAAATAGCAGCGCGTCGTAATTTTAGTAGAATCGGGGCAACGCGGCCGCGGACAGAAATAGAGGCGGCGGCACACGCGTCTTCCCGCTGTCAATTTCGTCCGCATAGGGCGCCCGATTAGCAGTGACCGGCCACTCGAGCTGCGAGGAAAGTGTTGCACGGTGCCGCGCAAGCCCGCGTCGCGCCGCGCGCCGCCTGGACGTCGCGAGTGCAGTGATACAGGACCGTGCAATTGCATAATTGGGAAAAAATGACCTTTGGTGCGCCAAACAGTGAATTTTAGTGTTGTTTATGTAGAGTTTAAGACATTTAAGTGATAAACCGGCAAAGGTAAGAGTAGTTGCAACTCATATATAAAACTAATTATGTCATCAAGAAACTTAAACCGGGATAACTATGCGTTTATATTACACGACCTAACACATAGGTAGTTGCTATTTGTTATTTACATAGAGTGAACACACTTTCGATATTTTGGGATATGAGTGGCGGAATATAGGTCGACAAGGCGTCGACTCGACAACGCCCGCTCTATACCGAATCCCGGTCATAGCTGACGGTTGCAAATGTTAATAATATCGTTATTCTTCTTTTTGCACTGTAGAAGGTAACGTTTACAAATACTTAATTCTTTATATTCTTGCAGCGTATTATCCTAATAAAACACTGCAGACTCCAACGACCTGCCTTCACGACTGGCAGAAACTTTCATCTAATTCTATTGAACGTATAATTATAAGTATAAGCAGCTATCACACCGTGGCTCTTCGTTATATCTTTTATACTGTGAATGCACATAGATGCTGAAGGGTCGCGGTCGCGATCTGCGCGGCATGACGTCGCCGCCGGCGCCGGCGCACCTCGCCTTCCGCCCTCCGACGATTGCGCACGCAGCAATGCGGCCGGCCACGCCATCGATGCCGCGAGCCGCCATGAGACCTGAACCAGACTACGAGGTGGTCGAGTTCCCCAGTGAGCAGTATGTCAACGCAAAGATACAACCGCCGCCGCCCCCGCCGCCGAGACCACCCACGGGTTGGTGTACTACTCAAATAAATACACTAACAAAACTCATCTTATCAATACCCGACAGCTTCTAGTGCAAGTCTCGAAGTGATGTAGTCAACGTCTTATATGTATTGTATACTGACAACTTTTGACTCTTGAGTTACGAAAATTGTTTACAACAATAACATAAGGACTTATTGTTTTAAACAATTTCAGTATTGATGACACACGGATCATGTATGTTGTGCATACGATAATGAACATAATAAAAAACCTTGAGAATACAAATTTGGACCAGGAAAGACCTATTAGACAAAGGTGTGCAATGCTCGTTCAGCTGTTAAGCAACGATGTTGTTTACCAACAATAAGTAATGGGAAATTCTGAATTTCAATATTCCTGCTGTGTCCAGGACACCCTCTGGAAGCTGGTGCGTCTTGCGGACTTTGCGGGGGTGGAGGAGCCCGCGTGCGCTGCGCCGAGTGCGGGCGCCGGGCGCTCTGCGCGTCCTGCGATGACATGTACCATCGACACCCCAAGCGTAGGCACCACCAACGACAAGTAATGATGAAAATATCCATGTTAATCTTTTCTTTTCAATTTCTGACCGAAATTATTGGTTTGCAGTTAGAAGTCTTGCATGTTATAATTGTAATTAATTATTTCGATTACAGGCCTTATCACAGTCACAGTTACGAGACGAAAGACCGCCACTTCCACCTAAAACCGCTCCTCCTGTGCCTCCGCCGCGTAAACACAAGGTGCAAACGATATTTATTGCAAGGTAATGACAACACAGATCTGTTTTATGAAAATAATTTAAAGCAATTCATGTTACAGGTCGGCGGAGACAGGATGAGTGCTAGTCCAAAACCACCTATGATGGTGGACCAAAGACGAGCTACTCTAAGCTCTCCTCATCATATGCCTGTGATGATGGGAGCACATACAGGCCAGATTGCTGCAGCGCCATCCGGCAACCATTTCGCCCTCCAACAACAGCATGCCCCTCAGATACCCCTACATCTTCAAACTAAGCTGTCAACAACACCTACACCAAACCACCTCGGTAGCATGCCTTTCCTGCACGCCAACGCACATCACGCTGCAGCGACTGCTCCGCCGGTACAAGGTCAATCGAATACTCTTTCTCATATGAATGCCGCCTGGAGTAGACCTCGAGGTTCATTGCAAGGATTTGGGATGCATCCAAACATGGTAATAATTATAAACTTAAAATCATGTTCATTCTCTTGTATGACCATCATTATTTTTGAGGATTATATTAAATAACAAGAAATATTTTTAGAACCTACCGCCTGCCGAGAATTGGGAAAACGCAGAGGGTATGAATCCGGCTATACAAAGCTGGAATCGGCCCTTACGTCGAGGTGCATCAGTGTTAGAGTTGAGTGGTGAATCAGCAGCGGCGTGCGTTGGATGTTCGCACTGTGCACCCATGCCGTGGCGTTACGGAAGCTGCGCCAGCCTCGACCACGCCTGGCCGAACAATGCTCCTGGATGGCCACCTACTTGCTGCCCACCAGGACATCCAGCTCATAATGCCCAGATGCATCCACATCAGCATATGCACCAACCACAGACTCCGCAGCCTTACAGAAGAGGTAAAATTGAATTTCGAATCGAGTTTCTAATAGTTGTAGGGTATTTTACAATTTATGAAGGTTCAATAATAACGTAAACAATGATTTCAGCGGAGAGTCGTGCAGTTTCCCGAACTGGGTCTAGAGCAGGATCACGAGCACCTTCACCAGCCATGAGCGTGCGGTCCAGGACTTCTCGGCGTACGAAGCACCGCACACCTTCACCCCCGCCGGTGCCGTCGAGTGACGCAGATTCCGAAAGTGAAAGCGAGAGTGATCACGCTCCTCAACCTAACCACTCCAAACCACAAGAAAAAAGAGAGGAATCCCTAGGCCCAGCTGCCCCACCACCCACTACTACGTGGCAATGCGAGCACTGCACCTATGTTAATGAGCCTGGAGTGCGGGTGTGTGCCATCTGCTGTCGAACTCCAATCACTGCCCCTAAAACAGTTGCTAAAGATGTAATTGAAAATGTTGAAAGACTGAGAATCACTAGTAAGGAGTCGCCGTCACCTGCACGTGTAGTTCAAGAGACAAGAGTTGATAGAGGTAAATTAAAATCTGTATGCTGGACGCCTGCCACCATGTCAGAGACCGCCTGTGTTACTTGGCACGGGTATGGTACACTGTAAACGCGTACAACTGAAAAGCAAATCTTACTTTAATAGGTTGTAAAGGACCCCTGTACTTATTCCATACTATTATTGATAATTTAAGAAAGCATTCTTCTTTTTCAGAAGTACGATCTGCTTCAAAACCTAAGAAAGAACGTACCTCCACTGGATGTGGTCCGTCGCCACCACGTGAAGCAAATAATATTAAGAAACCATTCAATCGACTCGTCACGCCAACACGAGAGCAAAACACTTATGACGAAAACTTACATGAAAGGAATGATATGGCCGTGGGCCCGTCGCCGCCTAGGGAGGTTCGGAATGGCAAACAGGCAAAGCGAGATACGAGTACGGAAATATCGCCTCCTCGTGATTCTAATAAAACAATGAGGGTGTCTCCTTTCCGTGATAGCAAAGAAATACCGACAACGGTAAAAAGACACAGTATATCGGTTGGTCCATCACCACCTAGAGAAAACTCACCGCGAAACAATGTTATTACGCCAAATGTCCAAAAAAAGTCCACTGGGACGTCTCCACCGCGAGACGTTACTAACCAGCGGCCATCTTCTTCAGCAACAAACAAAACAAATGTATCCAACACTGGCACATCACCACCACCGCAAAGCATCTCGACGCAGGTAAAACTATACGGAACTGGCATCATGTTTACCAAGAACAACAAAAACTGGCCTCTCCATCCATTTGTTTTAATACATCGAAAATATTATTTATTTGTTATTCGTGATTTAAGAATTTCTTCACATTATTAGTAGCTTAGTAATAATATGAATTGGTAGAACTTGATTCTTACTCATTGTATTATATTTACTTAGACTTACGAAGTTCCGAATTCGACTGCATGGGAACGTGCATCGTCAGTATCAAGATCACGACCGCGGCGACGTTTTCGTGACGATATCAGAAGAGAACGATCTCAAAGCAGACATTCTATGTCCAGTGATACTCGTGTAAGTCTTACATATATTTTTTAATATTGCTTTATTTTGGACGTACAATAACGTACTTATTTAATGTGTTAGGAAAGCGACCGAAGTGTGAGAACAGCAGGTGCGAGTAGCAGATGGGAGTGGCGAGAGCGTGACAGCAGTCCCGGAGGTGAATGGGCAGACAATTACAACAGTCGCCTGTCTCGACGCGCCTCGCATCTCGATTTACGCCGGGCGAGACCCAATCACCGGTCTAGCTATTACGGCTCTGAGGTACAAAAAAAAATCCCGCCGTCAAACAAAATAAAATAGTGTCATATGATTCGATTTAAATACTCGCCCCATTCATTTGTACGTTTCCAGGCACCCTCTCCTGAACGTCAGTCTACAACCCGGGCTATTTCCCTTGAAGCTCTAGCTGGAGCGGGGGCCAAGCGCGAAGCGGAAAGAGGAATGGAATTAGCTCAGTTAATGGGTGAAGCTGAAAGGCTCGGATTCAGCGCCGCGGAAGTACAAGCTGCGTTGACTCAGAGTCCAGCGGCACCATTGGCTTGGTTACGAGAACGCTGGCCAAGTCTATGTGCTGGAGTGCGTGCGGCTGCCGCACGTCTGGCTCCTTCAGCCGCCATTACTGAGCTGGAAGCAAGGGCGGCTCTTGCTAGGCATAGAGGAGCAATGTGGCCTGCTGTAACAGAATGCGTAGATAGACACCGTCGGCAGGTATATTTAGCTTGTTAATATTTTTATCTCGTTTAATTACGATAAGCATAACAACATAAATACTTATTTCCAAAATATTTTTAGACGGACGTTATTAGTGTTGGAGAAGAGGGACGACTACGAGGTCACGTTTGGGGGTCCCCTGCGGGCGCAGACGACGACGCTGCACCTCCTCGCTCCTCATCCCGCCAATCTCACCGCTTGCGCGGTAATCTTAAACGAACCACAAAACAATAAAATAACGTTGCAATACAAGATCACATCATCATCGTAACACGTCATAACCTTCACTTTACATTTCAGCAGAAGATAGTTCAGATGAGTTTGAAGCACCGACACCGCCTAAATTTCAAGACGACGACTGGATGTATTTACCACTTAATGTGAATATTAATGATTATGAACGAGAAGCAAATCTTATGGAAGACAATTACTCCGACAAAAAGGCTGTAACTGAAAATAAAGATGATATAGCCAGAAAACTAAAGATGCTCCTCCAAGAAGCTGGGATTCCTTTGGTTGATGAAAAACTACTTTTACAGGGCTTGTTATCTGGTAATGGAGTATATGAGCCTCCTGCAACTCCTGCAAATAATAATGTCATTGAAAAAGCACAGCCTATTGATTTTATTCAATCTGAAAATGATTTTATAGATGCCTACAATGCACTTACGAGATCAAGTCCTTTACCCAACATAAATAAAACAAACGATAATGCAGATATTGCAAATGTTAATGAACTTAAAGTCACAAACACGACGATTATGGAACCAAAAGTCTTAAAAGAAAGTAAAGAAACCCACATGAATGTTTCAAATAGCGATAACGCAGAAAACCAAAAGCAACAAACCCCACAGCATAGCGTGATTGTGATTAATAATGAAACGCTAGAAAAAAATCACCACCAAAATGAAAAAATAAAGGTTATGGAACAATTTGAAGTTTCTAACGAAGATAATCATAATTTAGCATTAACAACAGAAAGTCCTACAGAAGATTTTGTCATTCCATCTGAAACACAAGAAATTATTCTTGAACAAAATAATTATATACAAACTGAAGACAAATCTAACAATTTGTCAACTATTGTTGATAGCACGCAAAGACTTATACAACAGATGAAAGAAGAAATTAATTCTGACATTCATTCTATTGATGGTAGGACAGTGTCTCAAAGTGAATCTGAAACTAGTTCAGAGGGATCTGATGATGAACAAGAGTCAAGTTTTAGTGAATCGGAGGAAAGAACAGATAACCTAACATCAGACGAAAAAGAAATGACAAGTTCTGAAGACGAAGACCCAGAACCAATTCAAAATGAGGTCATAGCAGATCAGTACAGATCTAGTTCTGAGGAAAATGATACGTTTGAAGAAGCATTAGACCATGTAGAAAATCAGTTGGAAGATTTCAAACATGTAAACATTGAAATGCTTGATTCAATTGCTCGCACACTGCAAGAGGAACATACCTTTTCAGTAAAAGTGGTGGATTCAAATGCTGACAATATTCCGAAGCCAACGAGAAAACAAGATTTAAATAATAATTTGTTTGTTGCAGTAAACAGCTTCGAAGAAATTTATGACGATCTTACTTCTCAAAATAATAAATTTAATAATGTAAATCATGAACCTGTTGCATCCCAAAATACAGACAAAGAAATAGAAACGAATAATGTTAAATTACTTGCAAAGGAGTCAATAATAATTTCCCAAATGAAAGCCATAGTACCTACAAAATTAATTATTACCGAAAATGAACATCCTAAATTAAAAGCACAAGTCGAGTACATTGAAGAACCACAGACTGAAAAAATTGATATACAAGATGAAATAAATTCTTTGCCAAACACGGAGCCTAATAATCAAACTTACCAAAATATAAACACATTGCCTTCAGAAACTAATAACCTTGTGGAAAATAACTCACACAAAATCACAGAAAATGTAATAATAAATGAGGCGCATGATTCTACAGGCCTTGCTGCTGTTGTATCCAATAGCAACATCAATAATATAATACCAGAAAATCCCAACGCTCTCATCCAACAAGCGACTAATACATCCGAAAATGTATTTTCAGAAACAACAATTGATACCAGTAGTATTAAAAACTCAACAACGAACAAGTCCAACATCCCAAAACTAGTAAAAATCATACCAAGTAACAAACCAAAAAATGACAAAAATGCACCCAAGCTCATTGTTTCAAAGGTCCCTGTGCGACGAACATCAATTAAGCAACATCCTGCACCTGCTCCACCTAAAACTCATTTTGGTAATATTACAAGTGGTCATGTAAAGCAGTTACAAACTAGACTCTTTAATAACAAAGTAACTCCCTCCAAGCCTGCTCCCACTCCACCTGAAGAACCCGAAGTTAAACCATCAACTTCAACGCTTAGCAAAAAAAAACAAGCTCCTCTCCCACCCACAAAACATCAACAGGAAAAGCAGATCTCCCCGCCCAAAACAACGCCTACAAAAGAAAAGAAACAATTTTTCCGCGAAACGTGTCGGACTGAAGATGAATGGACCGAAAGCGATTCTGAAGACTCGCAAGTACAAATTATGAGACCTACTGAAGAATCAACACATAGACCGCCGTCACCGCCTCCGCCAATTACTATGCGTCGTGTTTCCGGACAAATAATTGATTTGGCTAAAGTACGACTTCCAGAAGGTTCTCCGGAGGTAATAAAATATATCAGCTTCAAACAGTACCGGTACAAACTTATTTACTCTACTAACTTACCTCATGTACTTTCAGAGGCAAGCCCGAATGCTACTCGCTGAAGGTGCGACTGAAACATGGGAACAGGCACAACTAGCAGTTGAATTAATATCGCAAGGTGCCGATCCACCAGCTGCATTATTAGCCGCTCTCGAATGCGCTGACCTCACTTCAGCTCTCGCGTATTTATATCAAGACTGTGAACTCTGTGCATCCCGTTTACCTGAGCATGAGGTCAGCTAAGGAAATACTAACTTTTCTTGACCTTTCTGTGCCCAGGCTAACAGATTAAATTTTTATAGATGGTGTCAATGTTGCGTTGTACGCATCGCTGCTGTCGAGAATGTGCACATCTATATTTTACCGTACAAATTACGGAACGAAGTATCGCCGACTGCGTATGCCCGTATTGTAAGCTACCCGAACTGGAAAGCTTACCGGAAGATGCTTGGCTTGAATATTTTGCACATTTGGACATACTTTTGAAAACTTTGCTCGAAGTAGAAGTTCATGAATTGTTTCAAAGAAAGGTAATTGACAACAATATAATTCACAAATACATTTTACATCCTACAAGTCATTTGTGCAAAAAAATATTCGTACACCCCTTTATAAACAGACTAGCTTTTGCCCGCGACTTCGTTCGCGTGGACTTCAGGTTCGTCCCGTCTAGTCTAGCAATGTAAGCGCAAAAAATGTGTTTTTTTACGACCTCACATTAGAAACCTCAAAAATTGTAGCCTATGTGTTATTCTGATGTATAAGCTATATTGTGGTAAAGTTTCATTCAAATCCATTCAGTAGTTTTTACGTGAAAGAGTAACAAACATCCATACATCCATACTTACAAACTTTCGCCTTTATAATAGTAGTAGGATTTGCAAACCCCACAGTTAATTGAACCGTTATTTCTTTTCTTTAAATAAGTTTTATACTGATTACAGTTACGAGACCGAACTTTGGCTCGCGATCCAAACTTTAGATGGTGTATGGAATGCTCATCTGGTTTTTTTGTTCATCCGAAACAAAAACGAATCCGATGCCCAGAATGCAGGTCTATAAGCTGCGCTTCGTGCAGAAAACCGGTACGTTCATCAAATAACGAAAAATCCTAATCTAAATAATCCTCATCACGAATCCCTCTATTCATTCTTTTTTTTTCAGTGGACAGCTAATCACGAAGGACTGAGTTGTGAACAATATACAGCATGGTTAGAGGACAATGATCCTGAACGTTCAGTTACGGCAATACAGCAACATTTGAGGGACAATGGCCTGGAATGTCCCCGGTGCCACTTTAAGTACTCCTTGTCCAGGTATAGCATGAAAGAAATAATACCTTTTTCACATTTTAAAACGTATTTAATTAAAAGTCAATTTAATAATACTCTGACACAGGTTGCAGCTGCAAACGTGTTCTGAACACGTTATTGTTAAATATTCTCCGTTGATATTATATTAAATATTATAATATTAAAATGCCCGAATATCTCGTTTTCGTCTGTTTAGACGTGTTTCAAAATCGTTGCAAAGTAATACAACTTATTAAACATTTCAGAGGGGGCTGCATGCACTTTACTTGTACTCAATGCAAATATGAGTTTTGCTACGGCTGTGGAAAACCATTCACAATGGGCGCACGATGCGGTTTAAGTGATTATTGTGCAAAATTGGGATTGCATGCGCATCATCCAAGAAATTGTTTGTTTTATTTACGTGATAAGGAGCCCCACGAATTACAAACTTTACTTCAGGTACGTACGATTTTTGTCGTGACGAAGTTAAATCAAGGCGTTGTAGGACTTAGCTCTAGGCTTATTTTATTCCAGGTTATTGAATTTAGTAACTTACACTCAACTTATTTAAAAATTATTAATGCCGTGTTGAAAATCTTGATTCAAACATGGACAGAAAAAAGTACCGAGGCACAAATTTTAACCAGCACTTGATAAAATTTCAGATGAACAACGTAACATTTGAATCGAACGCTGCCGAAGGCAGTACCGGACGCTGCCCCGTGCAGTTGCAGCGCGAAACACCCACTGGACTGGTGGACGGCACGTGTGGCAGTGAAGCCCCCACAAATTACGCAGGGCTCTGCAAGTAAGGATTAATCGGAACTATCTACAAGTTCATGCTATCCCTATATAAGATAAATCTTTACAATGTGGTCTCATTAACATTTCTTATAATTTTATTTTAAATTTTAAAAAATAACAATACTATTTTTTAATTAAATATATAAATGAAATCAATGAAATAATGTGATAATATTTTTTTATTGGTGTATTTAACTACTATATATTACCATTGACATTTATCACTAACGAACTAAGTACTAAAATTTACGGTTTGCAACCGGAAATAGGTTTCCTAGTTGAGTAACACAGATTTTGTGTCAGAAATATTAAAATTTGTTTCCACATTATAAAAAAGTACTTGTAGAGGTGTCGTCTAAATTATATTCATTCACATAGAATTTACAAGCAATTAGCTTCACTACCCTTATGAAATGTTAAAATAGCCAAGAGTGAGGGAGGCGAGCGCGGCGATGAGTGAGGCATGTGCTTGCAGGAACCATTACCTGGAATACCTGAGTCGGTTGATTCGGCGCTGCAGTGTCGACCCGCTACCGATCCTGGGCGTGGACGACCTGGAGACGCTGGTGCGGCGCGCCGCGCTCCGGCCGCCGCCGCGGCCCTACGGCTCGCTAGACGGCCTCTACAAGCGGGGCCTCGTCGAGGTGTGTTGACACAGGCTGTACTTGCAGGACGCACTACGTGGAGTACCTGGCGGGGCTGGCGCGCGGCCTAGACCCTATCCCCATCATGGACGTGACCGAGCTCGTGGCCGAGCTGCGCCGCCGCGCACTCCCGCTGCCCGAGCGCGGGCCTTGGGACAGTGACCCCATCTATGCCGGGATGTGTGCGGAGGTACAAGCCCTACATGCCTTGAGGCTACGTAGTCATGGACGTACATGACCGTCAAATATCAAATCATGTTTCAAACAGAAACATTCCAAACAACATTTCAAACAGACAAACGTTTTTATACTTTGTATGGCAACAACATTAGTTTTAATCTGAACATGACTAAACCAGTAAGCTATAATAAATTGTTACTACACAAACTTTACTCGATAACATAATTTTAATTATTTAAAAAAATATATACTCCAACTCCAATTTTTTTTTAATGTTTATGTTGCTTTTACTGCAGCTACAAATTTATATTTCTGTTACAGATAGTAAAAGAGAAGATTCCACTGGATTGACAAGATTTCAGACGACTTTTGTGTCGGTTGCTTCAAAGAATAATGTATTTATTATAATGTACCCAATAATTTATAATACATATTAACACAAAATAAAATACTACAATATGTTTATTAAAGTCCAATTTATTATCCTTAAAAACATAGGACATAAAAGTAGTACATAATATTGATCAGCCAACGCAAGTAGCTCAGACCTGACATATTATAATGTTTTAGAAAACTTGAACTCACGTAGGTCCATACAAATTAAGATATCTGGGATGAGAGATGAGTCAGTGTTTGCCAACTCAGTGGTTTAACAAGGCTTTCATCACTATATGAGAGCACAGTCTGGCTCTATATTGAAGTATTTACAGGCTTCCAATATTAAACAAAAGTAAAAGTCGTCATCTCCGGGCGAAGTTTTCATTCATGTGTCGTTTATCCCTTTGAATGTAATGCCGATTAGAATGAATTCGACTTTCTAGTGAGTCCGGCAGAGCTCGTGCGTCACTGTGGGAGGAGATCCTGGGTACGAGCGCGGCTTTCTCCGCGCGAGCGTCGGCGCTTCGCTGCTCGGCTACACGCCGCCCTCGTTCTATCTCCCGCTCAGCTCCTGCAGCCGCCATTTCAGCTAATCGAGCAGCTTTCTCCTCCTCAGTCATGCCGCCTCGCTTCCTACCCTCTCGTTGATCACTGTCCCTGTTCCGTCGATCATCTTCCCTGGGATACCGTCTTCCTGAGTCATGTTTACTTGAGTACTCTTCCTTATAACTTCGCGTACTAGTATAATAACCTTGGTCGTAGTATCGCGTGTATTCTTTTCTATTCTGTTCGGGAGAATTTCTCCTATCTTTCTTAGACTTTACTTCATCTTCACCGTACTTACCGCTTTCGGAGCTTTGCCTTTTCCGGGAGTCGATGGAATATTTCTTGTCACTGTGATAATCTGCTGATCTTTTACTAGATTTTTGAACCTCAGGACTGCTTTCTTTCTTTGATTGTTCTTCATCACTGGAAGAATCTTTATGCTCTTTCTTCTTCTTTTTACTTTTCTGTCGCTTCTCCTTCTTTTTCTTTTTCTGCTTTTTCACCTCAGGTGACGACTCCACTGAGGAATCATCAGAATTAAGAAGAGTAGCTAAATCAAGACCTTTCTTACCTCCCAAAGCATTCAATTTGGCTGCAAGTAAATCATCAAGATTTTTGTCTTTCTTTTTGGGTGCTTTCTTAGATTTTGACTCCTTTTTTGCATCCTGCAATATTTAAAATATTATATAAGTACTTTAGCTACACAACAAATACCTAAAACAATATGAAAAGCATTTAGTAGCTTACCTGTTCTTTTCTTAGCAACTCAGCCAGTTTACGCCGTTGCAATGGATTGTTTAACAAAGCAGCACGGGCAGCTCGCTCCCTTTCCTTTATCAATAACAAAGGGTCTTCTCGTATTTTCCGGGACATGTCAACTTGTGTATCGCCAGCTGCAGTTATCATGCTGGACCCCACTACCCTCCGTGAGACAGCCGGGATCGCATCCTGTTCTGGCTTCTCTGATTGGTCAGCACTTTTATCAAGAGACTTTCCAAGCAAATAAGCTTCTTGTTCTACTTTCTTATCAGGTTTCTGCAATAAATGAACTAGAAAATTTAATAGAGTAGAGAAGTATACAAATTCCATATATTATTTATACTAACTGAACTGTAACTTGAAACAATTTTCTGTTTTTGGGAGTGGGTAATTTTAAGCAGCTTTTATCATTCCAGAATACATAAAAACTCCAAAATAAGTTTTCTCAATGCCAATTATAACAGTTGAATAGAGTACAATAGAGCTCAAGTCCTATCATGACTTATAAAAGTTTCCTATACATTATCTCCTGGATATTATTAATGAGCCTTACACAAATATGGTAAGCTAAATTTAAAATGACAATTATACCAAACAATATTTTAATGGTGTAATGAGGAAAATAATCAAACAGTTCATTATCATGACAGCATTTCCCATGGTTTGCAGACTTTGTCAACTTTTATACTCTAACAATCATTTAAAAAACCACTTCAGCAATGGATTATGTTACAATGAACAACAATTTCGTCAACGAAACTATGTGAGAGGTCAATATTGTCATATGTTTTTGTTATGAGAAATTAAATGTTTTCTACATACATCATACATCCAAGACAAGCGATTGTCGTTGGCTGAGGTACTGCCATGTTTCATGAGGTTGTTCAATTCACTCCGGTCTCGTTCTTCAGCGTGCTCACGTTGTAACTCTATCATCCTCTTCTTTTCCTCCGCAGCAGCTTGCTCTGCCTTCCAGACGCGTTCCTGATTCTTCATAGTGTTTGGATGCCATGATTTCTTCGAGTTCTGAAATGAAACAATTTAATCAATTTGGACTATGCCTTAGAAGAATGTCACGGGGAATTCTTAAAAAAAAATTGAATCGTATCTGCAAAAAGAAAAAAAAAATTTGAAATCAGAAATACAAATAGAAAGTTCACTCTATAAATATACTGTACCAAGTCTCCTCCTCCCATTTCACACTTAGCGTATCTTTAGAACGATCTTATGATGTATTTTAATAACTCTTTACGAGCTAAGTCCTAATTTAAAGAATGTTTTACTAAAATCCTCTTACGATTTGACTATTTAGTATTTATGCACTTGACAGTTAAATGACACTAGCAATCTAGCAATTGATTACATGACAGTTGTTGTTTGTCTATGATAGACCTTTTCATTCCGCTAATAACTAAAAACAAGTCACCTGCGTTCATTACAAAGACATTATATACTCTAGAAGAGTATAATTATTTTGCAGCATATTACAATATAATATGCTGCAAACGTACGAGCTTCACATACAGACCTAGTAGTATATTATTTTTGTGCTATGCTGTGTATCTATGGCCTAACGAAATTCTAAACGGATTTTATGCTCCTAATTTGTTAAAGTGAGCCTGACACTACTTACCTTAAACGTCATCTTTAGCATCGGTAAACTGTATATGTATTACAGTTTAATTCAAGCTACTATAAAACTTGAGCAGTGCAAAAAACATTATAGCTTTTCCGTGTTTTTTTTCCTGGCATCACTAAAACAGTCTATGGTCGTTGATGTACTGACAATAGTCATGATTTTAAAGCGCGACTAAGTATTTTGGTCCTAGAAGGTACGGTTGAAGCAGTTATAGCTTACGCTTGAGCTACACACCGCGACGTTTGTTATTTCAGATATGTACATTTCTGCTTTGTGAAATTAAGAATAACACCAGCTTTTTCTGAATTTGACTGGCTAAGAGAAAGATCTAAATAATAAACCTAACTTTGTAGAAATAAAACAGGTCTACAAAAAAGTCCACCATAGCATATTATCTTCTCTGACATGTCTTTTAATTTTTAAAACTGGATCACTACAGCCATTTTTATGGTTCTTAATAAACTTGTTCTAATGTAATTTATTTTTAGCGTTCTGTATTTTTTTTTTGGGTATATATGGAACTACTTATTATTAATTAAGGTTTCGCAATCTGTCATTCATCCTAGGGCCCCAATTTGGCTACTTATTGTATCGTGAGTGTTTCACTTCACCCCGTACAGAATTTCGAGTTTATGAAAATACGAAGTGTCATATTAATCCTATTTTTATTAATTCATCGGCCATTGTAAATAGCGTAACTGGGGGCCAGGCTTTGTTTAATGAATGTAATCATTTTACTATCTGGCATAATACTTCTTGTAACGAAGCCGCGAACCGAAGCTAGTTCATTCTAACCTTAGCTTGATGAACAACATAATATTATAAGCATTAGTAATGTTCATGTCAACCACTGCGGTAAAACTAACTAATGTTGAAAAAATGTTGATTAAATGAAATAACAACTATCAATATCGTTTTCGACGTACCTAGTGGCTTTCGCAGTGTTGCTATGATGCTAGAATTATAATGAATTCAAAAGGCTCGTCTTCACAACCATTTTTTGCCAATAGCAATGTTTGACACAATTTTTAGTTTATTTACTTGTAAATACCTACAAATTGTGTCACTTCATTAAGTGAAATAGCAGAATGTGAATGATATCTGCAAAATAATTAATACTGAGCCAAGTATTCTGTTACGATAAGTTTTTCTCGGAAATTATGACTCATAGTTGAAAAGGGGTTCGCCTTTACGATTTTAATCGAATTAATTCAACGAGATCTATGTATTGTGGTAAAAAAAGAATAATTATTCAGCTCAACCAGCAACCCTTAAGTAGTTAGTAAATTGCAAAGTACATTACTGTTTACAGTGTTTACCTAAAGTACCTATCTATATAGGACAATAGTAATTTGACATTAATCATTAGGTACATAAAATAGTCAAGAAACAATAATAATGACGAAATTATTATGCATCTGAAACTGAGTTCAAATTATCAAAGCCGTACGGCATATAGGTTACCTATACATTTGTACAGATACTTAGTTAGCTTTCTTCCTCTTAAATCATCTTCAAAATGGTTTTCAATTTTTATTAATAAACATAACTTTCGTACGTACCTACATTAATAATAAACGTAGGTACCTACGTTCTTCTTATTGTACCTATGAGCAAAACCCATTGCAGTTATTAATTTTTATTCAGCTTGTGAGGAACGTTAATAACGTTTCTTACAAGATGTTATTATACTTACAAAAATAAGTAGATGTAGGTAGGTATAGAACACGGACTACCTGTATAAAGTATGAAGCGGACATGCGAAAGAATAAGCGCGGGCGGGCGGGGTTCAGTGGCGGTGCGCGGCGCGGCGAGGAGTGGCGGGGTGCGGGCGGCAGTCCGTGGCGCGGGTCAGTTGCGGTCGCGTTGAGGAAGGTTGAATCGGGCGCACGAGCCGCGCGGCCTCAGCACCGCGGTTCCGAACGTTCGGTGACCGTGCAGCGCGTGTCGGTACTCCCCTCTCGGCCCGCGCGCCGCTCTGCCACCGCACTCGCCTCTTGCTTGAGCTCTCGTCACTGTTCACTTTGTGAACTACGAACCTTTCCTCTGACACAGTATGAAATGGAAATATATACCTACATGTAGGTGAGATCCTTTATGTGAAATACCTACTTATATACTTATAGCTTATTTCAAATAGGTCACATTACGACTTGAAACTGTATAGGTGTGTTTACTTCAAATTGTTATGTTTTACACGTGGAAGAATAATTAAATTATCGTAGGAGGTAGGTATCGAAGTAATAAAAAATAATTAAAGTAGTAAATAAACAGTGAATTGATTAGATCATGGATTAGTATACTTATTATTGTATTAGGTGAGTGGGTATGTAGCCCAACGTAACTTTTATCAAGACCAAAAATCGACCAATCCTACTAAATCGACTTGGTAATCAATTGCCATGAATAGTAGAGTAAAATATGAGGATTACTTGTTCAATAAATGAAATATTTTCCGCTAAAACTAGGTACTGAATGAGTTAGATGGAAACGGACCCACAGCGTAGGTTACTACAGCTAGGGTTACCAGGTCGCAAAACTTAATAGTCGGACAGACAAGCCAAGCTGGTCGGACACCCTAAATTATTGAGGATTTTGTGTTTACTGGTAACAATTAATAGGCTGTACTACAAAAATACGTAACAAAATCCGGCCACCATTTGGCTAGACCGAACACACAGTCACAAAGCCTTACTATAATATCTGGATATGTCTCGACCCCCGGCAACCCTACCTACAGCCATTAACAACGCTCTAAATTCACGGATCTCTCACTCGTGTGAGCTCGTATTAGTGAAAACATGTACCTACAAACATATCATCTACAATGGTACACTTAGTCGAGGTTATTTACTAACTACAATATAAACTGGTATCTACAATATGTTTAAGTAATCAGTACCTGTACCTAATCATCGTATTTCGCACTTACCACGACAGTGTACTGGCAGACCATTGGCAGACTATTGGCATTGTACTGCCATTGGCAGACCGTAGACATTTTTCTTGTGGTTTAGGTTCTTCTTAAACCGCCTCGCCGACCTGCGAAGGTTGGCAGTAGGCCCTGTAAGATTTAATAAAAACTCATCGAAGAGGCTCGATATTATGAATTATGATCTTTATTTAGTACCTACTTAATACTGTAAAAAAAATGGAGTAGGTGTTTTTATTTATTTTATTGCTGCATAGGTCTCAATGAGCGGAATTGGGTTTTGAATCACATTTCGCTTAAAACTCTAGAAATACTAATTGTGTTGGAAAAATGCTTAGGAGAATACTAATAGCTTCAGTTTAATCTAATTTCCATCCATTCATCGGCCATTGTAAATAGTGGAATTGGGGCCCAGTAGACCTAGGAAGTTTGCATTGATGTCCTGCTCTGCCTCAGAAACCAAGTAAACTGATTGGTCAATACTGTCATAAATTAGCTATGTCAGTCGTAATCGTAAAGCTAAAACCGTAGTTATAATAGGCACCTATTATCTCACCAAGAATGGGGTCATGTAGGTAATAAAAAGCTTCATATAAGTATAATATTTAGGTAAAAGAGGACGCCGACCCTAACGAACCTTGCGTTACGAACTTACGTAGCTTTAGTACGTTAGACAAGAACTGATCATTTTGAAAATTTCTCAGACCAAACGGTAGGTAAGTAGCTAAGTAATATTTTTTTTCATGTAGTCTAGTTTGCTCACAACTTATTATAAATAGAAGAACAAGCATAGATAATCCATATATCCTCAACAGTTTACAGTGAACAAAATAAAAATAAATTGAAGTCTAAATTAAAAAAATATTTAATAAATACTCTGCCATAATAACACTCCTTTATAAAATCAATATTAAGTAATACCTTGTTAAGTTTATATAATAATACTAGCGGCCCGGTACGTGCTTCGCTACGTATAAAGTGAAATAAAATAAACAAATCGGAACATCAAATTCATTTATTTAATCAAAAATATATTTTATTTAAAATCGAAATCAATTGCTAGCTATTTACAACACACTTAATCCAAAACATTTGGATAAACAATATGTATTTTTTGTTTTTCCATTTTGAGCATAAATAAACAAACGGCTGGGGGTACCGACTCTGGAACAGGCAACATATAACTGGCCATGTGAAAAACAATGTTCCTCCAAATTCACACCACAAACGTGAAGTGTTTGACCTTGGGCCTTGTTGATGGACATCGCAAATGATAAACGCACAGGATATTGTAAACGTTTGAACTCAAAAGGCATATCAGTTGGAATCATAGGTATACGCGGTATCAAAACAACTTCTCCTTTTGATTTACCAGTTAAGATCGTAGCTTCAATCAAATTTGGCAATAACTTTTTCACTGCCAATCTGGTTCCGTTACACAGTTTTGGTGGATTAATATTTCGCAATAATATAATCGAAGAACCAACTTTCAGATTCAAGCAATGCGGTGGCATACCAGCCGGCTCCAATGAATTTAAAAATTCAATTGGATAATTCATTGCCTCATCTTGATTCATAACACTGTCAATTGATTTATATTTCGTGACTACGCCTGGCAGTTTCGCTTGAATTTGAAAATTAATTGCATTGACATTAATGTTTTTCGGTGCTAAAATGGCGCGTTCTGTCAACCAATCATGATTTCTGTAATTCTGAACAATATTCGGAAAAACACATTCAATCAATTCATCTATCGATTGCGCAATTGTACAAAAATTGTTCGGTACAGCGATCAATCCGTTGGTTCTGTCGATTTGTATTTTGCCGTCACCAATTTCTAACAATTGTTTTGAGAACTCATGGGCAGCTGGATCATTTTGTAGGTGAACACGCACAACGTTGATCCAATTCACGATTTTCATCACCAATAAAATAAATTTGCAAAAATTGATGATCAGCGTCGGGGTATGGCAATAACGAACCAGCTTGATGATAAATCTGGCCCTGATTCTGTAACATGTATACAATTTTAGGTAAATCTTATATCAGTTTTTTTTTTAAATATACTTTATGCTTCAGATTGATACAAACATGGAATAATCCTGTTGAAGTATTTACCTTAAACGTCGGCATAAAATTATCTCTAATAATTTTAGTTGCACCAAAAGAAGTCATTTGAAATGCCGAATTGTATTGTTGAATATGACTCAGAAAGTGCTTCGACGCTTGCGATGTCCCAAAAATAAATGAATACAATGGTTCGGGTGGAGTTTCTAATGCTGGCAATCTCACTTTGCCATTAGCACAACACATGCCGGGTGTTTCACCTCGAAAGTTAGCCGCATCACAATGTGGACATATTGCGTCCATCATTCCAATGTATCAATACATACTATAATCAATCTGACTGTTGTAATTAAAAGCAGCACGCATCATTTCAGCCAAAACAGCACGACGTATTCGTGATGGCCGTGCAAGATTCAGTACAGGTACTGGGTTAACAAATCTATTGCGTGCATTACGTTCACGCTGCGATGCATTAGCTTGTGCGCGTTCATCTGCAGTCTGTGATCGTCTTAGTAATGCCACATCATTTGCATTACGCGTTCGCCGACCTATATTTGCTCGTCTGGCTGGTGGCATTTTTCCCGTATGCACATATGTTTTCGCTTAAAAATCGAAAAAAAAAATTAGAACAAAAAAAAAACAAATTCCCAAGAAGCTGTCGCATATGATGCCATGTGAAATCATATACGGCAACTTAGAAAAGTATACATAAATTCAGGACTCACCGTTTGTATGAATGCACTGCAAATGCAATTATGTGAAAAGAAATTTATCGCTGATAATATGATTTAATCAAACCACGTCCAAAATGAATTGACGGCATGAATGACATAACAACGTGCTTGTCCTGTCAACAAAACTTCAAAAAAGTTTCTGTGAAAAAAGTTTCTATTGAATTCATTTATTACAAAAAATGTGACAAATGAGGAACCGCTCGACCGATTTTGTGCAAACTTCACATAAACCATCTACTAAATATGCCGACCAAATCCTAAGCATTTAGTTTGGATAGGTGAGCCCGTTCTTGAGTTATGGAATTACAACGAAAAGTGGCATTGATTTTTATATATATAGATAATATGTATAATTTAAATTTATTTATAAGTTTATACTATACTTTTGATCTCGCAGACAAACAGTGTGTACTGTTTTCTGAGACACTGTACTATGTCATAAGTATAACGTGTACCTGTAATAATTGAATAAATAAAATAAATAATAATTATACCTTCTTATCACAATCAAAATATGTAGTATGGTAAATACATAATATGTTGCATCACAATACACGCCATACTTAAAATATACCTATTTATATTAGAATAAACGTGTCAAAGTTCAAACCTATTTACTACATACACGATTTGGTCATGGTTTTTTTTATTTGATGACGTAAATGGCTGGCGTGTATTTTTGGTGTGAGCAAAGAACATTGAGTTTTTGTGCGAACAAACTGCAAAAGTATAACAAAAAACAACTAAAATAAGGA
The DNA here is from genome assembly GCF_003590095.1 of Trichoplusia ni. Classification (NCBI taxonomy): domain Eukaryota; kingdom Metazoa; phylum Arthropoda; class Insecta; order Lepidoptera; family Noctuidae; genus Trichoplusia; species Trichoplusia ni. The sequence continues at coordinate 16,424,816 of NC_039481.1, read as the reverse complement.
TAATCATAATGATTCATAAGTAGTAGGTATGTATCAATTGTTAACTCTCCTACTTTGTATTATTTTTTTACTTTTGCGTTGAATTATTGAGTTGGCAAACTACTTAAGAGAATAGGAGTATTTTCAAATTTAATCAGACTGCCATTCATTCATCGGCCATTGTAGTTAGCAGAATCGGGGTTCAGGATGTCTACCACCACATCCAATGCTTGTAGTTAAAAGATTTAAGTAAGTGATTTTTAATAATGAGAGGTAGTGCCCCGGTAAAAGTTTTCTTTTCATCACGTCTTTTTTAAAATGGTATGACCATCACATAATAAAAAGTAAGAAAACCTCAACCGTTCCGTCGCGGGATACAGTGAAACATAATAACAATCCAATCTCAGCTACCTAGGTAGGTAGTTCTCGCTGATAAGGTTGCTAATAAATAAGACTTTGTACTGCTAGGGTTTAAGAGTACATTCCCGGTACGACGGTGTTAGTGCGATGAAATAAATGAATTCGATTGGTGTACACAATTTATACTTCCAGGTGATAAAGAAAACAGAATGTCAGTAGCATAAATCTAAGTCTTATGCTTCCGTAAGCTTTTTTTTTTCATCATATTTTTACATAATCCTTACTAATAGTATAAATGCGAAAGTAACTCTGTCTGTCTGTTACGCTTTCACGTCTAAACTACTGAACCGATTTTAATGAAAGTTGATACAGAGATAGAGTTGACCTTGAGAAAGAACATAGGATAGTTTTTATCCCGGACTTTTGAAGAGTTCTCTTGGAAACGCGATATAACCGACATCGACGCGGGCGAAGCCGCGGGCGAAAAGCTAGTTTATTAATATATTTCAATAGACTAGCTAGTGTGGAAAAAAGTCAAGAAAAGCGAAACCTTACTGGCATGCGCGATTTTTATTCAAGGAATACATCGCTGTGAACAAATAATAATATACAACAAAATATATTTAAAGACTTAAAATGTCCATAAACATAAACATTCAAGTATAATAAACTTTGAAGTCGAATGCTCGGCGAAAAAAATATATAAATAAATAAAAAAAGCATTTTATTTCTTCCAGAACAAAAAGTATTGTTAATACAAAGTTAATTAGGTGTTAATATCAATGAGAAAATGAATTTGTTATTGCTATTTAAACGGTTTTTTTTATTGTAAGTTTTTAAATTAAGTAAGGTTATTCTTTAAGAGCTCCTTTGCGGGTAAAGGCCACTCAAATCGAGCCAGCTTTCTCTGGATTTCGCTATTTGTATCCAGTTTGGACCTCCTTTGCGCTTTATTTCATCCTCTCATTTGTTGTATAGCCTCCCTTTCTTTCTTTTGCCCACTATTCTACTTCTTCCACTATTCTGTCACTCTTTTTGTAAAAAAATATCATACCGGTCGAAAAAAAGTTCTCGTTTTTATAGCGCAGAAAGTGTAAACATGAAAGCATATTATGTTCGAAAAGCACGTTAGAAAACGACCATTGCGAATTCTAAATTAGTTTGACTAACTATTACAACTTCTCTGATCTTCAGATTTTATCCTACTGCGTCAGAATAAAGTTGACTATTAATATTTTGAATTTTATTGTACATATTTTTGCGTGATGACAGAACTAGATGATTACAGTTTTCTGGGCTACAACCAGGCTTTTCTAAAACATAAAGTATAGGACAATTGGAAGCGCTTTTTTTGTATGTCTAAACTTCGTGTCACACAGTGTCCCAATTCCGCTAATTACAATTGCCGATATGAATGAAAATAAGATTAAAGAAAGTTTACACTTTTAATATTCTCCTAAGCATTTGGCCAACAAAATGATTGGAAATTCATTGTATTGAAAGTGAGTGTTCTGCCCTGTGTACTAATACACAGAAGACACAGAATACTACATGAATAGTATAATTTTAATCTAATTTCCATTCATTCATTGTAAGTAGCGGAATTGGGGACCCGGTAAAATCAATTTTCATGGAACTTATTGGTAACTCGGCAGCAAAGCTGAAACATAAACACATGGATAAAAGACGGGGGCAAAATAATGTGTGCAACAGAACTCAATTGCATTATGATTGTTTACTTTAAATTATCTTGCCTTTCGATATTTTTGATAATTTATTTGTTTCTCTACGTTATCACATAAGTGATAAACTGCGTTAGGCGACTGCACTATCATACACCGGCCGTATACAATAATCTAAACGAGTGGAATGACTATTATGGTTTATAAATAAGTATGCAGGAAACTACTTTTGCTAGAAAACTAAATGGACGGGGGCATTTATATTTGAACTCTACAATTTTCTGGTAATTAGCTCCTTTCGGAGCCACCACTTGCTATAATATATGTAGGTACATACCTAGGTATGAATGACTTTACATGTGTAGGTAACATGTACCTCCGTTGATACTTACGAACAACAGGCTGATGATAATATGATGACATTTATATTCAATGGCAAGGTGAACGAGGCGGTCTATGTAGGTATTATGTAAGTAAAACGAATGGCTAGGTACTTGCCTGCATAATTAAGCATTGCTACATAATAATATTCAATGACTTTAATGACGTCAGTGCAACACTTAAATTAAGGTCTAATTCATTTTCGATGGGACCATTTATTATATCAAGGAGATACAGATAAAGAGTGTCAAGTAAAATAATATTATCATAACGTTTTGACTTTTCGTGAGTGACGTAACTTTTGCATATTAGGTAGATACATATCCTTAGCCTAAGTATTGCAGCAGAATTAATATGGCCTTTATGATATTGTCAAGACTTTTAAATTTATCATCGTAATAAATAACAAGATCTAAAGGAACAAAGTATGTTCATCCAGTAATTGAATTCTATTTTTAATATTGAAGGAATGAGTTAACTGTGAAAGGAGGTAAATATTACCGATAATAAATTTAGATCTGCTTTTGAAGACGATTACACGGGTCACCAGACCCACCTAACATAGTTCGCGTTATGTTGTTGTCCTAGACAGACAGACAGATATCGGAGAGAGGGAGAGTGCGGAAGGGAGGGGCGGCCTGAGGCGGGAGGGAAGGAGAATTACGCACGCGCACTGTTGCCGAGAGTTCACACGCGCGCTTCGAAACCGCGGTGCGCCTCCACGTGTACGCTAGCGTTGCCCTCTTCGCCCGCGCGCCTCGCCCCGCGCGCGGGTCGGACATTCCAACCAACCTTCAACAAACGCGCGCCGTCTATCGTGTGGTAGGTATATAATATACGTTATAATAGCGTTATGCTTGTGTAACAACTACAAATACCCGTACACATACATTATGAGTGTGTATGAAAACAATTTACTTGCTTATCCAAAATATTGAATTCTAATGTGATATTCTGAGCATTCTCATATCGGTACTACTTTGCATGAATGTCAAATGTTATTTTTAATATAGATCTTGGGTTAATAAACAAAGTGGTTCCTGGTAACACACTTGTACCTACCCACTTAACGGATGGATGCATAATAATTGCGTTCATCGGTCCTTTTAGGTAGGTATGCTTTCATGATTGGGCTCAAAAAAAGGTTAAAATGATCTCGAGTCCAAGGTAAATCCGATTGTGGTTTATCTAAAAATCTTTTATCCACATATAATATCATTTTCTACAATATTAAATAACGAATTTCCTAGCTTGCCTTGGTACCCTAGCTGTGCCCGGTTTAAGCCCATACAACACCCTAACTCGAATTATGTAGGTGTATGTTCAATATTTTGCGGTCTAAATAAAGCAGAACACAAAATACATTTTGCTCACAAGTAGGAGATCAATGGCTATATTCATTTGCTTTAACAGTAAGAATAAACGTATAAAAAGCTTACAGGGCTTTTTCAACACAGTGACCTGTAGCGGAAAATATATAAAAGAGGGTGGAGAAATGGCAAAATATAAAAGTAAGGAAAAGCGTTATTTTATTGCTCCCGCTCACTCTCGTGTTTCGCAACGCACCGATATTCCGCTCCGCCCTGCTCTGAGCCAGGAGCGAACGGCAACTCGACTAACGCCGAAGCGCGCGGCATTCAGCTGCTGACGGTCGAGTGAGTGTGTCGTTATAGTTGCTCGCTGTCAGACCTTTGTACACAACCTACGCCAACATTAACTACGTTGAACCTTGATAGAAAAATCATCATCATTGTGTAATATGATAGGTAAGGAATTTTATTTATAATATTGTTTATTCTATATTTGTACTGCTGTATTGCAAAATTATCATTATTGTACTTAACTAGTTATATTTACTAACTTATAAATTTATTTTACTATAATATTTTCTCCATTAACTTCTGTTTTTTTTTTCATAGTGTATCAAGAATGTCATAGATGTTTACTTTTAAAATTATCTTTTGTTTACTCAAAGTGAGCTAGGTACGCTTCCTAACAATTGTTTTATTGCATTGTCATTTTTTTTCGTACCTTAATTTAGAAGTGCCTAGTAGTTTAATTTAAATTTAAATTAATGCTGCGCTGGTATGCTCTATTTGACACAAACGTTACCATATAGTTAGGAACGCTATTTTCTGCATTTATAAACTTGAATGGTTCGGTTGTTAGCGTTCGTTATCTAAAATGTTATTAAGCAGGTAGCGCCTAGTTAAGGACATCTACGTTTTTTATTAGGTGTGCCTTATATTTTCGATTTAACAAAATCATATAAATATGTAACGACATTTTATTAGCGCTTAAAAGTACATCTCTAGATTAAAACATAAATAAGAAATATGCGTAAACGGGTGGGGTGGGGCGAGCGAGACGGGGATATGTTTCGAGTGCTAACAGCGGGGTCGGCGGCCCAAACACGTGGAGGCCTGCACCGCGGCACTATCGCGTCGAAACCGCGGTGCAGGCCTCCACGTGTTGTCAGAGGACATTCACTCGGCTTTTGCTTCGCTCCCCTCATTCCGCTCACACCCCTGCGTGGCCGTATTATGTTGGTGCATCCTGATATTCCTGATCGCTGCATGCCATACACAACAGACACTGTACTGTGAACGGTCGTCGCGTTCGAATTGGGGTGCCAATCATAATTACGGACGACGTAATATTATAATGGAATCTTTGTCAACTATTGAAATAAAACAATATCGTTCGGCAGGTGAGGAGGAACGAGTCCACCAATGTGGGGAATGTGGGCTAACATTGTCTACTCGAAGTGCACTAACAGCACACGCAAGATCTCATCGTGCCACCGCAGATGCACATCGCTGCGACGTCTGCCACAAAACCTTCGCTGTGCCTGCAAGACTAGTGCGTCATTATCGGACCCATACCGGTGAACGGCCATTCGAATGTGAATATTGTCACAAGATGTTTAGTGTCAAGGAGAACCTGCAAGTGCATCGCCGTATCCATACTAAGGAGCGACCTTATCGATGTGGTGTGTGTGACGCTGCCTTTGAACACTCCGGAAAACTGCACCGCCACGCTCGCATACATACTGGAGAACGGCCCCATGCCTGTCCCCATTGCCACAAAACTTTTATTCAGTCCGGCCAACTGGTGATTCATCTACGGACACACACAGGTGAAAAACCATACCGTTGCCCGGCACCTGGCTGCGGTAAAGGATTTACTTGTTCAAAACAACTGAAAGTGCACTCACGTACACATACTGGTGAACGTCCTTACACTTGTGATATATGCTTGCGTGATTTCGGCTACAATCATGTCTTGAAATTGCACCGTTTTCAACATTACGGCGAACGATGCTACCGTTGCACAGTTTGCGATGGCACATTTAATACCAAAAAACAGATGGAAGCACATATATATAAGGAACACGGCGCGGATACACCGCGCACTCAACAGATGCCTTCTACAGGTTCTTTAGTGGTAAACGGAAATGTAATGTGTGATTTGGTTGAAGCCGCTCTGCAACAGTTACCCCCAACACCTCCCAGTTCGCCGCCGTCCCCGCAATGCCCCGCCACGCCTTCCGCTTCCACTGCAGCTTCCTTCCCATCTCCCTCGCCGTCGCCGGCACTTACGGCTTCGGTACAATACACTCTTGCCCCGTCCTCCTTACCGCCTCGGAAGAGAAAACTTATTCCTCAACCTGAACCTGAGGTCCCGATTGTCCGGCACACTTCAGTCATACAATTTGCACCTGCAGCCGCATTGGACTCATAGTAGGATAGTCTTTGTAGCATAGAAGGCTTGACCGATTATTACCTAATATGGTATTTTCTTAGCGTAATTTGATCCAGGCTTTTTTTCAATTAAGTGGCTGTATGTATGAGATTGTATTGTAGTGGTAGTGTAATGTGACTTGAGTATGAATATGCGATAGTTAATTGAAAAACGATTATGTGTATGATACGGATTGATTGTAGAAATATTATAATTAAGAGTTGAGGAAAAGACTAAACAACCTACTTTTAAGTGCATTTGTGCCGTTATTGTTAGCAAAATAAGTTTTTATATTTATCATGTATCTATGTGTAAGACTAGTAAGAATAAAGTACAACATTGTATTTATGTGAAGCTAAAGTTATTTTACCAACCCATAAATATTGATGATTTTGGTGGTATTTAATTTACCACATAAGGTACACCTGGTGCTAGTTACTTGCTCGGAAAAATATAATCCAGCGAGATTTATTAAAACCGAGAAATTATTCTGTCAAATCAATGAAGCTTCGTTGCTGTCGTGCCTAATAAAACAGCCGCTTTTTTAATTCAACGACAATTCTAATTATTATTTTTTTACATAATATGCACATATTATGTGCCAAAAATAAGAAAAAATATATTTTGAATAAAATGCTAACATAATACGATTTTACCAATACATGTGTAGGAAAATTTAATCAAATAATATTAATTTATGATGATAGTTTTTCGTGACGAATTACAATTTGAATCTGAGAGAGAAAAACAAATTATGATTACGCGTACTAGGCGGCTATAGACAGTGACGCCCCAATTTAGGTCGTACTGGTTGAATTGAATCGCATAAAGTCCCGAGTGTCTACGACACAAAAATATGAATTCATTCATTTTGTTAAATTCATAATTGTATATAACTTGCTAATTTGATGAAAAAATCTAGCTCCAGGAGCTTAGTTCTTTATTATTCAGTGGGTAAAGTACTTTTATGTAGTACCATACATAACTGTATAATTATGCTATCTAATTGTTTGATACAATTTATTAAAATGTACACTTTTTTTTCGGCTTTTGTTTTGTAAATATGGCATGGCAAAATATTTATAAATGTATGCAAAGTAGGTATTAAGAAACAAGTAGTTTCACAAGAAAGAAAATCAATAATCCGAGAGTGACATACTGATTGAGGGAGCGCACCGCAATGAGAATGGGGTTGCCATACTTCAGAGACAGATTTCGGAGTGGAATTGTGGAACAATAAGATTGCACTAACAGATGCCTTATATTATAAACGCGCCGAGATTAATTTATGGTTTTTAAAAATGCTTTACGTGAATACACTTCAACGGCGCTTTAAAAAAATGCTGTGTCAATAGTCAAATAGAACACTATTATATTAGTTATCATCTAAGAGTTATCATTCATTGTAATTTAACCGTGGTGTTGCTATGACAAATAATAACTTTGACTGGGATAGTCAAGTTTCCGCCAAAAACTGTTGTGCAAGACGTGTCGCTGGTTCGACGCTGCGCGGGTCAACCATTTGTGTGATCCATGAATGCTTGTGTTTGGGTGTGCTTGACTTGATTTTTTTTTAAGCCCGTTGAACAACCGGATTTAATTCAGTCATGTGAGAATCATTTTAAGCAAATAGTAATGTATTTGGTTGTTTTGCCATTCTCATCCAAATTGTGAGGATTTTAGCCAGAGAATGTTATGAATAAACCTTTCTAACTTTTCAGACTTTTTATTTCTTTAAATTCCATTTACCATGTATTGTCAGTGAAAAAAAAACCTGAGATCAACAAGTCTTTAACGCGGCACAGATGAAATAACGAGAAATTAAACTAAACGAAATGATAGTGTGTTTTGGGTCTGCATCTAACGGAATGAATAAGAAAATAATGCGTTATTAATTGTAATTTTAAATCTATTAGAAATTCCAAGAATCGTTAATTATAGTAATTTCATTTTACTTTGTCTATCGTTCTTTATTATGACTGGTAATGTAATGTAAAATCGTCGTGGAGTGTGGATTCATAGTTAGGCCACAGACAATATAGAGTTTGTTTATGTTTGTAAGATTTCTCAATGTCAAAACATTGTCTTTGGTTCTATGATAGCTTTTGTAGATGCGATTGAGGTTACTGTGTAGTTTATGTTTAAATAATACTTGTTTTTCATCTGGAATTTGTTAAATCATCAGTCATCTAAAATGGTATGTATCCGTATATTTTGTTACTGAAATTTGTACTGCATATATTACAACTAAAATTTTTTAAACAGTTTCAATAACATTGTTACTATTTGTTAAACAGTTTACCGGTAAAGCCGGCTAACATTATCTTTTATAAAATGTAATAAATCGTCGCTATGTGGAACCTTACATATGTATTTTTTGTTTCTAGACGATCGGAAAGAATAATAAAATGCAACAGCATATCAATTATAGAGTGAGGGTTATTCTCCAAGATTCACGGACGTTTATTGGAACTTTTAAAGCATTTGACAAACACATGAATCTCATTCTGGGAGATTGTGAAGAATTTAGAAAAATCAAATCTAAAAACAGTAAAACCGCTGACAGGGAGGAGAAAAGAACGTTAGGATTTGTATTACTTCGTGGTGAAAATATAGTATCGTTAACTATCGAAGGTCCACCTCCACCCGAAGAAGGTTTACCTCGCGTTCCAATTCCTGGTGCAATCGGAGGACCGGGAGGTGGTCGAGCTGCAGGCCGTGGCGCCGGCCCAGCTGGCGCACCACCGGGTTTGCAGGGACCTGCTCGGGGTGTCGGCGGCCCTTCTCAACAGCATATGGCACCAGGATCTCGTGGACAACTTTCAGCGCCTCCTCAGATGCGTGGAGGTCCTATGATGGGTGGCCCTCCACCTGGCATGATGGGTGCCCCACCGGGTATGGGTCGTGGGGGTCCTGGAGGCCGTGGACCACCGGGAATGCGACGCTATTAATATTAGTGCAGTGAAGTGATGATAATACACTATTTGTGTAGAATAATAGTTTGTATCCAGTGGGGGTTGCAAATGAACCTGAGTGTCAATTTCAGTTTATGTTACTGTCAAGGTAATATTGTGTGTGTAAGTAATTTCACATAAAAACTGTTTAGACACAGAAATAAGTAAATGTGTTAATCAGAAAGAGTTACAAATCTTGCAGTATTGATACAATTTCACTTCTTATGTCATTGGAACTGTTATTTAGCACAAGTAGTAAGTTTTCTAAACTGTGTGCCTCTAGAAATCTAGAACATAAGATAACTATAAATAAGGTAATTTAAACAAATTGAAAAACCATCTGTATTTTTAATTTTAATGACTATTGTTTGCCAACTTAATGATATCTGTGCTCTTCTTTGAGATACATAATTAACTACTTGAACCTGATGGGTGTATGTAGAAAAAGTAGTGGATCAACTTGATATTTGTAGTTTTCCAATAGTTCTAAACAGTCATAAAAAAGTCATGCTTATTGATACGAAGTGCAGTGCTGTTTAAGAAATGAACTTGTTTGGATTTTTGTTTAGGGAGACTCTAAGATGAAGATTCAAGTACTCTGTAATAATATACTAGATATAAGCAATGTCTTGTTTGATTACATTATTTGAATTCACACCAAGGTCCCAGCCTTCTGAGAATTAGCTGGTACAAGTCTGAGGCTTGTACATATTGATTCACTTCATACAAAGTTAACTTACAGGCTATTATATTTGAACAAAATAATACTATTTGGCCTACAAAACACTATTCTGATATTCTGAAATGCCTTGTATTACACAGGTTTATGACAAGCAATTATGCAGGATAGCCAGACGAAACTATTATGTATATTCCATTTGCTTAGGTACATCACACATCTACACTTGGTGTGCGTTGGGTAATTTTTTTATCTGTCTTTGTCAAATATAAATATTATTAAATATATATTACCAAATGAAATATACAACCAGTCATCTAAGTATTTAATATGTATTTGTATATTGTTACCCTTTTCGAGTACTTTAAGAAATAAAGTATCATAAAACAGTATTTTAACCTAATTTTAAGGTGAAAAGAAACATGGGTATTCTTCTTTCTAATTCATATATTCTTAACTATTGAGTATCAATTCTGCACTAATTTACAATAGTATTTCAAAGCTATAATATGCTTACTGAAAAAGTAGCTCTGAATATAGGTACAAAGATCCTTTATAGTGGTTAGTGGCTCTATTTATTATAACAGAAGTTGTTTGTTTGATACCTACTAAGAACAAATGTTTGTGTGATGAGCACAATCATTTGTTCTGTGTCTGGGTGTAACTAACTATAATATGTATGTATTTAGAAATATATAAGTACTAGCTTTTCGCCCGTGTCGAGGTCGGTTATATCGCGTTTCCAAGAGAACTCTTTAAAAGTCCGGGATAAAAACTATCCTATGTTCTTTGGTTTTGACGTGAAAGCGTAACAGACAGACAGAGTTACTTTCGTATTTATAATATTAGTAGGGATGCTTATCAGTTGTCTTGTACTCATAATAGAAGTTGAATGCTTAGTTTGAGACTAGATGGTGTGGTTTGAAAGTTATGGAATATTATATTATTATTCCTGTTATAAATCATTATATAAATAACAACACTGTCAATAATATTATTGATCTGAATCCAGCTATATATTTACATTTAGCTATTTAATTGTCTGTTAGTGCATTTTAATTATTACAGCAGGTAACAGGCAGTTTTTTTTTAATATGTCCCTGACAACCTAAGTCAAACAATAGCTTTGAGTGTTATATTTAATGATTGAAAGGTATTAATTACATACCCTTGAGTTTATGTTGATGTCAAAGAGGATACTCTTTGCTACATTCTAAATACAAACAATGCTAATAACTAATGACAATAACCACATGAAGGATGGCAGCGCTTGCCATCCACACCACAGCGGCAGCCACCAGTAATATCACCTTTGCCTCCAGGGCCCCAACGCCGGCCTCGCGTGACCCAACATATCTCAGTTTTGCAAGCTGAGCACTTAACCCAGTCACAGCCCCATTTCTTCGTTATTATGGCACTACATTCAGGACACTCCAGAGCTTCGCCTTTTCTGATTAAAGAGTTCAGTAACGTTCTAGTTCCATCATCCGTCTCGTTAGTGTTCACACTTTTCATGTTAGTCTGTTTTAATTTTTCGCGATGTTGTTCACAGGTTTCGCCTGGGTGAATAGCCTGTAAAGATTTATTTAACCAATAAATTACTTAAAGCTATCTGGCGGCACGGTAGCGCCCCCGCCGAAGCGCTTCGTCGTTTTTTTGAACCCTCATAACTTGGGTTTGGATTATGCTAGATCAACAAAATTTTCTGGATATATTGCCAATAGCGGACTATTGAACATATAAAGTTTTAATTACATAGCTTTTATACCTTAGATTCTATTTATATCTAAAAAACGCTGATTTCGTCACTGACTCACTGATGTTCATCAAAATTCTTAGGTCCTAGAAAACTGAAATTTTGTATGTAAGCTAGTATTAGCATACAAACAACAACAAAATGATAAAACTTGTAACTTTCATCCCCAAACCCCTTAAAGTAGGGGATGGGAGTTTGTATGAGACCCGTAATTTTCAATTTTGACGCTAGAGGTCTAATCTGATCTAAAACTTGATATGTGCAAGAAATAAACCCCAAAAAGAAGAAAAAAAAAAGTTACAAACAACTTACAAAAAGAAATTATGGGATTTAATGTTGCCAAGACGAGCCCATATGACTCGCACTGTCAAAAAGTTCTTAGATCTCGTGTAGAGCCAAGCTTCTAACAATACATGCCGTAACTCTACAAGGCCTAACTTCACAAACTCTACACCTTAGTCAAAATATGTGGCTCAGCCATTTCGCTACATTCACTGTTCATTACTTTTAGTAACAATAGTTCTTGTAATAACGAACCGGCCTCCTTATGCCTGATGTGCGAGTCATATGGGCTCGTCTTGGCAACATTTTACATGAAAATGTTGGTGGGATAATATTTACTAGTGCCTAAGTAGTAAGTTCGATTCTCGTGTTTCTCAATACGCATTTTTTTCTAGTTTCAGTAGTTACTAGCTGCTGCCCGCTGGCCCGCTCGCTTAAGATCGAAAATGAACCCACGGGAGCCGGAATAAAAACAATCCTGTGTTAATCCTGGTTATAAATGGTGTAGGTACAAAGTTTCGTCTAAATACTTTTAATGGTTTTTGCGTGAAAGAAGAACAAATTTTCGCGCTTATAATTAGTAGGTTTTATGGGACACTCCGCGAAAATAATATTGGTTTAAATTTATGGAATTCATAATAATTATTGGATGATTACCTTGCATGGTACACAGTTGATGCATTTACAAACAGGGCAAGGAAAACGTCGAACACCGGGTTCGCAAAGGGCCCACCCTTTGCAATCACGAGTGCGACAGTGAAATGCATTCCGTGTGCCACTTTCTGCCGCAGCTAATCCTCGTGCTAACCAACGTTCATAATCCTGTGGAGTTACAAGAGCTCGGATTTCTCTTTCTTGAAGCATCCCTTTACATCCCATAGCCGGACATGGTACATTGGGTTCTTCACAATGACGCACAACATCAGCTAAGCACTCTTTACAGAAGATGTGTACGCATTCGCGCAATACCACACCTTGCCCTGGTGGATATTCTTCTATGCATATTCCACATTCAAAACTTTCCGCATTAGGAACGAGAGCTTGTTGCTCCAACTGAACTAATTCTGTATATACGTCACCGGTTTTGTTTTCTAAATTTTCTGTTTTATTCATCCCTGTCGCTGCGTTAATTTTGGATTGAGAAGCCGTATCAACTCTCGTTTCTACAAAAAAACATCAAAGTAAATCATGAATAAGTTCCTGTTTGAAAAATACGTTGGTCCTACTATCTAAGACGATCGAAAAACAATGTGTTCGACGTACCTACCTACCTGAATCTACTACACATAAGTAAAATGGTGCATTGAACCCGGGGCCAGCGAGTGATATAATAGGTGTGTTATCATCGACGCAAAGGGTTCGTCCGACAATCCATCGCTGCAAGTTGGTTGCTAACCCAAGTGTCGTCTCAGCTTCCCGTCGAAGGTCTTTCATCAATGCATGTCTGTTAATGCGTAAATGTACAGGTCCTCTTGTAGCCTCTCTGTCTTCAACCAATACAGCAATTCTGAAATGTAAATATGTATAGCTTAATGTACCTAACTTGTGATTTAACAATGATGAAGACTACTTCATTGAAGATTATCCATCATAAGAAGTGTAAAATACTTAGCCTAACTTACAAAAATGAGTACTTACGATATAATTTTTTTATCATTTCCATCTTTGTTTAAGGCTTGATCTTTTTGCAATAAATTTGAATTTCCTTCTTTTTGAACTGGCATATTAGCTGTTATCAACGCATTAGTTTTGTTGGAACTAGGACCGGCATCATTAGTTGTTACTTTCGGTGGCGCAGCTTCCGTTGCCGATTTAAGGTCGTTCACAGCTTTTTCGTTTTTTGGTTGTTTTCTGTCTTCTATTATTTTGACTATATTGTTAGCATTGCTAGATGTAGATGGTTGTGACAGTATTTGCGAAGAAAATGATAATACAGAACAAGACAAGCGTAACTGAGCTAGTTTAGCAGCAGCTTCAGCTGCTGCACGTTCATCTCCTTTAGCTATTGACTTCTCGAGTTGGTTAATAAGTTCCCTTCGTCTCGCATGTTGATTTTGTGTTTCTAAAATGTTCGGTGAATTCTGATCCTTCGTAAGTATAGGTAATTTTGATTGATTGCTATTGTTAAGTTTTGACCCTAAGGCATCTTTTACATCGTTTGTCACCGTTTGTAGTGAATTTTTACTCGTCGAAGGCGGTGTTTTTTCTTTTATTGTTTTCTTGGTATGTAGATTGTCGGCATTCTTTCTTTCTAGGTTGAGAATATTACTAATCAAAATATTATCGCGAGATGTCGAAGGAACCGCTAAAATTTCAGCAGATGTGGTATGAACTTCTGCCTTTTCTTTTGGTGTTTTGGGTACTTGACATATTTTATCGGATTCCTTATTTTTTGTTTCAAGTTGTGAATTATTTATTAACTGTAATGGCTCTGATACTGTGTTTTTAGGAATATACACTGGATTTAGCAAAGATGAAATTTTTAAAGGTGTGTGCAAAATGTTTTTGTCTTTTGACTTATGTTCTATAACTTTTTTTGGCCCACCCATAGGCACTTTAGAATCGTTGTGAACACTCTTGAGTTCTTGTACTTTATTAGTATTATCATTGTTTTTTGCAAGCTGGTCACCTATTGTCAAATTGTTATTCAAATTTTTCTTATAAGCTGAGATGACCTGTGATACCAAAACACTTTGCGGAGACACCAGATACGGTTTATTCGTTACTTTTACTTCTGGCGTAGAATTTATATTGGATGTCGATGGCTGAGAAATAAAAAATAATTTCTTTTCATCCTGCATCGTGGCTCCAACACGAAGAGTAGGAGTTTCTGTAGAATATGTAAGACTCCCATCGTTTTCTGGTATGTTTGCCTTTCGTTCTGACTTATTGTCATGTTTTGGTCGTTTCGGAAGCGAATCTTTCATTTCCTTTAACATTTCTTTCAGTTTTTGTTTTTCTTCGGATTCTTGTGGCACTAATTTAGAAGTATTTTTTTCCGTTTGCGTAGAACTGTTGGAAGCTTTGTATAATCCTGTTCTGCCATGGTTTGTTTTAGCTGATGACTGAATTTTGTGACCGGGTAAGCAGTAATGACATGTTTCTACTGTTGAGTCATATTTTCTTAAACAACGGATGCAGAACCACGAATCGCCTTGCTTTGTATGTTGAGAAAGTATATTTTCCAACGTAATATTATTATTTTGCTCGGAAGATTTTGATTTGCTACTTTCTATTATTTCAGCTGCCTGTTTATCTAACTCGCTTATACTAGGCAGTATTTTTACAGAAGCTGTATCTATTGCTGAATTTCTCTTCTTGCTGTCAAATATTTGTTTTAAAAAACTTCTTTCAGTTCTATGTTTCGTCTCTTTAGAAGTCGCTTCCTTTTTACAATATTTTTCTGATTTGCACCCCATGTTCACGTGATTGTTAGTCAACTTAGGATCGTCGCAGACTTTAGAATTCATTGGAGAGACGGTGACACTGACTTGACCGTCTTTAAGATTATCCTTATTCTTCTCTAAATGTTTCACCGGCGGTTGAGGAGCACGTCGTTTTCTAGTGCTGCGACGTGACAGAGATGTAGGCCCGGCAGATGTTTTCAAAGAGGCTGCTGGTATAGGCGGCAGAGGCGCGCGTCGTTTCCCAGGAACGTGCGCTAGTCGACGTTGGTAACACTCGCTTGTGGCACGCCTGTCCCGATCCCATCTAGAGCCAGGCTCCCCGTTGATTCTTCTTAATGGTGGCAAACTGAATGCGTCGTAGCTGTTCGTTATTTCACTCTTAAATAAACCGTATTTTCGGTGAAGTGTTATATCCCGATCGTGGTGACGTCGTAAATTTCTATCGTGAACTCTTCTCTTATACGAATCAGTAGGCGAACCTGGCGGTGCTACAACTATGGGCCCTGTTTTAGTTGTGAAGTGCGCCGGTGTCAGGAATGCAAAGCTTGCAACCGTGCGATCTGATCCAGCGCTAGAAAGACTCTCACTAGAGGCAGACCGCTCGTCGCGACGCAACCACGAGAATAACGTCCATATACCCGAAGACAATGGACGAGGGCGACCCTCCACCGCTGTGTCGTTGTTCATCACCCCTGAAAATTTATGCATACGTAATTAGCCCACAAAAAAAAATAGTAAATTAATACTTAAGATTTAGTGGTACAATTTTATTTTGATGTACTAAATTAGTCAATGATAACAGCTATGTAATAGACTAAGTAGTGAAATAAAAAACAATAGGAATATTTTGTCAAGGTAAGATCAAATACAGTTATTTATGCATGTGTCAAATAAAATATGCGTTATTAGTTGACAAACACTCACCAAAATAAGAGTTGCCGCACCTGTGTTATACATTTAAGATCGATCTCGTACGAACCCTTGAGTATAATCACTTAACTTGTCTCAAGCTTCATCCTCTTGATGTCACTGATCTAAAAACACACGATTTGACTTTATTTTAATCTTGGTAAGTCTCTACTAGTTATAAGACACGTAGGTAACCACAGATCCACAGGATAAAAAAATCTACTTACGTGATGAATCAAACGAGAGTAACAAATCTGTGTCTACTTCAAACTAGAACATATTAACCTCAATTTAACATTTTATGGAGCAAAAGCAGTCTAGACGATGTCCAGAGTAATCCGCCTTCCGGAATTATTTGTAAGGATTTTAAAAATCATTAGTTAATATACAAAAAGGGAGTATTTTTGTAGATGGAGTCCAAAGCTGGGTTATGGAGTGATTGGATAAACAATAGAGATCGCGCGCGGTTCGTGATTGTGAACAAAGCGAGGTCGTGCTCGGGCACTGACGATTAGTTGCGACTGCGCCGCGCTCCGCCCGCCCAGCTATATTTAGCGGAACTTCGCGACTCTGCTCTTGCTATTTTCATTTCATTCTAACTCTTAAGGAGCTCCGGCCCTCTTTATTAAACTTCCGATATTTTAGTGTAGGTCAGCAAAGCTTAGCCATAATCTTAACAATTCAATAATTGCCAACCGATAATAATATTAAATAATTTTGGTAATCATCTAGGCATGGTTATATTATTATGTATTACGTAGGCAGCTGTATAACGTACGCTGTGTTAAATATAGTAGATAAGTACTTATCTTTGTTTATGCAGAAACACATCAAATGCCTGTTAATATTCATGCACCTATATACAACTTCTCAGTCTATAAGTAGAGTAGTTTATAAAGATGTATAACGTTTTAACTGTATAAAGTTTCACTGTATCTGATTAACAAGAGAATGGAATGGATAAAGAGAGACAACTATTCGAACCAGCATTTGGTGCTTGGTGCACCACGGTCTCACGTTTGTTGACAAAAGACTATCAGTTGCCGTCTGGAAACCGAAAACGTATTTAGTGGATTATTGAATAAGTACGCCAAATACTTATTACATGTAATTATGTGTTGTCAGTAAGGAGGATGTCACAGGCTTCAATAATAGGCGGCAAAATAAACTGTACTACAGATACTTTATTTACTGGGCTTGTTCTTGAGGTGACGCTTTTGCCTTCGCAGTGTGATTTTCTACAGAGCTATGTATGACTAACAAGGATGCTGCCACTCGTGAAGTTAGTTCAGCTTGATTTAACTCGTGCGCCCACGGAACGCGACCCCATTGCAGCAACTACAAAAACAGATATGTTTATAATTTCTTATATTTTCGAAGTTGTTTTATTGTTTTCAAGGAGGAAATGTTACACTGCTGCTGTAAAATTAAGCGGAATCCGGATGGATACGGACCATGGATAGTTATCAGGAATCATAACTAAAGTTAAATCTATCAGTTGCAAATTCAATAAAATCTCGCGGTACCGAGTAGGTGCCTAGGTGATGCTCGTGACTTCTGATTTCCATACAAAAGGAAGACTTCTCATGAGACATAGTAAAAAGTATAATATTTAGTCCAGACATTTTAAACACGAAGTAGCAATAACCGTCGGGGTTAGTTAATTTGTAAACGGGTAACTGACCGAGGACGTTTTGAAGGCCATCCGAATTTAACAGAACTTAAAACATAGTAAGCAAAATAACGTTATAATAAGACACGGAAGGTGTAGTTACTATAAAGATGTTCGGCATCCAATAAGAAGCAATTGATTAAAGGGTTAATTACTCTGATCAAGTGACAGTGATTGGTTAGGTACCCCTGCCGTCCAACTTAAAAACAAAAGATCTCCTAAAAAAAAAGTCGTAATATAAAATTTGTATAGAAACATACCTGATATTCTTCTTCCAGGCGGGCCAATAGAACTGCTTCTTTTGGTTCTAAGAGTCGCTCAACACAGGCCAACATCAGAATAGGAGACTTGAGGGCATCCATGCCAAAGGACATCGCTGAATATGAATGAGTAATAATGTTTGTTTTTAAAATTCCATTTTATACTTAGTTAAATTATCGGGTGATAGTTGTGGTTAATATAGCGGGCTACAAACCGCTATTACTGTAGCCACTACTGCAGCTGTATTAACTAAAGCTTCAAGGTAGTAGATATTGATAAAACTGCTCAATTTACGGCAAAAAAGTCCGGAATAAAGAGGTTCCATAAGGAGTAAAACAGCATAAGCCGTGTGAGCAGGTATATCATGCGGGTTCAGACGGTGACTATTTGAATTGACCTTGCGTAACCTTATCAATTAATATCAAATTGCAAGTTGTATTGGGTAGTCAGTAGCGACCGCTTCGCACACCTCGTACTCGGTCATCAGCTAAAAGTATTCCGAGACGTTGTAAAACTTTCTTTACTGGTTTGAGAATCAGACAGTAATCGTATTCATACGACTTAAAATCCTAGGAACAATGAGATAAAAATAAATCGTTTGGTAGAACGAGGTACCTACATAGGGCGAAGCTAAAAAGTCGCAAAAATATCAAGTAGCAATAGTTGGTTTCGCGAGAAGCCCAGAACCAGCATTAATAATCACAATTACTTTCCGAGTTTCGCGTGGTGGGTTAATAATTGTTTGAAATAGTTAAGTCCGCGTATTTATTGGCATCGCCCGACTAGTTTTGCAAGTCGACTCGGATCCCACCTACCTCGTCTTTTCATGATTAAAGACTCAGGTTGGGTCCGAAACTATCTGTACGATTCCGGAAAAAACGCGTGAGCAAACCGTTTATATACATTTCTAAAATTGCAAAATAGTAATCTTTATTACTTTATTATATTATTTATAAACAATGTATTTTCTTACTTATTAAATTTACTCACCATTGAGTGCTGGAAAATCATACGACAAAAAATATCGGGCCAAAACTGCTCTAGTTTCTGCTGCAACAGGAGGTACATCCAATCCTTTGGATACCTCTTGAACTACATTAAATCTCTTTTGAAACCATTCTAATACAGGGCCCCATTTCTTTTCCTGTAGTAATCTTAATTCTTCTTGCTCCTAAAAGTTTTATTGTTCTCTTTTTAAATTTAATATTATACAAAGATTATCATATAGTGTTTGCTAATAAATTTATTTACCTGAGAAAAGTACAGGAGTGTGTCTGTTGCCAAGTACTCTAGGAAGTGTATTGTTATATCATGTTTGTTGAGTTTTCCAGGATTGTCTTGAGCTGTGCTACACAAAGCAGTCTAAAAAAAAGTATAAAATTATCCTTTACATTTAAAGTTTTAATTACAAATATCTTTTATAAAATTCTATCTGTGTGCTTTCAAATATGCTACTTTAGGAAAATAATTACTTGCAATGTTTGGTGATAAGCAAATTTCTAACAACTTTAAGCATAAATAAATTTTTTTAACTTCAATTCTACTAGTTAAACTATGAAAAATATTTTTTCACAAACCAAGTGCATAGTCGGTAATGTAATATGTTCTCTTTGCGCATCCCATTCAACAGCTATGGCACGAGCAAGAGGCTCACTGTTCACTGTTAGAGGCTTGCCAATTGGTGTCTTTAGACGACGATGATCCAGTGTCACTTCCCACTTGTTGTCGCTTTGGATAACACCAGTGCCCCTATAAAATCTCTTACGTGTTGCTAAAAGAAAGATAGTTTAGTTATCATACTTACAAAGCCAGATAATACATTATTGAGGTAAGTAGAGATCTATGTGAAAGACTAATGCCCACCAGACGCAGTCAGCTGTTATTAATGTTTTATACATTTATTGTAGGTATGAATTGATACAATTTTGATTTCATTTAAGAATTTAAGCTTTTAAACATATCAATTAACACTAAAAAAGGAAGTTAATGTATTTCTTAAGTAAAAACAAATCAGTATTAATCGTAACATACCATAATTTTGATATCTTGAACATCTAACACAAGTAGATTTTAAAAAACCCGTAACTTTTGTTGATAATCCTAACATTTTAAACATGATCGTTTAATGTGGTCTTTTTTCTTTTGGGTATTGATCAGCTTTCTTCTTACTTTTACATGGATCAGGAATAACAAGAAAGATTACAATAGAACAACTGTCACAGAGTGTCACACAGCTGTTGTTCAACACGAATAATAACTTATGGACCTAACCTAAATTTACTAAACGTCAAATTGAATTTTGTTGGACAATAACAATAACAAAAAAAATAATGGAAACAAGAAGTGTTATCGTTATTCATCTTATTATGTAGCACCAGGTCAAAACATTTTTATCTTAATTTGATAGTATTTGCTTTTACCTACAGCATTAACATGATTAGGTAAAAGCGCAACGCAGATCAAGGCTATGAGCTTGAATAAAAACAAATTAAACAAGATCCATTCATTATTCATATTTTTATACTGTTGTTTGTATTATCAGTATGTGATGATGGCATAATTATTAAAATTACATACTTAAGATTTAGTATTTTTTAATTTACCGCGCTTCTCTGCCAGTCCCCATTTTATACAGATAATAAAAAAATACTAAATTGAATTCATCCGATTTCTAATTTATCTGTGGTAGACATTAAACATATCCGCCATTGAAGTGTTGTCGTAATAGCGTACATAATATTGTGAAGTGCTTAAATTTTGTTATTCAAGTTAACAATATCTTGTTCCATTGAAAATATTGTGAATGATTATTTATTGTTGTTTAGTGACCATGTCTTCTATGGATATTGATCTCTAAGTGTAACGTTGGTGTTTTAAACTAGATTTTTGTGGGACAACAAGTGAAGTGACGCGATCTCCTTGTATTAGGACAAAACAAGCTATAAATAATTTTTTACCGTACAGCAATTTGGTAAATCTATTTTTTCTTCTTATTTGTGATGTTCCCGCATTCCATCAGCGCGGAAGAAGAACTGAAGACGAAACTGATTCCGAGTGTAAACCTACTACACTCCAAGAGAAAAGGAATATTCATACACCCTTCTGCTATGTACAGAAATAGTGTCCCGTGTTACACAAATATAAGGGCACCGTTTGTTTTGATTAATTTGAGAGGGTAAACGGCTTGAGGAAATAAAGTAGAGAAAATGAAACTATTAGAGAGTGGCCGTTTAGAGGCACTGAGCAGAGCTCTCTCGATCTTGAATGGAGATAGTGCCGTACAGGGTCGTGTGGAGAGCTACAGCTGCAAGATGGCTGGGAATGAGAAATCTTTCTACAAGAGATTCACAGCCACAGGGGAAACAACGCTAGAAGCGTTGTCACCACCAGAAAGTGTTATGTACAGGTACTGCTGCCGATTATCCTACTAGACCACTGGCAAATTGAATATTAGTACTTATATGAAACTGGTTTTTTTTTTCAGCCGAAGCCTGTCAGGTGATGAAGATGGGGTCTTGTGTGACACCATATCTCGGAAAACTCTGTTTTACTTAATTGCCACTCTAAATGCTGCTTTCCCAGACTATGATTTTTCAATGGCCAAGGTATAAAACTAAGTTAACTTTATTAGTAACAATTAAAAAAATATTACTTTCTTAAAATGTTTGTTAAGTGTTTACCAAAATGAGAGAGACATAATATAGAGCTGATTTATATTTTTATGTTATACAGAGCAGTGAATTTAGTGCAGAACCATCATTGAGTTGGGTGCAAGGTGCTGTGGATGCTTCTCTATCTGCAGTAGGTGGTGCTCTGTGGAGGCAGCTGCGTCCTGCCCTGTGGACTGCTGTTGATGAGGAGGTGGTGTTACCTGAGTGCCGCATATACAGCTACAACCCTGACTTGGCCAGTGACCCCTTTGGAGAACCTGGCTGTCTATGGGCAATTAATTACTTTTTTTACAACATGAGGTTGAAGCGGATTGTCTTTTTCACATGTAGAGCTATGAGGTAAAGATTTGCATTATTTTTACACCCATTTATATACTAAACAAAGTAAAAGTATTTTACATCCAAAATATATGTAGAATAATGGTGTTATTAATATTAATTAACAACTACTGATGATGTTCATTTTGATTAGTCATTGACACTCCAATGTCTTTTACAAGTAAGCATTGTTTTTGTTTTGTGTTATTAAGTGAATAATGATAACATCTTTTGTTTTTTATTTTATATCTGTATGCTCATATTTCAATTTGTTTTACAGTCCCGTGTGTGCTGTTGACTCTGGTGTTGATTTTGCTATGGATGAAGATGATGAATACAACTGATGAAATTGAATGATGAGAAACATGATTTAGTCATCTAAGAACTTAGAAGATTTAGGCTTGTCAATAAACACCTAGCAAGTCTAATAACATTGCACTTAATAGAACTAAGTTGCAACTGTAAAAAAAGCACTTATTATTTCACTATATCAATTCTTTTTGTAATCTTTATAAGTTGCCTAATATTTTTAATTCTAACAAATAGTATTCGTATTTTTTTTTCTTAGATTTTCTTTTAATAATATAGTTAAGTTACTAACTATATCCCCTATAAATGCTATATTGGTGGTCTCATAATAATTTGATAGCGTCGGATAAATATTTCTTATAATTTTACGTCATTGTTTGAATTTAGAAACTTTTTTATCAACATCATTTATCAATTATCGTAAATACCTAAGTTATTTAGTTTTCACAATTACTCATCACAGGATCATTTGGAATCATATCAAATAATAAAATATCTTATTATTTAATTTTACTTCTAACTTTAGTGTGTTTACAAACCATAATTTAAGATATCGATTATATAATTAAAATTATTTTAGATAATTCAAATGATCCATGCAAACCGTAAAGTTTGTAATCGCGTCTCTAAAGATGTTATAAATAGTTTTAATATTTAGATAAATATTTATAGCTAAATATATGTTAATTCTGAATCAAAATACCCACGGATGACTCAAACTAGTAAGATCGAACTGCACCCTGATAAATATTGTAATATGAAAAATAGTGAGATAACAGTTAGGGTAAGATGCACGACATTCATAACTATGAATAGCAAACACGAACTTTAAGGCTTTGTTATAAAACATTGTTAAGGTTTTAGTGCAGTCTACTCACATTTGAAAAAAACGAAGAGTGTCTGTTGTACTTGTATGTCTGTGTACAATTTTACAATCTATACACGCCATTAATTGACACGCATTCCCTACACAATAACACACTGCCTATCAAAATTATTTAAATGTTGTATTTAATAAAAAGTATTATATATTGTTAGTGTAATTCAGCATCTAGTTAATTTTGTTATGGTTCTATTTGTGTATTTCATGTGGTGCTTTTAGTTAGATCTGATAGGACTATTCCTAAAACGCCTATTCATAACCGTCTTTTAGTTTACCCATTAGTAGGATTAGGTATTTAACGTATAAACCTGGTATGAAGAACTTAGAAGAC
This sequence comes from Trichoplusia ni, assembly GCF_003590095.1. Taxonomy (NCBI): domain Eukaryota; kingdom Metazoa; phylum Arthropoda; class Insecta; order Lepidoptera; family Noctuidae; genus Trichoplusia; species Trichoplusia ni. The sequence continues at coordinate 16,401,238 of NC_039481.1, read as the reverse complement.
AAATAACATTTTAAGACGGAAAAATATCTCCATTGATTATATTTATATAATTTATTTTTCTCCCGTAAGTTTCTTGACTTAAATAGACGTTTTTGTCTACCAGTATTGCCTTTATGTACTATTACAATCCACATATTTTCCTGTTACTGTGGTGCTGCCATGAAGCGAAAACATAATATCATTTGGATGTTGTTATAGATTCTTGTAAATGATATTCGCATCATATGGTGTTTCGTGGCATCCCAAATGGTCGTTACTTCAGCGTGCTATTTTAGAACCGGAACAAATTAATTGTCAATTAGCCCATCTCTTTACGTGTTTTCTCTATTTACATAATGCCTACTTTACCTAGGACATGTTTATTTACATAGTATGTATATTAAAACATTTTATTAGCTATCTTGTTACGCGTATAGTTTAACTAGTAAATGATGGTTAAAGATGATGTTTGTATTTTTTTTATTTAGTTTTTTTCCTTTTACCTTGATCCTACTCCTATCATCCTCGTGCAACTTTTCTTGTAACATTAAAGTCTATAAGGCCGGGTTTCTATTGAAGCGGAGCGGGGTGGAGAGGAGTTTACCGGTGCACGAATTGACCAATCACTGTGCTCAAAATCTCCGCTCCGCTTCAATGGAAATAGCACGAGCGGGGTTGAGCAGAGATGAGCGGAGGACAACGAGCATTGGGCTGCAGATCGGTGGTCAGTGGAGCGGCGCTGTGCGGAGGACAGCGGGGAGGTGCTGTGCAGAGGACAGCGGGGCGGTACGTTATCTTCGTCTTCAAGTAGAGAAAGATATCAAACATTGTTTCTTTTTTTTTCATTTTGCACGACAACATGACGTATGTTCTATCTGGGAGAATGTCACTTTTTTGCGCTTAAAACCGCATGAATATTTTTGATTAAATCCTAGCGTAGATATTACAGCGGTAGCTCTTTTTCCTTAAATATATATTTCCGTGGGATGAGCAACGAACTGCATCACTCTGTTTATTTTAAAATTTTGATTTTGCTATGAACGCAATGATAAAAATCTGCATGGGCGTAATCAGCCATGGGGCAGCAGTCAACCTATCCATCCCCCTCCCGCGGTATTTTTTATTGTTCTGGCAGAACCTATTTAGCACTTTTACAGAATTATTTTTTGATTTGGCGATCCTCGTTCTGTGCACGCTTAAGGCTAGACAAGAAAAAGAACAAGCGCAGTTTTTACGCTGGGATAAAATCGCATTTCCGAAATCCGCCACTTACATCTCCTTTCCATTGTTACTTAAACGCCTTATAGCCGGTCGGAGCCAGGGTGGGGCGAGCGCCCCAACTTGCCTCAGTGTGACTACGCCCTTGCTGCAGAGTAACTACTTTATGACAAAGAGTATGTATTAACACATCGGCATTAGGTCTCATTTACGGGAAGCGGGGCGTCGCGCGGCGCGTTGGACGTTTTTTTCTGTTTACGGTGGAGCGGCGCATCGCACGCGTAAACACAAATGTACAGCAACATACGACGTTGTTTATAGAGAAGCGAGGCGGGAAGAGTGGCGGTAGTCGCCGCTGTGCCCGCGGCGGGCAACGCGGAGGGTAATATCCCATGTAACGAAAAGCGAGATAATAAGTAAAAAGTATGTTGACCCGACCTCTTGTTGATATTCTCTGAAAATTGGAATTTTCCGAACATCCATAAAGACATAAATTCTAAAAGTCATATTCTCGGCTTCGGAATCGTTCGTAGACCACCCAGCAATAGGGATGATGACAATTTTTTTGTGCAGTGTCGGTCTTGTAGTTATTTGTATAATAATGGATACGTATTTAATTTGTCCCGCAAACATAAATTGACCTAATTACAGTGAAACTTACGCGTGACGTCACGATTGAGTATAAATTTTACTCTATCGTTACGTCACAAGCCCCCTCTCCTAAACTTTAAAGCAGTTAAACTTTGTCAAGTTTAGTTTTTCTGAAAAAGGAAAAAATACGTGTCTATACGTGTCTTTTCAATTATCTAACTGAGGGACTAATGAGATTTTTTCTTTTTATACCCAGTCAATTCAATGTACAGTTTTCACTTTTCTTTCAGTTTTCATTTTATTATATGTATAGATTGCCGCCGCGGGCTCCGCCGCAAAGAACGCTCCATTTCAAACAAACGCATCAAAAATCGCTTCTCCGTAAACGCACGTATACAACGCTATATATTTGAATTCAGTTCGGCCCGCGCCGCTCAACGCCACGCGCAACGCCCCTCATCTCCGTAAATGAGGCCTTAGAGTTATCCTTTATTTAATTGAATAATATAGATCATCACATTCACATTATGGCAACTATTAATGAAAGTTATGATCTGTTGATGCAGTTAATGGATTACTTTGTTATTAGTAATGTCGGTAACAGAATTCTTATACTTGCCATATAGAAAACAATAGGTATGATAATTTTACGTAATGTTACTTTACGTTTGTTTTCAATAAAATTTATTGTGTTGTTTATAACGGGCAATTTGTTGTAGCGGCAACAGAATCTTGCTAACTATCAATCTAGCTTGTATGAAACTTAGGATACAGTCCAATAACCCAAAACTATATATACGTACAGGTATATTGCCACTGCTGGTGTGGAATTGAAAATTACCAAAAACTAAATTCAAAGAACAGTCGTAAGTTTGTTTTAAATATCAAATGTTTATTATAAAATGTTAGGTGGTAAGTGTGGTAACTATACAATATTAAATAAAAAAATAAATATTAGGACTATTAAAGTTCTCTAAATCGGTTCATTTCTTTCAATTACTTATCTAAAACAGATACAAAGGGCTGTCAACTTAAAAGTGGGAGAGAATCCATGCTAATAAATAAAACGCTACATTTCTTCAAAAAATATAATAAACAATCAAAACATAATAAACTTTTATCGAACTATACAACAGAGAAGGGAGATTTTAAAATAATAAGATACCGTCGGTATCGCAAGCCGCTCCCGGGCGGCTAGAGCCGGGGGCTGGCGCTGGGCGGCGCGGGGTCGGGGTCGGGCGCGGGCGCGGGCTCGGCGCGCTTGCTGCGCGGGCGCCACGCGTCCAGCAGCGCCTCCACGCGCTCCTCGGAGGGCCCCCAGCGCGCGAAGCCGGCCGCGTTCTGCAGCCACACCACCACCGTGCCGCCGCCCCATCTGAAGTACACCTCGTTCCTGTGACGTGTCACGCGTTAGCCTATGTCTCACTCCTAGTTTTATCATCCCTTACACCATATTTCTTTAATAGTTCCAGTGACCAGACCCGTTACGTATTACAATTCTATAAAATATTCAAAAAAGAGTGCTTTTCAGACTAAAATTGTTTGTTTTTAAAATTTGGTCCAGTGTTGCATTTGCACATCATGAGCATGGCATAAATCACTCAACGCCCAAGATGCTACTGCGCCGAAAGATCGGATTAATGACCTCAACGGATATGGTCTGTTATTTTTTATTGCAATAAGCTGGCTGGCTGACAAGGTGCAAATAAACACAGATAGCTTCTACGTTCAAATATGTTTTTGCTAGATATTGGCATTTATTTTGAATTTGCCTTACCCATACTGACGGAAAACCTGTCTTTTGGTACCACAACCAATATACAAAATTTGAATCACTTACTTTGTAAGCACATGTTGGAACCCATGTCTGTACTCGTGCTCAAAAGCTGGAATAACCACCTACAAACAAAACAAAACTTTAAAACTACAAATAACTGTTTTTTCGTAAATTGTTTTAACATTAGACAAAAGTTATGTTACCTGTTTTCTTTTAAAGTGGCTAGCTTGAAGTTTATGCAGGGCATGTGTTTGTCTGTCTGGCCACTCAGGTAGTATAACTACAAAGCTGAGTGGCTCAGCAGACTCCTGCAGTAGCCTCTCCATGTGTCTCAGTGCCGCTTCTAACAACTCTTCACAATAAGGCGGATGTGCCACCATCGATCCCGACACTGGACGAAGTTCTAGGAATGGTCTAAAGAAATATAATCTGATTATTTCGATGAAATGTAAAGTTTCGTAGCTGTAAATAGCTGATAACAGAACAAATTCATTTTTGTTTGGTTAAAATTTTATTCTTGTTGTGACGACGTTTGTTTTAAATAATATTAAATACTAGACAACTCAAGTTTCATTGGCAATACCAGTTTACTTACAGAAAACAATCGCTGGTTAAAAACTAAATATGACTTTACTACCAATGTTAAAAAAGTCATGGATACTTAAAGTCAGAAGAATATTAGAAACAAAACAGTAATAAAAGTCGTTGAAATACCCTCGGGACCCAAAATAGGAGTCAGTATCAGCAAATGCGGAGCAGTATTGTCGGAAGTAGCAGTCGAGCGGGCTGGCGAAGCACTCGAAGGTGACGCCGAAGCTGCGATGCAGACACTCCAAGACGGGCACGGGCAGCGCCATCTGCGTCAGGTGCGCCTCGCCGCCCGCGCCCAGCCACGCCGCGTAGCGCCGCAGCAGGCACCACACGCGCGACAGGAACTGCTCGAACTTCTTGTCGTCGAAGCAACTGTACCGGTACAGGCATTCCTGAAGCAAACAGACGATAATCAATTCATTATTGGTTTCACACTGAAAACTTGACGACATTTGGGGGTTCCAAAATTGTTCATATGTCGCAAGTCAGGATTCTTTTCTTGGAATCTGCAGTTTAAATACAATTTTTTCTAGAAGGTATCCAGCATGAAGTTCTGCTATTCTCTGATTCTTTATTATAAACTAATAGAAAATAAAATGAAGAGCTTACCAGTTTTTGTAAATACACTGCATTGAGGACCTGTGTTTCACCAAGATACCTCAACAAAGTCTGGTCGCGGTCGAGGAAATGTTCCACGAGAGGCGGGCGCGGCGCCGGCACCGCAAACTGTACCGGATAACACCACACTTTGCGCAGGGCCGCCTGCTGCAGTGGCGCTTGAAGTTCCTGTTAATATAGTGCAAAAAAATAAGTCTTCCTTCTTATAAATATATTTCATGGTGAACTATTACCATTATGATGTCTTTAAAAGCCAAGCCTTTTCTTCACTCAAAGGATTAAAGATTTAAAACATGGATTTGATCAATTGAATATTATGATATATACCAGATCAAAACAACCTGTTGAATGTTCGCTATGCCAGGAGAAAAAAGAAGTATTTTTTTTAAAGCCTTAAAGTTTTAAATGGGAAGTGAAATAAGAATTTGATATACCTGTATTCCATTCTCCTTGAGTAGAGCACTATGCTTTTCTCTTATTTTTCGGGCATATTCAGCAGATAAGTGATAGATCTTGAGACAAATTCCTTCAACAGATGCTTTCACTGTTTCTGCCAAATGAGGTTGACATTGCCTCTGTAATAAGCATAAAAAAATAATCACCATTCAAGACCAGACACATAGATTAACATCAACATTTTTTCTTAGAAACAAAACTTGCAGGTTGTCATCTGAAGACAGCCAACCTGAGTTGGTAGAGTCTACAGTTAATTTAATTGTAGGCCTAATTAATTACTCACTTAATCGCTCAAACATTTTTGAGCTATACAGATAATTGTAACACGGTAAATGTAAGAGACAAAATTCTCAATGCTTACCCTCAAGTGCGCCAGACGATCCTGAAAGTCATCATATGTAGCTCCCACAGTCCGCCTTAGCCATTGAAAAGTATCTTCTGCATTCCATTTCACGACCTTCCGGCTCTCGGGAGAGGCATTTCTTGATTCTATCATTTTTTTTGCTGCTTCAGCATACCTTGACAGTTGTTTCCTGGCATCACCAGTGAACTTTGGATGTGTAAGCTTTATCGGAATGTCATTCATAATTTCCTCATACATTGAATGTGATATTTCAGGAAAACAATGACTAGGAAGAAGTGGATCGGAACCACCCTGATCGTTTACTTTCCTTTCCATTAACCAGCGATTGAATGAATCTTTAGGAGCATCTATACTTTCTCTTGTGTGGCAAAGCTCTTGATAACATTGTCTTAATTTATTTGCCAAAGTAAATCTAAACCCTTCAATTTCTGGATGAGGATGGGGGCAAATAGTTGGTGGCCGTTCATATATAACAACATTAGTTGGCACCTCTATATCCCACGGTCCTGCCAAAACAAACTTCTTTGGTGGAGGTCCATTGTCCTCAGATGGTCTTCTTTTATTTGCACCTGGGGTCATATTTCCTGCATTTGGAGGCCCTGTGTGACAAATGCCTAATGGATCTGTTATAGGATCAAAATCTCTTTTGACCGCAGGCAATTCCCACATAGATTCACCAGATAATTTGTTCCAAAAGTAAGGCCTATTCTCACGTTTGGACCAATACTTTCGCCAGCCTTGCTGCAATAAATCAGGGTGTAATTCTGCTGCTAGGTGTGGGGCTAGCGGTACCGGCGCTCCAGGTGTATGAGGGGTCTCGCCACTGGCACTCGGTGACGACTGAATTTCCGGAGAGGAGTCACTCTGAGTTGCATTACTCTCCCACGTCGAAGAGCCGGCGACAACTTTGTCACGAACATCATTCATGTTGGTTTATTTTTTATGGAAAAGTAAATATATAAAAAAATATAATATTTTCAAAAATAAATATATAACCGAAGCTTTGCTTATAAATAAATCTGTTTATGTACTAATAAGGTTCCAATAAGTATATTTTTTTATGTAAAAACACAATATTGATAGCACCAAGCAATGAATGTAAAGGAAAACAACTGATCATATAATTACACATGATAACACATTTCTATTGATTGAACGAGTAAAATTATACAAAATAAACTAAATTGTTGTTATCAAACTAAGAAAACACCGCGTCGTTTGTTTTAGTAAAGTAGCGTAACTCCCCAAGCGCCGCCATCACAAATTGACAACTGAGTATAGTTGTTAACTAGGGTTGTGATCCAAAATTGACACCATGACTGTAATCGATTTTCAGTATCGATACCTATTCCAAATTTGAATAAGATTTTTTTTATTAAATACAATAATAACAGAAACATTGCAAGGTTTGAGAATTTATCTCGGATTTATTCTAAGTAGAAGTAATATTCTTTGACAATTTGGAGCTGATAGAAGTTTCTAAAATAGTTATCACCCTCGCAATTATACGTTTTCATATTTTAAATACAATATAATAAGTAAGAAAAAATAATTCATGACAATATTAGAACATTTTAAGAATTAAAACACTAGTGAAATCTATAGATAAGGTTCAATTCTGTAGTACAGCTGGTTTCTTTCCACTATTTATATTCTGTGTTGTGCTACTTGATTTGTATGTATAATGTATATCTATTCTATCGTCTGATGTGTATATAACAACAAGAAAAAATGATAATAGCTCCAGTGTAAGCTCCAGTGGCTCCTACTCCTAGACACCGTAGGAGAATTTGTATAAACCCAATAATTATTTCGAGAAGAGTCCGCCTTCGTGCTTCTAATTCGAACTCTAAACGTGAGTAACGGGAAAGTTATTGGAAGTCTAAGTGCATTAATTAAAACGACTATTAAGGGCCTTGTTACTTTAATAATAATAATTAAATTTTCTTGACCTTCGTATTTCGTTTAAATAATTATGTTCTTTGAACTTTTCGATGTCAGACTTTGAACTGTTTCAAAGTTTAACACAAGAGTTAAAGCAGTTCTAAATACTTATTAAAGTCTTAAGTAAATTAAGCGGGTCTCAGTAGGGTTAAGAAATCTAACAATAAATATTTAATGTATGGTTTATTGCTTGTGGCATGGCGATTGAGTCCCTTTTATCCACTATAAATAGATACATTTCTACATTTATTAATAATAATTTCACATCTAAAATCTTCGCCCGAAAGTAAGGGATGGTTAGCCAGATTACCTAGTAGTTTTAAGATCGATTTTTACGCAGCGACACCAGGACTCTGTAAATGATAAATAAAGATTCCACTCACGCGCCTTAATACCGGGACAGACAAATTGTCTAATTCGAGAATCGTCTCGAATTAGACAATGTTTTAGAATTCAGTCATACCTATCGAGGTATGACTGAATTTTAAAACACGTAGGAATCAGCCCTGAAATTGCGAAGGATAAGACGGATAAGGTAATTCGACATTCATGAGGAATCCGCGCTAAATTGCGTTTGCAGACTACGAAAACTCTATCCATGAATTCTCTTTCAGTAATTTAGTTAAATAATACTAACATGTCACATCAATAGGATACTACGACCGAATAATAAGTATTCCACTTATTATACACACTATGTCGATGATACCAAAATTATATTACACTAGCTGTTGCCCGCGACTTCGTCCGCGTGGTTAGAAGATATAAGTTAGTAATTTTTTAACGGAAGCCCTTGAAGATGAATAATATTCCCTGTTTTTTCTACATTGCCCATTGTATCTTCGCTCCTATTAGTCGCAGCGTGATGGTATATAGCCTAAAATCTTTCTCGAGGAATAGTCTATTCAAAACAAAAATATTTTTTCAATTTGAACCAGTAGTTCCTGAGATTATCGCGTTCAAACAAACAAACTCTCCAGCTTTATATATTAGTATATATAGAGTATAGATATAGATTTGAGAGACTGATGTATCTACCTAATCGTCACTTAGAGATTACATGTTTAGTGTTCCTTGGATTACATACATTCCCTTATCGAACAAGTAATAAAATTAAATTGATCGGAAAAATTAACGATAATATCCAACATAACCACCTTTCAAGTACCTAAACAAGTTCTTGTATAAACATAAAATCTACGTTTTACTGTGAATTCATTTGACTATTTTTTGCGTTAAGGTTGGTTGTTGGTAACCTGCAGCACCGAAAGCGATTTTGAAAGCGACTGCACCATTACGAAGTCTCTTCAATGTTATTGGCACCTGACCTACCGTTAGAAAAAATAATAAAGGGAATCAGATGCTTCATTGTCACCTATTAAGGAAACACGGATGAGCATCCCCCTGATATATTATAATAGAATACAATTTGAGGTACTTTAAACACCCTCATTTTTGTAGTTTTAGTTTCGAGAGTTCTTTGTATTATTTAGTATTAGACCAACTAGCGTAAACATTTCGGTTTGTACAGTACTGGCGTGGTTATTTTTAGATACATGCATGAAGAATCCTAAAAAACAGAAATATTCCAAAAACTTTATTCTAAACGAGGAGAACATGTCAGGCTAACTTCTTTCGCCGGACTCGCAGAGAGCATGCGCGAGTTATCCCACGATTCAGTGAGTCGGTACGAGCCCATATTTTTCACGCAGCCTAAGTCGAAGTCAAAATGATTTTGCCTTTATGGATTACTTCACAATAAGAGAGTTGCGGCCGGCAAAGTTTGCATGACGCTGCTAGTACAAAGTTCACGGTCATACTTATAGTTTGTATAAATAAAAAGGCAGGAAAGACAGCAGGCTGCACGCTTTCGCCCTTTGCTTTTCAGTAGAGATGGACTCTTACCCCTAACATGAAAAAAACTGTTTGTCGATTTTGATTTACGAACCATACTTACGTGCATACCATCAAAGTTAATTTTCAGATACATTTCGACACTATGGCGCTAAAAGGAGTTAAGGTTGTAGAAATGATGGGATTGGCTCCAGGACCACTATGTGGAACTATTTTGGCCGACTTTGGAGCAACTGTCACCGTTGTTCAAAAAGTGAGTTATGTTAAATAGTGACATCAGTACTTTAAAAACTTTCACTCGTCGAGTTGTGAGGGATCTATCTAAATCGGTTTAGGCATTCTGAAATATTTTGCGAAATTCTGCGCCTACTATAAGTCGCATTTGGGTCTTGACTGATAAGTTGAGAAACATTTTTTAACTGAATATTTTTCTGCTTTCAGATGGATCCAAACCCATTTGATGTAATGTCTAACGGCAAACGAATGATTTCGATAAATTTAAAGTCCAAAGAAGGCGTCAATGTAGTAAAAGATCTTTGTGCAGAATCGGATATCGTTTTAGATACGTTTCGACCAGGCGTTATGGAAAAACTTGGACTCGGACCAGAACCATTGATGAAGCAAAATCCTCGACTAATCTTTGCAAGATTAACGGGTTATGGGCAAAACGGATTTTACAAAAACAAAGCGGGCCACGATATCAATTACGTTGGAATGTCTGGCATACTTTCCTTACTTGGTAGAAATAAACAACCACCTAACCCACCTCTAAACATTTTGAGCGACTTCGCGGGAGGTGGGGTGTTATGTGCACTAGGTATTGTTATGGCACTGTTTGAAAGAACTCAATCAGGCAAAGGACAAGTGATAGATACAAGCATGACAGAAGGAGCTGCGTATGTCGGAAAGTGGTTATTTAAATCACGAAAATTGCCGATTTGGGGAGGCGAACCCGGCACGAACGCTTTGGATGGAGGTCTGGCGTGCTACCAAACATACAAAACTAAAGATAACAAATTCATGGCGGTAGGAGCACTTGAACCCCAATTTTATTCTCAATTCTTGCAAGGATTACAACTCTCTGAAGATGATTATGCTCAAGTAGGTAACACTGAACAGAGTAAACAAAAATTCCAAGAAATATTTCTAACGAAAACTCAAGATGAATGGTGTCAAGTTTTCAAAAACTTAGATGCATGTGTCACACCAGTCTTAGACTTAGACTCAGTAGACACACATAAATATCGCGCAAGCGATTTATCCTTCCATAGGGATGTAAATAACATGGTTGTACCTGAACCTGCCCCCAAACTAGTCAGAACTCCAGGAGTGTCTACAGCACATCAACCTTTGCCAGTGCCAGGACAACATACAATAGAAATTTTAATCGAATTAGGATACAAAAAGGCGGATATAGAAGAATTAATTAAAAAAGGTCATGTTTCTGCTATCAAAAAGTCTAATTTATAGCTTACCATAACTTAAATAGTATTTACAATACTTTGGTAATAGCATTTGTTAATTGTAACAAATCATCTTCAATTGAGGATAAAATGTTTTCATTTTGAAATATGGGGTGTATTTGTATTGAATTCATAACTTTTAATATATTTCTTAAATCAAATTTGATTGTATTTATTCCCAGTGAGTACTTGCTTAAACTTGTGTTTGACTGTCCTTGTAACTGAGAAATCCTTTTCTTGGCTATGTAGCATAAGAAAACCACAAAAGACTTGAAATCCATTCCAAATAGTGATTTTAGAATGAGCTGGCACTCAGCTGGATATTCAGGAGTATCTTTGAATTCTGAAATCTGTTTTTCAACACACACCAAACACTTTTGCATAGCCTTCCAAACAAATTCTATATTACAAGCGTTTATCCAGTTATGGTTTACAGAAATAGTTTTCATCTCATTTGTAACTTGGTGATGCCAGCCCGATGGTACAAATAAGGCATCTCCTTTCTCCTGTATGATTTCATAATATTTTACATTAACATGATTTTCTGGTTCAAATACTAATGGGAGATTACCAAATTGATCTTTTAATTTGTCTTCTTCTCCTGGTGGAAATAAAATCCATTTTTTTCTTCCTACTATATTGACAGACCAACTGAAGGAACAATATACATCCTCATGAAGGGGGGTCCTGTAAAATAAAATCTGTGTTATTCATTTGTACACCCACATAGAGATATTTTCTCTGTCATTTTCATAAATCATAACATTTTTCTATTTTTTTTGAGCAATCTTATTAATGTTAACTAGTAAAATACTCTCCTAGAAGTCAAAATATATCAAAAGAGAGAATATCTATCTGCTACATAAATCTGTATTGAAACTTACCAAGACCCCTGAGGGCCAATATAAACAAACATAAAGTCATCTTCTTTATTATCTACAGCAAACTCATTCAACCAATCCATAGCAAAATATGGAAGAATCTCATAAAACTTATCATCTGGCCTACTTCTTCTCAGATGCCAATCTTTTAAGTACAATAATTTATTATTAGTATCACTTTGCAAATATTCTAGGAATTCATGTACTTTCATGTTAGATTTACATTGGGAGTTATATTCAATATTTTTGCAGTCAGCAACCGGAGCATCCAGGTCGCCATACTGTTCAATCAAATAGTTATAATTGATTTCATCACCTTTCACCCATTTATTAGCACAGTCCCAGTCGGATATTACATTTTGTATTATGCAGGGATTGTTTTTTAACATATAGTCTTTGAAAAAAACTCCGAAATCACTGATATTATTCTGTAACCTCGACTTAAAATTCACATTGTTGTAACTATATTCGGGGACATCTATATCTGAGCATTCGATATCGATCATCATGTTAAATGTTTATTATTTTCAGACTAAATTGTTTTCTTCCTTCTTGTGTAATTAAAAAGAGGCATAATCGTATTAGAGAGCTCTATTCACGAAATATATGTTAACAAAATCAGGATATTGAACTGACAAAGCGTAACTTTGAGTATTAAGCATATTTTTTGTTACATAATAATTCTTTGTAGTGCTCTTAAACATTATAGCAGCGATGAATGCACTGTAAAATCACTACAATAACTAGATATTTTTAACGATTGTAGCTGACCGGCCGAAAATTGCAGTGTATTACGACGGATCAAACTTCGTTATAATAATGAGTTATGATTTTGATATAAATTATAGATTTAATTGAAGAAAACACGATAAATTTTATTAATATCCAATGTCATGTTTATTTACTATCGTACTTGAAGTTCGGCTCAGTCGACCAGGAAGGAAAGATTATGATTTCAATACTGACATAAGAATAGACACAAGAGAATTGAATCAATCATGAATGGAACAAGTCTTTATTTTCTCAACAAGAGTATGGTGAAATTACGAATACTTTATTTCTCATTTACTTTAAAACAATTACAATGTAAATATCTTCATGTACAAGTCCTGTTGTAAAAAAATATAAAATTAAACACTCTGTGAACAATGGATTGTTTTACTTATTTCTTCTGTGGTAATAAATAAAATAGTAAATGCCTCTATAACTCTATAACGTCTCCTTTAGTCTATGCTACTTCACAAGTGTAACTCCGGCGTGCATTGTTATGATATAAGTAGATTCTGTGTAATTATTTACGAGATATCTTTTAACTTGAGATTATTGTTAGCTTGAGGATATTTGACAGAAAATAATTGATATCAGCGATGTCTGTAGCATTCGCTGCACGAGGTAATCGGCCTCCGTTAAGCCCGGCACAGATCCAAAAAATGTTAGATGAAAATGCTCATCTGATTCAAACTATTCAGGAATATCAAGCGAAAGGTCAACTTATGGAATGTCATCAGTATCAACAAGTATTACATAGAAACTTGGTGTACTTGGCTTCAGTGGCCGATGTAAATCAAAACATTCAAAGTATTCTACCGGTAATTATGACCATTTATATATATTAAATTACGATTGCAAAAAGAAAATCTTTACAATTCTAATATTTGTTTTACATATTTTTTGAAAAATAATCGTACGATATGCACCATCGTTCAATTAAAAAGATGTACAATGAACAGTCCCACTATAAAACTGGGCTTTGTCTAAATTTTTGTTGAAGACAATAATTAAGCATCTGAACACATTCGTATATGTATTCTGTTATGAAAAGCAAGACACCTTAACTCCATTTAGAGATGATCAGTATTTATATTTTGCATCTAATGTAGTATTTTTCTATAGCAAACGCTATAAATTATATGCTATCTGCAGTATGTTTCAGAATTTTGTCTTTTAAAAATTATATTTTAGTGATTGCACCTGAACTAGCCTGAATAAAACACTGTAATTAAAGGCTGACAATGAAATAATAAAAAATGCTAGTTGTACTTTATAGTGAAGCTATACTTTTAGTCATTGTCTTTAATTTAAAAAGTTAAGCTATGTTTAAGCTATATTAGCATTCATTTTAGCACATTTTCTTACATCATTGTTTTTCTAAATGACATGTTACAAAATTGGTGTAAATGCTGAGTTTTATTTATTCTTACAGCCCCCTCATCAATTGGCAGCTGGTAATGCTTCTCAAGCACCCCCAATAAATTCACCTTCTCCAAGTGGTGGTGATGTATCCGGAGGATCTCAACAGTCTTACAGGCCACCTGGGGTTTCATCAACACCAACAAGACCAACTCAATCTTACGGCCAACGCCCTTATCCACAAAATCAATATCAAGGACAGTATCAAGGTGCCCCAGGAGTTTACCCTCCACAGCCTCAAGGATATGGGCCACCAAGCCAAGGATATGGACCACCTAACCCTTCCCAGCAACCACAGGGTTATCCTCCTAATTCAAACTATGGTCCTCCAATAACTACTACCCCAAGCAATTATCCTCCATCTACTCACCCTGGTCCAGGGTACCCTCCCAGTTCGGCACAACAGCCCTATGCTCCCCCTCCTGGCAGCCCTGCAGCTGCTGGAGCTCCATATCCAGTACGTGGCGCGAGTCAGCCCTCATATACTGGTAATTCTGTTTACCCACCTTCACAAGCAGGTTCAAATTATCCTAATGTTGGGGTCAGTACTTACAACAATACAACGGGATCTCAGCCCCAGCCCTATCAATCTCAACCATTCCCTAACACTACGCCCACATCAGCTTACAGTACAGCGCCCACATCTCAACCAAACCGTTCTCCTCAACCTCCACCTAGTGGATACTCTTCTCAGAATCCACCAAGTTCTGGATATGGATCTCCATCTGCTCAATCACCAACATATAATTCGAGTTCTCATGGAAATAATGCTCCTCCTACTTCAGTTGCCTCAGGGGCACCAACATCGAGTGGTCCACCTGGGCAGCAGTATCCTCCACCAGGACAAGCATCACCTTACCCACCAGCTACTCAGCCTCCATACTCCAATCCATCTTCGCAACCTGGAAGTCCGGCACCTTCTGTGTCAACTGCACCACCCCCACAAACATCATACCCCCAAAATCCGCAGAATTACCCTCCGGCAGGCGGTGGTTATCCGCCCCACGCTTACCAACAAGGCTATCCGCCAGCTCAGTATCCTCCTTCCCCGTACCCATACGCCCGTGCCCCAACACCAGGAGCCCCTCCTCCTGGCGCTCCCCAGCCTTATCCTGGTTATGGGTTCCAACCTCCAACACAACAGTAGTAATTTTGTAAAATTACGTGCATCTCATATAATTATACGATTTTATTAAAATATTACTGTTTTACTTTTATGTGTAAGCACTTATGAACAAGCTCTGATGATTTAAGATCTCTATTGTATCAGTTTATTTTTGCCAGGTATCATTGTGATAGAGGAACGACATTATTTTTTACAAAAATACAAAAATCTTGTTTCGCCTTATTGTAGAAAAATAATAGTTTGAAACTAGATGGCACTTTGCCTTCTATTTTTTTATCATTAAGGGAGCAGGTACATGATATTATATATGTAATTTGTAATCGATGAGGATTAGGCTTTCCCCAAAAAAAGCAATAAGAACATTTAACTGCACCTTATATCTTTTCAGGAAAAACATATCGTTCTTGCAGTGTTACAAGAAAGTTTAGATTTTTCTATTCAGAAGTAAAAAAAATCAAAGAAAATGGTTTTTGGCAGAATTTTATTTTAATTTAGCTATAACCTTATAAAATAGTGTTTGTATTTACATATACAGTAACATTAAACATAAGGACCTAGTTATTCCTACTGCTACTGCAACATTAACTATGGAACTGCCTGTTTTTAAATGTGAGTTATGTGGTTAGGTTAAGACTCTTCAAATGAAATGGACTGTTGGTCAAATGCATGCACAGAATCGTCAAAATATTCTAGAGGTAAATCTTCTGCAAAGGGTTGCGTTGGAAATGGCGGCGGGGAGTTATGTTTTTTTAATGGAAGAACTGTATCGAAGAGGTAGCACATGGCGCCTGTTTCGCCAGGTATAGCAACACCCAATGTCCAGATTACGTTGTGTTTTGTATTGATACGTAGAATTTTTACGCCACGAAGAATTCTCCATCTAGAAATAAATGGTTATAAGATAATTTTTCTTTTGAATTTCATATTCATTATTAACAAACAATGAGCACATACCTGTTTCCCATATGTCCAGGCATTTTAGTTCCAGGCCATACTCGGGCCTTTTGTCCCCCAGCTCCAATGTTTCCAGGCCTTCTATGTGTTTTAGTAACACCATGGGATGCAGGCATTCCTTTGAATCCCCAGCGCTTCATCACTCCTTGGAATCCTCGGTCCATTCTGTAAAATATGAAAGTAGGTCAAAACTGTTGAGTTGCTTCCTAATATTATGGATTAACAAACCATAGAGTGCAGTTATATTAAGCTTTAAATTTAATACTTTACAGAGGCAATATACACGGTGATTTTTTAGTCGTCTTACAAAAGGAGCCCAGTTCATGTATCCGACGTAAAATACCCCTAGGCGCGATTATTATTTTTTTATCATCAACTAAGATAATAAGTACATAGAAAAATTAAACAAGAGAAATCTGAAAATACTCTTAAATATGATCAAAACACCGCCGCTGCAAGGCTTGGACCGCGCTCGCAACAAGCTGTGTTTCTAAAAAACTAAGAATTGCATCATAATATTGAATAAAAATTGCATTTTAAATTTATTCAAATCTCATAAATACCTATTTTTTTATCATGAACGTGTTCTAGTCATTCGATACACGAACTGGGCTGCTTTTGTAAGACGACTAAAAAATCACGGTGTATTGTTATCTACACTAGTATTATAAAGCTGAAGAGTTTGTTTGAACGCGGTAATCTCAGGAACTAATTATTGGAATTGAAAGTATTTTTTAATAGACCATTTATCAAGGAAGGCTATAGGCTATATAACATCACGCTGCGACTAATAGGAGCGAAGATACAATGGAAAATGTAGAAAAAACAGGGGGAAATTATTCATATTTGAGGGCTTCCGTTGCGTGCGCTGCGAAAACGGTTCAAGATCTTTTAACCACGTGGACGAAGTCGGGGGAAACAGCTAGTATTATATAAGAATGAATGCTTCTCGGAGAATCATTACATGTATTGTGACAGGATAACAACGTCTTGGGCGTTTAATTTTGGAAACGACTGAAGGTCTGAATGCGCGACCGCTGCTTCTAACGGGTTTCTGATCACGCTATTGAAGAATCTGATGGCCCAGCAAATTAATAAATGGCTTGTTAGTGGCCAGCTTCAAGTCACAGAGCAGCAGCGAGTTACAAACGAAATCTGAAACACCCTTGGCTATGCATGCATACAATGGCTTTAGTGTTTTCATCCTTTGGTATCAATATCCATAATCATCAATGACTACAACCGTTTTTCGCATCTGTGGAACGGATTATTTCCTTAATATGCCTGTTAAAGAGGACAACTAACAATAGATACAAAAGTTTGAATAGCATGTAGGTGGTACTCGAACTAATAATGTTTTTTCAGTTCAAGGTATAGTTATTTTAAAACTAATAAATTATGTTAAGAGTTATATACTTACGTTTTAGCTCTTATGTCTATATGGTCCCCAGCTCTAAAGTGAGTGGCATATAATGGAGTTCCAGGTGGAAGATAGGATTCCGGTGATACCATAAACCTGCAGAGGTGCTTTTTCGGCAAGAGACCCACACTGTTAAAGATTCCACAATAGTCTTTTGTAACAGTACTGGGATCTACAGTCTCAGAGCCTACTAAGAGACAACCTAATTTCCTTTTAATATTAGATGTAACAATTTCTGAGCTCTTTACCATGGGATTAAATTCTTCAGGAGGCACGTACTTAACAACATGATTGTCTACAACCTGCACAAAATGCAAAACAAATAAGAAATTAATGCTTATAAAACTTTATAACAGTCACATTAAGTAAAGTATTGGTAGTGCGTATTTTTCAAGTTTAATTAAGGTTTAATTATAACAGAAAAAGCAACATGATTAGTGTTTACTTACTTGTAACAGTGTAGTTTGCACTTTCTTTCCATCTTTAGTCCAAAGAGGATAATTACCAATTTTCCGAGCAATAAGTCCAACTCTGCGAGTATGGGAATTCCACTGAGCTACTTGGTTGGTCTCAATGCTGGCAAGGGGAGATTTTACAAGAGCTTGATTTAACTTCTTATCTTGTACAACTTCTTCAAGAAATTGTTTATTATCTTGGGTTAAAAAGTCTTGACATGGCTACAAAATAATACAAGTACTTAAATGCTACTTATAAATATAATAATATAATTGTATATGCATATCCATAACTATCAATCAAACAATTTAGCCTATGAAGGTCCACTGCTGGAGCTCAAAGAGTTAGATAATAATACATACCACACTTTCCTTCTGTATATACCAATACGGAGGTCTATATCTAGGTTTTTGAAAGGAACGAGTTACTGTATGATCTATCCTGTAATGTAATACAAATTAATTATTCAGTGATAATCTTTATTATTAATTAATCACATTACAATAAGAATAATTTGAGAAATTCTTTTTAACCTCAATTTCTTCAAAGTAGTCAGCAAAATATTCATATTGCAAGTAGCCATTTTGCAGTGGTATTATATTTATATTTCAAAACGATTCACAACGAGAAAATTGAAGTTTGCTTAGTTTTTCATTGAAATATTCATATTTAATTTTTGAAGAATCGACCATAACACGATGGTCAAAAAACATAGATAACACATAAAAAAAAAATATAACGGCACAGATTGTGTAAGAGCTCACAGTTCATTTAAACTTACACAACTCAGTAACAACCCATCTCCTCTAACACAATTTCGGAAACTGAAAATTATAATAGGCTTACTTATAAAATTAGTATGTTTATTAATGCGTACCAAAATTAAAAAGTTTAAATTATTAACGTAAAACTAGGTCTGTGGTCTTAATATTAATAACAGAGAGTCTGTCATATTGTCAACAATATTTTTGAGGTTATTTGTCTGTTTGTTTACATAGTTGAAAAATGTTGCGAAAAAGTTTTTTGTACATGTTTTTTATTATAGAATTAAATCAAGCTCTGAAAAATGAAATTAACATATTTGGCCCCGGACTAAAACCTGAAGAAATCGTTATGCCGGCACGTTATTTTTATGTAAATTTTACAAATATAAATTCCTTATCGTAAGTAAATACCTATAAGTGCTATAATTATTTTTTAGTTTAGCCTAATTTGAGTTAATGACTGTTGATTTTGTCTTCAATTTTTTAATATATTTTACGATTATTACGTATGTTAATTTAGATACCTATGTTAACAACTTTCATTTTCAGTTACAAGCCTGAATTGAATAAGAACTTAGTGATTGATATTTACGGCCGGTCTAAAACTAGTGAACATTGCCGAGTTTGGGTAAACAAATTGGACAGAAAAGATGGCACGTTTATTGTGCGCTATAAATTATATGAAACATGTTTTGATTTGTCTATTCATGTTTATTATAAGAGAAAAGATGTAGTGCAGTCTCCTTACAAATTTAAAGGTTAGTGCAAATCAATAAGTTCGTTATATAAAATTTACGCAATAAATAATTTTAATTTAGATGAGGCTTTCAAATCAGTCAACACTATTAAAATGGACAACCTAATTTATTTTAAAAATGCCATGTGACTGACAACAACTCAAATAGCTTTCTTGCTAATGTAAAACATCTTTTTTAGGTCCAGTCTACCCTGATCAATGTCATTGTCCAGATATAGATTTTGAACACTGGTTAAAAAGCTATGGTTGCTCCAACACCTATGAACAAATTCACAAAGACCTTAAACCATACCAGGATATAGATATGACAGAGAAAGTAAAAAAAATTGTACAGCAATATCATCAGCCTGAAAGTACCAGCTTTTGTCACTATGTCGTTAAAGAAAATGAGATTTATCGCAACTGTTACGGTAAACATATAGGTTTTAATATGTTTTCTGATAACATTTTGTTAGCCCTATCAAGAAAGGTGAAATTACCTGATATAGAACTGGTAATTAATCTTGGTGACTGGCCCTTGGTTCATAAGGGTAGTGAACCATTACCAGTATTTTCATGGTGTGGCAGTGATGAAACATTTGACATTACAATGCCCACCTATGATTTAACAGAATCAGCATTAGAAAATATGGGCAGGTACAATTATTCAATATTTTCTTCTGTAAGTATATCAACACAGTACATAAATTGCACGAACCCTTTTGGTTACAGAGTAACATTGGATACATTGTCAGTTCAAAGTGGTGCAGAGCTAGCTTGGGACAAACGAGAACCTCGAGCCGTTTGGCGCGGCCGTGACTCGCGGGCTGAACGTCTAAAACTGATTGATATCGCACGCGCCAATCCGGATTTATTTAATGCTTCTCTCACTAATTTCTTTTTCTTTCGAGACAAGGAGGCTCAATATGGTCCAAAACAACCTCATATTTCATTTTTCAAATTTTTCGACGTAAGTATTACACATTTATTATTTTTTTAAATAACAGAACTCAATTTAGAAAAAGACTAATAAAAAAAATCTTTCTTTGCAGTATAAATATCAAATTAACATCGACGGCACGGTTGCAGCATATCGCTTACCGTACCTCTTAGCTGGCGGCGGCACGGTCTTAAAGCAGGATTCTCCTTACTACGAACACTTCTACAAGCAACTCACTCCTTGGGAACATTTCATACCTGTCAAACGAGATCTTTCCGATTTAGTGGACCGTGTCAAATGGGCGCGCGAAAATGATGACAAAGCGCAACTTATAGCTATGAATGCAAAGAACTTTGCAAATGAACATTTACTTCCACAACATGTCATTTGTTATCATGCTGTATTATTTTGGGTAAACAATGCTTTTTCAGAAACATGTACTTACTACTGAGCTTTAGTTAAATATTCGTAATCTTTAAATTGTCTTTTCGTTTTCAGGAATGGAGTAAATTGGTTAAAAGTAAAGTGCATGTAGAAGATAACATGACGCATGTACCTCAGGCAGCGTTTGAATGCGATTGTAGATCTGAAAACCGTAAGATCCGCGAAGATCTGTAATATTATAGTCAACGTTGAATCTAATGATCAAACAAATAATCTCAGTGAAATTTTATTTTGAACTAATGTTAGTGTTAAAAATGGATGAAGGAAGAGCTACATTAAAACATTATTTACTATGATAAGTACAACTATAGTCAAACTTGCATAATATTTATATATTTTATTTTTATGAAAACATTAATTAATGTTCATTAAAGATTGAAAGTATTTGGTTGTTTATTTCACTTCAGTTAATGATAATGAGGTCGAAAGTAATAACTAAGACACAGGTTAAAAATATTTATTTATTAAAACAATAACAAATTTATGAATATACAATAAGTATTCGAATAAATTATGATGATATTAAATAAAATGTATTTGAAATTGTTTTGAAATGTACTAAAATTGCGCGTTTTTAATTGTTATAACAACATTTAAAACTTTTTAATAGTAGTCTGCATTGTTCTAGGATTTTAGTTTTTCAACATTTTTTAAATGCGGAAATTATAATACTTTAAACTTTCTTTCATATCGAATAACTGTTCTAAACGCAAAAATGTACCTTGAGTCCATGGAATTTATAACGATTGTAGTTGTTTATAAGTCTATATTCCTGTCGGCTGACTATCGTTCTCGTGCAGTCGGCTAGGAGTAAGCAAGTGTGTGATAGTGTTGGCTATCGGTACATGGCGACGTCGGGGCTGCGGTAGAAGCACATGTAGGCGTCGGCGAGCAGGCGGCGGGCGTGCGCGGGCGCGCGGTCGGGCGGCGCGGACACGGCGCGCCCGCCCTCCTCGCTCAGCCACGCGCCCAGCTCCGAGATGCACACGATCTCCGGGATGTTGTAGCCGTTACGCTCACCTGCACCATGCCATAATGATTTGATTTCAAAAACGAATATATATGAATAATACATTTTCAGGATAGTTGCTATAAATTAATTGTTAGTGTTATGCCAATTTACCCTTGCTCAAACTCTTACGAATTAATTTTTTACCGACTTCATACAGATTTAGTTATTGAGTTCTTTTTTCGATTTTGTAATGTATTTAGTACAATATCTCAAAGACTATATAGACAAAAGTTAAAATAATAGTACAATCCAACAATAAATTTATCAACACGAAAACGCTCCGTAAAATAACTGAAAATTACCTTTTCGATCAGCCATTGAATCAAAGAAACACCAGGGTGCTTCGTGGCCCACGCCAGCCTTGACAAACGCGACGTAATGACTAGTTTCGATGCACAGCACCGCAAATAACTCCATGTACACCCTCGGGACCGGACACGATTCCAGAATGTTGGCGAATTCTTCACTCACAGTAAGGGGTGTGGCCTAAAAATATAAAATTTTCAAAATTTTAGGAAGCCACTTTTTTCCAACACTAATGTCTAGGTTGGGGCCTAATTCGTCAATTTTGCAATCAATAAAAGGAACGAGAAAACTATTTATTTTAGTGGTGTGTGGTAGAGTATAATCTAATCGTGTTCGTTTGCATGAAGTCATGCAGTTTTCAGTAAGATAGATGGCCTCCATGCTGTGCTTATCTCCCGTTGTGCGTAACTTTTGTTGAGCGTATCTTCCGTTGTGCTTACCTTTCGTGCGTTATTTCCGTTGACAGTCTGCTGCGCTTACCATTCTCTGTCCGCTGCGCTGCGGCCTGCGTCACACTCACGTACCTTGTGGTGCGGGCGCGAGGCGTGCGCGAGGCGGCGGCACGTGTCGCAGAGCGCGCCCGCCTCCAGCGCCGCGCCCGCGCACGCCGCGCACTCCCAGCGCGCCAGGGACCCGCACACCGTGCACTGCCGCGGCACTGCAGGATATGATACAAAACAATATTCATTTTGTCCTCAAAAAGTCTCGTCATCTTACAATAGGCAACATTCGATGCGCGGCATGCTTAGCACGTGCCGCGCGAAACGTTGCAATATTGCATCATGCCGCGCAACATGTTGCGCGTGAATTGTTCCAATATTGCATCACGCCGTGCAACATGTTGCGCGAAATGTTAACTAGCGGATATGCGGTTTTGTGTGCGTCGGCGTTATTGGCTAATTCGAGATACCCATACTAATACTGAACACAGAGAGTCTAAAGCCAGAGAAAGCACGTAGGCTTCTTTGAACTGGAAAAAAGGGTTACAAGGGGGGCCCGGGTAATGGGTGACAAAGTTTTTATATATATTTTTTAAAAAGGAATGAAACTTATGGTAATTGTTTTTTTTTTTTAAGAATGAAGTTAAAGTTACGTGCACGGCGGCTTTTTTTATTTTAGGGTGGGAGGTACTGGGGAAGTAAACTGAAATTCACGCGGACGGAGCGCGGGCAACAGCTGGTTGACTCATAAACAGTCAGAGCGAATCATACATTTACGCACTATAAAATAATCAAATTGGTTTTTTAACCCGCAGACGCTAAAACGACGGGGTGTTATTGACATTTTATTTAATCTATTGTACAATTTTGCATAGGCCTAGCAAAATAAAAAACTACTCACAGCCTTCAATTAGGTCCGTGACATCTAATAGGGGTGAAGGTAAAACTCTTTGATACAGTTTGTATTGTTTTCCAAATCTGGGCATTTGGATTATAAAAGCTGCTGGGACCTGTAAAAGTTGAATATATATTAATATTATTTATCAAAGATATAAACAAAATGGATACAACTTTGTGTACATCGACCTACCTCGCTTAGTTTGACTCCAGATGTAGTAAACGATTGTTCTAACAGTTGTTGCACGGTGGGCAACGAAACGTGTTCATCTTTCTCTACGAACAGTTGGTAGCAGTACGCTTCTTGGCCTGATGACAGCTTCAGAAATGGTTCTGTTCGTAATAGTTGTGCTACTAAACCGTTTAAGAACTCTTCTGGGTCCTAAAAACCACAACATTTTAAGAACAGGCATATTGTAACTAACTTAAATAGCATCTTTAAATTGGTAGCGCGGGGAAGTGCATCAAAAGTGTCCACATAATATACAGAAGCAAGTATAACAGTTTGATTTTCAAAACTTACTTTCTCTTCTGATGTAAGACCAGGTACATCGGAAAGCCGTTCGAGTAAAGTCCGTAACTTCATTACACGATCAGCGCGTACATAGCCGTGTTTTCGTAATGGATTCACGATTTCCTCCCTAAGAACTCGCTGGACTTCCGAATAGTGAGGAGAATCCTAAAAATAATACGTATGATGTAAATTTTTTCAATTTAATGTAAAACATACAGAACGTGCTATGTTACACTTTAGTCCATAAACGTGCCAGTCCTTGAGTGTATCCAGCCACAGTGGGGCAAGCTGGAGCGCTTGCCCCAAACTGGCTTCGAACTATAAGGAGCCAAATTAAACAAGTTTTTTTTCCTATACTAACAACAATCATAATATCCTTAAGAAAGTTACACAAAAAAAAATTGGCATCATGAAAGCAGTCTGTGTATGGAAGGGGGTACAGACCGAGGATCGCCAAATAAAAAAAAACAGTTGAAGAAGTGCTAAATAGGTTCTGCCAGAATAAAAAAATACCGGAGGAGGGGGGGAGAGGATAGGTTAACTGCTGCCCCACCCTGGGCCCAAGACTGGCTAAGCCCATGAATGTATCTAAAGTCTTTAAGGAATCGTCTTCTAAAAGTCTTTTACCTCTGGTTCCGGCGGTCTATATAAAAGTGCATCAAACACGCTGGTGAAGGTGAACATAGCGAACAGTGTAGCATCGAGGTAGCACGAGTTGTGGTGGCCCTGGATGCCGCGGTTCTTGCCGGCCAGCTCGCCCAGGGAGCTCAGCGGAGGAACCACTCCTGGGACCACGGGACAGTCCGGCTGTACCAACCAAATTGAACAATTTAGGTATGAGTATTGAGTCCTACCAGAATGCTTAAGAATATTGAAGTTGCTGAGTGTTTCACTTTTTAACGAGCGTTTTACTTTTTAACGCCTCCAGTACCTAGGAATCTTCCTCATCTTTTTGTTTGCACAGTCAAATCAATTATATGACAAAAAACCTAGTTTAGGCGTGCCTCGAATGTAGTTTTATGCAATGGTAGATCAGGTTCTGATATCAGAGATTATATACTTTTTGATTTTTTATTGTAGCAACTCTGGCTGTTGATGTCAATGGTACGGTCTGTTTTTCATGTGTTTGATAATAAACATTCAATTATGAAGCTTCTTCCTGCGGTAAGGATGCCTTAAAGAAGATTTTGATGGATATAGCGCTATTTAGCATTTAAACTTATCGACGGTTATGATATCCAAAATATGTTCCTACAGTATTGTGATTCATTAATTGTGTGAACATTAATACGCGTTGAAAAATTAAAAAGCCTGTGACTCAGAAACACTGATATGATACATATTATCATATTTTAATGATAAGGTTCCCAGTTATCGATAATAACAGGTATGTGGCGCCTTCATGATTGTATTTTTCTTTTTATATTTGTAACGGAGCTCCGCCAGGGTAAAGGATAAAGAAATTCTGCGCACGCGCATTTTTGAAGCTTAACTTCAAACCGAGCGATATCATGATTATTGTCGACATAGGACATTAACGAATAAGGCTCTGCTTTCTGTACTGAAATAAATCGATACAAACTGATCAGTTTCTTTATTATTATTTCTTCTTTCTCGAGAATATTCTGTCTGTTTTTACCTATCCCAGTAAAACTCTTTTTAGACTATTAACAGACCAAAATACTATAATAAACAAGATTCTGTAGTGTTATAGTTTTAAGTAAATAACCTATATTAATTTTACACTTTAAGTTCAGAAAGTGGAGGTAAAAATTTAAGTTCCAGACAACATTGGCTTGCTAAAATTTTCATACCTGATCAAAATTCTCGGTATCATTTAAATCTGAGCAGTCTGGCGGCGGTGTGTCACGGAAGCGCGCGTCCCGCCGACATAGCGGGAGCGGCACGAACAGCGCACGGCCCGGTGCGCACGAGAACAGCCGAGACCCGCCGCGGTTGCCATCGCCCAGACCGCACACACTCTGCTCTAGTTCCACACCCGCTGTGGCTGTATCTGTTATTACCATTATCATTTAAAACAATCAACAAATAATAAATGAATAGTTTGTCTTCATTAATCGAGTCGTTAAACAAATAAGACAGGGTGTACGATGCCAGCGGTCAGTATATTAAATGAAAACTACAGAGCCCTGCTACCAAAACTCACTGTAATATGATTGGTGTTATAGCAGAGAGATATTGCTGTACACCGTGTAGTGTCACCGTCAAGCTTCCACAACCGTAAACCTACTAATATCCCTACTAATCCTACTACTATTATAAAGGCGAAAGTTTGTAAGTATGGATGTATGGATGTTTGTTACTCTTTCACGTAAAAACTACTGAATGGATTTGAATGAAACTTTACCACAATATAGCTTATACATCAGAATAACACATAGGCTACAATTTTTGAGGTTTCTAATGTGAGGTCGTAAAAAATCACATTTTTGCGCTTACATTGCAAACGCTGACTGTATCCTACAAGATAGATAGAAGGCAGATAGATAGATAGAAGGCAGGTATAAATTATAACTTTTATCTTCTAACCACGCGGACGAAGTCGCGGGCAACAGCTAGTATTATAAATGCGAAAGTAACTCTGTCTGTCTGTTACGCTTTCAACTCTAAACCACTGAACTGATTTTAAAAATTTCGTACAGACATAGAGTTGACCTTGAGAAAGAACATAGTTTTTATTCCGGACTTTTGAAGAGTTCTCTTGAAAACGCGATATAACCGACATAGACGCGGGCGAAGCCGCGGGCGAAAGCTAGTACCTAATATTTTTCACCAAAAGTGGGTAGGCCTAAATGTAAACTAATAACAGTATTAAATAAATTATAGATATAAATACCATCAATAACTCCAATCCATCTGACTACGCCATAATAGTGTTGGTCTACATCGGTAGCGACTTCCACTAGAGACCCGACTCCGATATCTTCAGGCACATGTACTGGAGAGGGTCTCGAGGGCGGAGGAGCCGCTCGCGGCGACCCCAGCGCCGGCGAGTCATATAGCTCTTCAGGCGGTAGCGCGGCCTCCGCGTTACATATATCTATAGAATAAAGTATAGCACATCATAATATTGTTGTTGGGTCATTTTCTTCATTTGAGGTGCAAAATGTTAATTATTATATAGAACAACAGGTAAAAGCCGTAGAGAAATGTATATCTGGAAAATGCTTTAGTTCTATTCAAATCTGGAACATTGTTGTGGACTAGTTTCGTCCCGGAAGAGTTTTGCGGTAGCTTACTGAATATTACGAAAAATATGAATCAAAGAGGCAAAGGTAATAGCTTTTTTTTTGTTAATTTTATATTTGACGTACACTGTTCACATTCAAGTACACAAAGCGGTATTTCATCAATAGATAAGTCACGTAAATACGACATGTTGATAGACCGAGTAACCCGCGACCGTGCCAGCCGGCAAGTCGCCCCCCGCCTCACTAACGCCTAAAATTAGAAACTTGAAAATCTAAAATCGGATGGCATATAGACGCGAGTACTATGGTCGGTGCTCTAGCAATAATATTGACAGTTTGTTCATAGAACAGGGAAGAAATCTGTGATAAGTGCAACAAAACCCTACAACCATGAGCAAACCGGTAAATTAATCAATATCTCATAACAAATCAATGTTACTAATTTTATATGAATACAACTTAATACTGAAGTTCCTACTGACAAAGTCACCTTAATGTTTTTGTTGCATAAACAATGTACCACAACAAGTTTTACATATATATCACAAGTATATATTTCACAAGTAGATATTTAACTCATTATTATATTAGGTGAGATGACTTGATAATTGATGGTAGTATTTTAAGATAAACAAAAACTTAAAATATGTGTCCTTGAGCACTGACAAAGACATTAAAGGAGACTTATCATTAGCTCCAAAGCATTTAACTATTTTATTTACTTGTCTCAAAGTATATCTTACCAACTAAAATGCCTGTTTCAATTTTCTTAGGTTCATGAA
The DNA here is from genome assembly GCF_003590095.1 of Trichoplusia ni. NCBI lineage: Eukaryota > Metazoa > Arthropoda > Insecta > Lepidoptera > Noctuidae > Trichoplusia > Trichoplusia ni. The sequence goes on along the minus strand of NC_039481.1, from coordinate 16,373,309 downwards.
CCATTTTCTGTCTTGAATCTTCTCCGGCTGTATGTTTTGTAGGTGGTGTATTAGGAAGGATTTTTCTTCTTCTATCTGGTGCTATGTGAGCCAACAGGTTCACAGATTTAACTCGCTCATTCTGAGATGATCGCTGCATAGTGTGTTTGTAACTGCGGTGCAATGATCCATACTCAGTGGACTGAGGCTCAGGAGGTGCAGGTGGCCAACTCCCTCCAATCAAATTAAACAAGTCTATCTGGAATTAATGACAGATTTTTAATTTGTGATAGCCAAATGATAATGAACAAAAAGCAAGCACACAAAAAAGTAACAAGTTAACTGAAAATCTTTATATATTTAACAAAAAAACATTAAATGTAAAATTTTGAACGAATTATGGTAACATTTTTTTTTAATAATAAACCCAAATCAAACCAGGATGTAAAATCTTATCCAAATAATCACCAAAAATAATTGTTACACCCAAACCACACACATGATTATAGTTCATGCCTTTGTTAGTTATTAGTTGGGGTTCATGCTTCTTATTGGAACAATATTGTTTACTAATTAAAAAGTTTATCTCTTTTCAAGACAATATTTACCATTTGTGTTATCCCATAATAATATGTTATTTTGCTTTTCATCTTAAATATAAATTTAATTTAAAACATTAAATAATAAAAACACACAGACCAACTTAAGTAAACAGTTAATTAAGGACATGGTGCTATTAATAAAAATATTTGTTTGGTGATATTAGTGATAAATTTAAATATTGATAGTAATAAACCTGCTGGGTATCTCTGACGGAATCTAAATTATTTTCAGTGGGTATGTCGCTCGTATCATTGTTCATTGTCGAAGTCGACGAATATTCACAAACTACAGCTTCAATTTCTACAGATACAATTAATTAAAGTGAACTTATTTTTTTTTAATATCAATTATTGTCTGCTTACTTAAATAGAATGTAACCAACCTGGTCAGATAATAGTTAAATTACCTATAAAATAAACAGATGAGTAATTAAAAGAAAGGCGCTTTTTGCAGCTTATCGGCAACAAAGTTTTCTATTTACACATCATTTGATTTCACAATTTGACACATAACTCCACTTACTCCACTGTAACTCTTTTGTTGTCCAGATGTCAATCCTCACAGATAACAATAAACAAAATATAAACAAATCATAGTTGGTCGGACGGGCATTTAACAAGTTAACTGGTTCCCAGAGGTTCACCTAATTCCAGCCTAATTCACAAAAAAACCGGCTTTTGTTCGAATCACGGACAGAAACAAAGTATTGTTTTCAACTTCTATATATAGTCGATTTTACAAAGTTCCAACATTATTTCAAAGTCAAATAGTGGTCAAATATAAAAATAATGAAATGTATAGTCGATTTTACAAAGTTCCAACATTATTTCAAAGTCAAATAGTGGTCAAATATAAAAATAATGAAATGTCAACATTATTTTGTCAATTGGTGTTAATTATTTACCTTGTCAAATCGTTTTATATTATTATAGTACTTATTTATAAGATTTGAATTATATTAAAATATACGAATCAAGAGGCAAACTGCAACCGCTTTTATAATATTCATATAGAAGAATGATTTTAATTTTATTTCTTTTCTAAATTTGTTTATATACTTTGTTTATTTATGGGCGAAGGTAATACTTAATTAATGTGCAATACTATTAGTAATAATTAAAAATATTTATAGAAATATGAAGTACTTTTATGTCGTTTTTTATTTTTACAGCCCATTCCAGATATAATGATTCGACAAGGCAGCATTGATGATATAAATTCGCAACAATTTTTAAAGATCTCCAATTATGAAGATACTGTTCGACAATTGGACATATATTATGCCATTGGTTTGTAATTTTCAATTGCCTTGTTCATCATCTCTTGTAATATTTATTTCATTTCCAGCTGACTAATTTGGTCAGACCACAACTTAAAAAAAAATATTTATACGCTTATCTTTTAATTTGCAAGCCATTAACTCTTACTTAAATAGGCTAGGTACATTAGGTATTCATATTGATTAATAAAATCCAACATGCAGACTGCCCCCTTTTCAACTCGCCTATCACTATTTTTCTGTTTAATAGTTACTACTTTATGTACTTAAAGAAGTATTTCCTGTGGTTTTCTTAGCTGCTCTGGTTAACACTTACACCAAACCTATTTTATTAGTATCTATCTCGGCAATATTAAACAAAAATGCATATTTCTTTGGCATTAAGTCACAGCATCATATTTGTTTTTATCATGGCTTAAAACAAGGCTGAAAAGAACAGTAAGTTAAAAAAATATGCTGCACCTAATATCTAGAAAGAACAAGTATTTACTAAAGCCACATAATATCCTATTAACTGCATCCATTGTTCAAGTGTAATGATTAATTGTAACTATAATTTGCTTTTGTTTGCAGTGAAGAGGCAATTACTGAGATTTCAAAGTCCAATCACTGGACTATTCCCTGTTTTATCATCAGACCTCCACATAGGAAGTGTGAGAGATAGTATTTACTGTGCTTCAGCTGTTTGGGGCTTGTACCAAGCCTACAGGTAACATTTTTTTATTTTTAGATAACTATCTATTGTCATAGATAATATTTTTTGCTTTGATATAAAACCAGACTCAAATACAGTTAACTAATTTCAGTTTCATAGAAAGACAAAACTAGACTCAGTGTCTACATAAAAAAAACTATAGATTTTATAACTGACTGAGCGTCAAAATATAGATCAGACATAAAAATAGTAATCATTTTTCAGACGCATAGATGATGACAGAGGCAAGTCTCATGAGCTTGGTCAGAGCACAGTAAAATGCATGCGAGGGATCTTAGAATGTTGGGTGAAGCAGTCAGCGCGGGTGGAGGCGTTTAAGACGCGGCAAAGTGCGGCGCACGCACTTCACGTCAAGTTTCACCTCACAACTGGGGAACCAGTGCTCACAGATGAACAGTATCATCACCTACAGATAGATGTTATCTCCTTATATTTACTGTTCCTTGTTCAAATGATTACTTCTGGCTTGCAGATTATTTATACCCAGGTATTTATTAATGTATGAAAGTTAAGACACTGCAGACAAATAAAGTTTTGTTTTTTAATATCCCGTTTTGTCTTACAGGATGAAGTTGCATTTGTTCAGAACTTAGTTTATTACGTAGAACGCGCTTACAGAACGCCAGATTATGGCATGTGGGAAAGAGGATCCAAATATAACGATGGAAAACCAGAAATACATGCTTCTTCCATTGGTATGTATAATTGTCTTTTTGACTGCCTGCCACTTTCTATGGGCTGCGTTTTTCTTATTACGAATGTCGAATTCTAGGCGGCAGCACCTGTAGCAATATACCAGTACAAATTATATTACATCCAGTATTATTTACGAGATTTCCGATTATATTTACACACGCACAGACAGAATGTTCTCTAGATATTTCTGTACATGTTTAAGGTATGGCAAAGGCAGCACTAGAAGCTATTAATGGATGCAACCTCTTTGGAGACAAGGGCGCGTCATGGAGTGTTGTTTACGTAGATATTGATGCACATAATCGTAATAGAAGTATTTTTGAAACTATGTTACCTCGCGAATCTAGTTCCAAGGTAATGTATATGTAATAAATTAATTAAGTATTTTACTAGAATTTGTTAACAAATAATGTCTTCTCAATAGTTATTAAAACATAATTCGTCCGTTTCAGGGCGTCGACGCTGCGCTACTTCCAACAGTTTCATTCCCAGCGTTCGCGACACACGAAGAACACTTAGTACAGTTAACAAAAAACAACATATTACGGCGGTTGCAAGGAAAATGTGGCTTCAAGAGGTTTAGTCGCGATGGTTACAAATGCGTTCTAGAAGATCCTAATAGAAGGTATTATCATGAGGGGGAGTTAAAGGAGTTTGACGGCGTTGAGTCTGAATGGCCACTGTTTTATGTGATGATGATCATTGATGGCGTCTTCCGCACACTCCCTGAACAAGTTGAAGAGTTCCAGAAACTGCTGAAAGCAAGGATATATATGGATGAAAATGGAGGTACTTACGGAATCATTAATTTTACTTTGTAATAAACTAAGGAGACAAGCGTCATTAATACGTATATGTATCTATCTTCCCTTCTTTTTAACTGAAATTATGAAAATATTGTTTTAGATCCAGTTATTCCATGGTACTATTATGTACCTCGTGAGGGTATTGAGAACGAGCGTAGTGAACCTAATTCTGTACGGCGATTACCTGCAAGTAAGTATTCAGGTCACTATTCTCTTGACACCAAACATTCACACTATAACATAATATTACGTAGTACGTTATACATAGCTGGCAATAAGCGATTGCACGCTTTAGCCTTTACACAATGCATAAACAACAATAAAATCTTATCAATGACTTCTAGTTATACTGCCAATGATTTATATGTTTAACTACCAACACTCACACAATTACAAAAAAAAAAACTAACAGTTCCTTACCGCAAAAAGCACACTAGCAAATTCTAAACAAAAAAAGCATAAACCGTTTTAACTGTTCCTCTAAGTCTTATTGTAGATAATACACATAATCAACTATTTCAAAAGCCTAATTAAATAATTCCAGATCACCCCAGTGACAATTACGACAAAGGTAAAAATGTAATTACAAATGGCTGTCTTTTCTTTTAATAACAATTCTTGTCTTTCCTTTATCACTAACAACGAACATTAGATTTACACAGCTTATTAATACAATACTTGTAACTTGTTCCATTGCAACATAAAAACATATATTTCCTTTTAAAATTTCTAACATTTTCTTTCTGAATTTTGTGACTAATAATAGCGCTTTGTAATTTAGACCTAATGTTATATTTATTCCAGTATACATTAGCTTTTTATTGATCGTATTTTCGTAGTAACCACCAGTTGTAGCTTAGTAAACATGATTAAAGGATTGTTTATTTTATCTAATTAAAAATCAAATACGGCTTTCGTATCATAAAAACCAATCAGCACGCCTGACCCACTTGTGCTCCAAGGTCCGCGGGTAAGACACCCGCGTAGGTCATACATAAGTGTCTTCCTGCATGTGACCTGATTGTTTGTCAAACACCGGTGCACAAGGATTAAATTCCTCAAAGCGAGAGTCAAAAATATTTGAAATCGTCTTTCATGTAAAGAGGGACGGATGTGAGGGATGAAAGTCACAACAAAAATGGATATGATATGCCCAACAAAAAGATGGATGGAGTGTATGGCAGATGATATGATATAGAAAAAGGCGGGAAGATGTAGAGTATCATAATCATGACGCAATACACTATTTATGTGTTACTAAATAAACCTGATTATATAGATACAGGCGGTTTGTTCCTGTGGGCGCAGTCAATGTTCGTGTTGGCTCAGCTGCTGACTGGCGGGTTGCTCCATGTGAACGAGTTGGATCCTATCCGGCGATACTTACCTTCTTACAACCGTCCGAGACGTGCTGGACGATACTCCGCTTTCCAGGTATGTTATGCACCAATCTTAAATGACAAGGGAATGTTTTTATCTCTATATTATTATGGAAACGTACATCAACGCAGTGTATTGATCTATCAATTTCATCTTTATATCAAAGTTGTCGCAATAACCACACTCATAACTTATTCCTGCTGAGTTGTGCCAAAATAAAACTAATAATCATAATTTTAATATTCACGACAGCAATTCAGCTAATAATATTTATCATCTAACTGAACAGAAAACGGGCCTATGTTCAGCAGGGGACCTCAATAGGCTGAATAGATTGATTGGTGAAACAGAACACCAGTATCAAAATTATATATAAGTAACTGTAATATTATAATTGGTTTTAAAATCGAAATTATTTTGCTTTCATGCGATACTTGAAGGCCAAGCCTACATTTGTAAGTACAAGAAGACGTTATTGGCATGTGATGCAAAGCATTTTTTGCATAATTATATTTCTATGTATACGTACGGCTAAGCTTTATTTGTAGTAAATAATGCAATAATGTTTCACTACTTGGAAATACTAAAACTAATTAAAGGCTTTTATTACAATAAATTACTATGATTTATGCATCCAGCTACATTGATAATGATGAAAAATGGCGCTTATCGAAATGCCTGTGCATTGTACCGACATTATATACTATATAATTCAATAATTTGCGCGCTTTAACCGCGCAGTACTCGTATACGCACGTAGGACTATGGATATAGCGATATAGAATTGCTGCAAATATGCTTGTTTTCCATGCAGGGTATTGCCACGGATCTGGTAGTACAAGTTGTCCTGATAGCAGAGTCCATGCGTCTCCAAGCCATGATGGGAACTTATGGTATACAAACACAGACACCACATGAGGTTGAGCCAGTCCAGGTAAAAAAATATATTTTATACAGATACAAAGAAGTACTCCATTTTTACCTTTATTGAGTGTTGAAGTGGATATGAAACAGATTGTAATAACGTAGTACATGCATATTTTGTAAAATTACGAGTTTTACAAAATGTGTATCAACGCGCTATGAATATAAGTTGTACTAGTTAGTTAAAAACGTTATTTTTATCATTTTTTTTTGTTTAAAGGTATGCAGTTCTACTCAGTTGGTTCACGTATACAGAGAGCTTGGAGTTTGTCCAAAATTGAAGCTGACGGGGCGTCCCATACGTCCGATTGGATCGCTCGGGACAAGCAAGGTAAATATTAATAACTTTTGAAAATACCATGAAGACGAAAGTATGTGTATATGTTCGTTACCTCATCATGCTTTAACGACTTTACCATTTTTTTATTAAAATTAAGCACAGAGGACAATTTTATTCCACAAAATGTTCATATAACTAAAGTGCGGATAGAAGCCTCGGGAGCAACTTGCGAATAATAAAGACAGACTATTACATTTCCTTTCTATTTCAGATATACCGAGTATGCGGCATGACTGTGCTCTGCTACCCGTTGATATTTGAAGTGTCGGAGTTTTACCTCTACCGAGACATGGCGCTACTTATTGACGACATTAAAACTGAACTGCAGTTCGTTGGCAAGTAAGGCTGCTTTGCTACTTAAGTCGAAAGGGAAAAACGGAATAGCATCTTATTTTGCTGTTCAAGAAAAGTGTATAGATTATTCTGTTTGATCACATCTCCCTAAAAGCGAATGGCTCAACATGTCTTGTGGTTGCCGTTTGTTTTTTTTTAAACAGTTGGTTATCTTTGGCCTCTCTTTTTTTCGCATCTGCAATTGTCCCAATCTTAGGCTACTTACCAGATGGATTTAGATACCTTAGATACCAGTTTCTCAGCTAGGTCGTCATTTCTTCGAAAATAACAACTTACTCTTAACTTTTCACCAAGATATTGGCGACTGTCAGGCCGGCCCACAGTGTGTCTGCTGGTGCGCGAGGAGCACATGCGTGACCCTCACTTCAAGCACATGCTCGACCTGTTCGCGATGCTCAAGAAGGGCCACTGCGACGGCGTCAAGGTCAGGCTCGGAAGATTGCAGAACTTAATATCCAGTTCTTGTATGGGTAAGAAATTGTTCATTTAAGGATCATATTCATTTTCTTTGGGTATTTAAGGTTCATAGATAGATATTTTGCATACAGATACTTCAAAATAAATCTAAGTAACCATGACAAATCTTTTACATATCTGGTTTTTTTTTATCTTCGGGACACACCAAGCTTAAGTGCCCGAAATAATTTATTGGTTATTATTGAATGTTTTGGCTTCCAGGAGCGTCATAACAATATTTTTTTTGTTAATCACAGAACATCTGGATTTTATGAGCCAGGGTGAATTCCCATCAGAGATGTTCACTCAGTTCAAGCAGTTGGAGCACGAGTATATCGGTTACCAGTCCTTAACCGACGTGCCCCGAACCCTCACGTATCGCGAGGAGAACATCTCCTACGAAATGTACAAGAACCGCTCCACGCCTGATGTCGTCGCTGCGTTGAGAGCCACAGATAATATATTTGCACAATGCCAGCTGTGGGGCATCCTGATTGAGCGGGAAGGTCACATGTTTGAGGTAGGCAATATAATGCTTTGATTTAATTTGCCGACTAGAATAATTATAATAGGTTGAAACAATTTGTCTTGGTCTAAGCCACTGCTGCTTCTGCATAAAACGGCATCTCACTCCCATAGCTGAAATAATATACACTTTATGACGTGGCGGCAGCCTCTCTATTTAAACCATATTAAGCCTGGGATGATTTTTAAAGTTAAAATAGTATGGCTATAATATGGTGTCACAACGGTTTGATTGTTGCAATTGTGCTTTGAGTGAATTCCCACGGGCCGCATTTTATATAATAACGTCGCGTTTAGAATAGTATTACACTTATAACTACAACTACACTATTGTATTAGGCTAAGCATGTGATAGCTGTATGTATGTTTAAATAAGCAATCTTTTGATGTTTTGTATTCGCAGGTGAACGGCACGAACGCCCTGGAGTCCCTGAAGAGCCTGTACCACAGCGCGGGCGTGCTGCGCCACTGGCGCGCGGTGCGCTACTGCTCGTCGCTGCTCAACCACACCGTCGACTCCATCAGCCCCTTCATCACCACTGTGCTCGTCAATGGGAAACAGGTCCGTGTTACATCGTGTGGAAATATACTCAGAAATTGTAATGTTTTCAACTTCAAACCGTCCCATTTATTAAAATGTATAGCTTGCATTTGAGGATGGGCCTACCCCAGATGCATGCCCAGCAGTGGGCGAATATGGGCTAATGATGATGCCAAAATTGTTGTGTTTTAGTCCTAACTGTGGCCTACTTACTAGCATGCCCTTTATGCCCATTGACATACACATTGGTTCACCTTATGAATCCCAATGATACCGCGAAATTCTTGGTCAAAAAAAGAGAATTGAAAAAAAAGACCGATCTTTAATTTAAATATGATCCCTAATAATGTGCTCAAGAATGTTTTATCGCTAAATTACAGCTAACAGTAGGAGTGATTGGTCAGAAAGAGACGGTGTTTGATAAACCCATGACGCCCGGCGAGATCCAGTCAGTGATGTATTCAACTATACAACCGTACGATGTTATCGGTGCAGTATTACAACAGGTAACTAACTGGCCCATGTATTGACTGTTAATGAGTAAAAAACCATACGAGGCATGCATGTAACCATCTCATATCTTATAGAGTATTACAAATAGCAATTTACTGTAATTAGACTGAGAAGTAGAATTTTGAAGGACAAATCACATTGGACAGCACCCAGTTTTGCCAACCCTTCACCGTTTCCTAGCTACTTTTGCTGCGAGCGAAGAAACGGCGCATCAAAGTCCCCAGTATGCCGTCTTTCCGTTTATAATATGGAATATAAAATCAATATTAATAAAAGGTTGATTTATCCATGATGTAACTAAATATACGACATCCCAGTGACATATTTTAGTAAGTTACTAGACCAGTGTGAATGTTAATGTAATTTTCCAGGAAATAGTATTATACTCGGGACGTCTGATTGGTACCAACCCGGACATGTTCCGGGGCATCCTGAAGATCCGCGTGGGCTGGGTGCTGGAAGCCATCCGCATCTACCTGGAGCTGTTCCCCGCGGAGAAGCGCGCGGACGGAACACTCGAGAGCCTGTCGCCCTACAAGCTGCGGACCTTGCTGCAGACTGTGCTCACTGTCTCCGATTGGGCGGAAGAGAGGGGGTCAGTTTGTTGTACCGTTGATTAGTGATGTGCTGTGCTTTGTTTTTAATGTTTAATGACCATAGTGGGTTACTGAGTGAACGATACATCAGTGAAAAAGCAAACCACATTTTAAGTTAATGTCTGCCGTGTTTACTATTTGAAAAAGTTGTTGTCGTTTGCATCTTGACTACCTCAGAGTTGTTGTAAAAATTGCTCATAATAATGTGCTGTTGAATTCAAAATATTTTAATATAAACAAAATTTTATTTTTTTAGGTTAACACCTTTACAGAGACGTCAACTTGAAGGCTGTCTTTGTCGTGTACCAAAACATTTTTATATTCAAGTTTGGGACATTTTACTGCGCACACCAAAGGGAATTATTATCCAGGTATTCAATGAAATAATAATATTTGAAAATATTTATGAATTCAGATTTAGGTTACGAATTGGCATGAGATAGGAAAGGACTAAAAAGCTGTTTTTACAGCTTATTATCCCATTGTGTGTCTCTCGGATAGCTCTCGAATCAACCCAAATAATAAAAAAGTTTATGTTCGCTCCAGACGCAGGCAATGTGACTTTTTCTACAGAAAATGTATTGTCATAATTAAATATAAATTAAAAAAACCTGGAATCCAAATGAACTTTCTAATCAAAATCGGAATCGGATCTAAAATCGCCAATCCTCAGTGAGCTAGCTTCGTGATCAATGTTCGAATATCTATTTCTTATATAAGAAGAGGCCTGTGTCAAACAGTGGGACTTGTATAGGCTGAACCCAAGGTGATATAGCGTGTGTCGCACAGGGGCATTGGATCCCGGCGGAGCCGACGCTGGTGAACATGTCGCGGTCGGAGCTGTCGTTCGCGCTGCTGGTGGAGGAGGCGCTGCTGCGCGTGGGCAGCCCGGCGCGGCGCCAGCTGTGCGTGGAGCTGCTGTGCGTGCTGGCCGCCATCCTGCGCAGGAACCCCGAGCTCTACCTGCAGCAGCCGCTGCACATCGACCGCCTCGTCGACGACGCGCACATCACCTATGCCAAGGTTCGTGAACTTACACACTCGAGAACTGCGTTGGCCTTGGAAATCAATACTAATATTCACACCACAATGCTTCGTTTTCTAAGCCGATCGAAGCTTCTATTATAATGATTCTGGGTGTTTCGCTCACTTTTATACCAAACGGTACAAACAAAATAATATCATTGATAAAACTGCTAAAACTCCAGCGATAAATCTGTTTCCGTGTATCTAGGACATCGGGTCGGCGGACAGCAACGCGCTGGCGGCGGCGGCGCCGGGCGTGAGTGTGGGCTACCTGGCGCGCGCCGTCGTCAACTCCGTGTTGCAGGGCGCCGCCGCCGCGCACCTCGACCCCAACACGCAGCCCTCCTGCCTCGTGTCCTGACCGCCTCACACACATGCACTACCTACTACACTAGCGCCTCTCTTTCCGGTAACTTGTTCATAATTGACGATTTACTAATGTTATCAAATATTCGTAAAATGTCGAAAATAGAGACATTTCTTTTAAAATTAATATTATTTAACGGATCAAAATGTTTTGTATACTATCAATTATGAAATACATTTTTAGAAAGCAGTATTTACACTTCAAGTAGCCTATACGATACGGCTGCTTACTTGTTCTTGCTTGTGGTTACTTACCGAGATCCTAATTTTGTTGGTCATACCATAGAGCTCGTGCAAAAGCATGCCAGGGACTGCCACTCGCTGTTTGTAAAATGCGCTCGACTTTCAACGTTATTTTGTTATAATATTATACTTGTTACACATGCCATACATGTTGTACAAATATTACATTAGACAGCCATATTTTTTAGATAAGTGAATTATATTTTGTGAACGACTGATATTAATAAAATCGTATAAAAGACGTGGATTTATGTAAAATCTTTATTTTCATCGTGATTTTATCACAGAAATTAATAAGCGTGCCAATTTGTACACTAATTGGAAATGTTGATACAGCAAACAATTGTTGTTACTTTGAAACATAAACATTCGAGATACTAGAGATTTCTTGCGTCTTTGATATTTTCTTTTGTAATGTGTTTTTCCACTAACAAAAATGACATTTCTTGCCCTTTAAAATTTCCTAACATTTCACCGTAGTTTATTATTGTTTTACTTAATTTCTTGCCAGCTAATCAGATCAATCTCTGTAGTCCATTTGTTAAATACTTAAAAAAGGTAAGTTATCTTATGGAGAGTATAAATGTTGGTGTGCTTTTTTATAGAAACATACATCATAGTAGAAATATATGACTGATTTATTTCAGTAGTTTAACCTCCTAAGACCCAAAAGCAAAATATGTTCGAGGGATTCTCGGCCTTATTTGCTTATAGGTTTATTATTAGATCTTCGAGCATTTTTTACTTGTAGAAAGCGTTGAATAATTGTGGATTATTGCGTTTAACGTCGAAATGTCGAGCCAAACGAGCGTAAGCGTGCGTCTCGATGTTTGTATGAAGAGCCGTTTCGTATTGTTTGGCCATCTCCTGGACAACAAACGACCGTAACCTGTCGTCGTATCTTCTATCACCGAACATGGCTCGAAAAGTCTCCGAATAGGGGCCTTTTCCTTTCATGGCGTACAAAAAATTTAATACATCCGGTTTTGATGGTAAAATCGGTGAGTCGAGAGTAGTTTATCCATACACCCAATTCTATGTAGACTCGAGACAAATCTCGTACATGTCGACGTATCTCCGACAAAAGTTTCAACCGTTTTTCTTGTTCCAAAAGAGGACATATGATCGCGACCACGTTTTATCGTGTAAACTTCGAGCCCAACTCCGGGGTCGAGAGAGAGATATTCTTTACATTCCTTTGAACTTCTTCGGGTATGATCCAGACCACCACACGTCTTACAAGCGAGAAGCATGATCGAGGATTCGCCCCCCTGTCAAAAGTCTTCCTATTTAAGTATTTATACAAATAGCTATGGCTAATTTTTAGGTCAAGGGTTTTAAAAGCGTCCCATAATGTCTGTCGTAGCTGTCAAAAAAATATATTTTTTTTTATAATAAAGGAATAACACTATAAGGTAGAATATGATTTATTTGAATGTCCTTGTAAAAGTACATCGGGACTTATTAGAAGGATAGGTATCTATTCAACTTAGTCAACTTTATAGCTGTTTTACATTTATTTTTAGTCGCGTTTCATTAAACTGAGTTCTTAGAAGTCACTCACCTTTTTTTAGTATCTAAAGAAGTGGAGTATGGTAACTAAAAAAACCATGTCATAGACGCAATTTTAGAACATAAGACATTGACACGCATTCCTATAACATTCTCTAAAAGTTTGTTGGTTGTGGATATCAATAATGTAATTACTATGACTAATATCCTTTAGTAATTACGTGTGATAATTATAATTTCGCGATACATCAGATGTTTCATTTGAAAATTAGGTTTAAGTGTTTACTTTATAATCAATATATATGATGCAATCCTATGTTGATGTAATATAAACTATATTTTTATGAAAAATATCCTAGTTACTATTATGTTGTAAGAGTTATTGATAAATAAAATATATACTGATTTACAATTCGAATGTTTTATTATATAAAAACAATCACATGCATTCACAGGTAACGAAAAATCCTTCACACAAAACAGACTTTGTTCATACCATTGCACTCATTAAACTACTTAAATAAATTAAATTGGCAATATGGCTACTATAGTCCATTGTATACTTTGTTATTTGGTGTTTGTTTAAGTATTCTCTGGAGTGCTGAAACAAAAATAAACATATGAGACACCAAGTTCAACAAAATCTGTAGAAATCTAAAGAAAACTTGCTTTGATGACTTACCTTCTTTTTCTTGAGCAGTAAAGTCCTGTTTAGGGAAATCAATATCAAATGTGACATAAAGATTTCCATGGAGGTTGTTGTTTTCAAAGTTAGGCATGCCCTCTCCCTTCTTGCGGACACGAGCACCAGCCCAAGTCACTTTGTCACGGGATATAGACACTTTGTGACCGTCTAGGTGTACTAATTCCATTGTGAATCCAGTAAGTGCATCCTGAAATTAAGGCAAAAGCAATTTGAAACTGTTTTCTGAATTTCAAATAAAAGCCTTACAATTGTGTAAGAGTTAAGTTAATTGATAATATTATACATCTATTATCCTCATAGGAACTTCAGTAATAAGTTCTTGTTTAAATAGTTATTAGAAATTTCTGCTTGTAGCATGCTAATATTCCATGGGACTTCAAATATAACAGACAAATGTAAATGTATGACCAACCTGTAGCGAGATAGTGACATTGGTGTACAGGTCATCTCCTTTGCGAGTGAAGTGTGGATGTCTCTCTGTTGTAAACACTATGATCAAGTCTCCCGGCTCTCCGTCCATGTGTGGTTCTCCTTCTCCTCTTAACCTGGACTTGTGACCGTCTGGTGCACCCACTTCCACCTTTAACATAAAATTGATATATTACTTTACTAGAATTCAATTTTGTAAGCTCCATCGATGTGATTATTTCTACTTGACTGATATTTCCATTTTCTAGGTGTTTTAAGTTTTATTTCATTCATTCTCTTTATTTAAAAATCCTTTTTTAATTTTACTAAAAAATTAAATTGTTTAGCAAAACTTGTACCCAATTTTAGATAAGAATAATCTATGAGTTTAGACTTGAAACTGATTTCTTATTTATTGAATGAACACATGGACTGCAACTGAATGCTTAAATATAGGTATAACAAACATTTTGATGGACACTAGGTCTCAATTTCAGTCTATTTCTATTACATTAATCCAATAAGAATCCTACAGTAAAAAATGTTCTAAAGATTAGATGTACTTTAATCAGTAGTGTACAGAGATAATAAAAAAAAAAAATAGGTTTTACAATACCTCAATTTCGAGTAGCCTCTCTTCATTAACAAACTTCACATTGGGACACTCATCGCACACAGTCTGTTGCATCATCTGGAATCGCCCTGGCCCCAAGTTCCGAGTCACCATCTCTTGTCTGCAGTTACATTTACGTGTTCCTGATGCTGGCTTTATTACAGGTTTGTTTCGGGTTATCTAAAATCACAAAATTTTTCGTGATTAAGACCATATTCCACAGAATAGTCCGTAATTATTTTAGTAGGAAAGTATTACTTACTTCTATGAAATTGCCGTTATAGAGTTCTTCTAGGGTGACAGTGAGATCCATTACAATGTCGGCCCCTCGTGGCGTTTCGTGTTGTTGTGGCTCTCCACCAAAGTGGAAGCCGAAATCACCAAAGAAACTTGCGAACGGGTCGTTATTATTCATCATACCGTCTTTCTTCAGACATTCTTCACCGCAGCGGTCATATAGCTCCCGTTTTTCAGGGTCCGATAAGGCTTCGTAGGCTGCACCAAGATCTTGAAACTTTTGCGATGCATCAGGATCATCTTGATTTTTGTCTGGATGTAGAGCTTTGGCTGATTTTCTATATGCCTTCTTTATTTCATTTGTGGTTGCAGAACGAGATACACCCAGGATTTGATAAAAATCCCGACCGGCCAACGTCAGGACTAAGGCCGACGTTAGATATATTAAAGATATATAGGCAGTGTTACTAAGCATTTTGTTTAATTTACACCTAGGAACTAATTTAAAGCTAAATTGCCAAGAAATCACACAAAAATCTGGATCACTATTCCTCGACACATTTCGTATATTGACTTGACAAGTTGACAACAGCAGCAGGGCACTAGTATAGTAGTAACCAATAAGTAAACGTAGACAATTCGTCCTATTAGGATTGGTTGCTAATCCTTGCAATATCTAAAAGGCGTAAGTTCAAAATGCGTCATCATTATAGTACGTAACTTACAAAGAATAAAGCTCGTTGTCGGGTGCGTGTAGAAAAAGCACAAGCCAATGAAAAGAAGACTCGTAGCTTAATGTTGCAAGTTTCCAAAATTATGATTAAATATGTTACTAGTAAAAATATCAGGAACAATCAATCAATCAATTTATTTTATCGAGTGCCACTGCTGGAAATAGGCCTCCCCAAAGTTGCGCCACAACACCCTGACCTTAACCTTTCGCATCTAGTCCGAGCCAGCCAGGAAGAATGCTGCATTCGAAAGATCTGGAATTTAGACGATTACTAGGACATAATAGTATCTAAATAAGCTTGACATCACTGTTTATGGAATCTGTGGTACTGATTTTGAAAAGTCATTGTATTTCGTTTGACAGTGACATTAACAAGCATTGCTTGCAGAAATACAGTCCGGCTCGCGATAATTTCATCAACATAGAAGTTTGATTTGTGGAATTTAATTACAAAGAAAGATAACAAGTATTTAAAAATGACCTCCATTCTCGTACCAGAAGTTCCCGCTCAGGGATTTTCTTTCGAAAATTGCCAACGGTAAGCCACAGCTCTATGGACAACTTGTACAATTAGCATTATTGTAATTTCTTAAATTGCAAATAACTGACTTGTTTTTTTCAGCAATGCGTTTTTGGCACAGAAAGGTTTTCCAGCTCCTACAGCTACGAAGACCGGTACCACCATCGTTGGTATAATATACGCTGACGGTGTTATTCTCGGTGCTGACACTAGGGCGACGGAAAACACTGTAGTATCCGATAAAAATTGTCAGAAAATTCATTACTTAGCGAACAACATGTATTGCTGCGGCGCGGGCACTGCCGCTGACACTGAAATGACTACTCAAACAGTGGCTTCTCAATTGGAGTTGCAAAGACTTCACACGGGGCGCACGGTGCCAGTGGAGACAGCCGCTACCCTGTTGAAGCGTATGCTATTCCGTTACCAGGGCTATATTGGCGCTGCGCTAGTTCTTGGCGGCGTTGATAGAACTGGACCTCATATCTTTTGCATTTACCCCCATGGTTCTGTAGACAAGCTGCCCTACGCAACAATGGGTAAAGTATTTTGATTTATCTTTACATCTTTGACATTCTTGATAATGTAATTTGTGACACTTGTTGTTCCTTTCTAGGATCTGGTTCTCTTGCTGCCATGGCAGTATTTGAATCTGGCTGGAAGCCAAACATGAATGAGGAGGAAGGCAAAAAACTTGTGAGAGATGCCATTGCTGCTGGTATCTTCAATGATTTGGGATCAGGTTCTAATGTTGATCTTTGTGTCATCCGCAACACAGGACCAGCCCAGTACCTCAGAACGTATGAAGAAGCCAATGTTAAGGTAACTTACTTTACTATACTAAAACATATTTTTCTCCATTATCTCTAAAGTTAATTTGAATGTTTTATACATGTACTTTATTTTTTTACAGGGCAAGAAGCAAGGATCTTACAGATATGCCCTGGGTACTACAGCTGTCCTAAAGCAGCGAGTGATCCCTCTGGAGGTCACATCTGTTAACATCACTGCCAGCCCGCAGCCCATGGAGGTGGAGCCATCTTACAGCAGACGTTAAATTTTAAATTACTCCTTTTGGATTTGAAATAAATGTAATTTTGTATAACAAAAATTCTGGTTTCAATAAAAACAATATCTATATAAAAATATTTATTATAAACTGTAAACATATAAAAATACTTTCTGGACGGAATTGCCCCCATGAGACTGTTAACACATCAATGAACACATTGCAGTATTGTACATCTACTACACTATGCTTCTCTTTATTATTCAATTACACCATACAGTCAAGGACATGCAAAAAGAAGTAAAATAATTAAAAAAATAATGTGCAGTATTCTCTGAGTACCTGCATGAGTATGTACAGTTAGAATATATCAATGAGTATTTATAAAAATATTAGCTATTCATATTATGTAGAGTAATAAATAATTGTGACAAGATCTTTGTAATGGCAGCTGAAATTCTAAAGGATGCTGATATCCATCTATCATCCTTTCTTGTGAAGTATAAAATCCCATGTATCTTTCCACCTGAGATTCAATAAGTCATGTTCAGTCAGGTCAATGTTCCCGTAGTTGAGAACACTAAATTTCTTAAATGTAATTACTATATACGCTAACCATATTACTATACATAATGTGAAAATATTTGTGATTGGGCGAGTTTTCTCACGCAATTGAATGATATAATATAGATGATCTATTACATAAGCTAAGAGTAGGATTTTAAAAATGTAAGCGGGTAAGTAGTGATGTAGAAACAATGTGCGGTCCATAAAAAAGTAGGGGAGGTAATGGATCCAGTAACCTAAAAACAAAATGCAACCGGCGTCGTAGAATTTTTGTAAGGCCATCGGAGGTAAGTCGGTACAAGCTCGTCGTTGCCGAATTGCATATAGGACGAGGAATCCGCTGTAGAGTAGAACCGAAATAGATCCGGTGTACCAGGTAATGAGATTCCCAATTAAATGTACTTGAGCCTGTAAATATACAACCAGTTAGTTGAATCGTCAGAAACGTAATAGGTAAATGGAAAACAAATAAAATTCTCACATTGGAGTTTGGTGACAGCCAGTACGCGATAGAACGAACGAGTAAAGGCCACTCGCTTGGCTCACTCGCGAACATATGGCCGTGTGGCGCATCAGGTGCGTGAGCTATCATTTTATATTGTAATTCTGCGAACTTCTCCCAAAATGTTAACTGAGTTACAGCAGTCGGTATCATTTCTGCAGATACAAGTTCACGCTCCCTTTCTTTTCTGTCTTCAGCTATAACAAAGATATTTAAAGTCACCACGCGTTTTTTTTTTCAAGTTTTCAACATAAAGAAAACGTCACAATTATTTACCTTTCGTATACCTATGTTCCTCAACATTCCAAACCGTATCTTGATGAGTGAGTACTTTATCAGCAACTACTTCATGCTGATGAAAGCCCCATGCAGGTAACTGTCGTCCGCTAAAACGCAGCGCTGAGCCAGAGTCTACGTGCACCAAACGAACTAAAGAGCGAATACTATCCCATGTCGCATCTTCACTATCTCGGTTCACGATATCAACTCGCCAGAGGTTCTGAGCTGGCATTGACACGTTATAGTCGATGTAGCAAGAAACCTCCTAAAAAATAATTTTAAACTCGGTTTAAGACTTTATCTTTGTTTAACATTGAAATCAGAGAATGATTTTCTGCCTATGGAATTTGTACTTGTGATTGTGGTGAAACAGGTGCGGCAACATCATGCGAATTCAAAGCTCGGCTGGTGATCCCATGCAACAGCTGTACAACGTCGCCATGTCGAATAGCATCAGGCGGGCGCGACACTGCCAGCGAAACTTGGTCGGGGCGCTTCACGAGCCACCAGTTGTTAACGTCTTTGAAGCTGTAGCATGTAACTTGTTGCTGATGGGATGAACCTCGCCCATCTGTGTATCGCACTGGATATACGTGAGCGTGTGAGTGGAGCCAGCATGTTCGTCCATGCGTGTGTCTAAAACATGCACACTTCATTTGTAGGCATTCAATATTTTTACTAGTACCTACATCTTAAGTTAAGTATATTTACCTCAGTGTAATTTGTGAACCATGTGTGACATGTAGTGGCTGACCTCTAGTGATACTAGCAAGCCCGCCTTGTAGAGACGCTTGGAAGGCGCTGGTCATAACACTATCATGCGGTCCAGCTTTCGGTAGCATTAGTAAGTGAACATAGAATACGCTGGCGTAAACCGCAAATGGAATAATAGTGAAAACGAGCAGTCGCCACAATGCCGAAAAGGCAAGACGAGCTCCGGATTCAGGATTTGCAATGCGGCGCCAAATCTGTCGTCCAACTATGAAGAACCCGAGGAAGTAAGTGTATATTCCCGAGTATTTGACTCTGTAAGCAGAATCGAACTTTGAGGTGAACATGTTACTTGTGTAAGTAGTTCGTTTATCTATTGTTTGGATATTATTTTTAGTAGAATACAACTGCGTATATCATAAGTGGGTACACAGACTACTATAACTAACGAAGTTTGTCCGTCCGTCTGTTACCAGGCGGTCATCATCTCATGAACCGTGAAAGCTAGACATCAGATTATGGATTAAAGTTGTCGCTATAACAAAATATTATGAAAATATGGATCGAGGCTAAGTAACGGTAGGCACGGTCATGTTTCACCCATAAAGTCTGCCAACTGTCGTTTACCTTTAGCTTATTTGAAATGAACACCTTTTTATTATTACTTAAAGCACAAGTTCTCGGTAATTTATGGTGCCTATTGAGTTAATAGCAAACAATACTCACGAAAAGCAACAACCTAGTGATAGAGCAGAAACGCATAGCCACACAACACCTGCGAAGCCAGTTCGGCGAGTACTTCTAATAGCAGAGTACACTCCACACAGTCCAAACATTATCTGTATTGTTTCTAGCAACATGAATCTTGATTGAGCTAGGAAACAATTTTCTGGAAGCATTTAAATTTTTGTAAGTAGCCAAACAAATAAATCGTGTTTTATTTTACGTTAGGGCTAGCCAAACCATAAATATCTGAAGAGTGTTAACAATTACAACTACTTTTCAATAAAACAACAAAAAACTAGGTATCGCATACAGCTGCGAAAGCTTCATCCTCTTTAAAAAAGTCAGATAAAAATAGCTTGTTTTATTCCAAGGCGACAGGTAACAACATATGAAATTTCATCGTAATCTGTCCAGCCGTTTGGGAGTGAAGAGGTAACAAACACATACACACACAGACATGCAAACACAAGCACACATTTTCGCATTTATAATATTAGCCACATACTCACCAAATAAAACAAGAAGACCAGCTAAAATAGCAGTCCAGTGGTAAAATGATATTTCTAACATTAATTGATATGTAATAGCTACTAGTAGACTTCCAGCCACTGCTGGAATAGTTCTTAGAGCTACCACTGGTACATTGTCTGTGTAAGGTGTTCCAATTTTGTCAAAGGTGAAGTTTCCATCATAACCAGCTGCACGGCCAGCTAAGTACAACAACTGTTTGCCCAAAGGTGGATGGGCATCAAAAAAGAAAATGCCTTTCGTATACAAGGACACATATCTGCCATAGTGTAATTCATCAAACCTACAAAAAGAATGATGGATGTTATTAAAAGCTTTATTTCGTGCAAGTTTATTTATTTGATGCAATAAGTGAAGCAAAAAAAAGATTCATGGATTTTATGAAAAGTGATATGAAAGAAAATGTAAGTGATAGTGCAAGTGACAGAACAGATTGGATGGTTGCACCAAGCCCAAATAAATTGTGAAAATAGCAGGAAGGATGAAAAGAAATTAGTCAAGTACCATTATTATATCAGAAAAAAAATCAATAAAGCATAAATCAATCATGTAGACTTACACTATGTATCGAGGTTCATCAAGGTTTGGCAGCCTGGTACTTAGTGCTAAGGCTAGAAGGCCCAAAAACACTAAATTTATTTCTAAATGTAAGTAAAACCCGGAAGGTGATCTATCATTCCCTGTGTCATTTGCTTCTTTTATTTTCTCTTCCTGTTTTTGCTCATTCATTTCATTCTCAGCTGGAGCGCCGTCTCCCTGTAGTCAGAAAAAGAAAAAAAACGTAATTTCAATCAAACTATTACTTTTTGATTTTATGTCTATTGTAGATTTAAAATTGATCTTTAAAATTTTTAACTTTCTTTACTGGACTTCCTATATTGTACCATCAAGATATTCACAAAACAATAATTCTTAAAATAGATTTTACTAATAAGTTATTCATAATTATACTAATCCAATGTTTCGTGTTAAAAATTACTTTCATTTTTAAAAGTATGACTTTGAACTTGGCATTGAACAAAAACAAAATGAAAGTAGGTCAGGAAAATAGACAGGAACAGAAACCTGTAAATGAAATGTAATATCAACTTCTGAGTACCTAAGTAAAATTAAAATAAACTAATCAAATTCTTTTTAAACAACAGTTGTTAAATACAAATAAAAGTGATTGCAAATTCCAGAGTACTTTGATCCCCGTTATCATGTTTTAATGAAAATGTTTCCATTATAGATTTAATTTTTATTTCTTCTTTTTACTTAATATTTACTTACGACTTCTCTTTCGGTGTAGGGCTTTCCCGTATAACTGTCCGACTCGAGTTCGCTGACCTCTTTAAATTTCTTATTAATTGCACGTTTTTTTACTGTTGTATTCATGATTACTGGTACCTATATTAGAAATTTCTGTTCCACATTCAATCAACACATCTTTAAGTTTATTTTTTGTATTTCGATAACTATCAACAAATAACTTTCAAGTTCCCAACAACTCAACTGACGTGACTCAAGAGGTGACCGGTGACGTTCCACAAAAGACTCAAGCACAGATAAGAAATCAGATCTGTAGTTTCTCACGAAACCAGAATGATTTATAAAATGAAATGAGCACATACAAATCAAAAGTTGGATTTTATACAATACTCATAATATCGTCAATTAAATCCTTTATAAATTGGACAGTTTTGAAATATTGACCTAAACTAGATTGTAACAAGATTTTTAAAGTAAACATTTATTAGTACAAAGGGCGGGAAACACCGTTTGAGGCTTTTGTCAACTTCTGCAAAACTGACGCAAAATAATTTGTATTTATCTGTCAAAATACTTTAACATGTTTAGTCTTGTCTTGTACAATTTGTACTTCTGAAAGAATATAATTAGAACAATCAATTATTATTGATATCAATAATATAATGGCTTCCAATAAGAATAATCCGTCTTTAGATGCTTCTGTATCTTGTCCTGTCTGTTCTAAAGTATTCGATAAAAGTCTTATTGAAGAACACGTGAATAGGTGTTTATTTCTTAATACAAGTGAAGAAAATAATTTAAAACAAAATCCAAAAAGAAGTAATTCGCACTTACAATTACCTATGCAAGAAAAGCGTGCGAGGATCAGCACCAGCCCCAGTTCCTCTAAATCTGTGGTAATTATTAAACAATATAATATTTTTATATTATATTGTTTATTGAATATTTTTATATTATACTGTTTATTAATATTAATGAAGATTTTTATTAGTTATAAAAAATCAAATGTACTACTAATACTTTATTTTTTTAGAAACTGCAAATGCCTGAGACCAATAAAAATACAAAAGATCAAACCAAACCAAAAGAAATTAAGAATATTCCTTTAGCTGAACGTGTAAGACCGCACTGCCTAAAGGATATTATTGGACAAACACAAGCATTTGGCCCTGGATCAATGTTAAGATCTATGTTAGAACAAAATAAAATACCAAACATGATTTTATGGGGGCCACCTAGTTGTGGAAAAGTAATCCTATTTATCTACTATTTTGTTAATTATATAAACACTAATTAGTTAAAACTTACCACTATACATTATGAGATTTTTTTAGACTGATTTCATATGAATCTCTAATAAGATAAGTATGAATGATTTCCATTTGTATTTAATTCCAGACATCTTTGGCCAATGTTGTAGCAAATATTTGTAAGGAACAAAGTAATAACATGAGGTTTGTCAAGCTATCTGCTACAATGTCAGGTATAAATGATGTTAAAGAAGTTGTAAAAGTTGCAAAAAATGAGGCACAATTTAAACGTCAAACAGTCCTTTTTATGGATGAAATTCATAGGTATATGTATTTTTTAATTCAATGTTAATATTCATTTTATATTAAAAAAGAATTAAATCATAATTTTTTTAAATGATTCCAGGTTTAACAAACTGCAACAGGATTCATTTTTGCCTCATGTTGAAAATGGTACTATAATTCTGATAGGTGCCACCACTGAGAACCCTTCATTTAGTTTAAATAATGCTTTGCTGAGTCGTTGCAGAGTTGTTGTTATGGAAAAATTAAGTACAGAAGATGTTTTAGAAATTTTAAGGCAGGCCGTAAAGCAAGGAGATGAAAAAGTTCTTGTCAAAAATGATAAAGGGAACATCAAATCATCATCATCTGAAATAGATCTTCCTAGGTGAGTTATAACTAATGAAAAAAAAAATGATTCACTTTATTTATAACTATCCTAAGAATGATGCATTATTATATGTTGCAACGCTTTAGTCACGCGTATTTATCAGGACTGCCCAACTAGTTTTGGACCCTACTGGAGTCCTTAATCTTGAGATGACGCCGCGGGGGTTCGAGTTTAACTGGATTCAATTCGCGATCCCGCCGCGTCCGATACTAGTCGGGCAATCCCGACGAATATGCGTGAATAAACTGTTACCTCATTAAAAAAATATTTACACTTTTATTGATTTTTAAAATATTTTTAAGATATATAGTTGAGGAGTCTTCTCTGAAGTGGCTTGCTGAAGTATGTGATGGTGATGCAAGAGTTGCTCTTGGAGCTTTTGAGCTGGCACTTAAAGCTAGAGACCCTGGACCTGAGCTGCATGTTACAGGACCAGCATTACTCACTCTTGATGACATTCAAAATGGAATCAAGGTATCCATAATACTTGTACAGAAATCAATGACCTAATTTAATAGACTTGAAATTACGAGACTATTGAAATTTGCAGAGATCACACATGATTTATGACCGAAAAGGTGAAGAACACTACAATACTATATCAGCTATACATAAGTCGATACGTGCTAGTGACGACAATGCCGCTTTATATTGGACAGTTCGGGCAATGCAGGGAGGCGAGGACCCCTTATATATAGCGCGGCGTCTAGTGCGCGCCGCATGTGAAGACATAGGTAACAGTAACAAGAGTGTATACTTCATGATGGATTAATAAAGGTTTCGTATAAATACAGAATGCGTTAATGATTAACAGGCTTAGCTGACCAGAATGCTATAGTTGAGGCTGTTGCTTGCTTAGAAGGTTGTCAAAACATAGGAATGCCCGAATGCGATGTTTTGCTTGCACAATGTGCTGTGAGACTAGCAAGGGCTTCTAAAAGCACAGAAGTTTATAGAGCTATGAGAAGATGTCAAAAGTCATTGACGGAAGCAAAAGGACCATTGCCACCAGTACCACTCCATTTACGTAATGCCCCAACGAAGCTTATGAAGCAATTAGGTAAGCATTATTCTCAAATGAACATAAACTTAACTACTTAAGGTACCTACATGCAGGACGTAGGTTGTTTGATTACGGTCTTCAATGTTAACTTACAGCTTCTACTGTTACACGCAAACACTCGCGTTTTTTTTCTCCAGTGGACCCCCCTAGCTAGAGCAATGAAAGTGATAAAGAGCTTTAGCTTGTTCAATGTACCTACCAAATATAATAAGGTGGTTCAATATACCGCGCTCTGCTGTATCCGCGGATAACCTCTGCAGTCGTTTTCATCAGGCCGAGATATCTTAAAATGGCGTCAGATGAAACTTGGCCCGATGAACATTCCTAGTCAATGATTCTTATCTAAAAATGTTAATGGAATAACACAAATCTGATTCAAGGTTTTATCAAGCCAGAAGGGCTCTTTGTTATTTGAATTATACGTGAGGAAAATGCAGACCATTCTTTCGCCTTTCCAATGTATATTCGTCGGAGTTTCACTATTTAACAAATTCGATTTTTCCACGAAAATAATAAAAAAAAACCCTGCACACAAAATAGTGTAGTCCGAAACAATTAATACGTTATATTCCGAATAACAAATTAGTTTTTTCAGTTCACATACCATCACTACCGATATACGAAATAATAATTAATTTGCAGACCATACTTTTATGGTTGCCTCGTGGTTCACAAAAACACATGCCGTATCCGACAAGAAATTGTAATTTAAAATTATCACCGCCGACAGTAATTTATCATTTACAAGATTCTGAAGAAGCCTTGTAATAAGTCTCAAAGATATACCTTCGTAAGTCACGACATGGCTTCAGCGATGCAGCGTTAGCCACGGTGCGAATGTAGTTTAGTCATTCGTAGAATTCCTATTTCGATTTTAAAATCTTTTTTTTTATACTTAAGTAGAAAACTAAAGCAAAATGTGGATGTTAAAAAATAGCAAGCGTACGTTCGTTAAAACTATTAAGCAATTATTAAAATTTGATTTTAATTGTAAATTTTCTTTTTCAGGATACGCAAGTGGTTATAATATGTTACATAAAGATGTGTCTGGATTAAGTTACATGCCAGAGAGTATGGAAAATGTTAATTTCTTTCATGATAAATAGCAGGGATATCCAGGTTGATAAAAAATAAAGCCATTAACTCCTAGTGTCAATGTTTTATTTATTTGGGATAATCTCATTTCACAATTGTATGACATGGTAAAAATTTACTATATACAAGACGCACGCACACATAAATGTATGTATTATTACAAATTTATCTAGAACATTGTACCTTTCGTAACATGAACTGCGCTTGCCACGATTTTCGATCCTAATTTTATAAAAATAAAATAACATTATTTCTTACTTTACAACATTTACTACTGCACATTGTGCACAATTTACATAACATTTGATGCGGCTGTATATTCTTCCAGGTTCTCAAGATTGTAAACACTTGCATTTATGAAAGTATCTATTGATTATAGTAAAAACTTATTATTATAGGCTGGAGATTTACGGTCGACAATGTAAACCTACAACTTTTACTATTATATATACAAATCACTTGAACTTTTATTGCACCAGACTTTATGATTCTTGGTAATTAATGAATAGGCAACATTTCACAATAAACATTATATTAAGTAATTAACTTTCATAAGCATTCTATGAATATTGCTACCTTTGACAACTTGTTTATGCAATATTCACATTAACAGTGCATTGTTGATAAAGTATTTGATGTCGGCAATTTAGACTATTAAAAAAATAGAGACAATAGAAATGTTTGCAACTCTATACAAGAAAAATCTTAAAACTCCATAACACTAAGACTTAACCTACAACTAATTATGCTAAAGAGAACATTGTAACTAAATAAAATAAATTAGACTCAGACTTCTAATTTGGATCCTAATCTTGGGAGGAACACAATTCCGTATGGGTCCAAAAGCAATTTTTGAATACTACATCACTGAATAAAATTTTTACGTCAAACATTCGTAAAGTAAATTCCATGTGAACAACACATATGAAGTGGAACATTTTCACATTTCACAATTAACGAAAGTTATATATAAAATACATAATAGCTAATGCTAATATTGACCTTAGAAGACATACTCCGGACCGGCCATGTCGATCGCCCAACGGAATTTGTCGCGTTGAGTTTTGTTGTAGATTTTTTCTATTGGAACATCATGCTTTTTACACCTGTCAATAAAAAACCAAATTAATAAAATCATCCTTGAGTGAGAACTAGGAATTTAAAAAGGAAAACAAATTGACTTACCAAGCAACTGAGATACGAGGATCAAGATAGTTCAATTTTGAAGTGCCCAAGGCAATGGTTTTGTTTTCATCACGATCAGTTTCCTGAAGTTCCAGTTTTTTCAACTGGTCTCTAAGACGTTCAAGTGCTTTCTTTTTCTTATCACATGCTAATTTTTCTTTAACAGATCCCCGTTTTGCGGCTTTAGTTGCTTGTCTTAAGTCTTCCTCTGCTTCATCAACTTGATCACGTTTAGTCTGTATTTTTTCTTTCAAAGCTTCCATTGACTTTGAATGACCTACACATAAATAATTATTATTAATCAATTTACAATTAAAATACAACTATACTAGCACTTAAGCAAGGGAATTTATGGAAGGCAGATTTCATGAAACACATCTACAATATTAATCATAAGTTAAGGGCATTGAAATGAAACTACTTTTACGGATTTTTTCGCGGTTTAATTTTAGATTTTAGTTCCCGACGTTTCGAAACCTTTGCAGGTATCAAAAACCAAAAAATCCGTAAAGTAGTTTCATTTCAATGTCTAACATTCGCGTAAACCTGAGAAACCACTAAGTTAAGGGCATTTAAAAATAACTGATATTTTTTACAGTAGTTAAAACAATTCATAATAAAAATTATTTACCTTTTGGAACAGCACGCTGATGGTTACATAGAACAGCAACTGCACGGTTTGCACGGTTGTAGGCCAATATCTTTTCTGGTATAGATGCATCAGGGTCAGTAAGTTCATCCAATTGTCTTTGCAAAGTAATAGAAGCATTGTATGTACGGAAGACTTTAGCAGTTAACCCAGGCATTAGATCTTTTAAATGTTCATTTAGAGTTTGAGTGTTAAGTCTGTCAAAGAGATCATCACTGTCTTTCTTATTTTCCATAAATAATTCGAGATTCTTGAATACCCGCTTTTCAACTGGCACCTCATTGTAGTATCGGATAGAATCTTTACCAAGGAAATCAAATACAACAACATATTCTTTTCCATCTTTTTCTTTGTGTAATTGTATATGCTCAACACGCAGAGAGCAACAACCAACAGTATCTGCTTGATCATCATCTTTTTCATTACCAGCTCTCAAGGCAAGTTTATCAATAAAATATAAAGCAACAGCACGCTGACGAACACGCATTTCTTTTGCCTTCCAATCTTCTTTATAAGTCTTTCTGATATTATCAATACATTTGTGAAGTTTTCTAGCTGTTTCATACTTTTGCATATCTTTTTCTCCCTTTAATTTAGAACTAGGATTCAACATGACATACTTAGCTTGTCCTTGAACATTTTCAGTCCATGAAGCTAACCATGTAACAGTGTTGTCATGTCTTACTTCTTTCCACTTGTGACCTGGGGGTGGTTTAGGACATTTGCTATCTTTAGAACAGTTAATGAGGACATCTTCAGGCATAACACGTCTTTTCAACATTCCCATTTTAGGATGTTCTCCACGCCCTCTGAATAGACCCGGGGGTTCTATTCTGAAGTTGCCAATTTTTTCTTTATGCCCATCAATTGTACAAAAGCCATATTCCTTTTGAATCTCTTCATTCTTAGCCTTAAGTAATGCCTTTTCTTCCTTTGTTCGATTTCTGTTCTTTTCTGAAACACTTAAGAAATAAGCTTGCATTTCCTTAAAATTGCATTTTGACAGATCCTTAATTATTTTGGTTTCATCATGCGTCATCACTTTGCGCCAATCAGTGAAGAAATTATTGTTGAATGTGGATTTGGTCGTATAATCATGATCTAACATTCGAGCATAAAATCCAGCAACCTCTTCAGCATCTTGAGATAGTCTCATCTCTTTACCATCATAGTAAAATTTAACATTTTCGGGCAGCGGTTCATAATCGGGCGCAAACACAGGTCCTTTATGTTCCAAAAACTTCCATTTTGTTCCATCATCCTTTTTTTCTTCCTCCCACCTAAACAATTTATATAAAAGTTAATAACGTTTTTCTGACAATATTATAAAACGATTTATATCATCTTGAAACGCACTTTAGCTTACGACAACGTAATTGCCTAACGATAACTACATTAATTTGTGGTAGCTTTAAAATTGATTTAACTTCTAATATTTTGACTGACAAGTTTCTCAAGAACATTTTTAAAACATAACCTCAAACCGATTTGTCACATTGCTGTATAACAACGCCATCTATTCGACGACTATGAGACTATTTGGTAGGTGGCAGTTAAGGTAACACAAAGTTGAATGACCCCATTTTTTAAGTTTTTATTCACACAAAATTGAAACCTATGCGAAAAAATAAACGCGTTTTACTTACCACTTCCAAACTTCCTGTTCATCATCTTGTTTCTTCTTGCGTTTGTTTGGACTGGCGTTATCAACTGGCTCTGCTTTTACTTTTGTTGGTTTTGTTTTGTTTGCTTTAACACTCTTTTTCTTTTTTGGTTTTTCATCTTCATCTTCATCCATATCGTCGTCGTAATTGGGTTCTGTTATTAATTTCACATGTATATAAAAAAAAACATATAGTAAAATTTAATTTTATTAATAAGTAAAAATCATACCTTTTTTAATTTTCTTCTTAGATTTTTTACGTTGGAGTAATGGAATGTCTTCTTCACTCTCACTAGGTGCCCGTCGTTTGACTGCGACACGCTCAGACTGGAAGACAAAAAACTGTTAATATGTTTTATTCACACAAATTTATACATTGCTAATATATGTCAAAATATACCGATGGTGAATCTTCTCCACTATCATCTTCAGGTGGCAGCTCTGTGAGAGGTTCATCCTTGAACTGAGATAAAGAATAATCACAAGACGAAGCAGTTGTATTGAGTCCTCCAAAGTCATTGCTTTCATCATTCATTTCTTGTTTGACATCAACTTCGTGTATCTATAAACAAATGTTAGTATAAATAGTTATCAAGATTTCTTATCACAAAAATTGTTTCAGCAGATTTAACATAAGTATGCATAACCTATACTTATGTTTTTTTATAATTAATTACCTGCATTGGTTCATCCTTGGGAGAGTCTTGGGAATCAGATTCAAATTTAATTTTATCATGTTTATCACTGTTGCTTTTTTCTTTGCTTTTACTGGAGCTACTGAAATGTTCAATACTTTAGTTGTGGCAGACAATAACTATTTCTTATTGAACTATTAATATCACATGTGAGTTAACTACCAGACATGAGGAATATTGGTAAATTACATTAAGATATCCTATGTAAAGTTTTAATGATTTAATGATGTCAACCTAAGTCCATTGCAAATACAGAGAATTAGGTGAATAAAAATGAAAGTATTAGACAAGATATTAACTCATAATAGCATCTGGGGCTTTGCTCACTAAGAATGCTGTACATTTTATAGCAGAAATTATTCAACTTAAAATTTATAAAGCACTAAGGTTCAGACAAAAATTTTGATAGATACTTGTGACAACTTATGTCAATTTATTTTTTTAATTGTGTGCCTCTAATCAAAACTAGAGATGGGGCAAAAAATTGTGCTTCAATATTATTATTTCTTTCACATGGTATGAGTTATGGTAAGAATATTAATACGCTTCTGAGGACGTAGCACATGTCAATAAGTGAAGGATATTTTAATATATTTTATAGCCTATAATTGATATATTAATAAGCATATGTTTTAGTAGAAGGTACCTGTGTTTGTCTTTAGAACTTGAGTGTTTGTCCTTGTCACTCCGATGTTTATCACTTTTATGGCGGTCCTTTTCACGTTCTCTTTCCTTGTCCCTCGACTTGTGGTCTTTAGATGAGCTCTTGTGGTCTCTGTCTTTGTCCTTTGATGATGATGAGGATGATTTCTTTTCATCATTGCTGCTCTTGTGTTTGTCTCGGTCACGGTCACTCCTCTCCTTGTCCTTGTGCTTGTCTCTGTCACTGCGATGCTTGTCTTTCTCTCGATCTTTATCCTTATCCCGGTCTCCGCGTTCTTTATCCTTTTCGCTGCGGTCTTTGTCTCTACTGGAGGACTTGTGTGAGCTGCTGTGATTTTTATTAGGTAAATGATCTCTATCTTTAATGCTATGCAATTAATACGTAAAGAACATCATTTTTAAAATGAATAATGCAGAAGGCATGTTCACACAGAACTTTCTGGAAAAACTAACCTGCTATGTTTGGACGATGAGCTCTTGTGGTTCCGATCTTTGTCGCGGTGCTTATCTTTGCTAGAAGACTTGTGGCTAGACTTATGCTTGTCAGAGCTACTGTATCCGTTGTGAACACCGTTCACGTGTTCATTTCTATTGCCATTTACCTTTCCCTGTGAATTTAAACGACGATTCAAGATTTCCAAAAATTGACATAAATTGTCATCACTTTCTAAAATACAATAAAAGTAAAGATATAAAATTCTAATATCAATTGATAATCCTTAAATATGAAACTTGGAAGACCGACGCTTAGCTACGGTTTGTTCGAACACTGTAGTTGACGCCATATTGGGACTTAGAAAATTTTCGCTTCGTGGAGACTTGTGTTCACTAGTAAACATCGAAATTCTGCCAGTGGTGAGATTTAAACGCTATCTCAAATAAGAGATTATGAAAATACAATTTAATTTGAACACTTACTGAGTCACAATCATTGTCGCTAGCGGGATTTTCGACACTCATTTTGCCTACGTATTACCGACGTTAGTAAAAGTGCGCTGTGCGATTACATGAGGCCGGTCGAGCGAACGCAAATTCTAAGTGCTGAGAGGTGACGAATGCGCATGCGCCGTTCCTCCACAGATTGTAGATAACTTCAAGTGAATTGGTTCAATGCTCTACATTGTACATTGTTCAGAGCATTCAGTATGTTGCTATGCAAAATAATATTATGTAGTAAGTTTCTTATTTAAATGATTTATGAAAATTAATCTAATAGAATATTCTTTACATTCATATTATTTGAATAACTTATTTTTCGAGCAATTTGTATTTGGCATTAAACGGCTAGTTAATTATTTTAACGGGGTTAATATTAGGCTACGAACAATTTAGCTGTGGAATGAAAATTGTGAATATTAATATATAAGACAAAAATGCGTTCTATGACTAAAAATATTTTTTATAACCATTTCGTTTGTCTAGTCATGAAAACGGATGAACCAATTTTGCGTAGATTTTATTGGGTGATGGTCTACTATAAAAGAAAAAACTGGGAACTGCGCGCGGTGTGCGCCCGTCTCGAGAGTCCCACCCGACTTAGCGACTAATGTATGAAAGAAGATCTTTGTCTTGTATTTTTAGGATATCAGGTTAAATGATTTAAACACCTACCTACTAATATATTTTTGTAAGTTAGCTGTTAACAGACTGCTAGTGAAAAGGGTCTCTAAGGTATCGCATGATATTTCTCGCATCGTCTAAATGGGCCCTTTGATACATTAGGGCGCTTGCACATCAGAAAGTCGCCAAACCTCCTTTGAAACAGTTCGTTTCTTTAAAACATACGCAGCTTATTCACCACTTAAATGGATTTTATCAGATCAAGGCAACTGCTGCCTGCAACGTTCTAGCGCAGGAATGACTTAATTCTTGATCAGCAACGAAATAGTTACTCAGATAGAAGAAAAAACAAGTGTTCAAACGGTGACGCGGCACTTGCAGTGTTTAAGTGTCCTGAGTTTGTTTGAACTTTGAAATATCATGATGATAAAGCTATTAATGTTTTTCTAGGTAGGTTTATCAAGATATTTTTCTGCATTAAAATAAGACACAAGTTGACACCAAAAAAAATTATAATCCTTAAATCAAGTAAAACCGTAATGCATTTATGTAGGTGGAGGAAAGTGAGAGGAAGATAGGTAAACAGTTTAAACAGTAAAAGAACGAAAAATGAATGATGAAGATGCAAATAATCATACTAAATTATGTCTGTTTTCTCCATTGGAAATCACACTATGGGTGTGCATGATTTCATATTTTACAGTCCATATTATTATTGTAAAGTACTGAATTTCATTTTAAAATAACCAACACTAAGTAACAATAATTGACTTGCTCATAGTCTTCTTCCTTAAGAAATCTATCTAATGGCCTATACACCGGAAACTTTGCATGTGAAACAACAATACAATAAATAATGTTGAATGTTACAACTTAAACCTAAGAAACATTTTTATTAATCCATATTCTTATTACATAAAAAACAAAATTCTGTAGATCAAATTCTACATTTTTGTCACAAATCATACTATGTCTGCATTTAATTAGGGACAAAGCCTTAGAGTCTAAGAAAGTAGTCAGCTGAAACAGAATCATTTGCTTTCTTCAGTAAAATATAAAATATTTGTTGTCCATTTGCCCCAATAAATGTAGTTTACTTCTCTTTTAATTTTTATTAGATTGTCCTTCTTGTTTTGATTTTGTGTAAACAGGTTTTCCTTTTTCATCCCAGGTGTTCTTGAGCTTTTTAAAGGCAAATGCCATGTATACAGCTGAAAAGAACAAAATCATGAATATTATTATTATTATTTACCAGGTCCATAAGTAAGAGGAATTATGATCCTTAAGACATACCAGCACTATACTAGTGAAACATTATGATTAACCTATATTGCTACTTACTTGCCACTTCCCATTCACTAGTGCTCATTGTCCCAATGCGGTCTCTCTCAGTCTTGTTCTCCTTACTTTGCCAAAACTGCTTTGCATGTTCATATTCTGCTTCCTCGGCAACAAGTTCTTTCCCTGGAGGTGCAGGATAACTCTCAAAGCACACAATCTTTTGCAGAAGTTGTCTGTACTTCTCTGAATGATCTTTGAAGAAATCTGCAAATCTTGCCTTGTACACTAACTCCAATCCATACTCAGCAGCTAATTTAGTAAAAAGTTTAAAATTCACTAAAAATTCAGGACAATCTACCACACCCTCAAGGTGGAAATCATACTTTCCACCAAATAAAGGATATCCCTTCTCAACATCAAACAACAATTTAATATTATAAATTCTATTACCAAAGTCTCCATTTGGTGCTTTTTTAGCACGAGACACAATTTCATAAGCATCAGGTATAGTCCCAAAAAAGTAACCACCAGGTTTAAGACACTCAGAAATGTTAGTCAACATTCGCTTCGCTTGAGGTAAGCTTTCAAAACTGTAGTGCAGTCCAAACTGACAGCTGGCTATGTCAAACTTTATTGAAGGATCTCTGTATTTATCCCTCAATGGTTCTTTGGAACAGTCAGCTGCAATAAATTCTGCAGAAAAAAGACGCCCACATCGTGATCTTAGATCTTCATACCGTTTCTCACACTGCTGCACAGACACATCTGCAATATCAGCAAAGACTACGTGTTCAACTCTCGCCTTCTGCCATTTACTCAAGTCACCTCCTTTACCACAGCATATATCGAGGACTCTCAATGATCTGCCATAGTCTTTTTCTCTTATTTTGTCAGTGTATTCTTGTATAAGAACACTTTTGACCCAGTTGTTAAAGTTTCTAAGATAGTAAATCGGAGAATTTAACCTTTCTTTTAGGCCCTTCTCTTCTAAATGGTTATAATGGGCTGCCACTACTGAGCTATGTTTAGCAGGTTCATCTTTCTGTGGCAGCAGGGTTTCCTTTCCACATTCTTTATTTTCTTCTAAATTAGCGGCAATACACGACATGTTCTGCTGGGAAAATAATAAGGTTCTTTATTAAAAGCGTGCCACTCTTACATTCCTCTTCAAACTATACGAAATTCACTATAAAACAAAGAAAATAAAAGTTTTCTTTTTATAAAACTAAATATTTTTTTCGTAAGCACTATTGCTTGTCCTAACAAACATCACACTCGAGTGAGAGTCAACCGAGAAGTCATACGTCACTCAAGTCGACAGTGTCATTCAAGTGACGTTACTTACTAGTTGGGATGCCATGGTTATTGAGCTAACTGAATAAAACATTATGTGATAAATTTTTAAACCATCTTTTATAATTTTTGGCACGGACTAAAATTATCTTTAGATATAGATCAAGTTTCATTAGACTTCATTACGTTTGATTAAAAAATCTAATTAGTCCGTCAGATACATAAAAAAATATTGAATACGACTCGACGACGATTTCATTGCGTAGGTAAACAAAATGTATTTCGCCATCAGATGTATAATTATATATTTTAAAACTGAGTAAACTGCTTAGTCTAATACCAAATTTGACTCAAATAAAAATGTTGTCCGCCAAGAGGTTTTCCAAAAAATAAGAAACAAACAAGATCATTCACGGAATTCATTAAAATATAGCAATCAATTTAATTTATAGAATTCCTATATTTTGTCAAACAATCATAGATCATTTGTATTCGGCGATGTTTTGAATGACGCAAAAAATAGGTTAAATAAATTTACTTTGTATTTAACCGGCTGAATGAATCCATATCAATCAACTTGAAGAATACTATAGGTTCCTTGCATGTCGAAAAAAGAATGAAGGATTTATGGATACGCAAGAGCGCTTAAACCCTATTAAGAAATTATGTATTCATTTCAGTAACTCGACACTTATTTACCACGACCTTTTAGTACCTAATTATTTTTAACCCCTAACCCGTAATACGACAGCAGGTGTCTTGGAAATCAAGAGTATTTGCATGGTATGATTGTATATGTGTGGTAAAGAGTAACCTATGGAGATTTTTGACCGGAAAATTTTGAACCGCATACGAGGTTCCGAGTTCGAGTAAAGTTTTTACATTGTTTTTTTTATTGATGCACCTACTTTTTATCTGTTATATTTATCTGAAAAATAATTATAAACGGCCAAGTGTGAATTAAATTTACACAACAGTGGTTTTCATACTTGTTATGCTAATTTAGAGATGACGAATTATAAAGTTAAGTCTAAGTTTCACTTTTAGCATTTGTTACCACTAGATTAAAATACGCAGAGTAGGGTAGGAGACGACGACGGAGGTGCCTTAAGTAACAATGTCAAATGAGTAAAACATTTAAAAAGATATTACTTTAAAAAATCCAATAGTAGGCCACTATAACCCACATGACAATCATCTTTAGCAGAATTGCAAAGATATGGTTATAATAATTGATACTCTCACTTGAAAAAAGGATTACCATATATTATAGTATTTCCTCACCACCCATTGGCCACCCACCATCAAACGAAGAACTCACTTGATTAAGTCATCAATATTGTAATTCAGTGCGTTTTCATTAGAGTCCTCGATAATATATTTTGCAGAAATTCGTTTATTCTTCTACTTGCATCCCCCCAGCTTTTAATCGGTTCGACCTATTTTTATCAAACGACCAAAAAGACTCGCACATCATTAGATATATAATTTTTCACCCTGAATACAAATCAAACTCAATTGATACTTCTTAATCCGTTCAGGAGCTATGGAACCATAGAAAGACAGACAGACGGATAGAAATCACGTCAAATTAATGACTCCTCTCTTTTTTCATCGGGGGTTAAAAACGAATTGAATAAGAAAATTTCACAAACGTAGGTAAATGTTATGTCTTGCTTAACGATTAACATCTTTCAAGATCATACGAAGGTAACATACGTCGGTCAAATGCAATCAGTTAAAATAAATCTCATCGTAACTCGGCCCTTGCATCTTCACGAATATTTGTACATATCAAAGTAGTTAATTACTTATAATTTATTTTGCAAACCAATATACATTAATTGTGTATTGGGAAAAACAAAGTTAATCTTCATCATCTAAAATTAGGAGTATCTAGGAACTAAACTAAACTAATATTTACATTTTGCAAACCTAAGTGCACATTTTGATAAAATCCTGGAAAATCAGATCTAGTATAGATAAGAGTGGAAAAGTTCGTTATCGACAGAATATGGGTATTCTGTCGATAACTAATTTTTGACACTGGAACGAAAGGCTATAATCTTATTCCAAAGATACAACCCTTTGTACGTTTGGAATATGGGTTTAAAGTTAGTACTCGTAAATGTAAACCTGTAGGTGAAGCTTTAAATTGAAATAAATGGTGGACTATGCTTTAAGAAAATTGTTCCCTCAATGTGTCCATTTTTTACGGAGTTGTACCTGACTGTACCCATGTATCAAATTATTGACAGTAGCAATAACATTATGTTGATGATAGTGCACTCAGTGCACACATATGAAAAGTGTTATGTAGGCGACAGTAAGGCAGGCCAGGTACGCAGCCAGCACCGTGGGGGCGAGGCGCGGTGGCGCGCGGCGCGGCGGGGGCTCTGCGTGCCGTTACGTGGTGCGCGCGCGACGGCAGTGGTGCCACGACGCGGACGTGCTTCACTCAGTTCGTGCGCGAAAGTCGTTACCTGCGTCACACGATAGCACTTCTCAACACGCGAATATTATTCCTATAGCAAGTATAAGCGAAACGAATAAAATCATTTGTTAAGGGTGTCGTTATTTGCCTTTTAGTGAGCTTGTGCACAGGGCTTACTCGTCTAACACTTAACAACCTTGTGAAGTTGTGAGAAAGCGAGTGACGTCAGAGAGACCGGCCACCGCGATCATATGTTGGACGCGGATGCAGTGATGGAATGTGGCGTGTTGTTATGGTGACGTGCGATGGTGCAGTGCCTTGGATTACCTAGTTTCTAGCTACAACGCCGCCAGAGCGCGGTTCCTCTACGGGAACCATGCGTAGAAAAAGATGAGCCAGGATGCTGAGAGCTTGGTAATATCATTTTCGTAGTCAACAAACTCAATTAATTTCTAAGCTACTTCTTTAAAAATGTGTATTGAGGTGTCAATTGTCTTAATAAAAGTCTGCATTAGGTCATAATGTAGCAGTGGTTTCACTTGGTCCATAAATACTGATGATATCGTGATATGTTGTTTACCTACGTGTGTATTTACTTGATCAGTTGGCAAATACCTGATATTGTTAATTATTATTTAGCTTATTAAATCGACGCATTATCCTGTTTCAAATATAGGATTTAATCTACAGGAAAATTAACAGGCTAGTCCTCCACTAGACGAGCTGACACCAAAGATGACGTAATTGAATGTTAAAAATTAAATATTTGAGTATCCAATAAGTAACACATTTTCATATGTCACTGATCCCCTTTATTGCATAATAATAAACATCAAGTAAAAGACCGGAGAAAATCAATCTACATAAGTGACCCACGTCAAGGTTTTTCTACCTAGCTGAGTGATAGATACTTTTATGGATTATCATATTCGTGAATGTATTAGTTTGAACGATGATTCAGTGCGTGGGAGCATCATATCGCCCACCGAAGTTCACCCAAGAATTCATCAACGTTTAAGATTTGTAGCGCATTCTCGAAATTTCGATTAGGATGTTGACTTATGTCGAAGAAGCTGCTTTCGCATATTTAAATATTTAGGACATTACTGTTTAAAGCATTAATATTTATTCATGGCCACTTTGTTACTGTAAAATAGCGATGAATTTTTGGCAGAGTATCATTCTGTTTCGAATAACAAGTCTGAACCTTCATATTGAAAAGAAATCGGGTTAAAATGCTAGCCAGTGAAGTTGAGGGTTCCAACCAATTGACCTGAAACAACTGTTTTATTCTTGATAGTTGCGTTACAAAAGTATTATTTTTAAAAGAGTACGGCACAGATGTTGGTTGCGATATTTGTTTGTTATTCTAGCAATAACGCAGAATGTTGAAAGTGTTCGTGGGACCTGGCTTGCCACACGCGCGTGCTCCAGTTTCTGAACCATTGTTAACTTTCAGATTTCCTTATATTCTATGATAAATAGATTTGATGAGAACGATAAACTAATAATCTGAGGGCCCAGACAATGAAGCATCGCATTAGCGTCGTCATTAATAGAAAACTTGTAATGTACGGCAGGTACATTCCTTTTCGACAAGTGACGTGATGTTGACTTGTTTGCCTTTGCATTGCAATGCATTTGAGCGATCAAGCGTAGCGATCAGGATCATGTAACTTCTCTTGAAAGCCAAAAACGTAAATCTTTACATAAAAACCTATACTTATTGACAAATACACTGCAGTCAATAATTTACAATAATACGTTGCTCCACTCTATTGTTCAGTAGTATGTTTACCTACATGTGACGGTCTGTCTTATTGTAAGACAAGCAAATAAATTCCACATGCATGAATAGATTTGACACGAGTTAAATTCGGTGTTTTGTTTTTGGCACAGAGGTTGAGTTTAGTAAAACAGTGTTATATGAATTTCTGGCTATTGCTTAAGTGGATCAAGTAGACTATTTTGTCGAAAACCAGCGAAAATAGCTAATTTTAATCTTACCTTAAAGTATTGAGACCGAGGCCTTTGTGCCCATCGTGTTTTACCTGTATTTTTAGTTTCTTGTTATGTCTATGTAGGCAATGTTGTTTGAGTATAATATTTTTATGACGTCTATCGTTAAAATATATGAAAAAAAAAACAAAACCCAATCGCCGTTAACCTCATAAATACGATTTCTTTCATTTCCTTCGCACGAGGTAATACATTATATTGGTCTTGTTTTAACTCTTTATATACTTACTTATTTTCTATACCCGTGCGCAAACATTTCGACAATCGCATTTTTCTGTAGAAAGTGAAACGGCTGGCCCGGACCTTCGACTAGCACTTTCACGTTACGTTCCATTATAGAACTTAAGTAACATCTACTATTTTGCGGCAAAATTAATATTTTTTCATAACTAACCCTTTTTTCTTCTCATGGTAGTCAGATAGGAAATGTCGACTCCAGCGTTCTCAAAAAAGACATGTAAAAGTGATGAATTAATATCCTAGTTGCAGAATAAATGATTTCGTTTAATTTCATACTGTACAGAATGGAGGAAGAACTATTGAATAGCTCTGTAGGATAAAGTAATACGGCCTATACGAAACATATCAAGAAAGTCAAATCTAATTCAGTTTATCCTAGATTGCACGTATTTATATCAGGATGAACGAGTTTGGTCTAGGCTTTGTCGAGGATCCAGCTCTCAATGATGGTTGTGGGTACAGCCACCAGAAAATCGGACTTATGAACTACGTGAATAAATTATTTAATTTTGTTGCGCGTCTGGACTTTGGCTTAAGGAATGGGAATGCATATTATTTTATTATGTGTAGATCTCATCGAAAGTGAAAGTGTGACGTCGCAAGTAAATTAGGGTTGGCCCCGATACTTTTTTTTTTCCGGAATAAAACGCTAATGTCTTCAACTCACGTCGAGGGCAAGGCGTGGGGATATGTCGGACTTCCACCGACTAAAAACACCCCGGGCCCCTTCTACTGCTTTAGCCAGAGTCACGGGATCGCTCGCGTATACTCTGCGCAACTCTGGCTGGCTCTAGTCCTTTGGACTCCTTCTCAAGGGATGGGTGTAAAAAGCCCACCCCTCACTCCTCATAAGAACGGAGGCGCAGGACGATGCGCCCATCTCCTTCTTGGCCTACTGGCTGATCGAGTGACAGGGTGCCCTCCCCGCCACCCGCAGGCTCAACCTTACGGTGGCCGTAGGTCGTAGTGGCCCCGATCCTGGCTAGGCTAAACAGGTTTATCCTATCAGGCTAAGGCAAAATTCGTTAAGCTATACTAGCTAATTCTTCCGCTGAATTGCTGAGTATTTTTTCAGCTTATTTTTGCAGTGGCATTTGTTTGTGGGACAGTTTTTTGCAGTTGCATCTCACAAAAATTGGCCTCATCTAACTGAATGTTTTCTAGCTGCAGGAATAAAATAAAGTAATTAATAATGATATTTTAAGAACTCTGTTTATGAAAAGATTAATTTGAATGAACTACGTTCCCGTTAGTATACGACAGTATGTATACGTATCTATTTATTTATATTAGGATCATCCAGTTCGTATTAGGCTTAAACTGATTTATCCCATCGGGCTAAGCACAAATTAGGTTGGACTAGGATGTGTAGTTAATTTTCTCGGTAGTTTGCGAAAGCGTTCCCTCTTGGCTCCCGACTAAAGGAAACGGGGAAGCATTCCAGTCGTTTTAGCCGGTGGGAGTCCGGAACACCTCTTCGCCTTCCCAAGGGCGAAGGAAGACCAAGAGGATTTCTACTGGGTAAAAAAAAGTATGTGCAGTTAATCCTATCACGTATAGATAGGAAGTTTATCCTTGGCTAAACTTGTTGTCCTGAAATCAGGTTTGGCCGTCAACACACATAGCACTATGCCATATTTATTTATCGTAATTCTCATCGTTACAGATGAGATTATATTTTAAATTGCAAATATATGCAGTTAAAATGGATATGTTTAAAGTTGAAAGTCATCATCATCGACCTACCTATCCTTTTCCCAACTATGTTGGGGTCGGCTTCCAGTCTGACCGGTTTCAGCTGACTGGTTGTCAGACTTTTCAAGCTTCTGACTACCTGTAACGACTGCCATAGATGTAGGAATAACTGCCCGGACCCACAATTTAACGTGCCTCCGAAACACGGAGGAACTTGTTATGACAAAGACGGTCACCCATCTACGGACCAACCGCGTCAAGCATAGCTTAACCTGGGATCGATTCACTTATGCGGTTAAAGTGTAACTATAATAACAGTTGCGATGCACTCGTTATTTATACGTGTCTCGTAATTAGACTACTTTGCTCAGTCACTTGCAAAAGGCGTTGTTAATTATTTTTATGAAGAACTAGCAAACTCGTCGAACTCGGTTTCGCCACCAGATGGTTTTCCCGCTTTTCTGTTAATAGAAAGAAATTTTTCCTGAATTTTCTTTGCTATAAACCTCACGGAGCACGAGACCTTTCCAACGAATGCAAAACCGTGGAAATCGGTTCGTGCGTTCTGGAGTTATAGCGTCAGGAAGGAAACCCCACTTATTTTTATACAGTACTAGCTGTTGCCCGCGACTTCGTTCCCGTGGGTAGAAGATATAAGTTATGATTTATACCTGCCCTGTTTTTTCACATTTTCCATTGTACCTATCTTCGCTCCTATTAGTCGCAGCGTGATGGTTTATAGCCTAAAGCCTTCCTCGATGAATGGTCTATTCAACACAAAAAGAATTTTTCAATTTAGACTAGTAGTTCCTGAGATTAGCGCGTACAAACAAACAAACAAACTCTTCAGCTTTATATATTAGTATATATAGATAGATAATAAGGAATTCAATCCTGTATGGGGGTTTCACAAACATACAATCCACATGTACAAAGACAATCAGACTTAGAACAAGCATTCGTGGATCACACGAACGCTTGTCCTACTCGGGGATATCGAACGAGCGACACGTCGCGCACAGTGGGTTTGGCGTTATGACCTCAACCACTCGGCTATCCGTGCAATCAGTTCATATTATTGTTTAAGCTAGGATTTTTTGCACTGTTTCATTTACTGAATTTAAAGCATTTTTAAAAAGACAAATTCGAAATCCCAAAACTAAACCAAACACATGTGGATTTTTGAGGATTAAAAAGTAAGATATAATAATCTCCCTAATAACTTCTAAACTGAGTTAAAAAAAGTAAAACATTAT
Organism: Trichoplusia ni; assembly: GCF_003590095.1. Lineage (NCBI taxonomy): Eukaryota > Metazoa > Arthropoda > Insecta > Lepidoptera > Noctuidae > Trichoplusia > Trichoplusia ni. The sequence goes on along the minus strand of NC_039481.1, from coordinate 16,330,951 downwards.
CGTTAGTATGTATATGTCAGTAGGTAACTATATTATATTGATTTATTTGCAAAGCGTCTGTAATAAAATTCTATTTTCTATAACATGCATGACCGGTTCTGTTTTCTCCTCTCTCCAAGCTTTTTCTTTTTTATGCGGTACAGGCACCGTGGGACAACGTTACTTGTTTTATAGTACTTGTCATACTGAATAAAATTACTAGTTGTCTGCTAATTAGTGACCTTGGGTTTGAAAGCTATGTAAGATATATACCATCAAGCCAGTCATTCAGTCAGTCATTATCATCATCAAGCCTTCCTTATTGAATGAGCTATCTAACTTTTTTTTGTTGTTATAAGTAACTCGAGATATTTAATAAATAAAAAACTTGTCAAAAATCTAGATTTAGCTTATACCCCACCTAGCATATAACATGATATGAGGGGTAACACTAAGATAATACTATCTACATTGGTCATGCACGTCACAATCGATATTTTTTTTGCATAACTCTAGTTATCGGAAAGGTAGAGAATAATATTTTATTTGAAACGTTTTTATTGTATCTAACAATTTTATAAATTCATACATAACTATGTAATGCTAGCATTTAATGTAAAGTACTTATCGTTAAGTGCTCGCTTAAAACCGTGGTCGCATTATGCTGATATCCATTTTATAACAACGCGGCAATGTTACCGGTCCGTGGTTAACACAGGTGGATGTAGCGTAGTATCTGTACGGAGTATGGAGTTATAACCTTTTTGGGTGACGTAGAGACTACGTCACGGTTGTATCGTGCCGGAAAAACCGAGAGAGTCCTGCACATGCGTGGTTTCCTTGTCGCGTCAGTCCTCGGCGGCGTGCGACAGAACTCGTCTAGAGCTCAGACGGTGCGCGCGGGGCGTCGAGCGCGGAAGCCCATTACTTGTCAACGTCGCCTTTACTTCATTTAAACAAAATACTTCCGAATAATCTCACTTAAATACTCTCAGTGAAGTGATGTTTCAATGAACAAATCAAGTTTTGTGTAATAAATTTAAATGTGTACACATTCTCTTAACTTTCTGTGATTGTGAACAGTGATATATAAACATTTTTGTCTTTTATATGACTGTGTTTTAAGTTCAAGTGTAATTTGCATGGTAATTAGTTGTTATACCAATTAGTTATCAGGGTATGTAGTTAATGCCAAGAATTAGGAGACCTTGCTTTTAATTTTCTTATCTTCTATATTTTATATGTAGGTAAACACAAAATCTGTTTTATTTTATGTTATTATTGAAGTTTTAAACAAAACTTCTAAAACAGTTTTACTATACATATAATATAGAGGTTTTTACACAATATGTGTGTGGTATCGAGACTGACTAAGAGAGTGCTCATCTTTAATGATTATAATCAGTCCTAAGTGCACACTTGAGAGGTCTAAGGTTGATGACATTTTAGCGCGCTTTTTTTTGTATCTATAATATGTGGGTACCTGCGTATGTATCCGTATTAGGGGTCGGCACAGGAGTATATGTGAAACGTTTTATTATAAATAAATCTGTAAATAATTTTGTGATCCCAATATGCAAAGTATTTTTCATCAGTCCATAAACAATAATTAATATTATTTGCTCCCGCTAATCCTCAGCAAAACAAAACTCTTCACAAACTAATTATAGATAAACAAAGCAATTATGTAATAAGAACATTGATAAGGTCTTTATGAGTTTTCCAGTAGTTACATTGTCCATAATTGTTTATATTATGATACTTTATCGATAAAATTATTTCTTTAATCAGAATACTCATTAAAACAAATGTTTTCATCATAAATTACTTTCCTCACATTTTCAACTTACAAGGGATCACAATGATTGACGATTGACATCAGTTACAGAGATAGTGAGGAAATGTTTCACAAGCATAGATACATGTTTCAATGCATTGCCCTGTTCCAAAGACCTATGTCTTAATGAAATTATCAAGTGAAAGAATCTATGTATGAGAATATCTACGTATGAAGTCCATATAAGTACAATCAGTATAGAGTCGTTTAGTTCCATTGTACACTACAACGTAGATAATTCCCTCATTTACCGATAATCAACTACTGCCTAGTAATGACTAGGAAATACAATGCCAGAATACAAGAATAGATTAAAAAAACATGAGTGTATGGCAGTCAGGTAGGATTTTAAAACCTTTTGGGTTCTTTGTGTGCACCTGACGGGTGCGGGCGGTGCGCAACACCTGTCGTTTTCACTCGGATTTGCTTCTCCTCCCGTATTAACACACGTTAAGGGTGAAATTTCGAGGCTTTTGCTCACACCTGGCGTTGGCACGGTGCGCGCATTTCGTACTCTTAATGAAGTACATTTTTATAGTAATTTATGAAGAAATCTTCCTTTCCTGTTTCTTCTGTTTAACATTAAAATTAATGGAAATAATCACAATCACTTAAATGGATTTTCTTTTATGTTGGGTGACACTAATTCGTGTTATTACAAAGTCGCTTTAATGCCTATAATTAGAAACCGTAATTCACGAGCTTAAAAGCGATTAATGGTAATTTACGAGCGAGATATCTTAAAATACACTGACCCAGTAAGGATTCCTCTCGCATTCCTGACAAAACATTTTACCGCGAACCGCTATTAGTGGTGCAGTTTATTGCATCTAGAGTTTTTAAGTATGTTGCAATCACTGAGGTTCAGTTTGCGTCGGTAACTAGATCTTTCTAATGTAGATTAGTGTATTAAAGCTGTTATAATGGCATTGAGAAAAAGAAATATAACAATTTTGGCATAATTAGGTATAAAGTACATATTTAAGCAGGCTTTACTTGTATTCAGCTTCGTGCATGCGTTGCATTTCATTAAATTTATACACGAAGCTTCATGCTGTGTGTTTGCATCTATGCTTTAGTATATGCTACATCCTTTAGTTTAAACAATTTTAAGTACTCGTGTTTATTGTGCAACTTATTTAATCATAGTGAAATCCACGGTGAACACACGTACATAACTTACGTAGATCTCATCGACGGCCGCTCCCTTCCTCAATTATCCAATTTCCTCGTCAGCTATCGACCTAGTCTACAGACATACTATGCTACTACATACTTGTACAAACTAGCTAATATGTGTAACACAGTTAGGTACTCTAGAGACTTACAGAATTGTGGGTTTCGGTTGATATTTTAACGATAAATTATATAAAAAAAAATACGAAGTCAGGTGGAAGGTGCTGAAATTGTAAAAATAAACAATTTAATTTGTATGAAGTTCAGAAACCACAGGTAAAACAGAAGTTTGGATACTAATTATCAATTTAATAATATTAAACTAGTATATTTTTTTTTTTTATGAAATCATCGAATTACATCATCACAGTGAGTCGCTCGGGTGGTTTTTCAGTGTAACGTACACAATACGCATAAAAACGTTACGACCTGCCTTTATCTGAACGTTTATCAGATTCTCAGTTATTATTTATTCAAAATGTATGAATTGTATTGTTGTTACTATTCACATACCTACCTACGTAGGTTAAATCTATTACCTAGTCAAATTATACTCTTTAATATTTTATGTTTTGGTACTTCGTTTTTGTTTAGTAGTAATGTAAGTAATTGAATAAAATAGTTGTATGTTAAAAAATAAATAGGAACAACACTCATGTTGCTTATTAACAGTATCTCTGGTTACAAGGAGTCGACAAATAAATTTGAATCAATTCGTAAAACGAAAGAAACAAAAGGTTGTACGTATGTCTGATACAATCTCAACTTAATTTTGTTTTATTTAGCACATACGTCTGAGCAGTTGGTATGTGTGTTCATTCTTCAGAGAAAAAACGCCTTTTTGAAACAAAAGAAAATCGCGCTTTATCAATAAGTACTCGTGAACTGTTTATGTACTCTGCAGCTCTGCTGATTGTTGTAATGCTTGGACCAAGGTAAACAAATCAAACTAGGCCTTAAAAATCGATATTTAAAATGAAAAAATAGCTTTGATCAATATAACAATTGTAAACAATCTCGTACTACATAGCGAACTGGTATGTCGGTCACAACATGTCACCGGTGACAGCGGCCCGACAATAAGGATGTCCTATATCTGTCTTCAAGCGTTCAACACGCTCCTTTACTACAATAAGAGCGAAATTCAATTGTTTAATCAGTTGTAGTTTTGTTTAGCTGTGAGAGTACAAGGGTGATTCATAATGCACAAAGAACTGGTAGACAAACTGTACTGTAAACTCGTAATGTATGTTTTAGGTTTATGTCGTTCTGGTAATAAATATAAAACAAGATCATAGCATTATTCATTTTATAAAAATATACATGACAAATATGAGGACACAAGTCATCGGCCGCAGAACTGCGTTTGGTTTACTTACATCCAATGATAAATTAGTTGTCGCGCGACCTTATCATCCGACCTAGACCTTGAGGCCTCGTCTCGTTCATCTAATCTTAAGTAATTCCAACTTATTTATTTTTAGAACGCCTCCTTATTCGTGTGCTATTGTTAGAATAGTTATTTTAGTTATGGCAAGCGACTAGCTATCTTGGCATTAATTACAAAAAAGATTATCGAATAAGTATTAATCATGAATCACTTTCGTTTCCTTCGATTAGGCATCACCGCAGCATAGACTGTTGACAGCAAATGAGTGAAGAAGTCGCGATGAGTGTTGTTGTAGAGGAGGATAGTGTTCTGGTGGAGCAAGTGGAAGTCGGTTGAGATGTTAGTGCGGGGGTGCGTGGGGGGTGAGCTACGTCACTCGCTGGCCGAGCGGACCAAGGCGCTGGCGGCGCAGTGCCACGCGCTGCGGTCCCCGGCCCGCACCGAGCGCAGCTGCGAACGACGCCGGAACAGACACCGCAAGTCACAGACCCGGTGGTACGTCAAAGTAAGTGTAGGTCCGCTGTTGAGGATCATTGAAAGGATGGCAAACGGGCTCCAATGTAATTTAAACCTTCTGAAAGTAGTAGATCATTTTACATAAATGACTTTTGATTACGATTTTGAGTATTGTCACCCTCTACAATTAATCAATAAACTATTTATCAAGGTAGATAACCTGAGATCATTTCGAATTGAGGAAAAGCTACGGTACCAACGGTACCTACCGTAAAGTAACCTTGAAATGGAAATCCCTGTGAAACAAATGTGTTTCCAAAACTTTACTAACAGAATTGACGTTAATGAGTGTGACATCAATATAATAGCGGAAAATATTATTCTCTGATAAAGTATGACACACCGGATATTAGTACTTATTACAAATCTTCTCAATGAATGAATCAATGGGTTCTATGGTATTTACATGACAAAATGACGATCTTTGACTGGCTGAGTCATTCATGCTTTGTAGTCGTAAATAATGTAAATGTAATACACTGGACACATACTCACCGTATCAATGGAATGTCAAAGAGACCCGTATGCTTTTATAACGCCTAATGTAGTACCAAAGGCAAAGTACATTGTAAGTAATCATTATTAAAAATTCAAAGAATGTGAACTTACGGCTAAATCTTCAATTGTCTACGACAATGTTAAGTTTTTTTTTTTAAATAAATAAATAAATAAATGCGGACAACATCACATACATTGTTCTGAACCCAAAGTAAGTTGCTAAAGCACTTGTGTTATGGAATTCAGATACAACGAAGGTACCACAAACACCCAGACCCGAGACAATGAAAATATAAATATAATAAAATGTTAAAGTATCATCTTTGTTTACTTCTCAAAATATGTTCACATTCTGGGAACCACTTTTTTGGTGAATTACTACAAAGACAAATTTGCATCGCTTTCTAAGAAGCGTCCGTATAAATTTATCAAGCGGGAAATTATTTAAACTATATGACAAAGATAATTATCAAAGAAGTTTGCGATGACTCACTGATAAAATTGTGTACCGATTGATTGGCAAGTGATAACTAGATAGCGAGGACATACGGGCTGGAATTTGTTTTGAAGCAGAAAAACCTGTTCCGCGAATACGTACTCATATCATACACTGTTTATCAACTGTTAAAGATTTTCTTATTGCAAGAAGACTATTAACACTTTTTACACCAACCTATCTCTGCGCCCTGCTCACATTTGCGTGGCAAACAAACGTCAAAACGCAAAAGTCCAAATGACATCAACGGGGAACAAAACAAAACCTATTTTGAAATACCTATCACAAAAAAACCTACGAATTAGGTAATTACAACAAAATTAAACCCAATACAGTAGCAATGTACTCATTTTTGTGCGAATAGATGATTTGGTAAACATGTAGTAGATTTGTGTGCGTAACGGTTTCAGTTCTGGCGTCACTGGTATTTTGATTCTTGATTCATATGCTATTACGCCTCGCGATTTAAACTCCATTCAAGTAAATAGTTCAATCGGAACTCGAATGGAAAACTGTTGAGTTCATTTTTCGAGTGCGCGTTTGTCGACGTTTTTGTAGCCAAAATTGTGTTCTGGTGGAGTTTTCGTTATTGCATTGATTTCGCAAATATGTGCAACACTAATTTATAAGAATACTTTTGCAAACAGTGTCAGTGAATCGTCTTATCGGGTACGTCTGCAGGCTTCGTTAGCAATGCAGGTCAAGGCTTGAGTTATGTGAGCGTCGGTGACGGCGCACGCGCATAGGTATGCACGCGGGCTGTTACAGAATGCGGCAGACTAGTACTGTGTGCGGCACCTGGATACGAAATACACATTATTTGGTAAATTCTGAAACCGAACATGTATTGGTTTTTGTCGATTTTATTCTTGGCATAGGCAGAATGCTAGCGACAATTAAGTGCCCATTGGTGAGAGAATTAAGTTTTGTTCAGTTGGCCGTTCATTAAAATAATTACTGACACTTTCTTTAGTTGACTAGTAGTGACAATTGTGTATTTAATTGCGGTATAACTAACTTAAGTATTATATTTTTGCATTTTTTTTCTGCTCTACCTCTTATCACATACATACGTTGACACTCGACAGCCCTTCAATAATGTTGTTTATAAAATAAGTAAATATTTTTCCTATTTGCAATTCAGCTCGCGTCCAAATCTGTTGATATCACGTTGTTTAAATGTGTTTGTTTGTACAGAAACTGGTATTACGACACAAATGCTTTAGTGTTAAGTGGAGTGATGCTTAACAGAGGCTCAAATTGACTATTTTTCGCAAAGCGCGAATTCAGCTTATAAGAAAACATCTTCCTAATAGATTCTTGACAACATTTATGTTTGAATTTATAAAGCAGAATAAGACGATTTCCCAAAATCGAATTTATCTGCTGCTCCAAGAGAAGCTACAATCGGTAATGGAATAGAAAATCAAGTCTTGAGAAATAGGTCAGAGGGGTTTAAAGGTGGGCGAGAAAAACATTCCCTCCGATCTTAAGACACAAGCACTTTTATCAGAGAAATAAAAATAGTACGGTAATCTGATATTTCGCTGTCAGATTTAAGGATCATTCAGAAATGAATGACTTATCGCAACTGAAATGGTCATTAAGCATGATAGATGGACACAATTGTATGTAAATTGCGATGTTTTGATGTTCTACAAAACATTTGGTCACACAATGAAGGTTACATGCGTGCCATTCTTAAACATTCGACTTGTAACGATAATTAGTGTCTCGATAATAAACTAAACAAACCATTTGTAGTTGTTAGATTTGTAGTTTGTATGAAAAGTATGAATCATTGGTGACGAATCGTGTCGTGTGTACCTAAATTCGAACACGGCTTATCAAATTGCGCTCAGGTAAACTCTTATGATGTAGTTTTTGAGAATTTAAGATTGTTTAACATACAATATGAAACAAGGTTTTATATGAGTACAAGGTCTGAATGTTACTTAAATCTTGTCTTATAAGATTGTTCACATGATCTTCAGGCATTAGGAGCACCAACCTCAGTAAGTAGTCGATGCTCTTCTTGCCAAAATTTTATTTGATATACTAAATATGACAGTTTAATTTCATAAATTCTGCATTCTTTTCTTTAGCTCCAGATGAAGTACGTCAGAATACCTCAACGTAGGCAAAGGTAGCAACAGTGAAACAGGTCACATAGTACAGTTCACAGCAGTCTGAAGGGTGCTTCAATTCTAACACAAACTAACAACCAACTTGTCACCAATTATTTTTTATTCTTTCAGTTCCAGTTACAATACAGTCGTTGAAGTGTACCACATATGTAGGGAAAGAGTACATTTGTATGCTTGTTTCCCTTTTTATGGGAAACAAAAACGTATTTGACTGAGATTGCATGAATTATTTTCAGTATTTTGTTCTTTGTGGGAGCCAAAACAAAATATAGATATTTTTTGACATATATAACTGTATGTGGTGTAAAATGCTACGGTCCATGGTTCTAAATAGTAATGAATGAGATGAGTATTAAAAGAGCTGGATACTGTATACTTAATTAGTTGCATGTTAATTATTCCGCAATGCATGGCTAAATAGGTAGTAGGTCATCAAGTGTCTGAGGTCGTTGTCACCGTGACTGTTCGCTGTTCGGTCCGGTGCTCAATACGTATCGATTGCAGACGTGCCGACGAACTCTCCTAGAACTGCTAGTTAACCTAGGTTTATTATAATAACAACTTGGCTACTCTACTTTTCGTACTCAGTATAAAAACAAATTAGGGCAGATAGAAAGAAACGTTCAATTTAGTCCCGAAATGTTGACACACATAATAATTCAGTGTTCAGTGTTCCTTGCATCTATACTAGCTGGTTAAATCGACTAAGTATCAAATATATATTCGCTAGCTTTCAGAATAAACCTGTGATAAACATATAGAGAGCTGTTAGTACGTGTTTAAAATGTTTGCAGCAAGATTTCACCATAAAAGTAGTGGTTTCTCGCTGCTTAGTATGTAAACTGTGGTGTTTACGTCAAAGCTAGTGCGGAAAGTAAGAAAATGTGTTCTGTGTTGTTTTCAAATATGGGATGGAGGCGAGTACCGCCATTACGAGCTGCCTCTGTTGAACCGTGTGTACGTTGCAAAAGGAATGACCGACATTTCATGCATTCGGTGTAAGCTTTGGCTTGCAAAATGCGAGGGATGGAACTCGTAGCCTTTGAACGTAGACTACTCGTGTCATGGTACGCTGAGCCAAGTTATACTCGTTAATTTGTTATGCGTATGCACTGCAGCTGTTGTAGTGTGTGTGGGGTAGGGTTGGCAACGACGTGACAATCGTCTTACCCAATACTTAGTGTTTGTTCCGGGTATCGTAAGTCGCGGCGAGGGCGCGCCGCCGCCGGCCAAGCGCGTCCGTCACGCCTGCCGCCTGCCCTGTGCCGAACAATGCCCTCCGACTTCACCGCACTCCTTTGTTTAATACAGTTTTCTAATAACCATCAACGGTTTTTGACCGTAAACTTACTTTAAAGTATATCAAGAACTCATTCTATTAATTTCCTGCGGTTAATTACCAATCGGTTCAAAAGAGTCTTCGTTTTTCCAAGTTTATGAATGGATAACATGACAAAATCATTAGGAGCTTACTTTAAATATAACATAAATAACGCACTCTTATAGAGGAAACTACAAAAGACAAATTATTCGTAAAATAAAAAAGCAGTAAGAGCTTTATTGAGCAGTCTGCATTGTGCATCGGAGTGAATGCACTCTTTAGTGATTGTATTGAAAGTCTGACAAGAGGTCTCGTGTGCGCCTAAGTGCTTTAGTATTAATAAGAGGGATATGTGTCGATATCCGGCACAGTGCGTACTTTTTCACATTATATGATTTTAAATGCAATATTGTAGAGGTAGAGAGTAGGTTAAAAGGAGAGTCGGCAAATTATTTGAAAACAACGGTTTATTCATCAACACTTATATACTTAAGTGGATTTTCACGCAAAGGTTGTCGACGCCTCTTTATTAGAAACGCTTCCAATGGCAGTGCGTCTATTGAGAGTCGCGAACCTTCTCCAGTCCATTCCAAATGATAATGCCAGCCATATTACCGCGCCCGACGACGAAAGCCTTTTTATGTTTTATAGCGCGTACATAACAAGTTCTTCGCAGACGTAGGAAAATATCCGCCTCAATTTACCCACTCAATAATCTTATGATTGCGTCAGAAGATTTTACGAGATAAGAGATACGTCTCTCCAGAAATAGGCATATCGTGTTTGTTATAAGAAATGAGATTATTCTGCGACTCTGACTTTTCTTTCATATTGTTAAGATTTCTGACGATTTAGGTACAAGATCTCGGCTTACGAATAATGTATTTTCGTCCCTTATGTAATATGTACGTGATACTAAATACCTAATCATTCCGCATAGAATAAAAACAAAAGTATGATAGTTTCTGGTATTTTTTCAAAGTAATACAATGTCTAGCATGATTTCTGTAGAGCATACATTATCATACATAGCCTTGGCAAAAAGCTTCATAAATTGGTTAGTAGAATCCACATAATGACAGTTGCCAGTAATTGGGCTAGCACGGCCTGCACGGTGCCAGGTGGAGGAGTTCGGGGTGGGAGAGTTCACCCGTCTTGTGTCATCCGCTATATTTAGACTACCGAGTTTCTGTTGCAAGTCGATCGATATTAACACTTACTGTTAACTTTCTAGCCACCTCAGTACGGGTTTAACTGGTAACAAAACGACGTTGGCACCGCGACCTATATTAGCTAATGCGTCTACTCGTATTAACATACCGGTGTAGTGTTTAACGAGGAATGTTGATCATTCATCATGATGACTACGCACAAAATTACATTCATTCAAGTCATAGCAAATATGTGAAAGTTTTCTATAGCTCACACTACGTACGTACCTACTGCGTTGAAGTATACTACGTAGTACTTACATACAAATATAATCTGTGTCACTATATTTACAAGTATGTAGCTACTTTCGAGTTCGTTCACTTGACAACTGGTTCAAGATTTTGATTTTGTGTATTTCTAAGGCTTCTCGACGTTACACGTATTTTCGTATCAACAAGAAACATACAATTGGATTGAAAACGTGAGTCAGTTTACGTTCCCAACATCGTCGCCGTACCCGAAAAGGTTTTGTGTTTCTATAAGGGTCTTAAACGTAGTCATGAGTGATTTTACATTCGAATGCTCTTTTATGAAGCCTCTGATCGTAAACGATGCGTAGGTGTACTGTGTAAGCTGTCCCGCCAAGAGATTCTAAATATAGATTCCATTATACTCTATTCATGAAATAGATCTACTGGGTACATTAAGGGCTTAATTCACTTATCTCATGATACATATCCAAGAAAATTGTTTGTTCTTTAGACAACCATAAAATTTTGAGAACTAAGTATGATATTACATTAGTGTAGAAAGGTCATGCGAGGTCAGCTGGCGCCGCCGCGGCTCTTGGCGCGGTATCAACTACTAAACCCATAAATTTCGTACATCTTTTGTTATTATGAGTATAAGTATTTATAAAAGCCTTACGTATGTATATTCTTTTGGTAATATTAGATGCTAATTAAACTACCAGTTGCGCTAATTGTAATATTCTATGTAATTATTTGCCAGTTACATTTGTCTTTTCTTTAACAATAACTTTAAATTATAAACTTAATCAGTTCGGGCATGACATTTTTTCACTCCTTTTTGGAATAACGAAACGTATACTTATTTCATAAGTAAGGTAGAGTATGTAATAATAACAAACATTTAAGTTATTAATATATATTTTTTACTAGGTTTTCGCCCGCGGCTTCGCCCGTGTCGATGGCGGTTATATCGCGTATCCAAGAGAACTCCAACAAAGCGTAACAGACAGACAGACAGACCGACAGACAGGCAGACAGACAGAGTTACTTTCGCATTAATAATATTAGTAGGTAATAGGGAAAGTAGGGAATAGCAGGGAATAGTCGGGATTAGTATAGTTTCAGTTATGCGTATGTGATGCTTCTAGCACATAATAAGTAGTGAGGTGTTCGTTTCAATTTTCAATTGATCGCCACTACTTCGTAGTTGAGTGGACAAGTTATTAATCACTTCATTGGGTGCGCGCGAGCATATCGCTTTACGTTGAACAATACTTGCATTCATGTTTACTTCTATAAAACATAATCTTCTTTTGCTGATAGTTTTTTAATGCTTTAATAATGAAATTATAATAGTTATCTAGATTATCGAGTTTTTCAAGTAGGTACTCTCTGAGACAGAGAACATTACGTTCACAAACTGTGCTTCAGCTTAAATTTTAGCAGTTGTATCCTTTAAAGTTTGAAGTTTGCACTAATCATGAGGACAAGGTTAAATATACAATAACTTAGTTGCCTAGCATACCATGTGAGAATGTCTCAGCTGAAGTGATTTACAGTTAAACCTATTTAGAGTGCGGGTATTCAAGTAAATAGGATTTATAACAGGTGGTCGGTAGGCTGCGTATATTTAAGCTTGTAATTGGACTCACACGTGCTGTGTGTTATGAAGTGAGCACCTCATTGACGTGCTCTATCGGAGTTTTTCACGCGATCTCTCCACGAAGAGAGCAGTCGTCGTGCGCCCGCGCTACAGCGCCAGCGCTTCCATATTACTCACATAATAACATAAATACTACATTATTATATCTCTAATTTATTGTATTGTTATGTGGACAGTATTATTATGCAATTGTTTACGAATTATAGTCGTGAATAGTGGGTGATATGCGCGGTACACAAGTGTGAAAGTTTTAGCAGTTTGTTCTGTCGGTTATACGATGCCCATATAATATGCAAATTTCGATTTCATAATACCAGTGTAGTGGTAAAATGTGACGATTTATACAGGGTTTAATAGAGTGTAACGCCGTAATAGTAGAAAACTTGTTATTGCTGAGGGAGAGTTCGTTTTGGACCATTAAACGAGTGCCCATGATTAGGAGGTGACAGTGGAGCTTAGCGGTAGGAGTTGATAAAGAGTTGGTAGTGTCGGTGAAGCCGGATCCAGCGCCGACAAGTGTGCCGTTGTCCGCGGCTGCAGCGATTTCTCCCGCGCCGCTCACGTCACGCACGTCCGCGCTGCTCGCATACTCGCCCGCCTCTCGCCGTTGATTGATCCAATTACAGAATTGCTAGATTTGCATGTGGATGTGTTGTGCGCCGCGGTGCAGAGCTAGTGAAAGTGAGCGTGATGCGGGCGGCGCTCAGCTGAGCCGGTGACGTCACGTGACGTCGCGGACATGGGCCATGTGGAGGATCTGCGGCGTCAGTAAGGCCGAGCCCGTGCTGTTCGCCCGGAATCCTGACGATGATTATGTAAGCGCGGCTCTTGGAAGCGTATCAGAAACACACGCGTCAAGCAATCTCACTAATGACACTTTCATTATCTCACTTGATGAACATGATAAGCCGTGTTTACATTCAGCCTACGTATAATAAGCTTCTTATTTATGTAATGAGATCATTTATTATGATTAAGGGGATTAAATAGATACTCATAATGTAATAATAATGTGTTGTTGTCTGAAGATGTTGGTATGAGCCATGTGAACTATTATGTTGACCTATGGGTGGTGTGTTCCAGCAGCCGACATGGCGGTTGTGGGGCGAGGAGCGCGTCGACGGCGCCATCTACACCGTCTACCTCAAGAAAGTACGCTACCACCGACCTACGAGAAGTGCTTCTAGCGTGAGTACTGACATTAAATACCTACATAATTATAGATTCACTAGACATACATATAGATAGATAAATACATTAAATTACAAGCGACGATTAGGTGAGTCGGCACAGTGCGTAAGTAGACAGTGACTTACTGCAGGTGGCTAATTATGTATTATATCAATTCCGACTGCTTGTATGATAAATACTTACGAGGCATACGTAAGACGAGTATTATGTTTATAACATGTTAAATAGCGTGACGGTGAATTCGGTGCACTGTGCAGCGTCGGCGCTTCAGCAGATAGTGAAAGTTTAAGAATGAGTCTACCAATGGTCATATTATTATGACCATTCATATACATATAAATTATAATAATTACGATTAGCGAATTTAGTTGAAAAACCTAACCAGTCACTTAGCTTAGGTCGCTCTACCTAAAATGCAAATTTCAAATATGCCAAACGTCGCAACAAGACATCACTATAAGAATAAGAACATTTTCAAACTGTAACACATTTCTAAAGGTTTATTTAAATGCGTGCTCATAAAGAAAAAAAATGCTTGCAATGAATCCATAATAATTAAAAAAAACACTGAGATGATTCGATTTCACGTTCTTAGTTAACATTACCATCCATTTGATTACACATTAATACTGATGATAGTCATGTAATTAAGTATCATGTGTATGACTTTTTTGCTGACTAATAAATAACGCATGACGATCATTGTTGCCATAGTTTTTACTAGATAATCTATACTTCTATACTAATATATAAAGCTGAAGAGTTTGTTTGTTTGTTTGAACGCGCTTATCTCAGAAACTACTGGTTTAAATTGAAAAATTCTTTTTTTATTGAATAGACCATTTCTCGAGGAAGGTTTTAGGCTATATACCATAGCCTAAAACCTTCCTCGAGAAATGGTGGAAATCACGTTGCGACTAATAGGAGCGAAGATACAATGGAAAATGTGGAAGAAACAGGGCAGGTATAAATCATAACTTATATCTTCTAACCACGCGGACGAAGTCGCGGGCAACAGCTAGTCTATAATATACATAGAGTGAAACAACGATATTCTCTTTGTACTATGCTCGTTTGCGGATTGCATTACGTTTCGATTTACACTTCGCGATAACATTCAATCTAATACAAAGTGGTTTTAATGTGTTATTAGTTACTTTAGTGTATATGTACGTACGTTTTATTTATAGTATTAACATCCCGGATGGGCGACTGTAATGTCCAAGGTTACAGTTGACAATTACTGACCGTAATTTTTGTGTACCATGCAATTGTTGTTCTTTATTATAGTGCTTTTTTTAATTATTGTTCCGTGCGGTGGTATAGTTTAAACTGTTTCATAGACTTATATAATTACGATTATAATATATGTATAAAACACAGTTTTAAATTCATTGTCAGAAGAAAACCTATGTTTGGGATTCGTAGCACTGCATAATTTGACTACAAAAATAAAATATTAAATTAAAATTTACATTATCAGACCGAAACCTTTGAATTAACAACAGCAGTGTTGAATAAGTATTGCGTTGTGGAGCATGACGTGCTTGCCCAGCGTCATTCATTAACACGAAACATGAAAAGATAACACTTTCGGATAAAAATTGTGAAAAAAAATGATAAAAAGTCCTGTTAGAGTTCCAAACTTGCGTCCACAATACAATGTAAATATAAAGCTCATCTTATTGATTTATAGACAGCATTGCACATAATAATTGGCCATGTAACAATTTACTCCACGATCGTTTTGATATTTGCACGATATACCGCTTTACAGTTGTATTGATTTTTTATTACGAGGCCATGATGCTCCAATGCCGAAGCAATCAAAACAGTAAACACGGCTGATGACAAAGACAGAGCAATGCATGTAAATAAGTGAATCACTCTGTACATAACATTGTGTGGACTGTCACTATATTCGATATAAATCCTTGAGCTAACATTCAACACTCCCAAGAGGTCATTGTATCGCAAATATTACGAAATCATTATCATTTCTCAAGATAAAAATAATTGCTTTTTTTACGTTGAAGATGAATTTAACAAATAGTTGAATGAATGGACGAGCTGATTTCTTTTCATTAAAATTATAATTCACTCTCAGTTACGTAAAAGCTTGTGAGAATTTCTTCGTACCATTTTATTAATGGAGAGGTAAAAGTGTTTTGCATTCGGTATAATTTTATAATTTCTATCTTTGAGAGCTATGATTTCTCTATTTTATTTGAGCTAAGTAGTTATGTATTTAATGCATGGTGATTATATAGTGTGCGTTATTAGTTACAGTACAAAACATGTTAGACAATATACACATTACTTGGCTACAATGAACGAAACACACGTCTATGTGTACGTCTATGTATAGTGAGTGCTGTGGGAACTTTAGTGAGCCTCTAGTTACTCGTAATTAAGTTTTGTTCGCTGATCTCACACTGGGTTGACGACTAAATTGCATAAAATTACCTCTCGCTATACCTAGGTACGTAGGTACAGTAAACGGTGTATAATTATCTTAGTTTGTTGATGACTTTTTGTTTGTTTATGGACACATATTTATGACGTAAGAACGAGTTTTATTAAAAAGAATATTTGTTCACTTTGGGTATAGTACCTTTTTATCTTTTTAACCATAGAGCAAAAAGGAACCCCATTTCTGAGGTCCTGATGTCTGTCCATCTGTTTGTATGGTTCCATCCGTCACCGCCTCATGAACCGTAATAGCTAGCAAGTAATTTTTTTTCACGGATGTTGTTTTTTTGTTGCGAACTTAGATCGAGGTCAAATAATTTATTGTTGCGGTAATAAATTTGAAGAATGACAAGTGAATTTGTGGGTACCCTTAAATTTATTTGTTACCCAACAGGTTTGTTTTTCTTTAGCTTGTTTTAACGAGCCTTAGTGTTGCGAGCCCGATTCATACTTGACTGGTTTTTTATATTGCCCTAAATGTTAGTGGGAAAATTAAATTAAGAGTTTTTTTAGTCGCTGAAGTGCCTCTAAGTTATATTCCTACACAAATCTATCGTACCGCTGTGAAAGCGATATTGTCTTGATAATCCCATAGAAATGTAGAGTCGACATTTCCTGTGATTGGAGGGTATTAGGTTAATCCCAAGGATTATTTCCCACAAACGATACGATTAAAAGCCGCTTTGAGTTTCAACGAATTGTCAAAGTAATTCCTATTTAAATATGCAATAAGACGAGTAAAACAGTCGAAGATCTGTTTATTGTTCCCTTCGAATCATATATTAGAAATGAACAATTGTTTAAGAATTTGCGAGTAAGGTTGGAAGGGGGAATTTTAAATTTGAAGAAATACATTTCATAGTACTTACTCAACAAATCGCTTTTAAAGTCTGTTCCCCGTCTGTCAGTCCCCGACACAAAACAGGGTTTTATAAGTTTGATGTGTCTGTCTGTGGCGACGTCGTAGCTCCCGAACAGATTTAGCGATTTAAATTTAGTTTGCTTAAAAAGTGAATTATGTGCGAGTTTTCTTAGATATGTTTGATTAAAATTTGTCGAGAGTCAAAAGTTGAAGGTTTCGACTGTCGAGGGTCACAGATAATGGACCTTCACTGACTAGGGAGGGACATCCCTACACTTGTTTGAATTAAAATTGTATCTGAGGTTACAAGGATAAGTACTTCATGGGGTATCCCCTGTGCGCTGTGTTCATAACACACATACACAATTACTATAATGAATCATACTATGTACTGATAAGGTTAAAAATAAGAGTTAAGTACCGTTACATAATTGTTAAGTACAAAGTCAAACCTAGGTTTTGAACATAAAGGCATAGTTTTCATTAACTAAGACGAGCCTGTGGAGTCTAACTTTTTTAAAACCTCATGACGAAGTTTTGCCTGGCCTTTCCCAAGTTATGTTCAGTACATCAGAATTATTTTATAAAGAATCCGACCTCCAAAATCTATCTATCTAAGAATGTAGTGTTTTACGTTATGTTATGACTGACAATATTACAAAATAAAGGTAATACTTGCTACTTGCTCTGGGGACTGTAACGAAAGATTAATTTGAAGTGAAATCGTTGCACACTGTTTTATGTTACAATATGCAGGAAAGAGTCTTATTTCCTTGGCGCATTACCCTCTTGAGTTCAAATTGATAAATGACAACATTTTCATATTTAAATCTATTATAAATATTATTATAGTAGGTACTGCTTATTATTTACATATTAGTTATTATTATTTAACGTCACTTCTGCCAACCCTCCCGGAGTGCAACCAGTCGTTTTTTTGTATATGAAGTCGTCAGATGGTTTTCTAAGAATGGATATATTACTATTTACCGCTTTAATTGACGTCGACGCCCTACAAACTGCGTGTCTAAACTAGTTTAATGAAAGGATTGGATTAGTTTTTCCTTATTTTAAGACCACTGGCCAAGGCTTAGTCATAAGAGTTCGTCAATCAGCGTCAATGTGGTGTTAGTTAATTTAAGCTTATTCATAATGACGTTGATTCCCGTCTGATGATTCGTAATTTTATCTTAGTTTATATTATCCTTATTCACCGTTCTTACTTAAATGCAAAACAATTTATTTTCTAAATTATTTTATTATTTCAATAATTGCACGCTTTCATTTTTGATAATATTCAAAACTGCCAGTTTCTTTATTCGACATTCTTTGAAAGTTAAAATTGATTGTTTTTATGAACCTTGTTTATATTCAATATTCAAGACAATCAGACTCTAAACTAGCAGTCGCATATTACACAAATGTTTGTCTAACATCGGAACAAACTCACGACAGTGAATTATACAACTCGGCTATGAGATATGCAATCGCTTCTTAAACGTCGACCAGTAAGCTACCTGATGTGTAGCCTGAACCGTAGCTGTCAATGTATGTTATATGGCAAAATCATAGTGTTTAAAACATTACCTTGCCACTGTTTATTTATTTATTTGGTATACCAGCAGCATAACATACTTAATACAAATAAAAACAGGAATGCCTATTTAGGTACACCCAGCATTTACAATATAGGCGTACTAAACTAAAGTTTTGTTCGTGTTTTAATAGTATAAAAGGATCTTTTTTGTGTTATTCAGGAGTCGGACGACGAGATCTCCCACTTGGAATGGGAGACAGTGCGCGTGCGCTTCGTGAAGGCCGGCACCGTCGAGCGCCTGGTCGAGGCTTTGGCCACAGACGATGGGGAGCTCGAGTCCACGTACGTCAACGTATTCCTAGCGACATATCGGTAAGTAACCGAAAATAGTTTTTATTTAAAGAATTTAAGTTGAGTCGCCTAGTCTCACTACCCTTTGAATTAAAGCGTTACTGTGTTGTAATCGGCGGATTTAGTTTAATGATCAATTTCTTGGTTTAACGTCCACTGAAGAGATTTTAAATGTAACTTATTTATATTAGCCCTAATGTTTCTTATACATATGTTTGATAAATAAAAAAATACTCCCGGATTATGTTACTGGATATGATTATGATAATGCTTGCACAAAGACTTGGACAAGCATTCACGGATCCCTCTATTGCTGATCGCTGCCCGCGACACGTCGCAATGGGTTTCGCAGGATAACCTCAATCGCTCGACTATCTGTGCAGTAGTTCACATAGTAACTGATTATCGTTTTATTTACGTCTTCCAGTTCGTTTGCGGAGTGCAGCAGGGTGCTGGACCTCCTTCTGCGACGATATGAAGCGCTGGCTTCTGAGGAGGTGCATCCATCAGCAGTTGACACATCGCAGCAACACCGAAAGTAAGTTCCAGCAAGTTATCCCATTTATCGTTATAACTTGAAAAGAAGCAGTCATCTTCGTTCTGAAGATAACTGCGTAAATCTAATTTGGTTTAAAATATCTCAAATAACTAACAAGTTAAATAATAATTAAGACATTATTTCTCCTAAACATTTCTGGTCCGACATTGTCCATATTGTTCTCAATTATACCTAATATATGTACATATATGTTAACAGATTAACATATATGTATACTATAGAAGCAAGAAAGTATTGCGTATTGAGTATTAATTTGATTGTTATCGACAAAGTATTACGGAATGATAAATAAATATAAAGTGGGTAATGCTTCGCGACCCTGTTGTTATTCACAAGAAACTATGTTACCAGTTCAGTATGTACAGTTGTATAACAGTGCTAAAAAGTTTTGTAATTTTAATAGCTGTCTGTCACGACTTTACTGCCGAGATATAATAATACTGCAATAAATAAATCTGGCATAATCATGGATTAGTCTAAATAAAACAAAATATCTGTTACGTGCTAATTGTTTCAATAGATAAAAAGTGATTAAATCGATTGTTGACTTTTTATGTTAGTTAGTTAATACCAACCCATAAATATCCCTCTGCTTGGCACTGGCCTCTTCGCGTATAGGAAAGTTTTGAGCATTAATCACCACGCTAGCTTACTACGGGTTAGCATTTGCTAGTGGTGTCTCGAATAATTAAGGAATAACAAATTTTGAAAAATTCACATTGTATGTACCTTGTGCATACAAAACCGGAAGGCTTTCAGATAATGTAAAAATAATACCAACGTGCACATATCCTATGACCGACATGGGCCTCCTATCATATACCTAGGAGAAGGATTTTCTTCTTGTGTTATGATCTAACCGTGACGTTGCAGGACTCTGGTAGCATGTCTCCACGTGTGGTTGGACACGTACCCGGAGGACTTTCGGCAGCCCCCGCACCACCCCGCGCTGCAACAGCTACTCGCCTTCACTCAGGTTCACCTGCCCGGGACAGAACTACATACGAAGGTAAGGAGTAACACTAGACTTTTTTCTAATTTTATTGTTTCTGTGAACAATTGTATACAATGGTTAGACTTGAGTACTTAGTCCATACCTATAAATATTTCCAATATAGGAGTTTATCTGTTTGTTAATCAATCACGTTATGATGGTAGAATGGGCCTTGTGAAGTGAAACATAAAATTATTTATAATTTAAACAAACATGCATGGATATTTATGAAATGTTATTTCATTACTTTCCAGGTATTACAGAAGTTAGCTATATTCAGTGCGGAGCGCAATGGCGTGTCGGGCGGTGTCGGCGGCGGCATGTGCCTGGCGGCGGGCATGCGGCTGGCCGCGCACCACACGTGCGCCTACCGCCTGCCGCACGTGCCGCACCGCCACTTCGCCGAGCAGCTCACCCGCATGGACATGGAGCTGTTCAAGAAGCTCGTCCCGCACCAGTGCCTCGGCGCCGTGTGGTCCCGGAGAGACAAGGACCGCAACCACGACGCGGCGACAGTGCTGGGCACCGTCAACCAATTTAATGCCGTGTCGTTCAGAGTTATTTCGACCGTTCTTGTTGAACCTAACTTAAGACCCCTTGAGCGCGCCGATATCCTCGCCGCGTGGCTAGACATCGCACGAGAACTAAGGGTACTGAAAAATTTTTCATCGCTTAAAGCGATAATCTCCGGGCTACAGAGTAATCCCGTTTATAGACTGAGAAAGACGTGGGCGTTACTAGCTAAAGAAAAAGCTGAATTATTCGATGAGCTTGCCCGTATTTTTAGTGAAGACAATAATCGATGGGCACAGAGAGAGCTATTGATGCGTGAAGGTACCGCAAAGTTTGCAGATACCGTGGGAGAAAACGATCGCCAGCTTCAAAAATTATTACATGAAAGAGGATCACCCGGTGTCAGCCACGGAACCATTCCATACCTCGGGACCTTTTTAACTGACCTTACTATGATCGACACGGCTATTCCTGATACAGTGGCCGATGGGCTGATAAATTTCGATAAACGACGAAAAGAGTTCGAGGTCCTCGCCCAGATTAAGTTACTTCAAGGCGCGGCTAATGCTTATCATTTGCCTTCGGACTCTATGTTCGACAGATGGTTCGACTCGGTTATAGTTCTCGACGACCGGGAAGCGTTTCAGCTTTCATGTCAAATTGAACCTCCAACAAACCCTCCTAAGGAAAGAAGACCTAAAAAGATAGAAACTAACAGTCAAGGCCATAGGAAGAATGATTCGATCGCCAGTACTAGTTCGAGTAACAGTTCACAGTTTTACTGTGAAACAGATGGCACCGGCACAGCGTGGAAGAGGGATAGCCTAGAGAGACGAGCGTCACCCACGCGACTATCACATGGGTCGTCATCCTCCTCGCTACCGTCACTAGACGTGTCATTGTCAAGTGCTAACAGTGGGCAGAAACCGGCTAATGGCAAGGCGGGCGGCACTAGCCCAGCTGCACCCGGACTGCGCTCGGGACCTGACTTCTACATCATCCGCGTCACGTACGAGTCAGACTGCGCGGAGACAGAGGGCGTGGTGCTTTACAAGTCTATCATGTTGTGTAACAACGAGCGAACACCACAAGTTATCCGTAACGCCATGCTCAAACTAAACCTTGATGGTGACCCTGACGGATACACTCTGGCGCAAGTTTTGCCCGAAAAAGGTAACTATTTAATAATAAATATTTTCTTCGAATCTAAATTCAATCGAAAGCTATTTTATTTGAAGTCATAACTACATTGTATCTGCTTTATCTGCTATTCTTTGCTTTCGTAAATCTAAAATATTAATATTAAAAATATTCTGTTCCTTTTTCAGAAATGGTGCTACCTGCCAACGCGAATGTTTACTACGCAGTGAACACTGCTTACAACTTGAACTTCATATTGCGGCCGCGGAAGGCGCAGCAACTTGAGCCAGTCGTCAACGGGAAATCGCGCGGAAAGCGACCTTAATCCATTCAATGAGAAATCAATAATCGATTGGAGTTAAATGCGTAATGAGGTTATTCAGAAATGAATACTAAATAATCACAGCAACGGCGATCTAGTGTTCGGGTGAACTTTTAAAGTATACAGTGGAATTGACTTCAAGGGTAGACATTGGTGACATTTTCGAGTGATTTTATTACGAGAAAAGACCTTAGTAGTGAATTTGTTCTGTGCTTAATTTAGCTTGTATTTCATTTCGACAACATAAGCTTGTCTGAATATACCTACATCTGATCAAGCTACGCTTAGCCCGTAAAACTATGTTCCTTTATCACTATGCAATTTATTTTGATTCATTGCATAATTGTGGACTGATGCGCTTCTTAACATCTGTACTCCCATCTATTCCTAACGTGCATTTCACGGCGTCTAAGATGTAATATTTGTATTGTACTCATGTAAATAACTTAAAGTAATGCCACCTTTAGTATAGCATTGTGAATTTAAATGTTTTATGTATATGTGAATTGTTATTTGTATATAAAGTTGTGTAAATAAGAATCTCATGGTATAATATTGTAGTGTAATACTGAGCCAAAGGCAATTTACGTCTAATAGCAAGGTGCTGTACCACTTTTGTATAACGTTTTAGAAGCTTTAATGTGAACATATTTTGATAAATTGAATTTCATATTGTATTTCTAATAGAGTTTATGTGTTTAATATAATAAAGGGTAAATATCGGGAACAAAGATATTCAGAATCTGTTCACTGAGCCAGTCGTTTTTAGGAACGTTTTTGATAAATATACATGATTGCGAGAAAACGAAGATTTGGCATTTTAAAAGATAGTTTCACTCAGTAACAGAATAAATCTCGAACACAATAAAACTGTTTGTCTTAAAACTTAGATAGAATGATGTGTAGACGTAAACTTAAATGTTTGACTGTATAACGATATGAATAGTTCATGACAATGTGTGTACTCTCTGTGTTCGTCGTAGACATACGCTGTACCTATGTGTGTGTTCACTGTTGCCGAACAGCCATTTAGTTAGATCTATTACCGACTTAAATCATACAACTAAATTAGTGAGTAGATTCTAGGGTCTGCGTACTTAAAGCCATACATCAAGTGTACTGATATTTGAAAGAGTAAATACAATGTCTATGTAGTATTATCGCCGTATACAATAATTCTTTTCACGTGACCATACTCATCCAATATTATAAGATTCACGGTGTGCCTAATATAAATTATTGTTTTATATAATATCGACTATAATATTTACTCATATACTTATTCTACTGCATATATTGTAATCGTATGTGTTACCTACCCTGTATATTAAGCGCTCAGAATGACATTCTTCATTTGTTTTGTAAATATTTGTACCTAATTAACGTGTAATTTTGTAGTTTTCCACCAGTGTCGCTGTAACATGTTTATATTCGTATAATAAAAGTTAACGAAATCTTTTATGTGTTTTTTTACTTGATTGATGTCTCGGTATTGTACAGCATGCTTAAAATGGGGGTAGAAGTGATATTGTGGAGAATATATCATTAACTTATACTTTTAATCAAAATAAATAAATATGAGTAGGAGTAGGGTTATCATCCTGGTTCGCGGTAGACTGCGAAAGCGTTCCCGCTTGGCCCCCGACTAAAGGATGCGGGAAGCATTCCAGTCGTTTTAGCCGGTAGGAGTCCGGCACACCCCTTCGCCTTCCCCAGGGCGAAGGATGTCCATGAGGATTTCCACTGGACAAAAAAAAAAAAAGGGTTATCATCCTATTTCATTATTTATGAAGTACAAGATACATACAAACTTGCCTTTGCTTGGCTAATTCAGCTTGGAAGTGACACGCACACAAACTTAAAGTTGGATGCTGTTATTGCCATACTTACGTGAGTTTGTGCTTATTCTTTGAATAAGTATAATGAGAATTAAAACTATTGCTAAACCTACTCTCTGGTGTTTACACCAAAAAATGTTATTCACAGCAGCAGTAATGCCATCTAGTAGACATGATTGAGAACTTGTTGGAGATTGGCTGAAGTGTTATCATTTACAGCAAAGTAAACATAATTTGCTATTTGTATTTTTTGGGGTTTGTAATTTTCGTAACTATTCTAGATTATTTATATGTACTACCAAATAAAAGAAATAGTAGTGTTTATAAATATATAAATAAGAGGTAGGTTGTTACAGATGTTTTTCATTCACGTAATGTACCGTTAATTTTGAATATAAGGTATCTTTCTTATTACTCTTCAGATGTACCTAAAATCATAAGTCTATTTATACAACTGTATTTTGTCACAAGATCTTTATCTATTGACATTTGATCAGTTTAAAAATAAGTACATCAGAAATAGATTATTTACAGAGGTTGTTTTACACCGAGCTCACAGAATTTTTCGGCACCATCCGTATTATTTCATCCATTATAGTAATAAAATAAACAAGAAAGCTAGTCGTACCCTTAAGCTAGTCGCAGGTTAGATATTTCATCAAAATAAGACGTTCATTCTAGGTAGTTTAATTTCGAGCTGTTCGTGTTAAGCGCGTACCAGTTATTGCATTAGGGTAACTAGAGTTTACGTTAAATAAACGGTTAAGGGTGAAGTCGAGGCTGGTGTGGTTGGTGGGCAGGCTGGGCGCATCCCACGGCGGCGTGGTGGTGGTGGCGCAGGTGCGTGCCGCCACCGGTTGACAGTGGCTCGGCTGAAATTTTCATGGCCAGCGTATCGAGCGAGGGTCGCGCGCTCGGGGCGCGCAGTCGCGCCGCGCCGCCCGCCCGAGCGCCTCGCACGCCTCGCTCGCCACCGCGCGCCGACACACTCGCTCTGTGACAACCTTGCCGTGCCGACCCCGGCTCACAACAATAACACGCGCGACCTCCACACTACCGTCTTTTCCCGGAGCGTCGATACCTTTAGTGCCCGGTGCGAGTGCAGTGGTCGTGCCACGTTTCAGCTCCTGGGCCGACATGTGAAAAACAAAGCCTTTGTGACAGCGCCGGCGAGCGGCATGTGGTGTACCAATAGAGATACACGCAAAATGAAATAATTAGGTGAGTTTAAGTCTTCATAGTCAAGTATTAGCTATAAACAATTACTATTTACATCTGTAAAAATGTAGTTATAAGATTAAATATTCAAATGATACATTAGATGATGGATTTATTTTTGGCAACGACTTTCTATTTAAAACCATTACTTTGTATACGTCAAAGATGAACTCCAACCTGAGAGTACGGATGTATGCGAGTTTACTATCAAGGTCACACTTATTTATGTCAAATATATAGATGGACAGGATATCCCTGACAGTTGATAGTATCGAGCCAGTCCGTGTGGTGGGAGCGGCCGAAGTCCGTCCGTAGCGAAGCTCTACGACTGCCGCAATCTGATTATGGCACACCCACTAAGCTGGAACATATTTATACAACGGTACCTATTGCTACAACCTAGTTGTTATATACGAGTGCTGGGAAAATCTAATCATTAACCAAATTACAACGACTCTCATCTCCAACAATAATAACACCTCTCGTAGCACTTCCGTAGCAATTTCGTAGCGTTTATTTTGTTTTTTGAACTTTGTTAAAGGGATAAGCTGCAAAAGGACTTAAATATTCGTAATATTATACATGAATACTTTATGCGCTTCAGAACATTATTTTGAATTATGTTCTAGTCTAAATTTAACTAAATTACATACAAAGGCTTGATAGAAGCCGTAAGAATTATGAAGCGGTTAAAAGTATAATACTAAATATTAATATGCTATCTATTAAAACAAAATGTAAAGCAAATATTTCAAGTTATATTCCTGTAACCATCATTCAAACTAATTAGCGGTTAAAAGATAGTTAAAGCTTATTTCCCAAATCAAATGTATATGTATTAACAAGCTTATTATTTTACCAGTAGCAGATATCGTTTGTCGTGACGCAGGCTCGCGTGACGGGGGCGCGGCGTGCACGCAACTCGCACAAAACGATGCAATAACTCAGCCCCCCACGTTTTGTTGCCGTCGGTCCTAACAGTCGTGGATAAAGGGAAACCTCTAATTAATTTAAGCAAGATATGAATCATATTTTGTTTAGTTTAAAAAATTATACTATTCTATTTTGCTTTTGTAATCATCGATGGACTACAATTGATTACATTTGTCCTTGCTATGGGTGTACGTTACCCAGGAAAATGCTTGCAGAAGTCAGTAAACAGTCGTTACATGGACAATATGGTGTGAATGGAAGCGAGACCAACCTAGTTTAGGCAAAGGATGGACTAGAAGCTAATCCTTTATTACTCATCACAAGTACTTAGCTAAACTTGGTAAACCTATTGTTCAACTTTGGTTTGACTCTGATCTGAGTTTCTATCCAGATACACCCAGTTTCTAACCGAATATATTTACGATTGTAGTACCTCAAATCCTAGTTGTGCTATTTCGATTCATTGTTAGAGCTGTACAAGTTTACACGAGCGGAGTAAGCAGATTAACAGAATCTTTGGAACTTGGGTAATTTAGTTTCTGAGTCTCTGTGTATCCGAATTATGAGAATTTCGTAGTTGGATGCCAACCTGCAAGGTTCTAGGTAGGTCAGGTTACATGAATGAATAAGCAATTGAATAGTCAAGATGCAATTAATGGATATTATTAGTTACATGAGTTTCATTGAGAAAATCTTCGCCTTTATGTACTCGAGCATTAACTAGGCTATTTAGTAGCTGGCATTATGTTCATTAAAGTAAACATCAAAATAAACTGAATGAGCTAATTTTGTTAAAATTCTCGTGGATTTCGTCACTTAAATCTTTTATACTATAGTCAAAATAGCAGACTTCAAAGACATACTTAAATTGCTATTTTCTTCGTGATTTTAACTTTCGATTCACCAGGGAAATTCAAAGATAGATGTTTGTTAGCGAAACTTTTATCCGATAAGTTATTTCTAGAACATTGAGAGGGGATTTTTGAGTTATGATGTATTGTTAAGCTTTGGCCTATTTACAAGGTTGTTGGATGATAAGTTGCCGTTAATCTTGTTCCTGTTAAGCGGGGAGTTTATTTGAAACCGCGAAAAGCCGATTTATGTTAAGTTAATCTTATTAGGCTTAAGAACCGTTTGACCGTGTGTGGTTATTAAAGAATACTAAAGGGAGGACACTAAAGTAAGGCACATTGTGTTCAATAAAAGACTGTCGTAATACAATCAATAAACATAAGGAGATAATTCGACTTTGCATTCTTGAATTTGAGAAACCCATTACTTGGTCAGATCTAAATAGTATGTATTAAAACTTCTTTGAAATTTCGCCAGAATAAAAAAATAATTACTCGGAACTGAAATGAGACTTTGGAAATTCAGTCTGAAAAAGTATGGAGCACCAATTTCAATTAAGTGAAAATAAAAATGACATGTTACTTGTACTACCAGTGATCTACAATCTCTGGCACAATCCACGGATACTGTAGGATGAAAGGTTCTACGAAAGTCCACACCCGCATAATACATTTATCTGTGCCCGGAAAACCCTGGACGGTCGCTACAGTCAGTCTTATCACGATATTGCTGATGTGATCAAATTTTTATCCCCCACATGACCTATTTCTAAAGCAGACCGTTGTAGCTTTCGGATGACAAGTGGAAATTTAATCCACGTGATCCCGATACAAATAATTAATCTTAATATAATCGAATATCGAGACCTTGACGTCCATTTTTCAGATTAGTTTACTTCTCAAGGCTCTTTCATGTGATAGATGATACTACTTTATGTAAGTAGCTAGCTGTTGCCCGCGGTCCCGCCGGTTACAAATCGAAACGATCCTTAAGGAACATACAATCGGGATAAAAACTATCCTTTGTATTAATGGTAGCTATAAACTATCTGTTTCGTCTAAATCCGATGAGTGAAAGAGGAACAAACCATACATACAAAATTTCGCGTTTTTAATTTTAGTAAGAAGTTTCAAAGGCCTTTCTTAGACCTACAACAAATATAAACATTTTGATTCTTGATTGAGATGCCGCGTAATAATGAATAGAATAGAAACTATTTTTGCAAAGTAGGCTTGGAATGTACGCTCTCGGATGTAACGGTAACCCATATAACGGTGTAAGGCAACGGGGTCACACCTTATATTGGGAAAGAAAAGACCGGGGTAATGAGATTGCCAGAGCGAGAATTTTGCAATTGTACCCGCGATAATAACGGACAGAATGTTCACCGCTCACGACCGTGCATACATTACTAAATGCATTTTCTTGGAGATGTTTTCACTAAGTTTCTGAGGTTATACTACTGTATAATTATCGAAGATTACAAGAAATCTTTGGCAAGTGTCTTGTTTGACGTTTAATAGGTATAACAAATAGTCTTTTCTTTAAATGAATTTATCGCTTTGGAGTTTGGCTCGTAAAGTGTAAATTAACAAACCGGAGTAGGTTTGGTTCTAACCTACTAGCTTTCGACCAATAATTAGTTTTAAAGCTCTTGCTTGCGCTTTTCCAATTAAAATTGGAAAACTTAAAGACATTTTAAATTAGATCTTTGAAGTGGTTTTGCGGTATACGATTCCATTTCTACTCTGATTAAAACTATGCTTCGTCATGTCTTATTTTTATAAGCGAGATACTAGAAAATACAATATTCTGGTACAATATTTGTAAACTGCAGCACGTAGCACTGTGTCGGTTGGGGTGGTGACCTTTAACGCCATTTTGTCATGCAATTTTAGTCTAATATATTTAAATATCTTATCTGATTGTTGAAACATATTACAGGGTCAAACGATATACAAGATGAAAACTGTTTCGCCACAAATAAAGATAATACTTCTAGTAAGATATGAATAAATTCAAGATATTTGACTTTAAGTAATAACAGAAGCTGGAGCAGGAATTATGTTACGACTCATGTAACATGGCGGCGGTGTACATTTTAAATAAGATACGGTTTTATTTCACAGTTCATGCACACAGATTTCAAGGTTGTTGTAAAGGTGCTTCAAGAAAATCATGAATTTACTATGATACAGACAGTACACATACATAACATGTACATTGTATATACAGCATATATGTTTAATTCTGTTACGTGTTGTTTCCGTAACTGGGTCTGGATCTAGCTTTTATGGTCTCAAGTTTTACGAGTTCTCGCAAATAAATGATACGAAGCCGATTGTTCTTGCCTTAAACAATTCAAGGTCTGTAGTCCTAATCGACTTAGTTCAGGAAATAATAATGTTTTGCTAACATATTAAACATGAAGATGAAATACGGACAGCGCTATGAAGGATGTGAAAACAGGCTAATATAAATTAAAGTAGATGAAGTTTCTAGTGCAATTTATTAAGCTATAAACTATCTAGGGGCTTATTTGAGTTTTTATGGGATTTGTGTTCGAGTAATAAAAATTTACTGGCCATTACTCTCCGGCTCCTTTACGACGCCTTGGGAATGTGCACCCGTTGTAAACCGAGACACATTTGCCTGTGGAGAGCCGAAGAGGATTTTCGTGTTTACGAAAGGGCTCTCCTCATATCACTTGATATTTCTCATCCTGTAATATACCTCACGAATAAACTTTGAAAGGAAAAGTACAGAACGAAAAACCTCTTTTAAAAGTACTTTGACATTTGTTCAAAAATAAAACCTAAATGCCAAAGTTAGGTTGATATTTCGAGTCTTGTTGTCACAATATCCATCGATATGGCATTAACGGCTATGGATTTATTAAAATTGTTTAACTTAAAACCATTATGATTCGTCAACGATTTTGCATTACCTTAATGCTGAAGTATACACCGAAGTCATAAAAACATAACTTAAAACGGAAATATTTAAGGTCTTTTGACACGCGAGCTCGTTTCATATTCAGGTTTGCGCCATTTCTAAACATTATGCACAAGTAGAAGTAACCTTTCCGTTTTGGGTCTGACTGACCTGAAGTTTATGTATGGCATAAATAATGCTGACATAACTGTCTCAAACAGTATTTCACCGTCCCAAAAAAAAAATCGTACTCTAAATTATTGTGTAAACTTGTATGAATGTGTAAGTGTTGTTGTGCAGACCAGAAAATCGTGATGAAACGATAAAGGAGCTTTATTTCTACTCGATTGGTGCTTTAGACTAGAAGGTAGGAAAATCAATGACGGTCCAATTCCTAAGAGCGGTGAAACTGGGTCTAATACAGATGAGACATACCTTAGATCTCTTGACCAAGAGCAGATACAAAAGGTGTCGGCATTCCTCTATGTTCCACCAACCATGAGTGAATTCATCGGGAAGACTTCGATTGCAAACAGAATACCAATGAGCTTCTTAATAAAATACCAAGAGTAATATCAACTAAAAGTTCCCATGCACAGTCTAACTTGAAAATGAGAGCGCTATATATTTCAGCCTTATCTGATCAGGTTACTTATGCATGCAGGATTTTGAGCCAGCTGACAAACAACATTTGGCGATGGTCTTGAACTCTATGCAAATATAAATGTATTTAAAACCAAGTTTAAGTGAATTTACATAGATTTAATAGTTTCTTATGTTTGTTGTTCAGGTAATGGGAAAACTTAATAAATTTCCTTTAGGTTTTATTCGTAAAGTTAGAGTCGTATGTTTGGATTTCGTTTGAGGCGTAGAGCAGAAATCAAAAGCTACGACTCACGGTAACACAATTATAAGGGTTTGGTCTTCGGCTTTCCAAAAAAGGACTGTTGCCCAATCAATGTTCAGCTTTGCCTAAGCCTTGGACGTTTGAACTTTAAATGAGTCTAAATTTCAAGGAAAATTTAAATAAAAGGAAGAGGTTACCTACAATTACTACTGATTTATTAGTATTATATGAAAGTGGTAAAATTTGGTACTTGTATGTATAAGTGTTTGGATGCGTTGGCAAGTAGTTAATGTAGACAAAGTTGGTCAAAAATGTTGTTCCAAATTAGTAGTTAATATACGTGTTTATAAGTAAAGTTATTAGTTAGGTTTATCTAGTTCAATCAAAAATAACGCGCCAAAAGTTTTCAACCCCAAGGAGGTTCAAAAATAATAATGTTATAGAAGTTACTGTTATTGCAGCGTGTACTCTGCCAAATGTTGAGTGAGTTCAGCCAAAATCAACATTGTAACGAACAAAGACCTAGTTAACAATAAATAAATCATAATTAGCTTACAGTAAGGTGAAATAAAAAACTAAGTAGGTCATTCCAAGCTCCTGAAAAAAGGTCGGCTTCTATTTTATATTACAAAATCCATACGAGGCAAAACCGTAAGCAACAGTTGTAAATAATAAAAGAGTTATGTTATCCAAGCTATTTGGTTGTACACTCATGTAAAATGTATATAACTAAACAGAGTAGAAACACCGGTAAACTAAGCCAACTCGAGTATATTTTAAGGCTGAAACAGAAGCAAGATAATGTAGTCACGTCTAGTCCGACAATGAGTGTTGTTTAAACCTTAAACGCGCATCTAATTGAATAAACAATAGCATTACTGTAGAGGGCTTAGGGTCGTAAATCACGGGCAACACGCTCGTTTGAAATAAAGCCTTTGTGCTTACTATAAAACCAACAATAACCTACATTCAGTTTGAATTAAAAACCATCCATGTTCCCTTGCCTTTTGGAGTGCCGTTCTTGACGCTTCAAAGGGAAAACAAACATCGTCCGTCTTTTATCCGCTGGTTCGTTCAGTAAAAATGACATGTATATTAAAATATACCCCATAGCACACAATGTATCCAGACAAACTGTTTATTCAAAATTGATGACGTGAAGGGAATCGAAAGTGTTCAAAAACGTAGGAAAATAATTTGTTTTGCATTTTGGTAAAAGGTTTTATAGTCATGCAAAAGCTAAGTAATGCTTTTTTACGATCATATTGAAACCGATGTTAAGAGCTGTCTGTTACATTAGTTAGCTAAAAAGGTTTTACTTCGTTACTTCCATTGCATGACTAATCAACTTGCCAGTCAATAGTAAAGGAAATTGGAAGTTTAATCAAATGTCGTATAGCCTTACCTACGTTTGAGGTGACAGGGGAATACCTATATAGTTTTCAAATGGGTTTCCCACTTCTACTGAGAGCTCATAGCTCTTAAACCAGGCATGGTTGCCAACCTCTGCTACTTAAAGCACTATCATTGCAGTTGTGGAAGCGTGATAGAGTACAACACAGCGCAGAACGGAATCTCTCGCACAAGAGTCTCGTAAACCGTACATCAATCATTGAAGCGTAAAAAATAGCGTATAAAATGATCTGCGGTGTTACTGCGACCTCTTAACGAATGTGTACGGTGAAGCATTTAACGCGTGCAGACAATGGTTGCACGTCTAAAGGAAATTCCAGCTCAACTTCACTCGCCCGCTGTCAGTTTCCGCTCACTCTCGTCCCAGTTTTTATTGAGAGCTACGAGTAGTTTTTTTAACCCTTTCCCGGTGAACTAAATTGAAGGCATTAACTGTTTACACACATACGAATATATTGTTACAAAAAACGTCGAGAACTCTATTGTTTTAGAACCCACTATCAAGCTTTGAGAAGCCAAATCGTTTTATGATATGATAAAGCACGTTGTAAATGTTTAAATACAAAAAGTTATTTGCATCTTACTTTGAAGTTGACCTACATTGACCTATTTAGGTCCCTACAAAAGTAACAGAATAATTGTGTAATAGGACAATCGTATAAAATACAATGCTATGGTAATAAAAACTATTTTACGCTAAAATGTTGCAAGCTGTTTCGCTTCCTACCTTCGTCAAACAAAATTGTTCAATTATATTCGAACAATTTCGATTCACCGACTGAAAACAAATTAGTCCATTTGTATGCTAACGGACTTTCCGATTCGGATGTGAATATGGGTAAAGGACTATTTATAGCGATCGGCTTTTTGTTTACAGCTTTAAATGACGTAACCTTTTGATGCAGCAATTACAGTCGGTTTGGAATACGTTTGACACGTGAAATCAATTGAACATGTTGCTATTTATAGGAATGGTCTTTGTCTTACTGACTTCTCCAATTATATTTGACATGTTGTCGATAGAGGTCTAAACCATGAAGTTTTTAAGTCTGTGTTGTGATTGACTTTTACATTATTTAAGCAGGCTATCTTTGGATTTGAATATCAATTGTCATTCTGTTAATTATTTCAGCGCACTTAGCACTAAAATGCATGCACAAGTTATGTAAGTGTTCTTCATCCTATATGAATGCTTAATATCAGTTTAGTGTTAGCCTATAATAGTACCCAATAAATTACGAGGGTTTACTACCAGTACCATTCGGTATACAACTGATATTAATTTTCTACCCGTTTTATTTGTTACTTGCTCGGAGCGTGTACAATATTAAGTTTATATTCTAGGATTTCGAAATTATTACTTCATCTTAAATGCAGATGAAAGCAGCGGGTTTGTTGTGAGGAAATATTTTAAGCCTTGGAACTATAAATATCCAAACAGTTTCGTTATAAAAGGCTTCTCATCTGATTGCAAGGCTACCTAGTTCTTAAGAAAGTGAACCTTTAAAAGTAAAACTAATATTCACGTCGATTTTTTTTTTATGAAAAACTGTCGCTGCGAATACGCAGAAATGGGATAAAGAAAATAAGAAAAACAATCCGTTTAAACTTTATTGTTAGTGACAGCATTGTAACGGACAGATGGACCGTGGGATGGACAGACGGACAGACATCTATACCTCGGTAATAGTGTTCCGTTTTTACTCATTGGTTTAAAATGTATTAGTAGTGGAATGATTATTTCATTAGATTAGTTTTGAAATGAGTTTTTATTTGGTATGATATTAAAATAGTTAAATTTTGTTTTATGACACAAACGTTAAAATTTCAGCATCGTGCGTTGTGTGCTTATCTATATATACTTACTAATATATAAAGCTGAAGAGTTTGTTTGCTTGTTTGTTTGAACGCGGTAATCTCAGGAACTATTGCTCCAAATTGAAAAATTCTTTTTGTGTTGAATAGACCATTCATCGAGGAAGGCTTTCGGCTATAAACCATCACGATGCGACTAATAGGAGCGAAGATACAATGGAAAATGTGAAAAAAATAGTGCAGGTATAAATCATAACTTATATCTTCTATCCAGGGGGACGAAGTCGCGGGCAATAGCTAGTAAAAGAATAAAATTCCTAATAAGTAGTAAAGTTTCTCAGCTCGTCTGGAATATAGTATTACTGGTATTGTTCGAGTATTATGTACCCAATAATGGTGTGGAATGTTTGACGGTGCCGACTCATTGAATACTAAACTGTTGATTTGAATATATTTCAGCGGTTCACAGTCCTTTAGTGAGCTTCGTGTTTCGTCAGCTTTATTATAACTAGTAAAATCGCATGAAAACGTCGGGTCGCCTGCTTTCCTGTTAAATAATAACTGTTTTGTGAAAGTAATCGTACACGCCACCGGAAGAGCACGCGTCGATTAGACCTTTAACGAAAATTCTACGTTAAAAGTGCCTGCTGAAAAAATAACATGGTTAATTAGGCGGTATTTTGGTTATTCTAAAACGATTTGAATTTATGTTTGAATAGGATGTCGTTCATATTTGGGAACACGTTCTTTTGTTTTCTAAGCTTGTCTTTTTCGGGTAGTAACAATGGACCTTTCTTGATATAATTGAATGAGTCTTTTGATGTGTCGGGTTACAGCCAGATGTCGGCCAGGTGGAAAATATTTACAGATTGTTCGGTGAACCGGATAACTCCTGTAAACTCGACTGGAGCGTGCATTAATGTTCCCTTTCATTTTATAAACCCTGATTGATATAATTGGGCATAAGATTAAACAGTTCCAAATAAAGCACATAGGTATGTAACTTATTTAAAAAATAAACGCACTTTAATAAGTATGATTTGACATGAAATCGGCAGCCGAAATAAAGTGGAGCTAGAGCTCTTTCCATAAAATCTGAAAGTTTTATTTAAGCTTTTATGATTTTAAGACGTAGAAATCGATGTGCAACTTTTGTTGGACTGAAACTGTGAGTCGACTCGAGTAGAACTGTAATACAAAATTTCTTTATACTTAAAATTGTAATGTATTGTCTGTTTACCATAAACCTCCTTGCTTCGATGGTTGGATAAATGAAAACGCGCTTATCAAAATATTGAGGAATAACTGTTTGGGCTTGTTTAAGAGAGAGGAACAGTTTGACGCAGCACTATAAACACCTTTGGAAATTATTACATAAGATACCATCTTTAGGCAGTAATAAATTAAGGGAGTGTGATCATGAAATGTCAAGCGAGTCACTGAAACACCGCAGCCGGTGTCTCAGTAATAATTTGACAGGCATTTATAACGAAGTAATCAAAGCTGCTGGCCGAAAAATATAAGTTCTTTTTCCGTGTAGGTTTAAAAATATTAAGATACTTTTAATTAAGTTTAGTACCATTCAAGTTTAGAGTAAAGCGATATATTCGTTGTTAGATTTTGTGTTTACTTTAAAAAATATAAGAAGTGAAAGTAACTAGTAAGGGTGACCGTCCCTCTGCTTTGCATAACCGCCGACTGAACGACACTTGGTAAAGTAATTACGGTAAGTTTGAAGCCCGAAAAAGCACATTAGGCTACTTTTTGCTACGATTGTCGATTCCGTTAGTTACTATGACGAAAATTCCAAAACTTAATTTCTTTCATAATTAAGGCTCGTCTTGCGTCGTTTGCATTGTTAAAAATTGTCAGCAACGGAAGTAATTACAATACTACAAATTACAAAGTATCTTGTTTTCCAAATTCAATCATTAATGTTAGACATCCTAGAAGAGATACAAAATTAAATGAGGCAAACAAACGTATAAATAGATGAAGCAGCAATCAGCAAATATTTGCGTATTCTCAGTCAAACAATAAGGATAAACAATAATAATTATGTAACAATGCAATAGTATGACAGAACCAATAGGGAAGCAACTCGTCCGTGAGCCAGTGTACGTAGTAAATCCGGTAGCCAACTTCGTCCGTGTCCCATTGACCTACATTTGCGCCCTTGAACCCCTGCTCCCCTCCTTGCCCCCGCACCCTTCACCAGCTCGCTCCCGTGACGTCATAAATGCCCTCCATAAGCTTTGTATTTTAAGTATATTGTTTTGTTCTATAAAAACACCGTTACTTGCTGTTAGTAAACGGATAAGATGCTTAAATCGTTTTGAGGTTTTATTGAGGAAACATAAATGCTTTCCCTGACATAAAAATAGAATAAAGAGTTAAGTAGGTAATAT
This sequence comes from Trichoplusia ni, assembly GCF_003590095.1. NCBI lineage: Eukaryota > Metazoa > Arthropoda > Insecta > Lepidoptera > Noctuidae > Trichoplusia > Trichoplusia ni. The sequence goes on along the minus strand of NC_039481.1, from coordinate 16,294,326 downwards.
CAGATTTCTTTTACAGGTTTTATGTAACGTTGCTTTACTAAAGGATACGAGATCCTTCCGAGAGAGCTATTTTCTTTTATTTTTTTGTGTGGTCAAATAGCTAGGTAGAAATAAATGAATGGTGGGAATTTTGTCCAGTAATTTTATACATATAATTCAAAACTACAAAGCTTTTAAAACTTTATGAAACCCAGAATTATCTGGTTAAAGTATAGAATAGCCTTAATTTTTATCGAGTTCTTTCAATTAACACAGTCAATTTATTAAATTCAACTTTACCAATCAGATACTAGTTACACAGGACAGATCACGAGGAAAATTAGATAAAGTTAATCACTTACTTCAATATTCACCTGTAACAATTTAATATCGTACTTGTTTTCTATTCGATCAAACAATAAATTCAGATTTATTGAGGTTTACTGCTGGATAACCCCCCCCCCAAGTTTCGCCACACCACAACACCCGTACCTCCGCCTTCCGCAAGTTTCCTATTATGTAATGAAAATACACTTGCATATCAATTCAAGATGCGTCACGTTAAACGTACTCAAGTCGTCATTTATTCACCATTGAGTGCCACAAGTAACTGGCTATTATAAAATAATGGTTTTCTCATTTCTTGCCAAGTGGAAGTTTCCTAGCGTATTTCCGTAACCAGATGATAAAAATGAAGTCCTATTACTAAGCCTCTGATTTAAGTTCGTCTGTGACCAGGCTGTATAAATTTTCGTCAATGATGACTGTTGCCATTGTGAGGTCGTAATTTTGATGGGTGATAATTTTTTGTTGCAAAGATTTATTTACTGTTTATATGGACGTCTTGCTTGTACTCGTACTTTGGTCGGTTTTTAGGCAAACAAATCGGTGTTTAAGTTAATCTTTCTTCTAATGCGAAAGACTTTGTCCTTGTGGTGGTGTTCTCGATTCATACGATAGTATCACGCATACTAAGGCAATCCTGATCGATGCTGACTCGTCGAGAATCTATTGGCTATTGTCATTTCTCATGCAGTATTTTTTACGTGGTCTATAAATCTCCACTGTGTGAAAACAACAGAATAATTTAGCGGTGAATACTGTCCAATAGCCGCTCAGTTCACTGGCACCTCGAGGCGGTTTGTAGGCAAATTTTCCATTTGGTTGTCGCTGGCACGCTTGTTTTCCAAGCCAGTGGCTCGTTCAAATTTATTGCTGTGAAAACATCTTCTAGGTCGTAATATGCAGGTAATATTGAAAGCTACTTGCATTTTGAGTATTAGTTTGGGTGGGCTGGTTTTACAGCTTTCAGAAAAAAAAAACAGAATTTGTAATAAATATATCGTGAGATGGGCTGTTTATTCTGCACCCTTTGAAAAGCAAGCTGTGGTCACTGAACTCTCTTTAAATAGCATTTTACAGACTTTGTACTTGACTGTGCTGTATGCCATTAACGTGTCAAGAACAACGTTCTCCCGTTTAGCGGTTATGAGGGTACCCTCAATGGAACCATTTTTAGAATTATTTCGGGACCATTAGGCGCTCATTTCGACATTCTGTGATGGCTTAAAGCTCAGTTTTTTCTGTTTTGGTGCTTTCCGTCGTATTGTAGAATCTATTCACATTCACAAATATTGATCTGTTATTTACCTTTTTGATTATTTGTTTACTAAATGGTATTCAAAGTGGTCTGTGGTTGTCTAGAAATTCTCTAATTAAATATGTAAAATAAAATAAATAAATAAAGTTAAATATGTTGTTATATATATTTGGTTTGTTTAGGATACATTTTTATTAGTAAATAAAAACATTTTCTACTCCAGTTTGTTCTATTTTCCGACAGTCACCATCCCAAGAGAGATATTGTGGTAATCAGGAGCTTCGTGAGCGGGGTCAGGCTCGCTCATTGCAGTAAGATGTTATTAGTGTGCAGGTCGACACCGCTTCTCATTCCCAAGGCATTGCTGGCTTAGTATTAGACGTGTCATCGGATCTGAACACGACATGGAATTGAAATTCTGAATGCAATATCGGGAATAGGATTGCAAGAAGATTATCATTGTCACAAAGTGTTTGGGTATCGTGTTTTGTTTGATCTATTTTGCCAGTAATTATGTGAATTTACTACAAAATGTTAGAGAAAAACTGTAAAAACTAAATGACTAATGTTAAAAAGTGTTTATTTTGTTATTAAATTCCCTAGAAAACAATGTACCTAGTTAAATTATTGTTAAATCAGAAGTTTTTGTTTAAATCATAAACTCTGACTTGAAAAGTTTGCCCGTTTGATGAAATAAGAGTAAATACGCTGAAATATCTTTCGCAAGTAGGAAATGAAAAATAAATAATGCTGTTTCCGAGCAACTGTAAAATTAAATTTACAAGAGCAGGTATTAATTCCCAGAAGAGTAAAAGAATAATGGACTTAAAAAGATACACATTTTACGGCCGCGTATTCTCTTAACAGGTGTTAAAGATTTTTATATCCAAGTTGTTAAACCAGATATACTCAGATAAGCATACTCACTATACCTACTTACGCTTTTATTGAGATATATACAACTGCGGACTTGGTCAACGGTTTGTTAGTGAAATCAGACGGTAAAAGCTAGTTTCACAAACGGTCTTGAATTCCCGAAACAAAAGTTAAATTTTGACAATAAGCGAATTCTTCGTTACAAAGGCCAATAACCTTACAAATTCTATTCCCTAGGTGCATTTAAATATTTTAGCTGTAGTAAAAATGTATAAGACATGAAGTGGCACAACGTAAAAGTGATATAAACTCGTAGGAGCGAGTCAGTCGTGTGGTGGGGCGCGGGTTGGCGCCCAGCCAGGGACTCAGCCGTCCATCCCCTAAACTTGGCGAGATAAATTATCACTAGTAAATTGGATCCGTTTGGCAAATTTCTTTCAATAATATTTAAGACTTGGTTTAATGTTGTCAACTGTTGCCCGGATTTATGACTTGAGTTAAGAAGATTTAGGTTAGGTTTCTTATTATGGATGATGATTTTGCTCGATTCTCAGAAAACTGAGAATTCCTTACTCAAGTTATTTGTAGCAAAGTTCAGTTAAATGCTAGGCAATCAGTGTTTAAGGTATTCATTTAAAACTATGTTGCCTAATCAAGGGTTAGATATGAAATAAGTAATACTTAAATCAGTCTTTCTCGTAGAAAGAAACTTAAATATAAATAATTTAAATATCTACGAATGGGTTTTCAACTATCGTATATACGTGATGTAATTTGTAAGTAATAATATGTAACTATATATAGTTCGTAATATAACAATTTTGCCCTTATTAAAGGAGATAACAACAAGGAGGAAACGACTTTGTTAAAGTAAATTGACTTGATACCGGGACCCTAATAATTAATGCCTTACTCACCTTAATAAACGGCAGTAATGCGGTCACAGACACCTACATAAATCAGTGTCTTTGGGCTCTCGCATTTATCAGGTTATATCCGAACAGTCTCCTGTAAAAAAATAGGATTGTTTCTAAATCAATAGCTATAAATCTAAAGTGATACTTTTTTCGTAGTAATTTGGAAGGGGAATATAATTGATACAGTAAAGTTAATAGCGTATATACATCGTCGTGTAAACAAGCGGATACACAAAGGGGCTAAGGTGACCGGACGTCGTCCTGTGTCCCGGACGTCACGCCCAATGGTCGGAAGCTTGTTTTGGCTTAAGCCCTCATTACAGACTTTATGACAGTCCATAACAACGTACACGATATACTGAAGTTCATGTAAGATGAAACATATTCTGCTTCAGGGTAGATTAATTTGGTATCGGTTTATGGATGTGTGAATTTTTCTTAGCATACGGTTTTATGCTGTTCGTTTTCCTAAGCGAGGCTCTTTGACTATTTTTGTCAAAACTATACTGAGCTAAGCCGCGTCATAATATATAATACTCCTCCACTTCTGCTTCTCCATATAGGTCCACACTAAAATATATACATGGAAAGTGCAGCCGCTCTTGGCAACGGTTAGTAAGTAATTGAATAGAACGAATGAATGAAACAGTGTCCATGACCAATGTACGTCGTGGTTCACGATCGAAGCCCAAGTCAAAGTTCCCATAAATTGAACCGCACCCAGGTGTTACGCTCACGACTTCCTTCGCTAAATTACCTAGTGGGTACAGAGCCGCTTAAACCAAGAATTATGTTCCCAACCCCTTTTTTGTATGCTCTGAGAAAGTTGTCCCAATTCCTGTTTATATAACAGTAGGTTAATTCTTGATGTGGATTTTCCAGGACAATTTGTTCTATGTTATTTCGCGTTTTAAGGGAACATGTTATTTTTGTTCTATTATAAATTCAAATACCAAAAATATTTTGACAATACCAAAACGTATTCTTCAACAATAGAAAACAAAAAATGTTCAGATTAATAATACATTATTGTATTTGTTTGTGTCAGATAGCATCGTGACCCCCGGCATGAGGTCGGGGGAGGCGGGCGAGGGCTCGGAGCTGGCCGAGTTCGGCGCGCGCTGGCCGCCGCCCTACAACCAGGGCTACGGCTGGACGCGCTCCGCCACGCCGCAGCACCCGCCCGCGCACCACCTCGCCAGACACTCCCGGAGCCACCAGGTAGGCAAAGGAAGAAAGACGTCAAAGTCAAAGAGGACTCACCATTTTACATTGGGACTCCAAAGCAAAAACTCTTCCTCTAACCTCTTTGAAGCCCTAGACAAGAACCATTGTCGTACATTTCGACATTTCGATTCATGTATCTATTAAGTTCTGATTGTTAAAAGACGAAATGTAAAACCGAAACATTTGAATTAACTAAATGAATGTTGAACTATTTCAATCCTTTCTTAACCTTGATAATAATGGGGTTAGTAGATAATAAACTATTATTGTTGATTGCTATTAATCATGCCAACTTGCAAGCTAGTATTCTTGCGCTATGATTTGATTCACCACAATAATAGGTACTGTCTGCCGATTGAGCTAATTGTTCGGATCCCACGGAAATTCTTGGCTCGTTGCCATAATTTTCTATTCAAATACCACTGTTTCGTGCACTCTAGCGTTAAATTAGTTATAAAATTGCAGTCGACACTTGAAACTTTAACGACTAAAAAAGTGTAGTAGCAAGAACAGTCTTGAATTCAGATCGTGATTTGCATGTACTTGTATAAAGGTAGCACCTTTATAAAGGTATTAGGTTATTTTCACTGATATCATCAGTTCTACTACAATTACGGGTTCCATTAAATTGATAAGCTAATTCTTTTGAGAAATAGGATCTAAGTGTAACAGCAGTTAGTGATGCAACCGGTGGTTGCAGGATAACCGGCACACGAGCTACGAGGCGGAGGATGCGCGGGGACGCGCGCGCGGCGGCGTGTACTACTCGCCGCCGGGCACCTCGTACACCATCGTGGAGCGGCCGGCCTCCTCGCATGGCCACCACTCCTCCTACTCGCACCACTACGCGGGGAAGCTGTCCCGAGCTCCCTACCTCGGCTCCACTACTATTGCGAATAGTGCAGGTGATCAAACAAACGTTTACTTTGCTTATAGAAATATAAATTTTAAGATTACAGGAATCTTTTAAGAAATCTCTGAGCTCCGAAAAATCCCGCTGGTAAAAGTTATGACGCAAAAAAAATAAGGACATCTTGAGTTATCCTACCTTATCTGGTATTAAATTATTCAACGCACACTTCGTTAAATAATTCACGAGAACGAATTAAAAAAGCAGAGTTCAGATAATCTCAAGTTCTTGAATCTTTAATTAATCTCTAATTGATTATGAATTGGCTTATTTTATAAAGGAAAAAAAAATAGTATTGGGAAGTCTACGGCTTACAATTAAATATGTATTCAATAAGCATAATATCCCACAAATTAGCTTAAAGCACAGTATTTTTGTAGCCGGAGCGACGAGCTTGCGGAACAGCACGAATCACCTGAGCGCGGCGAACGGCAAGAAGCGGCCGATCTCGCCGGAGCAGGTGCTGCGCTTGTTTGGGCAGGGCGGCGCCGCGGCGCTGGGCAAGGCGCTGCCGCCGTCGCACCCCCCCGCGCCGCTGCCCGCGCCCCTGCCTGCCCGCAGGCACTCGCCCGCCAGCAGCCCCAGTAGCACTACGCATCATGTAAGTGCTCCCTAATGCAACACTAATTGCATTATTTAGATGCTGCCATCTCACCGGAGAGCGTACTAAATTACGCTGTAACAGCGCCCTGCAGAAATTTAGGTTAATTTAAGAAACTTTACGTTCACTTTATGTTAACTCACATTGTTTAACTTGCACATGGTTACTTAATGTATTAAATATTCAATTATAATTTGTTGGTTTCCACAAAAATTTGGAAGATACCTTTTGAATTCTTGGTAAGGAAACCTTGAATTTCCACAGCTGTTGAAATCGCGGTGCAGTAATTATTGAATCAATAGTAGAATCGTCAAGGATGTCAGTAGGTGAGAATTCCAAAAATAGCTAAATATGAGGCAAACGCGGAGGGTCGGGGGTGTCATGTGTGTAAATTATTCCTGGGTGAGGCCGCACTCGCCAGTCGATACCACTACTTTATTCATGACCACAGCGGCGACCGTTTAGGTGCCCACAATGTGGACATGACTACACAGAAATGAATGGATTTTGCTTTATCCGCACGTTTACATAGGACGCTGCCTAATAAATTATCGGAATCCTGCTTCATAATTGGGGATACATTGTTGATACAATTTGTTTTATCTTTGAGGTTCACTTAAATATGGTATAAACTTAGATTGAAACTAAAATTTATTGTTATTGGGTAGTGTAGGCGTGTCCACACAAAACTTATGGTGTCATGGTCAACGGTTGGTCGCGGCTGTCTTCGTCATTCAGTTGACGTTAGGAGCCAGTTCAGATTACACTGTATTTACAGTGTAAAATATTTAGCATTTTTTTTCGAGCATTTGAAAATGAATCGTAATTTCGTATCGTAAAATCGTTAGGGTGGTGTCGTATCGTTTGACCCAATTACACTTTTTCGACGAAGTCAAGCTAAATATTTCAATTTGTGAACCGCGGCTGGGCCGACGACGGTCTAATTTCTATGTTACTAAAGTGGTTAGTCAAGAGAAAATTGAAAATTGTTTAGTCAAAAAACTTTTTTAGTCGTTTTTGAAGGCAGAGGTTTTTGTATAGAGCCAGCAAGAAGACAAGAACGAACAAGAAGTTTGGAAATCATTTTCAAGAGTTTTTTAATTTCCTTTACTTTTGTGTGTAAGGCAAAAATATATCCAAAATGTGTGCTTGAATAGTACTAAAGTTGTGCGTAATGTTATTCGGTGTTCAGTGGTTATGTGATTACGTTTATCTTAAAGAAGTACCAAATTGGATTCACCTGAGAATAATGAGGTAAATAGTAAATCAAGTATGAAAGTTTAAAAATTTCGTAGTAGGTACATACATATAGAGAGGATACACGATAGTAAGAAGATGTAATTTTAAAGAAGATAATGTAAATTATGGAGACTACGTCATATTAGGAAAATACCACTGACCTACATCAATAAATCATTAACGATGCTGTTTTAGTCTACGTACTACTTTTAATAACTAATCGATAGCTAAAAACTCTGACACTGCATAACTTTTCTATTCTAAATTGGACCTCTATTTGAGATGAAAAACAGGCAAACTAATTGGATTTGTTCCACCGGAGTAAGAAACTTAGGTGCAATAATAGCTGTTGGTAAACTCTTTGTACAAATCAATTAGGGTTAGTTAGACGCTAACTGAAACCAAGTAGTTAATCACTGTTGGAAAGTGTAACGTATTTTGCTGTGAAGTTGGATGAGCTAAATGATTCCCGCTAGACTAGCACCGGCGGTATCAGCTTGAAAGCACTTGTTGGTGTAAACAAAGTGTAATTAAAATGAAATGGAATATATCCCGCTGCTGGGACGTGTCATTCAGAGACGAGTTATTTCGCGTATTTAAGTATTAAACATACTTCAGTGAAATAACTTAATATTTCTTTATTAATAAGAATTTTCAAGCAAGTTAGTATTCGTAGTGTAACTCGCAAAAGTTTTATTCCACAAGACTTGAACAGTAAAGATCACTAAAATATTTACGGAAGCAACATCGAAATATGAGTTGCAAGAACATTGCAAGCGAGAGCATAGTTCCCAACTATTTCCAAGTAAATCTCCGGCTAGATCCGATGAAAATATTTGTCGGTCGTAATACTAGCTCGAGGCGCGAGGCGCGGGCGTGGGGAGGCGCGCTACGCCGCCGCACCGAAGCCGGCTTCTACAACTTCTTTGAGATGTTAAACGTTCGCCTCCAGAAACATTGTTTACGTAAAAGAGGGGTTCGCGTTTTATTGCTTATGAACGCTGCGTCGAGAACAATATTGAGGAAAACAATCCTTTGCCTACACAAAACTCAAAAATTATTTACATATTCAGACCAAATTTTTTGGTTGTTTTTTATAAGTATAAAATGTATTATTATTCCTATTCCCACTAAACACGCATTCAGTAAGTATGTTTTATACCTACATTATTGTGGAAAACACCACGAAACATGCTAGGTCACGTTGTAATGTCAAGGAAACACGTCACTCACTGAAAAATTAATAAATACGGAAGGCGACGTCAGCGAAATAAAGTTACCTATTTGTGTTTTTAAAGGTAGGCGTATAATATAATTGTTTTTAGGTAAAACGACTGACGCCAATGTACAAAATATTGGAAATACTGTTTGCTCATTAAAACCCAAAATGTTTTGAAGCAATAATTCAGCGACCTTTTAATAAACAAGCTTCGTTCAGATAAACGGGTTCTCATTTTCAGCAGTGGCTATTTTTCACCGGTTTATCCTTTAGCACTTTAAGTTGCTAACCTTTGAATATGTTTAGTATAGATTGTCCACCAGCCTAACTAGACTGTTTTGATCATAAACGGAACTGAAACTCTTGTTTTATGCTGATTCTAAAAAATGTAAGAACAGCAGAGAAAACCTTTAATAACCTCATGTTGTTTTGTCTACTCGCTTAACTACCAGTAAGTGGCTTAGGACAATCATCCAAGATGCCAGAATGCAATAGGACTAAATGGGGACCCCAAATAAACTGTGCGCGGCGTGTCAGAATATTAGGAATATAATATTTTCTGTATTTTAACAGTTCTATGAAGAGGTCTGAATTCTGAAGTTTTGAAATCTTAACACTTCACTCGGTATCCTCTTCTTTTTGAGTCTATCTTAGATCGACTTACAGGTCCTCAGTCCAAAAAGTGGCCGGTGGCTAGCATCCTGGGCCTGCACTAGGACATTGGTACTGACGTGTTTATGTTTCGCAGGCGATATACCGCGGGGGTGAGCGCGAGCGCCCGTACTCGTCGGGCGGGGCGCCGCCGCCGCCGGCGGAGCCCGCCACGCGCACCGTCACCATGAGCCGGGACCCCGCCGACTCTCACGGCTTCGGCATCTGTGTCAAGGGAGGCAAGGAGGCAGGTGGGTAAACCTTTTAATCATCCTCTTTATTATAATTAACAAGTTCATTCGATCCTGGATTAGCGAGTATGAGCAATTTATTTATTTATCCTTTCCTCCATCATTTTTTATAAAAAGCTGATTTAAAATAGATCATTTTTCTCAGACTCTCGCTTACCCAGGGTTAACAACACCATTTAACAAACCAACGTACGATGTGTTGTCAAAACGAATGAAGTAGTGCTTTTTTGCTTTACCTACAAAAGTACTCAAACACAGGAATATACGGATAATTTTATCAGTTTCTATCAGTATCTTAATTCAGAACCCACGCGATCATGATTACGCTACGAAGTACTACAAACACTAACAATAAAATAGGGTACGATTGCAATTTAATAAATCCACTATAATCTCGCGGTAATAGAGAAAATGTATTAAGCATCGTTAGCTGATAGCCGTAAGCCACACCAGACGAGGCTGTCTTATCGATTACGAGCTTGTGGGAGGCATGTAAATAGCGCCGAGAGCGGTCAGCCTAAACAATGACCCCACGCTATTTGTAGAACACACGATACATATTGTGTGTATCATAACAATTTTCCTTATTGACAGCCTACTTCGTCACATACAACGTAGGTGTTACTACTGAGTACTCAGCTTCATAAATCTCGTGTTTTCTGTAATTGTTCAGCAAAAGGGTTCTGTCGGGTGGGTAACTTGTGGCGACTTTAAACGTAAATCCGAGCGGATAGAAGCGGCAGACGAGGGTAATTTAAATTGTATAAAATCTCTCACGAGAAAGTACGCCTATTATCTCCAGTCGTACCAGAAAATACTTTTGTAATTCACAAAGTTGTACCAGCAGAAATGCGGAACGACTTTATTTTTAAGAGTAAAACCGACTTAAAATGTAAATAAGTTTCCAGACGTCGTTGTCGGACAAAATACAGAAATAGTCGTTCAAGACTGGCTTACGGTTCATACTCTGAAGGCTTTGTTCGAAATAGTTTATCTGTATTTTCCGAATAAAAGAAAAAGGCTACATTTGAAAATATTATTACAAGTCTTTAAAATACCGAATTTCAAGTTAAAGAATGTTAAGTGGATAAAATTATGAAAGGCAATAAAGTAAAAGAAATGAATTGAATAATAAATTTGAAAACTTATCGTCTTAATTTACGATTCAGTATAAAAAGTATGGTTAGTGCTTACGTAAAAGTTAAACAACTTTTGTGTAGTCGTAGCGCAGCATCAAAATGATGACGCTTTTCGCGTCTTTGTACAAGAGTTTTTAAAAAGCACACGGCATTTTAATATCCAGCCACCACAAAGACAAGATAAGATCCTCCTCGGTTTATATAGCATAAAGCCTCCATTGTGGAGGTTACATTGTTGCCACGTTTTTAAATTATACGAGTTTCATATCAGGATTTGCTCAAGCAAATAAACTGTAATTTTTTTGCCAGACATCTTGATTTTTGCACTGGGATTCAGAAAGCCAAATATTTAGGTTTAGAATTGTTGATTCATACGAAATACACGATTAAGGTTTTTTTTTATGGAAGATAATAAGGGATTCCTGTATTTATCTTCTTTGTTATATTTTATAGTATTGTCTAAGTTCTTCTAATTAATTTCACAGGTCAGTAAGTCAGTATTAATATTAATAAGTAACTTTTGAGTTGAAAATAGACTTGGGTAAGTGTTTTGATTTCATAATAATTAAGCTGCATTTAAGAACTAGTATCCATTGTTAAGATATTGCAGATAATTTCCCTTTTAATCTGATATTAGGGTATAGCGTTTGTAAAATATATCTCTCGTATTGTTAAATTTTATATTTTAAGTAGGAAATGCTTTTTCTTGAAAGTTTTAATTTTGCATTTACTTTCCGTTGGCTAGATGTAATGTAGGCGTATAGTTTTAGTTAATGTAATAATATTTAGGCGTAGGTGTGTACATATCGAGAGTGGAGGAGGGCTCGGTGGCGGAGCGCGCTGGCCTGCGCCCCGGGGACTCCATCCTGCAAGTTAACGGCACGCCCTTCTCCGGGATCTCACACGAAGATGCTCTTAAGGTAATTGTTATCATTTTTTACAAGATTTTTTTTTCCGGAGTAAAACGCTAATGACTTCAACCCACGTCGAGGGCACGGCGTGAGGATATGTAGGACTTCCACCGACTAAAAACAGCCCGGGCCCCTTCTACTGCTTTAGCCAGAGTCACGGGATCGCTTCGCTGATTTATTACAATCCTGCTGTATTCCCCTCTGTTGGGCAACAGCCTTCTCTTCATTAAATGTTTCTCTGTGTAGCCAAGTTGTTTTGATTGAGCTCATCATGTCATCAACGCTTCTTTCAACCACGTACTCCTTTCTGATTTTGGGGAATCCATTTTAAAATTAAACGAAAAGTAAAACTTTACTTGAACATGTTTATGTCATGACAATCCATGTAAAGTATAAAAATAACAAGAAGGTTTATTTAATGCTATAACAACTCAATATTCATCTGGCAATTCACAAATTACGTTACGATTGTTGATTTTTCTTGTTAAATAGGCACTGTTTACTCGTTTCTTTACTTGCCGAACGTAAAGTTTATATTATTTGAACGATATTTTATTTAGATTACGGCTGTATAATTTCATTTTGACAATATAAATATACATTTGAATATTTGTTCTCCGTAGATGGTACATCATCTGTACTTATTCTAAACCCTCAAATTAGTCTCTCGATCCTCAATCTGGCTCTTTGCCCGTTTAGGGATTTCCGTTTTGGAACCCAATCTCACTCGCAATCACAATTAGCATAATAATGTCGCTGACGTTGATATCTATAAATTAGCCGGTGATTACATAAAGCGGGAGGCAGCTTAGACCTGTTGCCGCTGGCAGGCTGTCCTGACGATGAGCCAAATGACGCTACCTGATGTGCGCCAAAACTGCCCCATCACGGCCCAAAATCGCCATTACGATTGTTCCAAACTGTTTACTTAGGAATACCTGCCAACGCGGAAAAATGTTGGCAGGGCTTCTGTTTTAATTGTTTAGAAGTAGTAAACGCTGCGGGTTTCCCTAAAAAGTACAGAGTTTGATTTAAATGAGTATATTTCGCTAAGTATTTAGGTATTAAACAGAACTAAAAACATTACTAAAGCCATGAAACACAAAACTGTCCATTTCTGAGGAAAATGTTCCTATTCTGAGAAAACTCTGAAGTACATAACGAAGAACATCTTTAATGTATATTACACAAATATTGATGTAGGTTGAAGCTCTATTTATTGGTGAAAGAGTAATGCCTCCCGCGAGATGTGGTGTATGTTATCGAAGTGTCACAGCCTCGCGGAGACTGTGTTCAATATCGGTTTCAGACTGCGACATCTGGAAATAGAGGTTTCTTCTGGTATTTATAACTGTTCAACGTCTGAAAAATTATCGGCAATAATTCTTAGTACGCTCTTTAGAACCTACTAAGGACTGAAATCGTAATTTTGAAAATAGTGCGGAATAAAGCGGTAACCAGTGGATACTTTTTAACGAGAGCGTTGTTATAAGTTCGAAGTATTTTCCTATCTAGCATTGTAGCATCTAAACAAAATCCATCTTCTTTATTTGTAGTTGATGTAGTTGACATTTTTCATACCTTAAAACATCAACAGTCTGTTGTCGAAAATAAAACCTGCCCTAGAGATATTATTTCACATTTTATTCGTTTTTCGTATTCATACCAGACAAATACAAGTTACTGCACTAAATAATTCATAAAAAAACCTTTTTACATAAAAATATCATTGTGTCTGTATGAAATAGTGTGTCAATAAAAAAGGGTAGAAAATAAATTGTAACAGCGCCGCGTCGCTGGTTGCCTCCTCTCGAATGCATGCCGACTATTTAGTTTGCATGTAAAACGTTGATGGCTCAATTGAGGGTGACACGTTTCACCAAAAAGAGCGTTAAAAGTATTCAAATAGAATGCGACACTGGAATCGCTAATGATGAGAACTCGTATTTGTTCGAATACGATTCTTATTGGCAATTATATTAACTAAGTTATACGATTTTTATGGAAGTTTAGAGCTATATCTATTAAATCCAAAAGTATAAAAGTAAGATTCAAAGTTAAGTAAGTTGTTTCGTATTGGATTTATTTGATACTACATTATGCCCGCTTTTTCTAAAAATCTAGTCTAATCTATCCTATATGTTGACCCTGGTTATAAAATATCCGAGTACCAAGTTTCTTCAAAATTCGTTCAGTAGTTTTTGCGTGAAAGAGGAACAAACATCCATACAAACAAACTTACGCATATACAACGCAGGGTATTAAATAAAAATAAGTCATTATTATTTGAATATGTTTTAAAGAAAATCAACAGCGATAAAAAAGACGATAAAAAAGTTCTTATCCAAATTATTCTTCATGCAAAAGGCTTACAGCGGTCTGGGTATGACAGGCGGACAGCGGGGAGACATTTTCTATTTCCGTATAAATGTCCACCGCAGTCGAGCACCAACGCTACAAATTATTCTGATATCGTCCGAACTAATAAATACTTGACCAACCAGTTTATTGCTGTGAAACTGTTTCATATATGGAATATTTGATTATAGGATCACGTATGCAAATGGTTCAAATAAAGTTTGGTACTGCAAAGGCGACGATTGCTATGCTATGATTTAATTCTATATGCTGCACGGATAGTGCAACGTGTCATGTTTGTTCTGAGTCTGGGTGCCATTATGTATGTGACTTGAATATTTCTGAAACCCCGGCGAGACAAGGATTAACTGTCTTAGCGCAGCTTTTTTATAGGCTCGTCCTGTCTTTTTTGCTGATTGTTCAATTAAAATTTGTCCTAATTATTTTTATGGATATACATATTTCTCTTCCCTAAAACTGTGATTGCAATATTTTTCATAAAAATCGAGAAATCCAGTTGCTCTCTGCTTATTTTTCTATACTTTTACAGATATAAAAATATATATCCATTAAGTGGTTAATCTTATATTCTGCACGTGTATCATAACCGGGCAGCATTTACGGCTGAGTAGAATCGGAAACCGCGTTTCAGTTTTTATAAGAAACAAAATTACAGCAAGCAAAATAATATCTAATATTCTGATCGATATGTTATTGATGGAAGATTGCAGAAAAATAAAATTGGCTAAGTGCGAGTTGAAATAGCGACCCTGATGTTTTGGTACAAATATAATATCGGTAGAAAAATCAAGCTTATAACTGACTGTAACCGTTACTGGGTAAGAAACCTTACAAAACATCGTGTTTCAACGTTTTGTTTACGTTTGATATAAGTCCTTACTTAACATACATATATGTTACCCAGTGAAACGATTTATACATATTATGCCTGTGTCGTACTCCGTTGTTGAGACCTAGACTCTTTCTGCCGACTATAAATTCCAATAATTCCAGCATAAGGTTACGATGAGTAGCAAGATTTTGTTATAGGAATAAATAAAACCGCTCCATTAGGTAACCTTTTCTTGCACAGACTTTTATTCTTTAAGTGATTGGACCTTAAATAACATCCGTTGCCACACATATCTGATGAAAATAGAGACTTATACGTATACGTACTTATAGCATACAATCTTCTCCACAGAGTGTCGTAGACAATGATTGTGAAAGAAGTTCTCTAAGTAAACACCATCTTGCTCAACGGTACTCTTCCGTAAATCCTAATTTTCATTTTCTTAGTAAAAGTTCAAGTTTAATTTAGTTTAAAATTGATACCTATCTTTTGTGTTTCATTTGAAAGTCAGTGTTTTACGTAAAAAGATTTCTACACCTCCTACATCTTATTTGATGTCTAATTTTAAAGTATTTTCTGGACTTTTGACCCTATCATTCATTAAATGAAATTTATTAAGGAAATATTTCGTAGGTGTCTGTTTCCGAACACTGTCTCGAATTTTCGGTTCCGATTCTTGATTGCGATGGAAATGCTGCAGTGTTAAAGCGAATTTATGTGTAACGTAATCTGTACTATTTTGTGTGACCCACAGATAAAGATCTTTTGAATTAAATCCAAACGTTTGTGCAAGGCACGGAAAATAAAACTTTCCAGACTGACATTTTCAAAGGTGGCTGCTACCTTTGGCAAGTATAGAGTAGAATAGGGTGAAATAGGTATTTTAGACTGAGGTAGAAAATAGACGGCCCATGTAAGCGGTACTATTTTTGCATGCGTTGTTGGACTTTTCCTTCCGCACTTGACGATATCGCTTGATTTACGACGTCGCTTCCTGACATTCACTGAGACCTTTTTGTAAGACGCGAATATACTCGGCAACAAATATATTGTGTTGTATTATAAAATAAATTGAGTTTTGTGTCAGGGCGACTGTTTTTTTACTGATGAACTGAAATTGGCTTATTTAAAAAACTTCTTTCTATAAATGTACATAAGTATAAACGAGATAGGGAGTGTACGCTGGTCAGTAGCGCCGCGCAGGCTGGCGGGGTGCCGCCATGATGTCCCGACCAATCCCCCTCGGTCTGTGCCCTGACAGCTGATGTTATTATACACTCAAGTGAATAAAACCAGATGAATGGATTCAACTGTTATTTTATCAAAGTAACTACACTTTTTCGTAGCCATGAAAGAGTACGCTAACGAATGTTACTGATATTCCGAAAAGCCTTTTTCTATAAAAAAAATGTAGCTTCTTTTCTGAAGAAAGAAAATTCCCGTTAGTTATAAAATATCATTCAGCTAATGATATTTTATAACTAAACTCCAGAATAAAAAGTATTTATCTGTAAAATAATACGATTTTCCGCGACACTGGGGTGTTCTATTTTGATTCCCCTCTTTCCTGCAACTGAGTCGTGTTTCCTGAAAGCCACCGGTGAGCGAGATTGTATTTTTTATTCTTGAAACAGTGCTTGCTAGCCGGTTCACTCTTATACCGGAATCCAATTTATTTTCATATTTTGTTGTTTTTTCGGGTAACGGAATACAATACTAGGATTACTAATTAAGTTTTCGACATACAAAATGTCTGTATAGGTATTTTCATTATTTATTTTATTTCGCATGATCTAGTAGGTAGGTACAGGAGAATCTCAAAACACAAATTATTGTCTGTCCCAAATGTGGAATGTCCCGAATATGTTTCCAACGTGTATGTTATAACGATTTACGACGCATTAACTTAGCTTTATGGGTATTGGATGGAATAAATATATTTATGTTCAACGTAAACTTTTGTGAAGTACAAAATAAAATGGTCATAATAATTTATTATATTGAAGTAGGTAAACTGTAACGAATGTCTCTAAAGTTGAGTAGAAGTACATGACGCATCACATATTATATGACATGTAATACATAGACCACTAAATTAGACTAAATACCATTCGCTACATACCTAGATCAGAAAAGCTAAGGATAATTTCGTTTTTATTCAAATACCCGTAGTGCAAAGAACGTATTCGTGTATTAACATCCTACAAATTCGTTCGTAGTTTAAATTAAAGTTGTTTTTGTTGTCAGATGTTGAAGTCGTGTCGTCAGCTGACGATGACGGTGCGCACGGCGGGAGCGCTGGTGGGGCGTGCGTCCTGCTCGTGGATGGACCGCTACGGGAGGCCCGCCTCGCCGCCGCCGCTGCGGCCGCCGCGCTCCGCCAGCAAAGACCGCTCTATACGAAGAGTATGTACTAAACAAACTACAAACATTTGTAGCTCACGAAAACTTTTCTGAATATCTGCCAATACTGTAGCATATCGAACGTGTTTATTTTATACTTTACTGTCAGTCGAACTTTCTGAATACTTTCGGAGATCGAATTCTTTGTGTGCCGATATGTAATACGCACTGCATGGTACAACTATGGACGGAGAAACAAACAACAATGACGAACTTACTGAATAAGTGACTAAATGAATTGATGCCATCATAAATTTTTATGTCCAATTCCGCAGTCGTAAATATTTTATGTCATTGCATATTGGGGTTAGAGGGTTAGAAGCTGGAGCTCCGCGGTATGTTAATCGCAGTCCACTAACCACAACGTTCTGCCGTTAGTGGCTGTAATGACGATACACCAAAACTTCCGCATCGATCTATGTGACATCAGCTCGATCATAATAAAGCAAATTTTCGTGAATGGAGTCATTCTTCAGGCATTGTGAGAACAGATTACGTGTTTATAGGCTTTTATGTAATATAATCACGTTGGACGGCAATGCCACGCGTTTCCCTAATAGCTATTACCGTAATTTTCATTCCAGAATGTAACGACTTTCCCTTTTGTGTGTCGCATTCGCAGAAGCGAATGTTGTTTATGATAATGAAGCTGAAATTAACCAAAGTGCTAATATATTGCTAATCGAAGCAACGTTGTGTACAGGTCGACCTTTGTATAGAGCCGGGACAGTCGTTAGGGCTGATGATAAGAGGCGGGCTTGAGTACAACCTCGGCATCTACATCACGGGGGTCGACAAGGACTCCGTGGCAGATAGAGCTGGACTTATGGTAATTATGTATTATATCTGTGACCTATATACCTTAACAGCAATAAAGTAAACAAAGCGATTCTCAAATACATATAAAATATGTTTACGTAAATGGAAAGACGGGGTTTCATGGACAATTTGTTTTGAATGTAGTAGACTTCGCATATCTATGCAGAGATAACCTTAATGCTGAAATGCAATGGTTCGGAACCTCTTTAGGTTTTTAGATTTGAATGTGGTTTGGTTTACTTTATGTGTTGTTATTTGTGTACTAAGAAACACAATTTTATTTTAAACTGATAGTTCGTTCCATGTTTGTTTTGGTTTCGTAATCCGGATGATATGAGCAAATGTATGAAATTTATATAACTTGGAGAATATGACAGCAGTTTTTATTTTTGAAAGACCGAATTGCTTGAACTTACCACAGTTATTCTCGCGCTATTCAAACGCAATGAGTAAGTATAATATAAATGTAAATCTCAATTTACTGCGCTTAGTTCAGTGCAATTTGTGATAAATTAAGACGACGCCGCGTCTGAGAAACTTGGAATACGGCAGCAAGAGGTCTTACTCGACTGAATTACGTCGAAGTTTACTGCAAGCCGACAGCGTCGCAAATATAACGAAGCTTAGCCTGCTATACAACTAGTTTGTTTTCGAATTAAACTTACCGCAGTGTCGCTAGGAAATGACAGTGTTTAACGACTTAACTTAAATAAACTTGCTCCTACGTACTTTAGTGCACTTAAATCGTGCAATTATTTAAAAGCCACGTAAATAGTTCTGCAAATAATATTTAATTTCAAAGTGTAAGTGTTGGCGCGAGGTGTGTTAGACAATTTATAGTGTTTGAACTTGAGAGTTGTAACGGTCTTCGCCTTTGCTCGCTACGTCCAAGTCGTAATTCACCTACGTTTGAAACTTTTACTACTTGCAATTTTCCAAGTATTTTCATTACACGGGCCTCGACGTGAAATCATAATTATTGATCACCTGCAATTGCTCTACACTAACATACAGACCTATACTGATTCGAGTGTTAAATTTTCAAAAAACGAAAACTGTATCTATTTGCTTTGGTGACTCTACTCTTACCAATATCAATTCGATTAAGTGGTTAGCTATAATATCATGATCAAACCCAGTTTCTAAGTGCCGATTTGTGTGGTAGGTCGGAGATCAGATTCTGGAGGTGAACAGCCAGTCGTTCGTGGACGTGACGCACGACGAGGCGGTGGCGCAGCTCAAGTACCACAAGAGGATGTCGTTGCTGGTGCGCGACGTCGGGAAGGTCCCTCATGCCTGTACTGCTTATGGAGAGCGGGAAGCGACGCCTAGGTAAGAAGCTACTTGGTTTCATCTAAGCTAATGCAAAGAGGTAACATTTTGGGTGACGTTCTTTTCTCGAAACCACTGACCTTTATCAGTAGCTACTTAAAAGCGTTTTTATTAATAGAAAGTCAGACGAAGTGAGCACATGTCATTGTTTCATACAGGTCAAAGGCTTATACTTGTAAAATATATTGTCTATTTATTTTTATAACTTCTTTTTGTATCTTCGAAACCATGAACATTAATCAAAACCTTTGTTTGTTATTGTCATGTGGTGATTTTACAAAATGTTTGATGAAACTGCGTTTTTAAAAAGCTTTAGGGGTGTAACAATAAAAAAAAATCTTACTGACGAATCAAATTCTTATTAGTACTTCAAATTAGTTAGAGAAAGAATTGTATGGTCCGTAAATGAATCGTTAATATTCTATTTTAAGTTTCAGTAATCACAAGCTTCATAAGAGGATTGAAAATGTAATTTTAATTATACTGACCCAGCTTTCGATTTGCTCTTCGCTTAAGTTACGAATCTGGGTCACGATACGAGATACGTGTGCTAATTATCTGTCACAGAATTAAGAGGAAATAAACCGTCATGTTTGCTGGGATGCTGTGGGATGACAGTCGTATAAGTAATGGCACGGATGTGTTTCATAATGAAATGCCATCTCTATTCATTAATTTACTTTTGAGAAATGGTTTTTGTGAAATGCTGGGTTGGTTCCAAAATTTCAGAGTAATTCGCCTATTTAAGAATGTGCACTTAATAAATTAGACATACCTAAGTGTAAGTACCAATAAAACAATTTAACTTTGCCGAGACCACGAAAACTTGACTTTCAAAACTGTATGTCATTTAAATTTGTTTTTTTCTTTTATATCGTCTACTCTATTAACGTTTCTTCCCCAACATTTCCTGAATTATACTTACAAATAATTTAATACCAAAACATTAATCAGCTATTTTCTCCTTGTTTAGAATAAGCGGGTGGGGCAAGCGCCGTGGCGCAGCATCCACGGCGGTGGAGCAGAAGGCTCGCTCGCTGCTCCCGCAGTGCGACCTGCCGGCCATCGCCTACTACATGGAGGAGTATGCCGCGAGGAGACTCACTCCTGACTCCTTCCTCACAGTCATCAGGGATCTACTCGACACGCCGCAGAAGGTACTTATGAAATAAGAAATGTCTTTATCGTATATTAATCGAATATTAAGGCTGCGTTTCCACCAGAGATGTACGATGGTAACGTTTACTGTCGTGCGAGGATGTCCGCTGAGCCGTTTCCACCAGAGCTGTGCTGACAGAGGTGAGGCAATGCTCATCGCTCATCCCTCACTACGCATCCTGGCACATCTCTGGTGGAAACGCAGCCTTAGCTATGCACTGAGATGGTGGTGAGTGGAGACTGCGATCGGTAGGACTAGTATCACAGATGCTTTTGCTACGGACTTTTTAAGAAAATTTTGGCAACTGGTTTAATAAATGTGGAGGTATATTTTTAGAAATCAGCAGTTCTCATAGATATCATGTGTATGGAATACCCACTTAGTTTATTTGAGAAAGCAGAGTAGCAAACAACAAAGCATTAATTATTTCTTGGAACTACTTGTAAATCTATATATATAAAAATGAAATGCTGTTCGTTAGTCTCACTAAAACTCGAAAACGGCTGAACCGATTTGGCTTTTTTTAGTCTTGAAGTATTCGTAGAAGTCCAGGGAAGGTTTAAACGGTGAGAAAATTCGAAAAAAATGCGGAAAAGGCGAAAAAATAAGAAATTTAATTTACTAAGGTAAAGGCACCATATTTCGATATTGTAAAAAAAACGGTCTTATCAAAGCAAGGTCTTATTTAATTAATAATTTAGCTGTTTTTTTAATAATTTATGTACACACACAAATAGTCTTACAATTAATGATGGCTTTAGTATGTGTAGGTTTTTTAATAATCGCTCAGTTTAAGGCTAGCAGCTACTTGAATGCATGTTTCATACTAAACTTGCTAAATAGTGTTTAAGATGATAGTTTTATATTGTGTGAGTTTTTGTTTAGTTCAAAATATTATGAGGTTTATATTTTTTATCGAAAACACTAAACTCTTGAGTATTTCTTCACGAATTGAGGAGAAAATTCAGTTTTTAAATACTAAGATTGATTTAATATCCAAAGACAATAAAGATTTTTTACACTCAGAATTAGGAACAAAATGCATTGGAATTATTTTTTTTAAATCGGAATAAGGTGCCTCAGACTTCTTTACATTTTACACTATTTAACATTTTTTATCTTTTATACAGTCAATCTGTGAGTATATTTCAAAATTAAGATAAATAACACTTCTAATAAAAATTGCCAATTCTACTGATAATGTTCTTTTAATTTATAATGAAAGCACCGCGGAATTAGGTGCCTTTACCTTACTTTCCTGTCAAACATTTGACATATTTTGATGTCTGTCATAGTTTGAAAAGTAAATTGAAAGAAGTCTTTATTGTTTTACATATTGTCATAAAACCTACGTAGTAGCCAGCGGACCAGTCACTTACATTTTACTTGATCAGGTAACTTCGCAACAAAACTATAACCATGACTAAAAAAAGGTAAATCTTTCCCAACGTTTCAAAGGAGCTAAAATATGGAGGATCATAAGGTCTCAAGAATCTATCGAAGAGCGTCAGGAGAGAGTTGGTGCTGTTCGGGAACATCAGGCTGCAACTCGCTCCATAGCGTTAATTGCGTTTGATATCTCAGCGTATCTATGCATCTGCTTCTAGATCTCTAGAGGCAAGTGCAGAACATGATGCGCGACAGTCCACTGATCGTGAACGTCACGCATTGTATCGCGAGTCGGAGACGTTTACTAAGAGAAAATTATGCTTGAGTTCTCAGCGAATTTGAATATCTACTAATAAGTCTTTTGAAACAAGTGATGAACGTGATGGTCAACAGTTTGACCGAGATAAACATAAATTATACCGAACACTCACACACTAAAATATTCATAATCAATTAGAAAGTCAGAAAGAAAGAATAACTGGAGAACGGCATTAAGAGACAGAAAAAGAGCGCAACGAACATTTGAATTCTGATCGCCTTCGACATTCTTTGAACAATGTCGAAATCATCTGACATAACGTATCGGATGTGTCTCAAAATGTTGCCGCAAGGCATGGTGGCCTTTCTTAGGTTGATAAGGAACGGAGTGCATTTTCCTATACTCCTTTGATTGACTGCGCTACAGATTCCGACATCAGATATGGTTCGGTATATATTATAAAGGTGTTAAATGGCAAAAAGAAACAAACGGTTCACAGTTGGGAAAGTACGTATTGAAATATTAAAAAATCCTTCAGAAATATTAAGACTGCTAAGCGGTGACCATTCACATTCCATTTTTTGGTGCAACAGATTTAAGAAGGCCGATTTATGCTGACATTGAATGAGCAAGCCCAAGTTTACCACCTTATTGGTCATGATTGCCTAAAAATTAACCAAAGGTTCTACAAATATATTTCGTATCGAATTATCATGACCAAAAACAGCACGAGAAAATGACCCACCGGCTCATATTTCTGACCGGCAGAAGCACGCGATCGGTGAGCAAAGGATTGAAACACTACCATCATCTTGAGGACTTGCTGCCACGTCCCCCACGCTATTAGACGACTTTGTTTGGGTATATACAGTGTGTATGAAAAACCCTGTCCAATCTTTGAACGACAAGTGACTTGCCAGGCGTGCAGAAAAGTGCAGAAAAGACTTGCCAGAGGTGAAAAAAAATAACATGACTTTCTATTAGTAAAAGAATTTTCGAAATCGGTTCAGCATATGTTGAGATTATCCCCCCAATGTCACAGACTCACAAATTTTACCTCTTTATGATATTATTTAAAAAAAATCCTTAAGTTTAATTTTTTCCTATATGCACGCACATAACCTACACATACCTACTTATATTATAAAGCTGAAGAGTTTGTCACGCTTGAACGCCCTAATCTCAGAAACTACTGAGCGGTATGAAAAAATATTTCAGTGTTAGTCCATTAACTCAGGAAGGCAATAGGATATATATCTACTATCAATCTATGATTAATAGGAGTAGATCAGTAATGAAATATGTTACAACTAAGGGCAGAAACGCAAAAAACTAATCCGATTTAAAAAAAAATCCTACGTTATATTTTCTAACCACGCGGACGAAGTCGCGGGTAACAGCTAGTGTTAGATAAATAGCAGTTTGAATAAATATAAAACCGGAAACCACTATATGGCTATTTGTTAATATAAATATGACTCTTGATGCAGATATTAAACCCTCGATTTCCTACATAAAGTTAGATTTCAACTCAGTTTCTAATTACGGTCAACACATTAAATAACCGCAAACCAACCGATTCCCACGCTGATAACGCGCTTATCACACTTTCCGTATTACAGTATCTAAATTTAGGACCCCAAATGTCAGCTTTTATCTTGTTCGTTTTTTTTTAAAATTCAGTAACAATGTTTTAAGGTTCCTAAATAGGATCTTTTTGAAAATTTTCTATAACAAAATTACGTGTTTGAATTCTGAATTGAATATACTGTAAGTTTTACAGGTTCCGTTTTTGAGACGTTAGAAAATAAAAAAAGCTTAATAAATCCTTCCTTAAAATGCATTTCACCTTCGCTAGCTGACTCCGGAAACATTAAACCCCATGTCTTTACTGACTCTCCGTTTCTACCCTATTATCAGTGTCCCTTTGATCCCCATTTTGGGGACACGCTTTCAATACTTACATAGTCATTGAAGTATAAATAAATCATGAACTGTAAGTTGTCAGCTGTCTTCTTTCCTCAACAAAAAAATATTGAAGAAATTTTTTCAAAGGCAAACTCCAGAAAATAGCCCCCCTATACAGAACACTAATTATTTTACGAAGCTAGATATAGCACAGCGATTTCGGTCGTATGGAAAAGTGACTGACAGTAATTTATGAAAAAGTTTCTGGTTTATGAACAAACTTACTAAATGTTAAGTGATGCTTTCCCCTTATACATATATCAGAGAACCGCAATTAAATTAGATTATCCGTTGCTGACGTTGCAGACTAGAGTTGCTACACAAACAGACAATTGTAAAATAATTTTTTTTTCTTCGATATCGTTCTCGCAGCATAGATTTCCATTTTTTACGATTTTCTAAACATGTAATCTAGTTTACTTGTTAATAAGGCACACAAATTCTACACAAAGTTTTGTACCTAAGTACCTGTGCTGTAGGTCAGCTAAATAAAGCAACGAAAATAAACTCTTGCCAACAAAATTCACAATATGGAAATCGAGACCGGTGTTGGTTCGGTTTCAAGTAAATAGAACTCGTAAAAGAAACTTTATCTTAGTTCTTATCTGTCTCTTTCGTGCAATGAAATGCACTATTTCGGGCTATTTCCCGTGCAGGCCTTGAACGCCCGTACTTCAGACTTTAACCGACTCAACCTTGACCTTTTTAAATGTTAAGAAGTGACGTTTACTGGAAACCCTAACATTACACTTACCTCCTCGGTTTCGAAGTTTATCAAGAATCTAAGCGAGCTTTCAATTTAGTAATGAAACGCTACAATTTTCGAGAGTTTCCGAGCCATTATCTACGACGTCGTTATTCAGGATTCAAGTGTTAAAAATCGCTTATGATCGAATATAAGTCTTATAACGCCTTAAGGTCGCATTTAACATTTAAAGCTGTAAAATAAGACACATAGACATTTCAAATAATGTTACGTTTGAGCTTTCGGGAAAACCACTGAACATTTTCTTTCGCAAATGTTTTTAATGAATTCTCTAATAGTATGGAAAATAAGTCTTCATAAAAATACATATTAATAGACTACTACGTCGACGTATATATTGGCAGTAAATCAAGAAGATGCGAGCTTAAAGCTATAGAGTTACACTCAAGTTATAAAAGTTGTACCGATACATAATCATCAATCATATGCGGAATAACTTACGTCTGGTGTAGACATGCTCGTTACGCTAGTAATCTATCTCAACAGGCACAGCCTAACCAATATTTGGTTTCGTAGTTTACTTACATTATGAATGTATTTACTCAGGGAAATGATGAACCGATGTTCCAAATCGATCTCATTAATGCTTCGAATCTCACTTAAACGTAAAAGTTTGTTAAAGATGGATGAGTTTTGTTCGTTCACGCATAAGCTGCAGATCTATTTGACTAACTTAATAAATACTTCTTCATCAGAATCAGACTATTGGGTAAGGGACTCGTGTTTTTCTCTGACGTTTTTGCCATAAACATGAGATGTTGTCTCTATATGGCAAGTTGGAAAGGAGACTGCAGTTACAATCGCGGAACTAATAATGTTTCGACAAACCTTTGTTTTGTTTTAGCGTTGTGATATAATTTAGACTACGAAATAAAATGAGTGTTTTATCTTTGTTCAGTATACCCTCCTGACGGAAATAAGAGAGTTCATGGTGCCGGAGGACCGAGCGAGGTTCGACGAGCTGGTGTACAGGCGAGGCGAGGAGGCCGTTGACCATCACCTCAAGGTAATCTATTCCACATATAAATACAATTGACACATCACCAGTCAATCAACATACAAACATTTTGAAAAACTAACAATGGTAATATGTGCGAATAAATAAACAATTTTCTCTCTTAGATGTTGTGTTTTACTCGGGTCCATACTTTTTGTCAACAGTAAAAATATTACTGTAAAAATTTTGCACTTTGTTTCATAAAATTGTGTATTGCAAAACTTTAGTCAACTTCAGTATCAAAGAACAGTGGCTGTTGTAAGATTTTTCTTGAACAATAGCTGGAAATACAGTTGACAGCGCATTTGTCTTTCGAACTTTCTGGAAAATGGGTCACATATCAAAGTTTTATAATGGAATTAAGTTATATCGTAAATAGAATCAGCAGAGCCTTGTTAAAAGCATTTTCGTGTTAGGACTCAGCATAAGCCATTAAATGGTATTTTATAGATTTTAGACATTATAACTGCACGTGAGGTAGCTTTTACTGCGAATGGATTTTATAAATAGAAAGCGAAGCAATAGAATCAATGTTATACCTTCATAACTATGAAATTACTAGCTAGGACTGAGATACAATTAGCAATAAGTTGTGTTTGGCTAAGGGAACAAAAGAAGTTACACCTCTGAAATTGACCGAAAACTGAAATGCTTTATATGCACTTGCTAATTTAAGGACCGGCTACATCGGATTAAGTTTTTCAAAAACTTGATTGAAGTTAAGCTTCTCTTAATGATAAATTTCCATTCCTATCAGGCACTAATATACTTGGATTGTTAGAAAACAATACAAAACAAACCACTGCTACTATTTGAAACCGTGATTATCCCGTAATAAGTCCATTCATTTGGTCATCACGTTTAGATAACACAAATAACTTGTAGATTACACGTATGAGCACATACATACAAAAATAGAGGCTATATTAACTTCGATTTTATCACTTTTGTACTACATGGTTCGATAGACTTACGAGATAGACTACTAAATGCTTGTATATAAATAGTTTCACCGCGACTATACTTATATAGAATATAGATATACCAACGTAGGCGGTTTCCACGGGTTACGATTGCAGAGCACTTCAGTGCAAAATCATTTGCACAAAACTTAGTTGATGCTTACATTTGTTGGTAGCGCGGTCCAGAGCGACACATGCTACCCTCCTCGACGATGCATGAGTTGCACGACCCGGTAAGTTCACTCGCTTTACTAATACACTTGACAAACACACAAAGAGGTACAATGCCAATCCATCTCAAATAGCTCTATCTCACATATTCCCTAAGAAAATTTTCCATTTTTAATATTTTGGATAAAATACGAGAGTCGTGGATGGCCGTGTACGTCTCTGTGGTTGCATGTACCATCGATGTGATAGTTTGATTGCTTTCGACAGTAGATTGAGCTTGGTTTATAAATTGTTCATCAATGTTTTATTTAACCTACACGTAGGCATCATTTAAATAAATAAAACACCTTTAAGGTCAGGCCTGACAAAGATACCCCCATCACGAGAAATAAAAATATAGTGTCAACATGAAGTAAATCTAAGGAAGTCTTCAATTTTTGAAAAACTTTGTTAATTTTTTAAATCTATTATACTCCATTTTGAACAAGTGGTTGCATATGGCTTAAATTTACCTGATCAAGCAAAACTAGCGAGATATGCATCTCGTTGGTTCCATGAGAAGTGGTTGACAGTGTTGGGGCTGTCGGGTCAGGTTGCGGGTTATTGTTATAGGAGGGACCGCCGGAGGCACCTCTAGTAGCCGACCACCGCTCGCCCTCCGAGGATTCCGGCCTGGGCCTGCCACCGCATGACCATGCTTACAGGTGACCTCATTATATGACTGACAACTCTTATATTAAAACTAGAGAGCTCTTTACTTAAGGGGCAATCCATGAAGCCGAAACCATTTGTATGAATAGCGAAAGGATATGAAATAATGGGCATTTAGTAAAAGCATGAGAGCTGAGAACCGCGGGCGCTAGAGACCGCACCTCTCTAATGAGCGAGGCGTAAATCCCTCACCGCCGGCGGGCGGCGGGCCTCTTATAAAGACGCTTAAACGCTAAAGTACCATTAAAGTGCGAAAGCAAAGGCTGAGTCCTCGTCGAGCGTTCGCTTTCGTCCGCTCTTTTACATCTCACAGCGCAAATAACCCACAGTTTTCCACAAGCCCTTGTCTCAGCGCTCTCTCTTGCGAACCGAGCATCTCATTGGCCTGGCGCCAAACACTTCCACTTTTATTCAGTATTGGAATCAATCGTTATATGACATCATAAATATTTTACCGGTGGTTTAGTGCCGCTCTCATCTTTCCCAAGAAAATTAAGGTTATCATTGGCTATCTAAAAATTTTCAAGTCGCCGAAACTACATAGCAAAAACAACTTTCTTATAATCTAATCAATTTGCAGTAATTATTTAGAAATTCAGAACTTGTGTTATATTTCAAAATAAAGAATTCTCGAATTATTAATTGGCTACACTGCTACATGCGTAACTAACAACAGATAGGTTACGTTAACTGTATTGTGAACGGAACGGCAATCCGATATGCATAAAAAGATTTTTATGAAATATAAACAAAATTTAGATAAGTACCCACGTGACGTGAGCGAAATCGCCCGACATATATGATATTGCTGTTAAACAGGCACTCGTAGGCCCGCCATTCCCGCCACAAATTCCCAAAGTTAGAATCGGTTGAATGTTGAGTTTGTGTGCATTCGTGTTTTGGTATAGCCTTATTTGTGTGAATTAGTTGGCATCGTGTAGCTTGTGTACAAGGCGTGTGATGTGACGGTGTTGTGTGGGGCAGGAGCGCGCGCGCGTGGCGGCCCGGCGACGCGCCGCCCCCGGACGACGAGGTGGAGCCCCCGCACGAGGTGATTTTGCCAGAGTTACCTTCTACACTCAACTTGTCGACCACATTCACTCTCTCCGCCTTGTCTATAGCTAAACCCAGGGTGTCACTCGCGTTCCTTATCACAGACCATCCACACTTTCTTACTATATAGAATTTTTCCTTAATTTTACCTAACGCTATTGTAGCTCTTGCTCGAACTCTATTTTCAAGCTTCATTTGATAATAATAGTCTTTATAATGAATACAACACTGAAAAGTGAACTACGGAAGCAAATGACGCTTCGTCGCTTTCTTGTTATCTTTTCCATTAGTTTCTTTATTCGCAAAAACAAAAGCGTTTTGACATTCCTTTAAATTGGCTACTGACTGAGTAGCAGGCTGGAGTGGCACCTCGGCACTACCACTGTATAACCATTTACCTCACTGTTTCTTGCATGAGTCCATAACGGCTAGCGAGTAGAACTAAAACAAACCACAATTATGGCCGTTATTTCCTGCATATTAAATTCGATGGGTAAATCTGGCAAAATTGGATAACCTTAACCTTATATACCTAATAAAATCATAAAAAGTGCTACGGGGAAAATTGGCATCTCAAACATACTATTGATGTTTTCGGTAATAGCGGCCAATTACAATGTTTTCTTTCGACTCTATTAGTATAGACTAGTTTCAAGTAGTATTCTTCTGTTGAAAAGTGTTTATGTCTACCGATGTGTGACGCTTCAAGTTTTTTTGTGATATAAGAAAATCGAAAAATCGGCAACTCTATAATGAATCTAATATTACTGTGAAAAAAATATTATTATTTTTACAATACACCACGGTTAACTTCATACATATATTATATGCATTAGCATTACTGAAAATTATTTTAAAATGATTATCGAGTCTTTATTTAATAATTACATTATTCAGTTTAAGTTTAAAATCATAACAAGCCCATTTCATAGTATGTTGCAATTTCTATGATGACGTCATCACAGCAGTGCGTACTACATAGCGTTTGTTTAGACTATGATTTTCGCCGATCCTTACGTCGGCTCGTTGGTCTAGGGGTATGATTCTCGCTTCGGGTGCGAGAGGTCCCGGGTTCAAATCCCGGACGAGCCCTCTGTCGGTATCGTTTTGACATTTTGTATACCAACATTAATTTATTAATAGATAACTTTTAAATTTTGAATTACATTTAATTATTAAAAAAAATAATTATATAACCGGAAAAAATGATTGCAATTTAGTGTAGCATGGTTGTGTGAATATGTATTGTGTAAATTGCTTTTTAATGTTTAGTTGAAATTTGTTTGTTAATATATTATTATTTGCAATTAAATTACAATAAAAATATATTAAAATTTTACTTTTCTATAAATAATATTTCTAATAAAAAAAATTGAATTCAATCTGAATTACCTTGCAGCTAGACTACTTAGACTTTAATCCCGGGTAAATTACGATGACCATGAACTGAGTAGAATTACTAGTTTGAGGGACTAGTATTATCAATAATATCAATAAGTCCGTAAATAATAACAAAACGTAGATAATTTCCTACATTTCGCTATTGTTATAAGCTACGGAAATTCAGATAAAGTAACTATATTGTTAAAATTAAATCCTCCCAAATTCGTCACGGCATAATTTTTGCGGATCACAAAGGAAAAAGTTTTGAATACTTTTGTATTTTTCTTCTTTTCAAACCAATTCTCATTTATATGTATTTGACGGTGATTTATTTCAAATTATTTTACGGAATTTTACCATATCCAAGCCCTAAATATAAACATCTCATTAACTTGAAGTCGTTCTTTCTTTACACTCATTTATGAAAGGAAATCGTCAACACGTAAATGATGAGACAATTTACATTTAAAAAAAAAACAAAAGAAAAGAAAAAGGTGACTGAAAATTATTTTTGTTGGACCGTACCTTTGGTCCGTAAAGAACGTAATTTATATGAACACTAGCTGACCCAGCAAACGTTTTTTTGCCTAATAAATTATTTCCAGTTGTATGTATTGTTTAATGCCACATTATAAAAAAATATCAATCAATTTCGTCCATAAAATAAAATGTATTTTTTTAGTGTGAGCAACCCTTATCACTTAGGGCTATAAAAAATAGATGTTGTTCTATTCTCAGACCTACTCAATATGTATACAAAATTTCATAAAAATCGCTCAAGCCGTTTCGGAGGAGTACGGTAACTAACATCGTGACACGGGAATTTTATATATTAGAAGATAGTACGTTTATCAAGCGAGCTCCTTAAGAGACCAAGTGTTTCTAACTTGTAAGTAAGAAGTTTTGTTGGTTATTATATCTTGAAGTACGATAAAGATAAGGTGTACTCAAACTAATGTACCTATGCTCCTTAATCGGCCTACATGAGCAGTGCTACTGAATTGAAGTGTGGCGTTTATGTGATATATCGTTTAGTAGTATATTCAACGATGAATGGATACTGGATTAAAAAAAAATATTAACTGCTTTTGCTTAAATGTCATAGTAAAATATGCATGATCAGTTGTTATGCATCATAGGTAAATTTCAAAGTACACCCAAATTCATTTGAAATGAACGCAAAAATATCAACACAATCTATCATTCAACAAATCTAATTATTTAATCAGAGTAAGGTACATGCAGTAAACTTTCAAATGCTAAAAAAAGATTTAATGAAACAGGAAGCAGGGAAGGTATAGGTATAATATTTCGATAACTGCCAAGAAGTTATAGTGTTACTTGCGTGTAAACCCGTATTACTTACCTTTGCCAACTGTTGCGGCGAAATATCGATTTAATAAAACGACCACTTTTCACCAAGCCCTCCCTTGTTAATTAATGAGCGCTAAAGGCTAAACTCGAAACCATCTATAAAGCGTGACGTCACAAGTCGCGGCAACCGCCATTTTGATACGTCATAAAGATAAGTTGAACTTTCTCTAGGACTTGCGTCAAATCAACTTTCCTTTGTTCAAGCTAATATCTTTTAAATACATCTAAAATAATGTGCCTTCTGCCAAAAAAATATTAATTGAAACATGCGATATCAAATTTTAGGCCCCGCTATTCATGACGGTAGCCCTGGGAAATTTAATTAATATTATCGGGATTCGGGAAGATAAAAGCGATCATTTATTAATAAATATAGAACTCCTTTTAGAAATAAAGCAATGAATGAATGATGCTCAATAACAGCGAGGGATCTAAGAAAGCGGCGGCTTTGACGGCGGAGAGCTTTTTCCTCCCTCAGAGTAATTAATTAGGTGATATAAATAAGTATAATGTACATTGGTATAGACACTGCTCAACCGAGCGATCCCGAGCTTGTTGTGTAAGCACGTCTTGTTTGTCAGCCTTCAGGCACAGGTATCATTAGATTTACCTTTCCGTTTGAAATAGACGAAGATAAATGAACCCTCCGCTTCTTCTCCACTCAATGTTTATTTAATGTTTTAACAATAGTTGTTTAGGATGACTTTGTGTACGTTTGGGCAGCATTTGACTTCGCGACTTTAATGTTTGGGATAGACACAAAATACCATGTATAAATGATAAAAACCCCTCTTCATTTGACAAAGTCATTAGTATTTTAGGAGTCCATCCTTCGGGACTACCGTTGTCCACAGCTAAACTTAATAAACATTCGTAGATTTAAAATACTTCCGGTGAGTATAGCCACGGGTGCGCCATAAAATCCAAAGTTAAGAGGGAGCCCCTTAAACAAACCGTAGAGCGTGGAGCGGTAAAGCGGTGGAGCAGTGGAGCTAGGTAGGGCGTGCGCGTCCCAAGGGCGGCTTAGGGCGGTTACAGGCGGTTTGTGATATCAGTGCGCGGCGCGCCGGGCGCTCGGCATGTCGTCGCGCCGGCGGCGCCGCGTCGCCTTCCGCGACTACGTACCTATGGACGTGCGCGCCATGGCCAAGGTACCATAACCATAGCTCTAAACCAACACCATACAGCTATCACCATCTCAATAATACCCAAACCCCACAAAAGCTTCAGTATCATCGTCTTTCAATTGTTTTTGTTAGGTTGATAAATAATAGACGTTTGCATAGTTCAAGCTTCTATTTTCAATTGCCGCCATTCCAAATCTGGCGCGTCGCTCCTCACTTAACCACAGACAACACAAATATTTATAATCATATGTAACACCTCCACCCTTAATTATTACAGATAAACTTACTTACTAAATTATATTAAACAACATATCAATAATAATCTTAACAATCTTATAATATATTTTCTTACTTCAATCATCATCAAACCCATATCTCTTAACCGGTTTGCGTGTACGATTACTAGTTCGTATATCCCGAGTAATAGGAACCCTAGGACTACCCGTCTCCTGCACCTTGGGCATATTTAAAGGTACACTTGACGTTGACAAGGGTTCACTTGTAACCAAATCACTTCCGTCTGTTTGCGTGCGGGATGTTTCCTCGACCAATGCTTTCGTCAAGCTGGTTCCGTTTGTCCGGTCCGGTTCTGTGTTCGGCGCTCGATTATTGTCCGAAGGAAACACGAGAGAAGAGCGAGAGCTCTTAACAGGCTGAACTGGTTGAAAGTTCCTAAAGTTTGCATCTACTAGCCTAGCTGTCCTATTTATCACTCTTGGTTTTAGTTGGTCAATGTGTCTATGCACCTCAGTGCCGTGGATAGATTTAACATTATAATCTGTACTACCTGTTTTCTCTATAACAGTCCCTGCAGACCACTTGTTTGAGCTACGGTATTCTCTGAACCATACAAGGTCCCCCGGATTAAACTGTCTTGTGACGCCACTCGATGTAGCTTCTACTGTCTCTTGGCGAGCTCTAATAAGTGCCTTCTGGTCTGGTTTCAAACAATCTAACCGCATGCGCAAGTTGCGCCCTAATAACATCTTGGCGGGGCTTTCCCCGGTTGTATAGTGTGGTGTGTTTCTGTACGCCAGCAGAAAACGACACAATGTGGAGTGTACGTCGGATTTCGATTTAATCGCCTTTTTAATGCTCTTTTTACAAATTTTAACAGCGTTTTCCGCTGCCCCATTAGAAGCTGGGTGATAAGGTGCCGAAAATATATGTTCTATACCATTATTATTTAAGAATTGCTGAAATTCTCCACTGAAAAACGGAGGGCCATTATCACTAACCAATTGTTTAGGTAACCCAAATCTCGCCCACATCTCTCGTAATTCTTTTATTACCGCTTGCGATGTGGTGCTCAGCATTCTAATAGCTTCAATCCACTTTGAATGTGCATCGACTACCACTAGATAAGTAAGACCGGCTACCGGTCCTAAGAAGTCTACGTGTATCCTGGTCCACGGTCGATCTGGCCACGGCCAGGCGCGGGGCGCATGCGCAGGTGGTGCGTCCGCCACTTCAGCGCACACGGTGCAGCTGCAACATGCTGTCTCTAGTGCCTCGTCTATTCCCGGCCACCATACGTAACTTCGCGCTAACGATTTAGTTTTGACTATGCCCATGTGACTCTCATGAAGCTCAGCGATCACTTTATTCCTACACGTACTAGGAATTACTAGCCTATGTCCCCACATTACACACCCTAGCTCAATATATAATTCCTTTCTACGGTTAAAATATGGTTTTAATTCTTTCATTTCGACCTCGACCGGCCAGCCATCGTTTATATATCTGGCTACTCTGCTCAATACACTATCCGAAACGGTTTCTTTTTTTAACGTTTGATAATCTAATAACAATGCTTCCGCGGCAAAGTGTAAATACGTTTGTTCAGGTGTGTCTAATTCTTCACTAATAACCCCTTCTTTATGAGTGCTAATTAACCTAGACAAAATATCTGCCGTGTTTTTATCTGATCGAATGTACTCTATATTAAAATCGTAAGCTGATAGTTTAATGGCCCACCGCTGTAAACGACTCGCCGCCGTGTTCGGTATTCCTGCATGGGGCCCAAAAATTGTGACCAGCGGTTTATGATCTGTACGTAGTGTAAACTTTCTGCCATAAAGATACTGATGAAACTTGTCTACCGCGAAAATTATAGCCAAGGCTTCTTTATGTATCTGGCTGTAGTGTAACTCCGCGGCAGTGAGCGCCCGCGATGCGTACGCCACAACCCGCTCGCTGCCGTCAGACGCGCGCTGTGCCAGCACGGCCCCCAGCCCGCGTGCGCTCGCGTCGCATGTTACTATGCTCTCCAGCGATATGTCAAAGTGTGTCAATACTTCAGTACTACATAGAAGTTGTTTAATTTTATTGAACACATATCTATGTGTTTTAGTCCATTGCCAATGTTTACCTTTCTTAAGTAATTCGTAAAGTGGTGTAATATGAGTACTCAAATTCTTAATGAATTTTCCATAGAAATTAACCATACCGAGAAAAGACTTCAACTCTGAGACGTTAGTTGGGTCGGGCATAGATAGGATCGGTTTTATTTTATTTGCATCTACCCGTACGCCATGTTTATCAATTATGAATCCTAAATATTTTACTTGGCCTACCATAAACTCACACTTTTCTTTTTTTATTTTCAACCCATTCCTCTCTAAAATACTAAAAACCTGTTCAACTCTTTCTAAATGAGATTCTAATGACTTATTCTTTATTAAAATATCATCATAGAATATGACTACGTCCTGCACGTTTTTAAAGAGATTCATCATGAACTTTTGAAAAATGCCCGGACTGGAAGAGAGACCATAAACGAGGCGATTGTATTTAAAAAGTCCTCTGTGTGTATTAATTACTGTGTAGTTCCGAGAAGTTTCATCCAAAATTAATTGATTGTAAGCCTGTGACAAATCTAGCTTAGTAAAATAATGATTGCCACTCAAATTACTAAATAAGTCCTCTACCTTCGGGACCGGGTACCTGTCAACCAGTAAAGCCTTGTTAAGTGTCACCTTATAATCCGCGCATAAGCGTATTCCACCGTCTCCCTTCCTCGCTATAACTAGCGGTGTGGCCCAGTCGGACCGTTCAACGGGCTCGATGACGCCGGCGCGCAGCATCGCGTCTAACTCAGCATTGACCCGCGCCAGCAATGCATAAGGCACGGGGCGCGCTCGACAAAATACTGGCTCGGTCCCATCCCGCACGCATAACTTGACTTCTTCACCGGTATATTTGCCCAACGTGCCATCGAATAGGTTGTCATGTCTGGAAATGATATCGTTAAACATTTTATTTTTACATAATTTAATGTGGTTACATCTAGTAAATTTTGGTATCTCAATATTCAATTCCGATAACCATTGTCTACCTAGTAAATTAGTAGTACCCTTATCGATCACATAGAGATCTAGTTTCTTCATATTTTTCATATATTGCACATCAGTCTCTAAATACCCTATTGGTTGAATGACAGAGCCATCATAAAATTTTACTTTCATTTTACATGGTTTCAAAGGTAATTCTTTAAAATGCTCCTTATACGTAGACTTGCTTATACAGGATAACGCAGAGCCTGTATCAATCTCCATCGATAAGGTTTTATTATTAATTAGAAGCTTTATACACACCGGTTTATAGTTGGTTAGTGACATTTGATACATCGGTTCCTCGTTTGTACCCTCAACGTCTTGCTCCGAGCCGGAGTTGTCATCCATCGCTGGCTCGCTCAGCCAGTACGCCGCGTCGGTAACGTCGTTGCTGCGTGCGGTGCGAGCGTTGCTGCGCCCCCCGCGCGCCATGTTGCCGCTCCGCCATACACCCGCTCCGTAGGCGCTCGACCCGATCACGCGTCCTCTACGTGACCTTCCTCGCGCGCCATTATTCCCGCGGTTTGAAATCGTAGATTTTATGCGACGATCAAATTCTTTTTTTCTACAAACTCTTCGTAAATGGCCAGGTTGTCCACAATAACTACATTCGAACTCCTTGTACCTACAGTTATGTGCCCCATGACCGTTGACCCCGCAGGCTGAACATTTATTGAGTTCCAACTTGTGTATTCTCTCGCTTAGTTCCCGGCTGGTAGTTTGTTCCTGCGTTCCCTCTACGGCCCCGGCGTCCCGCTCAGCTGCCTCCAGAGTATTGGCTAATACTAGCGCTTTTTGATAATCTATGTTATCTTCCGCGAATAACCTCTGACGTATATATTCGCTACGTAACCCGCACACAAACTGATCCCTCAAATTTTCTTCTAAATTGATCTTGAATTCACAATAACGTGACATCTTTTTCAAATCTGCCACGTAATCAGCTATCGTTTCTCCCGCTGATTGGCGTCTTTGTCGGAACCTATACCTCTCCGCGAGAATTGATGGTTTCGGCTGTAGATGTGCTTGCAGTAATTCCACCGCTTCTTTATATTTCAGGGTTGATGGTTTTCTCGGGCTCGCCAAAGTAGACAGTAACTCATAAGCCGGTTCGCCGATAAGAGCTATTAATGTTGGTAACTTCAAATCTTCCGCTATTTTGTTAGCAACAAAATACATTTCGAGACGATCGACGTACGCCGACCAATTCCCATTTTTTATGTCAAAATCTCGAACTTTCCCAACAGACATTTTTAATCACCCCCAAAGCACTATACCACAATAATTTAAGACTTTATTCTGCACCGAATATCGTTCCGTTATCCTCGTCGCCACTGATAAATAATAGACGTTTGCATAGTTCAAGCTTCTATTTTCAATTGCCGCCATTCCAAATCTGGCGCGTCGCTCCTCACTTAACCACAGACAACACAAATATTTATAATCATATGTAACAGTTATGTTTGATGTTTACTGTGTTTGTAACATTAGAATGTTCTGACGCTTACGTGAGTAAGCAAATAGTATGTGTGGATTCGAATATGGATATTTTGTGTACATGCAACGTAATTATAATGGATTGTTATTAACATTGTGGATGTGTTTCAACAAAAGCTAACAGAGTAGCTGTCACGAGACTAAAGCTATTGTTATTCTTATGTATTTGGAAATTGATCTTTTTTATGTGGAAAATGATTGAAATGTCTGACACAATCAAAGTTTACCACAACGTTATTCGTACGTCGGTCACGAAACTACTTACTGGTTAACCCGCGAGCGTCATGACGCTATCGCCAAATACGTGATCCAATATACTAAAACGGCCTATTTATACTAGATTTAATAAATTCTTAAATAAATATTGAAGTGTAGCAATAAATTCCTAACGCCTGATATTTATTATGGAGCAAACTTAAGAGAAGCTGTAAGAATTTGTGTAAAAATCGACATTGCTTTTACCTCTTGTGTTACATCCAATTCTGCACAAAAACCTTTCTAAGAGACACCATATTTCAAAAGAGCATGATAAATGAAATGGGAAAAGCTACATTTCCATGATTTCGTATGATATTAATAATTTAAAGCATACGATAAATCCCCATATGGCTTTTAGTTTGAAAGGTGTGAGTAACTTCAACGCAGAATTGTCCTGCATAATTAATACATTTCTACAACAACGCGTGCTCTCATTTATGACGTTAAATAACGTAAAACGAACCTTATAATTCAGGTTTTTGTCCATGACGTGGAAGGAACACAGTCATTCCGTCAAACAAACATATATTCGTATGTAAATGCTTAATAATATTACGTTTCATACTCTACTTAAATTATAATAAATGGGTCGTTGAAGTCTTCTCTCGGGGGAGCCATTGTTGCATTGGATGTTGTCGCAAGAACTCGCAACCAACAACCAATGTTTGTAACTATTATACAAAACAAAAACAACATCACTAAGGTACTTTGAGTGTGATATTTTCTAAAAATGGCAACACATTCTAGAATCTATTAGATTTTACTTGCCATCGTTGATACACAAAGGCGCCCCTGGTGTCATTTTATTGAACGAACGAGGAAAATCCGGTATCCGTGTCCCTGCAGTCAACTATTAAGATAGCGGGAACGGACTTAACTGTCACATTTTAAGTACGAACCGACTTGAAATGTGACAGTTTAGGCCTGGCTTACTGAGACCGCGACATCTGCCTGCCTTGATATGGAAACGGACTAATGATAATTCCTTAAATTTCCAAAAACAAGGCCGGTTTTTCCTCAAATCCAATTTAGATAACTATATCATTCAAGAAAATGACAGCGTTTTATGAAATTACATACGCAATTACTTCTAATGCAAATTAATTTGCCAAAGTAGTATTATCTTTCGTCTTTCTTTTGTTTCACTTGGGCCATGAAAAGCTTGCCCGTTTTCCTCCTACGTCAGGTCAACACAATCTTTAATATTAATTTGGGAGCAGCATTATTTTATCATGTTGATTTGAGACAAAAATATATGTTATGTCGCATAGTTTTTGTTGTAGAGTATACAGTAGAAAAATAATTGAAACTTAACGTGCTAAACCTTTCAATAAAGTAAAACTAAAAAGTAAACATATTTGGGTCGCTTTCATTTTCTTGTAAAAGCTTAACTTAGACTTTATCGATTGCGTGTCTAGTTATTATAGTAACACGTATAAACTATTGCGTTCAATGACTCGGTTTAGGCCATAACAGAAGGAGTTGAACACGATATTCAACACGCCAGTGTCAATACACTTTGTAACAACAACTGCAAAAAGAATATTACTTTAAAAATCTCAAATCTGAATTACGTAACTAAAGCACTCAAAAATAATTAAATCTCTCTTGTCTCATCCATATTATAATAATAGTCGGGGCCGAAAACTACACGGAAGATTGTATTTAAAAGAGAATTATCATAAAATAATTGTTGTTATGCAACACATGATACGAAAAATAAACATATTCATTATAATAAATACAATATAATTTGTGAGAATTCAGAACTCACGCTTTATAATTCGTTAGCGAGCTTTTGTTTTTGTGTTACTTAGAACAAAACCAGTTTGAATAATAATGATTTGCTTCAGTTATTTTACGATATGTTACTTACTCTCATTTTCAGGGTCTTATTATTTGTAGTCATGTCATGATTAAATAAAGTAACATAAAGTTAATTTCTTATTATTTGCAAACCTAGTAAGACAATGTATTAGTAAGATATTATGTGATATGTGTATGCGATGTCTGACGTATAGCACCTTTAGTAGAGTAGTGCTACTATAGCGACGAACACTAACAACCCACCACATCCGCGTGGGGTCGGCGCCAGTCGAAATATAAATAGCGTGAAAAATCAATTGCATCGTCGAGACAGTTGGTCATCCCTCGGCCTGCAGTTTAACCGCGAGTCTTCACTGTTTCACATCCCTTGTCTCTGTAACTTTTATCTTAGCATTTTTATAACTGATAAACCTTTTATTGTTTGTTGTTTATAGTGTAGACGGGACTTTATTGTGTGCTCCACGTAGTTACGTAGCCTTGCTTGCCTGTTTCTTTCCTGCGTGTACAATGTGATGCATGTTATATTTTCTGACACGGTGCTGTCTGGTGTATTGTTGTTTGTTGTACCAATAATAACGTAATACAGAGTTGTTGTTATGGTATTGTTGTATTGTACGATATTTTCATCGTCGGAGGAATAAAGGTAGTTGTGTGTGCAGGAGTACGAGGAGGAGGGCCGGCGCTCACGACGTCACTCGTCTCCGTGCAACTCGAGGGAGGGCAGCACCACGGCACTGCACTCGCAACACTACGATGATTCCGTAAGTTATTAGTCATAGTTCACAACGATTCTTCAACGTCGCGTTGTAATTATGTTTCAAAATAGAACACATCCAATACCAAGAAATACATCAGGGTACTTGTACGAGGAGTGCAGTAATGTGTAGGAACATTTGCTACAATTTACAATGTCATCGAAATTGAAGACCTTTTAAAGTTTTACTGTCAGATAACGATGTTTTCAACTTTATGACTACTTTTATTATTATTTGAATACCAGAACAGAACTTCACACATATTCGACGTATAAGTATCTTCATTACAGACATTTACCAACCTAACATCTCAGAATCTTTGTTATTTCCATGACCTTTGCTAACTTTAGGTAGAAATATTATCTAACTTTGTTACCAAGAGGAAATACACATATAAAAATAATAAGAACATAATTAATAACTTGATCGTTAATAATAGAATGGTTTCATCCAGATATTAATCTCATTGCTTCGGAAATATACGCGAGTTGTCGATAAACGTATTTTCGACATCGGAATGACGGAATAGAAAAACAACATTTTATTCTTCTTACTTTTATGTTAGGTACGTCTTTGATGATATTGCTATGTATAAGTTCGGTACTGGGGCACTGAAGAGTTTTGTTAGACTAAGCAGTAACTATTGTTTATATGTATGTTTATACATTAGTTAGTGGATACCTACCGAAACTCATTTGTAACAGAATAGTTTGGCGCTCTGCCATGTGCCAGCCCCTGACACAGCCATCTTGATCTCACAAGTCCATCTAAACGTATATGAAATATTACTAGCTTATTTTTAGCT
This sequence comes from Trichoplusia ni, assembly GCF_003590095.1. Lineage (NCBI taxonomy): Eukaryota > Metazoa > Arthropoda > Insecta > Lepidoptera > Noctuidae > Trichoplusia > Trichoplusia ni. The sequence goes on along the minus strand of NC_039481.1, from coordinate 16,253,245 downwards.
ATTGCTATTGTGCCAAAGGCTTAATTTTAGGTTGGTATCATCTGTTTTTACTATAACAAAGTAACAGTTGCTTTATAGCCGTATACTTTTGATGACAAGACACGCCCATTGGTGTAAACGTTGAAATGCGCCTAAGACAAGTATTAAATAGGTTAATTAATTTTTTATAATTGTATTAAACAATAATAAACAATACATCAAAACGTATTTATTTTTAAAAATATTGTATACTTATCGAGATTCAATTAACTTAATCTAAGATAATTAACGTCAGTCTAATTACATAACATATGAAATACGTCTAATACAAGCAACCTGAAGGAAATTACACACATATAATGTAACATCTAATGTTTTTGTAGATACCTGCGAATTATGAACACAATAACTAACCTTTTTAATAGTCTTTTCTTGCCATTAAGTATTGGACATCTATGTATATTAATACTGTCAATCCTTTCCCACAAAAAGCCTTTTTGATGACATTCACTGGCAACACTTTGACTCTTTCTGTAAGAGCTTCATACTAACATGCACATTATTCGTATATCCATGTTCCTATTCATGTTAACGCTCTTCAGGTGTTGCAAACGAATTCGGATATAAGTATTATGAGAATAGTGTTCATTTTCACTTGAGTATCTTGCTCTACTTTGCAAAGAACTGTCTGCGAATTTCACCTTACAACATGCCGAGGACTGTATGAACAGGCACGTGTACAGCATCCCTATTGATACACGTCACATGTTCTTTTTCCGTAACAATACCTTCACGTGACATTAACCCTTATCAAACCCCACTCGTTTAAAATATTTTATGCCCTACAGCGGACCATACGTGGAAATAGAAAGCAATTTGCGTTTACCGTATCGACTGGTTTTTTTTTTCAAACAAAATGTATATTTTTGTAACCGTTCAATTTGCAATAATCTTACAAATACAAGTCATTTCGTTTTCTTCTTAATATTGTATTATGTTTTTGTAATAAGAGCTCGAAAACAGGTCCCAATTCTGAGGTTTAACGGACTATTAATGCTGGTTACCGTTAATACTGGTTCTGAATATAATTTGCTTTTGTAAATATTTAGACGTCAACGTAATACAATAACTACGGTTTAAGATAACAATTACCCAGATCATTAAGACGCCGTAACGCGTGGCTGCAGATATTTCGTAAGCTTTGCAATTCACGCTCAATTGTTACGAAAATGTCCTTCAAAAACCTTGTGTAATTGCTTAAACGGTGAACATGGGGTTGTTATGCCATTGGCTAGGTTTAAGGCTAAATTATACCTAAAGGCTTAGTATTAGGTCATAGTTTCTCTTGCAGCGAGCGGCGTAACTCCTCGGTAGCTTTAGTCAGGTCCTTGTCATGGCGCCGCTGCTTGCCAAGTTCTCCGCCACAATCTTCGAGGTAATCCTTGGGCGGCTCCACAGGATACTTGCTCCCGAATTTTGGTCGCGGAATCCTTACTCGCTTGACGTCACCCAACCAGCTCTCCATTTTTACACCTGAATCAACCTGGAAATAAAATAAATCGATTATTAGAAGTAATTCATAATAAAGTAGTACGAACATGCAAATGCTTTTAGTCTGTAAATACTTTCATAACGGGTTTCTTGTGCTAAGAACCGCAAATCAATTTAGAGCTACAATCATTTAAGTATAGGTTTGATATTAGCCGAACGGTAAAAAATCTATTACACCAACTAACTAGGAAATTGTTAGAAATAATGAATATAAAGTGATTTAATCATATCTGATCGGGTAAATACTGGTTGTTCTAAAAGTGGCCACACGCACTACTTCTGGCCGCAATTGGCCAACAGTTGTGTAACCAACGATGGTCATTGGGGGAGTGGTGAAATACCACTAAACAGCTTCATCTCGGCGCCAGGCGTAGGCGCCACGTTGTTAAGAATTACGGTTGTCAGAATTATGCAAAATGTAGCACATTTATACGAGTATGCATCATACTATAGCTTTAAATATATAGATAAGTATATTTTTTTTTATTCTACTTTTTGTTGTACAGTAAAGCAAACGGCGACCTCGGTGTTAGTCTTGTTAAAAGTCGGAGTAATTAAAACCATTTTGTTCTCACTTTTATAAATGTCAGCTTGTTGATTGCAAGGTTTACCTACTAATGGCTTTGAATGCATCGTGTATTGTTTTTCTATTTACAAACTAATATCTTAGACAACAGTACTTCGTTAAGAATGGTAAATATTTACATTGCCTGCATATCGTATTTCGCACGAAGAAGGCCTCCTTATACGACATCGCATTGTATGGTAATCGCGTCTAAATTGTTCTCGCTTGGTGCGTAGTATTGATTAATAACTAGTCTGTCGTTCCGCGCATCTTAAACGCAAAGACAAAGATATTTTATTGCACGAATAGCTTTCTCCAGCGAAAGTGTTGCTAAACGCGGCGGCATTATTTCTGTGTGACGCTTTCAAATACGATTACTTGCTTATTAATAGCTATAATATGATTAATTTGGCCTTTCGATTTAAGATAACATTATTTCATATTTCTATCATTCGATAAGCGTGATAGACACTGACAGGTTTCCACGGAAACGAATTTCTTATTCTCATTTCAATGACTTTCGAATTTAATATCTAAAAGATATATTACATATAAGTTGCGTGCAAGTTAGTGTTAGACGATGTCGTAACACTCGTAATATCCGAGAAAGCGGTCCGCCGGAATCAAATGCACTTACAGGTCCGGTAGTTGGTACAAATCGTGACTCAGAGCCGTGGGTGCGAGACACAAACGGACATTCAGAGATCGTTTTGAGAACGGTTCCCAGCTTCTGACTCAGTGACAGTAAAAACAAAAAATAAACATAATAAACATGTTACTGTGGCTTTATGTTACGGAGGCATTATAACAGCGATGCACACGTACCAATTAAAATTAAACAAGCTTGGAAAAAATATACAATAAGGAGAAAAATTGTTACATATCCTGAGATTCCTAGTATTAAAGGCATATTATACTGTAAAGGAGTTTCTGGATGATAAAACAAGCGTTAATTTAAATCACCCTGCCTAAACAAACCATAATAAAAGTAACAACTATAATTAATATTATACAATTATTATTTATGGCAATATTATTTTTTCTGAATTGCTATTCTGCCCTCTTCCTCTCTCCTATATTTTTTGCGTGCCCAACAGGGTCCATATTGAACTGCTATTTATTTTCTACCATCTCTGTAACATATGGAATGCAATAAATGATTGAGTATTGAGTATTTAGCGCATCGTGGAAAACTTTTGAGTCAAAATAATTTTGTTGTTACAACTTACATCACTATAATCAGAGACACATATTTCCCGAGTATATCTTACTATAAGTAAGAACAGATATCCATGTACAAAACAAACAGGCTCCGATATTAACAATACGAGTAACCGTTGCGCTCGAGAGGAGCACAGACTTGCCGGAAGTGGGACGTCGCGTGCGCATCGCCCACACCTTTTGTCGTTTGCCCGTAATAATTGTGCATGTAAATAAAGGAAAGTACATTATATAGTCTAGCATTATGATTATGGATACGATGCTGCAGTTGAATAACTTTTGTGACGCCCGTTTCTTATCGAAACGATTTGTGTGTCAATACGAATTAGTTGTTGCGTCTAAACTACCGAGAACGGTCAATCATTTTGAAATAGATCTTGTTTCTTTCGTATCTGAAGCAAGGTTTTATAAATCTTTAGATTGGAAGGGGCTTTGACATTTCTGCTAACACGAAGATCTTTGCGAGGGCATTATTTGTTTATAGTTTTTGTTAGACGTAAACGCACATGTTATAGTTTAAGTTCAATACTTTCTTGCCTTATTTCAGTTTAATGACCCTTCGGAATTCCAACGACGTGTAGTAGTAATTAGAAGATACTAGTCGATAGCTCATTACCGTGTTTGTTCTAAATCGGTTTTGTACGTGACGTAAAGTAGCTCGCAGAGCCCATTACTATATGGTACTTTCTCTTACTACTTCATGGGATTGGGTGAGACAGATATAGAATTTCGATTACACGAATGATTTGAATAGAATAGAATATTGTTCTTTTTTTTTTTTGAAGAATATTATTACCATATGTGTTACATAAAATGTGTCTCATATTTTCTTTTTGAAGGTAGTTCTTGGAAAGGCAATAAAAGAAATAATTTCGCGGTAATTGAGCAAAGATTTTGACATATCGGAGCACACGTCGAAGTGATTTCCAAATATAGATAGCAATGTCACAAACCCGACTCCTACGCCACACGGCACGTACCTCAAATCAGATTCTATCAACTTTATTACTTCAGAAACTGACCAAATCTTTTATGACTAATGATGACGTCACTCAAGGTAAGTACGATGGTCCTACTTGGACAATTTAGGCATCATTGTAAACACAACTGACCCAAGACTGATTCAAATGTCACGATACTTTCGCTGAGAAACGAGATTGTAGCACTATAGTAGTGCATTTAGGTGAGTGTGCTGGATGTATCTATGGCGACGTGTGTAATGTACGTGTCGTGACAATTTAATACCGTTACTTGCGATATTAGTGATAATAAACCACCGTTCTACTTGGCGGTTCCTACGAGTCGCATCTGTGGAAGTAGGTACGGGCCGTGTCAATCACCAGTTTCAATAAGTAAATTCTCTTTTTACGACATCCAAATATCGATTACAATGAAATGTTTGCGGTTTACGTACGTAATGTACTTTTTTCTTGTCATACAAATGAGTTAATCTTCGAATACCATCATACTTAATCGTTAAAAAAATGTTTTTAAATGACATTCGTATTTACAGCTCGCTAATTGAAATCTGAACGCGCAGCGGCGATTGAAATCTTTTAAACACTGAAATTGATTCATAAACGTTTTGTTAATAAGAAAGTAACATGTAAGTCTGAGCGCTTAAATGGGAATCAATTAAATGTAACAGTGTAAATCCGTGCATTGTTCACCAAACGTAGACATGTTATTAGTTAATTACATAACCAGAACACGCTATATTCTCATTAATATAGGTCGGATTCGGGCGATAAAACACTTCTTATAGCGGACACTGTAAACCCAATTTGCATTGTGTTGACCAATTACGTGCAGGAAGCTGAAAAGATTGACCGTCTATACAGGAAGGCTAGGGTGTACTAAATGTACTGGTATGGTCTGACCCAATATTTCCTGCAATTACCTGCCGTTTCCCGTAAACTCGTCGTGCCACTTTCTACTTCGTGTTTCTGTAAACGTTTTAAAATGTCAGACTGTATTTGTAATGTTTATTTTTACTTTAGCTGAGGTTTGGACTCAACAGGCTGTTACCACGGTAATATTATCATACTGTCTTATCACCTGGTTTAACGGATTCATAAGTTCACACATGTTAATGCTACTTTATGATAGGCAATTTAACTTAACACTTCCCAGAAACACGAAACCGTTAACATTCTTAGGACCTCTTGAAGGTAATAATAAATTACAAATGTGATTGCATTAGGTTTATAAGCTCATCAATTTGATGACTAAGTCATAATACTCAATAAACATTTTCAAGGAATCTTAAGTTTATCTGTATACGTGTATAAGACTGTATAGTCTAGTTAATTTTCAACCGCCTATCTTCAAAAAGGAGAAGGTTCTCAATTCGTGTGTATTTTTTGGTCATGTTTGTTTCCTCAAAAAAATTAGATTGAACTAATATTTCGACGGAATAATCAGATTTTTGATTATTTTCTTATTTAACGCGAAAAATCTATCCTTTAGTCCCATAAAAAAACACCAAATTCGGTTCAGATTTTTTTATTTGGTAAAACAATATTTTTTTTGTAAAAATGTATATAAATAAAGGAATAAAATGAGCAGTTGAAATCAGTTTTAATTGATCGTGTGGCGCATCTGGACACTAATGCAACGGACGTCGCAGTGTCACGCACGGTGCCCGCGACCATGAATGATGTAGTAGATACTGTCACTCAGCAAATTGGAAATTTAACAAGCTATAGGTAACAGCTAAAGATATGAAATTGATTTCAAGATATCTTTAAGTAATTAAATTATTGAATAACAGTTATTTCGCAAAGTAGAAAGTTAGATATCGGATGTTTTATTGATAAAATCGTCTGAAATAAATAATAAACTGTCATAATGGTGGCCTGTTAAATAATGACAAGAGAGTAACGTTTATCGTGATCATAAATAAAGTGGTAGGCAGTAAATAGTTCAGGGGTTGTAAACGACAGGCTGTCAGTCGGTGAACGTCCGCTGTGTTTGGCTAGCGGGACCGCGACGGTATGTTATCACGGCTCCCACGCCACCCCGCTAATTGCCAGCCTTGTTTGTACACACAAACCTGCTCACAAGCCGCAGCCTGCATGCTCATTTGCCTATATTGCCTATCTATTATCCATCGGCTATCGTCTGACTCATTTCTATATTCTATTCACGGAAACACAATGTAACAGGGATTGCCCTATTCGATGCTGTCGCTATTACACTATTATCGCTTATTTGGAATTGTTAAATCGAGTGTCAAGCCTGTTTTACGGAACATGTGACTTGAAAATAGATTTGCATACAAATATCTTCTATCAATGTTTCTAATATTAAGTTTCTAATACCTAATAAGGTTATATTGCCATTGCCACAAGTATCCAACGCGACTTTGTTTGCGTATGCATCTGTCGTCGTAAATTACTTAACATTTATCTCAATCAGTTAATTATTTTTTCCATCAATGCGCGACAACTTTCACCTATCATTTGAAGTCCTACTTCATAATTTAGTGCTTTGTTATCTATCTTAAGAACATTAACTGTAAAACGCATCAATTTATTGCAAATTGTCTAACCTACGTACTTTCCTAAGCTGAATGGATCAGATCACCTTTTACGAACCCATTAAATAACAGATTTCTAGTGATCTCGTGCTTGCCGCAATACCTTCGTGTTGGTCGTTCACTATTCTGACCTGGAGGTCGACATTAATCTCTACCTACACCGCTTTCGCGTACCGTAACCACAATACATTCGTATAATGTATCAATAATGGGGTTTCGTCGCAGTTAATGTTCGCGTGCATACCAAATGCATTTACGTGAATAACTTGACTGGTAATAGTACCTAATATAAATCAAGTAAACGAGAGAACGGTTGTTTTTCAAAGGGCCGGAAAAGTGTCGGTCGTCCGCGTCGCTCCAGACCAACTGTATAAGGAAGGTGTACTGTAACATTAACCCCTTTACGAGGCACGGCTCCGGTTCGTGATCTCGACGATATTTCTCGTGTCGAGTAATCTCGTGATACAATAGAAACTACGGACACATCGATTCTAAACGATAACATACATCACGTACGTACATTAAAGACATATTTATCACTATGAATTGATGTATTAAGGAGATTGCATATTCTAAACAGTGACATAAGCCATAGTGGTTAGGTAAAATATTGTAGATCTTTACTGTTAGCCATTGTTGCGAGTAAGCGCGTTGTATTGAAAAATATTTATTTTTAACATGAGTGAGTCTCCACCAATAAGAAAAGGCAGACTTAAAGCCACACAAAAAAACAGTAAACACTGGCTGTGTTTTTTCTCCTAACTTGGGTCTAATTCAACCAAGTCTTAGTAGAGATCAGATAGGTACTTACAAGGTACTGGTACCAAATCTCTCCTAGCAAATTGTACACGGTAATAGTGCTCCACTCCATTCCAATCGTAGAAAGCGTGTCATGGAGCTTCGTCGGCGGTGTAGTAGATGATAAAAAAGTGCATAATTTACAATAACACAATAGCAATACAGACATCTCTTCAAGGCCTTCTGGCTCGAGCTGAGTTGTCCTTGTTGGGTGCAGGCAGTCATTAAACAGAAAAATATTTTACGAAATACAAATGAGATTAGATAACCTGACTCGGTAGTTTTTATTGCCTAATTTCGTTCCAAAATCTTAACACGTATGCATTTAAAGTTCTAACAACCTTTGTAGTGCCTTCATTGAAATATGGCAGCAATTCGGTTCGTGTTGCGGTAAACAACAATCGAACATTTTTTCATCTCAATGATAACATCAACTGGTGAATGTTCTGCAAGGTTTTAAAGCGTCTGTGTACTCCGTTACTATGATCAAGAGATATATAGTTTTTTGTAACCTCACATGCTGCTTTTGGGTATAAGTAAATCAACAGTTTTAAATTGGTCCGCTTGACGTTACACGTTGAAGAGTAATCTTACTAAGTACTTCGATAAACAGACTAAAAAGACAAAGAATCAAGAGAAATCACAATAAATAAGCAAAACAAAATCTGGTGAGAGCTAATTGCAACACCGCTGGCTTGAATTTGAAGGGTTATCTAAGTGAGTTTTATAAGGACATTATTTAAGCGTGCAGCTGTAGCTGTGAGCGGCACATACATATTACACGGCGAAGTAAGACAAGGACCATTTTTTCTGTCCGTGGCCCGAAAAGAACCGGCCGAATGCAGGCTGAACTTGCTCTGATGAATGTGTTCTGAATAACGAACTAACTTGACCACATGAGCGTTCTTCTCGTTAATACACTTTAGAACTTGTATTCAAATTTTAGACCCCTTACAAATAAATTAATGTAAGATTATGGTTAATAATATTGGGTAGATTTTCTGAAACCGTTAGCTTACATTCGAATGAAATTTTAATTACCCGTAAATATTACCAACTGCCTACAGTACAGGTTTATCACATTCAAACATAACAAAGTACAGTAAGACGGCACTTTATAATATGTTTTACACTTCACGATGTATAATTATCCAAAAACAAAAGGTAACTACGATCGTATTGTTTTGTTTACACCGTAACAAAGCGATGTTGCAAGCGGATCTTACGACGTACATTTATTTAAGAACAGTTTTTGACACAGTGGCCTCAATGGAACATTTAACTTACCTGTCACGGTTATCCTGTTGACAGCGAGCACTGCCTTCTATTTGTAAACAAGCCAGAAGTGGTGTGGTTGGGTGAACGTGCACATGTATCGGCGCTCGGAGCGAGACTGACCGCCGGAGCAGAGCGCGCTGGAGCAGCCGCCACGCCATACGCCAGGCAGCCGCGGCCGGTGTGCGAATCGAGTTCACTTGATACTCGACCAGCTACGCAAGCGTCGCCTCGCTTCGAGGTAGAATTGCTTGTATGCCACAGGCAATGACTACGGCCACCCACGCACTCCGTGCTCGATTTGTAGTCAATAACATCCCTGTCCCGATGAGACTAATCGAACGTTATGTAGGACAAACATTAGTAGTTCTTGTACCAGTAGTATGCAATATGGTACAAACAATATTTATCCTAGTCGTAACGTGTTAAGTAAAATCAAAGGAGGCTTAAACTTTTTACACGTATAATACATGGGTAGTTAAGCAGAGTTTTAGTAACTACTATAGGCATATAAAATTGTGTTGAGGCTGTATAAATGCTAAGTTAATAATACCTGTTATCTCGATCTTTTTAAAATAATTAAGTAGCAAAGAACAATAGACGAACATATTTTTATATGTAGACACTTTGAGACGCAGATCCAAAAAACAAAATAAAACAACTGTTGTTTGATGTAGTCATGATCTCATGTTGATGTTTGATGTTGATCAAGTTGACATCAACACTGTGGATTCCGAAGATATTTTCGTTGATCAAACACAATGGGGTAATGAACAAATCGTCTTAACAACTCGCACCGTTAGTTCCCACGCGGACATCAGTCCAAAACTGGACAAACCGGAAACTATCGAGCCAACCACCTGCGCTTCCCATGTCTTGTGAAGATTATTATATTTTTTTACCACTTCAATCACGCCGACTTACAAAACTTAATTATAATTCTGATTTATATATTCGCTATTGTTAGAATAATTAGAATGGGCTCAATAATATATACTGTAAGTACAAGGTGTAATACATTTTTTATTGTACTACTTAAAAATTATGTCCGACTGTCTACTCCAGTCAATGTGTTTTTGTATCGTCGATTTTACATAAGCTTTTATAACACCTGTTTCTTAAAAGCCATTTGCTAATAAGCATTCATTTGACTTAGTTACATTTTTATTATAAGTGTTTCAATATCATTGTATAACTTTGAACACCAACACCACTTATCTGTATGAATAAGGAAATGTGTTAAAAACAAAGTTATTAAACATCTTTGTTACACGCTCCATCCATTAAGCGCTTGTTATGTAAAATGGATTTGCGCTTTAAAAAAGGATTCTGAACGAAAGTGAAAATTGTTGCGTACTCTACAAATGCATTGCCGAATCTACGTGTTCCAGTTTCAATACTATTGTCACAGATTTCTTTCTTTTGTCCATTGTAATATGCTTATTTTCAAAACACGATTTGATTTTTCTATGAACAGTTGTGTATGTTTTTCTGTGAAGAAATCTCGCGGTGCGCCAAACCATTGCAGATGTTATGATGGCAAGTGTTTTGAGATCACTTTGCGCCACAATATTATGATGCACATTGAATTAAAGAGAAGTAGTAAAAAATTACTGCTCAAGTAATTCATTACATTACTGTTGTGTTATTTGACATCGGAGAGTTATTATTGACCACACACGTGTTCGCTACATTTCATGCTATCGTATGACAACGTCAGAAAGTCTGTAATTCGATCCACCAAGTATTTACACCGTTTAGTGAAGCGTAGTTTGCAGTAAGTAAAAGTGAAATTAATGTCAGTTTGTTCGAAACAACGTTACATTTAGTTTCACTAATAGGGCGTGTCTTTGTCTCTAAGAGCTTTCACGTTTTATGTACAGCCTTTGATACCTATCGCAAGAACGTCAGAACTATGGGTTGTATAAAAAGAAACCTATATCAAAATTGCCTCAAATAAAATCTTGTTCAGATCTTATTATAGAGTCCAACACACTTTTCGGGGTTTTTGTAGATAATTCAACAAAATAGAAAAAAATATGTACTTATTTTGAACATATAATGAAATTAAACTTTACACACTGAAGTGAGTGACACTGAAGGTATAATGTCAATTGTACCAGCATATAGATTTCGTTTAATAAAACAAAAAGTCCGCGGTCCCGTTAGGCATAAAGAAGGGTTGCACAAACTATATTATAGGTAATACAAACCATAGCAAAAGTATAAAAACATTAACGTATGTATACACTACACAGCAAGTTTAATTTGGCTCCCAGCCAACGGTAACATCACAAGCCTTCATACCTAGTCGTTCACTACAATACGTTATCTAATGAGCAAATTTCATTTCCAAAGTCATAACACCTAACGGATATTATGATTAGAACCATAGATAATGGAGTTTCGTTTATACTTTAGACTAACAAAGACCGTATCGTTATCCCATGACGAGATGATACCTTTTGAATTCAAAATTAACGGTTCCTGATGTTTCTCTTAGCCGTAATCAACTATGAACGAGGAAGTCTTTTATGTATTGTAGATGTTTTACTAAGGTTGTCCGACTTGATGTATTAACTGTTCTTCAAATTCGAGTTTGTTCGAGTTTTACTTAACAACTCCAAAAGAGCCGTAAACGTCACGTCCTAAAAACTCTCAACTCGTAATCTCGATGGAGCCACCATTGTAACGGGCCTCATACATTTACTCTGTTTATAATATTACGTATGATTATGAAAACAGATAGTGTAAGCGTGATCTTACAAAAACTACGGGAAAGGTCAAAACAAAGTATAAACACACATGTTTGAAAAAGTCTGTTCATGCGTGTCATCACGGTGAATAAACGAATTACGATTAGTTACAGATACAATGCCGCATATGGCATACATACAAAGAGATTTGTGTGTTAAATTGCAGACAGAAAAACTAAAAGACAAGTTACGTAATTTAAGCAGTTTCTTAATCCATAACTATAAAAGTTATCGGTATTTCAACCGTGAGACTCGCCATAATCGTAGTTTCATTTGTAGGCTGTGTAACGCGACAACTTTCCATCATTTTAACTCTACTATTACTTACCTCCATCTTAGAGCTGCTAGCTCAAACAACAAATTATGCTTTAGACGACAACCCTACCTTATGGCTTATGAAAAGTACATTTATTTAGTGTAAGCTTGCACATCTTAAACATAATTGTTATCATAATCATTATAGAAGAAAGCAACAAACAACATGCATTAGTCACACAACAAGAAACATGTACTACAAATGTAAAAGTACATAGATTAGTACAGACCTTTATCTTGGTGATGATTAGTAAACTATTAAAACATAATATTAGTCCACATGTCAACTACACATACCTAAAAAAAACATCAGATAAAAGAAAAAGAACATCCTACGTTTTACTCATTACAACTCCTGGTATATATATAACGGCAATAAGTTACTCTTCCACCTACTTATCTTATGCAGCATGCAACTTAACGCATGTTTTATTACCATGTTACGAAGATGTCAAGTTATCAGTCTCTACATATAATACATGTATTACACATGTCCCGCCACTAGCACCTGTCGATTCTTACTGTCAAAGCAACAAACACGATTTAAGTATATTTACACTATTGAATTACACATACTAAGTGTGAAAGTAGTTGTCTGTAAAATTTATTAGATTAAATTTGTTGGAGCTAATCCTAGAAAAAACATTTATTTTTGGCGCAAAAAAATATATTTATATTATAAATCTGCAAAATAATTTCGGTCGTTCTGTCCTATATGCTTTTGCGGCTGAAGTGCATTAACCTGACCGACATGGATATTGTATACCTACTCCCTCCAAGTTAGGGCTACTTTTTGCCAGGATATGAACAAAAAGCTAGAGAAGCCACGGTCAAAATCTAGTGATAAAATATAGCTAGCTAGTCGTCGGTTCGGCTGCTAGTATTCGGGACCAACGCGTGTTGGGCGACACCGGCCGATGCTATCTCATTATTTATAGAAGACGCTAACGAGAAGCACCGTGTCGCCGTCGCTTGTAGATTTGCTGCTAAATAACACGCTGGACTAGCGAAAACACTAAACACAACGATTTATTAGGTACACTACGGAACTGATGAAAGTACCGTGTAAGCACAAATTTTCGAAATTTCCCTGAAAAAATCTGAATGGTGTTTAATTAATACATTTTATACATCTGTATCGTTACTCGTCGAATTTGTCCAGGTGTTCATACTCTCCCGTCCTAAAATAACTTTAAATCAAGTATCCTGAATATGAAAACAGTTTATTGAAATGTTCGTCGCTGTGAACAACTCCTGAATATATTCTCACCAATAACGTTCTCTACTATTTTGTTTCATGCTATCTTTTGATAACCCTCTTTAGGACCAGGTATGTATGTTTATTTTTATTCGGGAAACAACTTTTATAATGTTTGTTAAATTAAGCAGCGTGTGGTGTAAGGGTATAACTGTCGAAACAAATAAAGGGTTAGTAAATAATATTAATTAAGGCTTGGCAAATATTTTTAATTTAACATTAACGTAACTAAGTAAAATTTAGTAGACAGCTAGCGACAGTAGTGTTTGCTATTTTTCCTAGTAGGTTCCTAACGTTTTTGATAGAGTAACCACAAACTTATTCGATATAGCTGTTATGATGTAACCCTACATTGTGTACAAGTATAGTATTCAGATCTGTAAACCTACTACTTCTTAGAATATTCGCATCGGACTGAGTTGTGAATCTTTTAGTTGGATATGTCCAATATTGTTGAGTTAGTTTTATGCTAGATGCTTGACAGTCACTTGAACATTGAACATGACAATAACACAAGCGGGCTGCAGTTAGGTGTGTGTGAGGGTTACCGGTTAGGAGTCGCGACATAGCTAGTATGTCGGCGGGAGAACGATCTGGTCCTGAGTGAGTGTGATGTTTCAGTGCGGCTATCTCGAGGGGCTGCGCTCATCACTCGGTGGCTGGACGCAGAAAGTTAAATCATGGTACTGGGGACGACCTCTAGTAAGTGGCCCCGCCGGACTGACCTGCGAACTGCCCTAGCACATTAACGATTCTTACATTTGCACGAAATTTAAAAAAAAAAACAATCTTGATTTTTTTATTATTGGAAGTTCTTGCTTCGAATACAAAACGATTGCTTGGTGTTAGAAAATTATTGAATTATTGTATGTTTTCACTTTTCTTATCGTTGCACTTCATTTCGGTGTTAATTTTATTAGTCAGACATTTTATTTGACCCATAAATATTTTTCGAAGTAGTGACGCACTTATTTAAAATTTGATTTATCATTCCGGTTATTTCATTAGCCTGTAGAGGTAATATTGTCTTGAGTGGATCGAGCTAAAGTGCTGCATGAAAATTTAGTAATAAATTAAAATCATGTCATAAATATTTAATTTTCAAAAATCAATGCCGTATAAAGTTCTTTTATTTGTTTTTATGAACATTGAATCTTTTGTTTTTGTCTGTAACTAGAGCATGGTGGCGTTACTGCATATCAAAACTAAAATGCGTTTTACTAATTTCTGTTATAATTTATTTTCTAGTGGTCGTTCATCTTTGTTGAGTTTTCGTTGTCTTATTCAGTTGGTGCCCGCTATAATTCTAACTGTATCTAAATTCGCCTACTCAGGTAGGTAAACGGGATAAGAACTCTCTCCATGATACATTTGACACTTGTAAAATAAACCCACTTTGAACCACGCCACCGAGTGATCGAAACGCATGAATCCAAGCCTCTAGCACACATCTCACTTACAGCTTCTCAATACATTCGACGTATAATACTCACTGTACATTTTCGTAACTGAGAGGCATAAGGTCGTAAATCAAGTTTATCTGTATCGCTATCCAGCCGTCGCTAGTCGCTCGCATCAGCCGGCGCGGCGCGCGGCGGCACCACACGCCGCTGAGTTACTGCCCTCTGCCGCCCAGCTACACGTCTCCTCAATATTCTTAGAGCACTAACTTGTACTTAGAGGCTGAATTGAATTTGCTATTTATTAGCATAGTAGAGTAACAAATTTAGTGTGGATGTGTATAATTAGTTATTAGGACATAGGAGTCGGAAGATGTATAAGTATTTTGTCATCGTATTTACTGCCTTAGTTAAGAGAATTTACAGTGACTTATTGTGAGGCTAGCATTGCAATGGTATCAAACGTTATGAACAAGTATAAATTGTTTATAGGAGTTAGCACACAATTTGTCACGAAGTTTCGACATGAAAGAGGATAGTGGTGCGTTGTTGGAGGAGCGGGGCGGGATTCGGCGGCACCAGTCGATGCAGCGGCTGCAGCACGGCGAGGCGGGCGACGAGGCGCGGGCGGCGCGCGTCGTGCCCGACCACCACGGGAACCTGCACATCACCGTCAAGAAGACCAAGCCCATCCTCGGCATCGCCATCGAGGGCGGCGCCAACACTAAGCATCCGCTGCCCAGAATCATTAATATACATGTAAGCTCAGTCCTACCAAACAAAAATCTCAGCCGTATGTTTCGTATCGCCCTGTAAATCGATGACAATTAGTCTTAACTTTTGAAAATTTACGGAAATAACAAGAGTTTGACTTGATTCACAACCTTTCTGAGTAATAATTAATGGCAATTTCTGGTGCTCAAATTCTAGGAGCACGGGGCAGCGTATGAAGCTGGTGGGCTAGAAGTGGGCCAGCTGATCCTCGCGGTGGATGGCCACCGGGTGGAAGGACTTCAGCACCAAGACGTCGCGCGATTAATCGCCGAGTCGTTCGCGCAAAGGGACAAACCGGTGAGTTTCAATCAATTTGAACTGACTACAACAAATTGATAGACAGTTTGAATAATATCTTAAACCTATATTAATGACCAACCACTTTACGACCGCAGGAGATCGAGTTCCTTGTGGTGGAGGCGAAAAAGTCAAATCTAGAGCCGAAGCCAACAGCGCTGATTTTCTTGGAGGCCTAACATCTACTGTCCCTCCCCGCCAGCGACCCGCCGGCCGCGCTGGGCAGCGCGGCTCCGGGGGTCGACCTCACCGCGCACACCACGGAATAGCCAATTCCAACCTGCGCTGCCACATGCTCTTCTAAGCTGTGGCGGCAAGCAGCACTGACGTACCGGCTATACGACGCCGAGACGCGCCGGCGACTGACGCAGGTGTCTGTGTGTAAACAGGCTACGAATCTAATGGCACAAGGGAGGCGATGATATTTTTTTGTGATGACGAGTCGTCCGGAGCGACGGAAGATTAGTTACGAATGTTATGATGCACCGCCCGACGGGTTCTGAACGAAATCTCTCGAGACCGCAACGCGACCCATCTTTACGATAGGACGCTCGGGTGGGCTGAAATTTTGTAAATCGTTTTCTAGGAGAGTAGCTATTAATCCGATTTTAACAGTAGGCGGCGACTGAATTTTATAAAAAGAATCTCCTACTTTTACCGTTTACTATAAATTCATCTTAAAAATTCACAAATTTTAAAAATCACGATTTTAAGGAGGTATAGAGATCGATAATTCCGTGATTCATTTGATAGAACTAGAGTTGTAAAGAGATGACGATAACATAGATCTTACGAAGTTCATTTTTTAATCGTGCTAAAGTTCAATCGATCGGTAACGGTGCTACGAGAAGATTATCATGTTTCAAGTAAAGTATCGTCCTCGAGTCATGTCCCATCTGTAGTTGTCACTAGTGCCGTGTAGAGTGCTTCCGGTCGGCACATCGCCACACGCAGCACGCGGCGCGCTCCTAAGCAAGCAGCTTACTGAATCTAACTCCGTCGCGTTCCGTCATAGCTTTCCTCATTAGTTTCATTCGAAACTTTTTTACTCAATTCTAGCTAAATTTTACCATTCTAACATAAAAATTAATTTTGTAGTAAATCAGTTTAGCTCTGTTGATGAAAACGCGTAAACGTTTTTCATTTGGTTCTTTCTCGGTCCATATCGCTTCCTTTAGTTTGCTTAGCGAGTGTTACATAGAAGGTGCGTCAAACATGTCATTCCATCAGGTAGATAAGCGGTGAGTTAACGAAAATATGGCGGAGAGGGATTTTAGCCCACTCTTTGATCTATATAAGTAGATAATAAGTGAATGTGTGCAATATAATCCAATGTTAGATGTTAGAATCAATAAACAGTCTTTGGCGTCGATGTTATAGTTCGCTAGGCGGCGCCGACTGTGCCGCACGACGCATGCGCGGCGTGGTCAGCGCCGCTGTGCTCGCCTGTACCCGGTGTATCGATGTGAGTGTTGCTAGAGCTTTTAATATAACGTACAGCTACTGCTGTAGATATTGTACACGTTCCCACAATGATACCTACATATATTTGTATAAATGTAACATGCTATAACTGAACCTCATTACCCCTTATAATCTCTACAAGCGACCGTTGTAAATATATATCTGTATCTACTCATAAGCTGTAAATATCAAATTTGAATGTATTGTAATATAAAAATATTATTATAAATATTTATTGAAGTTAGTGCCAAAAGCATTTTACATTCCCCACTAGGCGTGTACACTGTACTGTATGGAGACGCAGAGCCTTCGGCGGTTCGGCGGAGACAGTTACTGCTCACATCTATATCTATACCTACCTACTCATCAAGTTAACGGCTAATCTCACTCAATACGCTTCTAATATTAGGATTTGGACATCATTGACATGTATTCTTTCATTGTATAATCAAAAGACATTCCGTATTATAAAATAAATAATTCTCTTTTAACATTTTATATTTTCACGGTTCGCACGACGACCTAGTGAATATTTCCGTTACCTTTGAGAACGTTTGTGATTTGTGTCACGTGCATTGACATCCGCCTTTTCCTGATTAATGTTTTATTCACAAAAATAATAATGAGCAGAAATTGCACTGAAACAAATATATTTTGTACGAGTAATTATAGTTAATTTTAATCTTATACCTAATTGTATTTAAAGTAACCAATAAGTTTTTATGATTACACTTAAGCGGTCATGTGTAGAGGCAGGCGCGTCCGAGCCGCCGTGTGACCGGCTCCTGACCCGGCCAGCCTTCTATTTGAGTCAATTCATCATTTACGTACGTATTAAACACGTCAAACCGAAAGCAATTTAAGAGTAGTGATTAAGAGATTATTTTAGCAACAAATCTTTAGGTTACCTCATACTTTGAATAGAATATCGTGGATATCATATGGCAGACCTGCTTTTGTTTGGTTTGTAGATTTGTTTACCAACAGCTTGCAGTAGTTTGTATAGATCGCGTCTATAGTACTACAGTCGCCTTTGAATCCCGCAGTGCCTCTCGTTATTGGCAACCTATTATAATATATCCTAAATATTGCGAGCCGTCCATTTATTTTGCCTTTAGTTTATCCTCGACTGCTGTGAGGTTAACGTGGATTTTATATCTGTATAATCGACCTTTGCTAATCTCAATGTGTTGGTAAACATTTCACGGGTATTTAAGTAATGTTTAAACTTTGCAGGTGTTTGGTTGAGAAGATCTATGTTGTAGTCTGTTGTTAAGTTTGTCGTTGATGACAAAAATATATTGTTATCTAGATAATTACATTTTGTTTTATTCCGAGTCGTGCCATTTGTGGATATCTAACACGAGACAACAAACACTTAATCATGAGCTGCTTATCATTTCAAACAACTAAATATTGTCTGAACAGTGAACAATAAAAGGTTATTGGACTTGCCCACTTATAAATCAACAACTACATTATTAAAAGGTACATTTACCTTGACATTGCAGTTTTGCGAAGGTCTAGCAGGGACAAATACGATAACGCTATCGAATCTACTACAGAACCTAACGTTGACCCCAATAAAGTGGCATGGACGTGGACCTCGGGGAGCGCCTGACAACAAGAGCTGAGCAAACATTGACACAACTTGTTTTTAATCTGTACTGGGTCGCATTTTAGTACAAAGTAAGTATCTACCAGAACTTAATCACCCTTTAAATGGCTTAAACAAAATAATTAAATACTTCTTACTACTAAACCTTATCAAGCGAAAACTAACGGTATGGTAAATTTAAAAAAAAAGCGAATTATTACTGGCGAAAAAGTAAAAATAAATAAAGAGGATAAATTAAAAGACAAAAGCTTTAAATATCAGTTATCTTCACGACGTATGCCAGACATGCAGCATGTTAGATACAGCCTTAGTTCACGACTTGCAGATCGTATTGACACCGCTTGAAGTTATTCCCATCCGATAAGGGAACAGATCGTGACGATACTGCAAGTAAATAGTTGCGCAGTCACGGGCACAGTTACTCCTACCTTTAAGTAAATAGGACATTTATTTCTGCAGAGACTTTGTAGATCGTATATCTCCGACTCATTTCTTTAAGAATATCTATGGGAAATGTTTAACGGGAAGTATAAATTTATTGTATTCATTGTCAATATTGTTGGTAAACAATCAAAAATATTTGACTGGTGCGATTCTGTCGTATTCACGGCTGCAAATTTAGTGGAACCTGAACAACATGTTTGTCCAAAATTTTTAGTGGTGCGATCCTGACGTATATTTAAATGTGGTATCTACTCAAATATTATAAAAAATAAATGATGACACAAAGCCCATTTAAGCACGCTTTGTAACAACAACCATCGCTTACAGTCAATTATCTCCGAATCTTTTAGACCGATTAATTTGAAATTTGGTACACATATCAATTCCTGTGACCCAAACACAGAGGTGTGACGTGAGCAGATGAAATCTGTATATGCGGGGTCATTTTTGGGGAGGAAGGGGAAAACTAAAAAAAATAATCTGAAAACTGCATCGTGTTGCATATCAAATGAAAGGTCTTGTTGAGAAGATCTTAAATGTTTTTTTTTAATTTTAAAATAAATAGTTTCCAAGTTATTCAAGAAAATAGACGAAAATTGACCATTCCCCCCCCCCTTATCTCCGAAACTACTGAACCTAAAATTTTGAAAAAAATACAGAAATTAGTTTTCTCCTTATAGATTATAGGAAAACCTATAAGAAGTCCATGATATTAAAAGAACATGGTAAATCACTCAATATTGTGCGTACCAACTTACATTTGCAGGTGGAATGTGTGGGAGAACATATTTTTTAACTCCAAAAACATGATAGATAACATCGTACGGAACCCTCTTCACGCGGCTTCAACTCTAATAACTAAAAACAAAATAATTTGATTGCCCGGATAACCGAGTGGTTGAGGTCACCACGCCAAAACCCCTGTGCGCGACGTGGCGCGGGTTCGATCCCCGCGTAGGACAAACATTTGTTTGATCCACGAATGCTTGTTCTGAATCTGGGCGTCTTTGTGCATGTGAATAAATTGGATGTTCCCCGCGACACAAGGAATAAATGCCTTACTGCAGGAGTCGTTTTTTTTTTTACTTTAACCAGTTAACAGAATGTTTAAGAATTACAATCACTGTAAAAGTATCACATTAAATGGAAAATATACGAAATGAAACATTCTCTTCAAACTACAAAATGACTATTACAGGGGCAAGGGGCCGGTACGAGGTGTAAGGTCATTTTCACATGCTAATTATGTGCTCACATTTAATCTATTTTATCCCAGTATTGCACAATATTTTCAATTTATTTGCAACAAATATTTTTCGAAATTATTGAGATTTTAATTATTCTAGAAGCTTTAAACAAAATGATATTGAATGTAGATAACTTACGTGACATTTGAAGGTATGCCAACAAGATACAACTAATACTAGAGTGATCCCGTTGAGAGGATGTGTAGCTTAAAGAAGAACAAGACATTTTATTTGTACATAATCCCAAAGCTGGGCAATGGTCTCTAAATCGTCAAGCCAGCCCTTCCTAAGACGTCCGCGGTGAAATAAAGTCCATCTGCTGACTCCCATCGTGTAGTGATATTTACCCAGTAGTCACTGTCCATGCGGCTGAGGGAATCGCACAACCGCATATTAGCTTGACAACCATTTTGCCGATGTCTGTAATCCCAGTCTTGGAACGAAAAGTGATGTTCAGAATTCTGTCCATTAATTAGACATAATAAAAGATACAAATACGAGATGAACTCTACCTATAAATTCCGACATAGTTACTTAAACAAAGGTATATCAAAGCAATTTATCTCCCACAATTCGTCATCGTATGATATTTCATATCGAAACCACGACCCCAGACATTAAACGCCAAATATTGAAGTAAGAACGGCACAAACAAATTGTATCTGCTATCAAGTAATTGTAAGTACCTATTTAAGCTCACAAGTGAATAATATGACGATACGAAATGTTATAAACATATTATCTGTTGTCATCCAGTAATCTAGTCGGTACTGAACAAATGATTATGGAGCTCAAGGAGGTTCAAGGTGTTGAATAGAATCTAGTCAGGAGAAGAAAACACGGTCTCAGTTTACCTTTTTGCCCGAATCTTCATGCACAGCCGACTCCTCTGGGGAGAAGGAGAAAGAAGAGGGTGGAGGAGAATGTTAGATTCCTACTGACCAAACCTGAATCGTCGTGCAACGTCTTCCGCATGATTTCGGTGCATTTCAATGCATAGAAATTCTTCACGCACCAACCGCGGGCACCGTCAGCATTAACAATCAATCAATAAAAAAAAAATCAAATCAATATTTAAACAATAATTATTAAATGTCTTACTGATTTTACAGTTTCTTTGGGTTCTCGTTATATAATTCATTACGTTATATATATAACCATTATCTATGTAGGTATTTGTGGCCAAATGACATTCAGTAAAATTCATATCGATGATGATGGAAATATATGGCAATTCAATAAGTAAGAAAAACGGCATATTGAGTCAACTAACGCAGTGGAAAAACGTTAAATTAAACGAAAAAGTTCGGCGGCGAAAAACAAGGCGACACGAAAACATTTCATTTTTTTTTGAGAGAAATTTAATACAGGCAATGGTTTTTAGACTTAAAACTACCTACATATATACATATTTTTGTTACACACACATACGTGAAAGTGTATTTTAAATTTTCTTTACAGGATTTCTGAAATTTATTTTTTGTATAATATACATTTCAATCTTTAACCATTATAAACCCCTTTTGCCCCACTGCGACCAAAAACACCCAGAGGGCAAAAAATAAAGGTTTGTCAGAACCTAATCGGTGTTTTCAAATTCGGGTTATCAAAGTCAAAATACAACAATGTACCTGTAAAGTGCATGAATTAGCGTTTTTTCGCGAGCAGTATCTGTCAACAGAGCCATTTTATCTATAGGCGGCACCTCCTACAATAGGTATAGGTATCTTAAAAAAGAATTATAAAAATTACGTAAGAAGCTTTTTCGAAGACCTTATTACTGCTTGTACCTATCAAAAATTGAAATGTTAGTTAACATAAGAATGTCATCAAATTATACAAAATACTAGACTAACAAGTTAGTATTAAGAAAATATTGTTTAAGGAATACTATATCGCTTGTTACAACCATATGCCATTTTTCACAATGACCTAAAATAGGCAGCCTTTTTCAAAATTACTTAATTATACATTTGAATATCCGTACTTTGGATTTTCTTGATAAATAAATATATCTTAATATATAATTATTATCTGTGTGGCACGTGTTCTAGGAGATGTCTATGTAAACATGGGCGTGTCATTGTTTTGATTCCGTACTATTATTTGCGATAAATATCAAAACAACTCTAACTTTCTCTTAATTATGATAAAGATTATTGTCACGAGATTTGTTGTTTATGATACTTACGACAGTTAATATGCAATTATTTTTGTATCCTGCACAACAAATTTGAAATAAACTGTTGATTCTACAAATTGCAATAATTAAAATACTAAACCGTTTTCTTTCTATCATGTTTTCAGAAGGAGAATTATATCGCCATCTATTGAAAGCAAAATTGAGCCTGTACCTATTAAGGGTTAATTTTCGACAATCATTACCACCAACCAATCACAACGTATCACATGACAATGGAATTAAACTGACAAGTGGTGACTCGCCAGCTTAAAAATGGGCTAAATTATACCGCCACGATAGGCAGCAAGAGGCAAAACAAATGGCTTAGGCTAGGGGTGTAGAGAAGAGCAACACCCATTTCACAAACATGGGCCATAGACCTGGTTTCCTCGCTATAACGCCATTAGACACTTCCACCCTGAGCATGTAGCGACTCCTCTCCAGCGAGCCAGTTAAAGCAAGAAAGAGTTGGAAGCCTCTAAAGAGTGACCCCCTTAGGCAATCGGGATTCGTTGTGACTGCAAACAGCTGGCCGCAAGTCGCCCTGCGGATGTATGCTCCCCAGCTACACTCTAGTCTTGCTTTATTCCTGTAATGAGATAACTACTCACCCAGGAAAAGTAATTCGTAAATTTTTCTGAATATTCTTAATACAACAAAATAATAATAAGCGATAAGAAGATAAGCCTTAAATCACAAGTTAACTATTCCGATGATTCAGGTGTTTTCATGTCAACAATCCTTCCAAGTTATCACCAAGTAAAGATGAAATCAACAAAGCCGAGAACTTCGACCCACATCGACATGATGACGCTTGCTCCACATACTGCAGACCGAGACTAACCAGTTACACTATTAGATAAATATGTTTATCGCACATTGCACATGTTTTAATAAAGTTTAAATCTAAATAGCGGTCATGAAATAACCGGAAATAAGCGGATATACTCCTTA
Source organism: Trichoplusia ni (assembly GCF_003590095.1). Lineage (NCBI taxonomy): Eukaryota > Metazoa > Arthropoda > Insecta > Lepidoptera > Noctuidae > Trichoplusia > Trichoplusia ni. The sequence continues at coordinate 16,229,606 of NC_039481.1, read as the reverse complement.
TCTATACTAGTTATTGACATTTATCTAAACTACATTTTTATTAGTTTCCCTTTTCTGAATATTCGATAATTGCATTAGGTATTGCTGTCATTATTAGATTCTGAGTACCTTAAACTTTCGTGAACCTAAGTCGTTTTGCATTTGCATTTATAATATAATTTATCTTGAATTATGCAGTCGTAAAAATCCATAATTAATCACCACTGATATAGAGCCAGGTATTTTTTTAAATGTAATATGCAAATATGAATTTTAAGCCAAAAAACAACAAAATATAAGAAGCTCACATGTCATATCGCGTGCTTGAATATTTCTCAAAAGCAGACCAGTCTCGACCAGACGAGTAGTTCAAGTTCAAGGATTATGAAACGGTCGATTTCAGGTTTTAAATACTGTTTTTTTCTCCTATACTTTCCTTGTACGTAATTTTATATCAATCGTTTCATTAAGTATAGATGAACTCGACCCGTAATCAGCTATTTTTAAACAAATCAGTCAGATAACAAATGAGTACCTATATATTAAAGCCAATTTCAGTCGTGAGGCAGAGCACTTGTAAAGTATAATAATACTACGCTAGTTGTCCCAAAAAACGTTGTTTTTTTTTTGTAGTGCTGGAAAATGGTCTATACCCTCTAGGTATGAAAAATAGATGTCCGATTCTCAGACCTACCGAATATGTGCACAAAATTTCATGAGAATCGGTCGAGCCGTTTCGGAGGGGTTCAATTTCGTACACCTTTATATATAAGATATACTTTAGAAAAGTTCACACCATTTGATTTCAAAATTGATTCAGCGAATTCCAAGATTACCCCTTCAACGTCATAAGCTTTACCTCTTCATAACATTAGTATATATTTATAAGTGTGTAGCGTTAATTAGTACTTGTAAATACCAGCCATAGATCATCGGAGAGGTCTCGCTGTCAACACAAGACACACTTATCTAGCAGGACCGGATATGTGTCGGATACTTATAATATATTGTATTGTCTCATACATTTATATAGGTAAGGGGGATATTAACTGTCCATTATACGCAAACGTTATAGAAAAGCTGTAATCTACTTTGGTCTATTTGGGACTATACACTTCGTCTACGCTAGGAGAAGTACCTAGTAGAATAACCAAGAAATTTAATCATTTCCACTTCAAAAATATTTAGCTTTATTTAATAAAGTAGTACACAATTCCAGAATTTGATTACCTTTCAAGATTTATCGGTTTTGTCCACATTAGCATACCGATGCATGAGAACGATCTCTAATTAAGAGCCGACGAAAAAACAAATTAACATAAACAAGTAAAAATTTATTTTATCAGCGTGTGTCTACTAAGTTTTAAGAGATAAACGGTGAATAGGTACACAAATTTTCATTGCCATCTCGTAATAGATTAAATTAAGTTACGAAAATTACAAGGTCAGATAGATAGGAAGCTTGCGAAGAAATAAAAATAAATTGGCGAAATACACGTCCGCTGATAACTATTGAATCAATGTTAAAAAGGAGAGATTAACTATTGTTTTTCAAATATAAGTATTTTTGATAGAAGGTAAAAGCTATTTTGGATTGGTTTTTTTTATCATGGTACTTATCAAAACAAAATCAGGGAACTCAAACTGGGATGGGATGGGAACGCCTTTTATTGCGAATCTCTTACAGCCATCGTCAGCTCCAACAACTGATATGTGATTTTAATATAACATTATCACGCAATAAAAATACGCATGAGCATAAAATTTTCGTTCAAAGGGAAACCGGGAAGAAAGTCATATTTTTTATATAAAACGACAGGTGAAATTTAATAAAACTGTAATAGATGTGAAGATGATGATAGTAGAAAAAAATAAGCTATAGTATGCTAAACATCTAATAGTTGGTACACAGGTTTATCAACCACGCGATAAAGTGATCGACTCATGTATTGTAACTACTTATCAACAAACAAAATTAAAAAATCCACAACAACAACAATAATTTTCCTACTGTTATAGGAATAATAATTTTGACGCAAATAAACTATAAATTGAACATTGATTCGGCGTAACATGTATTGTCTGACGCAACTAGTAGTGAATGAATATCATCCACTAAACATGCTGCGTGGCTCGTTACGTCAGGCGGCCGGGCTTGCCCCCCGCGGCTCGCCAGCCGGCACTGGCGCGGCCGCACGCAGGTAGCGCGCGCGGACCGCGTGCCAACACCTCACGATATAACCAAACCGCCTTGCATCACCCAACTGTCACACGTGCACTATTCCTAATCAATACAATCAGCAGTTTGACCACTTCCAACAAGTTCACCATGACTAAAAACTCAATTAAGCTGAATAAAATCAAATCCATTTTGCACTTTGCTTGGCTTAGTTTTTGACGAAGTAAGTTTAGTAGAACGTAATCCATATAAATAGAGATTACTTAGTCATCTAAATATTTCAAAGATATTATATCTCGCGTTTACGTTTTCTCGTAGATAGCAAAAGGTTAGAGAGATGCATTCGATAATGACCTACGGTACGCTCATTATTGACGATAATAAACGATTTGAAAAACCCATAGCGATACCTGGAAAGGAATTGCAGCGCTAAATTAAGTAAATTGTTTAAATCTACCGCTAGCCAAAATTTGGACCCTATTACTGAAGCAATTGCGTTGGGTAAATTATGAAGTTTACACAGATTGACGTAAGCATTTCTACTGCCGCTACACACATAAAATTGCTAAAAATAAAGATCGAGGTTTAGCAACGATTGTTACAGTAATAATTTTTTGGGCTAATTTTGTTTTTTTTTGCTACAAATTTGTTTTTTTTTTTGTAATTTATCCCGTCTAGTGAGTTTGATTCGCACATAACCTATTTTTTTTGGAATCTATGGATATCCTACATCAATAGACTTATTGCCAAATCAACAAAACAACTGTTTACTGAAAAAATGTAAAGTACCGCAGTTTTGCTTACAAGAAAAATATATGATAGTTACATGAAAAAACATGCATATCACTGGTAAATAAGAGTAATTGAACCGTGAATCAGTATCTACGTGGTCCGATATCACAGCTAATTACCAGTAAACGTAGCAAGTGATATACCGGTCTTAACGATATTGTCATGAAAAGCTGGACTACGTATGAAAAATTTAGTGTGCTTATTATCACACCGGTAGCAACAGCTGACTGATCATCAGTTGTGGATAGAGCTATCTAGAATTAAAATTTCGATTATTGCTCTTTAGAAACTATAACGTTTCATTCTATCCTTATGAAAAAAAAAACACATTAACTACAATTTTGAAATACGCAATAAGTAGATATTAATGTCAAGCACAAAATAAGCCTACGGTATGTTTTGCTGTTTATTCTATAATATATGATGGCCATAATTTAAAAGTTAATACAGCCCATGTATTTTTCATGTAAGTATATTTTTTTTAACATTTTTTTGCAATAAGTAGGTCCTAGTGCGAAATAACAACAATCAATCATTTGCATAAAATACAAAATACATAAAAATATACGCAAGTGAAAACCCAAGAACTATTAAGACATTTCAGTCTGATAAATTAGTCGAAATTTTCATACTAATAATACAATTTTTAGTTTGTTTATTTACATGCAAGTCGGAAGTATTAATAATCTAGTCGAGGCACGAGCCGCTTCACGACACTGACAGAAAACATTGCATCAGCCGCACGCCGCTGACACCCGCGGACTCTACCGCCACTCTACCTACGCTAAAAAGGTTACAACATCGTATTCGATAATACAAGATTACAGATATAGAACAACTGGAACTCGGTCATTAGACCTCAAGTTCTGAACGAAAATAATGCTAAGAAAATTGAAAATGTTGTAGGATTATGCTAATTTAGAAGAAAGTATGAAAGTGAAGAGAATTTCTAGAATGTTTTATGCATTTCGGTGTAATTTGACTGCTAAAGAAATAACACTCAGATTATAGATAATCATGAATCCAGATATCCAGTCAGCATTCCGTATTTAAATGTAGCATACATTTCATGCATTTGATGTTAATGTAGAGCCCCTTTTTACCATCTTTTCCCAAGAGCTCCGAAAACTGTCATTAGAATTTTCATTCTCTAACGACAGTTTACAAGACCGCGTGGCCCTTTCTTCCTGCAATCATCCTAAGAGATTAGATTAAATTTGTATTACTTAATCTTTTCTCTTTCCAGTATTTCTAATTAGGTTATCATGCGACATTTACGTGATCAGTTACTGTCATCCCGACTTAACTATCAGTCCATACAAAATGTGCGTCTGAATCTCAGGCTGAATGTATAATGAATAGGTAATTAGGAATTATAAAGACGTAAAAATCGATAAGGCATACACTGGCATGGTCACGGTCGGACGGCCGCTCTACATGTCCACACATCTGACCCGACCTCAGATCACCTCGTGATATTTTGCTCCAATTTCATCCGGATTTCTTTGGATCGAGAGACGGATCTATGAATGTGCAATTAGCTTTGCTAATTATGCGTAGTCCGTGCTAACGTTGACACGAGGCTAAAGTACTCATCTATTTCATTAAGTTAAACAGTTCACTGCATAATTCAAGATTAATATAATTATTACAAAGTTGTTGGCATTATAATGGAAAAGCCTATTAATTTTAGACTTGTAACATTATTTTTAACATATCTTAGATACCTACCAAGTTATAATATCTATTACTAATTTATGTATTCAAATAATAAAAATATAATAAATTGTATGTTTCTTGATTTTTATTGCAAAACTTTTAATGACCTTTTAATTATTATCGAGCTATCGAACAATAACCAGTTTGTTACATTTCCTTAGTATTACACAACATTAGACACTATAGTCTGGACCAAGATGCCATTAAAAAACTTATTAATTAGACGTGGCTTATCAATTGCGTGCCGTCTCGTCTGTCATTGAACTAAATTGGCACCCTATCGATAAGAGATGGTTTGAATATTGGCACAGATTGGCTACTACGATATACTCTTTAAATACTACAAATGTTTATAATAACATTCGTTTGTAGAGTTTTAGAGCTTGGGCAGACCTGAAACATAGAGAAGACTCTCAGGTTTAAAGCCATCATAAGTTTTACCTCAAAAAACGACATATTGAGTATTAATAGATTATTGTGCACCTGCACGCTGTCTGCCAGCGCTCTGCATAGGCAGCACAGGTGAAATCTATTGGCACACACGTTACCACTAATCTACCCACAGTTTGACTATACAAATAACATTAACATGTTTACTTATTTAAGCAATAACATGCCTATCGACGTATCCATTACAGTGAAAATGCCCTTTAATAGCTATTGTGTCAAAACACTTTCAACAGACATAATTTTTCCACTTCAATTACGAGTTTAGATGCAGGAAAAAACAAATCATTGACGCAACAATGACTAATACTCTTAAGAAAAATACATATTTTGTTATTGTACAGGTCCTATGTTTATGTTCCCTTGTATGTTTTATTTATATAAAAAAAAAAAATAAAAAATATAATATGCAAACTGCGTAAAAACGTTTGTCAATAATAATTTAATGGGAATCACAAAATACGTCATTCACATAAGTTATAAGGTAATTTGAATTTTAAGCCTTTATCGATGATAAAAGTCTTGAGGAAAATATGTTATGTAGAAGGGACGTGGTTGTGACAAACCAAAGTCTTGAAAGCATTTTTAAGCCTTTTTTATTTAATTTTCAGGATAAACCACTTTTTGTTACGCAAATACTGTCTTTCAAATAGATTTTTTTTGTGCTATAAGTATGGTAACAAATAAAGTGGTAGCTTTACGGTCCTAAAAACAGAAGTGTGGACAACACATAGGTGTGGAGTTTGCAGATTAGACCCACCCCGGGAAGCTTTTAGGTAGGGGACTTATTCAAAGTTAAATATAATTTAACAAATATTTCCAGATAAACGGTAAAAGAAAATAACTTGAGGAAACCTAGATTACTAATACTGGAATCCTCCACAAAAAACAAGAGTAGTGATTTTTTTTTTTAACCCTTCTCTACATAATGAGAAGCATTAACCCAGCAGAGTAAAATCAAAATCTGTCATAGCACGTATATTAAAAAAAAGTGTCTCAATGTCGTAATTATAAATTGCTCCGAGCCGTATCCGAATTTACATAAGTTCTTACAATACCTATTATATAACAAAAACACTGGAAAAATCTAGAATATAAACACTAACGTAAGTGTGGTAAAAAAGTGTTTTTCCTTTCGTCATAATGAAGAGATAACAAACGCAAAGCACTAAAGCAGTGTTTTTGTTCAATGAATTGTTATTGAAACATTGTAGCCTTGATCTTGAGTGCGTAACCTACAAAAGTTAAGAAAATATCATTATTTGTGACAGTTCAATGTCTTTTATGATTAACTCTCTTTTAAAACAGTTATCCGTAAAGCTGAGAGTTCTTTTCCGAATTGATGTTGTTTTTTATTGTTTTTATTTTCCTTTTCTTCTCAGGGTAGTCAGATAGGAAATGTCGACTCCAGCGTTCTCAAAAAAAGCATGTAAAAATGATGATATATCCTAGTAGCAAATAAGTTATTTCATTTCATTTTTAAGATTCCGTACCCAAAGGAAAAAGAAACAGATTTTCCTTTGATATTTTTCCTCACGATAAGTAGATAATATTGTGACAATTAGAATACTGAGATTAAGAAAATAATCAGTTGCTTTGAAAAATAAATTGTTTGCGTAGACGTGCCTATCAATTTTTGAATAAAAAAAATTGAATCATTCAGTTGTAGTAAATAATTGAACCTATAAACTAAACAAGACTAATTATTAAACATTATACGAAATAGTCAATATTGTATATTTAATTCATAACTCCAGGAATATGTGTACAGATAGGAAAAAGTACTGTTACTCTCAGGAGGTAAAGGAAAATACATAGTTCTGTTTCATAGATATTTATAATTTGTGCTGGGGAATCCTCATTATATCATGTTCATTAAATGGAAAGTTCTAGTTAGTGTAACAAGGTACCTACATATATTTGCGCCCTAACGATGGACATTCCTCATTAGACTTCAGACTATTCTTTCTAGTAAACAATCGTAGGCTTAAAGCCATTTTACCTGCCAAAATAAAGCACTAACTCTACAACAGAGCTACGGACTCACACATTCTACAATTACCTACAAAGTGTGTACTAACATTTAGAAAAGTTAAGCGAAAAACACGTTCCTTAGTTTAACTCATAACCTTTACCCTTATCGTAGATTCATACATAACCGTGAATAGTCAGATTACTTATCGCTTATCATTGGCATTCTAGAAAAAAGGTTCATTATCCGCACGTCCGCGAACCCATGACATCGCCAGATATTTACATAAGAAATGTAAAAACATTGATGACGTAGGACCTGCGAGAATCGCGAGTTTACGCCTATGTTTACACGTCACTTATTTTGATGGCTCCATGTTATTCAACAGAAAATAAACGGGATGACGGTTCGACGCACGCATAACGCATCATAATTTTAAACAACTGTCAAAACAATTATGATCTCTGTTAATAATAAATATCCGGTGTTATTTCTAGATAGACTGTCACTTAATAATATTAATACTAATTTTAGCTTTCTGCTTGTTTTCATGTCAGTAATGTGTTATTTGCATGCAGAAACCGCATTACGTTTTTCAAAAGTCACTTACCAATTATCTTTTATAATAATTACATTAAAAATGATAATCATACTCGATAGTCAACTGTAATTTTCCTCATGATCTGTGTTTACCCAAATGACTTCTATGGAAAAATTGTCGCACCTACCTGACCTATGATGCAATATTATCACTAGGCTTATAAATATACATTAACGAATATAGGCTTTACATCTTAAAATAGTCATTCTTTTTTTCAGTAATGTATGCAGGTCACCCTTTGAAGGCCTTAGACAAATTTGCTTTGAAGACTCATACGATTATCAATTTTGGGTCATAAAACATAAATATCAGAATATCGTTTAAAACCTAATAAGGGACATGCAACAGACTATCTTACTACCTTAAAACTCTTTTTACTCCTGTGTACAGACGACCAGAGGGTCGTCTGTAGACAGGAGTCCCAAACATTGGAATAACGATTTTATACTACTTCATCACCTAACTAATACGATACCTATTATATATTTAAATTTTCTGTAGCTCTGCTCAAACGAAACATGTAAAACACGTTCTACCAACAATACACACTTATTTCTCATATCGACAAATATGCTGAAAGAGCATAAATGGGCAACGCTTTAGATTATTGCATCATTGTTTGTAAAACACGAAATTGATTATCTGTCAATTAAAAGGTGATCTTTTTAGAATGAGAACGCAATCGACAAAACGATTTTCATCAGACATGTTATTTGGCAGTAAGTAAGCAAAAATTCAAGGACTAACAAGTTTATCGAATTGATCATTATTATTCTTCCGAACCACCTTTGACTTTAAAGGTCGCCTTTGACCGTTTTTATTACTCAACTGGTAAGAGTTTTACTGCAGTTGAAAGCCCTATGCCCTATGAAACGAATTCATTTAACGTAATGTAGGGCACAATACGTTAAATGAATTTGTTTTTTACTGGAATATTGAATTATCAAATAAGACTCATTATTTCATCACAGGATGGCATTGATAAATTTATAAATGCGCCTTTACTTTTCACTTGTTTAATAAAGATACGTGCCTCTAACTTTTTTTATTTATTACGGAAACCTAACCTTTCTTTAAAGAAGCTGTCAGAAAAATTACTAACGAAATGTTAAAAGCGAATTTTTAATATATTATTATAATATTAAAGATGGCAGGGAGAAAAGAAGTAGAAGGATCAATTAAGACAGCACCATCGCGGTAAAGTAAAATAAGGAAGGAAAAAAGTATGTCGCATTTATAAAACTGAAACGGAAATAGGGTCAAAAGTTAGCTAAAGAACTAAGCTGCATAACTAATAGTGATAAGAAATGACGCGATTTCGAATGTTTGTGGGTGTCGTACGATATGTGGGTGACGGAGGTTCGTTCACCGCCCTACGTCACCGACGTCAACAGCGTCATAACTTAATACCGAGAAACAATACATAGGCCTAACACAAAATATTTTGATTTATTACATAAACATTTAGAAAATAGGCAATGCATTTCTGAATCATCTGAAGGAATTTGGAAGGCAAATGCAGGATGCCACCATTTATTTGGATATAAAGTCGCTTGTTCAAAAAACAATAGACACTTTATGTTGTTTCATGGGAAATTACTAAGAATATAATATATACCGTTATAGTAAATTAAATATTAGGGATGTTACTGCTTATAGTTGCTCTATATTATTAAAATAACTTGGGGTCAGATTAGTATCGGCATAAACTGTGAGTTGTCACTGATAACTGAGCAAAGGTAGCAGTAGACAAGCACACGACAATTTGGAAGCGTGCGGTCGCAGGGCCGCGCGGGCCAGCCGGGCGCGTCGGCGCGCGCCGCAAGATAGCCCGCGGTTACATCAGATCGAGCTGCGCCGGCGCGTGCCCCCGCGCTATATAAGTTACCGAGCCGCCACACACTGCTCATTCACAAATCGCAAGTGCTAGATGACAAGACGATAATAATTTGTGGCAATGTTCTACGCTCTCATGCAATCTTCAATCGTGAATAATAAACTGAAATACGAACAACTGTGGCATAGTGACAATTGGTGTGACAGTCATTCTCCGAGATTCGAACATCAACAGAGATAACCCAGAGTCCTTCAGATCGAGTGCAGTGATTAAAAGGTAAATATTATTTGTTTTGAAACATCATAAGTAGTTTACTTACAAGCCTCTCATTAAATGTGCAATATGTTGATAATCACACTGAACTAGAATTATAACTCATAATAGAAAATATTTTGTTTTTAAATGAATTATCTTGAAAACACTTTTACACGTTCTGGAGGTCATGATCTTTATCAAACTTTTAATTTACGTCAATAAATATTTCGAGATAACTTGCTTCTGATGATGCTTGTTGGCAAAACTTTTTCACATAATGCCTTTTTTATCTTCTGTTTAAAATTATTCGGGGTCAATCGATATCAATACGCTTCTGATACATGAGGATCGTACGATAAAAAGCATGAATATGCAGGATGCCTTTATATAGGAGAATATTGCCAATCCTTTGGTGGTTGCTTGGCTAGTCTAGACGTGTAAATCGATACGAGTTAACGGTATCGTATTTTAACTATTCACGCTCTAGTGCTTTTGCTGGCAGGGCTGCCGTTTATAAGTAACTTCTTTTACTGTCTACTAAAACTATAACAATGTCTAACTCTTTTCTGATTTAGAAAGTTAGCAATTATTCCCTGATTTGAAATAAAAAAAAACAATAATTTTAACTATGATAATTGATACAAGATAGGAACACTATTCTTAGGCAACCCTAAGACTAATAAATGCGGGCACTAATAAGGTTTCGTAATTACTTTACAGAGTGACAAGTTGACGATTAATCAATCGAGTCTAGATTACCTGAACGGACTAACGTGTCTGAGAAATAGTAAAGATTTACTAAGAAGAACTAACTATCAAGAGTTATAATGGCGACCGTGCAGACTGCTCCCGAGATGAGCCTCGCAAGTCCCTTGCCTGTGCAACAGGAACAATCTGAAATAGACCTGATGGCGCTTACCATGGCGGCGCTACGTTTTGTGAACCCGTGGTCGGTGGAATCCAAACCTAGCCAGTGGCAAACCCAGATAGTGCCCGGGTCACCTGAAGCCAAAGACCGAACCATCACTTTGGCGGAAGTGCGTATGCACGACACTCCACAAGACTGCTGGGTGGTCATTTACGATCGAGTATATGACATCACTAATTTCTTTGACGAGGTTAGTTGAAAAATCATACCTTAATTATTTGCATATCATATCTCTTAAACTAGCAGGAAACAATTATCGGACAGTACTTTTAATCCCAACTTTTTTACGATATCCAATATCAGCTACTTTGCTCGTATCTAATAGACAATTTTGTATTGTTACAGCATCCCGGTGGAGCGGACATAATGTTCGAGTACGCTGGTCACGACGCGAGCACCGCCTTCCGGAGCTCGGGCCACTCCCGCATGGCTCTCAAAGCCCTGGAACGTTTCCTAGTGGGGGAACTGCCTCTACCGGAGCGTATGTACCGACGTCCAGGCGGCATCCGTCTCAGTGATATACCGGAATGATATTAAAGGGAAAAAGCATTGACACTGCTGAAATCAACACAGTTTGAATACCATCGGTACTATCCCCGCCCATTAACTTTAAAATCAAAGTACCTCAAGATCAAAACTTAATCAAAAATGGCAAAAGGTTAATAATACTATTGTCCCATATTTCTTTGAAGTTAGATATTGCAATCAGTTATTTTATATAATTTTATGTACCAGCAGCTTTTATATCTGTAGGCATAGATATAAGTTTGTTATCATGTTAAAACATTCACCTAGGTAGAGGTACTAAATTAATACAATTTAGAGAATAGACTAACTACTAAGTCCTTAATTATACTACACCGTTAATGATCTAGACTTATTGGTTGTTAAATATATTAGTTTAGCTATCTATGTATTGACCGCTTGGGGCTAAAAGCTCCTTTTCTAACTTTGTGGTGGTTGGTTACAAGACTCTACAATAATATAATCGGCTCTGAGCTACTAATCGAATGTAGAATTTATAATGTCGTATAAATACCTGTAACTGGCGAGAACTCGTTACAGATGAGTTCCAAGCGGCCATGAATCTCACATTCCAGCGTTAACCTCAGTCTGTAATATGTTAGCGTCGATAAGCAGTGATGTAGTGTCGTGTTAACGTACTTGCAAGTAGGTACCTTATCCAAAGTTTATTATCATCTGTTGCTAACTGGTGGATGTTTTTAAGTATTGTATGTTTTTGCATTTATACGTAGAGTTCAGATATAGGTAATTGCTATTTTAACTTTTGTATAAACACGCTTTTAAACAAGATAAGTATAATATGTTTTAGTTTCAGTTCAAGTTTTCAGATATGGCATTTAAAATAGCATAATTTTTAATAGCATTGTACCTAGAATTTTTTTTGTAATTTTTAGTTTTATTTACAGTATTAATTAGGTATAAAATGTTGTTTTGTGAAGCAATGTGTTTTCCCCCTATGTTCCTACTACTTTGTATAATTAGACATAATAAAACTTCGTTATTAAACATTGAATTTTATTGACTTACCTACTTTTTTGAAAAGGCTATTCAAAACAGCTACCATGTTTGATATTTGTTGGTTACTGTTTACACGAATAGAGAATGACTATAAAACCGTAAGCATGTACGCATATAGAAACTTATATACTCCATCCTTTTGTATTAACTTGTAAATCATTAAGCGCTTTTAATTATCAATAAGCAAAGTTAAAGATTTAAAAGCAAAGTTTCAGAAGCATATTACAAATGCCAATAAACTTAAACTAGTAGTGTCACGTGGCTAAGACTCACACGAAGACACGAAGATAAGCTATTCACGCAACGTGCGGGTAAATCGATTCACCATAAAATAATATTAAAATTTAAGAGAAGGGGTCAGACCTTGAATTAAAGAAACAGTGACATAAGTTCTTTAAATAAATAACTATTTAATTCGTTGGTAATTTGAAGAAAAACATATTAAAGGCAAGTAAGTACGTTTGTTCGCCAGTTCACACTTTTTTTCCAGATCTGAAAAAGAATAGTTTTTTATTAAAACCTTACCTCTTTTCTATTAAAAACAAAAACAGGTTATATTGAACCAAGATTTAAGTCATCTTCTACCTACTTTCTAATCATATGATTTAAATTACAGAGCACAATAAAAATAACTGTTTTTGAGATTGTCTGATTTTTCGTATATTATAATAAATTATAGTTTTTGCTCGTGGTTCCGTCTGCGTGGAAGTTTTTTAAGACGATAAAAAGCAACCCGCGTCTGCATTTAACATACACACAAATCTATATTTCACGTTTATAATATATGTATGTATAAAGTACTTACAATTGTTTGTAGCTCAAAGTGTTGACCGTGGTGTAATATCGTATATAGACCAGAAGCGCGAGCAACATCAATATCGCTGTGATCTGCAGACTCCACTCGAGAGGCAAACCGCACTTCGACACCTTCACCTCTTCCGGAGTTATTGTTAACTAAATATGCAAAAACAATATTATTAAAATAAATAAGACTTTAAATTAAAATCCTATGGGAGGCCCAACATGATAGAAAACAACGATAGCTGGGTCCCTTGCCTGGAGTTATCTCATAAACAAATAATATGCAGTTACGATAAAACATAAACGACCTAACCTGTTACTATGTGTAGTTAAAGTCAGCAACAAGAGTGTTTAAAAGTTTATTCATTGAATATTGTTTCTGAATGTACCTTTTATGATCTACATAACATACAAGTAAGGGTCATTTTATGTTTACATCATTGAAGGGTCAAATTCTCCGCAATCAAAGGAATGCGAACGCGTGCGATTACTTATATCAAAAGAAATATAAGTATGACGTAATTGAGATAAGGGTGTGTTTGCTATACTTCTACTTTTACATCAACGCTTCGAAGCTCTTTTTCCTTGCTAGTAAGTATTCTCTATACCCAGTCTACCCAAGTTTGACTCAGACCGTTTCTATAATAAATTGTACATGAAAGTTATAAAGTAATGTTCACTTACCAAATAGTACTTGGGGTCAAGCCTATTCCTCCACGAGAATGAAGGTACAGTATACTCAATGAACTCTATCTTATGGTCCGGTGTCGGCACGAAGCTGTGACGTACGACGCAGCTGTGATGCGTGTGCGCACCGAAGGCCGCCCGCGGGTGTAGACTCTCTACCAAGTATTCTGTAGACTCTTTAGACAGACAGTCCCAGCGTTCCTCGAATAGACTGTTTCTTTCTGGTAATGGTGCAGCATCGGGCTCCGTGCATACATTATCAGATTCCCGGTACAAAGGATAATGCTGGAACACACATTTTTATACCTTTACCACAATTTTAATTATTATGTAGGTATAGACGTTAATTCTAATAAGCGATATTTGTGTAGCCATGTCCGCCTTATTGAACCAAGACTTAGACTAAGGCATTTGGTCCTAGAATTAAGGAATGCGCAATTTTTCTTGCGCGGACATCGAACCCGCTGCTCGTTCGCATATGGGGCGCCTGATGGCATGGTAGCTTATAAGACATTATCTAGCTAGACTTTATCAATTATTTTGTAATTTCAACTTATAATTGATTCCAAAAGAAACCGTAAAAGAGCTCACCTGCATAATAATTGGTCGGCTGTAGTGTTCCAATCTCTTCTTCCCTTTACAAAGGCTTGAACCACTGCTGCACCTTAATATGTCTGTTTAGGCAAAGTTTAAAACATATAGTAATTCTTGGTATTAGGAGCGTAAAAAAATAATAATTATACAATTTTATAGTTTTATTGGTAGGTAGATAGTACATAATTACTTGATGTTATTTTCTAAACAACGTTTTGGGATCACAAGGAAAATGATGAGGAAAGTTATGTTTTAAAATGATATAGTCATGTGCGAATTACGATCGTTCTTAGTAAAGGCCACTCGATATTTACAATAAAGCGCTACCAAGGCGACTCTCGCATAAATTAAATACACAGTAGAGACAGAAATCTCCTTATACATTTACAAATTAACATGTAAGTAAGTATATCTTGCATAAATAGTTGCATCAAATAAATTATGTTTAGTTGTTTAATTTTTTTTTAGAATAGCTGGTCTTAATACTACGTAGTACTAGTACGTACTATGTGATCAATATTGTGGTTACCCACAATATTTACAATACTTACATTTTTTTATATTCTTCATGAAGATTTATAGGATAACTCACGGTCTGAAGTGTGCACTATTTTAGTATTAAGATAGTCGTAAGTACGTAAGTAGATTAGCAAAAAGATACAGAATACGAAAAACCGGAAAAAATTTAAACGGACGTCAAAATAAACATTTCGCTATACCCGACCGACAGACAAATGAAGTGTAAAGGGTCATTTAGACAAAGCAAGAAATGTCGTGCGAGTGAAAAAATATTTCTCGCACTGCCTACATCAGCTTTAACTTACTTGATATGTTACTTATCTCGGCGACAGTACGCGCACATAGGGTACATCCATCTCCCTCCATTGCCATAGAGTTGATGAGAACGAAGTGGTTCCCTCTGATGCTGACCATCTGCACCGGCGGCGACTTTAGCTTACTCTCAAACCGTTTCGCGAGGTGCGGCGTTATCCTTTGGACATACTACAGTTTATTTAGAATGGGAATTGGTAAGTTTAACATTTACTAACAAGATTTTATTCAATATAAAATTAAGGCTACTACATATTTTTGTTTTGAACTTGTGATTCTTATAATTACACTATCTTCTGATTTTCTGTACAATATAAGAAGTATGTTATGTAGTTAATATGAGATCTATAAATTCGAAAAGAAAACAATACTGACTACGTAAATATTTTGTTTACTTCTATTTATAACCTACTGAAGAAAATTGAAATCAAAAGTATTTAAATTCCAAGCAATCTAACTAGACGTCACAATTTAATGACATCAGTTGATACATATTTCATAAAACCTGCATGCACAGGGTTTGCGGAGGCATAGCAGAAGAGGTGGCATTAGTACTGTGAGTCTAGTCCTAATAAATTAAACAATGAACAAAAAACTAAGTAACTAATACAATATCGCAAAAGACATTACCTACGAAACACATCACTTATGATAGGGCCTGCAATCCTGACTTCCCTCTCTAGCTTCTTACTTTCAGTCAAGAAAACCAATTCATGATTATTAATAAAGAGATCAATTATTTTATACACAAATTAATATTACCTGTAGTGATAGCCTATATCATGGTTGCCAACTACAGAGTACAGTTCAGTACTCTCAGGAACTTTAAACAATCTATGGAATCTATCGACATAGTCATTAAACTCCTTTTCCGGACACCATTTGCCCTCATCAAATAAATCGCCTGCAACAATGAGATAATATTTGCTGTAGGATCATAACACAAGAAGACAAAACTCAGCACATATTCTTTCCTAGAGAATGAAAGATTATTTTTATATAAAAGTATCATTTCGACGGACCTGTTGGTCTAGTGGTTAGTGACCCTGACTGCTATACCTGAGGTCGTGGGTTCGATTCCCACCCAGGGCAAATGTTTATGTGATGAGCACGATCATTTGTTCTGTGTCTGGGTGTAATTTATCTATATTATGTATGTATTTAGAAATATATAATTATGTTTATCAGTTGTCTAGTACTCATAATACAAGCTCTGCTTAGTTTGAGATTAGATAGCGTTGTGTGAAAGTTGTGGAATATTTATTTATTTTATTTAAATTAAGAATAAACCAATTCTTGAGTATCTTGTAAGTATATTTGAGTAGGTACCTAAAACAAACACAACTTCTGGGTTGTGAAGAGTCATAGCGGTCTGAAAAGCACGATGCATCTGCCACTCTCGGCGCCATTTATCAAACCAGTGACCATTCCGGGATCCTAACAGGTGCGTGTCGGCTATAACCATCGCGTATACCGGCTCTATTCCCTCATGCGATTCTTTGTTTAACGCAGACCAGTCACACTGCAATTAACAAATTACGAATTAGTAAAATTGCTTCAATAAATAAAACATTTTTAAAAACAAAACAAAATACCTGAATTTGAGTAACATAGTAAATTAAATATTCGCAATAAACGTAAATAAAAATTAAACCGAGCAGTAAACGAAGAAGTATATGATTAAGATAGTTTCGCCGCAGTTTCGGTACCCAAACTACCATTGTGCCTTATGTGAATTTCTCATTTTTACATCTTTGATTATCGTTTCAAAAGCATTATAAGCTTTTGTATGCAAACAACTTTTATCAATGACGTATTGTTTATAATGTCAGATTTTGTGAAACCAAAACTGACATCTGTCAATGTCAGCAAATCCGCACATATAAACGCACAATATTTTTAGTTTATCGCATTTTTTGAATCACTATAAAAGATTTATTTTCTAATCAAATCTATCATAAAATTAATTTGAACAGTTTAATAATAAATTATAGTGTGTTACCGACAACTTGTGTGAAACTATGCGTGTTAAATTATAAAGATTTAACACGCATAGTTCGTTTCGCATTCGTAACGCAACTCATCTTTCAGCTGATTGTCAAAATTGAATATTGTCAAAACATACGAGAGTGGAAGTGCAACAAATAATAAGATAAATAAATTATGATTTTACGACTAGTATTGTAATTGGAAGGCACAATATACGTTTTACAACAACTGTCGTAACATGTCAATTCATTGGAGTGCAGAGATATTAAAATGGGAGTACCGGGACTTACAGGCTACGGCTATGTCCGTAGATTATTCCGGCAACAACGTGCTTTTGGCAGGTCGAAGGTGGCTCGCTATCAAACAAATCACTCAGGATGAAGATTCGGGGGATATAGTGAAAAAGTATCCTCGCCACAGCAAGTATGATGCGGCAGGCGCCGAGTGGTGCCAGTCGTACCATGGACAGAAACTATGCGCAATTGCAGTAAATATTTTAATCTGACTGTATTGATTTTTAATAAATAGGCCAACGGGGATAACATTATTTTTACATTTCACTGTAACTTACATTAAAGTTTTTGTTCTATTTCAGAGTAACCAAAGAGTAGATGTGTATGAATGGCGAGGGGGTAATGACTTGACTTGCATAGGTTCTCTCAGAGGGCATACTAGAGTAGTAAGTGATACACACTTCCACCGACAAGATCACAACTTGATAGCAACATGTTCTATAGACACATTTACTCACCTATGGGATCTTAGAGATTCAAGAAAACCTGTTGTTTCACTTTGTGCTGTTGGTTAGTATACTAATTTGTTTACTGCAGAATTTCTATATTTATGGATAAACCTTTAATAGGTGCAAAGTAATTTTTATCTTCTAATATATAAAATTCCCGTGTCACAATGTTAGTTACCATACTCCTTCGAAATGGTTCAACCGATTTTTATGAAATGTTGTATACCTACATATTGGGAGGTCTGAGAATAGAACAACATCTATTATCATACCCCTAAGTGATAAGGGTTGCTCACACTATAAATTATAAAAAAAATATTTTATTTTTTGGACGAAATTTTTTGTTTTTGTTTTTTTATAATGTGGCATTAAAAATACATACAAGAAGTAATAATTTATAAGGCAAAACAACGTTTGCTGGGTCAGCTAGTTGTTCTATAATAAATACAATAGTGTGAGTGTGAGGAAATTTATTTGACAACTTTACAAGAGTTTCATTTTCATTTACAGCTGGGGCTTCACAAGTTCAATGGAATAAAGTAGCCACTCACATTGTGGCCACAGCCCATGATGGTGACATAAAAATTTGGGATTATCGCAAACACTCTGCACCCATTCACTATATTTCTGCTCATTTGTGCAAAATACATGGAGTGGACTGGAGCCCTCACCATGAATACCAACTAGTAACATCAAGCCATGATGGGAGCATCAAATACTTTGATATTAATAATGCAAGAAGACCTGAGAATGTTATAATGACGAATTTCCCAGTGTGGCGTGCTATATACACACCCTTTGGAAGTGGTCTGCTGACGATAGGAGTTGGCTGGGGAGGGATGCCGAGGGTAGAGCAGGCAGGAGTCATAGGCATCTGGGTAGGGGGAACACTCACACATAGACTTGTGGGCCACACTGACACAGTCCAGACAATGGTCTGGAGACCAAACACATCACCATCTAATTACCAGCTTGTGACATGGGCCAGGGATCAGTCCCTCAGAGTTTGGACTATGCATCCATCATTGCTGAAAATGTGCAATCACTACCTGCCTGATGATGGTGAAAATGATGAGGACAATAACAGTGACAGTGAGTACATTATCTAACCAGATTGCATTGCCAGAATTAAACTTTGTCACTTACCTTAAAATCTGATCTCATATTTTTCAGATGTCAGCTATGCATCAACAGCAGGATCTACAAATGATGTATCTGGAGCTGGTGATAACAAGGGGCAGGATATTTCATTGGTAAGCCAGCATTTACTGCTACATACCAATAATAATTCTTAACAAGGATATCAGTTTCTAATACACAAAAGTATTTTTTTTTTTGTCAGAACAAAATTCCTCACAAGACAAACACATCAATTGACGAAGAGTTTGAGTCTATTCGTGAGATGGCGAACATCGAGGTGACAGACATGAACATAGAAACTCGGACCTGCCAAATACATTCAGAGCGCAACGGCTACGTCGCGAATCTTCAAGTTACATTCCCCAGAAATGTCACAGAACAAACCATACCCAAATTCTCTTGGCTATCCGGTACGAATGTTGATAGCCCCACTACAATACGAATATTACAGTCTATCAACAGAACGGCGTACCGGAAGAAAAAGGAGGGACACAGATGTTTATTACATTGCTTAAAAACTCTAGCGACATCTATTGACGAGGTAATTCAAACTTATAAATTCAGCAATATTATGTCAAAAAACATCTAATTGCAAGAACAAATATTTTCACTACGATTTTTCCGACCCGCAGATACCAGTTAAATCTAGTGACGATAACGATTCAATGAAATCTAGTCAAAGAAGTCAATCGGAGAGTGAAAATGCAGGTGATTCCTGTATACCTTTCCCTCGGACTTGTGGTGCGAAGTGGTGTGGAGTTAGTACGCTAGTTGTGTTCAATAGGCCGGCTAACGCTCGACGGCTGTCCCTCAAGCACGAGACGGGAACTCCAAGGTCTATGTCATCACTGTCTTTAACTCCAGCACTGTTTGGCACGACTGGGTACAGCTCAGTGTCGCCACACGCAACAACGACGCCGTCTCCGACGAACGCGTCTGGCTTCCCACAGTTACATCACCGCCATGCATCGAATTCTATAACAACATTCTACTTTCAAGATAGATGGGTAAGTCACTTCATAGTTTGTGTCGTAATTAGAAAACTTTATTCACTAAAAACGCCCTATAATCATTTAACATATGACTTGTAGAGAGAAGTCATTGAGCTGAGCACAAAATGAAATTCATACAACATACAGTTGTCATATTGCAACATATGATTTAAAAAATGAAGCTAGACAGACGAATGTCTAATATATGTCTAGTATATTAGTCGTTATTGTGTAAGTGATTAAAGCACGGGGCTATTGTCAGAAGGCGCAAGGTCGTCGAGCCGGCAGCATGCGCAGTCGAGGCAGTATATCGGGCTGCGTGGCGCCGCGCGTCGTCATGTACGCTGCGACTAATCTCTTCCCCCTTAACCGGAACCTCGCTGAAAAATACGTCATCAATGCTGACAACCCTGTTGGTATGTATTATCAATTTAACTACGAAAATGAGCAACTCTTTGAACCTGTTAGTGAAAAATGACCCTTACGCCTCAACGCTCTAGGTTCAATTTGGCATTTTTGTAACATTGGAAGTAATTTGTGTTGTATAGATATGTGCGAGAAGAACGCAAAGGCAGCTACAGAGGAAGGCGAGACAGAACTGGCTCACGCATGGAACCTGGCTGAGCTGGCGGCGCGCTCTCTGCACGCGCGTGGCTCTGACCACTTCGCGTCCAGCGAGGAGAGCATGGGTTGGGTGGGACACCCGCTCTGCTGTAACTTAGTGCAGTCGTTGTGAGTATCTGCAATTCAATTAAATTAGAAATAAGTTTAATTTACCTTCTAAAACCCTACCACTGAACACAGTAGTGAGAACTATTTGACAGCAATTGAGACCAGCTTAGTTTCGACAAACTGGTTAAGAGGCGACTGACTCCTAATAATATAATTTGTTTCAGAATAACTCACTATGCGAAGGCATCAAACCTACAGATGGCGGCTATGTTGGCGTGTGCATTTTCAGTGTTCAATGACACGAGTAATTCTAGTTCGCAGTCCACGATCAGCACCTCTAGTTATGTAAGTCTAACTAAACTTGAAGACTAATTTACGATTTTTTATAAAGATAGTGAACAGTTTGATTGTTGTTTAACAACTCCCTTCCTAAGATAGCTATTTTGGACAAAAAAAATACGGTGATATTTATTCTTTCATTTCTTTCTACGACTATTTTGTATGTTTTATAGGGTAATGGTACCTCGCCGTACAGCACAGTGAACCAGTATAGTGAGATAAGCGCGGACGGGTGGACGCTGCCAATCGTGCTCCGCAGCAACTCTTGCTCAGAGGCTGAGAACTTCTACACGGACTCCACCGTCTCCAAGTCTGAACAGACATCTTCATGTGTACTCGACGAAGCCACTGTACATCTGTATCATTGCTTCAAACGGGTTTATGCAGATATTTTGCATCGATGGCAGCTGATATATAAAAAGACTGAGGTAAGTGCAAATGTTTCATTAGTTATTTAGTAGACTAAACGTTCAAGTTGCTCATTTTTTTTATTTTGTCTCAAAGACATTGTTATATTACATTCGATTTTGACGGTTTTCCGTCAAAAATAATGTATTTTGACGGATTTTAATAGTATGTAATTCGTAGTATGTACATGTGATTTGATCTATTAAACTTGGCATCGTACAAAAATGAGAAATGTTTGTTTTTGTCGTCGAAAGATATTCATTTATCATGTATGTCGCGGTCAGGTGCTGAAGCAGGTGCGCGGCGGGGCGTGGTGCGGCGGCGGCGCGGGCCCCGTGCTGGCGGCGGAGTGCGCGCGCTGCGGCGGCGCGGCGCGCGGCGCGGCGTGCGGCGCCTGCGGCCGCGCCGCGCTGCGCTGCGCCGTGTGCCGCCGCCCCGTGCGCGGCCTGGCCGCCGCCTGCCACTACTGCGCGCACGCCGGACACGCGCTGCACATGCTGCACTGGTACTACACCCTACTACTCGACCAATACTTCACACCTGACAGCTTAGTTTAAAACGATGTTCCAGACACGGTCCTAGGAATTTTGGAATACTCGTATGTCGTAATGAAAAAAAACTAATTATTGACCGTTACGACAGTTGCTTTTATATTTGTTGCAAAAGCGGCAAAAGAATTACATTATCTGTGAAAATTTCAACTGTCTAGCTATCGCAGCTCACACAGACAAACAGCGGCAGTGTCTTAGTACCTAATAAGTGGAATTCTAAAACATAATCGTGTATGAGCTTCTATTCTCCTCAGGTCAAGCCTTGAGGGGAATTAAATTTAATCGCGCAATATTTCGATTACGTCGATTAGTTGTGATCTTTAAAAATACTAAGTATATAAATTATTTTTAACATAAAATGTCTACTGAAAATATTTATTAATATAATATGTCCGCTAAATATCTGCGAGTTAAGTCAAGACCACAAACCGCAACTTTGTATGTCACCAAGAAACCACCAAGAATCCAAAGTATTACACTTCACTGTTGCCTTCAAACTATCGTTTTCCATACTTAACCTAGTTTATGATTTGATGCAGGTTCTCGCAGCATGACACCTGCCCCACCGGCTGCGGCTGCAAGTGCGTCATGGAGGGTAATACCGTGTGGAAAGGAGTCAAGTATGTGTAACTATGTTTGTATCAAATTACCTATTGTGGTTGATCGAATGCACGGGAAGGCAGTTATACGTTGCTGTGTATGGATAAGAAAAATTGAGAAAACAGTTCTGCCTTACGTCAGTTATTAATTTTTGACATTCTGATGTTACAATATCTACTCAATATCATCATCGGGAAATCGACTTTCCTATGCTATCGTGAGATGCTGTTAATATTTTAGTAAAAAAAATACTTATGTAAATAAAGTTCTTAACTATCGGGTAAAGTAGCACAGTAAATGTATCCATAGTTGATAAGAGAATTTAGATTAAAGCTATATGTAAATTTGCTATATTGAAGTATGTTTGTGACACAATAATATAAATTATAACCGCTTCTATTTAAGTATAAAGACTGGTGATTTTCTAATTTAATAAATAAGTGCACATGTTTTATCAAGAATTTTATTTAACAAACTTTTTATATTACAAATATAATTACAAACAAACCAACGAAACGGTGCTGTGAATTATCGTAAAATGAGTGATTTTATAATTTTAAAAGTATTACGTCGGTTTCAAGATCGAAATGCTTGACATCAGTCTCTTGCAAGCATTCCCTTTAGAATTTTAAAAGCAGTTTATATTATACAGGTACATTAGTAGATACTTTAAATAGGACAAAATAAGTACATTTGTAAAATTATACGTAAATTAAAACAAGGTTTTATATTTTAATGAGCAACAGGTAATGGTCTCGAGATTCATAGCTATTCATTCCTATTTTACAATATGGTTATTAAAAGTAAACATTATTTTTTCCATGTTTACCGCTATAAAATCTTTGTCGTTTATCTAAGAAGAATTTTACTTGTCACACGGTGATTCCAAGATAGGTATATAATTTTGCGCAAATTCAATACAAAATAATTCTAGCCTCTACATAAGTTTATATTACATAGTATTCATAGGGGTTTTAAAATGCATTAGTATAAAATAAATATTCTTTCTTATTTGCTGAATTCTATTTGTAATTATGCTTTAATAAGATAACTGACTCTTGGTCACACCAAAGTGTTACGTAGGACACAACCAGAATATAGAATAAGAGGTTTTATATGACCATAGAAAAAAAAATCGATGATTAGAGAATCGTTTTAAAGTCGGTAGAAAAATACCTTGCTATGCATAGGCCTTATCATTTTTGCAGTATGACGAAAGCTACAATACATATTTCCTATTAGTTACTCTAATCGTAATTCCGGTGTGAGCAGGAGTCAGCCATGCTCCATAGTTATGTACAGTACTTTTAATGCCATAATATTACCTAAAGAGAAAAAACTTACAAGTAGGTACAATATCAAACGGAAAGGTTTAGGCACCAATTGTTTTTAAGCGAACTACCTCTAAAAACAAAATAATATGTACTTATAAAAAAAAACAATATCACAATAATATCAAATAAAAGGCTCTTTTTAGTTAAGTTCTAATGACTACGTTTGTAATTTTGTGAAAATTAGTTGTAGTTAAACGATTATGTTCCTTATATCAATCGAATACAGAAAGAAAAGAAATTCTAATTAATAAAGATGAACTTGTAGATTTCGCTTACCTACTTAAGTCAAAGTCAAGTCTTACGTCATAGTTCTCTATTATTAGCATTGATATAAAGAACAGAATGCGTCTTAATTTTTTTCTGAATCAGAATGTCTTAAAGTTGCCACTAAGTCTAAATATAAATCTAATTGTAGTGGTACAAAGTACGCATGCGCGGCGCAATGGCATGGATGCGGATCTCAGAGGCGAGTCGTTCTATTGTAGCAGCTAAAACAATAAACTGATGTTAGTAAAGTAGGGGGTCGTATGTAAAACACGACTGCACACATATAGTGTGGCAAGCTGTGTACAGTAGCTGTCAGCACCAAACGGTTGGTTTGACTTTTCATGGCCAAAAAGATTTAATCTCATCCACAAATCTTGGCATATTATAATTGGCTTTCTATTTTTGGAACAGGGTGCCCGAACTAATTTAGTACTAGTATAAATGAATGAATTGAGCGTGCTTCTAAATTCGTTTTCGAATTAAAATTTAAAAAGTATTCAAAATAATTTAGACAACTCAATTTACTCATATCAGAGGATTAAATTACTACTTAAAATCTTCTTGTGCATTTTCAATCTCGCTAGTAAAAGTGAGATAAAACAGTTCTATTATACGTGTGGCTAATCGATTTTATCTAGAACTATTTTAATTGAATTTTGTTTAAATCTTTCAAAATTCATTTATGAGCCCTCTAGACACCAACTATTCAAAATCTATAAACTTACCTATCTACAAAATACCTTTTCCATTGACTTGATATATTTGCCAATATATAAATAGAAAATTTATGAAACGTCAAGCAAATTGTTACCTTTTCTTTTTTTCTAAAGTACTGTTTCAAACATACGCTAACAACTTTTCCGTATAAAATAATTGCCTCGACCAAAAAGGTCTCCATTAAAAAAATAATTGTGATACTCGTATCGATATCGATGATCAGGTAACCTAATCTACTCGCGTTTGCCTGATATACGGCGACAGTATGATTAGGGTAATTTTATTGGCTTCATACCTCTCGAGCAGTCTGCGCTTGAGCTCCGGCGGGTACGTGACGTATATGTAGTGGTCGTCGTGGTCGGGGTCATCTAACATGGCCTCCTCGGCCGCCAGCCGCTCCCCGCGCGTCGGCGACGAGTGTGTCGTCATGGAAACTGACGCACTGCCCGCCACGCTGCCCTCTTCCGAACTAAAAAGGACAGATCCTCTATGAGATCTTAAAGCAATAATTTTGCCATTGTAGAAGTGAGACGTTGCTACATTCACAATGGCAAAATAACTGCTTTTGAGATCTCAGAGTAGATGCGATCTAGATACGAAGTGAAACCGCTATACAGCTATTTTTAAATAGAAGTCAAGGGTAACTTACTCGAACACAATCCAGATGATATAATAGCACATGCAGAGTGCCAACGCTAGGCCGGTAGCGAGGGCCAGCAACAGCGGCCAGGGGAAGGCGCGAGCAGTGGGCGCCGTGTCCTCCCAGTAGCGGTCACAGCTCAAGTACCAACATACTGCGCGCTGCATTTCCTCTGAGGAACATAATCATAAAACCATTTTACTGAAACAAAAGTGGAGGGAAGATCTAAGCCACATTTGATTCGAATCCCAAAACTTACCTACGCTTAGAATTTCCGAATTGCCGACGCCCAATTAATTTGGGGTTTACGAAAGATCAACAAGTCAAGTCAACAGTCATACCTTCAAGTTCATTGAATTGATGCTGTGTGAGATGTAGAAGTAGCGTTGCTATGCAGGAATGCACAATTCTTTCACAGCGGACCTGAAATAGAAGAGCAAATTTGTTCACTGGTAGGGTTCTATCTTTCACTACCAAAAAGTATGATTGTTTTTTATTGCTGCAGGTAGGTTTTTAAAAAATTGCGCGTACTACCTATTTCTGTTGTACCTTGAGTGTTTGTAGGCGTGTAGGGTCACAAGCCGCTCTTTCAGCTTGCAAGTCAGCGAGCCTCTTTTGCCGACTGTCAGGAGGCAGGGAGGACTCAACTGTATCAGCGTCACAAAGCTCAGCTGTCTGGTTGGCATCCCCGTCACTGTCTTCTGTTCTTTTTTCTTCCGGCTCTAAAATGTGATGAAATACCAAACTGAAATTTAGTCGGATGTGTTCCAAGTGTGCTAACATACCTATCTGAATGTTTGTAATTGCTGCCAAGAACTACTTTGCGGCGAAAGTTACCGTAGAGCATTACTGTCTATGATTAATATGTGACAGGTTTTTGGCATCATTTTTCCCAAACGAATGGGCCGATTGGGATGCCATTTTTTCTTTTAATAATGTTTTCGACTGTCCATTTTGTCTAAATATGAACTCCTAAAATTTGTTCCTTAATATTCGGATCGTGTACCTGGTTCTTCGCTGTCCGGGTCAGTTCGGGGACAGTCGGCAATGGGCGGTGGCGGTGCGGCGCGGGGCCGGTGCTGCCGCCGCCGCGCCGTCACCCGCGCCACGCTCCGCGGCGCTGCCGGGGCCAACGCTTTCTTCACAGCCTCTACATCCTGCCAAACCTGTTAGAACATTATAATATAAATAAAACCCGCCTGTAAATGTCCCACGGCTGGGCACAAGCTTCCACCCTTACAGGGGTTTGCATTAGGCACCACTCTAGTTTACTGCGTGTTGACGAATTAGTTTGTCTTTCACGATATTGTCCTTCAGCATTTATTTTGTGGTGTATTTATATAATGACTAATTTGCAAACGTCACATTAGTACTCGCCTCCGTTGGGATCGATCGAGCTTGCCATCTCGTGCATACAAATCCGTACTACAAGGTCACGTCATATCGTCAGTCATCATGTATCCAATCTTAAAAACACGCAATTATTTCACCTATACTTTTGAAACTATGATCTTACTGAGTCTAGTCTTCTCGAAAGTTATCTTGAGGTCGGCTTTCACATAATAGATTCCTGTGAATACTGGATTTTAAATACAGCCTCTTTTACATCCACAATATATTTTGCCGGATAGTACGGTATCTGAACCTGCATATATTAGAAATTGTTTAAATTTGTTCTTATTTGAAACCATGCAACGGTTCTCACCTCTATGTCGGTGCTCGGACCGCCAGCACCGCTGAGCAGGCCGTGCGCGACCAGCACCTGGCACCGCATAATGTCGCAGTAGTCTGCCAGACACACTGCATCCTCCGCCTGCATATTATTCGAGTACATAGTTCAGTAATCGCTCTTACAAAATGTAACTAAAACGGGTGCTGTATGAAAGGCAGCATTAAGTGCCTCTTCTCTCTCCAAAACATGAAAACGCTCTTCAGGTTTTGTCGAATTCAGTAAGGAATCAAATTAAATTTTACGTTCAAAGTTAGTACGGAAACGTAGTATTGTAAAGCGCGTAGTCTTCAATAAATATATTCAATAAAAAAGCTGAAATGTTGGGAACTTTACAATTAATTTCTTTAATAAACTCATCGTCATGTAACCTTTTGAGAGTAGGTACTCGTAGGTGTGTCTGCCGACACCTCTCAAAGTAATGCTACTGCAATCATGGCAGAGTGACAGCGTCCTATACACTGTAGACCGGCGTAGTAGTCTGCCTTGTGCCTTCTACCAGCAGATCATAAATCACCTTGTTAATCTGGTTCTTGTGGCGATGGTCGAAGTGCGTGTCTAGATGCCTCTCCTCGTAGAAGGACTTGCCGCAGTAGGCGCACGTCCACTGCGACGGCCGGTGCTGCAGCTTGGCGGCGTGCTGCGGTGCAAAGATGTCTCGCGCGGGGTGGAACGGACACTCCAGTGGTAGTTTCACCTGTAAAATAAATATAGTTCTCTTTATTTTCATATTCTCTTCCATTCAGTACAGGTTTTCTACGTAGGCTTATTTAAATTATAGACAGTAATTTGAGTAATAAGATCTCGCTTATTGTGTAATTGATTTGAAAGAATGTTAACATTAACACTTAGTGCTTTATATCGTATATCAAAAAATACAGCCTACATATTTGTTTCAGCGTTTTATAGAGCTGGAAGCTGACCAAGTGCATTTAAATATTAAACAAAATATTTACCTGAAACCTCTCCAACACTGGAAGCCATTTGTTCTGTATGACTTTTCTTACGATTTTGGAGTTGTCACGAGAGCACGTGATCTTGAAGACTGACGGCCCTGGCCAAGGGATCAGCGTGAGGAAGAGTAAGGCCAGGACCTGCCAACAAATAATATATACATTTATACCATGTTGTAAAGCCTTCCTTAAAAAGTTGATTTATTAATGTAGATATAATTATGAATGCAGGCCCTTCATTCACACCGCTCTATTATCGCTAAAATACATTGAATTGTATTCTTCAAAGCCATTATTTAAGACTCCGTAGATTCTTTACCAGAATATTCTTTGACTAACAAAATGTAGCTTCGGAAACTCAGGAACACTTCAATACTAAATTCATTTTGTTACATTATTTATGCCCGATTTTTGTACTTTTTTACAACATGAGACGCTGGACCGACCTCGTTTCACTATTTCACTGTACCATTCCAAGCAACACCATAAATTTCGAAAGACTGTATTGGATTCATTTGTAATTCAGCTCACAAAATGTAGTAAATTGTCCACAATCACATCGTACACAGTCACTTGAGGGGTTCTTCTCGTCACTGACTCGAACATTATAATATCGTTAAATACCACTCCGGAATATCAAGAAGCTCATTCAAAATTTAGGTTATGCTTGTGTTATTTAACTATCGATTTTCTAACACGGAAGACCTAACCTTATCGGTAAAGAAATGTCGTCTTACCTCGAGGGAAAACGAAGTGGTCCTCATTCATATCTCTTATACGGCAAATGTTCAATGAAACTTTTTATAATAATTTGTTCAGTGTACTAGTTTATTACATAAAGTAAAGGAGCCTCAATGTGCGTTGCCATGACCGGTTCTTCCGCGCATGCGTACTGTGTACCCGGCCTCCCCTCTCGTCATAACTAGGAATGTAATTACTGCTACCTCAGAAAAGTTCCTGCTTTTATGTTAATGATTATTTCGTAGTTGCATATTTGATAGATGCTTTTGGAACTTTTAGTAGAATAGGTTCCTTTGTTTGAATGCTTTCGCACATACCCTATATTAAATACTAAATGTAGTAGGATGCTAAAACCAATAACTAGTACCGATTAACGACCTTCAACTCGAGGTCTAGGTGCAGTACGTATAAAACTGTCGTATACAAATTACACCCTTGAACTTTTACGTAGCAAGCTACAAGTCTGTAGGTATTGGTCATTGGCGTAGCTAACGACTAAGCATGTTGTAATGACGTAGCGGGCTACGGTTTTGTATGGTCGTCGTAGTATCAATATCTTTTTCATGACGTATGTCATTTCGGGACAGTATCTTTAACGTACACCATCACCATTACGTGGCATTTTAATAATAGACACATAAAGCTGTTCTTTGTGTTTAAATTAATATATTGGAAAGTAAAACTCTACAAAATATTAAGAAACATGGCTAGCTATAGCCTGCACGTTGTTATTATTCCGGAGTCCAAATTTTAATATTCCCATGTGCCGAGGAGGATAAAACGTCGAGGGGTCGGCAGAACACCCTGCCCAACCCTTCGTGTCATCGATTTATTAAAAATATATCTTTTACCGTCCATTGCTCTTATAAGCCCCTGTTCATAATAACTTACCTTTAGTTTTTACTTATTTGCAAGTAGGTATTATTACTAACGTTTCCTGCCAGCCATTCGTTTGCTCTACAGTGCAGATAAAAAATTAAAACGAAATAGGATTAGTGGTCACGCTACTGCGTACGTGCAGCCTTTGATATCAGCTTCTTTGTTAGAGATCGTTTTCACTAGCATTTTACCAAGTATTTTATTACGTACGAATTGAACAAATTTACTACAAATTTTAATGCTTTAAATTATCATTACTGTAGGCATTTAGACAATTTATAATATTTCTTCATTAATTTAGCATAGTTAAATAATAAAATAGTTCATTTTTTAAATTTTGGTGTATATTTCTGGCAAATACCTGAGGCTGTGAAGGCCGCATCATCATAAATAATAATATGCAAATTATTTCTCTTTATAAGTATAGTACTGACTGTTCTTCTATTAATATCACCCACGTTAAAAGCCGGTTTTGGATTTCTGACTTTTTAGAATTTTTATCCAAAATATATGCCATGTGTGGTCAAAAAGACCCCGATTTCAATTTAAATACTGTATTCTGCATCAATACTACATGGAACTTGCTACCGGAATGTCCTGACCGATTTTCGGCCACGCCGGCTATAATAGTGTCGCAACTCGCAACTCGCGTTTTGGCCATAAAAAGGGGCGATCGATCAAAAACAGGCTTTTCAAATAAGTCAGGAGTCTGTTAGAACACGCTGGTATCATATGGAATGTCATATACCTGCTCCTTTACTCAGTATCTGGGGTACTATCGAGTAGAAGGCTACAGTATCTTTAAGAGCACTAGAAGAGAATCCGATGTATAAGAGCCTTTATAGCAAAGCGTGCATCTTGCAAAGTCTGCATATTAATGCTCGACACGCTTGCATGAAATGTTTAAGTGACCTTATAGAACACTACGAGTAGTAGGTATATGTAGGCATTACAATTATCAGATAGATAGTTCCACTGGAGAAATGAAGTCGACGGACTGAGATTAATTTCTACTTAATAAGTAAGTATATATCCAAGGTTTTCTTTACAGACAGAAATAAGATGATTTAGGTGCCATTAAAATTACAATCTTATAATTGGTTGTTCATTTTGAGTCGGTATATGCTATATGCTAACTCAATAGTATAAGTAGATGTGTATAAAACCTACTTTGGCTACGTGCGGCGCATAGAGTGTGTATATAAATAATTGTCCTGCTGCAATTACCGCATAATCACGCTCCACCGTCATACGGAGTCTACATTGATTATATGCCTTTCGTGCACTAAAATCGACAGCTTATCTAAAAAAGTCGGCTATAGCACACGAATATTTATTTGCGGGCGGTGAGGGACGCTAACGCAATCAGTGTTAGTTTAGAAACGCTCGTACGGGACCGGTACACTTTGTGCATACTAACAAACCAATAAAACGGCAATTAACGGGTCCAAACAAAGTTTGTTTGATAACAGTTGTAGAGCCGCCGCCGAGCCCGGCCACAGCCGCGCCGCGCCGCACTCCTCGCACACTTTTTATAAGAGAACTCCTTACAAAACAGGTTAGTAAGTGCTAAGGGACCATCGAGGATCCATTACTCATATTCAAACGTTTACCATTATCCTTGTTGTTGTATTCATCAGACAGACGCAAATATGACCCGGTGCTTTTGTGTTAATTTTACTAATCTACTAAAGGTAGTTCAGTTATCTAAGATAAACAATGATTCATGAAACTTCGTATATTGGAAGTCCAAACTATATAAAAGGCAAAAGACAAATGATACATTTCGGCCCTGTAATGTCTGTATAAAAAGGTGTTTGCCGTGTTGCTGTAACATTCCGTTATATGTCAGTTCTACGTTGTTTGACGATTCGAATGTTATTCAAACATTGAATATTGTTCCCAATACAAACGATCGAATTGCAAAAACCGACTACAGTTGTTCTAATAATAAAAAAATAAGCAGTAACAACATAAACGACATGTATTAATGAGTAGATATGATGAAAATGCAAGCTCTGCAATACATTACACTAAAGATAATATGCTCCGCAGTTATTATATCCCAAATGTTTGGAATGTCCAGTTGGTGCTCTGCGCCTGGAGCTCAAATTTTGTTCATTGAAGAGCCCCTGAATGCTTCTTTTGATTCATTCGAAAATTATAACAGTGAAGAAGGTTTTACAATTAACACAGTGGGATGTGTTTTCCCAAGGATCACTGTACAAGACGTGTCAATGAATAAATGTATTCACGCTCCTAAGATTGTAATACCCCCATGCGAATATTATTATCGCCCTCTCCTCGGAAACAATAATACTCATATATGGATTATTCAAAATAATTTGAAATACTTTAACATCAGTAAAGGATCAATGGTTAATTGTTGCTATAGACCCTTTTATAAACCGCTGTCAGCTAAACGTATTTACAAAAAGTTTATGGACAGGGGAATCGAATACCTCGATTGTATTATGTTCAAGGATGAAATAGAAGTTAATAATGAATTCGTGACAGTGCGTTGTTTTTACGACGACGATGTGATATACAGTCAATACTATGTATTCGCGCCTAAAAAGCCATTTACATTTAATAGAGAAAACCCTTTTAAGAAACCGGTCAATCAAACAATGTACAATATTATTATTATGGGTTTGGGATCAATGTCAAGACACAATTTCTACAGAACTATGCCATATACTTTAGATATGTTAAAAAAATATAATGCCATTGAATTAAAAGGCTACAATACAGTCAGCCAGGACACTTTTCCGAACTTGATGGCAGTATTGGTTGGTATGAACACTTCAGAGTTAGTAGGCGCTTGCTTCCCGCACGGCCGGTCCACTTTGGATAACTGTCCTTTTATTTGGGAAAGGTTTAAAGACATGGGATACTACACAGCGCTCATGGAAGATACCGCCAGATATGGCGTGTTCAATCAAGGAAAGTTTCTTTTTAAAGGAAACCCTACTGATTATTATTTGTATCCATTTATGCGTGAATCTGAAAAATTGCATAAACATAAATGGAAATTCAAAAAAGCAAAAGACTTAGTACAATATTTACTGGCTCACAGAGCACGTCGCCCTAGTACCACTTGCATGGGAGACAAATACTATTTTGAAGTACTTTTAAATTATGTTAGTAGTCTTACTACGACATTAAAAAACTTTAAGCTATTCGGATTATTTTGGGAAATATCTATGAGCCATGATGATTTAAACGATCCTATCAGAATGGATAAAGGTTACGAAACATTACTTCGAAAATTAGAAATGGCTGGATATTTAAACGATACGATTTTGATATTTTTGAGTGACCATGGCATGGACTCTAACGAAATACAGTCTACAAAGCAAGGGCGAATAGAACAGCGACTACCTCTAGTGTTCATTGTGGTACCGCCTTCATTTCGCAAAGAGTATAGATTAGCATATCATAATTTAAAAGTAAATCAAGGACGTCTCACGACGCCTTATGATATCCATCAAACATTAATAGATTTTATTGATTTAAACGTTATAAGAGAAGAAGAAATATTAAGAAGAAGTCGACAGTTTTATACCCAAGATAGAGGTATTAGTCTGTTCTTACAGATTCCCAGAAATAGAAGCTGTGAGTTGGCTGGCATTCACAATAAGTGGTGCGTTTGTTATAATTATGTTAGAATAGCACATGACAACCCGGTGCTTTTTGGTGCTATTAGTTATTTAACGTACCAAATTAACGAGGTGCTGAAGCCTTATCCAGAATGTTTGAAACTTATTGTGGACGAGATCATTCTTGCAAAAGAGTTGTTGCCAGCGTACGAAGGCAGCGACGAGTGGCGTGACTTTAGCATCATAGTTCGAATGGCCCCCGGCGGCGGCATCTATGAGACTATGATGCGGAAACACAACAGACAGTGGTATATTGTCGACCGCGTCAAACGCCTCAATTTCCCCGGCTTTCGCAGTTTATGCGTAGATGTCCCCTCAATCAAATTATTTTGTTATTGTAAATAAGTAAAGGTCATATAATAAAGGAAAGAAAAATATTCATTTTTTATCTAAATAATTTGCATCAACATACGTTTTCTCGCTTGTATGACGAAATATAAAAGGTAATAATATTATCAATTTAAAACACTGATATACATTGGTAGGGTAGAAGCAGGGCAAAGCAGTAGTTAGTTTTCGATACTATAAAACAGACGTATAAAAGTAACCACATTACGCTTGATTGTGGTGATCTTCTATACAAAATTTCTACTGTAAGTACCGTGACTAATCGAACCTCCTTTGATAAGATGAAATACAGAGAAAACTGAACTATCATTTGAATACTGCACTGTTTCTATAAAATAAGCCTGAACTTGCGTTCGCAGAAATAAATATTTGTAAAGAAAATAAATAACAAAAATAGTTTACAGTCTTGTCAAAAGTCAGGTAGTAGGTGATCTATTGACAGCAGGCCATACCTGTATCTAGTAGGCAGCACATGTATTAGGCTGTAGAGTTGGTCTCAGCTGCATGGGGGGCTGGCGCGCATGCGCGCAGCCTCCGCCCGGTCCCCGGCTGCCTCCCGGCGCGCGGTCCTCGGTTAGTGCTGTCTTGCTTACTTGTTTCATAAGGCTGCCAACTTCACACTGTATATTTTCAGTCAGTATCGAGTCCGGGAACAAGCACCCCGGGACGCGTCACTCTCCCTTCCACTCCTTGGTCACTGCCCACCTCGATGACACAATATTGAAACATGTACACAATTATTCAGGCGCCATTGATTCCTAATATCATAACATACCCATGCTACCAGTGTGAACGTAAATATTTTTAAATTAAAATGTCGAACAAAGTGTACATGTGTTGTTGCATCTTCAGTTACTATTGTTATTGTCACTTCAAGTTTATTCGACGCTAAGTTAACTTCTTACAAGGTAAGTGAATACTTAATAACTTAATCTTATTATTACAAATACTTGACATTTTCGAAACTATACACCAAATTTAATTCTATTACTTAAATATTATGTTTACTGGCCGCAGTAGATAAACTTCAAAACTTATCGTTTTAAATTAAAACGATGTAAAAAAATACCATAGTATATTGCATTTGCATACAACCGAAAATTTGCAGAGACGTTAAATAATACATATAAAAATATCATAAATCCCGTTCAATCCTACAAAAAAAATATCCAACAAACACTTAAAAACAATATATCAAAAATTTCATTCTCATCACAGCCGGCTGTAAGTATAATCAATTTTTGCACAAATAGGACCAAACGGGATTTTTTATATTTTATTTATAATAACGATTTATAACGTCTATGTCAATTTTGAGCTCTATGAGAATTTTGACTATGTCAAATGTCTCTTTTGACTGGAGTATTAGTAAAATCGAATAATGGTTTATTTTACACTATGTGTAGTAGTAATATCAAGTACGCCATGGGGCTTAGTTAATATAACTAAGTAAATAACTGTACAAACTACTATCAAATACCGAAGTGAAATTTAAGGTAACCGCGACTTTTTAAATTTGTCACGGTATGTCATAAAGTCTCGTTGCCATCGTTTTATTTGTTGATGTTCCATAATATTTATTAAACCTGTAAACTTTGTTAAAATTTCTATTATAAATATGTTTATGTGACATCACATAAATGTTCTAAAGCTTCCCAAATCATTACCATTTCCAAAAACGATATCACCACTGCTTAGCCACATTCATTTATCAACAGTGAATAAACTACAGCGTATTTCCTTCAACTGTGATTACAAGATAATTTATGAAAGTCTTAAGTATTTAATAGCTATTGAGGTACCTATAGCCCTATTTGCATACCCGTAACTAATTAGGTACCGCAGGTGTATTATACGTGTCTTGCAGGTATATAAATTTTCAAAAGTATTTCACATGAAACATACAACATCTGAACTACATCGACTCTGAACGACATCACAAGTCACAGTATTTTTACGTATTGACCAACATCAAATAGGTAATGTGTACTTTCTTTCCATTTTCCAGCATGGCTCAGCTAGTGAAGGGGAGCACAAGGCTACGCTCGGTTCCAGTCCGGTTCAGATATCTATTCCTGCTCGCCACTGTATTCGGTAGCAGCTTCCTCCTTATTTCGATTACTAACCGCACAGACATATTGCTCGTTAACAACGACCAACCTTTGTCCTCCTTGGATCTACACCATTATGATCTCGTACCCGAAACAAGTTTCACCATAAAAACTGATGGTTGCACCATTCCTGGGTTAATAGCTCTAGATGAAAGTATCAAACCATTTATTCGTCCTCCGACAGATTTAAAGGAATGTCCGAATGCTAATTACACTCTTTTACAACACAACGAAACACATATTTGGATTGATAAGGATATTTTACAATATTACAATGTGCCTAAAGACGGAAATATGTCTTGTTGTTATAAGTCATTTTACAGACCCAAGTCTATCGCTAATGTTTTCTCTGAACACGTCGATGACAGAGTTCAATACGACGATTGTGTGGAATTCGTCAACTATATTGAAGTAGAACACGAATTTGTAAGGGTGTCCTGTGAATATGACCAAAAAACTGTTTACGATCAATTCTTCCTATTCGCCATTAAGAAAATGTTCGATTTTACAGAACATAGATTTGGGCAGAACATTATGAACACCCCACCAAAGAATGACACACCATTTTACAATGTGATTGTAATGGGTATCGATGCTATCTCCAGGCTAAATTTTTATAGAACAATGCCTAAAACTCTGGACTACCTTAAAAAGAAGGGTGCTATAGAATTATTAGGGTACAACAAAGTGGGTGACAATACATTTCCCAATTTAACTCCAATGTTGTTGGGCATCAAAGAAACTGATTTAAAGAGAACATGCTGGCCACATGACGGCGCAAGTTTTGATAACTGCCCTTTTATCTGGCAGTGGTTTAAAGAAGCCGGTTTTTATACCGCCCTTGGTGAAGATAGTGCAAAGTTAGGGACATTTAATTTTGCTAAAAACGGTTTTATTAAAACTCCTACAGATTTTTATATTCGCACATTTCTACACGAAGCAGAAGTTAATGTTGGTAACACTAAAGATTTTAACTCATATATTTGTATGGGTAACAAGTACTTTTATAAAGTGCTCTTAGACTACATTGAAAGTCTAATGTCTGCTCTGAGATATTCGAAACTGTTTGGATTTTTTTGGGAAGTATCAATGAGTCATGATTACCTCACATATCCAATGGCTATGGACGATAGTTACAAAAACTTTTTCGAAAAGCTTGATAGTTATAATTATTTAGATAATACGGTTTTAATACTGTTAAGTGATCATGGCATAAGATGGGGTGCCATACGATTAACTAAACAAGGGCGATTAGAAGAGCGCCTGCCTTTTGTTCACATTTTATTGCCACCGTCATTTCAAGAGAACTACAACCTAGCCTACAACAATCTGAAACAAAATAGCAAACGACTTACAACACCATTTGATATGTACGCCACTCTCTCAGATCTAATCAACTTAGAAGAAATAAGTAACGAAAAAATCAAGCAACGCACAAAATCGTCTTACACTGAAAACAGAAGCATTAGTCTATTTTTGCCCATACCGAAGAATCGAACTTGTAAATCCGCTGAGATAGACGATCATTGGTGCACTTGCCATAAAGGTATTAAACTATCAACAAAAAGTTTTGAAGCCCGTAATGCGGCCGAACAACTAGTAAAACATTTAAATAAATATTTAGAGGAATACCGTCAGTGTGCAGTGCTGTCCCTGGCTGAAGTGCTGGAGGTGACTGAGATGATGGCAGGCAAGCCGAGGAAAGACGAAATAGGGTGGCGCGAGTTTATGGTGGTAGTGCGGACCACACCGGGCGACGGCGTGTTCGAGGGCACGCTGCAACACCGGAACGACAAGTGGACGCTGGCCGGCACCACCAGCCGCCTCAACCTGTACGGCGACCAGAGCCACTGCGTGCACCACTACCAGCTCAAGCTGTACTGCTACTGCCGATAGCTGGCACTCTCTAAACCTAACTACTATGTTATGGAAATGAAAAGCTGTGATATTTCCAAGTGTTATAAGAGAATAAGGTAAAATATTTATTTACGTAAAAGTTTATTGATACAAATACCGGGCCTAATACTTATCGGTAAGAATTTACTTTGATTGTTTGCAAGGAATGTGATATGTTTGTACATGTACATATATAAGGAGACGACTGTAGTTAAATTATGTAACTTAGAGTGTAGACAAGTTAGTAAAAATGTTGTAGAAATGTAAATGCTTTACATCTCATGTACATATCTTACTCATTGTAATAAGGTTTTCGCAATGACATATCTCTTCATGAGGTGGTATGCTGATCATTGTTTCTTCCAAAGATTGTTGTTGTTGTTAGTACGGATTAAGTACTTATCTACCAAGTTTAGTGATAATTATATATCTTCTAAGCTATAGTATTGTATTTATCAATAAATGTTTAGATGTTGGTGTATGTGACAGCAATATTAAGATAACAACAGAAGATCTTTAAATAGGTTTAGAACTTAGCGGGCCTACCACCACCTTGTAAAGTAAGAACATGGCCTTTGTGGAAGAGAAACACTGCCCAGCACCATGATAAATGCGCGAAATACAAAGCATCACTTGTTAACAGTCCTAATTGGTGGTAGGGTGGGCCTGGAATAGAGATAACGACTGGGTACAAAGAGTAACAACCTTATTAGTCCATCAGATAAATAATAAAAAAATAATAGATATGTATTTTTACCTTTTTCTGAAAAAAACAAGTTGTACCAGATAAACTTGTTTAAAGTTTCAGGAGTAGCCTGGAGAAGTAATAACTTCGCAAATTTTATACACAGATGCGACGTCACGCCAAAGTTCATTCACGGTTATTTTATCAATTATGTTTGCAGAACAAAGTAAAAATGCGTATTTATTTATTATAATATCTGAGGGACACTGAAAAAGAAAATAGTCGTCATTCCTATTATTTCTAATTTAGGAGGTTGAGTGTTCGATTTTATGCGATTATTCAAATATTAAGGTTTGATGGTTTTAGAAATTTTTATTACCGGTTAGTAGATCTATAAACTAAGCTATGTAAAACTCAACAAAGTAGAGCAATCAATAGGCTATTGTTGAAAGAGAGAGACGTAGAGAAATGTACGGCGGGTTTGCAACAAAACCATAAAAACTGAATGAAAGCATAATTGTCCAATTTCCTCAGAACAATCATGAATGCCATTAAACAAAACGTGCCAAACATATCGTTCTACCTGCACAGGTACTTAGTGAGAGCATAGTAACATATCACAACGAAATCTCTACTTTTAATCTAAAATATAAGTATATAAACATTTCAGTCCATGCCTAGGTATTACATATTTCATGTACTTAGTTATGACTATCGTACCGTATTGCGCAACATATCCTGTATATATAGATGTAATAGTAAAAAACTCGAATTGAAATATCAATTCAATGTGTTATATATACCTACTTATTGTTTCTATTATATATACTGTGTAACGGAAATGTAATTACTACATTTTCCTTATCTAATAGTTAATTAGCTAATTTAAATTATTTTTATCAAAACGTATAAATGAAAATTTTCAACTATGTTTTTTATTATATTTAGTATTAATTTTTAAGCTAATCTTCCACAACTAATTTCTGTAAATATGTATTTTGTTTTGAAGAGATTAATGCAATAACTTCTGATTTACTTGAACTAGTTAATAAACTGATAAGAAATATGTAGCGATTTATTTTTTTAAATAAAGGAAAAACGTTGTTGTTTTGTTTAATTTAACCTTGAGAACCAACTCAAAGTGAACAGTAATGTACTTTATAACAATTATTAAAATTCGATTTGACGAGTCCGTTATTTATTTTTATTGTATCTTTTTTATTCCTTTTTTAGTGAAGCGTAGGTACTTGTAGGTCTTTTCGCAAACATTCAAACAACAACGTCACCTAGACCCAAGACAAGCATTCGTGGCTCACACAAATGTTTGTCCTACGCGGGAATTGAACACGGGACACGTCCGCGTCGCCCTCAGAGGCAGCGTGGTAACCACTCGGCTATCCGTGCTGTCATAAGTTATAGTATTATTTTCAAATTCTCCTTTCCTACCTTTAGGCTTTTAGGCTTACTTTCGAGTTGGTACTCCACAACCCGACCCAAAGTCGTAAGTAAGGCGGGGAATCCTCATGGACACCCGCTCGGGGAGGAAATGGGTACTCTTACTGACTAAGCCTGAACCGCCTTACTACATCATCCGTGTTATTGTGTCGGTGTATGGCAATGCATTGCAATCTTTCATACACCGACCGAAGGATTTTAGGCCCTAGAAAATGATAAATTGAATAATTATCTATCGATTGCTAAACACTTCAGCAACATTGATGATCATGATTATGCTATATGACCTGCGTTAGCGAAATAATCAGAGAAGGCCCATCTAGTGAGCGGCGATTGACTACTGCCAATTTATTTACATTACCGTGCGTAGAAAGGGAGGCAAATCTTAGGAACCGATCCACATAGCATGTATTATAACTTCGTAGAAGCCCAATTTCATATATCAGGCATGAAAGGAAACAAAATTGAACCGCAATTATTAAATTAATTGGAATGTTTACAGCATGAACCGTGGTGACAAGCTGGCTGTCCGCTGCAGGTACGTGCTGCTTGTGGCCTTCATCTGCGGCAGCGGATTTATTATGTCATTACTCTGCAGAAGCGCCGACATCATCGTATTTACAACTGCACCCACCACAGCGTGGGATCTCCAACAGCACTACCCAAATAACATAGATGAACGTTTCACTATTCAAACAAATGGTTGTAACATTCCATTATTACGTCCTTTAGATGAAAGTATTAAAAAGTTCTTTGAATATCCATATCCCTTGAAGCCAAAGCCTTGTCGTGATTCCAGTAGGGCATTACTGATACACAGTGACAATCGCATCTCGATAAATATGAGTAATTTGCATTACTACAACATAACTGACGCGAATAAATTATTCTGCTGTTATCGAGCTTTTTACAGGCCTCTATACGTTACTGATATAACGTCTTTTTTTATAGATAACCGTGTTGAATACGGTGAATGTTACTATTTTACTGAATCAATACTAGTGAACGATGAATTTGCAAAAGTCAACTGTTTTTATAATGAAACTACCAAGGTTTATGAAAATTTTTACTTGTCTGCACTAAAAAAAGACTTTTTATATCATGATGGAAGAGGCGAAATTACTCACAATAAACGGCTTTATAATGTTTTAATAATAGGTATTGATGCTGTATCAAGATTAAACTTTTATAGGAAAATGCCTAAAACTGTATCGTTCTTAAAAGATAATGGGGGTGTAGATTTAGTAGGCTTCAACAAAGTAGGCGATAACACTTTTCCAAACGTGATTCCAGTACTACTAGGTATTCCTGATACAGAATTAAATCATACCTGTGTACCTTACGAGGGCATCACTTTTGACAATTGCCCATTTATTTGGGAGCAGTTCAAGAGAGCGGGGTATTACACAGCACTTGCTGAGGACAGCTCATTGCTGGGAACCTTCAACTATTTTAGACCTGGTTTTAGTAGAACGCCAACGGATTATTATATACACACATTCATACAGGAAGCAGAAATATATTCTGGATATAACCTGGATTTTAATTGCTTTTTGTGCATGAATGATAAATATTTTTATAAAGTCCTCTTAGACTACATTGAAGGTCTAACGGTCACTTTAGAAAACCATAAATTGTTTGGTTTCTTTTGGGAAGTAACAATGAGCCATGACTATCTCAACTATCCCGTGGTCATGGACGACAGTTATCTCAAGTTCTTCGAGAAATTACAAGCTTCAAATTACCTAAGTGAAACAATCGTGTTCCTAATGAGTGACCATGGCATGCGATGGGGGAATATTCGCTTCACTAAACAAGGACGGTTGGAGGAACGCCTGCCACTCATGTTCATTTTGCCACCTCTCTCGTTTCGGGAAAAGTACTCAAATGCTTACAATAATTTAAAATTAAATAGTAAACGTTTGACCACTCCCTTTGATATCCACGAGACTTTGCTGGACCTCATTAATTTAAAAAATATTACAAATGATGCTATTACCACCAGAACCAGTAAATATTATGCTAATAAAAGAGGTATCAGTCTTTTTTTGCCCATCCCAACTAACCGGACTTGTAAGATGGCAGGAATCGATGATCACTGGTGTACATGTCACAAAGGCACTCTACTATCAAATGTGAGCTCGGAAGCATTCCAAGTTTCCACGCAACTTGTAAGACACTTGAA
Source organism: Trichoplusia ni (assembly GCF_003590095.1). Classification (NCBI taxonomy): domain Eukaryota; kingdom Metazoa; phylum Arthropoda; class Insecta; order Lepidoptera; family Noctuidae; genus Trichoplusia; species Trichoplusia ni. The sequence goes on along the minus strand of NC_039481.1, from coordinate 16,187,407 downwards.
TATGTTGCTGAAAGATCACCCAGAATGTGCAAAATTAGCACTTGCTGAAATAATGGAAATAAGTGAAATGGAAGTAGGTGAGCCCGACGACAGTGAAACAGGCTGGAGAGAGTTTATGGTGATGGTGCGGACTACACCGGGCGACGGGGTTTTTGAGGCGACGTTGCGGGTCCAGGAACACGATTGGTCGCTAGCGGGATCTGCCAGCCGCCTCAACTTGTACGGCGACCAGAGCCGCTGTGTTCACAATTATCAACTTAAATTATATTGCTACTGCATTTATCGTTAATCGTTATTCATTTTATGAAAATAGCACATATAGTGTATTGTGAAGTACGCATTACTTCATAATGTTTTTTAGTACCTACGTATTCGTAAATAATTCAATATTTCATTTATGAATTACTTATTGAACTTTCATGTTTTACGCTATTATTTCCTTTGCGACCACCGCAAACCATGTTTTCTTGATAATGAACCAATAAATACTCCTGTAATCAATTAAATTATGTACACAGTTAACTATCTCTTTTAGCAAATGTTATTATTAAATATATATACTTGAATCACTTCAATATGGTATGTATTCCATATTATTTAATGAACTGAAATAAAACATAATACTTACATAAAATAGAAGATCCCTGCCTTTTAATGCCCAATGAACATACATACACGTGCACTATAATATTACGTGATTAATGTTGACGTGGTTTAATGGCTGGCTTTTTCCATTTGGTTTCAATGTTTAGAAAACATTGGTAAATATTGTGAAGTAAGTCAAAAACAGGCTTTAGTTTGTAGTGCATTTCATGTACTATACACCGTGGTCATAAAAAAAAAGAATAAATAAGTGTACCTAGACAGCGATGCATTTTTGGGAAGTTTTATCTTATGTTATAGTTATAATTAAAGAAGTGCTTACAGTTTTTGAAAGCGAAGTGTTTGCTCTCCGCACAGAAGGATGTTCTATAATAGACTATCCCGAAGTCAGTGATAATATTAAATCGTTTGTGGGTCCTCCGCAAGATTCACAAAATTGTGCTTCGTCCATGCAGCTAGTGACTTCAAATACTTCGCATATCTGGGTTATTGAAGAAGCACTGCCCTCATTCAATGTATTAAAAGAAGAGTTATTCTATTGTTGCTATACCAATTTCTCTGCTATAGCTAATATGAGTAACATAAATTATGGGGACTGCAAATTATTTTCTTCTGTTATAAAAGCAGAACACGAATTCGTCAGAGTGGAATGTTATTATTTAGATAACAAAGTTTATGAGAATTTCTTTTTATTTAATTCTCTTGACCCAATTTCGAACACAGCCAGCAATAAGGACTCGTATAACGTTCTCATACTAGGAATAGAAAGTATGTCAAGACTTAATTTTCATCGAACCATGCCATTAACAGCGAACTTTTTAAAAGATAAAGGCATGATAGAGTTATTGGGTTATAATAAAATAGGAGATAACTCCTTTCCTAACTTGTTCCCAATACTGACTGGCCTTTCATTTGACTATGTCAAGCAAGCATATACTCGGAACAAAGTCCTCGACTTAAATAAATGTCAATTCATTTGGGATAAGTTTAAGGAGAAAGGCTACCAAACAGCTCTCGGATCGGACAGTATCGCTGCGGTCTTAGGCACTTACGAATACAGCCTACGCAGGCAACCTACTGATAATTATTTACAGCCATTTATATTTGAAACAAGAAATCTTTTCAAAGATCAACATTACAACTTTCATCAATGCATGGGATCCAAATTTTTTTATCAAATTCTTTTAGACTACATTTACAGTTTAACTCATAAATTGAAGAATAACAATTTTTTCGGCATGTTTTGGGAAGAATCAGTAAGCCATGAAGATCTGAACATGCCCAACATTATGGATGAATCATATCATAATTTCTTGAAGGAGTTACATAAAGAAAATTATTTGAATAAAACTGTTCTTGTATTACTAAGTGATCATGGAATGAGATGGGGTCCCATTGTGCAAACGGCGCAAGGCCGCTCCGAAGAACGGTTACCGCTGCTTGGTATCCTGTTTCCTGAACAATTTAGACGTCGACATAAACTAGCTATTAAAAATATTCTAATAAATACGAAAAGGCTAACTACTCCGTTTGATATTTATAAAACTCTACTTGATCTACTCAATCTTAAATCGTTAGAAGATTTGGCACTGATAGAGAGATATCGAACACTTGGATCTGAGTATTCCCTACACAGTAAAACCAGTTTATTTCTTCCAGTATCTCCAAAACGAAATTGCACAACAGTTGGTATAGAAGAACACTGGTGTTCGTGTCACAAAGGAAAAAGAATTAAAATTGGAAGCAAACTTAAAATATCAGCAGCGCTTAAGCTTGTGATGCGACTCAATGAGTTATTAAATAATTACCCTCAATGTCAAACACTAGTCCTTCGGCGCATTTATGATGTATCTTTAGTAGAAAATCATAAGAAATGGAAAATATATACAGTGATGGTGAAAACGGCGCCAGGCGGCGGCATCTTCGATGCCACTCTTATTAGAAGAGACGCATCGAACTGGGTCGTTTCTGGGACAGTGAGCCGCCTAAATCTATATGGCAATCAAAGTTATTGTGTTCCCGATGCTACTCTCAAAATGTATTGCTTCTGCGGTTGATTATACCGGTAATTGATGGCTGGTCACTTCGTGTTGTTTGGTGATTCTCATTAAGTACACGACTAGAATTAATAAGTTCCATTCATCCAGTTTTATGTTGTCATTAAGTTTTTTCTACCTATGTAAACTACGAAATCTGTTTTTTTTTTTACAAATAAATATTTTTTATTCGTTATTTATTTCCAAGAGGAAGTGGTTTATTAGGGTTAATAAATTTTCTACTAATATTAAGTGTACTTATTATTATTATTAATGCTGCTGTAAATGGCTCTGCCGCTCAGTCAGTCGCACTGTTATACAGTTTACGCAACGAAGCTAAGTCCTGAGCCTAACTTCCCCGTGACAGTCTACGAAAACAAAATACCTGGGCCCCCATTCTGCCACTCAAGATCAATTATTCCAATTATTGTATTGGTAAAATGCTTATGAGAAAAGGAATAATTTCAAATTTAATCCAATCGCCATTCATTCATCGGCCATTGTAAATAGCCAAATAACAGAATCGGGGCCCTGTCCACTTACCAACTAAAAACAGCTTAGTTGCTAAAATAATTTTGACGGAATTTACTTGGGGGACTTATAGGACATAGTTTTACCTTTTACCATTACAGCCAATATTACCTCAGAGTAGTCTAATTAGTATAAATGTTATGAAACAATCCTCTTAGCGTACAGGGAAGGTGTGGTGAATTAAATTAGTCGGTACATAATTAGTAAAATAACTGACTAAATCGCTGATATTGTAGAGTAATTAAGTAGTAACTTTTCCATGCCTGCAGATACCCGCAGTGTGGGTAAGTATTATTTTATTCTTCCCGCACTTATTTAAAGGCTTTTACGAACCTTAAAAGCTCAACGTTTATCAGAGGTGTTAGTTTCCAAATTTGTCTAGGTATTAAACTCGTAAACAGTGCTAGAATAACAAAAATCCATTCCGTTACAATAATAGTTTTGATAACATTACAAATTCAATTATGATAGGCACATTGAAAAAGGGTACAAAATACAAATTATAGTCCGAAAGATGCAGTATTTACTAGTGTACTAGTTTATTATTGAAGGCACAGATCTGAAGTCTCTTAAAGTACATCCCCACTAGTTACAAGGCCCACAAATCATTCAGTTTCTATCTTTAAAATTCTCTTATGTCCAATCACTAGGTTTCTTTTATAAATGATTTTTTTCACATGAAAATTATAGTGTTAAGAATTTTCTGAGAGTGCTGTTTCAAGATATTTTTAACCTGTTCCCTGTCTCATCTAAACTGTGCGGGATGACCTGTCTGATAACTGTCAGTCATTATTTCCTGTCAACAATAATCTAACCCGTAACCCGTTACACCTGAATTATTAATAATATTGGAATAATATTTTTAAAATGTATAGTTCGTAAGAATTTAGTGCAAAAAAAACGTAAATATCAAAATGGCGCTTGCATATAGGACTTTGTATAAAAACTGTTACTATCTACAAAATATAACCAAACCTCTAAAATGGAGTGTCGAAAACAAATATCCTATGAAAATTTTGGCAAGTGGTATTTGCTACCAAAATACATTTACGAAGACCAGGCCCTTATTTGAAGCAAGAGGCATAAGTTTTGTTACAAAGAACTTCAGGCAATGTTCTTCTCAAAGTAGCCCACCTCCTGATAAACCGCTACAGGAACCAGTAGGTACCAAAAAAGGAATAATAAAAAAATTTAAAGCAATGTATAGGGACTACTGGTATGTGTTGCTGCCTGTGCATGTGTGCACCTCTGCCGTTTGGTTTGGTAGTTTTTATTACGCTGTCAGAAGGTTTGTAACTCATAACAATAGTTGCAATTTTATTCAAAAGTTACAATGTGACATTGATTAAACAATAATTAATTGTATTTATTTGTTACAGTGGTGTAGATATTTTCGGGTTATTACAATCTCTGGGTATTAGTGACTCATTAATAGCTCCTCTTAAGGATTCCACAGCGGGATACTTTGCTCTAGCATTAGCATTGTACAAGTTAGCAACACCTCTACGATATGCTGTCACAGTTGGTAATATACCTGCAATTAAATATATCACTACAGAACACATTAGCAATTTTTATATAAGTTGTGCAATCCAATAAATTTTCTTTTGTGTTTTCAGGGGGCACTACTGTTGCTATTAGGAAATTAACAGCAATAGGTTTTATTAAACCAGTGCCTTCAAGAGAGCGAATTAAGGAAATTTTCCAAGAAAAGCGAGATAACCTACAAGACAGATTTAAAGAAAGTAAACAACATTATCAAGTGCAGATGAAAGAAAAACGCACCCAGGTCATGGAAGATTTGAAAAGATATAAAACTGACATGAGGAATATCAAAAATAAGGTGAAGAAAATAAAATGAAACTTAATGCATCTTCTACCGCACAAAATATGTAAAGGACAAAAAGGATATTTTAAACTGAATGATTAAACAACAAATCAATTATAATATACTTCAAAAGTAAAACTTTTGTTTGTTAAAATAATACTTCCATGGAGCCAACTTTAGGACAATTTAAAAAAATATAAACCGTTATAAAATTTGCAATATTTATTATTTAAATATAAAAGTACTACTTAACAAAATCATGTTTATTTCATATAAAATAGCTAATTACATAATAATCACATAATTTCTCATCAAAATGTACATATAAAAACAATTATAACTAATTACATTAAGTACAAAACAAGACAGCACATTACTGGAATGTTATATTGCGCCTTTCACTGTGAACTATTCCTAACATGAGACCAAAAACAATAAATATATACTTGTTCATGTGTCATTTTACTAAGTAACATGTGATACACACCAAGCAAGAGTGCTGCCCTGTCTAGTGTGTAAAAATAATAAATGCGTTTTACATTAATGGCAAATAATTAGCAGCCATAATACTTGGGGTTTATAAATCTATTAGTAGTTGTACTCTCCACACATTACTCTGTTTACTGCTATAGCAATTCCTTCGTCTTTTAATCACTCCTCATGCAATTCCTTTGTAATGTTAAATCAGAGTTATCAGATATCACAAAATAAAAACAAGAATAACTTGTTAGCAAATAAATCACATTTTCCATAAATTTCATACCTACAGAAGGGCAACAGTAGTCTCATTAATTTCATATTTGTGTAGTTTCATATGGAATCTAAATAAACAGTTTCCATAATAAATGCTATAGACTAACATCTAACAAATATCTAAGCATATCAATGACATCATAAAAAACATTCTCTTTCTGTACCTATTATTATCAATTCAATCAATCAATCAAGCCTATTTTATCATGACTACCTCATTTATCATAACACTGACAAAATTGATTCACTCAGGTCGATCATCAACTTATGTTAAGTATATTAAAGCTAAATACACTAAATGCTAATAGTTGCTACATTAGCTATACAACTGTTTTGAGCACATACCTTTATAATAGAAATAGCCTGACAACTTTTTGATGTAATGATTATTTTAACGCAATAGACGCAGCAGCCGAAACAATGACGTTCAACCCATGTACTGGTAAGAAGCGGGGGAGAGGTGAGGAGCTGGTGATAGGCCGGGCCCCGACGCCGCACCGATCGTGGTCAAGTGACACGCGCGACACATTAGCTTACCTGAAATGTTAATTAGATCTATTTAAACAAATTCATATATTTTTGTATAATTATTGTGTTTAAAAAATGTTGGAAATAGAATATTGATAACATTAATTTCCTTTTTTTGTTATGTTAAATAAGATGATAATGTTGGTTTACTAAAAGAAGCCAACATATATTTTTCCCAACTTACTGATTAATCTCTATGATTAGTGGGATTTACTTGTTTGTTATCTAAGATATCTTGAATTAGTTAATCTCAAAGACATACCAGCTAATGGGTAGCAGCGCTTATCAGGTTCGTCAGTAAGTTGCATACCACAGACACAACACATGTAGCAGTCAACATGGAAGTCGCGATCCATTGATACTACCCTCACTGTCTCATCAGTCCCTTCAACCGGTGTAATTCCTGCAATAGAAATAGTCATCAATACACACTTAATGATGAATGACCATATTCATAGTAATACATAAGCATTATCTTATCTCCAACAACTTAAGATATGATGTATCAGAAAGCTGCATTTCTGGAAAATGTTGTAAGTAAAGTAAAGATAACAAACACGCCATTTGTAATGTTGAATAAAGGCTGGAAATGATAAACCATTTACCTTTTCCACAGCTAGCACATTTAGGCGCAAACATACGATGATAATCGTTGACACAGTATATTTTGTTATCAACATCCACGGTGAACGGCACTCCATCAAGACACTCATTACAAACACAGCAACGAAAGCATCCTGGATGATATGATTTGCCCATAGCTTGCAAAATCTGTAAGGAAATAACATTACACAATTGAGAAACTGCTACAATTATTCAGTAGATGCTAGATACTTGCAAGTTTAGATGTTTTATAGAGCATACTAACCATTTCCATAATCAGGTGCCCACATATTGCACATTTCTCAGCTGTTTGTTGAAAACCAGAATACTGTAACATTAAAAATTATAAAGAAATATTACCACTTCATTTAAATTCATGGTCATTCTTTAATTATAGAATGTCTAAAATAGTTTACAAACCAAATAATCTTCTTCGCAGTACACCTTGCCATGCACATTGTAAAAAGCTTTGCCTCTTAATGCTCTGCCACATGAGCAGCATATGAAGCAGTTGGTGTGGTATAGGTTGCCCATAGCCTGGCAAGCTTGACCAGCTCCAGTGACTCCAGCACCACATGTATGGCAAATACCTATGTATCAAATGCAAGTTGGTTAGTAACATAACCAAGTACACTGTAAGATAAGCTACCATAGCAGTCCTAGAAGGTATTTCCTTAAATGAAAAGAAACATACCAAAATATTCTCCCTCCTCATCCTGCCTTTCCATTTCTTCCTCTAGTTGTCTAGTTAGTTCTTCTATTTTACGCTGAGCTTCACTTGGACCAGGTGGGCGTGGAGGTGTTATGCTATAAGGCAATAAACTCTTGCCACGGCCACCTGAACCCCGAGATCCACCTGAGACTTGAGAAACAGAGCTTGGAGTAGGGCTAGGTGCTGGAGATTGAGCAGGAGAACACAAAGATGTAAGCCCTGACACTAAATTCCTTGAAGTAATAGATTCTGATGCAATTGACATGTTATCTCTGTTGGCTGCTGCCACTGCTGCAGCAGGCGAACCACCTGTCATGCACACATAGTCTGATCCATTAGTATCTTCAATTATTTGCATTCTACTGGCAACTGTAGGTTTTGGATTATATCCTCCATTCATTAGGGTTGTTTTTTCTTTACCAGTGCTGCTTCCAATATTTGGTTTGGGGTGGAAAAATTTGGGGCTCGCTGTAGCTGTTTGGACCTCAGTAGCAATGTTAGCTTTAGGTCTTTGAGCACTTGGTGCTATTGATGCATATATTGCTGTAGATGGAATTGTAACAATTTTATCATCAAAACTAATAGTATTATCATTTTTCAGAAGAGCACTGACATCAGTATACTTGGGTGGAGCAGACTTCATGACTGTGTAATCACTGCTTGGGTTCTCTTGAGTAGGGTTATATGGTGGAGGTGGAGGAGCTTTGTCGATTTTACTTTTTTCACTAGTTATCATTTGGGCCATATTTCTGGTGACACCTATATTAGCCACCTGTGGTCCAGGAAGAGAGCCCTGTTGTATAAAACGCTGGTCATGATTAAGTTGAGGTTTAAATTCACTTTTCTTGTCATTATCAGAACACAACATGTTTTCGTACACTAGAGGATTGAGTTTTGTCTTGGAATTAACTGGCACTTGCGGCTGAGCTTTACTGTAGCGCGTGTCGTAGTAGCCGTCAGATACGGGCGGTGGCGGCGCCTGCTGGTACAGCTGATGATAGTAGGGCGGCTGCGGCGACCGCTGCTCTCCGTAGTAATCTATATTCTCATACACTGGTGGTGGGTATTGTTGAACACTCGGAATCGCTGGAATCTCATATAGGTCGTCGGTTTGATAACTGAGTGACCTTTGTGATATGGAATCGATGGAGCGCGTTGGGCTTGAAGGCAATGCTGCAGTGTTTATATCGCGTTTATTGATCGACGCAATTGTTTCTACTCGTTTAGGAGTAGCAAACTTAGAAGCGGCTATGACATTAGATCGCTCATAAAAGCTGTAATCCTGGCGGTTATTTTGGCTATTATCCAGTACAAAGCTTTCTATTGCACCCACAGGTCGAGTTTTGGCAAGAGAACTTGAGTTTGAAGTTACGGCACCGTGCGCTTGCTCAGTAACATCTTCAACTTTGTTAGATATTTTCAAATCTTGAAGTCCTATTATACATCGTTGTTCGTCAGAGTTACTTCTTCGTGATGAATCCATATTAAAAAAATAAATGCAACGAATGAAAATAATTAAAACTTTAGTTCAAACTACTTTAGTGCGAGTGAATCATCTCAAAATCGTCAAATTAAACTCTCAAACAAAACATCCACTAGGGATGATCTACGACTCAGGTCGATTCATTCGTACACATTATACTTACTGCATGAGAATAACTTTTAATTCAGTATCATTTAACTTTTATCGATTTATAGTAACTAAAACAGATTATGTATCGATCGGAACTTCACTAGTTCAAATTCTTAAAGTATTTAAAATTATCTGTCCACTTCTCAGAGAGAAAAGTAATCTAATTATGTAAAGAAACACATAAAAGTAACGTTATGTTAAAAATTAGTTAACAATTGCTTGTTATGCCAGGAATATATATATTTTGAAAATAGAAGAATTAAACAGTTTTAAAAACATCCATCACTCTGTAATTTTATTATTGGTTCTTTTTAAATTTGACTACAGCGTTAATTATTATGCCAAAAAACACTGGCGTCGTGTCTTTTATTTCAATTTTTGTTATTAACTTAAGCAATCTACTTAATACGATATTGTTGTAATAACACTTTGAAAAGCCATAATCAAGAAGATTGTGTCAGTCACAGTGAAAGCCACTTTGAAAGTTATAATCATAAAAGCTATAAATGGTAATTTTGTAATATTTTAAATAATTATTGAACTGAATGCATGTATAATTAGTCGATTAAACGATCGATAATCCATTGTGTCACACGTCTTTTATTTTTGTGACAACCCTACTTAAAAATAAGGCCGAGGAGCCAGGGACGCCATTTTAAAAACGCTACTGTCAACAATTTGTCAAAAAACAATTCTGGTTGCCGATGATCGACGTGTTGTGCGGTTCCTACAAAATAAATAAATACGCAATTATACAGCGAATTCGACTGAGGAGAACTTGCTAGTTCTCCTCTATAATCATGTACGACACTGAAGATGACCATTATGAAGAAATCGACGTGGAAGAAATTTCCTCTGAACTCTGGCAAGAGGCCTGCTGGATCGTCATCAACGCTTACTTTGATGAAAAAGGGTTAGTACGCCAGCAGTTGGACAGTTTTGATGAATTTATTCAAATGTCTGTTCAACGTATAGTAGAGGATTCTCCACCCATCGAGTTACAAGCTGAAGCTCAACATTCATCAGGTGAAATAGAGACACCGCCAAGATACCTATTGAAATTTGACCAAATATATTTATCTAAACCAACACATTGGGAAAAAGATGGAGCGCCGTCTCCTATGATGCCTAACGAAGCCAGGCTTCGTAATCTGACTTACTCAGCACCATTGTATGTGGATATAACAAAGACTATTGTGAAGGAACATGAAGATCCTGTTGAAACTCAACACCAGAAAACTTTCATCGGAAAAATTCCCATTATGTTACGATCTACATATTGTTTACTCAACAATTTGACTGACAGAGATTTATCAGAATTAAATGAATGCCCACTTGACCCTGGTGGTTATTTTATCATCAACGGATCAGAAAAAGTATTAATTGCTCAAGAAAAAATGGCTACCAATACAGTGTATGTGTTTAGTATGAAAGACGGCAAGTTTGCATACAAAACAGAAATTCGTTCTTGTCTTGAGCACAGTTCTAGACCTACATCAACACTGTGGGTCAATATGATGGCTCGTGGTGGGCAAAATATAAAGAAATCTGCTATTGGCCAAAGAATTATTGCAATTGTCCCATATATCAAACAAGAAATTCCTATTATGATTGTATTCAGAGCTCTTGGCTTTGTGGCGGACAGGGACATATTAGAACACATTATCTATGATTTTGATGATCCTGAAATGATGGAAATGGTAAAACCTTCACTAGACGAAGCTTTTGTGATTCAAGAACAAAATGTAGCACTTAATTTTATTGGTGCCCGTGGTGCTCGGCCTGGTGTTACAAAGGAGAAGCGTATTAAATATGCAAGGGAAATTCTGCAAAAGGAAATGTTACCTCATGTTGGTGTATCTGATTTTTGTGAAACTAAAAAAGCTTACTTTTTGGGATACATGGTGCACAGGTTATTGCTTGCTGCATTGGGTCGTCGTGAGCTTGATGACAGAGATCATTATGGCAACAAACGCTTAGATTTGGCTGGACCCCTTCTTGCTTTCTTATTCAGAGGCCTATTCAAGAACCTTCTGAAAGAAGTAAGAATGTATGCGCAGAAGTTTATTGACCGAGGAAAGGATTTTAATCTGGAATTGGCAATTAAAACTAAGATAATAACTGATGGATTGAGATACTCTCTTGCTACTGGAAACTGGGGTGACCAAAAGAAAGCTCACCAAGCTCGTGCTGGTGTGTCACAAGTATTGAATAGACTAACCTTTGCATCAACACTGTCTCATTTAAGACGTGTGAACTCTCCCATCGGTCGTGATGGTAAATTAGCCAAACCTCGTCAGTTACACAACACACTGTGGGGTATGATTTGTCCTGCTGAGACTCCAGAGGGTGCAGCTGTAGGCTTGGTAAAGAACCTTGCTCTGATGGCATATATCTCTGTAGGAAGTCAACCATCTCCAATTTTAGAGTTCTTGGAGGAATGGTCAATGGAAAACTTAGAAGAAATTGCACCATCGGCTATTGCAGATGCTACAAAAATATTTGTTAATGGTTGTTGGGTTGGTATTCACAGAGATCCAGAACAGTTAATGGCGACACTGAGAAAACTAAGACGCCAAATGGATATTATTGTGTCTGAAGTGAGCATGATTCGTGACATTAGAGACAGAGAAATCAGAATTTACACTGATGCTGGAAGAATCTGTCGCCCATTATTGATTGTTGAGAATGGAGCTTTGTTATTAAAGAAAAAGCACATTGACGATCTTAAGGAAAGAGACTTTAATAACTATGGTTGGCAAAATTTGGTAGCAAGTGGTGTTGTTGAATATATTGACACCTTAGAAGAAGAAACTGTAATGATTGCAATGAGTCCAGATGACTTGGCACAAGTCAAAGAGTATGCATACTGTACTACATATACTCATTGTGAAATTCATCCTGCTATGATACTGGGTGTTTGCGCTTCTATTATCCCATTCCCTGATCACAATCAGAGCCCTAGGAACACTTATCAAAGTGCTATGGGTAAACAAGCCATGGGTGTGTACATCACTAATTTCCATGTGAGAATGGACACACTGGCACATGTACTGTACTATCCACACAAGCCATTAGTTACCACTCGTTCTATGGAATATCTGCGGTTTAGAGAACTGCCTGCTGGCATTAACTCCATTGTTGCTATCTTGTGTTATACAGGATATAATCAAGAAGACAGTGTTATTTTAAATGCATCAGCAGTTGAGAGAGGATTCTTTAGATCTGTGTTTTATCGCTCATACAAAGATTCGGAGTCCAAGAGGATTGGAGACCAAGAAGAACAATTCGAGAAACCAACTAGACAAACATGTCAAGGCATGCGAAATGCTTTATATGATAAATTGGATGATGATGGCATCATTGCTCCTGGCATAAGAGTATCTGGTGATGATGTAGTAATTGGGAAAACAATTACATTACCTGAAAATGATGATGAGTTAGAAGGTACAACAAAACGTTACTCTAAACGTGATGCATCCACATTTTTACGTAATAGTGAAACTGGTATTGTGGATCAAGTTATGCTCACATTGAATAGTGAGGGCTACAAATTTTGTAAGATTCGTGTAAGATCCGTACGCATACCTCAGATTGGAGACAAATTTGCTTCTCGACACGGGCAAAAGGGTACTTGTGGAATTCAGTACAGGCAAGAAGATATGCCATTTACGTGTGAAGGCATTACTCCTGATATTATCATTAATCCTCACGCCATTCCCTCTCGTATGACTATTGGTCACTTGATTGAATGCATTCAAGGCAAAGTGTCTTCTAACAAAGGAGAAATTGGTGATGCTACACCGTTTAACGATGCTGTAAACGTGCAGAAAATTTCTTCACTATTGCAAGAATACGGCTATCATTTACGTGGGAACGAAGTTATGTATAATGGTCATACAGGGCGTAAGATTAACGCCCAAGTGTTCTTAGGACCGACGTATTACCAACGTCTGAAGCATATGGTGGATGATAAAATCCATTCGAGGGCTCGAGGACCAGTACAAATTTTGGTGCGACAGCCTATGGAGGGCAGAGCTAGAGATGGTGGATTGCGTTTCGGTGAAATGGAACGTGATTGTCAAATTGCTCACGGTGCTGCACAATTCTTACGGGAACGTCTTTTTGAAGTATCAGATCCTTACCGCATACACGTTTGCAACTTCTGCGGTTTAATAGCCATAGCTAACTTACGTAACAATACGTTTGAATGCAAAGGATGTAAAAACAAAACACAAATTTCCCAGATACGATTGCCCTATGCTGCCAAACTGTTATTCCAGGAGCTAATGTCAATGAACATAGCCCCAAGGCTGATGGTAGTAAATTAAGTATAAAATCTTATATTTTTGAAGTTGTAATTAGCTCTTACCTGGTACAGTGCTTAAACACTTCTTACTGAATATTAAATTCAAAAACTAGATGACAATGAACTAGAGTTGACATCATATCAGCGTTGGCAAAGTAACATTGCCCTATTTTTCTACCCGACTTTCAAGGGTTATGTTTTATAAATAAGATTTTCATATTAATTAATAAATTTAGCACTGGCGTGCCGACGACAGTATCTATACGTACATTTACCACATACCAGTTTGGGTGTATTACATTAAATCTGTAAAAGCTGTTAGAAAGTTAATAAAAATACTTTTAACATTTCATTACGACTTTTATTATCACAAACCGACAACATTAAATGCAGCTTAAACACAACAACCATAATACAAAAGTGTACAATATGTATAAACCTCTTACTCGAATAATTTAAGTATGTTATATAAAAAGAGTTGTAAAATGCGGTGTAAATAGAGAATAAACGAATATGTTTACTTGATAACGGACGAAATAAAATATCAATAAAATATAAAAAAAAACACATTTACAAAATAAATAGCTAAATTCGTAAATAACATTGCACTTGGAGATTTTAAGTACATGGTGAAATAGATCCCTTATGTTAATATTGAACAAAAATATACATATAAAAGCTTTTGTAGTAGGTGTATAGTATTATTTAACGTTAATTTAATTATACCGTAACAATTGCGAGCTCATAAGAAGGAGGTAACATTAAAATGCATTAATTATTTTGTAAAATATGTGCCTAACTTTATGGACAAGAAATGCACATTTAAATCCATGCAAGAACCTTCAGCTTGTGCGTTTAAATAAATAAATATAAGGTTAGTGCCCTTAGTTGGAAACGATCACCTTTATTTACAGTGAAACAGACAATTTAACTTCGTTGATTATTATCTATACATAAAATAAGCGAACGCCCTAAGTTTTATTGCGGTATGGGATCCCGGATCCCTGGATAGTAGGTAACACAATTGCAAGATTTCGCTAATTAAACAATTCTAAACAGTAATAATATATGCACCATGATTATTCTTAAATTATAACTATCTTACTGTACAACTTATACGTATCTATCATCGATGTAACGTGTTGCTGGATGCAGTCATGTTGAGATTTAATAATTACATTTAGATCAGTTTTTAAAGGACAGGACTGGCGTCATTCTTGTACTTCTTAACGTGATATTACATCATGATTTTTTAAATGAAATTTGTTATTTCCAGGACACACTTTCATATACTATCTTGTAAAATATATCCTAAAAATAGTACATAACATATTTTAACTACTAAACTTTTGTAGATGATCTACAGAGACTAGGAGTTAAAAGTATAAAAATATAGCTAGTAGGTAGGTATATATCGTAAGTATATAGCTAGAATGTCCAGTGACAAATCCAGGAATAGCAACAGTAATTGTACTAGCTTCAGCAGTAGGCAATTAGGCTCGATTATTACTTTCCCATAAAGTTATATTAGTCCGTCTATTGTGATGGCGGCAAAGCCTGTTGTTCAACGTTCGCATCTTCCTTTGGTCGACTCCACTTTATCATAGTTTCTGGAGAGCGATACAGGAACACCAATTTGGCAAAGAGGTCCTCCTCTAAAGCAAGTTCCAGGGCTTCACGGACCTATTTGGATAAAAACAGCATTTGTTATCATTTCATGTTTAGTCAGGTAAGCACCAACATAAAAATATTGGATTAGTGCAGATTGAGGCAAACGACAGTCTTGTTTTTTATAGAAAGACATTCAAACTTGTAACTTATTTGTAAAGCTAGAGGGCTAGGAAGTAGCTGAGACGTAAACTTTGCTCTCAGTAGGCATCTTTTCTAATTTTATTTCCATGCATTAGGTTTTATGTAAATGTGATCATATTTACCAGGTAAATATCAAGGCAGAGCTGCAGCACCCTGTCGACGTTGGGCAGATCGTCGAACATGATCTTTGTGTAGATGCCCGAGAAGAAACCACGCAGTACACGTGACGCCAAGAACACGAACGTTGTATACAGCCCAATGATTCTGTTTAAACAAAAATATCACACCAATTTGAAGACGTGGCTTATTGTAATAATATCATCGTTAAAATATACGAATCCTGCGCTTATTTACCTCAATACCTATTGTAGGCTGTTCTTGAATAACGAAATAACATTTTATTGATATAAAATTACTTTATTTATACTTAAAAAGAACTTACCCGCTGCCCGATATGAAGTTAAGTGTCTCTGGGAACAGCTTGTCGTTAAAAGTGTACATCACAAGCATATCGCAGTTATTTAACGGCACTGATGTTAATGGGTCCTGCAATGATAAAGGTGGTACAAAATACTTATTCATAGTATAACGCGTAACTATAATATCAATATATGCTACTAACCCGCACAGAACAAGACTCCCGAACACGCCAATACATGACGTCATTAACTTTCTCTAATCTTAGCTGGACGTCGCGGTAGAGACGTGCATCTGCATCTAAAATTACGGTACAATATTAATGAAAAAAATATATTAATAAGATACAGGGTTATTTACAATGGTCAGTGGCGGATCTAAGTAGCTATGGTGTTCATCGCCCCGTTTCAATTGTAATTGGTTGATATTTGTGTATTGGAAAAAAAGTATCCACAGCGGAAATCTCCCTCAAGCGACAGTCCTGGACCCGCCACAGACAGTATATTTAAAAAGCCAATATGTCCAGCTCACCTTCATCCTCTATTAACTCACCGTCCTCTGGTGGCACGGGCATTAACTGATATGCCGGCTTTGTGGTCCCCTTGTTGAATACTTTCACAAATTTCGGGAACAAGTACTTAACGTTTAACCTGTTGAAATAGTCGGTATAATTTTACATGTGTACAAGACATTAATATTACGAAAATTAAATGGTTTTGCAGGGTCGTAAACCGAAATGCAGCCTTCTCCTATAGCTGTAAGTAGAAAATGGACATTGAGTTGTATTAGTTCTGACATTTATAATTCGTTATACCAAAATAGATGATGGGTAACCTGATCCTCTGAAGTTGAGTCATTTCATGAATGACGCAATATTAAACCATGATTTCCTGAGTGTTAATAAGTTTGTAGGTAGGACCGTATACCTAATGATTGGAGTAAAATGCTAACCAGACATCATTCGAAGTGTTTTCAGTGAGCAGCTTCAGCAGTGTCTCTCTCTCGGGGTTGGGCTTTCCGTCTATATTTGCCTCTAGAGGCACTTCTCTATGGTCCTCTATAGTCGGTGGATTCGGGACCGCGTTCGTCGGGTGCGTGATCACGTACGTGAACTTCACTAGTAAAGTTGCATCTGTAAATATCACCATGATAATGAATAGCAGCAAGGCCACTTTAGTCCTATCACTTACACTGGTGGCCTAACGTATTTCCTGTGCAAAAGGCTCAACTCGAGCGTTTGTGATCTGGTTTGAATTAAATTAATATAGGTCTTAGGTAACTTAATGAGTTCTTACTGGACAAGGCTTCTCGCTGTAACCGCTCGAGCTCTGGCGGTGAGATCTCCCACTTGAGCGTGGAGTTCGGGTTGATGGTGATGACGGCCACGTCGTTGTACATGTAGTTGGACAGGAACGTCTGCGCGTTGCGGTCGCGCGCATACATGTTGCTCAGCTGAGAGTAGTCTTGTTCCGTAAAGCTACGAGCAAATTAGGCATAAGAGAAAGGGCGTTTTAAGTATCTAAGGGATGAACAAAAGCAGGGAAACTTAAAAAAACATTGCTGGAGCAAATAATCGAGGAACTAATAAAAAAATAATAAATAATTGCCAAAAGAATGCCGTAGGTACTTACATATCAATATTGTGTGATTGTGCAGACATTTGATAAACAGGCAGAAAAGGCCCGATGCGAATTTTGACAGTCACATCGGTGGGTGGATTGGGTTGACCGACCTGAAACAAAGTATTACATTCACAGCAAATATTGGTCAAAATGGCACTTTGCTAGAGAAGCACTAATAGCGATTATAAGTACCGAATTGCCGAAAGCGAAGAACACGAGCGGGAACCAAATGATAGCGATGACGAAGGCCAATACGCCACCACCCAACAGGTACTTGGAAGTGTTAGACTTCTTCGAGCCGCGAGGCTGAGGGAACTCATCCTCCACGTAACGAGAACACTGAAATAAAAACATATCGTTCAAGTTTCTTCTTTTAATCTAAGAAGTAGGTATAAATGTGGAAGATCTAGTGTCTCCAATTTATGTCCCAAATACAAATGGCGGAAATTACTATCATAAATTGCTTTGAAAAGCGTATATTATGGAATATTATACCTTTAGCAGAAATACGCTGGCGAATATGTCCTCCATCTTGAGCCAATCCATAAGATTCATGGACGTGTCTGTCCATATCCAATCCATGAGGGTTCGTAGCTCAAATAAGAATGGTATTGCCATAAACCTAGAAAAGTAAAAAGAGGGTTACAAGATTATTCTCTATCAGTTTGTCACAAACTTTTTGCCGTGCTTACGCCTGTTCCAACAGAGAGAGCCCAGTCCTCTCAACCAGACATTTTAGACACGTGAATAAGAAGGCTTACCCTCTAAAGAATATCATGTTGAGGAAGTGGTAAGACTTGCAGAGGAAGTTTCCGATGATGCGACGCGGGTAGCCGCAGCGGATCTGGTACGCGGACAGTAGCAGGTAGATACACTTCAGCATGTACCACATCGGCGGCGGCAGCAGAGCGTTAAACGTCCTACATTACACATTTTTTTGAATTAATAATTTTTGAGATTTATAATGCTATAGTTGTACTTAATGAAATAAATACACAGAGGCTACTTTAAGCAATTAGTTTTGATCGATTATATTAGTCGTGTCAAATTTATATTTTGTTAATCTACGAAAGAACGTATTTGGAGTGCAATAAAAATATTGAGTATTGAGTATTGAACTGAAAGAAGCATCGCAAATGATCCCAAGCAACATGATTAAGTTTAAATTGGACTAAATCTACACTACCGGTTATCCAGCATATTATTGTGGGGTTTACCTTTCAGTTATAAACGGCAGTACGAAGAACATCCAGATGTGTACGCCTATAATGAGCGCGTATTGGAACAGTATCTTGCCGAGCATGAACTTGCGCAGGTACAGTGCGCGGTCTATAATGATGAGCGCGAACTGGAGGATTAACATTACCAGGAACGGTATCGGCACTTTGTTCTCCTCCAAGTAAGCTTGTACGCCGCCGTCGCCTTGGTGCGTCTGGGATAACAAATATGGAGAATTTGTTTCGGATATTCACTACATTAAGATACTCAAAAATAATCTGAGCAAAAATAAGTCGAGGAGTTATTCTAGCTGCATATTATTATTTTAACAGCTCGACTAAAAAAGTTTAATCCTGCGATGTATGGATCTCGGTCAATAAAATTCATCACAAAAGCCTTTACGTGTTATGCGGTGTTTTTAATGTGAGTATTTTGTTTAGTTGGAAATCTGGTGTCGTTATTAATATTGTTTGTGTCTCTACTACTAAGCTATCTATTATTGAGTTGAAGACTTACCCCAAATGCGGCAAATCCAAATATAACAACAAGGAAGTTGAAGAAGTCGCAAAGGAACATGTAGGCATATATGTCGGCGGTGACGCGCGCGCCCGGCGCTAGCATGCGCTGGAAGAAGCGGTGCGTCGGCCTCAGGTAACGCTTTATTCTGTACAAAACAAGAGTTCCTTGTCATTTAACGTAGTATTAAAAATTAAACTCATGTTTTTCGTCTACTGTTGGATATATGCCTCTCCCGATTGCGTCAGATGTTCATAGCATATAGTTAGTCCCAACAATCTTTATCGTAGCATTATACTGTCTGATATATTTAATTTTTATAATCTGCTTTACTACTTAGCAATATTTACAGGAAATTCTTTCACAAGTAATAAATCTCCACAAGCACTAGCGCCATCTAGCGCTAAAAGATAGAAAACTTACGACAGTAGCATAACTTCAGGATAATGCTTGTAGGTGTCCTCCAAGGTTGTTGTTACAGCAATAATCGGTTCTTGATCATCATCCACTCTAAAGAAAATAAACAGAAAACTTTACTTTTGTTGCGTAAAATATTGAGCAAACTAGCAAATTACATATCTCTTTTGATCGTTTCGATCCACAATTGGACTTCGTTCAGTTGATTAACGAATTTAATGACGAAAGTGTAAAATTATGAACAGTAGTTACCATTCACATGGTGCAATACAATGTTAACGTTTTCGTAAAAACTCACTTATAGTGGTCATCATCCTGCGTTTTCGAGGGTCCAGGCTCATTCCCATCAAAGTACGAGGCGGATGCGGAACCACCTTCATCATAAGCCACAGGGTTTCTCGGTAATCCGACTTCCGGTATATCTTCAGATCTGTTAAACCGATTGTAATTGAATTAAATTTTATAAGGTTTTTAAGGATACAAGAAGGCATCATATTAAATAATTTTGACAATTTTGTTAATCATACACAAACGTTTACGTCGTTAAAGAATTGTATTGATGATACCACAAACTGGAAATAAATAAAAAAGAGTAGAGAGAGTAGTTTAACAGTTTAACAGTTTTTTAAGCCAACACAGAGCGAGATCAAAAGCTGAAATGGCGAATGAATGTTTTCTTTGTAATTATCGATATGAAAACTCGATTACGCACAATGTTTGGAGGCGGCATGTCGCGATATTTATGAGGTAAAACATTTGTCGTTTCATCCCACTTTGCGGAGGTCTTTTACATTTGTTCGAAATTTACATACATTACTTAAAATACAATAATATGAGCAGTTTAATTACTTACTATATGTATATATCTAGCATCTAAACCCATTTTTTATACTAATTAATTATAATTCATACAAAGTTCTTACTTATTCGACATACATTTTACTAAGTACAAATTTTACGATGAGGTCAATACACTATCTACTAATCACACTTTATGGAGCGGTATATCTAAGTAAATACTGATATTAATATCCAGTGACACTAGACCAAGCCCGGAGGCAGATGATTCGAGTGCGGTATTGTACCGGAAGGTCCGCCGCCGCAGCCTCTCGGCGGCGCGCGCGGCGGCGCGGCGGTGCGCGGTGTAGCGGCGGCGCGAGCGCAGGCGCGACCACACCAGCTGCGCCACGCGCGGGTCCGAGCGGGACGTGGACAGCTCGCGCATGGCCGCCGCGATGGTCGCCTGCACGTGGTACAGCCGGTCCACCAGCCGGTGACGACTGTCTGATCCGCATACCCCGCTATGTACTATCCGCACCACGCCGAAATCAACACTAACTACCAACTACCTATGCTGTGCCGTCAATGGAGTTACAGCCACTGCTAGCGAATTTGTGTATCGCTGGTTTTCCCGAAACCGAAAACTTGATACCTTGCCAGAAGGTAGTTGTGCGGCTGAAGCTTGCTTTCGTTTTAGATAGGTACAAACGTTGAAGCATCACATTTTTCACCAATGCCGTTTGACGACTTACATAATAGCGTAAAATGTATATCCGCAAATTCAAATATATATTATATTAATTTACAGAAATCCGAAGGGGGATCTGGTGTTTAAGGAATATAATACGTCAAAAATCTTAAAAAATAAAAGCAAACCCACGGGCCCGTCTGGTCGTGCATCTTGACGTATTTCCGGCCCACTTCATTGATACGCCCCTCTACCACGAGCTGCGTGTCTTCAGGATTCAAAGGATATTCCATGTCTTCTCGCAACTCGATCTCAGGTGTCGATTCTTTCCATAAACCAAGGGATTTTAACATAAATCTGAAAAGAACCTTGCATTTTATAACTGTTCATGAACATGGGGCACCAAAGAAAAGGTACTTCTCATTTTCTATTTTCTAAATCATGTTTTTACCTGTGTAAAAATATGATGAGCAGTAGCAGTAGATCGTAGAGAGCGTAATTAAATTTTCTTTCGATACCAATAATACGCGGTGCTGTAAATGGCATATTCGCCGGTATTGCCTTCTGATTCCATGGCAAAATCTCGAATTGGAACATGCTTTTTATAAGTACAATCACCTGTGAAATAATAAATATATGAAGAAGCGAATAATATAATATCGCAGAAATTAAGTTAGGCACGTTTCTTTTTTTTTTAAAGGAAAAGCTAGATTATCTTACCTCAGTGTACGCAATTAGCGTTACCCAAAAGGTTTTTGTAGGTCGTGGTATCGTTAGGGTTCCCCACATAAAGACCATTAGTGGCAAGGGAATTGATAGTATTGTTGCCGATTGAATCTGAAATAAAAAGTAATTTTAAATATAAACCCCGGCCGATTAATAAGGCTGATTAATCTAAGCTGTTGCCAAATTAACTGGTCCCCATTGTGTTGAGTTGACCACAAGACATAGAAACAACTACAGCTTAAATGAGATTTGACAAACGAAATTTTTTAATTATTTCGCTTGATCAGAAATCGAAAACCCAGCTATTAATGTGGAGATTAAATGTTCTAGGGCGAATCTCAACTTAGATCATATTATTATAACTTTTAATATGTTTAACGTGTTTTATAATTATATAATGCACCTGATTAATAAAGACCATGATGTAGCAGACTATATCGGTATGCGCTAGTACAGTGTACCAAAGCGCGTAGCCAAGGTGCACGAACGGCGAGCGATCCTGTTTGAACATGGAGTCGTCTTGTTCCTCAAGTGTTGTAACATCCTTACTGTAAACGATAATTTATTATTTTAAAGTAGAGTTTGATCATATTTCACGGCAATTAAATAGTATTATTTAAGATAGGTTAAGAAAAAGTGTTTAAGAGTGGACTTATCATTGAGAACTTAAACGACTGATCAATGTGGAAGGTACAAAAAAAATTTTGAACAGTCGTACATACACTTTTATTGTTTTCTTGGAGGATATTTTCACTATAAATAAATATGTACATAGGTCCACTGCTCTTGCATGATACTTATTGCTGATACGTGCAGCCTAAAGTACCATTAAGGATTTTTATGAAATAATGAGAAAAAGATGGAAATTTTAAAATTGATTCTTAATTAATTATGTATTTACACGATTGGTGTAGTGGCTGAGTTTATAAGTATTGGCGGTGAATATAACATGTATAGTGTAAATTAACGCATAGTACTAAGCACAACGACTAGTAAGCGAAATGAAAGTAATCCTATCAATACGTATACCTGGAGGCCCACAGCCACGTCTTAAAATAATATTATGCGGGTGTGTAACAGAGATGTCGCTCTACGCCGTGTATTAGGCTTTTCCGCTTCCTTGGACATTATAATATTACTTCAATACGTGATGGTAGACCCTCTGACGTGCCGTTTTGTTTACACCGAAACACATTATACTTACACGTAGATGGCAATAAATATTTACAAACAAGACTAACAATTCTGACAAACGCCCATTATTGAAGATAGTACAAATTAGTTTAGACGAAAGAAGAATGTATAAAAGTACAACAAAAGCTGCAAGAACAAGTGTAAATGTTGTGGAAGAGGAACAAACAATTTATATAAATGTCAGAGACAACAAAAGCCCATTGCAAGGAACGATAAACAACCAACGAAACTTGTACTGTTATGTGACTTGACATCGACTGCTCAGGTAACGATCAAGTCTAGTTTTAAATACACTGAAGAGACGGCGAGCTTACTTGAATTCTTAAAGGATTTTTGCCGGTGCTAAAGTGGCGCCATGTCGTTTTCGGCACTGAGGGGCTATTTCCTGTTTTGCAGCTGTAAAAACGAGACGCTACTACACCATAAAGTCTCTGGTTCTCTACCACAGCTGTAACAGTTTTCCTTAAGAAGTCGGTGGCAGGCTCTCAGGTCTTTTTCAGCGTATTTAGTATTTGTTCGTAATGACAGTACAAGCACGTGTGTATCGGGCTCCACCTCTGGCTGGACTGCAAGCTAAACGCGCTCTCGTGCTCGGAGGTGTCGTCATCGTGCTTGGCGCTGCCCGAGGACAGCGAGAGAGGCGCGGGGGCGGCGTGGGGTGCAGGGCCCGTGTGGGGCGCGGGAGGCTCGTGGCGCGGCGGCGGTGACTGGTCCAGGCCGCGCTCCATGCTGGGCGCCAGGATGCGAATCTCCGGGACGCTTATCTCGCTTAACTTACGGCTGGAAACATGCCATCCTCATACATACTTCACCTTCGTTTCGACTTTTCTTTACATTCGTGTTTATAAATGCCATCATAATAATGGACAAGAACTATCGTTTTTATAAATTTGCTAATTTTGAGATTCCAAATATTTTTGGAGATTCAAAGGTTCAAAAGTTTTCAGCAAAAAGATTAAGGGTTAATATACCTATATTTTTTGAAAAATACATTTCAATGACTGTTTTTTTTGTCAATAAATTAAAAAGCAGCATTAATACAAACCCCATCTCAACCGTGGGCGCGAGTAGATTTTTGTCATATAATTCCATTTCACGGGTACTAGGCAGCGTGCAAACAAAACACTACTTACTAATAGCTACTACGAAACTAATGCGACTACATGACAAAGTATTCATGTCATTATGAACCACTACGACGGTAATCTAGAGCAGCAACGTTGTTTAAAGGTATGAATAAAACAAATTATAATGTTCGTTAATAATCTGTTACAATCAAGCTCGAATATCAACTTGGTTCTTCGGCTAGGCTTGTGGATAGTTTTAAACAACGTTTACAATAATTATTAAGTAATTTACTAGAAAACCTACGCTAATACTAAAACTAATTTATCCTCAACTAAACATGCAGTAAGAAGCATGGACTTATTACTTGAAATACGGACTACAAACTGACTAAAAACCGACAAAACTATTTTCAAACTACAAAAACTATTCTAATACATACAACTTAAGGTACATTTTAGATTGTCTCATTGGAGTTTGAAAATATTAATACAACTTGAGATTGCTACTCACTGCGTTACTAGTGTCTCAGGTAGAGGTTCCCATATCATCTGCGAGCCTTCTCTCAATCCCATCCCGAAACCTTCTTTTTCCTGTGGCATGATGCAGAAAAGTAATATAGTCTGTTAGACACAGTTTAAACTAGTTTATACTCAAAATTAACATCATCTAACTACTCGAAGCCATAAAGATCAAAATTGTTGTATATGTCAAAGACCTACCTTCAGTATTTTCTTCTCCATCGAGAGCGTCCGCGATACATATCGATAATCTCGTGAGTACTTCATCAGGTATCGAGTAATCGATACTAAGAAGCTCGATACTAACGCCCACCCCGTTTCTCCGTATCGTTTTATTTTATCTACTATTGTCTCTTCTTGTTCTGCACATTGATAAATTGGTATGGTCAGGGAAAAAATTTATTAAGCCAACGGAAGACCATTATACTATTAATGATCTCGAATTTGTAGTGTATTCTATTGGCTTTGAATAATCTTGCCGTTTCTTGTACAGCATAATTCTCATATTAAACTTATTATTTCAAGGAATATTGGCCATTATTTACTAGAACCCTATTGATCCATATCTCAGATAACAATACGATTGTGACTTACCCGGTAAGGGCGCGTATTCATCTATATCTGACGATGGTCCCTCACCGCTCTTCTCCGTCGTTTGAGCATCGCCACCTAGCATCGACTTCGGTGATGACTTACGCCTCACCTATTAATACCGGGTTATATTGTAATACAAATATTTCCAAAACAATGGGTGGAAGCAAAATGGTTCAAATAAAAAAAAAACATTGCCGAAAGTTAACTAAAATCAACAAAAGAATATATCATCAAGGTTATAGAGAATTTTAATTTTTTGTACATATTCAGATCATTTTGCCGTCTTGTAATTTATTAAAAAAACAGGCATGGCTTAATCTCTACTGAATTTCATAAACTAAATAAATCAAATGACAATCATGTGACACAAACGTCCACTGCGGAGCAAATACTTGAAAAACTTTTCATCCCATCATAATTGGTGTCGTAGTTTATAATTATTTATAGTCACATGTTTGTCATTTGTATTTCGAAACACATCGTAAAAACGGGTACCAACCTTTTACAAAAAATATAGCATAAGGATATCATGCAGAAGCTAAAACAAATATGCAAGCAAAATGTATTCATTTTAATACTACAAGACACATAAAATTAAGGCCTCTGTTACATTCCGCGAGCCATAATTATCTTACTAATAAGTGCGACAAGTTATAAACGTCACAGAGATCTTAACCTTATTTCGCCGTTTAAATCCAACCTTACTGCATACAAACCTGGGAGGCTAGAAACGATACCAATAAAATAATAGGGTATGATAGCGATTTAGTGTAATATGTGAGCGTTGATGGACCGTTACCTCTTGCTGGTAGGAGTGCGGATAGCTGGCGAGCGAGAGGCGTCGGTTGGAGCGGACATTGGGCATGGAGGCGCGCCGCAGCGACACGGCGCGCTTCAAGTCCGTCTTGATCGCCGTCGACAGCAGCTGCTCAGCCCACGCGACACATTCGTAAGCTCACATGCACTTGTAGTCGGTACACGTTGCTTTATACCCTAGCTATTTGACTACTGAATTGTCTGACTTACGACCTATTAACTACAATTTCTACGGTACTCTTTTCCGGGTAACACGTAAACGAGAACCTTGTGCAGGTAGGTACGAAGTAGTTGAAAATCTCCATCTAATATCGTGCAACGGAAATTTCGACTAATAACTAGCTAAGTAGTTAAATCTAAAAATTAACACAATAGCAACGTGTGCCGAATCGAGTGACATGGCGGTGCAAATATTAATACGAGCAATACTGTTAGTTACCTCAAAGCGGTTCTGGCATGTTTTTAAATTCCCTACACATGTAGAATATGTAGATACTAAATTGGATGGGTTGAAATTCTGAATTAAATATAATCCGGGGTAAGCGTACATGCGGGAACACCCAGGACGTACGTATAACAATATCAAATAACCAATAAATACTTGTAATATAGATGCTTCATGCTCGTTATACCAAATACCATAAACTATTACAAAACATTGTCTTACTCAGTATTCCCTTTGTCAGAATTTTGAATTCAGTCTGGTGTTCCCATAATTTTGTGTTTTGAATGTGGAAAAATCAACTCTACTAAAATGTCCAAAAGATATCAGCACTTGTATGTGCATTGTGATATTGCAAAAGCACGAATACTGATGACAATGTTCTCATTAAACATAACCCACAAATCACATCTCCTTATACCATCACCGAATGTCCCCATTATGTGCTAACTGGCAGGCTTACGTCAAAAACGATATCGTAGTATTATAGTATTACATTTTTCGAATGGAACATCGAACAACATTTATGTCATCGTAGCCATAATCCTGCCAGCTATACCATATCCCCTGATTAGTAAAATACAACTGACCTTGCCAATTCCCATTTCTCTAGGAGCGTCTTCGTCCGAGCTCGATTCGTCATCTTTCATATGAATCTCCGTATCGTCGAACTCATCGAACATGTAATAGTCTCCGGACCGAATAGCTGTTAAACATAATTAAAAAAAATTAGCAGACTATTTAGTAAATATAAATAGGCGTAACTCAAAATTGATTTTTTATTCATTTGAATTCATATCAGGTTACGCCTATTTTAAATATTTTCCAGCAAGCATTGAAATGTTTGATGTCTTGTTTTAGCAAAAGCTTTTTTTATTTATTTAAATAAACAATAATAATTTGTGAAAATAACATGCTTTTAAGTTTAATAAATCTAAAAGTACACATTATAATAAAAAAAATAGTGGTGACTTAAAAATAAACCATAAAGTACTAAAAATAACATAATAGTTAAATTATTGGTATTATTTGTTCGCAAACACAGAAACATGCAGTGTACAGGTAAATCAGGCGTGAATAGACAGGATAGAACTAGCATGCAGACATTTGACTATGGCATTAATCCAGGCACGCAAATACAATTAAAGCTTATTACCCGCGCAATGTTACAACATTTACAAAATATACATTGACATATAAAATACGACAGTTCCCGCCATAGCGATGCAATATGCCTAAATACCGTCACCGACAAGCTGAGGAGGGGTTAGTAACGCAATACGACTTTAAGGGAGCCTGCTGTGAACTTTACCCTTTTGATGGCTTGCTGGCGGCTTATACGTTGGTCTGTCCCGCACTACAAGATAAAAAGCATTACTCAACGGCAGTTCGCACACCATACAAATTATTGTGAGGGCATTTAACAAGTATTAATATCTAAACTTATCAACTGTTAAACCACCCAAAATCTGGAAATGATTAATTAAGCTATTTTGGTAGTACAGACATAACAGCTGGTCAAGACATGATAAATTAATGGCCAGATGTAGTTTCCCGACTATTTAAAACTACTTCAGTGCAATAATGACATTGTGGTTGTGCATCGAAGTTAACATCACCTGCAAGAATCAATTAGCGTCCGTTTTACTATAGTCAAATGAAATTAAAAACTATATTTTAGAATGTAAATAAATGACAGGGTTTTAGTCATTTATTTACAAAAGAAATGTCATGTCTTCAGAATGACCAGCACACAGGGATAGAACATACTAACAAACAACTCCAACACCGGAGCGGAAGCCACGAATTATTTACCTTCGTGTCTTTTTGTGTACACGCGGCGACTATCCGAGGGACCTGACTCAGTTCCTGAACGGAAAGGAAAACATAAATTGTTTAACAAAACATTAAAACACATCCTTCGAACTATGCTTTACATTATGTACATGGTGAGATCTGGGTGTATTTTCAATAGTTCGTGATTCAACAAACAGCTCGGGCGGCCCCAATCACGCGGTACATCGGCGGACGGGGCCGCGCGCGGCAAGCGAGCGGCGGCAGTTACACGTGTGGTGCGAGGTGGGCTCGGCGCGGCTGGACTGCGACACGACGGAGGCGCGCTGCAGCAGGCTGGGGCTGGCCACCGTGTGGCGGCGCCGGATGGGCGGCGGCGAGAACACCGGGTACGACTCCTCCGGGCTGGGCGCGCGCGCCAGCTCCGACTCGAACGAGATGCGGCGCGGCTCCAGGTACGCGTCCAGCGACACCGTCATGAGCGCGGACGACGGCGAGGGCGGCGCCGGCGGCAGGGGCGCGGGCCGCGCGGGCGACGGCGGCGCGGACGGCTCGCTGAGCGGCGTGTGGAAGCCGCGCGGCGAGGCGGGGCTGTCGGGCGTGTGGTAGCCGCGCGCCGACACCTCCGAGTCGCCGCGCACCAGCGGCACCTGCTCCGACTCGCCCGCCATGGTTTCCTCTTCCTCCTCTGTTCCGTCAGTCAGCATTGCGAGCAAAATGGGCACGAAAAATTACTCCCCTTTCGACCTTATTACCACAACAAGCAATTGGGTCCTCCTTACCGATGTCCTATTGTCGCCTTTCCGTACATGAGGTTTATCACTAATTATAACCATTTAAATAAAATATTTAGGTCAATTTCAATCAATACAAAATTTTATATCGATTCTCCAAACACCCGATCTTGTTACTCTAAGCAATAAACAATAATCATACCATAGTCATGATGATGCGGCTCTTTTGACATGACCCCTTGTATCTTCTTCTGGTTTGCTTTTATTCTTTCCATCTTGACTTTTATTTTCTCTAATATTTTTACTTCTTGATCCTCTTGCACTTTCATCTGCTTCTGTCTTAGCTCTTCTATAAGTTCTGCACCTCTAGAGTAATAGACATGAAAATAAGATCCTGCCACTTAAGCATTCATTGTATGATTTAAGAATGTGTACTAACCGTGATGCAAGAACAGTTGTAGCTTTACTTTCATCAATGACTCTGTAAAAGTAGTAGCTATGGAAAAGCCGTCTTTGCAATATCAGGAATGCAAAACATACACCATCCCACGCAAGTCCGATATCTTCTTGAGGGACAGAACAAGTAGCCTCCTAAAACATTGTTATACAAATTAAGCACCAAAAGAGGCCTTACCTAAACTCTTAAGTTTTTTAGATAAAAAAGAAACACAATACTTACATTTACTTTCGTGTACTGCATTTTGATGAACCTAGCAATGTTCCCACCAGCGAACTTGTCTACGCATCCGATACCAAGAAGTTGAACGAGCCAGCAAGCATGTTCCTGCATTACCGAGCTGAAGATACATCCTGGGATCTGTAGCAGCGTCTTTACTACCACCACTGTCACATTGTACCGAAGTAGCCATGACCACCTAAAAATATTACTATTACTATAGGCAGAAGTAAGAAGTATCGTAAAGCCCATATGAAAGGCCATTGACGATGAGCTTCGACCGACACCTGGATACTGTCAACTTAATATAAATAGTTTCCTTAGAATGATCCCGACCTGAAACAGTTAAGTTTCTAGCTTGACAAAATAATTCCATTATCTTACCATTGCAATATAGCTTCTTTGGGTCGAAGATAGAAGTCGGTTCCTTGCCAAAGGAATATGAATGATCCGATGAGATAGCCCATAGAGAAAAGGTTGACTCGGTTGGTGCCAGTCATGAACATGATCGCCAGAGTCACCCATAACATTCCCAAGAACACCATACGCTTAATGACGTCAAGCCAAGAGCTGAAAATGAAGAAACAACGAATATACAAATACAAAACTTTATTTAACTACAAGTTCAAGTTTTGCTAAACGAGATTATGCTTACCCGACGTAACTGAGGAAATCCGGCACGGGATTGACAAAGTTAGGCGTCTCCCAATCTTTCCCAATATCTTCGCTGTTTGAGCCACCGGCATACGTGCTACCTTCTCTTTTTTCCACACGAAAAACTTTCAATTGCCGAGTAGCAAATAACAGGAGGAAGAAATCAAAAACAATTTTGTACGCATGTGGTGGATGTTCTGCGTATGGAAGGAACAACCATGATCGAACGTGCTTCAGTTGCTGAAAGTTACGTTCAGAATTAGATGAGAGAATAATGTAGTCAACATATTATTTTAAAGCAAAGTATGTATTAATAGCCCTCCTCCAAATTCTTATTTTTGTTATGCCCGACAGGGCCCACAATGCTCTAAAACTAATGTATCTTGTGTACCTACCACTAAGTTCACATTGTGGAATGCAATAAACGTATTGAGTATTAAACCAATCAATATTTTGGTATACTAATACCGAAGCACGGAGGGAGAGCATCGATGTTGCTGATTCAATGACAGATACATTAATGGTGAAGAATGAGTTTTTTTTTAAGATGTGAGTTTTTATCCTCAAAAAAACTCTGTAAACTTATTTTGAGTCGCCGTGTTAACGAAACAGATTTTTTGTATATAACTGAATGAAGCAGGAGTTACACGACCGTATGCAACTAAAACTAAAAAACACTGTTCTCACACGGGCTCCGGGTTCGCGTGAAACGGACAAAGTAGTAGTCACCTGGTCGCTGCCATCCCAGGGGTAGGCGACGCAGAACTGCGGCAGGAAGCCGACGGCGATCATGTACTGCGCCGGCACCAGGATGGTGACGCAGGCCGTGAAGGTGGGCCACACGCGCGCCTGCGCCAGCCGCGGCATCGACACCAGCACCAGCAGCCAGCCCGCGTACAGGACCGCGTACACGTCCATGCGGGACCCGATCACGCCCATCAGGCAGATCATGCAGATCTAGACCAAACAACTGCTTATTTAAACATTTTTTTCTTTAACTTTGGAACTCTACGAGTATTTGTCGCTTTTACTGGAAGATTTCGTCATTTGGGATTCTGAACTTAGACTTTCACATAAAAACCTCCGTAAAAGTACTTACTGCACTTTTTAGTTTATTAGGGGTACCAAAATAATTCGACGTAAAATAAATAAATAAATTAGCTTTCATTCTAACTCAGTGACTTGTATTAATAATACTGACCTCTACACCGAACTTGTAAAATCCGTAGTTTATGAAATACTTTACACAATGTATTACGTCTATGTCGGCTTCCTTGCGCGTTATTTCTGGAAACATGACTTTATCCCTACCTTTTTGTAAAATAGATCTGTAAAAAATAAAGAATAAGTAATTATAATAAATTTATTTCATGTACTTTAAATTGTTTTAATAATTTTTGAACAAACCTTAGCGATTTCTGTCTGTATGTAACTAAGGAGTAGAAAGTGAAGACGGCTAAAAGGCCGATGTAACCTTTGAGCACAACCACTAGCGGCTTAGTAGGTGTAGCTTTATAGAAACCTATCCATTCAGCATTGTTAAATGTCGTAAAATTACGGGTTGAATTTACAGTTCTCTGAAAAAAAGAAAAAAAATTACAAACGTAAGAACAGTATTGTCTAATGTTATAAAGCTGAAGAGTTGTAGGCTTGTTTGGACGCGCTAATATCTGACAATACAGGTCCGCTTTCAAGATATTAAAAAAAATGTAAAATGTTACACAGCTCATTTATTGTGGAAGGCTATAGCGGCAATGAGAAATGTTACAAACATGGGGACTTTGAAAAAAAAATCATGAATGTCGGCGTTGTGTCTCACAAAAGGTTCTAAGAAATTCGACCTCCAATTCATATGTCTAACTTTTACGGTTTTAAACAATGCTCATTTTCGGATATACTTTTTTAGTAGTTAAAAGTGTTTTGATTCCAGGGAATATATTTACAGATAATACTGAATGAAGATAACTCCGCTTTAAAAAAAAAATGATTTAGCGCTGTAGCGAGGCCATTTTGTTCGATTTGGACTAAAACGCGCCCAACAGCTGGTCATATTATAATTACCTCGGGATTCGTACAGTTGACTTCAAATAACGAATGCTTGATGTAATCGATCTGATAAACCATTTTAGCCATAAAGTAGACACTTATTAGCGTCGATATGAACAACACACATAATCTTTGCTTTTGTGAATTCAGCCACATGGCAGGCGAGATTAGTACTATTATAGGAACGTGCATAGCGCATACCTGAAAATTGTAAAAATATTTAGTAATTAAATGTACAATTCACGACAAAGTAATATATTGGGCATGTATACTTCTTTCCGTTCGATTGATATGCCTGGTGACAGACGTACCTTAAGCCACAATTGAAACCGTCAGCAGACAAGTAGAATACATACAATGATACTACATTTGTATGAAATAAAAAAATACTTACATTCATAACACAAAGGAGCATTAAAGAAATAAACACAATTTTAATAAGGTGTATATCCAGGTATTTAAATGTTTTATCTATCCAGATTCTTATAATTTCTTTTGACGTTTTGAAAGCTTTTTTCAATAATGTTCGTAACCCAGTAGAGGGTCGATCTGTGACTGTCGGTAAATATGAACGTGAGTGGGATATTTTCCTGTAAACAAAAAACAAAAAGTATTTGAATAACTTGATCCTTAACAGCTTTGATAATTTTCTTTAGAAACCAATAAGGACATACCAATTTCACGTCTAATACGCTTCAAAAGTTGATTGCTTTTTATAGAATCAGCTTTATCATAGTAATGCAAGGGATGACCTTTTGTTACAGTAATAAAAACGCGTGGCGTGTGCATACGCCACGAGCCCCACGGTGGGTGGCAACATGACGTGGCACAACGGCAGTTTAGTCAGTAATAATCTGACACTACTCACCCCTAAGGTAGCGGGTGTCCATGAGGAAACCCCCACTCTAACAAGAAGAGGCAGAGCTACAATAAATGCATGAATACTAACTTTATAATAGAAGGTCTGGCTGCAGTGTTCACTGAAGACATCTCAATAGAGTGCATCTCCGTGTTGCTGTTTTCTCTTGTTCGTGATCGTTCGTCCTCAGACGGCAGATTCGGTACCTGTAATATGTGGAAAATTAGGCAAAAATGGCCGACCATAGAAGGGTTTCCCCTCTTCTTTTTAAAAGAGAGTAGGGTTTTGATTCATTTATTGCATTTATCCAAGATAGAATTTATTTAAAACTGTATGGTCCAAGACTTTGACAGCGAAATCGCGGCAGACCAGGGTTGAGATGGGCGGATGATATAAAAAGGATAGCATGGTGAGATGATGATCAATTAGATTCACTTACATCATCTCTCATGGTCGACGCACCAGCGTTGCTCTGCTTTCTTGAATCGACTACTTCCTTCGCTACACTATTTGTCCTGTAAATAATTGATATGCTTAGCAATGTAATGTAATCTTTACACAAATAGAAATAAGGTTTAATTTGCGTTTTAATAATGTATTCGGCCACTAACCTTGTCCTAGGGTCTGATAACGCAATGAAATCTTTATGGAAATAATGGACCTGCATTATTGTTATTATAAGGAACAACGTTGGTGTTAATAATTTGACGAATAGATCCGCTGGGTGATACGGTTCTAGCCCCAAGTCATGCTGTCTGGAATATTCAATAAAAAATAGTTGCATAAGTAGATGACATAGTAAATATAAATAAAAGGTGTGCAGAGATAATACTTACAATCTCTCATTAATAAGCAAGTACTTTTCTATCATCTTTGAAAAGTTATCGAACTGATACACGTATATCAGTATAAGATTTATCATAGAGTATATAATGACTACTATCCAGAACATGTACATTGTACGACGCCACCAGTACCAACTTATCTGCAAATAGAACATATATCATTAATATTTTATGACACGAAGTAACTTTAAGAAAACTAAGTGACGTATATTTTCTTGAAATATTTTTTACAGATTTCAAATGATTAAATTACTATCACCACTTAGGTATTCTTTTAACTTAAGAGCGATGAATTTGATTCAACAACATTTCAGATTTTTAATAGCAACTGTTAGAATATTTATGATTGACTCCTGCGACACGCGAATAAATTTTAAAATACTCAAAAATAAACTTTAATACTGTGAGTATAAGGAACATAATTAAAAAATCTTTGTACACTGTGACCTACTCAGACCACGAGTGCAACTTTTTCTTGGCCACTTCTTTTAGAAGAAACTGTTATAAGTGGTAGTAAAGTCATTACCTGGAACATAAGTATGAAGGCGAGGAAGAGGAACATGTATATGATCCGGAAGATGGTCATGCGGTCGCCGGTGATACCGATCACGAACAGCATGATGACGACCACGTATATCCAGTAGCGGGCGCACGCGGCCCTCAGCAGCTCGCCTAGAGCTCGCAGCAATCGAGAACGCTTTTCTTCTTCGCGCTGCGCTTCGATTACTATAAATCAAATTGTTTTAAAGAGTTAAGTCCAAATTTACGGTAGAAGGTGCTTAAGCTTAATAAGATTTGTAAATGTAGGTATAAATGTTGCGGATCCAGGAGGGATTAAGGATTTCTAGCTGTTTCCCATATAAGATTGACTGTTAAATATTAAAGTGAACATCAGATACCTGAATAAATTTGAATACTTAACTTCAGATACTTACATTTTCATCAGTTAGAATTATTAAATTCTTTAGGTCAGTCATGAAAAGTTATTTTAGAACTTTACATCTTAAAACGATAATCCTGGATCCGTTACTAAGTACGGTGGCAAGGATATGATGATAATATTACATTAGATGAAGGTGAACGAAAACTGTTCTTAAATAATTTTAATGATTCTACAACAAGTGTCTTTAGAGAGAAGCAAGAAAAAAATTTAGTATGAATAGATTTGAAATAGGTATTTGTTGTCATTCATATTTATTTATTTCATTCTATGATTGAATGGTCATGCTTTATGTATTTGATGGAGAATAGGTTTAAGAAAAGTGATGTGTCAGAAATTAAAGCTTTTCCTGATATTTATTAAAGCTTTTAGTGATATTTCATTAATATAAAATTCATTAAAGAAAAAGGTATTCAAAGTAAAGCAAAGGTGGTGAGTTGAAATACTCAAAAAATTATGCTTTATTAAGTTTTACCGTTCGCTAGACCTGTTCCGGTTTCAGTAAAGCAAAAAGATTATTATAGAAAACAACTCAGAAAATTACTCCCTATACTTATGTAAAAAATACTCCTTTGTATTTTGGATACAAATTCAAGTTTTAAAAAGGATAATGTTTATGGTCAAACAGCCTACATATACGCTACCAAAGTACCAACATTTAAAACATGGACCTTATCATAAATAGTAATGATATAATTACCGCTAGCCGCAGCAGAGACGGTGAGCTGCAAGGGCGCTGCCATATCAGTGATGACGGTGGACTGTCGCCGCTGTCGCATGTCCTGTATGCGCTGGCGCAGCGTCACCCAGAACATGCACGTGAACAGCGACTTAATTAACAGAGGCACGCATGGCTCACCACTCGAACGACCTACGCCAATCTGACGGAGATTTACTTCCTGAAACGTAAAGGAGAATAGTTAAACACGAGCTAAGAACAATTTATGAAGAATAAAGTGTTATTTCGAAAAGTCATCTTTCGAATCATAAAATACTTTAGCTGCCATCGCTAGGTAATGTCATTTAAGAACCCTGTTTACGTATATATACATAACCTGAAAGTATTAGTGTTCTATAATCTGAAAAGTGGCTAACAATACCTTGACTCTCATGTTTACTAGCCTACTCAAAAGGAATTTTTAAATGATATGACAGAAACTGACCGATATATCATTAGGCAATTCTTCTTCAGTAAGGTTCATGCCATATATGTACTGTGCTATGAGCAATAACATCGCATAACACACTAATATAGGACTTGTCTTCAGCATGAACGAGCGCTGGTCCTGACACAGCCACACGATATTCGCCCACATCAGGAAGACGAACGTTAACCAAGAATGGAACATTATACTCCATGCCATCATTGTTATTGTCGTCGCTATGTACGATGATCTGAAAATTATTAAGTTGGTGTAAATATAAAAATAAAATTAAGCGAATTCGTTATTTTTTTTTATCGTTCGGATAGATTTTCAGGCGTCGTAATCATCCTGGTTGGTATAACCGCTACAGAATTCAAGGAAATCGTATTTTCTAAGAACAAACATAAATAAAGAACGGCCTTCGCGTGTATCTTAACACATATAGTATTATAACCTAAAGAAACCTAAGAATATTTTTGAACGATTAATTGGTTGATGTTACCTGACTAGAACTTGGAAAAAATCAATAATAGCAGCAATAATGTCTTCCATCAGAGTTGGCTCATCGTCTTCAGCTGAAGAATCTGTAGTGAGGATTATATATAGGTAAATTAGTCTTAATAATACATTGTGAAAGCAATTAGTTTTTAGCCTTTACAATATTTCAGGGACCAGGGAAGGACGTCGCGGGGTTAAGGCGCCAATTCCGCTATTTACTGACCGATGAATAAAATGAAATTTATTAAGATTTACACTATTCGCATTCTCCTCAGCATTTTGCCAACATAATAATTAGAAATTAATTGTAGTTATTGACAGTGAGTGTTCCGCCCCGTACTGAATTTTCAATGATTCATTATTCATCAGCCATTGTAAATAGGAGAATTGGGGCCCAGACCTAGGAAATGATATGAGGGATGATTTTTTCCAGCAGTGAAAGAGTATATATTAAAGGCAACACAATATTTCATACCCTCATCGTTAACTATGACGGAGCCAGTAGAGTCTTGATGCAGCTGCCTCGTCGTGGAAGGCACGGGCGTGCCTGCCCACTGCTTCGAGGTAGTTCCCGTTCCCATTAACTGTTTTACACAATACTTTAATTAGTAAAAACAATCTTATAGAAAACCTTAATAAGCTTTATTTGATATGTATATTATCTGATAGTCGTAAAGTTCAAAATATTATGAGAATTCGTTTCTTATGCTTAAGCGCATAGGTAATAGAAATCAAATAGGACTTAAAACATCAAAGGACTATTATATACTCACGCATCTTAAATGTATTCAAATCGCAAGTACCATATTAACACTAATAAAAAAGTAACTAAATAAACTATTCAACAATTCATTCTGTACGGTTCTATTATTTCTAATGGCTATATTTTCTATGCTGTGGAGGTACTTGTAATGCTGTAGTAAGGAAACACAGAGACAGACATGCGCGCAGTGTACACCAACTAAGTAATAACACACAACACAAAGGTAAACTCAAATGTTACAGCCATGATAATTGCCAGTTACGTGCGATGACAAGGCTAGAAGATGATTCGTTAAATAGCAGACAGTTTAATGGTTAAATATTCCAGTTATATTAAGGCTTTATTTAAATGGGCCCCAAAAATATGTGACGCGGGTTCTAAGCTTAAGCGCACACTGCGAAACTTATTAATTTACGAAAAAATTAATTTTGAAAATAATTAAACGAGAGTTATATTTTCAATTATTTTTTTCCTTTGCGGGATTTCTCATGTTACTTTTCTGATAGGAAATTTTACAGCGCACGCTTAGGCTACATCCCATGAAAAAATAGGACTCAATAGAGCAAAAATATAAGAAAATCTCTTGGAAAGTAGGTAAAGATTTTTTATTCTGCATTAGGTAATTACGAACATTATAAAAGTATTAAACAATTAGTTACATGATCTCCGTAGCATTGTCAAAAATTTTATTGTGAAATAAATGTTAAATCGACATCTTTTATTTATACTCTATTTAAAATGAATCCTTTTTTGCATAATTCGTATTTTTAAAAGTCTAATAAATCCCAATTTAGACTTCCAAAATAATTTCCACAAACACATAACCAAAATTAAAAAACAGTATACCTACAGGAGTGTTCTCACCGGCGTCACCACGAAGTGCTTTTGAATTTATGTATGAAATTGCAACCTATAAAAGAACGAAAGCAGATTGCAAAAATAAAACAAAAATGTAACAATTTTGAAAATCCACAATTGACCGATTGGTTAATAATACCACTTGATATATCAGCGGAAGCCCCAATTTTCTTTACATTAGTGTTGTGTTGGATGAAAACTGAATGTTCGTATTTACAATGCATTTTAATAAACCCGTGCGAAACTATTCTACAATATCTACAATTGCACTCACAGATGTACTAACTACAAAGAGGAGTGAAGAAAATGTCAAAAGGATAGGTGCACTCAAATCAAAATTTTCTACCAAAGATAACAAAGTTATCTACAGATACATTTATAACTCTTGTAAGGGCAACGAAAGGTTCACTCTAAATACAAGTGATGCAAATAAGAGCGCTTATACGCACTATACAATATACTCCGGCACTTATTTGCAACGTCCTGTATTTAGAATTAATGTCCAATAGTTACGACTAGTTACGCGGAATACTCAACATGTGCAATAATAAATAAGAACCAACAGACGAGTTAACGCAAGCTTACTCGAACTTTTTTAGTGGCATTCTTCCATTTATCTTTAGTGGCTCGGCGGTTGGCGCGGTGGAAGGATACGACCCGCACCAGAGAACCGTTCAGCTTGCCCGCTTCTAAGCCTGTTAAGGCGCTCTTTTTTCTCGCCTAGGTTCCCGGTTTGATAGCACAAGAAATAGAAGTATCTAATGACTTTTATATAGCTCTAGTTAGAAGCATTCAAGACTAGGTTTATTATTAGTAAAAACAAAATACCGCTTGACATCATATCACTCTAGAGCAACCTGTGCGAATATTGGTAAACATTTGCTTTTACTAATAATTGTTTTTATCCTTTACCTCGTATTAAATCAACAGTATTATCATTTTAAGTAGAACTACGGGGTTATATGCATAAAATTTATCAGCCTAATATCTCAGCATTAAACAAGTTATATTGCAAGGTTACCAAAGTCAATTATAAAAGCGTTTAGCTAGATAGACTTGGTATTAGTCAAAATTAAATTATTTGTTATTAACAATATTACATAACCCTTTTTTATCAAGTACATACCTTTGGTTTGAACAATTCTCTGGTTTCAATAGCGAGAACAAAATAAGTTATCAATATGACTAGAGGACTGGCTAGCGTCGCCCACATGTGGTCATCCGTGACTTCATAAATAAATCCTGAAGGGTTTGTTTCGTTGATTATTACTAGTTTAGTTAGCCCAAAATACCTGCAAATAATTTTCTTGAATTACTGTTTCCTTTTGTGAAACTTTTATATTGTTGGCCAAGTGTAAAATAGTTACCTAGCAAAGTCCTTATCGGGTGGATAAAGCTCAGTCAGCAATGAACACTGATAGGCGAGGAGAACCATTACATGTACAGCCATGATGGCCATTATGCAGCGGCTGACAACTGCAAAGCCTTTTCCTAGCGGCTGGCCGAGCGACCACGCAGTCGCTACACCCATGAACACCAAGAAGTATATCCCAGACGTGACGCTCGGCCGCATAATGCCAGAGAACATTATTAGGAAGAGACATACATATTTCCCTAAAAGAAAAAAAAAGAAAATAAGAGGTTAATAAAACTTCTCTATCTAATCCATATCTGGAGAACATAAGGCGCTCTTTTATATACGAGCCCCGCTGTAAGGTTCTTAATCCTTGTTTCACGGGTAAACATTCAAATCACATTTGCAAATACATCCAGAACCAGCACAAGCTTTTGTGGATCACACATGATGCTTGTCCTATGCGGGAATCGGACCAGCGATTGCCACTCGGCTATCTGGGCAGTTATGTACTGTTCGTTTTCAATAATTACTAGAAGAAATAGAACAACAAAAGCATCTACTTTTTTTAACTAACTAAAAGCTAGTACTTACCAGCGCTCGTCAGAAGTGGATAAGCCTGAAATTTATTATCCTTTGCAAGGAGATTATCTTCGGAACCCATAACTAATCGTTTTACCAGCATGTATACTAAGAGAGATGTCGAAGTCATTACAAACTGGAATCATAAAAAATGTGTGTTGAGGTCAAGTTGAAACCGATATTCTATCAAGTTAAATAACTTTGCCTTAGGATGATTTTAAGTAAATTGCTAAAATATACCTAATTAATAAAAACGTTTGAAACATGTCTTACCTCAGGTGACATGTAATGCACGGCCATGAGTGGATCTATCATTTGATAGGAAACCAGGCCCAGGTTGTGACCGATCACCTGTATAATCGGGTAATCGGTCAGTAAAGATCCGTAGGGACCAAATACTGCCAAGATTGTGTGATATACGGCATGGCTTAGCAACAATGTAAATGAAACAAACACATTTAAGAAGAGGATCTTTCCGCGCCATCCTGTGAAAAGAAATGAATCAGAGAAATAAAATATTAAACCAGGGTCAAACGGAAAAGCAACAGTAAAGATAGAAAATAGTTACCGCTAAAAGTTCGTGAGTTTGGTAATTCTGTTAACGGTGCTAGTAGGTACAGTATCAAGTAAAAAATCGATAGGCCAAATGGTCGGATAGCTATACCTGTAAAGAAAACAATAAAATTATTTAGTTTAGTGAAAAAGTATGCAAAATTTTGTATATATATAGTTTGAATACCCACTTAATCAGTAAATCAAAACACAAATCCTTTAAGCCAAATTCATTAAGGGGCTTAAAAAAATGAATAAAGAAACAAAAAAGAAAAATTACAAAACACGACAGGAAAAAGGTAATAAAGAGAAAGTCAGAGACACAATAAATCACAGGAAGCTCGGTGACGTAAGCTGGCGATAGGATTTTGAGGGACACTCTGCTAGTTTTAGAATGATTCCCACTTCATTTGAGTAACGTAAATTGTGAAAAATTTATGAAAGAATTAAACCCTTTTAAAATTTTCTTCTCATGGAGACATTTCTACCGGGTCTAGCTTTTT
Organism: Trichoplusia ni; assembly: GCF_003590095.1. Classification (NCBI taxonomy): domain Eukaryota; kingdom Metazoa; phylum Arthropoda; class Insecta; order Lepidoptera; family Noctuidae; genus Trichoplusia; species Trichoplusia ni. The sequence continues at coordinate 16,146,240 of NC_039481.1, read as the reverse complement.
TGGTTTACTGTACATGATCAAAATCCGTCTACATATATTAGATGGTTGATTAGCTAAAGACTGTTACACGACCTACGAAGACTGTAAAAATATCGCATTGATGTGTCATAACTAAAATTCTGTGCTAACAACATTCTCATTCTGCTTTATAGAGTCCAGGCACATTCAGGTGAAACGAACAAAGAAACAGCAAAACTTGGTGAAAATCGAATATAAAATATGAAAAGATGTATGGTTATCACACTTCTATATGGCATCAAACTAGAGAGCCGGGAGGCTGTATATCACATCGTGTGTAAAGTTATAGCGATATCAGAGAACACAATTGGCGGGCACCGTTCGTTATGGCTGCCCTAAATGCCACAGTAACATTTAGAATTTGTTCCACTTCGTTTTATACCTTGCCCTATTTCTTCTCGCATCCTACCACAACCATAACAAGGTTTATGTATTGCTTTTCTTTATAAAAACGGGGTTCAGCTAACTAAAATATACGAGGTTGGCATATATTTTTGTGTCAATAAACAGGTCAGATTCAATGATGGTAATTAGAATTGAATGTCGATAAATCAAAATACTGTGTCCGTGTCAAAATCTTGAGGTTACAGACATAGTGAACAGAGCTTGGAACATCGCAAGTGCTTCAGGAGGAAGAGATGAAAGTGTTACGAGCGAATCCATAAATTAGCGAAAATGTATTACTTAAGTATTATGAAAATAAAATATTTCTGTAATTAGTAATTTGTTTTGTATAGTAATATTAAATGTCATCATATTAGAAAAATAGATTTTGAATGGGAATAGGTTATAGCCGTTTGTGTTTTCATTTAACGCTAGCTAAATATGCGATTACTTTTATACTGTCGATAGTATTATTCTCTTCTGAAATTGAAATTCTTAATAAAGTTTTTTATGCAATATTCTAGATTAATACATTGTGGCAATGAAATTGGCGTGACTTCTACAAGTATGGTTTTACTTTATAATCCATATTGTCAAACCTTTTTATTTCTTCGACAGACTCTATCATTTTGATTGCTTTCTCGGACAGCTAAGTACCAGAGTTACTTACCATGTTTTTTTACTTTAACATCAGTTTCAGTTCATTAAGTACTCAGAACATTTACAATTACTTTCTCTCAATTTAATTGTCACTTAAGTTTTGCAACTTTTAAGTGTGGTGTTAATATGAAAACTATTTATTTTTAATTGAATGCGCTAAATAAAAAGTAACCAAAAAGTAAATAAATTAAAAGTTACGTTATTTAAGACTGCAGATTGATAAAATATTTTGTCGAAAAGTACCTTGTTGGAAACGTATTCTTTAATTAAGGATAAATTTATTTATATGGAGTTTTTGAGTACTTAACCGAGTTAAAAAATTTAACTCTGCGTACCTAACTGTTTCCTGCAATCAAATTGGAAAAAATAGTTTTTGGTTATAACAAGACTAACAATGCATATTTTTTTCTGAGCTTTCTTGTTTACGTGAGCTGAATTAATCTGCGATTTATCCGACGATAATAAATAATGAAGACGACCTTATTCTTCTAAAACCTAGAAAGTTTTGAGATATTAATAAATTGCCTTTATGTGGTAGACATACAGCTTTATGTAAGTTATTTGGTAATTGGATAAACATTATCGTCTCTAGTGTAGCTATAATTTTTATGTACTTTGTCACGGTCGTCAAATGTAAATAAACGTCCATTATTCACATGCAAAGTGATAGTTATTACATCTAACTATTGCATTTAATTACGTGTTTTATTATCTTTGTATCGTAAGCGTTAACTACCTGAACTTAATTGCAAAATAATCGCCATAATAACTTTTCATATTCCTGTATTTCCAAAGCTAGGTAATCTACAAAACATAAAGTAACTTGCCTGTCATATACCTAATGTGATAATGTTCGTAATGTTCTTTGTTTCAAAAGGAGACATTTATTTTGTTTATTTAGGTCAATGAAAAAAATCAGGACAACTGCAAGTCAAATTCGGCAACCGAGGGTTTCGTACATAGGATCGTTATAAAAGGTTCAGGATTTTTGCCAAAGATATCGAAGGGATAGAAGACAATGGCATAATAGAAAACAAGCTATTTTCTCCAGTTTTCACTTTGCCACAGAATAAACAATAGTTATAGCTCAACATTTAAGCCATTGCACATTGTACTAAAAACTTTTCGTTTTACTACTCTCCGTTTCATAACTTAAAATAAAATGTTACAACTCTACAATAGCAAGAGACAATTATATATATCTATCTTGATTGGACGTCTATGACAGACTAATTTTGATCCCACTTATTACAAAAGCTTTGATGAAAAAGCAAAAAAATAAAATTCTCAAATCAATTCACTTTATAGCGAAAGCAGGTTCTCAAACATGTTTTACGAGTATAAATCTTTGGGCGTTGGCAGGAGATATTCAGTTTTATGATTCCATCATAATTGACTGGGTTTAGTAGTTTTTTTAATATCTTTAGATAAAATACATGGCGGGTATTTTCTTCTTTTGTGTGGCTAAAGCAAAACGAAATTAAGCCACGAAACTGCTACTATTAATAACGGTAAACACTTCAGCCTATCTAATCTGTCCATCAATACAGCAAACATAAAGATACGCGAATTACCGTAACTGCACATTTTTGTTACTTTCTATACGTTAGAGAATTTACTTGTAAAATTCGAAAAAGCTTTCAGAAATTCCTACCATTTATTAGGCACGTATAACTTAGGTACAAGGGTTATCATACTTAATTAATTAGTGAGATGAGACTAAGTGGGATGCGTAAACAAGAAAGTAATAAAAGTATTGAACAATCAACAGCAATACGCAATATCTTGTCTGTGTCCTATTTATTTAATACGTTTGGCATCCTTCTGTATCTGCGATACTTGACAAAATAATATTATTATTGTTCTAGATAAAAATACTTAGCTTGCCAAGACTATGAAGTCGAACGTAAATCCTTTTTTTAATTGTTTGTGTTCGCATAATTAAATCAGTAGTAGAACGTTTTATTTGAGAAACAAAAGAAAAATGTACACACGACATTATTGTCTTTTGCTATTGAATCAACGGTCATAACCAACTTAATTTACCCAACTTCACCTGAAGCAAGGTTATATGTAATGTATGTTTGTGTGTGTCCGATTTTTGCACGCCATAGCCCAAAGAGGTCGACGGTTTTTGACATAAAAGGTATCATTTAATTCGTCAGTAACGTAGTGGGTATAGCTACATAAATTTGCAAAAAGTGTAGCGAAAAGACGTATTTCCAAAATAAAAATACATTGATTATCTTGTTTAAGTAAGTGTATTTCTTAAGGATTTTTATTTTATCCATTTTTGCAGTCTGTTTTTACTAGTATTCGCAGTTATTATCGTTTAGAAAGAAGTCTTACAACAATACAATACAAACACATTATCGAATGAATAATAAACTTGAAACTAGATTCCGGGAATCTAGAAAAAAATGCTAAGATCATTCCCCTTTTAATGATGTAATAAATTAATCATGACCTGTCCATTATATTAAGTGATAAAATTACAATAAATCATAGGTTTAACGCCTACACATAAAAGTTACGAGTGTAGTACCTCCCTAGTACGTACTATTGTCCCTTTGACACAGTGCTAAACGCGGACAAAGGCGAATGAACTTGCATCGTAGATAAGGAATGCTTGGGTATCTACCAAAATCGCGTCGCTAGGTAGGTCGGTACAGTCAACAACCAAAAGTTTGTAAACAATCACATTTACAACCTATCGCGACACAATTAATTACAAGAATAAGTTCTTTTGGCAAATAAGTTTTGATGTTAGAACATTTAAAACCTCTGCGGATATAAACACCAAAATTATTTTTGTCACTGCTGAACATTTCTGGCAGTTTGTTACTCTGGTATTGGTCGTCAACTTTAGTTACTGACAGTACCTAATCAGTACGCGGTAAGCTAATCTATTCCTTCGATAACATCGTTGTGTGAGTTTCTGCGCTTTCCTTGCATCGAAATTGCGAGTTAAGTTTCTGCGTCGACGATGTATCATGGTGTCACTTCTGCTTAAGTCTGACGCTAGGTGATCGCGTGCAAAGTCCATGTGGCTTATAGACCTCTCATACTATCAAGATTAAAGTTCTTATTAAACAATCCTATAATATAAACAAAATAAATAAAAAATGTGTCTATTATTTTCAAAATAAACTTAATTTTGAAAATAATTAATGAGTTGTAGCTTGTATTTAACGTCGATACATGGCGGTGAATTGGAGAAGTGTAATAATACAACGAATTATTAGGTATAATATTAAAGTCTGTATCTGACAAAACAGGTTTTCCTACTCTCTATTGCCTTAAATAGACCAAGATGGTAATATAACACAGCTCACGGCTGGTAAAGCAACGCATTCTATGCTTTATGTGTGGCTTTAGAGAACTAAGGCCTGAAACATTTTATTATTACTGGTATATTTTATTCCTTGTTCAACAAAATCCAATTTCTTGCAAAAACAGTTTAAAAAGGTGCTATCCAGATTTATTAAAATCAATGGTTGGTAAAAAAAAATATATAAATGAAAGATCCTATATTAGTGTTTAATAAATATTGATTTTGCCCATTACATTACCTTATATTCATATTAAGTCAATCAATCAACCAATCATATTTATTTGTGAAACAAAGGTAGGTAAAGATACAGATCTTATGTTTGTATAGAGTACTTTAGTATACTATGCTCTGCCAAATACCTGGTGTACAAATATACAGCAATAGAAATAATTTATAAATGTTGGTAAATAATGTAAATATATAATTTTCTTCTGTTGTGTACAATTGTAATTTGTGTACAACATTCATACATTGGCTTGGTTAGTCATTGCACAATACCGTGTTCAATGAACATTCAATGTTTATTGTCATACAATAATGCTAATTTAATTATCTGGTAAGCTTCTCGTTGAAACAAATACCCAAGTAAATAACCATTAGTACTTACGAATGTCATGTTAGAAACGGAGTTATGTTCTTGAATTTATTTATTTCTTGTCAGCGTTGAGTATTCCTATATCATTACTAGCTGACCCAGCAAACGTTGTTTTGCCTAATAAATTATTTCTAAAAAAGATTCGTCCAAAAAATAAAAAAATAGTTTTTTGTGTGGGCAACCCTTGTCACTTAGGGGTTTGAAAATTAGATGTTGTTCTATTCTCAGTCCTACCCAATATGTATACAAAATTTCATAAGAATCGGTCGAACCGTTTCGGAGGAGTACGGTAACTAACATCGTGACACGGGAATTTTATATATTAGATTAGGTTCAACCTCCAGACGTACCGGTTCCAGACAAAATTATAATGTTACTATGTAGAGATAAAATTACATCAACTATACGATACTGTTTCTTTTCAAAATAGAAACTCATATTTACCAATAACAATCAAGTAATAAATACAGTACAGTGAAAGCGTACAATGGCAGTCTTATCGCTGGAAGCAATAGTTTCCAGACAACCAATAAACCATGTAAATTCCACCATTCTCTTATAAAGGAAGTCAAAACTCATGTTTCATGCTCGAAGTACTCCGATCATTAAAACCCACAGCAAAATACTACACCTACGTTTTAAGAACACAGAAACAGATAGTCTATTAAAAATACATTCCTATTTCCAAACATGACCCCCTTCTATAAATTCCTGTGATTGAAGAGCCGTTATAGTACAACAATTAAATAACCATAAGAGTATATTTGCTTATGTACCAATATAAGAAATACGAACGGTTAAATACGTGACTATTTGCAAATTAAACTCAAAACAAAATGCAGCCAACCATGCAAACGTACGAGTATGTAACATAATCCTAATCAAATTTAGGTCATAAGTTACAATGTACTGACCCCCAGGACATTTTATATCGGTGTATTTCTCATGTTTTGCATTAACATGTTTCATTCCAAGAGGAATTAAAAACATGCTTTTTGAAGAACCAGTTTGCGAAATACTTGAGCGATGAAACCATTATTCTTCGAATTCATTCAACACTGACAAAATTATTGTTGAGTCGTCAAACTAGAGCTCCGATGTTGTGTTTCTGCATTCAGTTTTTACTGACACAAATACAAGTTAAAAATAAGACAGGGAATTTAAATACGATCACATTCAGATCCAAACTACCGAAATGAACGCATGTCACAAATATTTCAGAATTTAATATCCTAATAGAGGATATTTTTATATTTCAAATTCGTATGAAAATGATACACTGTATAATTATCAGCATTCTTAATGTTGCCATTTAGGGAGACTTAAAAATACACAGAGCTGATTCACCTGAATAAGACAGGAAGTACCACAGTGGATGGAATTATTGAAATAAAGAAAATAGAGGTATTAGTAAGACATCAAAGCACAAAAAAGAATAATGCCTATCTATTCCCACAACAGGTGCTAAATTCCACACTAACGTAACTAAATAGCACACATGAAGTAATTTAACAGTTGTACTTAATATATGAATCATCACAAGCGAGGATGTGCTTTAAAAACAAAATTGGAATATGAGTTAGTTCTAAATTGTTTTATCACCTCGCCTAAACGCAGATAAGACTTAAAGGAGTATTATCCTCGTATTCCTCGTGGTAACCAAAGTTATATATATAATGTTATCATCAATTAAGGTTGTTGCATCTTAATCACTCCAAACCCAAACATTCTTATGGATGTCTCAGATTTCTGTCTGACTAGGACAATGAACTTACAGCCTTACGCAACATGTATGGCAATAGTCAGCACACAAGGGCGACAAAAAACATTGTACAATACTAATTCAATAGTATAAATGCCGCAATATTAATGGCGTTGGTAATTTGCCCTGAAAATAAAGGTCAAATAAATAAAATAACAATTGAATTTTGGTAATTAAACGAGTAAAAAGTCGAAGTGAACACGATTATATTGATGAGATCACTGCAAATGTAGGTTGGCGGTGGCACTCGCTAGTTACCCGGTTGAACTGTGGTGTGACCTTGTGAATCAGACGCTCCGATATGGCCGTGCTTCGCCGTGCGCCGAATATGTTGCTCAACAACGTGACTACTAACGCCATCATCAAGGTACACCTTTACCTAATCGTTATGCGTAAGCGTTAAAAGCATAACAATAAAGCTGGGAATAATCGTAAAAATACAACTCAGACGGCCGGAAAACGATAACCTCATGACATCATCACACAAACTAATTTGAGTGAGATTTAATTTGTATTACTTGTACTGTTTATAATAAATACTAGGAAGAATGCCATTATGCATATAGTAAAACAGCATGTTCTTCTAGGAACCTTGCTGTTTTATTGCCACATAATCTTTAATTTCGTCATGAGAATAATATAATCCATAACCCCTTTCTGGGATTTTTGCCGTATTGCGGTAGATATCAAAAGTGTTTGTTCATATATCTAATGCAGTTTGTCTTACTGTCGAAGCTCTAGCATAGCAGAAGACTGAATTAAGGTAAAACCAATTGAAGATAAAACGAGATTTAAACTAACAATTCATTGGTACCTTATCAAAACCGTAGCAAGTGGCATTTTATTATTAACTGCTTTAATTAACAGAATGCATGAAAACAGGAAAGTATACATTAAGTACGCTAAAATTATCATGACATACTCATTTACATAAATTAATGTTTACGAGACCAGATTCATAATAAATTATTCGTGTTTTGAGTAATTAAAAGTATTAAAACAAGCCACTGCTTAGCCACCGCCCTATTATAAGCTGTAAATGTAAAGTCCTGTTGTTTTGTGGAATTAGATTTAGTTTTTAATATGTTAAGTGCTGTGGGTGCGCTTGTATTAGGTATATTTAATTAAAATACGAGTAAGCACTATGGATATGACATGGCATTCAGTGCGCACAGGTAGCTATTAAAACGCGATTGTCTTAAAAGGCGTGTTAGTACCTAATGTAAATACTACATTTAATTTCATATCACGATGCTTGTCGGCTCCTGCTTAGAGTACCACGTAAGTATTTAATAATGAACGTTCAAAATAAAATTGCCACTTCACGAAGAGGGTAATGAATACTAGTTAAAACGTGCCTCATGCAGCATCCTGCATAGACATTTGAAAGAAAAATTGTGGTTGTTGCAAAGTAGATTTTTTATAGTAGGTACCGAATACCCATACCGAGAGAGCATGGTTTTCGTTTTACGCTGCAACTGGCCCGGTAACATTTATATCATCTATACGGAAACAGATTTTTGCGCGTTTTTGGCTATCGTTTATACAAAGGCACCTAAGGAAGAAAAACAAAATTGACTTTCGAAGGGTAAAGAGGTTTAATTAATAGCATTTAGTGATGGCAGGTGTGGCCCATTAGTTGGGCAAACATAGCGAACTCACGACATGCTGTAATAATATGTATTTTGTACATTACTCGCTTACTATGCCCACTAACAAGTAACACCAACTACTACTGTTTATTTTATTACGAATTTATGAATGTAGTCAGCGCAAATAAGTAGTAGTAATGACAATAAACAGGCAAGTTACATTTCCGAATTCCTTATTACTACTGTGCGGTGCGTGCAGTTTGAACTGGAACTGAACTTTAAATACTAAAATTATTCCCGTGATGGCATCGCTAGACAGAGTAATAACAAGTTCCTAAGACGTAGGTAATAATAAGAATTAAATATGTACGTACTCTTAAAAGAAATTACTTTATCTCGACCTACAACTGAAATTTCACTTACGCTGTGTAGTAATTAATGATTGTTTTAGCAATTACATTAAATAGCTTTGTTAACTGCGGGTGGTATGATAACAGTAACAGCCCTTACGAAACTTAGCGCAATTAAACCGTTGACCTTTACTCCTTTAAAAGTATGCCATTATGAAAGTGTGTTCGTTATGATTAAATCACTATATTTCGGAGAAAGGCGTGTGTTCGGTGCGTGCAAATATGATATAATAGGCGGAGTTTAAACATAGGGTCGAGCAGGTAATGCCCCACATTGGCGGATTTATAGGCCATGAGGGAATTAGGGTCAGGACGTGTGTCCTTTACGACTATGACACGCATTTGCTTTTACACATTTTCATGAAAACAACATTAAATATATGATCAAGTTGTTTTGTTATCCAAGTGTATGAATCTAGAGGGCAAAATTAAACTTACTATGCAAGCGCTAAAGTATCAGGAAGTTAAAAAGTTAAACCGTTAAGAGTTAATCTGAAGTTTTCTGGTAAGTGATTAATAACCAGAAAACAACAATATGTACCTTAAAGCAAACACACTGACAATAAGAACTGGTGAAGCTGAAGTTCAACATTCTCGGCAAATAAAGATATACAACATTTGAATGGAGGACGAAATCAGTGCGTGTTTATAGGCTACAACGAACCCTCATAATTGCGTGTTGCAAATAGTATGCAAATATTGTAACGCATCTATTAAAGGGTCCATTGACAAGGCTACGGGAAGTCGGTCAACAGGTCAGAGTACGAATCGTGACGACACACCCAGAACTTGCCGGCGCGCCCAACTGAGGGAGGATACGAGTGCGTTACTCCTTCCCGCAATGCGACGATGCGTATCCCAAAAAGCACATGCTTCTAAACAACGAGCGCTTAAACGATACTTGTAGATATCTGTTTTAGCTGACCCTAATACCTACTACGTAAATAAACATTTAAAATCGTCAGTCAACGTTCTCACGAGCATATGTAGCAGTCATAAAGAGGTATTATCGGAAGCAGCGATGACGTAAGGTTTATTTCGGCAGTCTTAATGCAGATGTGATGATAATGAAATGGATAATATTTAGAGACGCTATGGCACACGCGGTGTTTCCACGCCAGAAAACGAGACCGCGCCGGCCGGTTCCGGCGGGTTGCGTCACATGTCATCACAAGAATGTTGTTTGTTGTGTTATGATATTTTAGGTTTTTTATTTTATTTTAATTGGTTTTTATTTTAAAGATTTGGTCCTCCTAACAGGAAATGTGTCTTATCTTAGCATGCTCTGTGGCCTTAGTAAGTTCACTATTGTTGTTTTTTATGTATCAGTTTATACAAGTTCAGGCAACATTAAATTTAGTCAAAATTTAAAGTACACAAAAGTTATGTTTGGTTACAGTTTTATGACATCAATGTTATTAACCAACCAAAGACAACCATTATAATGTATTTTTATAAAAAAATAAATAACATAACAATTATGTGACCAAACTTATTCTATGTCACATTAGGGAAATTAAATTACATGTTATATGGATGCAATTATTGTTGAATGCAATATTTAGTTGTTATCATTCTTTTCATTGAAAACACTGTTCTATCATAATATGAATAAAAATGACTGTGGCACAATATTATTATATATATATATTGAATGAGTGTTGTTTATGTGTTAAAAATATTTTATAATTTTGTAGTTTACCTTAGCCAAGCTTTTAAAATGTCTCGACAAAAATCTAACATTAGAAACAAATAAAATTGATTGATTTGTGCTTGAATCAGATTAAGTAGTATCTCCTGTTTAATTAAAGTACTTACTTAGCAAAAGACCTGCAGGCAAGACCAGCCGCACCAGTAATAGTGCTACTATGTAGTTTGCCATGATGGACACTAAAAAAAATTAAAAACATTTTTTTATATATGTATAATATATGTCACCCAGCGCCTGTCTAAATTATTTTTATACAAATAATAATAAAAGAAGGATATAATCCAAAGATACTTAATTTAAAAAAGTATTTTTTGAGATGAGCGTCTCAGAGACAACCTTGATATTATTACATCAAGTCAAAAATTCTTTAATAAACGTACTTGAAATGCGTTACCCGCAAAAAAATATTAGTAAATAATATACTATTTAAGCTTTTCAGCCTATTCAACTAATACTAACTTACTGAATTATGCTAGAAAATCAAGTGTACTAATTAAAACAACTCCTGTAAACCAAATAGCCAATTATAGTTGAAATATCTGCCGAATTTAAAAATCGCCGAAAATAACAACTCGTTAAACAAATAATATTATGCATTTACCTGGTTTTATATAAGTTTTTTTATCACGGCATTTCCATTATACACTATCACTGTAAGTAAATGTCCAAATTAACTGCTATGTAAAAGTAAATCTGCGTTTTGAAACATTTTACGATACCGCAGAATTTCATAAAACAAAAACACGACCACACTCCACTACACTCGAACTGACACATTAGAACGGAGTTGCCATACGATCTAAGTTGTTTATCTCTAAATTTTGACATAGTTTACAGTAGGATTAATTAATAAATAACCAATTAGACTAGTTAAATTCGTGAAATGTATGTATAATCTTAATCTATTTTACAATTTTATTGATACTGAATGAATTTCATATCTTATAGTTTCTAGATCAGATCATAAAGAGCGTAGATAAATTACTACTATTAAAAAAATATTTTTTACACTTAAAACCTCTTTTTGACGTAGATAGTGTTGAGCGTTTTTTGATTGGCCTAGTTATCGTATTATCGGTTTATTATGATAAAGAATTTAATCATAATTGTTTTTTTAAATTCATTTATAAAGACGTTACATTTTATTTTGTAATATTTTACTGATTTTATTTTAATTTAGAAAAATATTTATATCGATTTTTGGATTAGCCACTCACTAGGCCGACGAATTTATTTTTATTGCGAATTAATGGCGTAGCCAGGTGAGTTTTCTTGTTTATTTCTTATTTCATAGTGTTCCATGGCTTTCAATTGTTTTGTCTAAATGTTTTTCATCGAGCAAAATATTTAATCTTCTATAAAGTCAAAATTTTTCCAGCTAATCCGTTTTTATTACACGAAAAACCAATATTACGAGTAATGAACACGTATTGGATTTGTTCCGAATTTATTCGCTAGGATCATTCATTGTCATCACTTTCACTTTTCACACGATTTGCTATAATAGTGGTTCTAGTGTGCATTGAGGCGCTGTCGCCATGGATGAGTGAGTTCCTCGATAATTCTCCCTGTATTTGGTTGTTTAATTGTGAATAATTATGACAAGGTTACTCATATCCTCGAACAAAATTGTGACAATCATTGTTCGTGATTGTTCGCGGTGTCGGTAAACAAGCTGCTAAATAGTAATGGAATCTTCATTAGTCATAAATTTTTTGTTATGTTTTTAGCACCATGTCGACCCTAACGAAAATGACCCGCACGGTGAAAAAACTGGAGGTGCCCAGACCCTTGAAATCGACGACCAGTTCTGCACACAACCGCAATTCTGTGTTGGACGTCAAAATAAACTCTGGTAAGACTCTTATTAGTCCTACCAATATTAATATTTGTACAAAATAGTACCAGAACCAGTTTTACACAATTTTATGTAAGGAATACAATTAGGCACTCAATTGTAATTATTTGACCTCAATTATTCTTAGTTTTAATTAGAAATTATGATTGGACTAAATCATGTTATAAATAATAGTATATAAAATAAGTGATGTATTCCGATGTGTGATGATGTGTCCTAGAACAGACACTCATGAAAGGATTTAGGGCAAGACTTTGCCCAGCAATGGGACTCAGTGGGCTAGATAAAAAAAGTCCGATACCTTTCAAAATACTCAATGAAATTCTTTACATTTTAAAATATTATGTTTACCTTCAGATACCTATAATCTAAATAGATTAAAAGTTATCATGGTCATATGTCATATGTGTCAAATAAGTAAATATGTGAATCTTGGTTGCTATATAACTTAGATTTAATCTTATCACATACACCTACATTATGTAAAACTGAAGGTATAACGGTAATAAGTAAATTAATAATGATAATGTGTATATGTTTCCATGCAGCTGATGCAAAATGTAAGTTAGTTAGTCGCTTACAAGTGTAAGCAACAAGTCTGCCATACCAAAATATCCTTTTTTATGTATTTGAATTTTGTTTTGACCTGGCTTGTTTGCAGTTGATGACCTCATAGTGTTGACAGAAGCGGTAGCATATCAAATGATGCAGGGTAATTATGACCGTGCTCTCCAAAGTAATGTGGCCACCATGTACTCTAATCTAAAGCTTTATGGTGCCCAGCTCGAAGCTCTTTACAAGGATTTTCTTGATAGGTGCGTGTAAAAAAACCTATTTGTATAATTTGTAATTCTCAATGTTATTCATTCAAAGTTTGCATTTAAAATTAAAACCTGTTGCTTTGGACCTGTTAAAATTGTTCATTGTTCACTATGTACAGATATTTTGTTGTGTTCCGCAATGGTTCACAAGACGAGAGGCTTGATAAGAAAACTAGACTTCATCTACTTGAGCTGATAGAGCTGCGCGCTAAACTCTGGCAGGGCTCCGACTACATGAGTCAATATTATAGACATCGCGGCACCCACGCAGAGGTAAGGTAGTTTTTATTACAATACATTCCCCTACCCTTTGAAAACTACGATAATTAATTTGCAATACTAGCATCCTGTTATCGTGCAAGTGGCCTAGTTAAAGTAATAATATACATCCGGAATGGAGCGCCTTGTGCCGTATTTGAAGTGTGTGTGTAATACGGCGGCAGCCACTGCTGGTGCCGACGATGGAGGGGTCGGGTTCGGGTGGCTCGGTGTCCCCGACGCTGGCTGCGCCCGCCGAGCCGCCCTCGCTGCTCGGCCCCGGCGAGATCATCAAGCCGTCGGGCAAGTTCCCCAAGCCCACCAAAATCCCCGGCAAAAACTATTCCAAGGACGAGGTCGTCATCAGGAATGCCGACTCCGGGAAAGGTGAAAATGTTAACTTTAAATAGAATACTGATCTATCTTTACGGGAATATGCATGTAGACTTTTACAAGAATTTAAGTTGGGTAGAAACGATGCATGACTGAAGTCGAAAAATGCTTATCTGTTTCAAGTATTACTTGCCCAGTTCTATTATGTATACCTACTTCAATAGTTCGCATGTCAGTAAATAAAGAATAAACTGTAACTTACGCGTTAAAAAGATTTAATTTTTTTTAATCAATCTTTTTACAATCTGTACTAAAACAAATGAAGTCATATTGTCTCCAAATTCTATAAATATAAAAATAATCTTGTGCTGAGACAGTCAATTATGAAATTGATACCAAGAAGTTAGAGCGGTCGCGACGGGAGAAGATCCTGGCGACTGGCGGCATATCTGAAGTTGTATTATGGTGTTACAGTGATGGGTATCAAGGGCAGGAGGGTGCACATGATCGAGGAGCTAAGTGACACGATTATATCGTTTCAGCGAGGTATGAACGCACGGTGCCGGCTGTGAGGCGCTTGCGCATGGTGTGGCGGGCTCTTCCCATCTCCTCTGTTTTCTCTACGAAAAATCTTTACTATCCATAATTATGTTCTTAATGCATCAATCACTTTAACAATAGTTATATCGCCTCAATCTAAACAAGTTTGATAAAATCGGTTTACAATTTATCTGTGCCCCTAAAATTTCACCACTTACTAATGTTTATAATATTCGTAATCGTTTTGGGAATGGTTTACATAAATTAAGTATTAATTTTCGATATAAGGTCATATTTCACCGCCTATTAATCGCAACTAGCTGAGAGCTTATAAACTGAATAACTACTATGCAGAGTTCATATTTATGATCTTGTCAATGACTATGACCTTGGTGATTTCAGTAAGTCCTGGTGCAAAGGAGCGCCTCGTCCAAATCACGGGGCCGAATGAAGAGAATGTAAAGTAAGTATCTGCTTAACTAATTTTTCACAACGATATTATGCATTCACCGTAATTTAGTCGATACAATGACATCCTGCGATATGCTTTGAAATATATTTTGATCTGTCGCGTTCCGCCAGCCACGCGAAGCTGCTGATCGGCGACACGATCCGTCGCAACGCGTCGCCGGTGCGGCTGGAGGGCTCGCTGGAGGGCGGCGCGCTGGCCGGCTCGCGCGCCTCGCTGGACTCCGCCGGCTCCGACGACGCGCCGCGCCCCAGGGAGGTACGCACCACACTCGCCTTGCTACACAAATCAATACCCCATTTCTGATCCTAAATGCAAGCAATGCGTATTTTCTTTAAAACTGTAACAAGTAAATATTCTTGAATCTTTTGAGTTTATAGAGTTTCTCAATTTTAAGTCTTACTTAACCTTGCTTTATAATCATGGCAGCATGAGACTTGTCAGTGAAAAACTGATTGACGCTATTGTAAGCGTGCATAAAGTAAACGCCTTTTTGAGATTAAATACACATACAAAAGGTTCGAATTCAATAAAGAAATTGTAATATCCTTTATCTAATCTAACTTTATTTGCAGAAATCTCCTCACAATTCTCGGGCTTTACTTCATAGCTTCTCTACGAATGACGCTGCATTAGGGGAATATAAGTACACTGTGACTTTTGGGCAACATTCCATTAAGATCACGGGCAATAATTTGGATCTTGTTAAGGTGAGTAAATAAAATCGGAATTTATGAAATAAAAATAATACCCAGCCTGATAAATTAGGATTAAACTGGTTATGAAAAGCTTGTTTCGCGAACAGGTCCTATATACATATGAATCTGTTGGGTTTCAGACTGCGAAGTTAGTGTTAGACGAGTACTTCGAGAGCGCCGGCGCCCTGGAGGCGATGGGCGCGGGCTCGGGCGACTTCTTCACGCTGTCGCAGCGGCCCGCCGCCGCGCTGCTGCTGCGCGACGACGCCGCGCTCAACGGCAACGACGACGACGTGTTCGTGCCCGCCGACAGCGACAGCGCCGGTAACCCGCACACGCCCCCTACACGCGGTCGCTTGCTCTAAGTCGCGCGTTACATTTTTCATTTGCATGAAATGTTTTATTTAAGTTTTTTTAGCGATCAGTGAGTAGAATGAGTTGCCGCCTTTATCTTCATCGAACTGAAGTGCAGTCGAGAAACACGTTATTGAGAATAGTTTTGAATTCTCTAATATAATAAAAGCGCATGAAGCAGTTTTAGTGCAGTTTTCGCAATTCGCATGCACGCTCCTACAGTGGTGTGCGATTTCTTAAGATTGGTAGGCGCATTTTTAAAAAGGGTGAGACTGACTGAAGCATGATTATTTTATAAAAAAAAAATGCCATGCTCATACCACTGAACTCAAATCATTTCTATCAAACTCAGTTAGATTTCATTTCTTATGCATTATATTGTGCGGCAGGAGCATAATTATGTATGAAGTATATTTATATCATTTTTATCTTTATTTATCTTCAAACCACTGTAATCCATTTTCGTAACATTTTAACAAACACCAATTGACTACCTATCTGCCTTTTATACCTTAAAGAATACCGTAAATAAAGGATCCGTGAAGAGCAACCTCTATAGTTGTGTTCGGTGTCCACGTATGTAGTAGCTTCGTGTGAGTGCGTGAGTAGTTGTTGACGTGGCTGGGTGTGTGCAGCGGCGGGGGAGGGCGAGCTGGCGCCGCGCCGCCCGCGCTTCTCGCGCGCCACCAGCATTGACAAGAACCAAGGTAAACACCACACACCCACCTTGTCTTATCCCACCTTCCGTGGAAACTTTTAACAATGCTGAGCCTTTATTTCTTTCGGTATCCCCCAGATTACTTATAGAGTAATTAATTTTGTGCAAGTTTATGAAACATTATTTTTCTGTAGTCAATTTTAACATTGTTCAAAGTTTACATCTATGTATATATTTTGCACTGGAATCATATATTTTTGTTCCAACATTTACTACATTTTTACCATAAAAGTAAACCCATATATAAGTAACTAACAAGGACTTGTCATGTTTTGTTTTTGAATTATGGTTGATGAACGATAAATAAAATTATGAATTATATTAACTATCAAAAGTACAGCAAGAATTGTTTAAATTTAAATAAAGCTAAATCGTTTTAACAATCACAAGTGATTGTCACAACATATATATATATCAAAAACGAATATGCTTGTTCCTTGTTCTGTTTGACAAATATTCCAGAGTTATTCTTGTTGAGTTTGTTAGCTATATACAAATTTTGTGCTAATGTGTCTACAGGCTAGTCTTATGGGTCCACTTTGCTTTGCCTTAAGGTGTTATGTCTATATGTACCCGTTACGTAATTTGCTTTAGTTGTATTACATGTTCTTTGTGTTCTAGAAGAAAGCAATCCTAACTGTTGCATGATCTATGTGATCAAAGTAGTAGGAAATTATGATTATGATAGTTATTTTCACTGTGGTAATATTTTATGGTATATTTCATTATGTCATACTCACATCGTTTTCAAATATTTAAATGCAGCAGTCAGTCAATATGGGTAAAATTTACTAATTTTTATGCTTACAGTTTATGCAAGTTACTAATCATAATTATTTTAAAAACGCATTCAGTGTGCTTCAAAACAAAGAAAGCTTGAAAAAAATGCACGTGTTTTTGTAGGTAGGTAATTTTGCTTGCCATGCATCTTATAAGTGTAATTTTACAAATACCTATGTATCCTTATTAATCTATTTGCAATACATCACAGTACCCGATTTTAGACTTTTGTTAAATAATCCTATAGCAGTTAAAAATATGGAATTAAAAAAAAGAAATTTAAAGGTTTGTCATGATTTCGAATTCTATATGATAGAAATAGAGAATATGGTCCAATTAGGTTGTTAAACTTTACATTTAATCACTTTTATTTTCATCATGTTTATTACTTGAAATTCGACAGGAAAAAATAACTTTTACTTTACAAGTGTCCAAAGTTATATGTATGGTTTTATTTTTCTTTACCACTAATAAAATTAGTGGGGTTTCATAGTGCATAGAGTTGTTATGCCTGAGGGTGGTATATTACAATTTGAACAGAATTAAGGCTACAACATTACAGGTAAAATTTGATATTGATATTGCACTTCACAGTTAAGTTGCTATTCAGAATTTGTAAATATCGTGTAATGAGGCAGCGAGTGGGGGCTGACGCGTGGCGTGTTGCAGGCGGCGGCGGCGCGCGGCAGACGTACACGTACGAGACGCTGGTGCAGTACGCGGACTCGCCGCTGAGCAAGCTGCCGCCGCACGGGCTGGGCGCGTTCCCGGCCGAGCTGGCGCGCAAGGTAACGCTGAGCGCGCGCCGCGCCGCGCCCGCGCCGCGCGTGCTCACGCCCTTCCGCGTGTGGGCGCCGCTGCACCACCCCAACTACCTGGCCGCGCTGCTGTGCCGCAACTTCTACTAGGCGGCAGCGCGGCCGACCTCTCTCCCCGCACCCCTCACGCGCACGCTTTCCCGCCGCGCTTGCTGCTGGCCGCCTCTGACTTGTTCCGATCCTATCTAGGTGCCTCCTGTTTGTAGTTAGATTACGTAACAAATTCTAGTCACGCCCTTTGCCGTCTCCGGGCTCGCGACCCGGCCCCCGTTAGCCGATTAAGCGTAACGCTAGGTTTAAATTATAAGCGATTCTTAAAGTAGGAAATATTGATCTCAGTAGCATAAGTTGTAAGTTAAATAATAAGACTGACGCTAGTATTATGTGGGACGCGGCCTCTGACAGAGTTCGAGGTGGCGACGAATCATGAAAATTCGGTCGCGCCACCGTCGACAACGTGTCGCTGATATCTTCTTGACCGCCATGCCAAACTAAACATTAATACTAAAAATAAATAAGTATAAGTTTCTGACCATTATAGCTCTGGAAATTCATTATCGTTTTAGAAAAAAAATATTTTTCATTATTGAATTAATGAAAGAATTTTTTAGTACTGATATATAATGGTGTTTATTGACAGAATGATATTGATAAATCTTTTACGCAACCTTGTTTACATAAGTAGATAGTTTTGAAAGCTTTATTAAGTGTTTACTAACAATACTAATAAAAATTTATGATGTCTCTTTGTTCATGCTGCTCGGACAGAATGGGTATTCGAGAGGGGTTCGCTACAGGTAGAAACTGTTCGCCTATTTGATTTGATAAAGATCTAAATTGTAACTGTTGATTTTCTGTTGTGTTCATTTATTGTTATTGTTTTTTAATTGAGTAAGCATTGAAATTATTAGTGTTGTTGTTTCCTTACGATTGTCAATTTATGATTTAAATATAAAAATTTCAAAACATTTCGTCTTTTGCCTGTTCTTTGCTTACCTCCCACTAATAAATACCTGATTTCCTAAATCTGCGGTGAGCGGGTTTTCTTGTACATAACTTCTAGGAAAGGCTTAGTGTGCTAACAGAATACTCATACTAACATTAAACACACTCTCAACTCCCTCTAACACTGACAGCACGTTGTGGTCAAATTGAAGGCTCCTGTCGATAAATATACTATCGTGTCGACAGAGTTGCCTGGAGTTCGACAGCGCCAGCTACCTGAAGAAGGTGCGTGCAGCGGGCGGCACTACAGTGGCCGCCGTAGACGCGCCCGACTCGCCTGAGCCCGAGTAAATCTCTTCGCCGCGGTTCGCTCGCCTCGCACGCAATCTTCACACTGCACACGATACTACAAAATTGTTCTTAATATTATTAGTTCATAATACGTAGGCAACAAAGGCACGTACGACTGTAACACGGTACGCACCCACGCGAGCGAACCTGCCGATGCGCACGTTATGGCAGCTGAGTCACCGGAGGCCGCTACGGACTGTTACGTTCCTCTACTTGGGCGCCACTGAGACGAAGCGACGTATTGCTTTACGTACGAGCGCCTCGTTTCAAGCCTTGTTAAACGAGTCCGTTTTATTAGAACACTTTTTTTTAGCGAGCTTCACTTTAAACACTAATTTAGCAGACTTAATTTAAAGTATTAGCACACCAAAATATTTATTTTTTTAGTGGTGGTATCGTATACCTCATTTTGTGAATTTTTATTTCATAAATTAGCTGTGGATCTGATTATAAAAATGTGATAAAAACTGCTTAAATGCTAACTTGATTTACACAAATCCACAGTCTCACGTTGATCTCCCATCAATGTTTTTATTATTTCCAACTTAACATCAAACGTTTCAGACCATTTTCAGCTAAATGTCAATTCTTCTAGCTAAAAAAGATTGACATTTTCATTGATATTTTGTTGTATATATTATTGACTCTGTTAGTTTGGGATATCATAGAGTGATTCCATTTATTATTATAAGAAGAATGCATGCATTTCTTTCGTGTGTTTGTATACTCATTTTCAGACTTTCTAGTGTCTAGTCCTGACGAGTAGATGTGTCGATTCTCACTATATCGTAAGCTTTTATATTTCTGAGAAAGCCTGCCAATCTAATACATACTATATTATTAGAGATTATATGTTATATTTTTCTTTATATTATTTGTTGTATTATTTTTGTTGTTTAATTAGAGCTTTTAAAATAAACTTGCTGTGCACTAAACCAAATAATTACTGTAGTGAGAACTATTATAATATATCTAACGTACATTTTTGTCGATTGTCAGGCTTTCTTATATTTGGACGGTTATAGTAGGTTATCTTAAAACACTAAACCGGAGAAATGATTGATGATCTTCATATTACGAAAATTCCTTGTTATTTCGTATAACAATAACATCGTCACTCGCTCACCTTATTTTTAAAATAGAAAGTATTAAACTGTTAAATTATGAGTGGCAGGTATTAATTAAAAGACTATATTATTTAATTTATTTACTTTGATGAGGCTAGCGAGTGATTCTTTACAATTTAAACTTCGGGTAAAATACTATAAAAATAATTGGTGCTTACTCCTTGGGGAAGTATTATCGTTGAATTTGTAATTAAAGATTTATGTTTACACATTTGTTTTTATATCATAGACATATGGCTATAATTGTGAAAATTGATATACTAAATTTTCTAATAAGGAAAGCGTTTTATTTAATTACCTATGTATTTTTACTTTTTCTTTGATCAAAACAGAAAAAAAACACCTCCGAAAACACAGACACAAATTACAAGAAAAATTGTATGATATTTGTAATATATTTATTCTATATTTACAAAGATACACCTGATTGTTTTTATAACTTAACATAGAAAGTAGAAATTAAATTCTACTTCTGATAACAAATGCAATTATTTAACAAACACTATTTTAATAGATATCATGGATTATGGCCCGACATACAAAATGGCGAAGTGTAGTGCAAGCCAACTTTCGCTTCCAGAAGATGCCTTTCAAGCGAATGATGGAAGGTCTTAATGCTCAGAAAATGCCACTTTTCAATAAAAAGCAATTTGACAAAAGAAGATGTCAGTTTACAATACAAAAAATCAGCTTCGGTACTCTTTGCCTTATTTGCGCCGGGCCCAGGGAAGCAATGTTTTGTGTGAACTATAAGCTTGAAATGAATGTTTGTACGTAAGAATCTACGGACAGTACCTTTAATGGTACTTCCATAATGGAATGCATGAATAGTTTTAATGCAATAAGCACGAAATGCAGAGTTAGTTTGTAATCAATAAGCTATTAAATTGAGCACTAGCACCCAGATATCCTTCAACACTCTGGTGACACATCTGTTATCCGAGACAGAAACAATAAACACTTTATCTTACAGCTAATATAATACATAGACGTTTCGATTCGCACAGTAATAAATATTTTGTTCTAGCTCTCAAACTCTATACCCAATGATAACAGGAATGTTACGCTAGTAACAGGAAGTTTATCTCTAGCGGGTATATTTGTTTCACTAAACTTTATGCAAAAAGCATATTTTTAAAACGCATAGGTACATAGCCTTTGAAGAAGACCTTGTAATAGGTTCGTTGCGGTGGTTTTTAAGTGACATAACACGCGCATTTATATTAGGCGTATCAGTATCTTTGAAAATATTTATAATATCCGCATCTGAAATTGAAAATTCCCCCACGCTTTGAAAATACGCCCAAGTGCCCAAGCTTTTAGGCCCTACTCTACACGTGCGTAATAACGAACTTTCGCATCAATTAAATACAAACTTAGCGCCTACCCGAAAAATGCCAGTTAATGAAATGTCAATATTTTAGATTAGTCTAGATTCGCGTGACGAATGAAATCGTGATCGTATTCGCGCCATAGAATATTCATGTTTAAGTTTTTAAATTCTTTCAGCTAGTTTGTCAGTGATATTGGCAGAACGTAATCTAGCATGCTGCATTATATCAGCTGAGAGATCATCTACGTTGGTATAACGACATTTCTGAAAGTTGAATAGGTCCGAAATGAATCCTACAATCTCTGCTTGGAAGGTCTCGCATACGTCACGGAGACGTTCGTGTGGGCCTAAGAAACCCCACACTAGAACTGGTAGTAAATGTTCTGATATCGAGTAGAAATGAGCCATAAAACCGTCGGGGAACTGCAGGTATCGTCGTTTTGCTTTTATCACAGACCAAACGGCAGTGGTTAATGCCTGAAAAGCAAATAGGTATCTTTTTATTACAAGTTTCACGTTAACAAGTCATTGAAATTTAATCTTTTTAAAATATTACGTACACTCTCTTTGAATCCGTCGGACAACCATCGATTCCGGACAACGGCAAGCACTGACGAGGGCGGCGACGCGAGGTCTTCAAATGCGTCCAACAAGATATAGTCCAAAACCACGTCGTAGAATGTCAACGCCTGCAAATTAACGGTCTTATTTATGTCAACAATCAAGATTTAAGTAGATAAAATTGAGTGATCCTAAACAAATGTTATTGTTTTATCGGTATTTAAATGTAGTTCAGCTAATGTTTGCTATGGTAGATACAAACATAAAACGTACCTTAACGCCTTTACTCGATAGCTCACTTTCTATTGTTGCCCAGTTGGCTCCGTCAGTAGCCCATGATACCATTTCTTCGTATGCCACCAAAAATTCTTTAGGTTCCTGTTACAAAAGTCCGATTAGATATGTCATTTAAATTGCTCATTTATAACCCCTTTAACTGATCTATTCGTCGTCTTAAGAAACACATCTTTCTCAGTTTCCAATTCAATACTATATCATATTATATGTGCACTAGTTACCTTATCAGCAAACAATAGAAGATCAGTAAGGACTTGTCTCCCGGCGTCTACGAACCACGCCCAAACGGCGGCGTCCTTGAAAACTTGCGTGAATGCCAGCCGCAGGCAGTGGAGCTTGCACAAGAACTCCGAGTCTGAGCTACACTGTACTATTTCTGTGCGCAAGGTTCTGAAATTAATACCAATGTCTTCTTGAACGTCTTTTAGGTTACACTACCTTCCACTCAACCCAATGCGGGAGGATTAATTTGATGATTTCCTATGCGGAAAAAGGTGAATAGAAATACTTTAAATGTATTGCAAATATAAAAAAATATTTGGAGCTCTTATTGAAATTAGAATTTACCTGTATGGAATGCCGATTTCAAATTGTTTAAGAGCAGCCTGATATAATTCCAGGTTTTCCAATTCGGGTAAGGCTTCCGACAAATCATCGAAATCTCGGAGATCAGCAACCTGTAATTTAAATAAATTTACTATAATGCTTTAGCTCAGAAACTATATCATATGATATATTTTTCCTTTGCTCTTTCGTTTCGATTTACCAACTTCAGGTTTGCATACCTACAACAGAGCTATTTGTGATGGTTGATGCAACTGGAGCAAATGAAAGGGAGACATTAACGTGGTTTATGTTAATGTTGCTCTTTAGAATTTTCTAGGACAAGAAGCCGTTTTTTTTAAACTGCAGAATCGTATTATTACACAGTTTTTTTTAAAAGGTATGTTAAATAATAAGTAAGCTACGTGATATATCCCAAGGATGAGTGAGTGACCTGGTCCTCGGCGGAGGCGAAGGATTCTGCGCTGGAGTGGTGGTCGCGGCGCGTGTGCTCGGAGGCGGTGTGCGTGGACAGCAGGCGGTCGCGGCGCGCGGGGCCCGAGCCCGCCGACGCCGCGCCCGCGCCGCCGCTCTCCGACCGGAACAGCACCGAGCGCTGGTCCAGAAACAGCAGCTCGCACCGCTCCTGTAATACAGTATTCATTCATTGTTCATATTTTTTTCTACGAGTCTTGCACCTCCGTGTGTTGCGGGGGTTTCACAAACCTTCCAGTGTAAATTGGAAAGGGATGGCCTGTTCGTCTAGTGTATAGGTTAGATTGGTTGATTTTAACCAAGGACAAATTCAGTGTGATGAGAACAATAATTTCTTCTGGTTATGAGTCTGAGTGTAATAAACAGATAACCTACGAATTGCAATATTAGTGAATGACGATATTAGTTACTCATATGATTGGATGAGCTAATAAGGTGAAATTGCCAAATATATATGTCAAAGCTAAGTTATCCAAAAAAGGATATTACAAGATATCTGACTATCTTACTGATAAAAACGCATCGGATTGAGCTGATCGCTAATAGAGCTGTCTATTGCTGCCCGGTTATCTTCTGCATGCTGACATGTGTTTTGCATTTTGCATATGATACGTTTTAATTAATTGATGACATGTTTTGTGCTTTTGCATATACATTTATACAATTTTTGACATATTTTGTGCTTTTGCATATAATGTTTACCGAATTATTAATTTTATTTTATTTTTTTAATTTTCAATCTTTTTTGCTTTTATTTTATTTTATTGTAAGTATAAACTTTATGCAGGTATATGTTAATTGTAGTTTCTCAAACTGGCGATTTGAGTGAGATTATTTATTTTTCCCTTGCTCAGATCGATCTGGTACTTTCTTCAAAAGGCCAGTCCAAAAAAATACTGTGCATTGGTTTATACATATCTATTCGCATTGAAATTGTCTGGACTTTAAAAGAGACTGTGACCCCTTGAGTTTGCTTCGACATTTCTTCTCAGGGTAGTCAGATAGGAAATGTCGACTCCAGCGTTCTCAAAAAAATAAGAAGACATGTAAAAGTGATGATATATCCTACTTACAGAATAAATGATTTCATTTCATTTCAAATGATTTCATTTCATTTCATTTCATTGCCTAAGTAATATTAAAAAATCGAAAATGTCTTAGCGGTAAGTCGGTTTAGCGGAAATGTCTTTCTCAAGAAGTAGTGTTGCATGTTTACCTGCAAGAGATAGGCATTCTGCAGCAGGTCCTGTATCTCGCGGCAGAACTCTGCCTCCTCGGGCGAGGTGAGCGCCAGCGTGCCGGACACGCCGCCGCGCGCGCCCAGAGAGAACGCGGCCAGCGCGTCCTCCCAGTAGTTTATACTGGTCTCCAGGGCCTCCATGCCTGCAACACAGATGACATATTGTTATCACCTTTTACATAAAAGTATCTACATTGTGTAGGAAGGTTGTTTCTAGGAAATTAAACAACATTATTTATCAATTTATTATTTATTCATATGTGTTCAGGTAATGTCTTCCTTACATACAATTCAATACTCATGATTAATATAAATAATAATTATTAATAATTGAGTACGTTATATTATAATCTGCCTACTAATCAAATGTCATGTGATGTAAAAAATCTTATTATAGTAGATTA
This sequence comes from Trichoplusia ni, assembly GCF_003590095.1. Taxonomy (NCBI): domain Eukaryota; kingdom Metazoa; phylum Arthropoda; class Insecta; order Lepidoptera; family Noctuidae; genus Trichoplusia; species Trichoplusia ni. The sequence goes on along the minus strand of NC_039481.1, from coordinate 16,120,831 downwards.
ATAGGAACTTGCCGTTCATACAATTACATAAAAATACATTAACAAATAATATTTAGACTAGAAATTACTGACAAGTGACAAACAAACTGGCCTTATTTCTACAATATTTTCAGCCTTGCACATTAATCAATTATAATACAATATGTACATTATTTTATGTTTTAAATGTTAAGTACATAATTCTATAAGAAAACATCTCCTTTTAAGTCTGGTCCATTGGTTTGTAATGGATGTATCTGTTGCATGTGTTGTAGTGCTTCTTGCACTCCACTGTTTAGGTCTTGAACAGTCCCTGCTATGGCTGTCAAGGCATCTGCTATCCTTTCCTCCAGCATTCCACGACGCTCTTCCTGTGACCTCATTACATTGGCCATCGACTCTAAAGCTTCAGCCATACGCTCTTCCGCTGCCACTCTACGCTCTTCAAAGTCTAATGCCCATTTAGGTGGAGGTGTTATATTACGGGAAATGTTATCTGTAATGTATAAAATTTTTAACAATATTATTTATACATTCTATATTATTTTATGGTCTAAAATTGACCTAAACTAAAAATGTTACTTGTATTTCAAAATAGTAAAATAGAAGATAAATATTAAAATGATCAAGTACCTGTTGGTGACCGAGGTGTGCTATTAAACGACTTTCTTATTTTTATGCTGGCTGGAGCACATTTAACTTTTAGGTTTTCTAATGGCTCTGAGTCTGAGTCTTCTGCAAGAAAATTATCAAGTTGACTAGATGATGATACAGCAGCAGTGACAGAACCCTTTCCGCTCAGTTCTAAAACTCTCACTTCTAAATCATTTAGTGGTATACATCTGTTTGGACCATTGTCAGATCCTGATCGGAATCGTCGTACATTTGCTGCCTTTTTTCTACATTTGTGTCTCCATTCAAACCAGTACTGAAATTACAACATGATAAATATGTTATTTGAATTTAATAGCTACAAGAAAACTAGAGATGTTAAGGAAATTATTAGAATTACCTTTTTCCAACCATCAGGAGTTTTCAAAGCCCCTGATTGTACAGAGTTAAGTTGTTTAGCAAGTACTGCCCATTTCTGTCGCGTTTTCTGATGAGACACTGGAGTACCAGGGAGCAATCCCTTGGACATGTCTCTATTCTCTTCTAAAAAATCCATTAGTATTTCTAACTGTTGCCTTAAAATGCGACGAGGTGGTGCCATCTAAATGTACAAGATACAAAACTTTTAAAACAAACTTTTCAAGCAATAGATATTCTCTATAATGATTCCTAATACATGACAACAATTGCTTTTAGAAATAATATTACAAAGATAATAAAAGATAACATACCTTGAAATATAGCAGTTTATTAAATAAAACTGATTTATCTCAACATTCTTGATGGTTTAATTAATATCAATAAAATTCTAATCGCGCGCTGTATTGTTGACATAAGCAATCTCCTTCGCAAACGCAACAAAAACAAACGGCCGACATGTAATGGCGACTGTGATAGTGATGCGCATTAAAGGGCTTTAGTCTGATACTGCTCGAGTTACAAGTAATATCGATTATATTGTTCACGCCAACGAACATCGCAGTTAAATCAGAATACAAAATATTTCGTTTGTATAATATTTTGATTACTAAATGTATTTCTGTATAAAATGAACACATACAATACAATTGTACTCAAAAGTTATACTTAATGTAGGATGTGAATAATAGCGCCATCTAGTGTTGAGTAGTAAATTTAAGGTTAACCTTGTTAATGACGTTTTTTTGCGTCTAGCCTGTAGATACAAAATATCTGATCTACGTATAAATATTGGATTGCATTTCAGATCAATATTTCATTTTTTTATAAAAAATTAGAAAGTTGAATAAATGTCGGCTGAACGCCCGTTAAATAATTTGTATTAGGTAAATATTACATTCCCGAGCTAAACAATTTTAAGTTTCAAGTCTATGGTTTCAGCTGTGAATATTACCGGTGATTTTTCGTATAATCACTACGTTAGAAGAAAACGTACTAAAAAAGTTAAAGTACATTTGCGTGTACAAGGGCAAGTAAGAACTCATCTTCTATTTCAAATGTTTTAAGTAGGTTTTATTCTAACATTATGGTGCGTACTCTTTTTACGTTAATATTTTTTATTAACCATGAATTTACTGTGGTCACAAGTGTTAACGAATTTGGAATCTCTCAACCGGTTTTATTAAGTAACTTCGAGAAAAAATATTGTGTACCAACTACTATAGGTACCTACATCTAGTAAGTATATGGAAAAATTAGACTTTCTTATTCGAATTTGTTATCTGAGACAGACAGGTAAGATAAGTTAGCTGAAGATTTGATTTATTATAAGTAGAGAGAGTTTTTTTTACTATAAATACTTTTTATGAAGCTATTGTGTTACTTTTTTTTATTTATTTAGGTTACTATTTTTAAAGATGAAAAATAGTTATACACGTTCATGATCTCGGAAAATAAGAAGTATGGCATTGTAAAATAATAATTAAGCAAAGTGAACAATGGGCTATCCATTAGCTGACGACAAGCGCATGTTCGTAGGTACCGACCTACCTACAGGTTTTATATGAATTGGGTAAGCCGCTTTTCCGCGAAACCGTAGCAAGCTCCACGAATTCCACTGTATTTGCCAGTAGACACGTTGAGTGATTTCGTTTAATTGAAATAAAGGCTTATTCGAAACTATGAAGAAAAGTTAGAACATTTTTTGAATGAACACTTTATAGGATTTAAAAAGTAAATACATTCTTTGGTAGCTTCGTTCTTTTTATCAATTAATTGTAGAGTTTTATATTAGCTACTACAAGCAAGTACTAAGTTTTCCGTTTACTCCATTTAAGTACATTAAGAAAGAGTCATCGGCCTTGCAGAAAGGAACGTGTTTAAAAAAAATAAAATGATAAATGATATAAGAAAAATAAAAGCTTTAACATCGTAACGTTTACCGCCCACATGACAATTATAAAAAGCATAAGTATTCAAAAGATTATAATATATGCTCCGCGCTGGCGCTAAGAGCCACCTACCCATTTAGTTTTTATAAACCGGTCATATTGTTACAATATTAAAAGTATTTAAAAGCCAGCGAGACACGAAATTATATTATGTAAACTAGATATTACGAAACAAAAAGCTAATTGTTCTAAGATATTTGTAGAGTTCAACGACAAGCCGGATCAAAGGCTAGCTATGCTGAGGTCGATAAATACTTTGATAACTTATAAATTATTACTTAAATACCTCGAGGTTAATCACTTTAATAAAAATGTATTAAACTAAATATCGTGGAATAGATACGCTCTTCCTCAGAATGAATTGTAAGGATGCAAAAAGTTGATGCATAATAAAAAAGTGGATGGCTAATTTGAAAATTATGTTCGTAAAAAATAATAATTGGTGGTCCGCGACGCGGCGACGGTGGTCGGTGCAGCACGGCGGCGGCTGGCGCGGCCGGCGCGGCGGGCCGGCGCTGCGCGGTCGCGGGGTGTCGCGAGCGTCATTCGAGCATGGTCTCGGGCCGGCCTCCGCCCGTCAGTCCCGCACGGCGCACTCCCGCCAGTCTACCCGAGACTCCGCACTGCGGCGGTGCCCTATTACTAATCTCCGTACTACCACTGTGCTACTTCTAATCGAAGCGTTCATTATCAATTTGACAACTACGAAACATCTCTGGATTTATATCCGGATATTGACTACGAAGTGAATAATTTACAGTTCAGTGTTGTGTTTGGTAAAACGCGAATTCTGTGAGTTTTCTTAAAGGCTTCACCACTTCTGCTGTTTATATTGACGCCGATTTTTATCTTTGTGACAGGTAAGACAAGAGTTCAATTATTTTGATTCCCAATAAAGCAATTACGAGTACGATGGTGTTTCTCTAATGATAAAAACATTAGTAGCAATAATTAATAATTTTATAAGATTGGTTGAGATTATCTTTCCTATAGAATAGGTGTAGGTACTTTTTACTTTAACCTTAAAGATGAGGAATGGAGCAAGGTGAAATAAACAACATCTCATGTAGAAACAGTGTAGAAGTAGATATTGTTGCACCTACTGTAAAAGGTTGCGAGCTCTCTAAACATTCTCTGGAGCGTAAGTACTCAGAAGAGAATCTCCTGACACGTTTCTTATAAACCGGTTCACTCGGATAGGTACACGACTTATGTAATCGGAACACTAATCGGCGGAACAATGTCTTATAATTTAGGTGATTGTATTCAGAAACAAAATTAATATCTCATGCATGCATGCATGCATTAAAATTAATTTAGTGCATTGATCAGTTTAGCCTTTCCATGACATGGCATCTGTGTGTCAAACACCTGATTCAAAATACAGAATCTATTTCAGATATAATGTTTTCCTTTGCAACAAAAATATTGCAAGTGTCTATTTCTCAATTTCCATCGTTTATTTCGGGACATGTTATTTAACAGTCCACATAATTATGATAACATCACCGTGTCCACAAGACTGTCTGTTATCGTAGTGCAAAATCATGCAAACATCTGCTTAGGGCAGAGCAGCACTGAAGGTGTGTTGTAACTGTTTTTATTTAACATGTAAGCTGCAGCTGCGGTTCCACGTGTACCGGTATACATGTCAATACAAATAATGTGCCGACACTATTGTTGGTATTCACATTGTGTCGAAATCCGGCAAACATTTCATAGAAAAAATAAACCCACATTTGGAACGTATACTATTGTGTTTAGATTCTGTGTTCACGGCCATTCCTAGGATTTTAAGTAGATTTTGATTCCGCCAGTAAGTTTATGTGATCATGTGGTGCAAACAATGGTAAACATAGCAACAGTTTCAAATGTTTCGGTTGTGAGCGGTGTGTTGTCGCGACACCGACCAATTGGCGTCCTCGTATCGATCTGCGAGTCCATTCTAACGACTGCGTCATCAGCACACTGTCCACACACTAAAATAAACATTTCATTTTATTTATGGTATTTAAACCGTCGCGTCGGGACCCAACTAGACTTCCTATAGGTTGACCAAGCCAAGAATATATCTGCGATCGGCTACATCGTTTCATTGGGTATTTCAAGTAACAAATTTGCTGGGAAAATTGTCTCTGTCTGTCATTATATCTTGAGTACAACTGGTAATGAGATCCCCAGTATAAATAGTAAGGCTGTGATTATCATAAAGGATTGTTTATAAGACGACGCCCCGGAGAAGACTCGCTAAATTGCCCTCATCGGGTCGCCTCCGCTTCTAGTTGCCCATTTCCGCTAGCTCGATCAACTTGCTGCTGGTTATGTTGCATCTACGTATAACTGCAGTTTATATTTATTTTTCACATTAAAGTTTAATGCAAGTACGATTCATTTTTAAAATTATGAGAACAAACACCAAATCTATATGTCATTGTGATTGAAAGACTACCATTGTTAAAATTAAGAACAATGACAAATTGCTTATAGCTGGGGGTTAACATACTCCCGCCGATCATTGCTTCGATAAGTTGAATGACGTAACGAAACAAGACTAACGTAAAGGTGTCAAAAGACAATGAAAAATAAATCATTTGTGGAGAATTGTCGGCGCCAAAGTATTTAATAATGCATGGAGCAAAGTGATACGTATCAAATTAAATAAATTACGTATTCATCTTTAAATTTTCATCTGGAAAAGTCGCCCATATAGTGCTGGGCTTAACCGCGTATAGGTTCCAGACGGCTTAAAAAAATACACGGACAGGTAGGAAAGAAAAGTTCTTATGTTAGATAACTCACTTCTCGAAATTTGCATTTCGTAGCACTCGTAGCGATAGCCAATGTTTGTTTAAAAATCTTATAAGAGGATGTTTTTCTTGCGAAATCTTCAATATTAAAGTTAGGTTTCAACAACTGTTGTTTAACAAAATATTTGCACATGAAATATCTCGGAGAACGGTCCACATAAACAAATTCGTTATGATTCTATGAGAATCTCTCCCAGATCGAAAAACTTACATTGTTTTATTCAATTTAGAACAAGAGGAACGTGTTAGTGTTTTTTCTGCTTTTGCACTTGAGATAATATCCTTATTTTTATCATCGCTTCCATATCAATTATTCAAAAGTTTGTTGCTTTGTTTAAGTTTAGCGCTTTACTTGGTATCAAGGCTATGTAGAGTTGACGTAACAATCAATGAGGTCACGACACTAACGAAGGGCTTGGGTCTAGTAGGTGGAAGTGGTTGATAAGGGGCTGAACGGAGGGCGATTCCAGTATTCGTATGCAGGCCGCGCGGTGGCGGCGCGATCGATACGCGCCCGCGCGTCGCCTCCCCCGCGACACCACTCTGCTACAACAAATATACTTGAGCTTATTAAATTTCCTTAAGACATCTCCCACATAACTACAATGCAAACGCCTAACCTAGCTGAAATCAAAACGTTCCATAACGTTATCGGTGAACGAATACTGGGTCAACAATGGTTAAGTGCTGAAATAGGGAAGGCGTTATTTACGGTCCATTTAATGGTAAGCCTTGTATAAGCGACACTTAAGAGTGACCCATGAATTCATTTATAATATACTAACGATTGACGATTGCGCAGCAAAATGTTATTTGTTTCAAATTGATTCGTATTTCGACAAAAAATACAATTGTATTTAGTGAACTATCGACGTGAAAAACGACGGAACAAGTAGGTTTGAAGATAAGAAGATGACATCACCGACGACCAAGGGAAAGAATAAAAAACTGTTGATATAAACAAGCCGATCAGTGAGGCATGGAACAAGTTGGCCGGTGAACGCGTGGCCCTGATCTTGAAGAATCGCGCTTGCTTGCTGATGACCTTCTGTGACCGTATAAGATGTAGACAAATTAACAAAATATATAAGAAACCTAAAAATAAATAACAACGCATTTTAAGCTTATAACGCCAGTTATCGTGACTGCTTATGTCACAGCTAACTATAATAGCGTATTATGACTTGTTAGCAGGTGGAGGTTCCTTAATCGTGATTTATTTGTCGCCGTAAATGGTGAAGTCAGGTTATTAAATGATTCACATCACAGGAGTGCGTGGGTGTTCAGTGCCATAGACCGAGGTTGTTTAGTTAGCAGATACAGCCTGGACTTAATACATGATACTTTTAGGGAAATAATTATAAACGTATATTTCGTTTATTGGAGAGAATCAGCCAGTCCTCAAAAGGAGATCCTTTTTGTGTGGTATGCACTAACTACTTACTAATAGCTTCAATGCACTTCCAATAGCAGTCGGGCGTTCATCAAGGGGTGCTAACGAAGGGGTTCTGACGTTTATTAAGTATGGTATACGAGTCCGAATATATAGTATTTAGAAATTCCGAATGGAAAATGAATGTGAACATACTTAATGGGAAGAAAAGGATAGAAATATAATTACTTTTGGGTTCCTTGTTTTGATCAGAGAAATTGGACGTTATGGTAACCTAAAATGTCTGAATCTAGTCAATCTAGTATCTTAGGGACAGTGGACGCTCATACTACGCATTCCAATATCAACTATAGCTACACATTCATGTTCAAAACAGAAGCGAGTGCAAGTAAATGAATTTCAATTATTAGATGAACAAGAGGGCAGTGCCGTCAGCGTCATGAACAAGTTCGCATTGTACACGTAACGCATTGCGAGCTGTGGGTTGGTTCTGCATGCCCGCATGCTTTAGTTTCACCTATGTGTACTAGAAATTTATAGCTGTTTACCAGCATATCGTAAAATACACCTATAGTCAAATATGAATTCGTATTATGGCAAATTGCGGAAATTCTCATGATATGCATTGGTGATATAATAAAATCGGTTAACGAGCGCACATAAATCGTTTCTGGTATTTATGAGAGTTTCTTGAATATAGGTTTTATTCAATACAATCAGGAGGCAGCTCTTACCTTACGTTATAGTTCGTTAAATAAGATAACGCTTACAAAGCCCTGCGTGGGTACCTGGATGCGTTCTTTTATTATAGTTTTTTTTAAACGCGGCCATTGCTCCCCATTTCGGACGACCCTTTGGACGAACAATGATTAGAGTGAGGGGAGCAAAATGCAGCTGCTCCTTTTCTTTTTAAGCAAATTCCTGTGATATTTGCTGAAGGAAGTTAATGGGTCGCAAAACGAGGGCAGTCGGTATTTCTGATAACAATTAACATTACAACGTAGGAACAATCTAGTAGCAGTGTTTTTATCGCTGAAGTAAACAGTGAATGAAAAAGCGATTAATTCAACTTAAACTTGCATTTATTCACTGGGAAGTTTTACCCACTTAGGTTAGTTGAAAGTTGATCGAAACCGTTTCTCAGCACAGTAAAAAGTGGTCGAGATGCGTCTGCTTCCAACATATATGACGCAACGTGAAACGCAATGTGGACCCCATTCTGCGAGCGTGCAACTTTTTCCTCAGGCGCCAGACAGTGGCGACACCTTGCTGTCACGACATCTAACAAGTTTCTACTTCATACATAGTGATTATCGTCTTGTATCGAAACGAAATCTTTAAAAAGTATGTACAAGTATTTGGTTTAGGTACGTATATGTGCGCGTTATTATCAAAATGCTATAGGCACGTGGTGCTATGTTTCTTGTTCAGAGTTTCTTAAAACACCGGCGCGGCGTGGTGCGAGAGGAGGTTCGAGTTCATGGCCACTGGAACAATCGATTGAGAGATTTGTGAGCGAGCTGCGGGCGTACCAGGCTCCGGTAGCTGAGACGTGTTTAGCCTTGACTAAGTCAAACATTTACCAGATATCTGTATGAATTATTCTACATTATTACTACATGTCGTCAACCCAATGGAGCATGTTTCGATCTTATCAAATTCATTAGCATGAATATAATCTATTTGCCTATACATTATACATGTACATATGTATTATTGGGTTTATGCAAAAACACACTACACACATACAGTACATATTTTTTGTACTTTGACCAAGTTGAATGACTTAACGTTAAGGTGCCTTCGCTTGTCGATGATACAAAACGTAAAGAGGATCACTAATAAATAAAAAGTTAATGGCTTCTCAGAAAACTTCATGCAGGTGCCATTTAAAGCGGAATAGCATTGCTTTATGGCCGAAAACAATGAATGTATGAGAAGCATGAAACACATCAGTGAGGGATATTCAGCGTATGGTGTGGAACAATGCAATTTCAGAATGTATGAAACGTTTTAGTGTAGCGCGAACATTCTCGTTGCTATAACCAACGCGAAGAGAGGTGTTATTAAGTTGTCCGGACCGCATTAACGAAGCTCGGTAAAATTAATTACTTACATTGAACCAACAAGCGGGTATCGCGGTCACTGCGAGGAAATTAAATGAACACGCGCGGACGCTTCTTAGTGGACCTGACTTATTAGAATGTAGGTACCAATCACAGTTCTGTATACTAACTATCTGAATAATGTTTAAAAGCTTTTCAATTTTTTTCCTTTAAAAATATATATATTTTTTTTCTCGAATCGTTACGGTTACTTTAACACCTGCGGATCTAGATTGATTTCTTATTAAATATTTAGATTCATATTCGTGGCACGATCGAAGGTGGCAGGTGGCGGCGGCAAAACAATGTCACGCAAGTATCGGCTGTCGCGAGCTTCCGGCGCGTGCGCAACCACGTGTACTATCCACGCATAATTACAAACAAACTTTATGGGACTTTTATTGTCATGTCATTACATCAAAAGGAAATGTTAATCGAAACTCGCTATGTAAAAGGTGTTAGAGGTGTTTAAGTGCCTCCAGAATATTTATAGCCACTTCTACTTTTCCTTTTTGGTGAAGCTATGATTTATTCATCTTGATTGATAATTGGGTTGTAAAGTTTCCACCACAAAGGAACCCGCACCACGTAATCCGGCTCTCACCGGTTATAATTTAATATCCGTTCGAAAATAATCTCATTTCCTCGTCACACCACAAACGTTGTGTAGCGTCCTTGACATTGATAAAATATACTTTGAATGAGTTCCCCTACATTTGTCATACGTAAATATAAAAGAATGTTATTATTAGACTTTATGTAGGAAGTTCTCTTCGGTATCAATATCGGTAGCCTGTTGATTTGCTACTTTTAGTACGACGGTAATAGCTTTCGCTAACACTCTTCTCAATCGTTTGGTTCTGATTTTAAAAGGCTGTGAGGATGTAAGAATAGCTCTGACTAGTATTGAGCTGCCGAGCTCCTCAAGGACGTGACGCACATTTAACGTCCGAGCAGACCTTCGCCCGGGAAAGCCTCTGGCGTCCTTGACGTCCTCTACATTTAATTAAAGTCCAATCATAATAAACCGTATTAAATGGAGCTAATGACACTTTGAATGTAATGCACGGACGCAACAAATTCAAGCGTATTAATGACCGGTATAAATAGTACTCTAAATTAGGTGTGATACAAAATATGATTAATTAAAATTCAGGTAACTGCTCGGTGCATTATTTCCGGCGTACAGGTCCCTTTTTGAGGGCGCACCGTTTGCTAACGGTTAGGAAATGGTTTAATTTCAAATTCAAACACAAGGATGTAATTGAGTTCTTAATGAGAAATATATTACAACGGACAAACGGTAGAGACCGGGTGGATTCAGAGATCGATGCAGTATGGCTGTTGGATAAACCTACGGTGAATGTTTGCCATACCGCACCTTCATTTGAATAACGACATCATCCACTTTAGTACAAGGTTTGCAAACTCAAATACAAGCGATACTTGATTCTGCTCTTGCCTAGGGTAAGGTAACCAATAAAATTCTGTAAGTTTTTATAACTTTGGAGTACAGTTTGAAATTCGAGTTACAAATACGAAGAAATAAATAAAATTATTGGCTTAACTATAGACAGTGTGCCAGTAATACACTCAACCCAAAACAAACAAGCTGAAACTTTCCATTAAGAATGCACAAAGGAATTGAAACGGTGGAGAAGTAAAGCGGACAATGAGTCGGTAACGGGACGAGGCACTAATTGTGAACCGACAACCGAAGTCTTCCGTTACCCGCTGTGCCGCACCACAACCGTCTCCCGGGAACTAACATTCTAGCTGAACGAACTTTCAGACAAATTCGAAACGGAACAAAATCCAACTTCATCTTACTTTTAGCTGCAGCTCGTTTTTGTATGCTTGGGTAAAACCTGAACGTGAAACATTTTTAAAGATATCAAAAAGATCAAGTCATTCCTCGTCTCGGACATAAAAAGCAAGGAGTTTAATATTGGCAAAGTGCTCTACGCTGTTAGCCAAATACTTTTTTAAACAATTCAAGTTCTCCAGACAGCGAACACCAAGATTATAACGGTATATGGTTTAGAATTCACAGAGTCACGACGGGCAACGATTGTGTGATGGCATTGATGTAAATTCTGAGTTTGCTGAACAAATTCAAGCAATATTAAATAGAAGATTTAAAAGTGGAACATATTCTCTCCCAGTAATAGAACATAAGTAAGCCATTGTGTGGAGAATGAATTCATATAATAAGACGTATGTAGTTCGTGGTGAACGTGCCGAGACTGACGAAGAAATTGTTTATCATACTCACTGGTCACGAACTCGGAATACACGCACGTCTTACGCATTTTACAATATCTGAATCGGGTAACAATTTTGATTACAATGTATAAAAAGTTTATCGTATTCATGTGATATTAATTAAAAAAATGGAATTGACCCTTACATCACTAAAATCAGCACCTTTGAAAAAAAACGATATTCGACGATGTTTAATAATGACTATATTGAAATTGTATTTTAGAAACCCATCTTATAACAACATCTCATTAAAAAATGTTTATCCTACTTGTAACGGATTTAAGAGGATCACTTAAGTAAACGTTGAAGGGTTTTTCAACTAATCTTAAGAACGTAAACAACTGCTTGGCAAAAAATAAACAAATACCAGAGAAGGAAATAATATAAGTCTAACTACTAATAAGATACGTGGTTTAAAAGGATTCTAAGATTGGTCTTAGTAAAGAGCGTGCTGTAGCGTGTGTCGAGGCAGGTAGCGTTGCGACATCTTCACAGGAGACATGTTGAACAAGCACTCGACGCGACTTGTAGATGAAGCTACCACACGTAACTTCACTAGAGTGTCCTCGAGCTTACGGTAAACTTTGTTCTTTGTTCAAGAACAAAGAACACGAGGCAATGTTTGTTTACAATGAATCGACCAAATCATTTCAATCTATTTTTGATACGGTCGCTGTGAAATATAACTTAGTATTTACAGACATATTTAATTTATTAATATGCACACTGACGGCTGCCGGCGATGATATCAATCATAATTGTTATGAAACCCTTGTCAAAGTAGGTGAAATGATTTATTTATTTAAGCTTTGATCGTAAAATCGCTCCACTTGAGGTTCGAGAGCTCGATCGCACGCAGTCCACCGTCTCCAACAATAAACTATACGACTTTATTGCTATAGCTTGTAATAATAAAGCTCGTTATTATTACGTCAATCGTTGCTGCGTTTCTCTTAGCATTTGTACAAGTCTACATCTTGTATGTGATTTTCAGTGCATAACCATTGCACTCGCAAAGTAATGGACATGTGAGGACTTTATAAATTTAATACTGCGAGATTAAAGATATTTCGTTTCAATGTATCAAATGTCCGTTGCACTTGAAGTGTGACTCCCGTTAGCGCACGGTTCACTGATTATTCATCTCTCATTACTACGAGTGCCTATCTTAGATCAAGGAGTATTAAAAGTTAGTGAGAAACCTTAGCGTCCAGCCAATCAGTGCGTCAAAAGGTTAAAAGTAAGTAACCACTATTATTTCACTGTTTTTTAATCAGCAAAGTAAATATTTAGATGTACCTCTGCCATTATTTTGAACAGTTTATGCTGTACGAAATTGCAGAGGATAAACAAGTAATCTAAACTGAATTAACCAAAAGGTCAAATGAATTAGTGTGGGTTGATAAATGCGTAACATTATTCCGGAGTTAAATAACATTTACATAAATACACATTCCCTCCGTAATAATAAACATGTAATGTTCATGACATCTGTGTCACGCGTTTGAAATGACCGCGAAAACTAATCGACGTCCTTGCCTTGTAATCGTTTACACATCATTCTTTAAATTAATATTATTGAAGGAACCTAAATATCGTAGAGTATGAGTAAGCTTTAGTCTCAAAAACGAAGCAGTAAAGGCTTTTCAGCATATTCATTGAGATAAACTTAGCCGCATAAAAGAATATGGAAGCACAATGAATTTCTAACATACGGGAAAAAGTGCAATTTATCTCTGTCAAATGATGTGTACCGGCGCTCTGAGGCCAGGTATCAAACAAAACGGAGAGCCAGCTAATTGATTGGATGGTACCAAACAACAGAGTTGAAAAGCGGAACTCCATAATGGATTTTCAGAAAAGCCGTGTTCACGGGAAACAAAAAACGTGTAGCTACAGGTCGCGCTGTCGGTTTAATTGACGTATTCACTCGCTGGGAGAATTTTCTACATGCTCGCATTGGAAACTGGATGAAGGCCATGCTCTCCTAGTTGCCCTTATGCTGTAACTAGGTCAAGTTTATACAACCAGGAAACGTGAATGGAGCGTCTATATACTTAATAAAGGCATCGGGGTAGATTTTAGCTATGACGTGAAACGATTCAACATTTCATGATAATATTATTTAGTGACCTAATACCAGACTTATACATATTATTGCAAATTTATACATATCGTTCCAAATGAAATAAATAAAAACCACTAGTGACTACTACAATAAAATAACCTTTCCTAAAGAATTCAACTCATTTTTCACATCGCATTCACTTCATAAAAGTCGGTAAATTACCGTACCCTCCCGGGCTCTTCGGTCCGTAGTTCGTAGCAGTGTTAATGGCTCTCATCGCGCGGAATGCAGGGCTCTCGAATCCTTCTGTTATTATGGCGTTCATTAATGAATATTCAATACTTACCCTTTGTTCCTTTCCCGTCTAGTACAGAGTAATATCCATGTACTTTAATGAACTACTGTTTGCTTTATTTGAATTGAATTTCGAAGGAATGCGCGTTCTGATACAAAAAATAAACAATTCAGTGTTTGCGTGTGAGCAGTAAACGCATCAAGAATTTTATCATCCAAACGTGACTGAGAAGTAAGCGAGTTGATTTGCGTCTCCTCGTCAACTGGAGCTGTATTTTTGCAAGCGAATGGTGAATTCAAAATGCTACGGTGACCGATGACTCAACGTTGAGCTAAGTTCATCGACCTTCGTTTCCCTCAGCCGTTATCGCTTATGCACTTAAAGAGTTCATACCCAATAAGGTACACTTTAAAGATTTTGCAATCAAAATACTACGATCAACATTGTGTTTCGAATAAGGAGTGCACCATTCATCTTAATGCCAGATTAAATGACTCATCGAAGAATTGTAAAGTGACGCATTGAATTTGTGAGTAATTCGTAGTAAGTTACGCGTATACGACTGAATTGTATCACTATTATGCTGACTCATTTCTCTGCTACACATATAAAAATATAGCAGATAGCCGATGCGTGTAGTTTAATCCCCACGCTGGTCTAATAACAACGTTTCATATGCAAAATGCAAGCTGACCGCGCTCTGTTTGCAAAACAGAACACTTTTGCTAGGGGAGCAGATTCGCAGAAAAATATGGATATCTATAGATCATTATACCCACATTGTTTTTAGAGTTTTGTGCATCTTTTTTTGGGATGGTACTTTTTTTCTGCGACTCCTATCTCTTAGGGTTTTAGTCTATTAGAACGGAACTCTCACCGTCTCGAGTTTGATGCGCGCTTACTTATTTGATAGTTACGAAATATATATTCAGAAACCAATAAATTGTCATGTCGCTGAACATCGCCGTGCACGTCCAATAACTTTAAAACAAGGAGCTTAATTAGTCAGATATTGCACAATGTTTATCGCTTCGACAGTTTGTTCGGCAGACCAAGTTGCTGAACAGTAATTAATGCAAAGTTTGAAACCTCCCGGCCCATATAAAAGCAAAGTTTACAGCCGTGAGATATTGTGCTGTAATGTAGAGGCATTATTAACTTCTGGAGGCTACATTTAAATATGAATCATGTGTAGGTTTCAGGCCTTACATTTAGATGCATTTAACCGTGAAATAGCTTTCAAAATCTAAGAAAAATAAGTAATTTAAATTCATGATATACCCAAGGTCGATAGTTGTAACAGGAACTATTCGCAACAGCACACGTTACAAACAATTATGAACTATCAATTTTGATTCAGCTCACATTCAGAATGGTTATAAACTTAATTTATGACACGTTGTTTTAATATTACATATGGCGATTTAAACTGTGAGCGATTATAACTACATTGTTTTGTTCTCTTAAACCCATATTATTATTCATAACATATTTTCGTCTTTGTTTAAGATCTTTAAAAAGAATAGAGATCGTCGTTTAGCTTGCACGGGACCGACAGAAATTAATCTTTAAAAGTACAAAAAAATCTTTAGAAGGACAAAGAACCTGAAAACCAACAGCATTTGGTTAAAGTATGCAAGACGTTTTCATTCCCCTAAACATTTTCAAGACCCTATTTGCAATAAATATGTAATGGAGGAACCTGGTATCGATTGCAGGGCCTAGTGCGCGTTCCCAGCGTAAGCGACGAGCGGGGCGGTCGCCGTGGCTATATCGGAAATAATATTCCACCCTAAGGAACTCGTAATAATCACGGCTCTGCTCAAAGGGCAATTCTAACAGTTTGAACTGTTCGATACACGCTGTCGCTGAGGACGCGGCCTCAGAGGGGAGTTTTTATTACTGAACAAGCATGACATCAGCGAAAATTTGCTGCATAAACATACCTTTTTATAGCGCTCTCGTGTCAGCACGAATATTATTATAAAGTTAATTATGGTATACTCTAATGAAAACATTCCAAGTTTGTCATTCGTTCCCAGAAGCATCGATATTTGAAGCGACGATGGGTGCAGTGTTTATAAAACACACAATTTCATACTGCGCTACTCTTATTTGAGATTTTAATTAAATACAGTAATCCGATTTCGTAGCTATCAGACCATAAGTTTGGGTGTTCTGGCAATTGAATCTAATTTGAATTTCTATCCAAACCGTTCATGAACCGTTTATCAAACCCTAATCCGAGGAATCCCTTGATTTTAGCAAAGCGATTAATGAGTTTCTTTTTTTCTCTGTAATTGATGGATGACGGCAAAGCCGAAGTGAACCATCTGAGATCGAAAAAGGGGAATAAAACAAGAAGATTAATTGATAACAATAAAACATTTTTGAAAGCGAGGGTGTGGAGTGGAGAATTACAATTATTATCACGGAAAACATTTGATACCGCATAGTTTTCCTTCGAAATTAAATTTAAATAGTGGTAATGAATTTTTTATTGTATTAAACGCTACGCAACAGGATAAACTAATGAGCATTTGGGGTAGGAAACCCCTGCGTTGGTTTTATGATCGTTTGGGGGTACTAGAGTCTTGAATTAATAAAATGCAATTAGACTAGCTGGGGTGACGCCTCGTAGTTACAAATCTTTGTTAAATGTATTTTAATTATCGATTTACCTCTATAATATTATCATTTTCAAACAAAAGATACTTCATCAAGCTCTTCAAAATTATATAATTTAGTATTATCTTGTAGTATCTACACCAGGGCAAATGCTGCGAAACATGGCTGTAATCGAGCATCATAATCACATTCAATTTGTTGATAGCTTGTGTTTCAGTCTGCTAATTCAAAAGCAGGTTGCGAAAAGGCAGCGCCACGTGCGGGGTGTAACCATGGCAACCGAGGAAACTACGCAGTTCCACAACCCCCCACCCTAAGGGAATGTTCACAGTCCCGGTACTTCCCACTGCGCCGGCCAAGTGCTTAAGGCTCATTATTTATACGTTCCTAATTTACTCTTTGCTTAATTTCCCATCTAAGCCCAAGTTATACATCTGCTACCAAGAATAACTGTTAAATATAATTGGGTATTATGAAGAACAGATTTTCGTTATACATAGTAAAATATAAATAGGGACAGCCTCATATTTTCCATGAAAAGTATATTGTGCAACATAAAATAATACTTCTGAGGGATCCTCATCAAATCAACGGTCCGTAATAATAACTCTATTACACAAAGGGATGTGAGATTTTGACAGGCAATTTAGAATGCGAGTATGGGGTTTGGTGAGCCGAAATGGTCGTTTTTCGTGCGTCAAAGATATATGTGTAGACAAGATTGGTTCCATACAAAAACTCAAATATTAATTCAAGTTTGTTATAAAATAAATAACACAATTGGGACAGCTATTTAAAATTGTATGCAAAATATTGAAACGTATTTCACACAAAGTGTAAAGGTCAATCGCATTTTACCAGTCCCTTGCCTCTTTGACCCTTGTCAAGACAATTGCTTGTCCATCGGCTTCCCCTCGCGTTATTGGAAATCCCTGCCTCCTTGCCGGCTCTTGTGGTTAACTGAGCAATCTACGAAATGGGACCATAAACCACATACACATGCGGAATTTATGACTAATATTTATACGTATGCTATTTGAACTGCACAGGCCTACACCACACATTTCAGAGTGATAAAATTTTATGAAGAAAGTTTTCCAAATGAGTTATTTCTTACCTGTAACAAGCAAAACATTGTACATGGAGTTGCTTCTAATAACGGACTATTGGTTAATAAAATGATTCATCAATGATGCCGTTTGCGGTTGCATTCGGATGTCGGCAAAATTACTCAATTGAAGACCAATAAAACGTATTTTGGGGTCACTACGTTGTAGATACGTAACGGAGCTCGCTGTGTAGATATAATTTTTAGCAGTCGCATGAAGTGAGCGCTTCCCGTGAACATTGTAATAATTAAACACGAGACACGCGACATAAGACGCTTGTATCTGGTTTCCAAGTGTTCATTGTAGCAGTCGCAGACAATGGGACCGTTGCCGTGGCGAAGGCCGACTCATCGCCGCATAACGACTGCATTATAAAACACAGTTGCATCAACTTTTAACACGCATTCTTATAACTTGTTGCATAATCAGGATTTTTCCAGAATGATACTACAAACTTCATCTTCATTAATATTGTTATTGTATGTAAATAAATGCTAGCGCCTACAACAGAACTTAATCTTTTTATTTCTGGTCTATTGTTATGGTTAACCGCATATTCTATTGACTGCTTTGAATCTGTGCTTTGCGGTTTTAGAACATTAACATTCAAATGCTTAACTGAGTGGAATCAACAGTTAAAACCTGCTAATGAAAATGAACAATGAAAGAATCGTTCGTTTGCGAACGGGACCCGGTTTTTTTTTCTATATGAAGATATTACACTTTACAAATATATAGAGAGAAACATCATTTTGCATTATTAAGTCTTACAGGTACAGAAATTTGTACGGTTCAAAGTATTTTCTGTTGTAATAATTCTTAAAACGGTACTACAGCATTGCATATCATGGGTATTAAACGACAAGTTCCATTTCACTTAATCGAAATTATGACTAATCTAAGCAGCTGCTTAACTTGATATTGTAGTACATCTGTTGCATAAACGACAAACAAAACGTAGGTACAGACAGCTGCAACCACTTTACTACAACGAGTTTTTATTGCAAGGATTCTCTAAGTTAGTGAGCATTTGTAATTATTGTTTTTGTTGTTTCTAAGTACGTCATACTCAATACTAACATTTAGATAGGTATGCGCACAACGTAGTCAATCCGAATTACAATACTTGTGTTTTTAAAGTAGTTGTTATTCCAATTCCCATCAACAAATTAGGAGCAAGGCCGTCGTTGTCCACGGCCTTCAGTGTATAGACCAAAATAATATCAATTAGAGTTCGAAGATCTGGTGTAAATATTAATAAATATAAAACTGTTTGTTGCAGATTTGGTGCATCGGTTGAAATTTGTTATAAAGCTGGAAATTTTATAGCGATTCCAGTAAGGTTCGTAAACGCTTTACTAAATTACTAAACATAATTATCTTGACTTTTATAAAACCCAGGATAGCCCAAACGAATTAGTTTTAAGGCTAAAATGAAAACCGATTTCAAGTATCCTTCATAAATCTAATTTAAAGACCACAATTTAACAGTAGACATCCGAAACATAATAACTAACAATTCAAGCGAGACGCACTCGATTTAAAAAAGATCCGAAATTGACAATTCAATGGAATGTTTCGGTGATGCCATCAACGTTCTAAAAATAGTCACGACTAGCATGTTCGAGAGTAGCCCACTATCATCCTGTCAGGAGTTAGAATGGACCACAATTGGCCTCTCAATATCAAACAAGTGCCGGATCTGCATCGCCAGTTACGCAAATGGCTATTATCCTTACGACTTAATAGGGAAATACAGAATTCGCTTGGAAAACTAACCATCACGTGTAGCGATCGTGGATGGAAAAGTTGGAGAGTTCTATAGGCTTTAAGTTCATAACTCTACGTAGTGATTAACAATTCTGCTAGCAGATAAAATTTTATTAGTAACGTAGGTGGGAGAGACTGAAAGTGCAGTTAAAAATTGGGGCAACGTGTCGTCGGTATATCATAAGTGCCACTATTACCGACAATCAGACGGCGACCTTGCTGCTCGTTGTCGCGCAAATCGTGGGGAGTCGCAGATTGTCATCCTCTCCATTCCGGCATCCGCCTTTTGCACTTCATTACATAATACTCCGAGCCCAAGTGTTGTATTTGAGTTTGGCTTATCTCCGCTAATTTTATGAAATAGACTTGTTTCGCGCTCGTAAATATTAAGATGTTTCTTGTCATAAACGACGTCAGATTCTTTACGACTTTGACAACCGCGAAATAATGACGGGTGATCTTTATATGGTTGTCAAACTTAATAACACGTTTATTAGTTGTATACTTGTATATATTATTATAACATTGCGGACTTTCAACCACGACGTGTTCTCAAATAGGCTCGATTCTGCAGCTCAACAGATTGCCGTAATCAATATGACTTATCCTCAGCAATTGAGGTGTCGGTTTTCACCCCGGTCATATACTTTACTTTCTTATGTTCCGTTTGATGTAACTTTTGATTAGAGATTGTAACCGTAAACATGGGGGCTTTACTTTAAGCGCTAATGTAATGCATTTTAATTTTGTTCTTATTATTCCATCCTGCATGGCTTTTATCCTAGGAATATTGTAAATTAAATTTGTAAAAAATATCATGTCTGTCAAGTTAAGCTTAATTGCTGTACGATTACCGGTCTACTCTACTTACATAGCTAACACATGTAATTAATCATGTATTCTACAGTTCTAATATGTATTTTAGGAAACAGGTTGGTTCAGTACTCATAAATACGAGCGTTAAAAAAGTTGTCATTCAACAAGGTTTGTTTGGACTGGACAAACAACTACGGTTGGTAATGTTTGCCGGGAGTGTACAATGAAGACACATCGATATGTTTGCTTTCATGTACTTTAAAACTTCCGTCGGCAATGTTTTAAATTCTTTTCACGTACTTTTTAGGCGCACTCCTAGAAACGTTAGTTTTGTCAAGTCAAACCCGTCTGTTAAACAAGAAATTGCTCTATTTTCGAATTCAAGATTAGTTACTGTATAGTAATGGCTTGGTAATACATTATGAGATTTTAATAAGTATAAATCTCTCTTCATAATTTAAAATAAATCTTAAGTTACCTCGTTTAACCGTGCTTGACGTGCAAAATTGTTGCCTCTGCGATCGGTCTAAGGATCGGCGCAGGCGGCAGGTGCAATGATACGGACTCTATCCGAGCTGGTGTTAATTAGCCCCTTGCCGGTTGATTTATTGCTTAACTTTGTCTTAGGATAATCTATGGTTAATTTATCAAAGCGCAGACTACGACCGATGATGGGTTAAAATTGTAAACGTCCATCTAGATGTAATCAATTTATGCGACGTTAGATAAGGATGCAAAGAAATTAACCCTTTAGCTACATTTATTCCGGGCTTGGATTACAAAAGTGAAACAAACATCAGCAAGTCATAACTGTTGGTTCAAATTACATTTCATAATTAAGATTAAAACTTTTTGCAGACAGTACAACGAACTTTGAACGGAAATGGCTGCAGGAACCTGAACTGTAATTATGATTAAAACAGTTTTGCCGTTATTATCATGGGACATCTCCCGACACCGTCACGCCTCGCGGCTGGCGCGATGGCGCTGCGAACTCGGTGCGAACAAATACTGTCCTCCCAAACGGAACTATCTCATTCATAATTTT
This sequence comes from Trichoplusia ni, assembly GCF_003590095.1. NCBI lineage: Eukaryota > Metazoa > Arthropoda > Insecta > Lepidoptera > Noctuidae > Trichoplusia > Trichoplusia ni. The sequence continues at coordinate 16,099,567 of NC_039481.1, read as the reverse complement.
AACAAGCGGATGTTAACTGTATTCCAAATAATTCGAATTGCATTACAATAAGCGAAAAATTAAGCTTTGCCGAATTGATTTCACTGACCTCTATTAAGGTAATGGAATAGGTACTTGGAGATAGCATGTTACCGAGTAGGCCATTGCGTGACGAATGTGTCTAAGCCGTTCTCACTGTATTTATTATACTATGTTTTCTAATTGTCGTTGTTCACATCCGGTATTTGTGCTATATTTGGACAATTCAGTCAAGAAATTCTATAAGAATAGCAAATTTAAAATAGACGTAGGTAGAAATATTACATAACAAGTTTAGCGATAAGCTCATTGTTTCGGTCACAAATGATAAGTTATGTGTAAGGTTTAAAAATAGTGTCTAGCGTCTTCTAACAATATGACGGCTTTATTAACAATTCAACAACGTTGAAACTGACTTTATTGGCGCTCATTGAGCACTTAATTGTGTTGTCTACGTATGCGAGCCGAAGGCGACATCGTCAACAAGCTACAAAGCCCGCATCCCATTGTTTTAAAAGCTCTAGAGGGATACACAAATACTTTGAGGAGATATTGTTTGGGGACCGTCTCGACAACGACAACGATCGTTATATAGCAAAGCAGTAAACATTGTTCAAGTTTCGCAGTTAAATTTTTCGACCGTTTGCTTCTAAATAATTGCTTTCATTCAAAAATTGCCTAAGAATTTTAAATGGAATGTAATCACGGAACTATCAATTTTTGGCACCATAGAGCACAGATACATTCATACATAGTGTAGAGTGCGGTCTTCATGCGTGAAACTGTTCCCACGCTATCAGCTGGTTCACGCGCCAGCGAACAAGCGCAACGGCCCGCGACTTCACCAGCGTTACCGTCTGACCGATAACAAACCGCACTGATCAACCACCGGATTTATTAAACCTTCATAAAATAACAATATCAAACAAACTATAATGAAAAACTTCGGAAATTATGATAAAAACTACTGTTACCAATCTGGCTGCTTTGTAGGAGCGTTACTCATAATAAAGAAAATGATTTATAGACAGTTAGCAGCGGTACACGATGGCGCCCGGGAGAGCAATTTGCGGCGCCGCAAAAACTCATATCACCGGCATTCGCTGGACTACGTATGTTGCATTGTTCCGCGGGTACCGCTAACTTACTCGTAAGATGACTTTGTAAAGAAGCGCACCTACATAAAAAGCGTTTCGTGAATAAACATAAATTAAGGAAAACCCTTTAGTTAATTGCACTGAGATCATAAAACAAAAGTGTACAACAGAGATATGAAAGAAAATCCACGAAATTGGTAACGGTACATCAAAAGCCAATTTGTGTAAAAAAAGACCGTTACAAATCTTACGTCGGTAATCATGGAACTGGCTTATTGTGAATAGAAGCATTTATAACTTTAACAGTAACAAGATTAAGTGTATAATGCAACAAGGCACACTTGTTGCGATAAATAGACAGCTACGAGGAATGAACGAGTATACGCATGTACCATTAACACTCGCGTAAGAAAGTCTAACTCGTTTCTAAAGAGTCATCGAGATGAAACTGCGTTTGATAACGAAGCCATTATAGCGATAATTGCCTCCCAATGTGGACCGCCCACCTAACACCCGACGACGATACACAGGGAAACGCAATGTATTTAACTGCGATAACACGACAAATGGGGGAGTCTAATTATGCAAAGGAGGAGCAAGCGCAGCGTAACACCGCAATTGTCATTATGACAGGAATCTACAATATCAAAAGTGTGTATCATGTTACATACTTTCTGGTAGCTCCAATATAACAAATTTAATTATAATCGAATTCGGCTCTCCAAAAGAACACGTAACTCAGAAGCTACAATTTGCCGAAGGTGTTGTCCAATTAACTACCCACAATTTATTTTATAATAACGGTTCAAGAAAACATTGGTTCAATCACAGTAGAATTTTCTACTAAATTCGATCGCCGTTATAGTAATAACACATGGCTGAAATGACGGAAAGTTCCTTCAATACGTAAAGTGCTAGTAAATTAGCACAGTGTCCGACTTACCCTAGAGCCTTTACGCAAACGTTAACGGAATATTTGCATTGTAAGCAACGGAGCAACTAGGTTAAAAGCTTAGTGCTGTTTCTTGTAGTGGGGATCAGGAGTACAATCGTGCATAGACCTTACGTGGCTATGTTTTATGTCGACACAAGCACAAGGATATCAATACTCGATGTATCTGTATAGGTTATTGGCTTTGATTAATTATAAGGCGTGTTGGGTTCAGCAACGATGACATTTATTTCCATTAGACCGGGCACCTCATATAGATCCATGTTTGACATTTGGCAAATTTAAGATATATTTAGAAGCTCATTGAAATTTAAGCTGGTTAACCAGTAATAAGTAATGATTTTGTGAAAAGCGTATCCTTGCAATCTACTCTACAAAATTCAACCATTTTAGGCTAACATAAAAGTAGTATTCACAATATCATATTAGGGAGAAATGTTATTACGTAGCAGTCGTCGGTAATCCTGTCTAGTATTATTGATTGCATGTGGGTAATGCGATTAGTGTGCGAGCTATTGCCCGGGGAGCTTACCTGCTTACAGTAACTTACTTTAATATCGATTAAAGAGCGATATCGTTAAATTCCAACGTTAATATGAGCGAAGTGAACTCGGTCTGGACTGGAATGGGCCCGATGAATGGCGATGCTCGTCAAAATGAAGCTTTACATTATCAAGAGCAATTATGAGAAGGAGTATAAAATCCAGATGCAAACGCTGTGATTATTTATGTATAAATACTGACTCAGGATGCCCTGCGTTCAAAGTGATATATTTATATAGGTATATATACAAAAGCTATTTTTACATATGTGACTCAAATAATAAGCGACATGCAACAAACAAGACTTTACAGTTACTCTTAACGGCGAGATTAATGATCTCTGCCAGGATGGTGATGCATCGCACTAAAGATAAACATTATCATCATACGTACTTGACGCTGAGGTAAACAAAATAATTCAATTAATTGTGAGGTAACTAAATGTTCAATTGTTAGATAAACTCTTCAGGTCAGGAAGTCAACAATTTCCGTATATCTCCGTTTATTTTTGTGCCGTCTTTATATTTTTAAGTTGTAACAAATGCCTGTACAGTTACGATCTTAATTTTAGACACAAGTTAGTATTGCCAACATTGGCTTGGGAGAGACATTATATTTGCGATTTAGTTATGGTACTATGCGTTCGTGTTCATAAAATGTGACCTTGCATAGTGCAGTCACCAGTCACAGTCACTATTGACCGCATCGCGGAACATCATAAAATGTTATTGCCCACAATATTGTAACACAACACAAGCAAGCCTTTACCTAATATGATGTCATGTTTGGTAAATAACATTTATGTGTTCACAAAATATTGCCAACGACAACTATACATATATTATACAGAAACTCGTGTTTCCTGCTCAAAAAGGTCGACCTTTCGTCCGGGCAAAGTAATGAAGCTCACAACACAAAAATCTTTAAAATCACTCGGTTGACATCGCTCTAGTTAGTAGTTGGTGAATACAACTTCCTACAGGGGTGGTGCTGATTCAGTGAAGTGAGGTAACTCAGACGAAAGATTGCCATGTTTTGTTTGTAGTTTGTCTCCCCTCGGCACATCGAGAGTAGCTCGGAAACACGCAGACTGGAGGTATTGTGTCAGAAGGAACGTATGGGGTGTTTAAATCGACTCATTAAAGCCACCGCTGAGTAATTGTCTGGGCTTCCTTTGTACACGTTATCATTTCATCACAAGGGAGACCGTTGTCGAGAGTAAATTACTTGCACAGATTAGATACACAACCCGTCTAGTCAATTTTGCGTTACAAAAGCTACTAAAATAACAATATTAGGCGGTACCAGAAAATCCATCCATGTTGAGTGAACAAACGGCCACAAAATGATAAAAATCTGGCGTAACTAAAAACGTTCCAATAGGAAAAATTCAGTTAATCGATTCTGCTAGGTGTCATATTGGCAGGCACACAAAAGCTGTGTTCGGACACGCTGTGTGCTTCGACACAAAGGGACCCGATCCGCTCGGGCTCACGGAATGCGATCTAGACAAAGTTAATTCTGCGTACTCTACCAATCGGATTAGTAAACTAATTTAGCATAACAAAATCGGTGAACATTCGGAAGCAAGGATTTTAGTATACATTTCATTGAATGAATTAGATATTTTGTATTAACAATTTGTTATTATATGGATATTTTTCTAAATATTTTTTTTTTCCTATACAAACGATGTTTTATTGGAAAAGGTAAAAACTTTGCCAGCGTATCTTGATAACCTATGACCGTATATATAAAAATACTACAAGACTGGGTCAGCGATCCAGGGAGAGATTGGGATTTAAACAATGGAATGACAAACATCAAAAAGTATAACGGCTCTCTATACCAATAGATAAAAAAGTTACTGCAACTTTTTACCTACCCCGATTATAATTATCAAAGAATCCTTTTATAGGAATAGTATAAGCTGTTCAAATAACAAAAGAGATATACGTCGAGATTTTACTACCCATAAATGGTCCGTGTCAATCCTCAATTGAACTTATTAAATAGAATTTACTACTGTTAGCGTCTAATAGTGATTTATTGTTAATTCAATTTCATATAGTCAATATAAGGCAGGGCACAATGACATCTAAAGACACCCCCCAAACACAGATTTGCATTAGTTAATCTTGTTCAACCAAAACTTGTAAACCGGCGCGGAATAATAAATATGTCGTAAACATACGCTTGGCTACGTGACAAAACTTTTACGCTGCTTTAAATATATTAACGATACTTTATTTCTGAAGACTGTACTCAATAATATATTTACAACAATTCTAATAAATTATTCTGTCCATCAAATTCAACATTTTAAACAAAGATCGTAGTTGAAAAGAGCATTTTAAGGAAACTGTTACTCCATATCGCGAATGTAGTGCAATATGTCTGTCTCAACATCGTCTGGTGGGTCTTTCTAACATCATTTATCAGTCTGCTCCGCTGTGGGAACTGCATCGATTTTGGCACTAACGCAAATAAAAATAAAGACGCAGCAATAACTTACTGTACTTAAACGAGTTGTCAACGTACCTGAAAAAGAAATACAAGATTAAATAAATGTTACAAAACAGTAGAGTAACAATTATGATATTGATAAGAAACTATAGAAGACCAAAGGAATATTTTAAGACATTCGAAGCGTACCGCGTTTCAAACGTGTTATCAAAATTCAGACCTCGGCCATGATATAAATACTTCAATCGATTTTATATCTTGCTCAAGGTTTCCTTTGAGAGCTACACAATATACTATACTATAGTACTATTCGCGATTAAAAAGCATTAAGTAAACGTGTTGGCCTTGTTATTTAAATACTAATAATTACTTGTATCGCTTCACAATAAACCACCTATTACATTATAGACCCAGAAAATGTTACATGGAATTCATTACAGAGTCAAACTAAATTGCGCTGTTACATTCCAAAGTTTATGTTCATTAGCAGTTACACGAAAATTATATTAATAAAACTGAGGATTATTATGATGTTAGATTACACAGCAATGATGAATATTATTCCATCACAATGTTGCATTAAACAAAAATAACGATGATACAAGATAATTGCCGGAAATAATTTAAAAGTGATTAAAATAATAATGATATAACGTTAACATAGAGCTGAACTGCATCGTCATCACTTCATCATAAATAACAGAACCAGTACGGTATTACTGTTACATAATAATGTGCTCATAGGAAACCTGGCACTGTAGTAATGTTAGAATCATATCTAAAAGCAAATGTAAGTTTCACCTGCAGTTCCTTTTATCGATTGTCTATGTCGGAGCACTCTTCCCCACCCACCCACTACTTGTTGTTCTATTTATCTTTGCCATCAGCTGCATTGCCAGTACTCTAGAGATATTCTAACAACTTTCGACCAAAATGTTTTACGCAGAAATTGTGTATATTTTGTACGGAAAATTGTGAAATATCATCAAAACCATATTTTCCACATCAGCGCTTCGCTAGGGGCAAAAGAGCACCGCGCGATCTGCTTTCAGTAACTTTGTCATGAAAATTGAGTTTCCTTGGGATTGAAACCCCACCGCAACCTTTTTAGCGGATGTAAAAGCATGTCGGGCACACATACACGCTTACGAAGTCCATATTGATCTGGATGAGTGTAATAAGAATATTAATTTGTCGTCTTCAATCTGTTCTCATATCATATCATCATCAATCATTTATTTTATTGTGAACTATTTGGTGATTGGTCATTACGAACTAGCAGTACCTAATGCAGTTATGCAGTGAGATTCCCCTTTTAACTTCTTTGCATCTGTATCAGAAATATCTAATATAAAATAAAAATATGCTCAATGCCAATTATAGAACCCAATGAACAGGCAAAAACGGCTTCTTTTATATTTTGTGAATATACGTATATCAAGATAAGATTTGGGGGTCCCGGCAATTTATTGCGCGAGGGTTGTACTTGCACGAGTGCGACGTTATATTTTGTAGCAACTCACAAAATTCTTTTTTGTCAGTGACGAGAAAATGTCTAAAAGTTCATTTCCATTTGTTGCCGTACATTTCAGTGATTTCAAATGCCCCGCATAAGATTCGTATAATGTAGTAACACTTCCTATGTATATACTCTACTAATACATCATTTACGCATTTATAACCTAACGTCATACAATCATACCTTCATAAGGTTATTAAAGAGTAAAGATGATTTCATAAAACTATATGAGAGGCCGGATTCAAACCCATCATAATAAATATACATTATACGGGTTAGATAATATACATTCTTTATCTATCGTTTAAAAACTTTTACTAGGTTACGATTCACTACAAATAGCCATAACAAACTATCAATATTTACAGTTACAATTTTGTTGCAGAGTCAAAATGAAGAAAAACAGAAATTGTCAGAGTGGCTGGTGGGTGGTGCTGCTAACTGCGACCCTAGCTGTTCAGTCCGCGGCCGAAGCTGGAGTCGGATTGTATAATGCCAAGCTGAAGCAAGTCACTACGTCAAGCACCCTGAAGTGGACCAATCTGAAGAAGGAATCTATGAGCAACTATGTTGTTGGGGCTGAATCTGAACAAGGTATATGTTACTACATTTATCGATGTAACTTTGTAACTACATCATAAGTATTTGCTTATTTGTTAATGTTCTTGTTTTAGGTCCCATATACCTTTGCAGAGCTCGACATGAAGGTGATATGATATTAGGTCAATTGAGGCCTGATTACACATCATGCGCAGTTTCCGCAAGGAAAAGTTACAATGCATTTGAAGTGCTAGAAAATATCGAAAATGCATCTTTGATCAATTGGATACCTTGGTTTAGATTCCACGCTAAACCCAGTGGCGCTGTAGTTGTGGACTCATCAGTGGATTCAGTTTTCATTGGAAGAATGAAGGCCCAAAGCGGTTACTCTCATTACATCGGACGCATTGCCTACGAAAACGTGATTGGCCAGTTGATTACTTTTGATGACAAAAATAACGAAATGATCGAGAAAAGCGGCGAGATATTAAAAGAAATTGAGCCCATTAGTTACAAATTGGAGAATGTGGAGTTAGACCGAACTACAGAACATGTTCGCCAAACGGAACCAGAAGTGTTTGAAGAACGAATTCTAAAAAATGAGGACGAAGCCGGAGCTACTGTAACTACAGAAATAGAATACGATTTCAACTACACATTGTCTTGGGGTCATGGGCATGGTATTGCCATCGGCCTGAATACGACAATTGAATTGGACGACGGCACTCAATTCCCCCAAATACAATGGGCAAACCCGTTTACTGAGAGAAGAACCAAATTACACAAACTGGAACAATACCTGGAACCTGGTACTGCCTGTAATGTTACATTCAGGGGTAACCTTACAAACAGAGACGTCCAATATACTGCAAAATTAGTAACATTTTATCTTGACAATGAATCGCGATCGAGGGAAATAAGAGGCCAACGTATTGAAAATACATTAGAAGTAGAGGCAATTTATGGCGAGATATATTTCTTAGCTAACAATAGCCTAGTGCCGACGACAACTACTACTACCACAACTACTACCACCACCACCACGACAACTCCTCCGCCTGAGACCGCGCCGCCAGTACCTGAGGACAACGATGTGGCAGCCATGAAGAAAGCCGACCAACCCGATCAGATGGACAGCGGAGATCTAGTGAACGAGAGTGGCGAGGGTATGGTTAAAGCCTCTTTGCCAAAGGAAGACATCAAGAAATCGGTCGTAGGTGGACTCGGCAGCAACCCTAATGGAGCATCGATGAAGTTCTTCACAATCACGTTATTGATTCCAGTGCTTTCACTCTTACTGTAAAATATATCAAATTTAATGCTTTTGTATATAGCAACAAAAATATCATTAAATATATAGTTGCTTGGTCGTTTATACATGTATATGTACGTTTTGGCAACTGAGCTTGATGCTGTTGTTTTAAATCCGAGGCGCGGTTGACACCAATCTCGGTAAAATTGTGTAAATAAAAATATTTTTGATTTTCTTGACATTCCTGTTATGTGATTTCATTCCAATGTGTAAATTGAGGAGCCAAAATTAATCGCATAACTGTAAATAGATATATCTGTAAATAAATAGTTAACTGATATGGAAGTCGCAGAGCGGCGTGAGAGTATCGTCATTATAATGTAATGAAGTGGAAACATCGTAGGTAGGGATAATAATACCGAGTGAAGAAAGACACTGTTACCATGACAAGCTGTAATAAAATCACCTATCATAATGTACCTTGGATAACCTCAAGGCAGCAAACTCACATTTGTGATATCAAAGTGTTTCAAAATTCAAAATCAATCTTATAAGAGCAAAATATGTTACCTACAATATTTTAAATGTTGCAATGTACAAAACACCATGTTAGATAATTTTTATCATTTTGATGATGAATCTCATTTGATAAATTGTTTTTTCCTTGAAGGCTAAAGCCAACTTTTGAGTAATTGTTAATTTTATTCACCGCAAGGTTACGTGTAAAGTTTTAAGTAATTTATTTTAATCATATTCCGTTACCTAATATTATCATACTTTGGGTATAATTACTGATTTAATTAACTTGTCCAGTCGTACTTTTCAGCTTAACTTGCTTTGTAGAATAGCAATTTGTTGCACAGTAAATGCAGATACATGACGCGTTTAATAATTATGCAAAGTAATGACCACCACTGTGGCTGCTGGCTATCGTGGCAATAGTGTGACGCACAGTTTATTTATTTTCGCGTATTAGTAATTAGAAACATCGTTTAGTACCTCCTATCTTTAATATTTAGTATTACCTTAGTTATAATTGTTATTTTTTAATTTTAAGTTACAAGAGTCTAAACATCCAGAATTAAGAGATATTATTATTTTAAAGCATATAGTGTTTATTCACAAATAATTTATTTTGTTTTTATTGTCTCTTTATTATACGAATACATCTAAGTTCAGATAAAATTATAATTACACTATTATAAATAAAAACTTAGCACGAGGTTTAACTGAAGATTTAATAAATCTATGACTTTGTTGTTTAAGCCAAAGTTATTCTTTGTAAGTTAGCCTACATTTGATAATTTAGACCGTAACTGCATAAAGTTCCATCCCTCCGTGTAATGAACATCATTCTTGTTAGTTGTTAGATACAAGTAGACTCATAGTTTTGGAATCGTTTGGTAGTAGTATGCTTAGCGGACTTTTGTCAATGTGTAAAGAAAATGGATGATATTTTTGTATGAATTGAAATCGATTGTAAGTGTTCGCCTTAATTGTAAGTGAACCGTCTTCGTCATGTTGGGTTTCAGTACCAGTGTTATAATGGAGTGATTCCAAATGCGTCAGTATTTCTGTTAATTGAATAAAAAACTTAAAAATTGCATCTCTTGATATACTTATAATTTAATTATTTAAAGTTAAAGCATCGTCCCACCTAGTGTACCATTATTGGATAAGAATTAAAATATAATAACAAAACATAATTATATTTATTGGTCTCGTTTAGCTTCAAAATATTGTGTGTCCGGTATAGAACGTTAAGCAAAACATTTCGAATGTCTTCAAGTGGAAAGTAAAGGCCTGTATGTTCAACGTGTAATATTTTTAAGATTGCTTCTATTCCCCGTTAGTTAGAAAATCTATTCCATAATATTAAGGCATGTTCTATTGTTGTACCTATATGTAATTGAAATAGACCCTGCTGTTTGGGTAGATATTATAACAATGAATCTCATGACATCAACATTGTTTTGCGAAGCATAATTGTGATGTTCCATGTAAGTTTACTTTGTTTAAATTCATTAAAGCATTGATTAAAGTGTAACTGAAATATAGTTATTTTATTACTGTGACCCAAAATCCGGCTAAAAGCAAAGATGTGAAAGCCCAAGCACACTCATACGATCCGTATCTAATATTATAAATGGGAATGCGTATGCCTGTGTCTATCTTTCCGTCTTTCCCCAATCCCTAAAAGCAAGAAGGATTTTATTTACTTTACGTAGTTTTCAAGTTAGGGTGCTAGAAATCAGTACACTTTGTTACCACCAATCATACCTGCCTTAATTCATTCGGAATTCTTCTCCCACCCCTTAAAGTACCTAAGCGATGATAATTTGTGTAAAAATCCGCAAAATTAATAGATACCCACAGGTTCTATTATAAAAACAAATAATAAAATAACTTGGCATCCCAGCCATGCTTATGCTAAATTTGGATAATTTGATATTATGTAATGGGGCGAGACTTGTCAAACAACTTGGCCTCCAAATCATTAGCACTAATATCTTAAACCGCGCAGGAAAGGGTGATGATAACACGAATTCTAATAATTTCTACACGTCTCCCGTTTCAGTTTAAAGGCTTCATTTTCCTCTTAAGCTTATATTATAGTTTCTCTCAAACCGCAACGACTAGCATTAAAGGTGGCCGGGGGGGACTAAGCAAGGCCGTGTTTTGCCATGGAAATTGTATGTAGCATATTCGCATGTATACCACGAAGGCTATATAGTCTTCAGTAGTCAGTAGCATTTCAAAATTGTGATCCCAGTTCTCTTCTGGGAACCACTTTATTCGAATTTGAAGCGATTTCCAAGCGAAAAAACCTAATCTAAAATTGCGTGTACAAAAACTTGGTATTTAAACTAAGCGATAAGAATTGGCATGATATTATAGATTTCAGATTGAATAGTTATTAAATATTCACGAAGTTTATTATATCAACTTAGTGTCGAAATCATGTATGACGATCGTAACTCATACTTTAAAGAATGATCTAAGCGCTGAATTAGCTCGCTAAACTTGCCGCACCTAATGCAAATAGGTATTATGGTGATGTAGCATGTAGCGTCGTCATCGCTAAGCTTTAATAGGATCGCTTAGCTTTATTAACTCACATAATTATATTCACATCATAACAATATACAAAGGCTATGTTGTCAGGTCCGCCTGTTGCTTTAATAGCTAAACGGCCTTTGACAGAAGATATATTAACGCGACTTTGTACGTGACGAATAAAAATATAATCCATCAATATTATTTGATTTTCGTACACTATTTTTATAAACATACGGAAAATTTGCAGCTTTCAGGAATATACTAGACATAAAGACATTACCGTTTATAAAGGAGCAAAAATAGACGCTAGAAGTAAACAACACATTATCTACATCGCCTGCGACATCTATGAGAATGCAGACACCTGTTTCTTTCTTTTTTTAATAGTGGGTTCTCTGGTATCGAATTGGCAAATGTTTGGAATTTGCAGACGCATTAGTGGGAGACGTCTCGACACCAGAGCCAGGGGAGACAGAAAGCCAGGGGGAAGGTGGCGCCTACGGGTCTCATTGTATCTGGTTTAACGGAGCGTAAAGGAATTAAGTGCCTATAATAATTGCAAAAAAATGTGCATTCCCTCCCAATTTAACATTCCCCGTCTATTTAGTTCAAATAAGGTGGAAGAATTTGAATTTGTTTGGAGTAATTTCAATTAGTGTGCAATGAGTTTGTATACAAGGACGTGACGAAAAAATGTACCTGACAATGTTTTTAAGGTAATGAACTTTCACCGCTGTACGTTCTTCGTTTCTGTAATTTCTTACATAAATAATTCAATTGACGAAGATAAATCATTAGAATATTCTTAAATCGCTTTAGTAGCAGGAATAATTTTGACTCGTTTCAAAATGAGGTATTGTACTAAAGACACGAGTAAGTATCTAAACAAAGAGTATCACAAGTTGGAATCGATGAAAAGCTGCTGCTGAACAAAATACACGACAATGAAGTAAACACGTATTTTGTTAACATATTATATTAAAGTCACGAGGACACAACGCACTCCTTAGGTGAATAATATCACTATCAGTTGCGCGATAACAATAAATTATACGTAACAAATTACATTAGATTTAATAAAATATTCCACAAATAAGGGGAACATGAACATTTATATCAGTCTAGTTAAAATTGTATGAGCTTAGACATACTCCGTCACGAAGTTATAGGATACAAAGCACATAGAATGTTGAGATAGCGTTGATATGATCGTAAAAGATAAATTTGTCCGTACCCCTGTAATAACAAGCCTAGAAAACATCCCCCGTGAAAGTATTTCATGGCCTTCACAAGGGCTGGGGCGGGTTTACTCAGCTTACCCCTCCGTGCCGTGCAGTTTGTGTACGTACTTACTTGAAGCAAGGCATAGTTTTTTTCTTATTATTGTTGCGAGAAAGTAATAACCAAAAGATCTTATTTTACCGATTAAAACATATTGTATAGGGTTCCTTGTACTCAATACTAAAATAAAGTAAGTTTATTTTCATACGCTGAACAAAATCAATAAAGGAAAAGTTTGCAGACATACCAATCGTTTCACGGAATCGGGCAAAAAAGGTAATCTTAACGACAGACATTTCGGTAGAAGGCTACGTTTATAGCCGTATACGTAGCTAAAGCACAATACCGCAAATTTATGGTAGTCGAATAGCAAATAGTGTACCATAACATCACCGCACACCCCTATAGACATAAAGAAAGTAACTTTGTAAACTCATGAACACAGAATCAACCACTATGCCCACAAGGTTGTAGTTACGTTTTACTTCAAGGATAAGCGACCAAGATTCGAAAATGCGATTGCTTGCAGACGTGGTAAAACCAAACTCAGAGCTTCGCAGTTTTCGTATAACAATGTTTACAAAAATATGTTATTGTATTTACGTCTGACTGACTCAGTACAAGTTATAATAGTAATCAAAGGGAAAAACATAAACACGTATTAATGTATTTGTAGAGAGTTAAATGTCACATGGTCTGCGTCAATTAGTACGCGCCAGTACGAGGTGGTCGGTGGCGGCACTAATCTGGCATCGGCGCCAGGAGTACAAACACGCGTCATCACTCATCACGCACCTAACCATTTGACGTGAACTTTGTAATTATTTCCTAGTAATATAACTGTGAGGATAGGGAACAGATTCATTTATAATGGACAAGGCATTATCGCGAAGCTATTTCAAGAATGATGCGATTCTTTGTTGTGACATAAATTATTATGTTATCAGAATAATGTGACACGTCATTTACATATTCATTGAACGATTTATTTAAGTCTCTATTTCTCTAAAATATTAAACCACTTTTGTTAAATCTCTCTCCATCGAAAGGGCTGTCAATGTTATCGACTTTTTGCCTTTGTGAAACATACTCACACAACAGGATAGATGACCTTTCCGTTATTAGATTAAACAAAGGCTTCTATTTGCGAGTCTGCGCGTAGTAGGTATTATCTTTTCCCGTATTATTTACAACTATTACGGAGCAGATAAAAACTGTTAAATGAACTAAAGAGAAGAAGAACCACAAATAGTCGTCCCTTTTGTTACCTAGTACTATTGTCATCCTCATAAAGGCTTTCAACCCACTACGGGTGCCAGGCAAAGTTTTTGAATGTAATATGACGGTTTTATGATACACGTTGGCCAAAACGTGTCATGTAAACAGTTCAACTTACGAGATCTTACTAGTAGCTATTTATATCGTTTTGTTTGCAAGATTCTGGAATCAAATTTCATCCTCTAAAGTTGGGGGGAAAAATAAAAATTCGAATGTTAATTAACTGCGTAGTTTTCATTGAATGTACTTATTAGGGCCAGCAAAATCGATACGAAGATCCCTTCCTTGGAATCTTCCAGACAATATCCGCTATTGACCGCTGCGGCACCACGGAGGCGAAGTGCACAGCTGTCAGTCTGCCGACGGCTGCAGTAAGTAGCTAGGGGGAAATTAACCTGATCTCTCCAACACCATTGTAGCTACATAATAGAGTGATATAGAACGCACGGTGTCAATAACCGTGACGAAAACCTTTTAGAACCCTCTTAAAGATTGCGACAGCGACGCTACAACCTACTTTCTTTGATTTGACCAATAAGTACGGCTTCATGTTTGTTCAGATTTAGAGACTGATTTGCTTTGTTTTCACCTGCCAGATAGCTTTTCTGTAGTAAATTTTGAATAGCCATAAGATTTTGTAGAGCCATTATAATTCATTACTTAATAGTAGATAACAGAATATTATTTAATTTTAAGTAAAGTAGTCACATATTTACAACACATCATAACGTTTGAAATTAATTCAAAGTATTTTTAGTTTTATCTGTTCTGTGAGGCCATCAGTCAGAGTTTCAATAAATTAGACTTTTATGTAAAATGTTCCCACGAAATTCAGAATCAAATGCTCCACCTTGTCGTTAAAATGTTGCAACATAAAATTTACTTTTACCAAAAGTGGCCAATAAATGTTATCTAATCCTTGACTTGGATTAAGAACAAGTTTTATAAATTGTTTGAGAATTCTACACACAAAATACAAATTGAGATTTTGTATAGGTACAATTATCAGTTCAAAGTGCGTCACGTGAATTTTAAACGTCCGTCTCCAAGGTAATCGAACTTATTCGTAACTAATTTCATGGTACGTTACATCCGATAAGTATCTCAAAAAGCAAACGGCAAGAACTATATTTGTCATGTCATAAAATTTATTTAGCGGGTCGCAAAAAGTTGCCCAAATTTCAAGTTGGCAACGGTGAGTCATCGGGACAAACGTTGGATAAGCTATTTTTAACTTACTGACGTAAGACGTGTGCGGTGAAACTGTGCGCTAATTTCTTTAAAGAATGCTGAATATAATAGAATGTCGACGTAGGGGGCATCAATGACAAAATTACTCGTAATTAATGTAGACTCTTATAGGCACTTCTCAACTTAGTTACGTGGTTAGTTTGAATTGGTACTGTAATAATTACTTATGGTGATTATGCCTTGGCATTTAGAAACCCAGACTATCCAAACATCTCAACATCTACATAAATAATTGCAAATGCCGTCATTTCGAAAGTTCACGACATTGACATTTATATGTAACACCGATTATGAACGGCTTACAACGGAAGTCATTCGCCCAAAAAGTCCAATAAAAAGACCATTTCACAGAAGCACTGGAGCGTGAGCACTAACAAGATGCCACGAGCCGCGAGCAACAAAAGTCTATGAAAACAGTCGGTAAAGTTCGTTGAATTGGACTCATGAATACAATATCGGAGGTTCGACGTTATATTATTAGCGAATACGAGTAATATTAGCCCATCAGTAAACGCTCAAGGGTAAACTTAATACCAGAAACGTAAAAGTTAAACAGAACCTTTCCAAGATATTGTTATACGAGCTCAAACAGCAATCATTCGTTCATTCCCGTTATTTATTTAGCACCGTCAGATGGCGGGAACGACCCGACTCTATTACAACAAGGTTCAAAATTTCTGCGAAGGCATGACACGGCTATAATGTCACATAAATCAGTCGGAAGGGCTCA
Source organism: Trichoplusia ni (assembly GCF_003590095.1). NCBI lineage: Eukaryota > Metazoa > Arthropoda > Insecta > Lepidoptera > Noctuidae > Trichoplusia > Trichoplusia ni. Next base: position 16,083,580 of record NC_039481.1, on the reverse strand, counting down.
GTACTTCGACAGCACACCGAAATGCATAATTTACTTCCCTTGGACAAGGTAATAACGGTACCTGCCTAGCTGATATCTATCCGACTTCTAAAACATGGCGAACACTAAACAAAGCTACATAATAAACATGTTTCCAAAAACAGGAGAAATTGAGAAGTCTTGTATTTCTTGAATACATTGTAACTGAATTTAAATATAATATAGTCGAGTTGATTCATAGTCATTGAGAACTTGTACTACGGGATTTTCCGCAAACATAACTAGCTATAGTTCTGAGAAAAGCGGTCTTATTCATAAAATGCTATGCTAACATCTTGGAAGGGGACGTACAAAACAATAAAGACGACATCGGATGCAGAAGCTAAAAGAAACCGTTGCATAAATAGTAGGTGTTCCTTTTCACCCGAGGCGCATTCACGGCCCTTTGTGAAGACATTTCAGCTGAGCCACGCTCAAAGGTAGGTTGAAGGCGCTTTAATTATTCCCTACATGCAAGGGAGACGGAACAAGGAAAGGGATCAGGAATCCCTCGAGATCCCTGTAGGAACCGTTTGTTTACTAAACGGGTGCAATTGACAGGATCAGCGACTTCTGCTTCAAAGGAAAGTTTCCTCTAATTCTAAATGTGAAATGAATTTCAAGTAACAATAGACAAAGTTTCTTATTAAGAATACTACTAGCAGTAGTGCTCTAATAGTAAAATAATAGTATAAAAATAATTTTCTTAATAATAGCTTAAATTAAATAATAATATAAGTGGAGGAAAAAAGGTGAAAAAAGTTTGGGCTCGTCCGGGATTTGAACCCGGGACCTCTCGCACCCTAAGCGAAAATCATACCCCTAGACCAACGAGCCGGTGAGAGAAGTGTCGAAAATATACTATCGGTGTAACGTATAATACATTAAATATTATTAGTTGTTTACTTAATTTGTGAAGATATTTTCCTTTTATTTTTATACCGTTCTTGTAATCTTAACATTTAGAAGGCCATTACGAACTAAAAACATCTAATACATGACTACGACATAATAATTGGTTACAACGCCATCTATGGGACAATAGACAAAAAATTGTGAACAGAACTATAATAATGTGATTTATTTTAAAATATCCAACAATCAGAAAGAACGACTGATGTAGTATAAACAAGTCATTTAATGTGTCCTTGTCACCCAAAACAATAAAACCTGAAACACGTTTTGTGTACTTTCATGGTGATTTGAGTGGCTATTAATTTGATCCATAAAGATACGTAATAATGCTCTAAACGGTAATAGCATCCAGTTTATAGGGCAACCTTCGGAATAAGGACATTACACAATAGATCGGGCTAAATCGTGTTGTCTCGCAATGAGCCGTCATCCCGTGGTGTCAGTAGGACGGCGCGTGTCGGGAATAAGGAACAGTGACGATATGTCCCGAGGGATACCGCTATTGTTATAGTTTATTATTCTAATATTCTGAAGCCTAGGCGGAATACCTGAACGTAATTAAAAAGTGACCTATTAATGCGAATTAAGGTTTCGCTACACTGAGGCACTGAACTAAATTAATAGACGGGTTGACGCACATACCTACATTGCAATGTGAAGTACATTCTTGAAGTAGTCAATTCCATTACTTTTATGTTAGATAAATTAAAATGATTGCAAAGAAATTTAATATAGTAGCAAATAAATTGAAGTGTATAAAATTGATAAAGAGACAAGTATTACTCTAATTCAATATTTTGTACGGTCTATTCCTGAAAGTAATTTTCAGAATAGTTATAATTCGCAACAAAAATATACAAAACAATGGAAAAAGATTGGGCTCGTCCGGGATTTGAACCCGGGACCTCTCGCACCCAAAGCGAGAATCATACCCCTAGACCAACGAGCCACACTTATCAACGACCAATTTAGTGATCGCGCGTGGCCTTCGCGTTATAGCGTGAAAAATACGTCATAATGAGCGATAACGGAGCCTACAGGCCGCGGTACTCAGCAGTGAGAGGCTCGAACAAGCGACCGTAACAAATACACCAGTTTGTATTGAATATCTCGGATTGTTATCAAATGGCAAAGTGCTACCGTGTTATTTTATCTATCCTCGGCATCAGAACTCCGTGAAGATGGTAGAAAGTGGTGTAAATATCCTGTTACGAACGTTCTTAGGTATCTACACGAATGTCGCAAATTAATACGTTAATAACATACATAATTAGGTGGTAGAATTAACTAAGAACAATAATAAAAGCTGTCACATAAAACGGTGGTAGCTAATAATAGCCACATACTAGAACAGTTATTATGTCATTACTACTTACCTACCTACTTGATGATAAAAAATATAATTATATAGATAAACACGGACCTACCATAACAATCCTGATTATAAGAAATATCTTTATACCTAATTCAGTATTTAAATTAGGTTCTTATTATAATCTAACATCGCAATACATGTTTCTATGACATCACCTTATTAACATTTTATAGGATTCCGTTGTTTTATGTATCTCCTTATTACATATGCATAATTATATCTAGGTGTCTGCACGTTTGCTACGCACAAGAATGTTCGATGTCCTATTTCCTTCATTATGGATACCGACAAGAGGAGCATAACAAAAATATGACCTAAAACTGTTATCTATAGGGAAATCAGGCAACAATAAAATAATCACCTTCACCCGTAACTTCTACTAGGTCGAGGTAAAACAGTTTACCACGTGAGTGTGACATCAGAAGTCGTGTGATATTAGCGCGGCGAATTAATAATATCGATGTTGCTAACCACACTGCAAATACACCTATAAACTTCTCAATGCCACCTTGAGACAGACAATGGTATTTAATATCGGTAGTTTACTTATTTAACACCAATCACTAAGAATAAATAATTATGAACAATGACCAAACACTGAAACCGCACGTACTGAATTTCCAATTCTTGTGTTGGCAAAATGCTTAGGAGAAACGAATAGTGTCATTTTAATCCTATTTCCATTCATTCATCGGCCATTTTAAATGGTGGAATTGGGGCCCAATTCTAATGCCGCCTCTCTCATACACTGAACTTATTGTTCAGCATTACGTTAAAAAAGTAAACAGCTATGTACTGTACTGATTTTTGTTCGAATTAATCTACAAGCAAAGGAAGACGTTACGACATCTGTTCTGCAAATAGGTAAATTTAGATCCTTTTTGGCATCTCGATCACGCCTGTCTTGCCAAGTTAACCCTGATCTTTCAGTAACACACATTCCTGCAATAAATTGACAAGCTGAGGAAAAATCCTAAGGTCGTATAGGTAATTATTGCATTGATATCTGAGAAAGCATCTGAACTATGTTGGTTGAACTTATTCATTAATATTAATGCAGGTAGTTCTACAATTCCAAGAAAACATTACGTCACTGCCTCAAGAAAACTTTTTGGAACGAAGGCGCAAGATTGCAGTCGAATATATCATCATGAACACATGACACACTAAATAGAGTGAGACAAGCTGGGTCATAGTAAAAAGTATAATAGGTGTTTTATTATTCCACGGCTCAGGCAATTTGGGACGGACAAAAGAAATTTAAGTACTTTATGGACTCCGTTGATTTGACGGCGATGTCGTTGAAAATTAGAAGATAATATTTGCTCCTTGGAAACGCTCTGAAACTGTTTTAACTACTTTTAACTACTCTATACAAATATGTATGCTACTTGTTACTGTGGACAAGCCCCATCACTGTATAGTTTACACGTGGACTTACTACATTTTGCATAGAATTTATTATATGTTGTCAGCTGTAATGGCAAATTCCATTAGTAACGACTGTACTGAGAGTCTTAGCTAGCGACGCTTCGTCCTTTTAGCTTGCGTTGTATTGTCGTTGACGTGCAAAGTAACCTAACCGGCTTATGAAGGTATTAACCTGAGAATTACTTGGGTTAAGTCCCACCGTCAACTCCACTAATATAATAAGATTCAATTGAATGCCGACCAGTTAAAGAAATAAAGTTAAATCTACCTACATTTATCGATGTATTGATATCAATGTTATATCCACGAAGACCTACCCAGTTGCATGTTAGCAAAAGTTTGTTCTGTCGTATTTAATGGATTCAATGACTATTCGATCTTGATGAAAAGCGTTTCCTAAAGGACTAGTTTCAACAGAAACCAAAGTAGACAAGGTAAGGTACATAATGATCAGTCCGACCGAAAAAATATTAAACCATTAAGTAGATACTTATATCCAACTAACTTTCATTTTAAAGTACAGCATAAATAACGGTACGGTCGTGTGATTTTATGGGGTAATCTCGTAAGTCGTACGTGAGACTGATGCAGAAAAAGAATATTGTAAGGTGTCCTTTGGTGTTTTGGTCACATCATCGTTGTGTATTATGAACAAGATGATTATAAATATATTACCTAAGATGCTTGTTTTTATCAACGTACCTATTTGATTAAATACAAGCAAGCCCTTTTATTGTCCAAATACAAGGTGTAACTGTAGTATCGTCTAACGAAGGAAAACCCCTAACAAAATATTTTATTATTCCATTAAATAGCTTATAAAACGCAAAGAACTAAATTTGGTATTTTTAACTTGAAAAGGCAGATAAACGTTTAGCGCTGGCCTAGTGACATCTAGACAGAGTTTTGTATATTAACACAAAACTACGGCATCTCGTTTAATACACAATTCCGCTATTCGATAAGAGATGGCGCTGCAAAATTTTTGATGTGACCCTACCATTTTCTTGATTCAAATTTTTTAATAACACACTCATTTTACGTAATCATCCTGCAAATAATACTAATGAATTGAAGCTGTTTTTATGTACATGATTATATGCTTCTATATAGTTATCGATTCTGAAGTTATAATATTTCTTATATATTATAACTCTAAACATCTACGACAAATAATAATTCTTTATTTCTCCGTAATTTAGTCTCCTCATACAAGTCATATCCTCATACAACAACATAACACACTATAGTTTAGTTAAGGTCACTACTGCACGGTAGATGGCGTTAGTACGACCTTTACCCAAAACTATAAAAAAAACTTACCCATAACACCAAGTTGCTGTGGCGACAACGGCGCAGCATCTCCAGCCCCTGAACCGATGGAACCCGATGCTAACGACAGCCGCTCACTAAACCCAAGAGGACTGCTTCTCCCACCACTGCTGGCAACTGAACCCATTCCTAAAACAATAGCAGAAATAAGTTTATTTGACAATTTAAAAATGAATTAGAAGTATTATTTATTTCTGTAAAATGCACATTTTAAAATATATGACAGTTATAATAAAAACTAAAAGCTATTTTTCATATTATTACAAATAATATTGTATTCTATTCCATTTCTCATTAGGCAAATGACCTAATTGCTTATGAGACCATGGATTCTATAAAATATTGGCAAATAAATTATAATCAAATATAATATAATAATGTAAATTAATTTTATTTTATTATTACCCCCATTAGGACTCCTCATCCGGGAGATCCTCTTGTTGATAGCCCTTTGTATTCGAGGGTTGATGATCGGCTTAGCTCGCCGCCTAGCCAGGTACCTTGATAAAACACCCACTACCACTGCACTCGTACCCACTACACCTAGGCTCCATAGTACCACCTGTAACAATATCAGATAATTCAATATATAAGCAAATCACCAACAAAAAAGGTTGTTATTTAATACTATCAACCTTTTTATACTTATTGTACTAGCCTTGAACAATCAGTAATGTTGGAGCTCGAGTACATGATATCCTCTGACCGTACATGAGTAATTTAGAATGACCTTTAGACCAGCATAATATTAAAAAGTAGTTGAATGTTATGCTTTACAATCTTAAGAGTACAGCATATCATTTTTTTATAATGATGACACACTCAAATATAATTATTACTACAAGTAAGTATAACGTGTGTATTGATTTTAATACAGAAAGTCGCGGTAATAATATTTTAACATAATAAAACCAAAATACTGACCTTCTGTGATGTTGTTAACTGCACCTCATTAAAAGATATCGCTCTATGCCAATGCTTTAATTTATCGATTAATGGACTGGCTTGTATTAACAGCTGCATTATTCTGATATTTTTGAAATATAAACTGCACGTAATGCCCCTAATTTACTATTATTTACAACGCTGATATAATCACAGTTATTTTAGGTTAACTGTCAAACTACACCACTTACGTCTTTAATGTAATAAAACACTTTGCACATATAACATTTATCACTCATATCACTCCATTGATGCAATTGTTGGAATCTTTGCAGTTACATAAACATTGACAATTATTTTCACGTATATATTATTTCAGACAATTTAAATATTCGCGCTTTCTACTAAGTGTCAATTTGACGGAACAAAATTTAGATGACAGTAATAAGGATGCATGGTACATATGTTTTGGGTTAAATTCGTAAACGTACTAATTTATGCTTTCTTATTTCGTTCTAAAGCATTTTCCTTTAGACAACTTATAGGTATTCCTAACTGTAATTTAATTGGATCTTTATATTCAATTAATTTTACTTAAGTGATAAGCCTGAAAAGTTTGTTGTTTCAGCATCAAGATAGATCGATAATATATGAGCAGAGTCCCTAATCTAATCGAGAAAGGCTTAGAAAGCCTTTATTGTGCCGTGTGGTGTACATGTGGTAGGCAAAACTAAAGTGAGGATAATAAGTCTGTAGTTATTGTGACAAATGATGTGATCAACAATTTAATAGTTAGTGCAAGTGAAAATTTGTTTAACTATTTGACCTTTGCTCTATATTTGATAATGTTTTGCGGCTACATATTAAATTCAGTTACTGTTCCATGGTATTAAAACGTTTGAAGCCCATTCGAACAAGTTTCTAAGAATTCAGGAATGTCCATTATTTTATTGATTGATGAAAATATTTAGTAACTGTGTTCATTCGTCATCTCACTCATCTCCATCACTTAAGATCTAACCATCTGTCAGTGTCAAATTCTGCAATAGCAACTGTCGAATTCTGTCATCAAATTTAATCAATTAATTTCATTCTTATAATAAAATTATCAATGTTTTCAATTTTGAGTCCAAGTATCTTGCCAATATACTTTTTAATTCAAGTAATGTGATGAATATCTAACAGCTCACTCAACTACTTGACAAAAATATGGATGTGATACACCAATCTTTGAGTCAACAAACTTTACAAAGCACTATCGAAGACCTACCAGATGAAGTCTTGGAATTTATTTTAGGATTTCTGCCACCGTATAAGGATTTACAGAACTGTATGATTGTTTGTAAACGATGGTATAATTGCGCTCAAAGTGAGTTAACTGCAGCCTTATTGTCTTGTTTTTATCAATTGGCGTGATTTACAATAATCCTATATTATTATGTTTTTACAGATGTCTTACACAAAACATCAATAAAGTTGATTAAAGCAGTGGGAGAATTCAATATATTATGGAAAAACATTGCTGCCACTGACATGGTGCCTACTATTACCAAACGATTTTCACATGCTGCCTGTGTTCTTGAGAACAATATGTACATATTTGGGGGCTGCACCACAAATGCCACTTCTTTTAATGATCTTTGGCGGTTTGATTTATCTGTCAGGCAGTGGGTGAGGCCCCTTGCCACTGGCACATATCCTGTTCCTAAAGCATACACCTCAATGGTACACTATAAAGATGGTTTAATAGTTTTTGGAGGCTGGACTTATCCTTCACCTTCTCAATATTACCAAAATGTGACAATGTTTAATGAAATACACTTTTATTGTGTGAATACAAATAAGTGGATTTTACTAAATGCAACAAACAGTCCACCTCCTATGGCAGGACATTCAGCATGTATGAGGGGTGATGAAATGGTGGTGTTTGGAGGCCTGGTTATGTCAGCTGTCCAGAACTATCAAATACAATGTTCCAATGATGTATGGGTCTTAGATGTACCAACACTAACCTGGAGGAAACAAGCGACAACCAAACTCAGGCCATCACCAAGATATGCTCAATCTCTCATTTGTTTAGACTCTGACCGGCTGATGCTGTTGGGTGGTGTACAAACATTGCATAACCGCTTTGTGTACAGTGACTGTTGGATATTGATAATGAAAGGGCCTACATGGACATGGAAAGAAATGCTTGTCAAGAATAAAGAGTGGGCTTCTGCTAACATCTGGTGTAACCCTGCTTGTAGGGTTGGTGATAAGGTTGTGAGTTTAAGTAGAAGCAGAAATGGTTGGAACAGTGCCAAACCTTTAGTAACCTCAGCAGTCAGATTGTCAGCTCTGAGTAGACCTGAGGGTGCACCAGTCTCTGTAAGAGTGGAGCAAAGTTTACAAAGGCCTCTTGATAGGGATCAAAATATTAATGGTAGAAGAGGAGTTTTGCCAAGAAGATTGTCTAATCCTCCAAGGCAAGATCAGCAAGTTAACCCCAACAATGAACCCGTAGCAGGCCCAAGCAATCAACAGGGGATACCACAAAACCCTGTGCTGCCTAATGAAAATAATTCTGACCAGAATGGTGTTGCTGGACCTAGTTCAGATTCTAAGCCTTTAAATGGACTAGAGGCTGGAAAAAAAGATCTAGCAATGCGAAGGAATAAAAATAAGGTTTGTATCTTCATAATCACTTTTCTTCTAGTAGAATCACTTCTTACATTTTTCTAAAATGTGGCAGCTCACATGACTTAATTGATATTAATTTATTTTACAGAACAAAGGCATGAAAATAGTAAGACAGTTACAGGAAGCAAACAAGTACAGGATGGCAGCATTTGCCTGTGATACAACTCAAAATACACCTGCAGAAAATGATCTCATTAATCAAAGACAAATAGCTCACTTAGAAAATAGAAGAGAACCATTGCCTATACCTCCTAATCCACAACAGCAACAGCCAGTGGTTAAGAAAGTGAAACGAAATACTTTGACAATGCATGTTTTGGACATTTCTACTGTTGTTAATGGTAATTCTTTAAATTATGTGTCATGGCTCTGTCCTCGTTTAGGCGAAATGACAGGGGCTCCAGAAGAACTAGTTATGTACTCATTGGTAAAAGGGAATGGGGAACTAATTATGTTTGGTGGAGTGCACAATGATATCAGTATTTTAAATTGTTCTGAACACCAAAACATGTATTCAAACTCATTGCACTTTATTATGCCGCCCAGAGATATAATATAAAAAGTAGATTCTTCTAAAAGTTAAAACTTAAAATTGCTGTCATCCTGTTTTATGTGACTCTCCACTACTTTACTATCTTCCTATGCCTACTTTACTTGTTACATAATAATTGTTCCGAATTGTTTCGTTGGCATTAAACTGGCGTAATACAAGTTTTGCTTTTACTGGCAAACCATTTACTGCATTACTAATCCAGTTTAATAGTCTTAAGATTCTGCATTCTTAATAATAACAAATTAAAATGTGTTCTGTGATTTCTGTTGTAAATATGGCTTATTGTATAATGTAACTAAGCTTATAATTAAAAGTTGATTTATTACTAAAAGTATTTATTTTGATTAACTTAAATATACAGTTAATAGTTATAACTTATTCAGTGTCTTTGACAAGTCCTCCAAACACAGCAGCTGGGATTTCCTTTTTCTGAACAGGAGCAACTTCACTTTCATCTTCACTGTTTTCAGATTCCTCATCAATTTCAATTTCATCTGGATTAACCACTTTATCATCACTATCCTTAAGACCTTGTGTTTCACCTCGTACAAATGAAATGTTGCCTTTACTTTGGACAGCCATCTCTGCAGCTTTGGCTTCTAACATTCTCATGCCATCCTTCATACCTGGCGCAAGATCAGAAATAGTACCAGCTGCTTGAGCTGCAGAACTTAACATTTGAGCAGACATCATATTCACTTGTGTATTGTATGTAGCTTGGACACTTCGTTTAATCCTAAGCATTTCTCGCATTGTGTCTTCATTGCCATGACGAACTTCGAACTCTTTCCAAGTGTTCCAAAACTCAGCCGTGATTCTTGGATCACACATCTGACTACAATGAGCGTATATGGCGCGTGCTCTATCTATTTCACCGAGGCGTGTTTCCATTTCTGAAAAGCGTATACACATTTCTCTTGATTTTTCATCAGGAAGTGTTTCAATGGCTTTTTCGTATATTTGACGAGTCTTTGGCACGCCATATATTTCAGCAGCTTTTTTAATGTAAATATTGAACATTTCAAACATTTGTTCCTGAAGAACTGCAGTTGTGGCTCGTTCATATACCGCCATAGCGTGTCTAGCCAAACCATGTTCTTCTTCTAGCTTAGCATATAGTAAAAATATAGACTTTGCAAACTCGGGAGGACAATGTTCAAGGCATTGTTCAAATAAATCCCGAGCTCTTTCAAGTTTTGATCCACCATATCTCTTCAAAAACTTTGTAAGATAGGTGTTCCAAATATCATAAACATTGGGCCATTTGAATAAAGCAATACCCTTTTCGTAAGCTCTAAAAGCCTCCTCAAAGTAATTGTGCTCTTCTAAAAAGAGGCCATAGTTTATTATGATTTGTGGTGTTGCAATTTTCAAGTCAATGATATGGTCATAAACTGCTTTACATGATTTATATGTACCAAAACTTTCTTCTAAATCAGCATACATGGACCAAACTTTTAGAGACTTATACAACCTCATTTGAACTGTCTCAGTATCATCATGATAAGCAACTTTCCGGCTAGGTAAAACTGTAGCTCTTTGCATTAATTTAAGAGCTTCTTCATAATTTTCATGCCTTATTTCCATTTCTGCCCATTCACACCAGACTGAAGCTAGATCATCAACTTTAGCATAGTTAACTTGTGTTGCCTTTTCAAATATGAGTCTTGCATCCTCTATCTGCTCATTTTTTTCATAGAATTTAGCAAAACCAACCCACAAGGTGTATAATTTACCAACAGCCAGTTTAGGGTCTACTGTTTGAACAGCTTCAGTATAGGTATCAATAATTTCATGGGGTTTATCTTCATATAATTTAACTCTCTTATGCCATTCAGCCACATTGTGTGGGTTTTGTCTCAACAGCACAGAGTTCAATAACAATAATCTTCTCTCCATAAGGTATTCAAATCTTGCAAGTCTAAGTTCAAGATCAATGTCATCATCTTCAGTAGGGCTAGGTTTTTTTGCCACTTCTTCCATCTTTTTGCTTAGGCTGAGTTCTTCAAATTGAGCATATGCATCAAAGACTTGAGTGAAATCTCTAACTGTTGTAACTGTTTGTATGGCTTCTTCATAAATGTCCCTTGCTCTCTCAAATAGACCACTTCTTACATAGTAATCAGCCAATGAGTTCCACAGATGACCAAGTTGATCTGTATATCGCCTGAGCCCACCTCTAATGATAGCATCCACATTGAGAGAATGAATTTGATCTGGGTTCTTGGATATTAATTCACAAAGTTCATTCCACAGTTGATGGTTGGATTTGCCATGCTTTGATTGAAAATTTTCATTGTTCACTATTTGGGCTAGCTTAACTGCAGCTTCATCCAGTTTATTAATAGAAATCAGATAGTCAATATACTCTTCCGTGTCTTCTGGACATAACTTCAGATAGCGTCGAAATACTCTCACTGCAGTTTCAGAAATGTTGTGCTTCTTCAAAAAAATTAAGTAAAGAGGCCATATTCTATGATGTTGTGTTATTGGCAAAGCTCTTAATGCACTATCAAATGCTTTTCTAGTGACTGTTATTTTACATTGATCAGTCAGAAATGTACAGTAATCCATCCATATTCTTGGCATTTTATGCATAAACACTAAAGATCTTTCAAAGCAATTGTTAACATCTTCAAAACAAGGGTCAGTAATGCATTTGCCTCGAATTTGACTTCTTCTCAATTTTAAATAGTTATACCATAATTTGAATGACCCTGGTAGTTCTTTCAAAGCTCTTTCATAGATCATATTAATCTCATGTTTAGGAGCTGCTTTCTTATGTTCTATGTATCTAAGCCAATGTTTAACTGAAAAGGGATTCCTTAATATCTCCTCCTCATACGGGAGATCTTCTTCACTCTGAAAACAAAAATGTAAACATTTAAAAATACATAATTTTTAAAAGAATCAAAACGATAGAGCTAATAGTAGAGCCAAAACTGGTTTTATAAAAATAAGGACACAATCTTTAACGTCCGTGTTTTAGTAACAAGCTAACGAGTTTCAGAAATAATTTGATTCACTTACAAAGAATATGTCTATTTCCTTGCCGTCTAGTAAAGGCATTTTATATATTTATAATTACTTATTATACCAGTTTAAAACAATTTTATTGCCCTATTATAGTCAAGTTCAAAAACTAAAGTCTAAAACTCTAAACCCAAACGAAACTCGAAAGGTTATGTTGTTTCTTGATTCATGATACAATAAGACGACAGACAAGCGAGCAATCCACAGATAAAATAAAAGCGTGTTAAAAATACTGAAAAAAGTAGCCATATTCCTATTCTTATCTTAATTCACCAAATTCATATTTTATTTTATATACCGCCACTCTCTCTTTTAACTACGTAAATAATTACTTTTTCGTAATTAAATTGTCTAAATTAACCAAGTAATACATGAAGGAACAATAAAAACCGAGGTTTAATGTAAAGAAATTCGAAGACTTTGAACCTATTTTCCTGTCTGATAAAAGTTATCAGTTAACTAAAACCTAGAAGTTAAGCTGTGTGAACTGTGAAGGAAATCTTCACATCAAGTCTATCCAATGCCATCCATAAACAAAAATGAAAAACAACAATGGCGGCGGTATTAGCGCCGGTGGATATGTGTATTTTTAATCGCTTTTAGCTGTGCGAGACCAATGTTTTTCCTCTATAATGTCAAAACAAGGAAAAAGAAAAATTACTGTCGAATTACCGAAATCCAAAGATCTAGCTAACAGGCCAAGTGTGTTTGAGCGCCTCGGTACTAAGAAATCAAGCGCTAAAAAAACAACTGAACATTGTAGACAGTGGGCACAAAACGGGAGCTGTGCTTACGGTAAAAGTTGTAAATTTGCATCAACTCATACGTTAATAAGTCCGTCGAAACAGCGCGCAGCAAACAAAGATAGTGAACACAAACGTGCCGTGAAAGATGACCCTAAAAGTAGGCTTCATTCAACCGTGGTCGTGCGATCAGGTCGTAGTCCAGACGGTGAAATCGACAATTGGGATCAAAATGACCTAGAATACGCAGACACAGACGTCCTTGAAAAAAGGCGACAACAACTGCAAAGGGAGTTAGAGTTGCAAATGAAAATGGACTCCAACAAAGACATACGTAAAGAAAAAAAGAAAACCATGTCAAGCACTTCCTCATCACGCAGTTCTAGTTCTTCCAGTGTCTCGTCATCATCTTCAGACAATAGCTCATCGTCATCGTCATCTGGCAGGTAAGATTATAGATATGAAACCTGGAATGTTGTTTAAAGAACAAGTTTAGTAATCATTTACATTTAAACTTAATTAAAAGATTTGGTTATACATGCTAATAAAAAATATTTACATTTTAGAGAAGCAAGGCGAAAAGCAAAGAAAGGAAAGTTAAAAAGAAATTCAAGTTCTTCATCAGATGGAGATGCACCTTCTAAAAAGAAATTTGTCAAAACTGATAATTTAAAAAGAGATAAAAGTGAACCTAAAAAAACAGGTGTAAAAAAAGATGACAGAGCCTTGAAGAAACAAGATGCTATGAAAAAGAAACCTGTTACAAAAACTACCATTGGAAAAAAATCATTATCACCAGGCAAAAAATCTGGTGGGACTCCACCAATTACATCTAAAAGTGTTAATAAAAGTAGTGTAAAACATGGTAAGTCACCTCCAAGAAGAGATAGAAACAGGAGTGCATCCCCTCATAGAGATAAAGAGAGAGATAGAACAAAAGAAAAAGAAAGAGAGAAGGACAGAGAAAAGGAACGTGAAAAAGAAAGAGAACGGACTAGAGTTCGAAGCAGATCCCCTAGAAAAGGTAGGTCTAGGTCTCCACGACAGCATGCTTCTCATTCAAAAGATGTTCGCAAAAAAGAGAGTTCCGAACGTAGCAGACCAGTATCACCTAAAAAAGCAGCTCGTAGAGATGCTAGTGCAGAAAGGCATAGAAAAAGATCTGCTAGCCGAGAAAGAGATAGAGGTCGTGATCATAAAGATCGATCAATGGAGAGGCGAAAGGATAAACATGATGATAAAGATAGACATGATAGGAAAGACAGGGGTGGTCGGGACAGAAATAAAGATAGTAAAAGGGATGACAGTAAAAGAAGAGGGCGTGAAAGGGGCTTGGGTGGCAGAGGAGCTGCTAATAAGGGATTAGAAAAGCCAAACAAGCCTATGGAACGACTTCTTCCTAGACCTGAGGAGCGTTTAGCAGCACTTGCTGCTATTTCTAACAGAGCTCTTGATATTGATAAAAATTCGTCAACTTCAAAAGACCGACAGGACTCACATTCTGAAAGGGGTGGTCGTAAACAAGATAGGCTCGAAAGAGATCGCTCTACAAAAAGGGATAGAATGGATAGCATGGACAGAGATCAAGGTGAATATGATATGGGTTTAGATCGTCAGTATGACAATGATCGCAACTTAGATCATTATGACAGAGTAGATGATCGTTATGATGATGTTCCCAGAGAAGAAGACAGATCTCCAGGTTATATACAGGGAAGGGAACGACATTATGACTCAAGTTATGAAATGTCAGGTCCCCCAAGGGGATATCCTGAAGATGATGAAAGGTTATATGGTGAACATATGGGAGATCATAGAGGTGTTGATATGGGTAAGACTAGGAATTTGGTTCTTAAGATACAGATTGTTTCTGAACTTATTTTTGTAAACCTACTTTTGTGTTTAAGGTTATGATGACCGCCGTCCACATCGCGATCGCTCTTGGGAAAGGCGTTCAGGTTCCATGGATCGTGAGCGGGGATATCTACATCCTCACAAAGAATGGGACAATGACGATTATCGTTCAGGAGACTGGGGTAGAGAAAGACACTGGTCAATGCATGAGTCACAGGTAATAATTACTTCTCTAAAAATGCTATGTATTCAATAATATTACAACACATTTTATTTAGAAACTCAATTATAAATAAAATGATTGCTTATTTCTAATCTTTTGCTATAGGTGAGTTTATACTATCAAACTTTGTATCGGAATGAACCAATTGATTATCGTAAAGACAATAAAAATCCTTGCCTTATTCTATCCCACATATTCCTTGGCTGTCCTTATCCACACTTTGGTACGTTGATGTGCATATTTATTACAATATGATTATTTTAATTTGTATGTATATTAAATATTTTATTTTCTGTCAGATGAACGAGTGGGGTGATAAAGAACCAGATGTGGATGCTTGGCATCATAGAGGTCATCCTTCTGGACCTCACCGGGGGCGGATGCATGGTACAACATTATCATTTTACGAATAATTATAATTCGCCTATGTCTTTATTACATAATATTATCATGTTCTGCAGATGATTATGGACGAGGAATGAGAATGGATCTTCTTCGAGGTGAGGGTGGTAAACGACGTGGTCCTCGGAATGAGCCTGAGCAAACTGTAAAGGAAGCACCACCTTCAACACAAACAACATCCTCAGTACCACCACGTTCAGAGGCTGAAGTTGATGATAAACCAATACCTGATGATCTAAGTGAAATCAGTGATGATCCTGATGATATACTGAACAGAGAAGATGTAAGTAAAGAAGTTTGTGTGATACCTCATACAATAAAATTTCCTTAAAGATAATAATAATATTTTTATTGCAGATGACTGATCAAGTTATGGATGAAGAAAGTCAATCTGCTTTACCAAATGATGAAAATGTATCTAAACCAGATGGCTCTGAAAAGGAGTCGACACAAGTAATAAAATCTCATACAATCCATACTAATATAATAAATGCGAAAGTATCTCTATCTTTCTGTCTATCTCGCCTTCATGCCAAAACAACTGATATGTTGCCATTGTTATTGCCATTATATTTTGAAGTAACAAACAAAAAAATGTCTGTAGAGTAGATTATTAAGTAGATGTTATAAATTATAAAAAGTTTCAAATTCAAACGCGGGTAACAGCGCTATTGCACAGCTAGTTCATATAGATGTTTGAACAAAACACGATTTTGATTAAATTTCTTTATTCAGGATACAAGTGGTGCAGGTGAAGAAAGAGAATCACAGGATGCTAAGGATGAGGAAGATGTTGCTAATTTAGACTTTGAAGAGATATCTGATGGCGAACTGGAAGAGGAACGTACAAGAGGTAACTTACGTCACAACAGTATTTACTTGTATTTTTCGTACTATTCAAATCTGGATGATCATAGAACATAATTTAATATTTAATGTTTTAGCTGGACTAGGTGACGCTCTAGGAGTAGACTGGGCCAGTTTAGTAGCAGATGTTCGTCGACGAGAGCAAACTAGCGTGTCTTCCGGCGGCGCACGTGAACGCTGGAGACCCGAGCGAGTTCTTGCACGCCTTGGACTTTCTATAAATATGGCTGGAAAGGAAATAGTACAAGATGTCATTGAGAAAAATGCCGAAAGCTTACACACAGAAAAGAAAAATGCCCAAGCAACAGAAAATCCAGATCAGAAAGATATTGTTGAACAAAATGGTATTCATGAGAATGAAGAAAAGCCTGAGAATGTACCTGACATATCGACATTACACCCAGTGGCAGCTATTCAGGTACCATACACATTTATTTTTCTACCCTTCACAGTGCAAAAGTTATCAGAGTAAAAGATTAAGATTTTCAGGTTCTCATACTTAATTATTCTCTTTTTATGCTGTTGTAGGTGGCTGTACAAAAGAGAAAGCGTCAGCGCGCTGTATTGTTTGGATCTGGTTGTGAAATAACTCGAGGACTTAGTGCAAGAAGAGATCTAGCTTTGCGGCGATATTTGTGTCATTTACCCACTGCTGAAAGAATGGGACAGTCACGTGTGACACCACAGCCTTCACTATTTCATGCTGCTAGATCTCTCTTAATGCATGCTCCTGTCACAGGCTGACACTAAAATTAAAACCAATTCCAGTGTTTGGTATACAAAATGCAAGAACTAATCAAGTGCAATAATCAAAAGCATTAATTTATCATTTTGAGAGTGATCAGTTGAATTTTATTTTGGAACTGGGTGTATTGACATAAAGTTTTTAATTACAGTTGGTAGTGAAAATGTGGATTTTTTTGTGGTGCTGCACAGAAAACTTATGTGTCACAGGCAAAACCAACTTTGATTAGTCATGACTTTTTTTAATATAAGTTCATAAGTGGTTTCAAGTAATAACAATACTTGTTTTTAAATAATTTCAATGATGTTTGTTTAATATAACAGTTAAAACAAGATTAAATATAATACAATATATTCAATAAAAATAAACACTATTATTTTGACTTCCATATGTAGTTATTATACCCAGGTGCCCCTATTCCACTTCCTTTATTTGGTCACACAAAAATGACATGTCTGAACCAACATCATAATGTCTTGGCCTTATGTCACCCCTGAAAGAAAAAAGTAGTAGTAATTTTTAAACACAGCTTTGCTTAAAGAATTTTCTTGTTTACTATCAAGGCCTTTGTTACAAGAGGGTTATTATAAATTATATATAGGGGTTATAATAAAATATATTATTCAAATTTAAGAATTATAAATTACTTAAAAAATTGAGGGGCCATAAAAAAATATTCACACAGCAGGTCATTACAAATGTTACCAATTGGGTATATGAAAATGGCATCATAGTTCTACTTACACATTAAACAAAACTGCACCAGCAATTCCTTTAATAGTCAACTGATATCCATTGACATGTAAAATGCAGCCTTCTCTCAAACCTAGTACAGGACTTGCATGACCCATTTCTAAGTATTCCAATATTCTTTGGTCCCTTGTTTCACCCTTATGGGTTTCATGCTCAGTCTCAATATAATGTGGGTTTACATTAAAAGGTACAATACCAATAGCTTCAAATGATGGAGGGTAAATTATTGGCATATCATTTGTTGTATGAATGCTTTTCGTGGCTACATTTGTCCCAGCACTACTACCTATATATACAAGGCTTCCTTCATCAACTTTTTTTTTTATCAGACTGACCAAATCTTGTTCATACAGTGTTTTTAAAAGCAAAAAAGTATTTCCACCGCCTACAAAAATTGCTTTTGATGAATTAACTGTTCCAATGACATCAGGATAGCTATGTAAACCAGTTACTGTAAATCCCCATGGTTCGATAACATCCTGCATTTTAGATGTGTAAGCGTCGTAATCCTTTTGAGCATACGGTACAAAGAGTAATTCGCTGACATTATTTCTAGAACAAAGAGGAAAATTTTATTGATAAGTACTGACAAGATGACGGTGCAAGTAGAAGTTGAAGTATTTTTAAAAAGTTGGATAAGACTTACTTTGTCAAAAAGTCGCACATTTCTTTCTTAGCAAATTCCAACAAAGAGAAACCATGACAATTTGATGACGAAAGTAACAAAGCTTGACGTCGAGTCGCCATATTATTGGTAAGGTATGTTCTTCGCACTATCTTGAAACGACCACTGAGATCGCTAAACCCGTGCGAGTACTGTAAATGATGTAAATGAAGATGTAATAACTTATAGCAGGACATTAACTCGGTGATAAATTCCGATTGTTATCAAAAGAACGACTTATTGAAATCTTATCAGTTAATAAGAAATGTTTACACAAGATTTAGATAATTAAAGGCCATTAGTACTGAAATTTTGTTTTTTTTTACTTCGACATTAATACATATTTCCCTAAAGTAACTTTAGTCGAAGTTTTGTTTGAATACAAGGATTTTGATTATTGACAGTAATTATTAAAATGACAGTGACAGTTCATTCGGTGAAATAATTGTCTATTGAATTTATACACACGATACGGGCAGTTGGCATGAGAAAGCAGGAGGTCACAACTGTTGAATCGGATTACTGTTTGAAGTATACTTAAACGTTTATTAAAATAGGTATTATTTTTTGCAGGTAGGTGTTTACCGATTCCAATATTACTAACTACCTAACTACTAACCTACTGTAAAGAGTATTTTGTCCATTGACCTTTTTTTTCAGATGTCGGGCTCTCGCTGATTAAAAGTACCCCGGCCGACGCCGGGTCAGTTGGCCAACAGATCTATAATATTTTATTCTACCTGTTACCTGAACGAAATTTGAAATAGGTAGACCGTATTAACAAATGATAATGGCCACACGGGTAGGAGTAAGTTCTCTTCGGGACCTACTCTACAGTCTATTTCGTTCGTTCGTGGTATTAATTTTTTAAGGCTTTTACTTCCTGAGCCTCTACAAAATAATAATTTAATAGAACACAAGCTATTCTAAAATATTGTTGAAGCCAGGAATAGTATTTAATCAAGCATTTGGCAACTGTAGACCAAAGCTCCCACTTGTCCAGATGTTTTCATCATAATAGCCTGGATTTTAACAATGCCAAAACGTCAAATTAAAGTACAAATCACTCAGAATCAGAATAATTTTAAAATGTGAATAATGCTTGCCCCATCCAGGGATCGAACCCGCAGAACGTCTACAACGTACTTCTTGCAATCTCTTAATTCTAAATTAAGAATAATTAATTCTTAACGTCAAAATATTATAATATAACATAATGTTTCTGCTTACTTCGTACATCAAAATATCTACGTACTTACACAGTAAACACAATTTAATGTGAAATTATCTCTGCATGTGACGCGTTGTGTGGCCCATTGTTCATTGATGCTACAGTGTACTGGGTAACAGTGGGTAATAAACAGACAATAAATGCTTCTTATATCAATGTATTGTTTGTTCCATTCATCAGCTTACGTAGCAATATGACTTCGACTATGCTTCTACATTTAGTTATTACATGACATTCTTAAATATATGGGTACATACTGGAGGTATATAATAAATTCTACCTATCACATCTCGTTAGTTATTAAGCGTCAAGGATAAAAAATCTTTCTTCTTGGGGTTTATCACAGCCTGGGCCAAGGTACCGGCGTCTCAATTCTAGGTCAGGAGGCGCTGATATGTCGCCTTGGAGAATATAGTAGGCTTGCTCTATAGTACTCTCGATTTCAGATTTTAGCTCCTGTGAACAAAGAACAATATTGTGATACTAACAAAGTTTTTAAGACAATACAGCAAGATCGATGATGATATTTACAAGAACTAAGTTTCCAACAGGGTCTTAATAGGGTCAGAAAAAATCCTCTAATTACAGTTGAGTTCAACTATAAGGGGAGGATTTTTTTGGGCGTTTGAGAATGACCATTGGTTATTGAATGATGTAACGGTTTACTCACGCGTATTTATCGGGGTAGCCCGACTCATTTAATAATGAATCATTCTCACAATAGTTACTATCAAAATGACCATTGGTATTCAAATTGGCACAGAAACACCGTTAAAGACTTGTGCCTTTTTCATCGCTTTGTCTATACTGCTTTGCCTCTCATTCAACCATTAGTTTTTTGGTATGAGAAGTGATGAAGCAATAAATATCACCTCATACAGGTCGGGCGAGCGCCTGGCGCGTTCTGCCAACGCGGCGTGCAGGTGGTACAGAAGCAGGCCGCGGAGGTGCGCGTCGCCCACGCCCAGCGCCGCCACCGTGCGCAGAGTGCCGCGGCACAGGCTCTCTTTCAGCGCCAGCCGTGACTCCGACAGCTCTGGAACATCGTATTCAATTAAGTAGGTATATTACATTGCACATGAAATTGATAGTGGAAGTTTACAATGTTCAAAAAGAGAATGGTAAGAAATGTCTTCAGTGAGTTGGTTTTGGTGGGTAAACCGTAAGATCGTAGACAGCAATATTCGCCCGTACCAGTTGAAGAGTCCGGTATTTGTTAAGGAGGAGGTTTTCCTTTGATTGCCTTAAAAAAATGGGATTTATAAAAACAAAGACAAACATTCGAATGCTTTTGATAAAATATTGATGATGGGCCTGCCTTATGGAGCGATAATCTACCCCTAGACACTATAATTTATTTTTCTTTTGGGTTATCTTAAGGTTATCTTGGAACCAGTAATAATAGCAGAAAGCGACTGATTCATGTGATATGTTAGCCAAGCCCTCATTGAATTATGCATCTAAAATCATGATAGGTACATAAAACACAAGTATTTCACCTAATCTTATTAGGTTTTCTTGTATTAATAAATTGAAAAATTAACGACACACGTTAATAATAACTAATAACGATATTACCTACATAAATTAATTGGGGAACAATATACGCCAATAGATCAAAGCTATATATAAAATGTCGTTGTTACTGACCAACAAATTGATTCTCAATACTTCAAATCTTGGCGAGAAAATAGAAATAGTTGGCAGAATAGAAATTGCAGACCTTCAACGGTATCGGTTTAACGGCAGGATGCCAAGTGCGTCTCACTGTGCGAATGCTGAGTAGCAGTTTTAAGGGCACTCCCGAGATAATAAGTTGTCAAATCAAATCAAACGCCGCATAATTCAAATGATCGGACTTCGCTGTGAACGTCAGGCATGAAGCTCACCTTAAACACAACCGCAGCTCTCGGCTGCACTTCATATCTTGGCATTGTTAGTGCCAAAACGTTTTAATATTATCCGTCTCGCATGTTTGGCAGTGATTAAAGGATAATTAATCGTGCGTTAGAACTATGAATTACAGGTATGTACTAACGGTACAGGTAGACAGATCCACCTGGTGACGACGTGAGGACGAGCGTTCCTAGCCGCGGCGCCCATGTCAATCGGCGGTCAATCGTACTACTGCCCCTCACAATATTATCGTCTGATTTTATTCACTTGTTGCGTAGTACTAGTACTCGTCGCATGCCGCACACGTTATTCTGAACTCACAATGCAATACTGACTACATTCGAACAAGCCTTTAAAGTTTTACGTATTTGCCTTTACGGAATGACGCAGTTACAACCGCGTGAATAAAATAAAGGAGAGTAATTATGATTCTTGTTGCTCTTTAAATAGATTAAACTCCATAAATATTACGTTGCACATTTGTATACTTTATGATTATGACTCGATGTTTTGCCACAAAGGGAGATTTTATATGAATGCGTAGAACGCTCATTATAGGTGAGTTTACTTAGATATTTGACCAACATTGGCTGATATATAGAGTTGTGTTTTAAATAGGTGCATCGTGTACTTATTACTACGAAATTACGAATAGACATATACAAAGTTACTTAGGAGCTGAGGAGCACGACTGGTTTCTGCTCTACTTGTGCATCTGCCGTAACACGTTTATGCGAACGCAACATTACATGTGTCAGACTGAAGTTACGTTTTCATTGTTCTGTTACAAATTGTTTCAATTATAAAATTTTAAATTACTATCATTTCTTTGAGCTGACTCTCTTTACAAGGATATATTTTCGCGTTGTTTGTTTTAATTATAATAAATAATATAACTCATCTGTTAAAAATTTCAACTATTTAGCTATCACGATCCATGAGATAAAACCTGATGACAGACGGACGGTCAGTCAGCGGATTATAGAGATAGGGTTCCATTATCTTTCATACGGAACCCTGAAAGCTGCTGTTAAGATGTCAGAACTTAAGACTGTAGAGTTACAAGTTATTACGGATATTTATTTGTTAATTACTGCGTTAATCAGTTTAGCAAAAGTCATGTAAAAGTAGCTGCATAGACACGAAACGAAAGCAAAATAATGAAAAACTACCTACTTACTTACAATTTTAAATTAATCTCAAGCCACTAATAATGTGACTAAATTAGTGTATGTTCTTTCATTTATGTTATATGTTAATCTTCAGTACAGTAAAATAAATGAGTTTGAAGACACAATAATTAATTTAATTACAGTAAATATTATTAACTTACATAGTTTCGATGTTAATTAGAAACGGTTTTAAATATTTCGTAATTTGAATGGAGTTTTGTTCGTATTGGCGTCTTGGCCTATTTTCATTCAGAAGTAATTAATTAATTCGTGATCTTAAAATGTATCTAACACATTCACCGCCAAATTTCATCACTGAATATTTCGATTTGGCACTTAAATTGATAGTGAAGAAGAAGATATTACATGCAATGCTAGGCAGAAGCATAGACTAGTTTTTTTAATCGGATCCCGCACTAAGGTATTTATTCCTTGAAGCGCGGGGTGTTTTTAATTTAGAGGGGCACCAAGTCTTAAATTATTTGCTAAACTATAAAAAAATATGTTGATTGCCTACAGATTGTTTGTATAGTTAGATATTAGCGACAGATGCAAATTGTTTTACGGAACCTTGACATAGTAGACACCGCAATTTGTCCTAGAAACATTAGACGGACACTGTTGGTATCACAATACTTAATTATACTGGTTAAAGGTTTACAAGTAATCCATTACACATTTACACATACTTATGCTTTTAACAGAATTCTAACAAAGCAAAAAAAATAAATAAGGTTTTATAAATAAGGATATATTTATTTTGATACTTATAGTTGAATCTGCCTCCTATAAAAATAGAAAAAAGTGCAAAACATTATAATACGGTATAATGACTGAATTCACAACATAACAACAACATGTCAATTCCCCTTTTTGTGTACTTTACTTACTTGTTATCCTACTTACTACATTCACATTATAGCAGTTTGTTATTTGATGGTTACATCCATTGAAAGCCAGTTGGACAGAAACAAATAAAAAAAAGTAATACCAGTAAGCTTCAGTCCTTGTGTAAATCCGATTTTCAACACTAATCTTAATCGTAAATCGATAAAAATATGATTCGTGTAGGGAATGAAGTTAGCCAATCTTGCCAGAATAGCCGGTTCTAAGCGGAACTGGTCGTCCAAGTCTAAAGATCCGACCAAACTACCTAGAATGCTTTGAATAGCATTCACTTTTTCAGGTAGGAACTTAGACCCACAGTTGTCACAGCTCCACTCCGCTCTTGGATCTAAAGGCGACATCGGCAGAAGAATTCCAACACATTCTTTTTTGAAGCACTTGAGTGCTGACAGCTTCGTTCCCATCTCTGTGTTATCTTTACACCTTGCACACGTGCACCAGAACTGCTTAGTCTTGTATAGCTGACATCTCCTTGCCGGAGTGCACCATAGAATACCTGTGTAGCAGGTCACTATCTCTTCACCAATACCAATATCTTTCGTGGCATAGACGGCCATGGTATAGTCGGTATCAAACACATTTCTCGTGTTCGGTAAACAACAATGATTGAGAAATGCCGATAGAGGGTAAAGACCTCTTAAAGGTATTTTATTGTTGTCAGGGTTGCTAGCAATTCGAAATGAATTTATTTTAATAATCGAATGAATTAATTTTATAAAACTAATGTGTTTATCAGGTATTTCATACCTCGAACACAATAATTCTAACTCGGCAATCTTGGAGTCACTTGTAGACTTTTGTAAAATAGATAGTAGCATCTTTCGTTTGTCCGGTAAAAGTAGGAAGCGTAAATAAATTTGCATTATTTTGAGAATATCTGAATGCTTGTCACATCCTGATTTTGGTTTCCAATTGTTTATTATAAAGTTGCATTCTGCATTGTGTTCGGAAGACGATTTGCAGCCCTCAGAGCAAATTAGCAAAAAACATTTCTCACAATTGTAGCAGGTATCACTGATTTTATAACACACGGAGCAATAAGTGTCACCAGCACGATCGGCTCGAGCAGCTATGATCAATGGCTTATTCTTGAAGATGAGGGTGCCATTCCTAATTTTTTGTGTTGCAAATAAGCCTCTGCCGCTGATGGGCGATTGCTTGATGGTCCAAATGGGGTCTGCTGACTCTTCAAGGTATTCCATCAAGGAAGCAGTTTCTTCGGCAGTCGAGTGCGCCATGTCGCGACTGCGGATGGAGTGCTGGAACACTGCAGGGCATGGTGGGTCCAGCAGCGCGCCGCGGCTGACTGACGCCGCCAATCCAGCCGACATCGATGTACATGACCCGATATGAAAATAGCCACTGGAAATAATAAATCTCATCTGTTCCATGGAGCCAGCTCACGTGTCGAATCTGACGTAATGTGCGTCGGGTTCTCGATTTATGTTTAGTTTACTATTGCACGTTACGACCTAAAAGCCGGGTTTGATTGTTTAACTATCAATAAAATGGAAAGCCATAGTACTACTAAAGTTTGTGTTGATAAGATTTTGTGCTAAACAATATAGAATAAATTGGGTCAGAATAGTAAAACGCGCCAAATGGTTTTTATTATTGTAACATAATTATCGTTGCAGGCAAAGATTACGGTATAGTTTCATTTTAAATTTTCCTTATTGATTTGTAATTTTTAATTTATTTATAGACTATAAATGAGGCGGTAAATCATAATTAAGTTTAACTGACACGTTGCACAAGATGCTTCGTCAGCAAGATTAAAAAAATGAATTATTTTTATTATGCATATTTTCCTACTCCAATATATTATACACTGCATTATTTTAAAGGCGATGCCCTGTCTATGCCTTTTTTAAGCTAATGCACGTCAATGCTAAGACTTTCAAGACCAGGATGTTTATAAATCGAACAGCGACCAGCGAACACTCTCGTAAGTTATTTATTAATCGAATCAGTAAACAATTTAAAATGTTTACACCACTGGGTTTTCTTCCATCGTAATTTGATTTTAACAAAACTAAGTTTTTGAGAAATATTTTTTAATCTCATTTAAAAAGGACGAGGTTTTCAACATTTTTTTTTCATATTTAAATACCTAACCTGCGTTATTGGGATCAAGTTGTGGTGAGTAGTTTTGAGATTTTTAGTTAAGAAGTTTTTCTTTTGTGCTACTAGACCTATCTGATATCTGTCCAATATGCTATGACCTTTTTTTGTCAGCCAGTTTATTTTATGCTTTTGCTTTGCCAGTACTGGTTTCTTTGGTAACGGTTATTTTTATAAAAAAAACACTCGCTAATTCGTCAAAACAAAATACATGAACAAATCAAGTAAAATTTAATCTAAGCTTTAGCCTAAGCTCGCATGTTTCTTATTAGAAACAATAAAATATAAGTATTTGAAGACTGAAAAAATTAGTCGGTAAAGTCTTTTCTTCGGGATCATTAAATTACGTGCCCTAAACTGAACAGTCAGCATTCTCAATTCGAGTTGACGTAGGAAGACTAGTCCGGAGATTATTATCCTATGTGTGGAGAGTAGTCTTGATTTACGAAAGTGAAGAAAATAACGGAAAAACGTCAACGCTACGGATATAAACGTCTACAGTTCCTGACGTGACAGACACCAACATATTATAACAATTAATCTTGCGACCCAGAAACATGAGCGATGAGAGACTTAAAATAAATTATAGTGTGCGGTCCACTGTACAAATACATCTCCCGTTAAAACTCTGCACTAAAAATAAACTTACAAAAATGTGTTCCGCGTTTACGAGACTTGATATTTTGCCCAAAAATTAAAGATTGACAGTTTTATTGTGGATGCTTTTTTATTAGTCTACGATGAGATAAGATGGCTTGCCAAGCTGACCACACGCGCTCCACATCAAAGTCGTTTATCAACAGCTGCTGTTGATACGACGTCCGTATTGAAAACCAATATAAACTCTACATTCTGCCTTTTTTTATTTGTATGAATTTTAGGATTATATGTTTTGTATTGCGGTAATAGATGTTATTCTTATGTTTGCTAACAAGTTATTATAATAAATTCTTCTCCTGTGTTTTTACCTGCGTTCCATAAGTTTTAAATCGCGTTCAAAACAATGGATCTAATTTGATAAGATTGACCTTCTGTAATAACATAAGGCATAGGCTATTTTTTATTATTGAATAAATTGTTAGCATAATAGTAACATAATAGCCCCTGCTGTTATAATGGTATACATTTACTATAAATATTATAACGTAACGTACTTTTATTCAACACGCATCGATTTTAGGAACAGCCTAAACGAGCAAATCACTAATTAATATTTAAAATAGCCCCTAAAAATATGACAACTACTTTAGTGTTTATTAACGCATTAAACTAAGTCAAATATAGAAGAAGTAGTTCAGAAGTAATTGCATTTAGTTAGAGTTGCCTACGTGAGTATACAGTCACCTTTACAAATTGGTTGAATCCTTGTTACAATACCTCAGCTCCATTCTCATCTACCGGATGCGTCTGATACGTGCATAAAGAATACGGGTGTCTATACAATCTTGTAGAGACGACTGTGTTTTATATGTTTTGTCAAGCGCCTATTGTACCTATCTAGACAAGTTTTGATACCAGAGCACATAGCTTACAATCGAGATTATGAGTAGCATGAGATGTTTAAATCCTTTTCCTTACTAATATTATAAACGTAAAAGTAACTCTGTCTGTCTGTCTGTTACGCTTTCACGTCTAAACCACTGAACTGATTTTAATGAAATTTGGTATAGAGATAGAGTCCTCGAGAAAGATCATAGGATAGTTTTTATCCCGAACTTTTGAAGAGTTCTCTTGGAATCGCGATATAACCGACTTCGACGCGGGCGAAAAGCTAGTGTTTTATATTTTATGCACAAACATTAAAAAACGACACGATCTTATATTATTTTGCATTTTACTAACCCCCAATGTCTCCAAATATTATAAGTAACTTGTATTAGTTTTACGATGTAACAAAATGATCTCCACAAAATCTTTCAGACATTTTTATCATTATTTTAATTAGATCATTTACAACACATCGTTCTTATACCAATTAAAATCAACTTCTAACAGACATTATCCGCCTTATACTTATAAGCAAGATGTTGCGTATATTTTGGGTAGAAACAGGTAAACGTGCAGCAAGTAACAGGTACTGGGAGTCAGCAGGCGTACGCCGCTAGCCATTAATAGCTCATACAATGTATGACGTGTTTATAATTTATGTAATAGGAAGTGACGCATTTGTGCTCGAGAGATTTGCTATACTGCCAGTACTTGAGCAGAATATAATTAAAAAAAGTTCCAGTAGGCACTTATTTTTATATTAATGTTGGCGCTATCGATACAGTTCAGAGAACAATCGATAGACTGACGTCATTACACCATACCAAGCTAAGACTAGTATGACTGCATAGCTATGTTTGCAGAACATACTACAATAGCGTTTTAAACCTGTTAGTTTCCGCGAACAACAGAACTAGACCAGTCAATGCCAAGACATGATATATTTCAAAATATAGATGAGATAACGATAAAATCTTCTTGGTATCTGATAATCTGAATTGGCATTAACCTAAAAACGAAAGATTTACAGTTTCAGAAATCAGCATGGAACTAAATATTATTGAATTTATTAAACTATTCATTTTCCGTGTAATTTTCTTATCTTGATTGGAAAACGAGTCAAGGATGATAAAAATGTTAATGAAACCTGTATTTAGCTTATGCAATTTTAGAACACATATTTTATTAGTAAAATTATGATTGAAAGTAAATAAACTATGCTTACCATGCCAGCGATATCCTTCGACCTCTCCAAATGCCCAAATCAGTCGACACTGAAGATCCACTGCAATTTGATTAGTTTTCGGGATATATTTTGTTATACGATTAACTAAAAAGTTCTCTAACTCCCCCACATTTTCAAAGTTCAATGAACCCATGAGACCTCCAAGGGCCCCCTGTATTGTACAAATGTTTGCGTAAGGAACTCTCATGTCGCACTCTAAACATCGCCAAACACTATTAGTTTTTAATGGTTCCACTGGAAGTAAGTATCCTGGACATAATTTCGAAAAACATTTAAGAGCACCTAGTAGAGTACCGCGTTCCGTGGGGTCAGCACAACGATCACATTTACAAAAGAAATGTTTTGTTTTATACAAGTGAGTCCTCCGCGCCGGCGTGCCCCATAAAACTCCGGAATAACACGAGAATATTTCTGCTCCGCATCGTATTGGTTTTGCAGCTTTTACTGTCATTTGAAGGTCGCTGTTAAAGTAGTACCTTGTATTTGGAACACAATTGTGATTCATCAATCCCGACACAGGATATAAGCCACGCAAGCTCGTTTCCTTTTTACCGTATGGAGTAGCAATTTGATATGCATTAGTGTCAAGCGCACAACAAGCTAACGTCATGAGCTGTTCCTCTTCTTCTGGTATTTCAAAATATTCCTTTAAAGTCCGAATTTCAGCTCCATGTTGTGGTAAGGTATGTGCCTGCAAGTATCCCATAAACAATCTTTGATCTTCATTTAGCAATAAAGCTCTTATTGGTGTTAACGCACGAGACATTATATTGTAATCAACTTCATTAATAGGTTCTTTGTTATCCCAGCGCGAAACGATACTACAGTCATTAAAGTGAACATCAGTATTCTGACACTCTTCTGAACACAATAACAATGCACACTTTGAGCACTTATAAAAATTATCGCTGTCTAGATTGCCACACACCGTACATCCTTGCGGCTGCGCCGTGCCTGCTCTCGGGCCATGTATGAGCGGCCGATCAACAAAGAGCACTTCTCCCGCCATTATGTCTTCGGTGGCTATGAGCCCTCGGCCGCCGAGGGGAGACTCTTCGATAGCCCATTTACAGGCATACTCGATACCTTCCACATATTCACATAGTCCGAGGTGTTCCTTCACCATTTGCGACAATTGCTCCAACGACAACATCCTGCCGCGGCCCGGCCGGTGACGGCACTGCACTGCGCGCTCAATGTGAATATACAAATCAGCGAGTTTGATAACAGCTAGGAATGATCGGTTATTAGTATAACATCGCCAAAAACGAACGCGATCTTCTCCGCAATTAACCGAGTCTGGTCGAAGTGTGGCGGCCGTGTGGAGTACGTACACGGACCTGACGTACTATTCTTCACGGGCGTTGCCAAGCCAATAACGTATAGATTATCAGGTAATTTACGTATAAGCTTTGTACTACATTGCTTGACGCTCTCGTATGCCAAGTCAGCGGTTACCTGAGCTCGCACTACAAACGTGTGAAAGACGATGTCGTGACATGTCTTAAAAAAATTCAAACCTATGATATAAATATAGGTCGCTATGATTTCTATTTATAAAGCCAGTGTAAAGTAAATATATATTAGCGGCTCACAGCTATAGTTAAATGAACATAAATTCTCAGCAACTCCGTTATATTATAATTATGCAAAGAATTTCTGCTACAACACTCACATAAATTTATAATAATTTCTAGGATAAACGAAGTCGTTCGATAAGTTCGATACTGAAATAAATTGTATTAAATTTTATTTAAATTCGTTTGACAAGTACTTGATACTACAAAATCGTTTTTTTGCTTAATTGTAAAAATGGTGTATTATTGTAATACATCAAGATTCAAGATCATTATTTGTGTAATGTTCCACTTAGTACCCATCTTGTTTTATTGATTTTGGCGACATTGAGCAGAAGTTATCATCAAAGCGAGTGTATTATTTTTTCATACATTTTACTGTTTGAAATCTGAATTCCTTTAGCCGTGTTGTATCTAAAACTAGCTGTTGCCCGCGACTTCGACCGCGTGGTTAGAAGATATAAGTTTTTTTGAACGGAAGCCCTCTAAAATTTTCCCTGTTTTTTTCCACATTCTTCATTGGATCGTCGCTCCTATTAGTCGCAGCGTGATGGAATATAGCCTAAAGCCTTCCTCGATGAATGGTCTATTCAATACAAAAATAATATTTTTTCAATTTGAACCAGTAGTTTCTGAGATAAGCGCGTTCAAACAAACAAACAAACTCTTCAGCTTTATATATTAGTATAGATTTAGATTCCCCTTATTTCCATATATACCATAAGTGACTTTTTCAAATAGTACCTAGATATGGTTTATTAAAAATAATGAAAAATATTGCAATTTCGATTTGATTTGCAGGTAGATAATTCAGTATACATATGTATATTATGAATAATAAATTATAACACAATTAAGAACTCGTTCTAATAAATGTAGGTTTTATGGCTTACCATTGTAGTTTATTAATCTCCTAACAAAATATATTCAAAATATAGTGCCAAGTTTAAAACAATTAAGCTTGTTCACGACTGAGATCTATAAACTTATAGGTATCTAGTCAAATTATTGCGGTTTGAAATCATTCAATATACATAAAAACGAAGACATAATTAACGGACAATTAATTTTATATGACACTCCGCAAGTCGTGCAGGAGTTTCGACTTGTCGGCATACGAAAATCCAGATTAGAAATTGTTTTCCTATCAAATCAATGATTGCTTTTTAATATATTACTCAAAAATCTAACAGACTAAGTATATGCATTAATTCTTAAATAATTGAAATAACTTTTTATCGTCTCGACTCGTGACCCAGCTGCCGCGACGGCGCATTATTATAGACTCCGATTAGGTCCAAAACTAGTCGGGCTATCCCGATAAACATGCATGAGTAAACGGTTATTGAATAAATCATTCTTAAATCGACTGCAAACAATTCAAGTTGTGTTTCTATGTCGATTTGGCCAATTTAACAATTAATAACATATGTACGTGATATATTGTTGAACTTCAGCCATAGTCAGTATCATGCTGATGTTCAAATATGTATATTTATGTCTAGTCTAGTATTTTCAAATCGGACCAGTAGGTGCCTGAGATTAGCGCGTTCAAACAAAGAAACAAACTCAGCTTCAGCTTTATAATATTGGAGACGGTTACATTTTTGTTCAATATAATTTATTGTGTTTATAGTAATAGTAGAGTAGGCTCCATCGAGTAGTGCTTGCTCAGCGTAGCAGGACCCGGCGCACGTTCACGCCCTCGATGCCGCACACAAAGTGGCGTCTGGGAATGTAACAAGATCCACTCCCTTTGTCGCACCAACTCCCTGCGTCGTAGTTCGACAACCTGACCAGTCTCTGTAACCACTTGAACTACGTGGACGTTTGTTTTCACTAAAATATCTAAATGCCCAGTACCACATCGACAACTTTTAACACGGTGCCTAACGCGCAGTGACGGGAAGTGCTCGTTTCCCAGAAATGCAAACCTTTTACGATGATCTTGAAGATGAGTGCCCGTGGTATTACTTTGATGGTTCCTATAAACTTCTGCTGGGAGCTTGCCTATTTGTATTTGGTTAGTTTCGAATACATTTATATTTCCGACCATAACATGACTGTAGACGTAACACAAGCGGCATACTCGTAAATTTTGTACAAGAAGTGCTTGTCTTTGCATTATATTATGTTAATGTGGGTGACATTTCAATAGGTGTGTTCGGGGTGCTGCTCAACGGTTGGCTTTTTGCCACATTCATCCACAGTCATCTGCTCATATTCAGAAGTCATATATTGGTACTTAATTTGTGCACAGCGTCTCTGGGTCGAAATCTTGTCGGATTTCCTTTCGCGGGATCATCGGCGGTGGCAAAAAGGTATTTGTTTTGAAAGCAATATTAAGCATTAGGATATATCAAAACATAGGTTAATAATATTCTCCCTTTCCATCCGCAGATGGTTGTTCGGTTCATCGTGCTGTCAACTTTTTGCATTTCTCAATCAATTCTTTGGTGTATTCCAAATGACTGCCCTGTTTGTGGCAGTATTGGAACGATATTTGTTAGCAAAGTACTACAGACGTGGTTAGTATGCACATTCTAAATTTTTAGTATAAAACATTTGATAATATATTTTAGTGTAATTTATTTTTCTTCTAGAAAGAATACTTCATTTGCGGCTATACTGGATCCTGGTTGGTTTAAGCTGGTTCAACTCGGTGATATTTGCGACCCCACCGTTGTTCGGATATGGAAAATTCTCATGTGACTCAACCGGAACGTCCTGTACATTCCTGTGGCCGTCCATAGCGTCCGGAGCTAAGCATATTGGATACAGCATACCTTACATCCTTGTGTGTGGGGTCATACCGGTCGTTGCAATGTAAGTAGGTATAAGGAAAAAAGTGTTTGTGCTAAGGAAAATCAAAACTATTATTAACTTTTGATTTACAATATACCAGATTCTTCTACATGGGAAAATCAATCAGGCTAGAAAGAATATTCTACAAAGATGAACAACAAAGAGAACAATCACGGCTCACACAGGTAAGGAACTACAAATCATAATAATGAACATTCACTCGTAACTGGGAATTGAGATTTTATCATAAAGTACCTAGGTACGTCATCTCATCATAACAATTTATTTACTAATTTTATTTTACGAGGATGTCGATCCACTTTGTCTTTTTGATGATAAATCAAATAATTATAACGTTCAGTTATGACACATTTGCATTTCTAAATAATGTGTGCGAGTTTGTATATTGTAATTAAAATAAAGTTTATTTATTTAATATTTCAGAGTATTCACGCGGTTTGTGTTGCTACATTTGCCCTATGGATTCCTGCTGCAATCTTGGTTGGCTGGCAATGGTTACCATTGCTTGCATACGGATACAGACCACACGTACCACCCGCTTTGGCAATAATTGCGTCTATAGCTTCGGAGGTAATTAATTACACCTAATCTATTAATTGCAAGGGTTAGCATAAATTCGTTTTGATATTGATAAAATGTACTTGTTTTTGAACGCCAATCAACTCTAGGTCATAATACTTCCAGGCAGCGACGAGTGTTCCAGTACTTTGCTTCATAGCTGGTGATGAACGGCTCCGAGCAGCTTTACTAGGACGCATGCGCAAACAGTATGCTCTACTTCAACCAGAACGAGCCAAGAGATATTTAAATAGAGCTTAGAAAGACGTTGGACCTTGAATAGTTCATGTCTAAGCGACCTTTATCGAAGGTATTCCAAATGATGCCCCTCAGGATCCGAAAAGTGGAAATTCATGATGCTATAACGAAGTACTTAATTCTTGGTACATTAACATTTGAAATGTATATCCTTACGCTTAAAATAAAAGTTAAAGTTTCATACGAACTACTTGTACTACCTTGTCTACCTATAAAACCATCGTATTGTTTAGCTTGTCGGTACAAGCGCCTTTCTTCTAGCTACTTGTATCAGTTGTAACAATGGGCTAAGCAGCGCGTGACGTAACTGGTTTGGTAGATAAAGATTCAAGATGCAACTTGAGATTCAGGTTCCATGAACATTAAGGTCTTGGTGTGACTTGTCACTCGTCTTCCACACTTGCGTAACACACCTTAGTTGTCTCCGGACTAATTCTTGATGGAAAAGAGTTATTTGAAAGTTAATTAAAAGTGCTTTAGAAATATTTTGCGTAAATTTACCATGACGACTGTTAGTTTCGAGTATGGTGAAAATAAGGATACCTGTATTTGGAATGGTTTGTTTAATAATGAGGAGAGAGTCACTTTGCAACGAGGCTTCCTGTTCACAGGTCTGTATTGAAAGAAAACAAGTTCGTTATTTAATTATCTAGTTCTGTAATAAGAATGTTTTATTAATGTTTCAGGGCTATTGTCCGTTCTCTTTAGTTCTTGGTTGAGTGTGACTCTGTTATTCACGAATCTTCGATTTGATAACAGTTATCGTAACTTGGCTAATTATACGGTAACAGCAAGTATAAGACGCATCATACCAGTGATTTCCTACCTACCTCTTGTCAAGTGCATTGAAACGTGAGTAGAAATAGAACATTCATTTGTTTTAAAACATCCTTTGTTGAGTGAAGGCCATTTGCAATCATTTGCAATTGTTATAATGTTAAATGAATACGTAAACTTGACGATTGCTAATGATCACAATCAATTTTAATGAATACGTTAATTTATTCGGCATCACATAAATAGTATTAGCCAAGTACAATAACCTTTTTTTTGTATTTATCGTTCTTTATTCTCATCTACTATAATACATTGCTGTATAATCCTGTCGTTTATGACATTTTAATTGCTGATAAATTATGTAACGTAAAATAATGGCACATTTTTTTCTTAAAATCGAATTGTACGTTATTTCAGTTTGTTCGGATTTCTAACGTTTTCTTGCAATTTTTTTGCTTTCTTTGAGACGTTTTTGGCTGTGTTCGAGGTCGAATGTCTGACACACGTTTGCATTGAAAGATATGTTGTGGCGAAATACATCACCAACGGTAAGTGTTACTTTATAATATGCTAACGTGTTTTTTTATTATTCCACTAATTATGTTTATTTTCTAGGTTGGCAGATCCAGAAGAAACACTACTATTTGTACGTTTGTCTGTGCGTGTTTTTCTCGTGCTTGTATTCTGTTCCACCGTTGTTCGGAATTGGGCGATATGGGTATGATTTCCAATGCACATCTTGCACCTTCGATATGGTGCTCCCAGACACTTGGCAAAGATACATTATCGTCGCGATCTTTATTCTCCGGAGCGCTAAACCTGTTTTGGTTATGTAAGTTTTAATTATATGTAACTATAGATAGGTACCGACATAGATCGTATTAATATTTTTATTTTATAATTTCCATTGTTGTTATTTAAGATCTCTTTCTTATTCCAGGATGATGATGCTTATATGGGCTCGCGTATTAGAAAGAAAACTGACTTCACTTACAAGTAACCAGCATTTTACTAGAGTAAGTTCTATCCACATTCAATATGTCTAAAGCTAATGGCATCCCATTAGTTTTATAGCTTTTTTAGGCAGGAAGACGGCCTGCCTGTATAGTAAAAATGGTACCCTACTGAAAATCGCCAAAAAAGGAATAAAGTGATCTGTTTTGGGCAGTTTCAGGGTGCCATTATTATTTACTGTATATAAATTTACTAAGTACTATTTATATTTCTTTCTAATAGGTATGTCATTTTCCAGACCGTAACAGTAATAACGCTGGTGAACATATTGTGCTGGACTCCAATAGCGTTGATCAGAGGTAATGTGGTGTTGTCCTCCTTCATGGCTGTGGACCTACTGCCGATGCCGGCCAGAGCTTATGTTACCTGGGCTATGTGGGTGCATTGGGTGAGTGCTAGCATCGGCTTAGACAAGTATATAAAAAGTGAGATGCTGAAAGTTTTAGGACGTATTGAGTGTGGCTTGCAAGGTCCATCTGAGTAGATGCTTGCAAATGTGAAGTGGAGAAATGACTTTCAATCGACGACAAAAGGAAGAGGATCTTAATTCCTCTGTTTTTTAATGTTTGTTACTTCAAAAATTCGGACTGGATGAAACGATTTTGTAGATTTTAATTTAACGTGAAATAGCTGTCATTGACTATTGAGTCCATAAAAATTTCATCATGTTTGTCAGTAGTTTTTCCCTGAAGTCGGTTGTATTGTATGTTTTTTTGTAAAAGAAGACATCTTATTATTAATTTTACTTCCGTACTAAGAAGAAAGCTCCGAGACCTGGTCTAACCATTATTGATGTAGTTATATGGTTGCTACAAAGAAATTGAACATTAGTCGCCTATTTTCAGTAAGAACTCGATTTATCTAGTGTTAAAACCAAATTAGGTCACACGACCTACACCCAGATCATATCAAACAGTAAGTACGTACGAAACAAATGTTGTGTAAGCTATATTTCGAGTGACGTAGTTGCGAAATAGTACAGTCAGCAACTGAAATCGGATAGCACAATCTGGTTTACTTACAAAGTGCCATAATTTTTAGTGACAAGCAGGAATAGGGTATTTACAAAAAATATTGGATAAGATTTTTTTACAATTTATATATCGTTAACAAAAAATGAAGGGGAAACAGTGGTTTAAAATCTCGTGTGACGTCATAAGTGATGTTTTGCCCAAACAACCTGATTTGATTTAATAAAAAATACGTACCTAACCAATATTTTTGGGTAATCTGTCTGACGGACTATACAGAACACCCCATTGGAATGTACTCGTTTAAAGTATACTTTAAGTGTTCAGGGGATTTTGTTCCTAAAAGCTCAACAGATACTCATTAAATTCGATTGTGTATGTAATTCTTAAAATTTAAATGTGGTCATCGACTTGTATTGCAGACTATACACAACTGACGAGGCGCCAATTCATCCGTGACTCACATTACGCACGTGAGAGTCAGCCAAATTAATTGTTATCATTTTATCAATCGCGTCCGGATCTTAGAAATAATCTATCAACTATGTATACACAGTATACGTATAATGAAATCGCGACGGATTTATTTCTATAATATCCATTGATTGTTTTAACTAGAAAATTTGTTTTAAGGACACGTACTTTTTGAGCAGGCGATTTTAAATAGATAACCCCGTTACGTTTTAGTCAACAATGATATGGACAGGTCTAACTCAGAACCATTAACTGACTAAAGAAAAGAAGTTAAAAGTTTTTGTACATATGTTAAATTTTCGTATTTATTTGTAAAATATAATGAAGCAGCACTAGTTAGTAAATTACAAAAAACTACTCAACACTCGTATTAGTAAATTACTAAATTAAGTCAACTTCTATTTGGCGTCTTAAATAAATAATCATTCTTTATTGCAGGTTGCGCCTGCACTTACCGCCATAGCAGTGTTTCTGGTCGACGATCGTGTGCGCTGTAAAATGTTCAACTTATGTTTGGACGATACTGTCGTAACTGATGACAAGAAGGATTAATACGGAGTTACAAACCGAAATATACGTAGTTTTATATACCTACTTAAGAAAATATTATCAGTTTTCCGATCGAACCGCATTGAGATATTCAAATTTATGCAATAACCACTTGAAATGTGTTATAATTACAACAAATGTCAAATGTGTATGTGAATCCCAGAAATCTTTTTGAAATAAAATTACCTGAAAACTTTGTGGTTTTTATTTCATTGTGTCAGTGGGTGTTACACTTATGTTTATAAAAAATAAACAATGGTGTCAATGGTCGCAAGAACGTCAAACAATGCGAATAATGTCACTATGAACATTGGTATATTGCAACATAAAGGGGAGCTATGTCACAAGTCAATTGTTTCTGATAAGTACTTATTGAATCTGACTATATTAATGGGTAACACAAATTTGGACGTTGCACGTTTACCTAAACGAAGGGAAATAAAAAATGAATATGAAATTAAAAGGCAATAAATAGTCAGTTTAAATATATTATAATTTTAGATATTTATGTATAGTATACATAATAGTAACATTAAATAATGTATGAAACCGTATTAAATACGATTACAAGAATGCCAACAATATTATACAGAGAAAAAGATTTGTACGAAGAATATCAGCGCAGTCCAGTTACATAGTATGATACATTGTATGGTTACCTAATTCAGTCGAAATGTACATTACATGTATATTTAGAGAAGGCAGAAACGGAATTCGAACTAGCACTACTCAACAAATTATACTACTGAACACAACGCGGAAAATATCACTACTGACAGACGAAAATAACAGTAGCTATATAGGAAATTAAATAGCCGCAGCATTATGTATTTGATTATGTAATTACATTTAAATTTACAAAAAGCAATTTGCCTTTACTAGGTACTTTGATGACATCATATTCTACCCACGATTGGTCCACAGTAAGGCCATAATATGGAGTATAGTACATGCACACACAATACACCACGACTAGTCGACACTTCTCTAGATACTTATTTTTACTTATTCCAATTCGCCGCCCTCGTAACAAATAGTTGCCAATTTCGCTCTTCGTTACAATAGGACTACCAATACCTTTTTAAGTTATCTTAACGTAATATTTTCATTATTATTGAATATACATATAATATATTATACATGTTCTATTAAAAACTAATTATCGATTGGTTGCAGTTCTTAGGATACGTGTAGACGTCGGCACTTAGATTAAATATAAATCAAATTAACATTAAGTTGTAACACAAGATTTATATTGCACCTTTTCTTTAAACACTAGTTATTCATAAATCTCACATTCACTCACATTTCTTCTGGAATGGGTTCGATAGTTCGTATCGAGGCGTTCATCGCATTCATCCATCTCATTGATATTTACAAAGTCACAACTATCTTCATCATCATAAACATTAAACTTATTGTTCTCTTCTATTATTGTAGTTTTGTATACCCTGTTGCTGTAGGTGTCCTCGGTGGAGCTGGTGGAGGACGGCGTGGAGGGGCTGTTGAGCACGATCACGGGGAAGCCGCGCCCCCCGTGCCCCCCGCGCCCCTCACGCCCCCCGCCTATCTCGTCCTGCTATATCTGCTCCATCGCTGTGTTCTCCTCCCACTTCCTCTGCTGTCGCCTCTCGATCACGGGAATTAGGAACAGTATGAGTCCACTCAGCGATATCGTGCCTCCCGCAACGTAGAAACCAGGTGCATACGAATTAAGCGTATCGTACAACCAACCTATAATGTGAAAAAAAGATTAATAACACATATTATTTTATGCATCATTTTATCAATATCCAAAATTGATACTATACAGCATTTTATTATAATAAAATACTTTTAACATCTAGTTTACCTGCAAAAGGTGGGCCTATTAGAGAAGCAATTCCTTGGAATAGTAGAAGCAGACCAAATGCGTTAGTCAGCTTTTCAATGCCCAAAAGGTCCACTAGAACAACAGACGTCAATCCAACGTAGGCTCCGATAGTGAAGCCAAAAGTAGTAGCGTATAAAGCGAGACCCCAAAACTCCCAGCAAACAGTGGCCATGGCCGTACCTGAAAAGAGTATACATTTATGTAACTAATGCGTAAGTAAAAATCAATATTTAAGGTATAAATAGATAAATATTAATGTTACCCACCGAAACCTGCTATAGTAAGGCACAGATTATAAGCTAGCAAGCGATCTACCCAAGGCTTATCACTGATGTATCCAAGAATAATTCTTCCCACCAAGTTCGAGCCTCCAATTATCGAAATTAAATATGGCGGATTCTCAATTCCAAGTTGTTCGCTCATTGGTACCGTATAAACGTACGGGATATAAAACCCGATACTCGTTAAAAAGTTTGATACTGCGAATAGAATAAAAATAGGGTCTACAAGGAGAGATAAATCCAACATTTCTGCTAGGACTGCTTTGAATTCTGTTGAGCAAGGTAACCAGCCGCACTTCACTTCGGGTTCTTCCTTGACTGTGATTGTTCTCTCAGGTGACGTTGATCTAAATCTAGCGAGACTGGTCATGCTTCCTTGGTATAAAACATCGGGCCTCTGCATGATTCCACTCCCGTGCCTCGAGTGTGGAGGCCTCTGTTCATGTGGTTTGTTCAGAGCAGGCTGAGACAGCGTTAGTCTAGCAATGTCAGTATCATCAACCTTCCCATTTGCTCTTAAAACATGTTCAGTACTTTGAGATCGTTTTAAAGGAGACTTATTATGTTTTGGTAACATTGGTTCTGATGCTGGTGTTCTGGGAGGTTCAGGGACAGGTTTGAATATAAGACCTAAGGGAACGCAATTCAGTATTAAGGCACCGATGATAGCCATAGCTCCGCGCCATCCATAATTTTCGATCAAAGCTGATGTGATTGGCGCAAACAAAAATGTCCCAAGGCCTGATCCACACACCGCTATTCCTGAAAAAATAAAGAGATTATTGATTAATTGGTTTTACTACTTTTACTAGCATTATGCATAGGCTGACTTTAAATGATTTTTATTTAGTTTTTTCTTAAAAGTCAATAATAATAAGAAAAATATTTACCGGTAGCCAAACTTCTATACCGCTCGAACCAGACAGTGACACTGACGATGGCTGGAAGGTAGATTAGTCCAAAGCCGAAGCCAGTGCCGACTCCGATGGTGAAGATGAGAGTAAGCACGTTCCCGGCGAAAGATGAGAGGACCACGCAGACGGCGGACAGCAGTGCGCCGGCCACCGTCACCGCGCGACATCCCCACCGGTTCACAAACGAACTTGATATGGGACCTGAAATGTAAAGGAAAATGAATTATAATGATGCACCATAAAGCACGGTTTTGGTTATCATGGAAAGATTTTGAGAATAGATTAGTCCCAAACAAAATTTAACTAGGAACTTAATAAAAGATTTCTAAATTCCGACAAGAAGGTGTCATCTAACATTTTATTACAATGTAATCATGTGCCTATTCGCTCTTGATAATAGTTTGGTGTCATTTTTATCAAGCTTATGTGTCATTTGACCAGAGTACAAAACATATCAATAACAGTTACTATTAATCATTGTAAAGAACCTACTACTAAAATAGTTTGAATCATCCTGTTGTTGACGGGCCTGTTGGTCTAGTGGTTAGTCGCCCTGACTGCTATACCGGAGGTCGTGGGTTCGATTCCCAGAACAAATGTTGTGTGTGTCTGGGTGTAATTTATCTATAATATGTATGTATTTAGAAATATATAGGTAAGTTTATCAGTTGTCTGGTTACCATAACACAAGCTCTGCTTAGCTTGGGATCAGATAACCGTGTGTGAGTTGTCCCATGATATTATATTATATATTATATCCTTTTCCATTCAAAATAGTCCATTAAGTAACTTGCATAAAATGAAATTACATAAATATTCAGCATGAACATCTGTATCAATTGCTTTAGTGTAAGACCATTCCATTGTTTTCTAAATCAAACCGAACCATGACCTTTTACGTAAGCCAATCTCCTTGTCACGTGGTGTTTTCATTACAACAAAAATCTTTTCTTGATACAATTTAGTAAATGAAACCGTGTGGTCACCCACCCTGAATAACCGAGATTACACGTGATGGCGGGCTTCCGCGTCAAAGGTACGTGTTAGATGGGCACCATTACTTCCAATTATTTGAATGTTATGTAATATACAGGATGCCTGGTGGACGAAATTAACGAAACAAAAAAGGATTTATCAAAATGGTCTCATTTAATAGATATAACACTATAATATTATATTTTGCTGTGAAAGCACTTTTTATAAAATTCGTAGTTTTATTATTCCATACAACATGCGTCGTACAATTCAATTTCGGTGACTATAAAAGAATGGTAAATAACATGTTTTTGTAGGAAGGGTCACTTTAATTTGTCCCAATAAAAGACGGTCTGTGTAAAAGTGGTATAAATTTAATTACTTACCGGAACTGAGTGTGACCCCTACGAGGATAGAGACGATCCAAGCGGTCTTCCCTTTACCCTCATCGAAGTAGGTCAGGAACTCTGCATAGAACACGCCGAACGAATACGTCATGCCATCGGCTGAAACGAAAAACGATCACTTTGTTATTGAACCATAAAACATACCCAATTTGTACTTATTCCTAACTTATGCTCGGAAACAATAAAATATTCAAAGTTTGTTTCTTATGTATTGATAATGAGGTTACGGTAATAGTTTGAGTCATGCAAAGCGATGTTCAGTATTGAAGTCGTTAGCCCTAAATGTAAGGCATTCCTTTTCGAGTCAGAAAAGCGTTCATTTAAAGTGCAATATCGACTAGCTTTATCATCAGCATTGTCACATTTCAATGATAAAGTAGGTTAACATGATAGGCATGTGCAGAAACAATATCGACAGAGGAAGAGAGAACTAGAGGACGACCACTTGTGAACAAAGGCTCGCCTGACAATGGAACGAACGTCAAAGACGCTTCCTATACGAAGGTATTCAATAGCTCGAGAAAAATCTCTGCAGCCTTACGAGAAATTAA
Source organism: Trichoplusia ni (assembly GCF_003590095.1). Taxonomy (NCBI): domain Eukaryota; kingdom Metazoa; phylum Arthropoda; class Insecta; order Lepidoptera; family Noctuidae; genus Trichoplusia; species Trichoplusia ni. Next base: position 16,041,037 of record NC_039481.1, on the reverse strand, counting down.
AGTATTGGCCTGTGAGCTTTACAGCTGCGCTATGCAATGTGTAATGCAAGAAGTCGTTCTTGCTTCTTCTTTTGAAACATCATCGTTGTGAGGAGTTATTTATTCCTTGTGAAAATGTAGACATCGAAATAGGGCAAGCGCTAGTTCGAAAGTTAGTTATTGTTCCCGCCTTAGGCTTAAGGAAAAATAGATTGGAAGATACTTGCAAGATAGGTTGTATTAACTCTCGGGAACTCTCGAAATGAGTTTGCTAAGGATACTTTACTAAAAGTTTTTAATCGAATATTTTTTCAGTCAGATACAATTTTCCGTCTTTTAACATAAACAAGTATTCGTTTTCTAGCAAACGAGTTATCTTGTACTAGCGCTTACTTATTAAAACGGCATTAGCATTACGTTTACCGTTATCATTAAATTATTTAGGTTAGTAATTAATATGTAGGCCTAAAACGTTAAATATTTACGAATGTTATCTTAAGACGCCTACACCAGAAACTAAGTTAAATGGAGTGAGAGAGGCGACGCGCGACGGTTTGCCTCTTACTTGAGTTCTGAACAAACCAGGACGGAGATAAAGCAAGGATATTTATACTCTATTGAACAAATTTGCTCGACTTTGTAAAGAAAAATCTCTTTAGAAATGATACTTTTCTTTAAGGGCCTTTAAGGATTATAACTTGTATTGGTTAAATGGCCTATATTGGAGCTTGGAATTACGCTTAAAAAATATTTCAAGCTATTGTATATGAAAAAATATTCAAGCCTACATATATTCGTTGCAAGTAAGTAAATTTTGGAACTTATCTCACCGCAAATAAAACCCATTTAATGTAACACGCATGCATTGCGTTAATTAATATGCAAAATAAATAACAGAAACACGAGCTAGAGATTAATTAATGCAAAATATTTTTTTTTGTAATCATAATGAAAATGAAAATTCAAGTTCGAAGGGTCATAAAAAGTAAGACTATAATATTTCACGTGATATATTATTGTAAGACGAAATATCAATCATTTTATTTGACAACTACGAGAAGGCACAATCGACAGATAAACATTAAGATACTGTCAAAAATCATGTAGATTTATTGAGATTTGAAATGTTACATGCTTATATATTTTGAGTGATAAGAAAATAAAGATGAGGTACCTATTTTTTCAAATATTTTGAAAACATTGAGCGCAGAAATGTCGAAGATTGTCACACTGTCTAATTAAATTTTCTAAAAAAAATATTTAGCATTCGGAAGATAATTCGTAAAATCAATAATTAATCAAGACCTATCAATTTTATATTACGTATAACTCAACAAGAAACGTTCTCTCCACGCTAACTCCAAAGTTTTCTCTCTCTCTTAAGCTCCTAAGATTGATTAACTTATAATCCGAGGTGTTGAAACTAATATTTTTATAAAAACCTCACGTACGAAGTTCGAGATATTCGAGGTTCTATTAAGAATAATAAGTTGTCAATACTTTCGAAGGTACATGCGAGACAAATCCCTCAGGCAGGTATTGATGGATGTATGTATCCTATGAAAATATGTTCATACAAAAGAAAAATATAAGTTTTTACGTTTCAGTGAACGTCGACGTGTTGTTTCGAGAAGCCATCAATAATGGAATGGAGGTGTTCAAGGTTTTGTCGGCTGATGTATTATTTCTTGTTTTTGTTTGTATTTAATTGATAGAATGGATGTAAAGCGGAGTGATTGTATCAAGTCTACTGTTTGCAGAATATTGTGTTGACAAAAATAGTAACTGTGTAATATCAGTAGTCGTGTTGGTGGTTAGCGACTAAGTTTTATTCTATTCCATAAACTTTACATTTGTATAAGCTATCGCCTTTCCTTATTATTTGCTCATTAAAAAAGGTTGTGCAGCTTTAAACATCATAAAATAACTTGTAGGTCCAGCCACGATTTCACAGCTTGCTTCTCGTCGATCAAGAGTTCACAAGCCCGCCTATCACGCTGTAATATGATCGAGAGTATTTAACAAAGCATACCCTCGCCTCTACCTCTCCTTACCTGCCTCTTCACAGAACAAAGGCGTGAATATACAGGTATTAAGAGAGTTTGAACGGAGAAACCGCAGCGTAAGACGTTTTTAAACAACTCATAAAATCGCTACGTGTTTTGAGGATTTCGGAGCAAAGGACGACGGATTTTTCTCAACAATTTTTTTTTTGTAGACAGTATCAATAAAAAGTATGTAGATATACTATAATATGAGTAGGAAAAACAAGGAACGTTTCTTAAAAATTCTGGAAGACAAAAAATTAGAGGGCAGTTACTTTTTTCGTGATAAAAATATTAAAATAAATAAATTTAGTAAGAAACTTTAATGTGAATATTGAAGCTCTTGTGCAGAGGATATCAACCTTGTTAAACAGTTAAAACGATATCATGATTTATTGGTCCCGATTGTGGTATTTATATGCTGGTACGTTCATGTCAATGTCTCGTATATTCCTCCTCTTATTAAAACATGCATCATTACCTATAACTAGTATTATTACTAAGCATTTCATTTCAATGTTTTGACATCAATTGTCAGTCCAAAAACAGTTGGTCTGATCAAATTACGATCTTCTAATTAGAATTTAATATTGTAAGCTCAATTTATATATAGGATTCTTCAAATCCATATATAGATGTGGTGTTTAATATGTCTGGTGTCTGTTTAAACAAAACAAGGTTTGTAATTAAATACGTGTATAGCGGGGTCGCTGACCTTCGTCTTGTAAATAATGTCAATTGATCCTGTTTATTTGATACCAAATCATTATATTAAATTCCTACGCAATTGCCTACGCACAAACAATCAAATGAAATTACGACCGTGTCGTAAGACTTTGTAAATGATTACACTACTAGAGGAAAAGGATTACAAGTTACAGGTGAATGAAATGCCATTTTCAGTACACAAAGGTCTCTTTTTATAAAGAAAGTTCATCGACCACTGCGCTTTTCCAAAGAAATGCTTTATTATTTTAAGCCTAACTGCGCACGTAGCATGCAATAAACATATCAGCACTAACGATGTACAATAATACCAAGCAAATAATAAATACAGCGAAACAATTGACATTCTAACTTATTTCGCAATCAAAACTTATTGTATCAAAGTAATGCTCAAACAAACAAGCCGGCGTTTGCCTGCCAGTCGTATTGCAGCTAAATATCTGCAGTGTTTCTGTAGTCTCATATATTGAGTAAAACACAGGAGCGCCGTTTTAAATGTTACCTTGACCTTGACTCGTGACGATATATATATTCTGCTAGTCCCAAATTAGTACGAAGCTATTTGATGGGAGCGGGGTTAGTCGAACTATAGCTATCCGGCTTAGGAAAATTGTGAGTCAATGGCCCTCGACATTCACGTACCGAAAAGACGCTTTTGCTCGAAATGTCATTTGTTTTAGCTGTGAGTTTTCGATCTTGAAAACTTATTTAATTATATTTTTAGCCTTACTGTGGGTGTTTTAAAGTGGCCAATGTGATACAGTTATTTAAAAAGATACCTATCTTAATTAAATATAGATGCTTATAACTGTTTTGCTTCCCGGTTCTGTTTAGGTTATCTAAAAAGATTATCTTTCTTATCATCAGTGTAATTGTATTATCTTAGTCCAGAAGTCACGGCAAACGTAATCAATGATACGATGCACTCATATCTACCATTACTGTCCATTAGTTGACTATTTATCATATTTAATTTATCAAAATTATGGAATTTAAACTGTAATTGATAAAGATTACAGTGTAAATTCCATTATTCTATCAAATGTGTTGAAATTTCGGTATTGAATAATTAATATTACATAACGAGTTTGTATACCTTATCTGACAGGTCAATATTAAAGCGAGACGGTCGGATAATTGTTTCTTCAAACATTATAAATCACGTGTGTTTGATAAGGATTCCTTTTAAATAATTAATTTCAATATATTGGACTATGCCCAGTACATTCGATAAACATGTCAGGTTTCCCTTTAATATTATATCCTCGGTTCTGAAAACGAAATAAATATTGAAATTGGCATTCGTAATATAATTAAACTGACGAAATTTTCCTTGTAAAATTGAAGCGAGGTCAAATCGAGAGCCCATTTCCCGACCTTAAAGGACGCTTAAATAATGATTCCAGTTATTTTTTTTCGATAACTGTGTTTCGTTTGCATTATTCTAAAAAACATCTATTTTAAAAGCGAAGGAATCGTTGCATGATTACTTTGTTTAATGAGCAATGCTCCTTTTTTTAAAGACCGCAAAAACCGTATCTAGCATATCACAAACTTAAAGAATTCTTGTCTAATTTTGTAAGCTAAGGTTTTAACAAAGCAACATCAGTGTTTAATGCGGCGAATAAGGTCCATTTCACAAGTCGATAACGAACTTTCTTTACCCCAATGTTTCAAATTGTCTGTACAAATGGTATTATCTAAGCCACTGCGTTAATGTATTCATGTAAAAGGGGTGCGATCGCGGTTCAGCAGTGAGTTCTATACTATTCCACTTTTGTTTGTTACGGTTCAAATCGCCGCCAATCATGAGACTAAGTCGTATTATCCAATAAGGATAATATTGCCTAAAATCAGAACGAATTATTATATTGCCTATTATAGTTAGATATGGTTATCAGTGGGATTAAATAGGAACATTTATAGGTTTATGTTGAATAAAAATTTTATTTTACTTAATTATACTAAGACACTAGTGAAGAATAGTTACGGGAAAATTCGCGTCGTTAGGAAACCCGGATTCAAAATATTGGAATCTGAAAATGGTCGACCCGCACCGAGCTAGCGTGGTGAACAATGATCAATCCTTCCTTTTATGGAAAACCCAACCGATGGGATATTTGCAGGCTGGCATAAATTCATGAATGGAAAGATTTTATTGTGCTATATTTAAGTTTCATAAAACCTTGAAGCGGTCCATTTAGTGTTATCACAAAACTTACGTCAGAACTTGACCTCTAATTTACGAATTACTCTTTGGAATCATATCTACTGTGTCCTCCTTTCATTAACTGTTGACTCATGAGCATATTTTATAAAAACACTTTTTTTGTCACTTTATATCCTTGTTTACCATCGCATCGAAATTTTATGAGATTGGTCATATAATAGTCGTTGTCACTTGTCTTGACAACAGGAATTTTCTATTTTGCCTAAAATAAAATAATTATCTGTAAAAGACCTTTAGAACGATCATTATAAAGCTACCCGATCTTTTTAATATATCCGTTTATATGTATAGAAATGAGTGAAAATCGAATTAGAATACGTGTGTGAGGGTATGGGTGCAAAGGTAGATTAAATATTTTTGTTTCCTATGTAAGTATTTTGGCTTTAGTTTTTGTGCTTTATAACCATAATGACGACACTTGACGATAGGATGATTAACTTCAGGGTATTTAGTTAAACAGTTACGCTAAAAATGCCAATGTCATTACTATATTATTGTTTTGATAAATATTATGGCAAGGGGTCGACGGCCAATGTCTGTTGACTGATAACAGCAATAGATCAACAAAGAGGTCACATTGCCAGTTATATGATTCTCTGCAAAACAGACACATGATGTTATGTATATACTTACATTATTAAAGCAGAATTATCATGCTCTTTTCTGTTTTCATACATAAATATATAAAGTTTTTTTTTGTCAACCTACGTTTAATACGTCACAGGATCTCATTACATGACGATATATAAACAACGCTGCTCATAGAAATTTTCGAAATATTCAGCACTAAACAACTTGACTAATACAATTAATTTAAGGTGTTCGTTAGGTTAACAATATTTAAAATTTTAATTATATAGTGTACACTAATTAACCCTACATAATGTTAGTCATAAGTCATTTAAGAACTTATATAGGAGCTACATGCGCAGCGTTCGTTGTAGACTCTTATTGTTTTTATCTTTTGTATTCAAATGAGTGTAATTATCTCTGACAAAGGATAATTTCACAATCATTTGGCCAGTAAGTACGGACCTTCTTATACTTCCAGCAAGCGGAAGAAGGATATGGACGTTATCATCTCGTTAATTAAATCGATGGAGGAACGATAGATGCCATGTTATATTATGTGATGTATGTAACAAATAATTTTAATATATTAAATCATCTGATATATCTAACTGGAAATGAGACTGCAAATAATTGAAAAAATTGATCAATTGTGAAAAGTGAGTTTCAAAAAACAGTGCCTGTTCTACAAACTTTTGACAAAGGGTTTCTATCAGGGTCTTTCACGATACACGCCCCTCAACAGCTTTAAGAGACTTTATAGTAATCCCCGGATAAATAAAAAACATTTATGTTAGCTGGATGCCAAAAAGAACATAGCTACTTTTAGAATAATAAATAGAAGCTACAACTCAACAATTGCTCTTACATGAATACCTAGAAACCCTCCTATCGAGTAAATGTTATGAGGTAATGTGCTCTGCTCATTCGAGATGGTCTACATAATACAGGCAAGGTGTCGACTCGCGCTTAATGTAGGCACTGAGTCCGCTTGATAGACCTCTAAGCCTTGTGTCAGAATTAATGGGGCATAGATGACCGTGTAATATGGCTTAACTATCTACGAGATTAGCACTATGAAACTACGTTATATCGGCATAGCAACTGTTTTAAACCATCTGTCAATACTTTAAAAGTAATCGATATACATAGAGATTAGGACAATATGAAGTCAAGGAAAAATATTATCTTTCTATCTATCATAGGACTGTCAAAGCGTGAAATCTCAGGGTCGAAACGATAATTTTGAGTGAAATGACTTTGATTTTATTGAGAGAGATACGACTTAATGGCTCCGTATAACAAAAAAACACTAGAAGTTTATAAGAACAAAGATGGTCCATTTCAATATTATTGCTAAAATATTTAATAAAAAAAACACTTAAAGTACTAAATAATAGTATTATATTACGTATAGATGTGTAAAAGGTGTTGTTTCCCAAATATCTAATCGGTAAGATGCTATACGATACCAGGCAAACCATTTTGCATATAAATTATATACTTAGTCAAAACCTTATGACCTAATTTTGAGCGCTCTAAATATTGATAACACTACAGATATCTTCACTTATAATGAATGGATATTAAAGTAGGTACTTTAGTCAATGAGGCATTGTGATGTGTGTGTATCCGTTAATGCGAACTAAAATGGTTGTATTGATGTGTTTACGATCACGGGCTTAAGCTTGTTGCGGTTCACGTGGCGGGGATTTACGGCTCGTGGCGAAGCTATAGTACTTACTAAACGATATTGCTGAAATGTGACTATCTCATCAAACAATCTGGGCTTGAGATTGTTCTTATAATTATTATTATACTAAACCTTATTGTAGTGCTATTCGTGTTTTGATTATCACAATCAGAGCATCGTTATTGGGATTTCCGCTTACGACGTAGTACAGCCTGTATACTATTTGGATTTTCTCTTATTACTTTTATTACAAGGGCTAAGCTGGGTATGTGGTGCGTCAATATTGTCTCTTTCGAAATAAAGGCATTCATGCTGTGTAGTATTATATTATACGATGTTTGCTTTAAGTAAATACTAAAACGAGGATTACAGCAAACTACTGAAACTACTGATGTTCAGTTGTTGCCTAATTTATACGAGTACTTTATGTGTTTCATGTAACGAAGCCATTAAAATAAAACTTTTGAATAACGAGCAATTTAGTTGGTCATATAACTTGAGACTCAATTAAACTAAATATACGGCTTGATTACATTGCTTTGACGAACACAAATTAAATTGCCGAAGCGTACCGAGCCCGTCCTCATTAAATAATCATGGTACCTTCAACTAGACATCACTTCACATGTGAAACGTTAGCTTTATTTTAAGAATATTTAAATTACTCTTGAAACAGTCTTAAAACAGAAAAAAAAGAAATGATGTTCTTAAATTTAAATTAGTCACGTTTCAGTTGAGCTTCGCGATTTAAATGTAAAAACGAAAGTGCATCACACATCACGCGGCGCATTGTGATACACCCACAAAAAGAACACGTCACAACCCAATAATAACGCGGCGATAATCCTCTGCTTATGTTTAATAATCTATGTAATAGCGATTAGAGGGCACGAACACAAGTTACTATCTACTATCGTTTGGCAATCACCCAGCTATATTTACGATGACTATACAACTCTTTGCAATCAACATCCTACTCAATGTTCGGCCTGATAAAAACGTGTTAGATTGCTATCGCGAATCGTCACAGAAACTATTTTCGATGACCAGTTGCTATGACAAGCAGTCGTTAGATATAAACACTAGCTATATTGATCACCCTCTCGTATCGTATGAGCGGATGCCGTGAGAGAACACGTAATTGGTACTTCATGAATGAATTACACTTTGCTGAATACAAAATGGGCTAATTAATTTAATTAAGCATGATTGATTTGCGCGACTTGCGTAGACTGTATCTAAGTGATGTAGAGATGCTTGGCGTCAAATTGTGTCAGTTTAGGTCCAGGATTGATCTGAAATGTCCAGATGTACCCAGATTAGAGATGGTTTAATTTAGGTTTCCTGATAACTCGAATTATCTCTCGCGTGTCAGGATGTGATGTCATGACCTGTGCCATTTTGTTCTTCTTGTCACGCTCGCAACATTCACGACAGCGATATGTATCATCCCAATTACGTTACCTAGTACATACTTGGAGAATATCAATAGGTTAGCGCGTTCCATCTATCTGCGCAATAAATAGATCAATCCCCTTTGAGTCTTGAGTAAGTAAAGCTTATGGAGAAGCGTTTGTTTTCTGCTCAAACATGTCAAAATAATAATACCGTTTTGATAAGTTAATCGTGTAAATATTCATTTTGTAGACATATGAAAATGTGTTGTGAATATGTATGTTGCTCCGGCTACTGCTACGATAGATCAAAAGGGTTTACTTTATGAATTAGCTAAAAGCTAAGTAAACTGCTATAGTAAAGCGTTCATTGTTCGGGAGAAAAATAACTGTCTGTTTAATTGAGAATTTTCAAATCTTTGAAAATTCCTTGAATTTCTTACCAGAACAATCATTTTATCTTTTTCATTTGTATAATTACTTAGAAAATATCAAAACAGTTAAGAACATTCACAGCAACATGAAAGTAACAAAGAACAAAGTAAAAGTTCTGATAGTGCTGAATTAAAATGATTAATTTCAAACAGTCGCAATTAAAACAAAGATCTTTCTTTGACTTGCCCTCAATGGCAACAGTGGAAGAGCATTGACTTAATGAATGAGGGACATTCATCGCAGCGGTCTGAGACTCTTTATTTACAAAGGGTCGGCGAAGTAGGTGTCAGGTATTAATACCAGGGCTGGAGAGATACGCAGATATAAATCCTTCGTATCTTTCCCCAGGAATATATTACAAGAGACAAATGATGTGACCTTGCGTAGGCGTACATTAATTCCTCTTTATTTTCGTAAAAATGAAATGAACGATGTCAAAATTTTCAAGTGTGTCGTAATTATTGTTGCGATAACAGGTGTAAACGTGTTACCGCTATCTTTTGTGATAACACTCATAACTATTTGCAATTAAATCACAGTAGCTGATAACAGAGGTTTAGTAAACACTAGATATGATGTTAAGACGTTAAATACTCTGATGTAAGATTTTGTTTGAATAGTTTTGACATGTTACATTTGTGTCGTATGTAAATTTCTGTATCTACTTAAGTTGGTACACCTAATTGCCGTATCAGAAGGAGTTCAAATTAATTATTTATGTACTTATTTTAAGACAGAGAAAATTGCCCTTGTCAAATGTTATTTACAATAACCTTGCTTAAAACAGTTGCGCATAAAATTTCGTTTACTAAAGTAGACAATGTTTACATTAAGTTTCATAAAAATAATTGTGATTGTGTATGTTTCATACATAGCACTCTTCAAATTTTTCTCATCATACATGGATTCTTTCAATGTTTGTATCTTCTTTTGTAATTACTTTTTTTTTTTTGTGTTCTGATTTGCCTTTAATCGATGTAAGTTAATTCGGAACTAAGGGCAAGAATGTATGAATTCGATTTTGGAGATTTTATATCCACTTTCAGATACGTAAAATATCACAAAAAAAAAAAAAAAAAAAAACTTATAGTGTTCTATTTTTAGTTTATAAACTCACCTTTTTGTTACCTTTTTTTTTTTTTTTTTTTTTTTTTTTTTTTTTTTTTTTTTTTTTTTTTTTTTTTTTTTTTTTTTTTTTTTTTTTTTTTTTTTTTTTTTTTTTTTTTTTTTTTTTTTTTTTTTTTTTTTTTTTTTTTTTTTTTTTTTTTTTTTTTTTTTTTTTTTTTTTTTTTTTTTTTTTTTTTTTTTTTTTTTTTTTTTTTTTTTTTTTTTTTTTTTTTTTTTTTTTTTTTTTTTTTTTTTTTTTTTTTTTTTTTTATCATCTTTTATTTTTGCTTATTTAAAATATATTGGTACGATTTCCAGATATATTGTCACTAGAAGATATGTTGTATATCGTGATTGGCTCGCATCTAAGTTAAATTCAATGACTGTTAATTACATTAACAGATATTATGTTTGCTTTGATTTTGGGAGGCCTATTTTCAGCTGTGGACGAATATGGGATGATGATGATGTTCGTTTTAGGAAAGTACTTAAAGAGTATAAGTCTGGAGCAGATAAAAGTATGCGTCCAATCGATTTCAATTTAAAAGTTCGAAAACAAAACGAATCAACTAAATGACAAAATAGTGCCAATAATTTTTTTTTAGACTACTTCGAGTAGAAGGGTCAATTCACCTGCTTTTTACTTATTTCTATAAATGAATCATGCGTCTAAGATATGTTATTGATCTATTATGTACTTATCTTACTGTTTATAATATAGTACATACAGTATATCAGCTTATAAAAGATTTATATTTAAAATAGCAAGGGAAGCAAGTAAGGAAGAGATGATAAAAATATTGGTATGAAAATTCTATGTGTGGTCGTAGACCATGTCTTTGGACCTATCTGCGGTTCAAGACCTCTGTGTCGAATATCGATGTGTGCCAGTATACGCAGAACATCTTCTCTTATTGCGACTTCTTATCTGAAACAAAACATTATTCTATTAATACAACAGCCATATCTACTCGTTTGCTTTTAACTTAATAATTAACCTCTCTATTACTTATTTTCATCAAACTTGCAGCTTAAGTACGGCTCAGATTTTAATGAAGGTATCAACTTTAAAATTATACAGTTAATAATAAATTACCTATTTTAGTTCTTTTAAAAGTTACGAAATTAGCTTAACCTCTAAGCCCTGTTTTGCTAAGATGGAATTAAAAACTTTTGAAGTTTGTTTTAGGGAATTAGTAATGATACAAGATTTTACTTTTAAATATAAAATAGTCCCCACTCCGTTTATACGTTTTGAGACATGATTTAGTACCAAATCGTAAATACGTTCGGTCGGAGCATTCGTAGGTTTTATATTATGATGTATGTTCTGTCAAACGTCACTGATATTTTATGATGATAGATATTTGAGATGATACCCTATCCGCCGAATATACTTAGTGACGTCATTAGCCTAGAATTCTATGTAAAGGGTCAGACTGGCGCCAGATTTACTTTGAAAGAGAATTGCTTATCACTTACGATATTCAATAGTTACGTATCCATATTGGATACTTGATATATCTATTTGCCCGAGAATATTGGATCTAATTTATCAAACTAATATTTATCAGTTTCGATCTATATTTTGTAGAGCAAAATTATAACGATATTTCCATGTTTGTTACAAAGACAAGCTTTGATGATGTATAAATTTTTAGTGATGGTATCAATATTCACTATTATTATTCGCTTGTTAATCAGATTCTAGGTACTATTGATAAAATTAATTAGTAAATTTTGTTGAGGATCAAATCGATAATGAAGTAGACCATCATAATGACCGTTTTCTAAAACAAAAGCTGATCGTTTATCTAACACAAATAAATACCAGTGTACCTAATTGATGTTTCAAAGTACCAAACCCAAAATTAGTTGTTGTTTATCTATTATTTAATAATACCGTAAGCACCCTTTACAACGAAATCAGTTTATAAACACAATTTTTGTTACGAAACTTCAAATCGTGTGTTAGTTCAATAATAAATTAGACTCATGACTTCAAAGTACTAACGAATAAGGGCAACGAGCATCAGATATAGCGTGTTCCAACAAAGTTGGAATTCTTTTTGAACTCAATAAAAAGTATATTAAGGTGTATCAAAATGTAACAAGATACGAGAATGAAAAAGGCATTAAATGACATGATTTTTGCAAACACGACATCTGCGAATAATAAGTGTATATTTAAAAATATCAATTTTGCATATGGATAGTTTAATGCCTGTATCACTACTAATATTATAAATGCGATAGTAACTCTGTCTGTCTGTTACGCTTTCACGTCTAAATAACTGAACTGATTATGCGATTTTACTGAGAAAGAACATAGGATAGTTTTATCCCGGACTTTTGAAGAAGTTTCTTGGAAACGCGATTTAACCGACCTCGACGCGGGCGAAGCCGCGGGTGAAAAGCTAGTAAGAGTCACACATAGATGTAGTGTGTCCTTAGACTGACCCTTATCCATGAATACAGAAGCTATAGAAAAGATTTTGAATGAAATAGATATTTTCAATTTTCCTGAATTTCGAAAATGGAATAGAGCAAAATGATATACCTACCTGAATTTGACACCAGTAGTTACAAATGTACGTCTTTATATGTATACTAGCTGTCCCAGCAAACGATGCTTTGCCGATTTTTTTTTCTAGTTCTATGTATTTTTAATGCCACATTATAAAAAAAATAAAAACAAACAATTTCGTCCAAAAAATAAAATATTTTTTTTTACTGTGAGCAACCCTTATCACTTAGGGGTATGAAAAATAGATGTTGTTCTATTCTCAGACCTACTGAATACGCATATAAAATTTGGTAAAAATCGGTTAAGCCGTTTCGGAGGAGTACGGTAACTAACATCGTGACACGGGAATTTTATATATTAGATGTATTATATATTATTAGTCTAATATCGATTGATCATATCGCACGCTGTCGTAAGTGATTTTTCGATAAGATAGCTATATGATTTGGGGTTTATTTACCTAGTCTATCGATATTATACTGTTAACATGTTTTATTTTGATTAATAAGATATGCATTTATTACACAAAGTCAGTAATTGTCTGTATGATAATATTTCGAGGCTTCATTGTATAAAATAATAAGTCGAATTTGAATCATGGATATAAAAATTAAAATAACGAGAGACTGTTCCGTTTCATTTCATTGCCTTTTGTTTGCTAACGAACTTAATAAATCCGATAACAAACCTTGTTCGTTTTGGAAACATCATATCTTTCGTTGAATTAATACTGACTATAGATGAATGCGGGTATGAAAAAGGGTCGCAGGACGAAAAGATACCATCATGCACTTATTTATTGACACATTCTTGGAACGATCTTAATTTAATTCATAATATCCTCTTAGATTTTCTCGTTTGGTTAATTAATTCACGTTCTTGTTTAATATTCTCAATTGCTACACGTGGCTGGTATGAAACACGTGGAGTGTGGCGCCGTTGCGTACGACGCTTGAGGAGCGATCCCTTCACCGTATTAAAGCCGGCTTTCGTACTTTTCTGGTACTTCTGAGAATATAACTAAACACGTGTTTTATAAGTTTTTGTTATTAAAAATAATAACAAAAGCTTAACTTTTTACCTGGCGCTTTGTAGCTCATAAAATTTTGCTAGTTTTCGAACAATTTCCCAGTTTCAGCATAGCGTTACAATGCAATATTACAGTAACAGAAAGCTTATTTGATATTGTTAATAGAAGATGATTTTTTAAATAATTTCTATGTCATTAAGTAAATGTTCATGTCATATCTATTTGACTACTATGAGCTACCGATAGCTATGAGTCCCGAGTTTGGGTATGTTTCATTCGCATCTATACTAATGTATAAACTGAAGAGTTTGTTTGTTTGAACGCGCTAATCTCAGAAACTACTATTTCAAATTGAAAAAATATTTTTGTATTGAGTAGACCATTCATCGAGGACGGTTTTAGGCTATAAATCGTCACGCTGCGACTAATAGGAGCGAAGATACACTGGAAAATGTGGAAAAAACAGGGTAGATATATATCTTAACTTATATCTTCTAACCACGCGGTCGAAATCGCGGGCAACAGCTAGTTTATTAATATATGAATCCAAAAGAAAAGATACTATCTAAAAGCTGGCAATATTTTTTCACTTGTTTTTATTCCACGTCATCAGTTTTTCATTTTACAAAGTTTGATTAATCGGCTTTGCCTTTGTACAGCCGCTTCGGTACGTATTAATATGAATACCTATCTACGTTTGACTAAATGTCAGATAGCAGTCCGTTTATTCATAAAAAACGTGTCGTGTACTGAATTTTGATAAATCTGTCACTAGCAGATAAGATGACATTTACGTTGAAATCTTACATATGGTTTTTGTTTCCGATGAAAATAGCGCTTTACTCTACTGGGAAGAAAGGATAATAAATACATAATTTAAATGAACTATTTTTTAAAACATAATTTGGTCCACAACATTTGTAAAAATTCTTAAACGGATGTTACATTTTAAATTACCTACTTACGTGCAAAATTATTAAAACATTACTTAAACAAATTTTGAAATATCATAAAAAATTGCAAATTAGGTATAGTCCGATTTTCTTTTCATACTCACCACTTAATGACGTTCACAATTAGTGACACACTTACTGATTAGTTCAACATTAAACTTTATATAAAACGATAAGTTAATTACATACTTATGCAATGACCGATAGTATAGAGCTCTATTGTGCATTTAATCAAGTTCACTCAGTACTGACCTATATAAATATAACTAATACAGGTATGTGTATGAACGCGTATACAGGGTGGCGGCAAATGTGCTTATTATTATAAATGTTAAATCTAATGTCTAAAATGTAATATTTAATCTAATATTTAAATAAAAATAGGGGATATAAAACCCTAATTTATTTGATTAAGTTATCCGTATGTTATGTATTTTCGTCATCAGTTATTCGCTAGGAATAACTTACATGGCAAAAAAGCGTTTCCAATAACTTAATTTAAGAACATGATTATTTAATCCCAAAAAATCGTAATACTGTATTGTTTGCTAATCTATCTTTCAAGAACTAAAGATTAAAAATTAAAACCAAAGAGTAGTGACTCTACAAAATTTAGTCACATAATTGCCACCCCGTATACACGATTATATCTACAGTCAAAGTTTAACAGCCTAACATTATAATGAATAATGTACTAACTTCTGAGAACTTGTCTTATAATATTATGCATCAAGTATCGCCTTGTGCTGCATCATATAAACACATACATAATATACAACTGTAGGTATACATTTGATAAGAATTATCCACACTCGGACTTCAAAACAGTGGGGATTTATATTAAACAAAATTATCTGTTCTATAAACGTAACTTTTATAAATTAATACATTAATAAATATGTGATTTATTGTAATGGAACTTTCCAGAATGTCATTTTTCTGATATCCTCAAGTTTAAGGTACAATCGATTTCGTTAATATATTGCCCCTATAAGCGACGTCTAAATTGAATGAACAAAATAATAAGTTATTTAATGTGATACCGATAAGTCGCTCAATTAAATTAAGGTAGAGACAAAATTCAATTTCATGAAATCGTTTTTCTCATACATACATCTATTTTAACCTTTTACTTATACTTTTGATCTTATAATAAAAAAGGATATTTGACTGACATATCAACGCAAACTATGCCCAAACTATTGTAGCTAGGACCGTGAAAATAAGCAAGCAGGTTACCGTTATGAGTACTGAAAAAGGACTTTTGGAAATACTTCTCCTAAGGTGGCGGAAAACGGCATGAAAGTTTGTTTGAAAAACCAAGATTTATGAAGATTGGTAATACTTTTCAATTATCACGTGAGCAAAGCCGCGGCCAACGCGCTAGTCCTAGTCGCTAGCAATGTAAATACAATTAATGTACTCCATAGTTACTAATAAATCGATATCGGGAATACCAGTTTTAACTGGATACGATTCTGACAACGCCCGACAGCGGAAGTTTATATTACGTAAGATGTTCAGCTTATCTCTATTTTATGGGACATATTATCAGGTTTTTTAGTTAGATTAAATTATAAAGATAGACGCTATGCATATCGACAAAACTGACGTTACGACTGTGACGACTTTACAATAAGGGACCGACTGTCATATGTTTAATGACACTGTCAAGAATAACTTGGTAGAAGATGTATGTGCATATTCTACTTCTACATACATACCCATTGTAAAATACAACCTACATGTTAAGAGTACCCGTTCTATTGTCCACGAAGTATTTATGTGTCTGTAACCGGAATAAACAGTTGAACAATATATCATCAGTTCCGATATAGCAAGAGCATGTTGTAATGACGCATGGTCAGTATTTTTACTGGCCGTGTGTTATCTGAGAGCGATAAAAGGTCGCGTTCGTTCCCTACCATACCCCAAAGCAAGAAATGTTACATCACTTAATAACAACGATTACTTGAGATGTTACGTATTTTAGTTACGTAAATAACAATATTGTGATTTCCGTAGCACTATTCGTGAACTTGAATGAACGACATGATGGGGATTCTTCGCTATCGCTGCTTCTTTTCGTATGGTTGGTGTCAAAAAAAACTGTATTCTGACCTGATAAAATACCTTTGAACATTTGATTTTTTTGAATATGAATATAATATTCTTTGAATATTTTCTTTTACCGATTTTAGGTACAATTGCTTACTTCAATACATATGTGACATAAGTATATGAGTTCGAAGAGACATGGTGCGTGCCGGGCTAAGAACGTACAATCTTTGTCTTTACGGTCTTATAGTTACTCTACTTACTGTAACTTTTTGCGTGATTCCTGTATAAAAATATATTGAGTGATAAATTTTGATAAATATTTGCACCATAATGGCAAAATTTTCATTGACGCCTTAGTTTTGTAAGTAAGATAATAACACTGCTAGTTACTGATGTTTCAATAATAAAGCGATAATAAATATTTGTCAAAGATGACCTATTGTTGTAAGGTTATTTATTAGCCCTAAGTTGCTTGATGTTTTTGTACATAATTCATTTAACATACAATTGATCTAATCACTATTTAAACTAATCACAGGGTAAATCCCTTTGTTGGAAGCTAATCAACATAAAAATCATTTGTTTGACATAATGCTAGTAGTTGTGATTAGTTATAAGTGCTTTACTCAAGTTATTATGGTATAATATAAAATTTATGCGTGATATGAAATGATTAGAGAATAATTGCTGACCCAGCAAACGTTATTTTGATATGGTACAGTAAGAACATTATATACCTAGGAATGAAAAAAGCATCTAGAGCTATGAAAAATTGATTTTGTTCTATTCTCTTCCAATGTGCACACAAAATTTCATGAGAATCGGTCGAGCGGTTTCGGAGGAATACAAATACGTACCTACACCGTGACATGAAAAATTTATATACATACTAGCTGACCCAGCAAACGTTGTTTTGCCGAATAAATTGTATCTAGTTGGATGTATTTTTTAATGCTACATTATAAAAAAGTAAAAACAAAAAAATTCTTCCAAAAAATAAAAATTTTAGTGTGGGCAACCCTTGTCACTTAGGGGAATGAAAAATAGATGTTGTTCTATTCTCAGTCCTATCCAATATGTATACAAAATTTCATAAGAATCGGTCGAACCGTTTCGGAGGAGTACGGTAACTAACACCGTGACACGGGAATTTTATATATTAGATTAGAGATGTGCAAAACAAAATATCGAGTCTTTCCATCGAATGTAGAGCTACAACATTCTCTACATAGATGTTTAATTACGGCATACCTATTGCAACGGTAACAATTTATCGAGAATTCATGGTAGCATTTTATACTAGCAATCAAAGCAGGAAAAATCCCAGCAAGTACAATAGTATGAATATATTAACGTTACTTGTATTTGCTTCTGTCTAAAGCACCCGTAGAAAAATGATATTTTGACAAGCGAAAACGCTGATAGAATTGCACAACCGAATGGAATTGACATATCTTAGATGACGGGACTTGTAAAAAATACATCGTAATATCCAATAGTGTCATACAAGCACAAAACAAGTCTTACGTAAAATTGATTAGAATAATTAAAAGTCCAGTAATTTAAAGTTCCAGTCGTCGCTGGAATTTTAAGGCATTGTGATTTATTACTTTAAAGACCACAAGTATAAAACTATCCTGGAGCACTATCAGTGTTATCTAAAGTCACAAAGTCGCGGACACAAAAAGGTGACTTAATAATGTTCTGTGGTCAGCTGTAAAGTAAAGTAAATCTTTATTGCATACCATAATGTTACATAGGTGGTAAATTATAACTAGGTTCACAGCTCATTATGGACCCTGTCGGGCACAGCAAAAGTAGGAGAGAGGAGGATAATGCTATTTATTAAGTAAATTTATGACATATGTATTATGATATATTTTAATGTTGTGAATTGCGTATTTGTATATAATTTCCTTTAATTAATGGTTATATTAGTTTTATCTATCCTAATTTATTTTGTACTATGTTTTTTTTTTTTTTTAACAATCTATGAGTAATTCAATTTTATTGTACTATTTTAAATTATAACGTTTATCTTTTACATAATATTCTTAAGCATATTTATTTGGTACATCTTTCTTACTATTTAGTTAAGTTCTTACTATTAATAAACTTAAGTTTTTGTATAATTAATATTAGTTATTAAAAATGAATTTCTTCGGTTGACCTAATGCTATTATTCCGACTGCAACCTATACATATATATACATTACACATAATGCACGTACACACACATACACTTACATACATTTACACGTATTATATATATATATATATATATATATACATATATGCATATATATGTTTATACACACATACACATACACACACCTACCGCGATCAGAATTATATCAGGCAATTAGAATAATTATTTATATATTAGATATACATATAAATTACTCCAGATATTCGTTTATAGTGTAGTATACATTTCTAATCAGTAGTTCTTTTACTTTATTAATAAATTTAGAATAGTTAGACTCGTTTTTTATATTATTTGGGAGTTTATTATATATTTTAACTGCCATTACTAATGGTCCGTGAGAGTGCATCGCTAGGCGGGAGCTTGGTAAATTGAGTCGGTTTTTGTGTCTTAAATTATATCTATTTTGTATTTCTTCTCTTTTATTGAAGAATTCTGGATAGTGGCGTACGAATTTACAAATTTCTAGAATATAAATACTAGGCAAGGTTAATAACTTAAGATTTTTAAAATATGGTTTACAGGAGTCGGTAGGTTTTATATTTACTATGATTCTAATCAACTTTTTTTGGAGAGTAAATAATGTTGGTGCATCTGTACTGTTCCCCCAGAGTATAATGCCGTAGGTAAACCACGAATAGGCGTATGCATAATATGTAATCAATGCAGTTTTCATATCGGTCGTTTTCTTTAGCTCACGTAATGCGTACGAAAATTTAGATATTTTAGATCTTAAGTTTTTTATGTGGCACTTCCAGTTGATGTTTGTGTCTATGGTCAGTCCTAGTAATTTGAAAGAATCTACATTTTCTATTTTAGTGCCGTTAAAGCAAAAGTTAATATCTAGAGATGTTTTCTGATGGGGGTGGAAAGCTATAATTTTAGTTTTTAAGAAATTGACTTCTAAGTTATGATTACTCATCCAGTTGATGGTTTTTGTTAAAATAGAATTAATATTTTGGTTAAGATTGGAAGAGTCTGGGCATGAAATAAGTAGCGAGATGTCGTCAGCGAACAAAACACATGGTCCCTCCACTGTATAGGGCAGGTCGTTGATGTAGATGAGGAAGAGAAGACAGCCAATGACACTTCCCTGAGGGATTGATGCGTTTATGGTTTTGTAATTCGATCTTATAATTTGAATGTCATTAGTTTTTTCATTGAATGACTCTATCTCTACTAATTGTTCCCTATTATTGAGGTATGATGCCAGCCATTCATGGGCTTTACCGCGGATTCCTATTGCGTATAATTTGTTTAGTAGTATTTTAAACTGCACTTTATCATAGGCCTTCGTCATATCCAGTAATATGCCTACTGCATAATGTTTATTGTCAATTATGTTTAAAGCTTCTTGAATGTATTTATATACCGCTAGGGTCGTGGATCGTTTTTTACGGAAACCGTTTTGGCTGTCGTTAAAGATTTTATATTTTTCGCAAAAATGATATATCCGATTACACATGGCTTTTTCGAAGATTTTGGACGCTGTGGGTAGCAGGGCTATTGGGCGGTAGTTGTTTACGTCAGTTTTATCATTTTTTTTATGTATTGGCTTTATTAGAGCATGCTTTAGAGTTCTGGAACGTTCCTTCTATGAATGATTGATTTACTAACGCCCAAAATGGTAAATAATAATAAAAATAATATCTTTATTTCGAACCAGAGTCCATATTAGAAATACAATTTAAATACTGTTAAGGAACACATTAACTCACTTAACGCTAAAAACAGAATCGACGGTTTTTGTATAGCCATCCAGTGCCTCATGATATCATTATTATGTCCTGAATACAACGGCCAGAAACTGTTAGCGCCATCCTCACCCGCCGCAATAGGGATGCAATTCTTTTTCGCCTTATGGCAAAAAAGTCGTCTATACGAGCCTCTGCGAACATCCCCGAAGCGCTGCAGAAGCGAGGTAGACCCAACAGCATCCTGTATCCGTTATTATACTGGACCCGTAAGGCACTGTAGGCCTTCTGCGTATACTTGACCCATAGGCTGCACGTGTAAAAAGATTGACAGTACGCTTTGAATAGCGTGTTTTTAATTGGTTTTGAACAACGTGCAAACCTACGAGCCAGCATATTGCATCGAACCGACAGTGCCCTACGTTCCCTCTCCAGATCCATATCATCACTCAGACTATCTACGACCCAGTGACCCAAGTACTTAAATTGTTTGACCCATGTTAGTGGTGATCCATTAAGTAGGACTGTGGAACGTCATAACTTTTAGTGCCCGCTTTAAAAAGCATTATTCACTTTTTTTAATATTGTACTTGAGCCCATGAGCCGCCGCATATGCTTCACAAATTCGAATCAATTTGTTCAATGCACTGATCGAAGGACTCAGCAAAACCATGTCATCTGCGTAGCTAATATTATTTGTCGTGTTCCATTGATGGAACATCGCCCAACATTGCTTTTGGCTGAGATTCATACTTGATCGCCACCCCAATTCAATGATACAGATTAGAACCTAATTTTTGCTAGTTTAATGACCTCCCCCTGCCTTACTCCGCAATCTGAATCTTACATCGTCTGAATATTGAGTGAGCTCCATGCTCACAGCATTTCATTTGCTTTATTACGTTTTTTACCGCTATTTATAGGATATGATTATACAAAATTTAAACATGCCAATCAAGTGTTCGCATAATCTCTATGTGAGCCGTCTGCATATTTTTTTCTTAATTATGTAAATTCTTAGAAAAATATTATTAATACAGTATCAGGAGTCTTTTTGGAACGCTTGTTTAGGCTGATGTAATAATTTTTATTTGAATTTTGATAATCCATTTTCACGGTCTTTTTTGAAGTTTTTTTTTTATTTTTTCGCTTTGTATGGTGCTATTCCTAGTTGTTTATTTTTATTTTTTTTTTATTTTTTTGCTTTATTTAGTTATTGCATGCTTAAGAGTTCTGGAACTGTTTTTTTCCTTCTTGTGAGATTACTAACGCCCCAAAATGTAAAGTGAGCTCGTCAGCACACTGTCTAAACAGCAATGGGGGTAAGTGATCTAGGCCATGACTCTTTTTATTTTTTAGATTCTTTAATATGGTATTTATTTCTTTAGGGGTTACCGGTTCGAGAAACATAGAGTTTTCTGTGGGGTATTTCACATCCGTTTGACTTGAATCGTTGCTAGTTAGGTCGTTAGTTGTTTCACCTATTGAGGCAAAGAAATCGTTAAAGTAGTTGGCTATTTGTTTAGGGTCAGATATAATTTGTTTATTTATACATAATTTAATGTTAGATTTATCTCTTTTTGGTTTTTTGTTAGTGCGTTCATTGATTAAGTTCCACATTGTTTTTATTTATTTTCTGACTTGTTTAATCTTTTTATATATTGTTGTTTTTTAGCTGTCGAAACAGTCTTTTTTAATATTTTTTCATAATGTTTATAATGATTTAATAAAGTTATATTTTTGCTTTTTGAAATTAATATTTTTAATAATCGTTTATGTTTGCAAGAGATTTTTATACCTTCAGTTAGCCAGTGTTTTTTACATTTTGTTTTTAATTTTGTTTTGCGTTGAGGTATGCAATGGTCTAAGGCTTTGAGTAGCGTATTATTGAACGCGCTATAGTTTTCATTTACGGTTTTATTTTGTAATATAATGTCATCCCAGTTTTGCTCTCGTAAGTACAACTGAAATAGTTGTATGTTTTTCTTGTTATATATTCTTTTTGATGTGTACCAAATCTGTGGTTGATTTGGTTGTAGCATATCGATTTTTAAAACTATTCCATTATGGTCTGAGAAACCAAATTCTTCTACGTTTGTGTAGGTATTTTTTGTATTGAAATTTGTAAAAATTAGATCGATACATGTGGATGATGTGTTAGTAATACGTGTAGGAGTTTTTACATGTTGTACAAAGTTATAGCTTAACATAAGATCAATGAATTCGGAACTTTTTAAGTTACGCTCTAATATATTTATATTAAAATCACCGCCTATTATAATGTTATATTTTATGTATTTATAATTTATATAATTTAGAATGTTTTGTATTTGTTGATAGAATACTTCTTCCTCTCTTCTATTCCAATACATATTAATTATTAATAAATTATTTCTAGTTACTTCTATTGCACAAACTTCTAAAACGTATTCAACAGACATATTAGTAATATCTTGTTTATAAATAAAGTCTATTTCTTCTTGTAGAATAATGCAAACGCCACCTCCAGTTCGAGTTTTTCGGCAAAAGGAGGCTCCAATTTTATATCCGTGTATTTGTATAACTTCTATTTGTTCTATTGTTAGCCAAGTTTCAGTCAAACATATTATCTTGAATGAAGGATTTTCTTCTATAAATGCTTCTAGTAGATGTGTCTTGTTATTTAGGCTTTGCATATTCTGAAAGAGTATTTTACTGTCCTGGTCAGAGTTAACGAAAGGAGTGATTTTGGGTATTATTTATATATTGTTGACTTTGAGTGTACGCGTATGTATCTTTGTTTGTATTCGACTGATCTATAGCGGTTTTGTTAAATTGTTTTGTTTCTTCAAATGAGTTCTGTAGTTTTCCTTCAATATATAATTTATTGTTCTTAATTACAGCATGTTGACCTTTTTTCCGTGCATCAATCATTTGATCTCGCAAGAGCTGTCTTTTCTTTCTTGCATTTTCATCTAAATATTCGGACACGGACATCCGTGTACCGTAAAAGTATTCGTTATTTTCTATGACGTATTTGGCCATTCTCTTGCTTAGCAATTCTATTTCAAGGGGTCGATTTCGAGTACCGTATCTGCCTATCCTGCGCATGTTTTCAATATAGCCAGTTAGATCCACATTTTGTAGTTCGCGAAACAAATCAATTAATCTGTTATACAGATCGCAGTCGGTCTCTTTGTTATATTCTGGTAGTCCGTACAAAACAATCTTCTTTGAATTATTATCCGAACAATTTACTTGTTTTTCTGAATTTTTTATTATAGTTTTCAAATCTATAATTTCTTGCTTCAAGCTTTTGTTCTGTATCGTTAGGTTTTCTATTTTGCTGTTTATTAGTTTTATATCTTCTTTTCTTTGTTCGTTTTCTTCTTGTAGTTGTTTAGTTTCTTGTTCCAGGTCCTCTTTTATTTTCTTAATGGCCAGTTCAATTTCTGTTTTTATTGTGTTTTTTATTTCTGCTATGATAGATTTATTATTGTCTTTCAAACGTACCATAATAATTTCGCTTAAATTTTGCAATGTTAGCTCTGTTTGTTTATTTCTTGATGCTTGCTTTTCTTCTTCGTATATCGTGTCTCCCAAAATACTTATATCTTCTGCCAACGACGTGTCATTGTATGTCTTAGTGTTATTTCTTCTGAGTGTGATATTTTCTGCTTCTGGAGTTGTTGAGGTCAGAATTCTGTTACTTGGGCGTATAGGGGTATCGGAATTTATAATCTTTGGCAGTTTACATATGCATTCTTGACATTTCCAAGCGGTTTTGTCTATATGAGACATTAATTTAAAGTAATCTGGTGAGATATTTGCACATGTGAGGTCATAATTATTGTTGCATAGACTACAGTTGATAATATTAGTTCTATTAGGTAAATTTTGCATTTTTGCGGGCTGTTGGCGCCGTCCTTGTTATGTTACACAACGTTATTTAACTGGCTTAACTGTAAAGTGGTTTACCCTTTGACGTTGTATGATGTACAATGTTAGACTACTTTGAGAGCATTCCCTAATGTTAAAACTGTTTTATTTTAGTGGCCAGTATTTTTCTTGGTCGTTTTCTCACTGGTCACCATTTTCTCTGTCTATTGGATATGATAACGGATTATCATGATTCTCTTTCACAGTGATAAGACGGGGAAAGTATTTCAAGATAGTGTTTAAAAGTTTCTTGGAAAAAGATCTGATAAGTTTGTGTGATCTACGAATGCTTGTTCGGAGGGGCTATTCGTGATTTGAAAATTTCTGAAATTCCTTCGATACAAGGATTAACTTCATATGGTTGAAAGTCGCATTTACAAAAAATGTTATTCATGAACATGTCGTAAGCATTTAAACGACTTTAGTTATCGACTTCAGTCATCTGTTGTTATACCTGTTCAACAGGTCCAGCTCATATTTTTAATACCGCTTATGGGTCTCGACATGTTCTTCCAGAAAGAAATGGACTATTTCGTCTTCACATACAAAGTTTGTGTAGTGTATTTGACATTGTCTTGAAATTATGCTTTTTTGGAATATTGTTCTTGTACAGGACGATATTTAGAATAAATTTAGTGAGCATTTTGATGATGAAGAAAAATCCCGTGAAGCTGAAATACTAGAATACTTCATACCGGATTTAGGTAAAATAAAATTGTCATGTCACCTATAAATGACACTGATTGTTTTTATATATCGTTGCTCAATATTTATTTAACCTACATGTTTAATTTGTAAATTTATCAGTTGCGAATATGGCCAATCTTCATACTTACCTACTTCAGAGATAAATTGAGAATGTCATGACAAACATGCTGACTATCAAATTATGTAGTTTTATCTCGTTAAAAAGATAATATATCCATCTGTTCGTAAACAATAGAGTTGAGTTATAACGTGTCATATTTATAGGAGCGGCTGCAGCAAATATACACATTACAGCCATAATATGCATGATACATTATAATAACTAGATCATTATATGAAACTGTGCGAAATATTAAATATAAGTACATCATTGAAATATTAGGATCAAAATTACGAGTAATCGAGATGTTGGTACATAAAGAAAACATTTATAGATTGAATTATACCTATGTAATTTTAATTTTCAAAAATACATATATGTGTATAAATCATCGGGGTGACATTTTCTACACAGAAAAAAAAATAAAAAAAAAAAGAAGCACACGCAATTAGATAGACTATCTAGCCCAGCAAACGTTTTGCCGTGGTGCACAAAAAGCAATATTTACAAATGAAAAAGAAATATGGCTTAGGGTATGAAAAATACATGTCCGATTTCATGAGAGTCGGTCAAGTCGTTTTGGAAGAGTTCAATTACTTGAACCCTGACACACAATTTTATACAATGAAATTTAAGAATAGTGCGTGTCTCATTCAATTCCATGTTCCTACAATTTCGTTACTATAGCACTAATATTGTTTGTTTACAAAGATGGTAACAATAATAACACAGTTCTTTGTTGTTCCGTATTATGATTCATTTATTGTTGAATCTATTCATTTAAGACGTCCTCCACAACTGAGAACAGATCGTATCCAATTCAGCTCCAAATAACCAATTAAACAAATAAAATGGAAACATTGAACAACTGAGTCAGTGTGTCAACCATAGTACTATGACCCTACGTAATATCAATGGCCTTATTGTATGCCATTAGTGCGTAAATACTCATTGCAACTAATTAAACGAGTACTTATAACAAACAATGTTTAAACAAAGGAATGTATCGTGATTGATGTATCATGTAGAGTTGGCTATGAAATGTTTATTTCGATTCTGAACTTCGATAATTATAATTAATTCGAACACATGCCCTGCACTATTTGAACACGCTACAAGTTGCGATAAATCCGTCTCGTTATACAAACATTGATAATAACAACTTATATTCATGTTCATGCATTCAAGTTGAATAAATGGAATATATTAGGTGTTTAATGTGTGTGTATACGTAAATCTACGAATTAAAATGATTTATTCAAGAGATTCCCTCGAGTATCTTTGTTTTTGAAAGTGCATGTCAGCTGGCGCGCCAAAAATAACATTTGGCGCACATGCTTTCATGTTTTTAACACGATACTAAAACAAAATAATTGATTCAATTATACGAGACATATATAATAAAACACAATACGGTAACATACAAAACAATCTCAATTCAATACATTGATAAAAAGACGAGACGTTTTTAAAAAAATAAATCGTTTACACGACAAAATAAAATAAAAAGCAAATGCACACTCACTTACTGTTAATCTCAGATTAAAAGTCAGCAAATACTCAAACAGTTCGAGTGTCTTATCGTTCAAACAAACAAATCACTTGAACTCCGTAACGTAAAAGAAACTGAAAATACGTTTGTCGCCGACGTGCGACTGCCGAGCGTCCAATCGTGCGCGCGCCCGCCCTCTGACTGACAACAAAAATAGCAGATAACTGAGGAAACACCACGCTGATAGACTCGATAAATATTTCTTTTAAAATCAAGTTCTTATCACAATCTACATTTTAAAAATAAATCTTAACACGTAAATACATTTTATTGCTAGGTCGCTAGAAAAAAAATCTGGTGTTTTCCCATTTAAAATTGATTGGTATTATCGCGAAAAATTTACGTTTTGAATGCGGTTGCAAAGCGTACAATGTAAATGTTAAATAGTATGCATGGTTTACGATATAAATGAAATATTCTGTGAGATGGGCGTACGTAATATTACTTTGCCATACTTTTAATTAATTTTACTCATTGATCGACAATGGGCTGGGTGACGATGGGGGATTTATAAATTACAAGTAGGTGTGGTTACTAAGATGAAAATAAGCCCAAAGAAAATATCAGATAATGGTTAGTGGATTTTATTTATCATCAATTGAGCTAAGCTTCTCATTTTTGCCCCATTATCGGCTAAGCTCTAATAAAAATAATATCCACAAACATTTCGCCGAAGAAAATAATGGATGCGACATGCGATCGACCAATTATAAAGAGCGATTTCGGTGTAAGCTTGTTTCATGTTTAAACTCCATGCGATCAACTCGTGGATGGATTTGTAAAAATACCGAGCAACGGTTACAAGAATCCGCAAGATTTCCTGGGAAAACACAGCGAGAGCCATACTTTGTGCATCTGTCATTGTATCAATCTCCCTGGTACTTAGCAATTGCGGTCATAGCGTTTAGATTAAAACGGCGGGTACGTCGACAAAGGTATCTCGAGTTAGTAGGTCAGATAAAATTATCTAGCGATTTATCGAAGGGCTACAATCTATCGCAGAAACTACAAAGTAACTACTTAGGTAGTCAGTTGAGAACTTTTTGTATTGATGGAAAACTCCTGCCCTTACGTAAGTATAACAATAGTGTAATTGTCTCGTTCGACGTACTCATTACGTTATAGAAACTGCCATTGATACGTATTCAATTTGGCAGTACGTACGATTGGAAGAAAAAACAAGGAATGCCCATGCTAGTACTACAAGCTCTTAAAACAAGACAGGTGTAATTGAGTAAGCGAGAGCATTGCACTGTGAATAGTGGCTTCTCGCTTGCTCAGTGGGGACAGTTCTAGTCTTTGAGCACATAGTAAGCGCATTGGTCATGTGTTGTTTTGCTTGCAGAATGAAGCTTTATCTTCCGTCAACAAAGTGCTATGAGTGGACAACATGTTCATTAGTGAGCTCAGATTTAGTCTTTTTTAGAGATAGTCAATTCTTTGGGTAGTTGTTTTTTTTAAGTCAGTACTATTTAGCCAGTGGAAATTATTACGGTATTCTGAGCCCCCAATTATTGCTGTACTAATTAAATCATTAGACCGACTCATCGATGAAGATTGCGTGTTACCTAAATATTGTTATCATTTCATTTTGTTTGAATCTTGCATCATTCATAAGTAATTTGATGGACCGTTTCCGCTTCATCTTTAACCTTCTTAGTCTTCCCCGAGGATAGTTTGTTCTGAGATACTTTATGATGATTTTTTATGGGTAAGTTTTTACAATATTTCCTTGCGTTCATTATTTCTTATCGATACATTATTGGTATATAGGGAAATTGTAACGTTAAGAGTATGTGACGATAACAGTTAACAAAATATGTTTTTTATCCTTAGTTTACTACAAAGCATTTAATAAAATATTTACTCGCGTTTCGTGAGACTATTTCAAGGAATTAAGCTGACGGTCCAATTATGGTTGTTTAATCGTGACATTACTTTAGGAGTTGGCCATAGTCCATATAAAATTTTCTATCATATGTGTTAGTTCAAATATTAAAAAAATCTCGGTCTTATATCGTCAGCCTAAAATTTGGAGAGGGGGTCAAAGTTTAGGTTCCGAAATTAAACTGAGGTTGTAAATTTAAACTGAGTTTTTATCCAGACCCTTTAATCTAGGAAGTTTACTACAAAAAGAGTACTTTTATAGTGCTGCAAATTTCGTCAAAAGCCCGTACACTGTTGTTTTAATACATATTGACAAAAATAAACTTCACATTTTCATTGTCTTGCTACGAAGCTGGCGTGACACAAAAAAGTATTCAGTACTCCAATTATCTTTCCAAAAAAACTCTCACACAATTTCTTTGTTTTTGGTCACGTTGCAGAAACACAAGTATTTTTGCAAATTCTTCAGTTACGTCGTTTGCGTTCACAGGAACGGAACGTGATGATTTAGATCGTTAAAGAAGTATGCGAAATCCTTCTTAATTTATTTCGGTTTTATGGGAAAAGAAGATTTAAGATCTGGGGATACGTTGTCTTGTGATTGTAGGTAACTAAACCCATTCTCAGTTTATTGAAAGCGACCACGGTCCGTTTAGCCACCGGTACGCATTATGTTCAGGAACTTTATTTGAACAACATTTTCATCACCGTACTTATAAGGAGCTAAAACATATTTTGTGCAAGATTTCTTAATAAATTACAACATTTATGTAGTTCTGTCTTATGGTATACTAAAGATATGTTATTACGATCCATATGTAATATTCCCGCGCACCTTGACACATTAAAGGACAAAAATGTCATATGTTATGTTAAGAATATTTGTATAAATGCATAAATTGCATAGCTGCTGAGCTTGCCCTCATTCTTATGCTATTTGTCGTTCTGATCGGTCACCGGTGGCTATCGGCCGGAGGTCGACTGGCCGGCAAATATACGTACAACCAAGGTTGTCACTTGTAGCTGTACTTGACTTAAATGTCATACATTTGAAAAGTTATTGAGAAACGAGAAAATTTGCTCGCTTTTCTTCTAAACGAATTTTCGTATGTGTCTGTTTACCGACAAAAATAAAGGACATCTCCAGACAACATGTTTTGTTTTTACCGAAATGTGATTCTATATAATTCGAACACTTGTAATAATTTCTTATTCTTTTACAAATTGAACAGCTCGGTATCGTGTAATCAACTAGGATTATTTGAACTCTCGATCAGGGAAGAAAAGATAGAAGGTATTTCTTATCAAATCAGATAAGTCGTCCGATTAAACGGAAGCAAATGGATAAGTATAAGTACTGTTGTCAGAGGAATGTCATACTTATTTAATATTGGTATTTACGTTAAAGCATCTGGATTTGGCGCATTATTGGTAAAGATGGCCTTGGAACGAGAACGCGTATTAATTTGATTATGCACAAAAATCGCGTGATGTTCATTCGGCTACGTTAAAGATAAATTGAATTTTGGAAGGTTTGCGTGTAGCATTATTGTAGGTATGAGAGTAGAGTGAGCGAGAGAGTGAATACGTATTGAGTGCATTGACATGGCTGAAATTAAAAACAAAGGAAGATTCACTTAGTGGCAGTGAAAGTATTGTGATACTGCATATATGATTCGTCATACGTATGTGGGTAAAGGTCAGTGCCGCGGTACAGGCATTTTGTTTTCACTCCAAAGAAACACGTCTTTGTTTTAAGTCTACAGCGCCTCACACTTTGGTAGACATTTCTCTTTTATGTGTGCATTTGGTAACATTCCAGATTTCGGTGCAGTTCCTCGTTTCAGAGATATTGAAGCGGTTCCAAATTTCTCTTTGTGATGTTCTCTTGATATCCATTTTAATTATTTAACATTTCATTCTGAAGTAAGCTATAATTTTCTTAATTGTGGTGGGAATTTAATCCTTAAGGTCCAATTAGGATTAAACAGGCGTTTAATGTTTAAAACAATCCATGATCAACAGTGTTTGTGGGTAGAACAACACCGTCACCTATTTTCTTTATAAAAAAATCAATCACATGAAGAATCTTTTATTAGTTCTTTTGTACCTATTGGTAATAAAATCAGTCCTGTTATGGAGGCAATTTATGAAAGAAAAACATATTACATCACATGAAGCGCTTACGATTATCTAACGTAATGGAGTAGCGTAAAAATTGCAGAATAAACACGTCGTTTATCGAAACAATATTCGCACAATTGATTTGCCACTGGTGAACAACGCGTCACTCTATAGGGTTGTCATTCAAAAATTTATGACGGTATTTTTTATCAGAAATTTTATGATGGGATATATTTTTTTTCCCTGAAGTACTGACTATTTCTTTAGTCCATACAGTAGATGTCATGATATTTTTGGGGAATGGAAAATGTAGTTTGCAAATCTCATTAATGTTGGTAGAAACATAGTGGGAACCACTTTCATATAATGTATTTGGGACTGCAAAGCCAAAGCAGTACGTTGGCGTAGTTAATGAAACCAGTACTTCTAATTGTACGCAGAATATTCCAACGAGTGATGAGTACTTGAAACTGTCTTTATTTTTTGTATGTTATTCTATATCTAATAATCCTCTTCA
Organism: Trichoplusia ni; assembly: GCF_003590095.1. Classification (NCBI taxonomy): domain Eukaryota; kingdom Metazoa; phylum Arthropoda; class Insecta; order Lepidoptera; family Noctuidae; genus Trichoplusia; species Trichoplusia ni. The sequence continues at coordinate 16,009,581 of NC_039481.1, read as the reverse complement.
TGGTATCTACTCTTTTATACGGTAAATGTCGACTTTTAATTTGTGTAACAACCTTATTTATCGCCTTCACAAAAATATAGAAACATGTTCAAACAAAAAATCCAAAATGACATGTTATTTTAAAAATCATGTACCTACTTACTTATCAATTAAAATAAACAATAAATGGAAAATACTCTTAAACAGTATACAAAAAATATTTGCTAACGAATTAAATAACGATATAAAGATATTACGTCAACGAGTCACATTTATTTTCCTTCGCTATTTATTTAGGTGGTCACGAGAAACGTTTTACTCGTGGCGTGGCTGTAGCCGCCATTGTTGGGATCCGTTCAGCCCTTACGCGTGGACGTAAAGCGGCGAGTAACACGATTATAAGCGGGTGATTGGGTCCCTCTCGCTACTTTACAGATGCGTAGTTCACTCGACTTTACAACTCAATACCAACTTGTACCCTACATTTGATGTCAGTCAACAATATCGTCTTATTGTCTTGCTCATTGTTATAATAACAACGGAATAATGTAGTTATAACTTGATGAATAATGAACTTGTGTGTGTGACTGTGATTGTGTTAAATGTTAATTGTGATTGATTAGGTACTGCAGATGATTGAACGTATTAAGAATATAAGCTGGTTTGCATACTTATGTGGGTTTCATTTAATTACGTATATCATATGGAATTATTGTGACAGTTGATTGTGGAGAGAGGACGGATGGTTATTTAATCACTTTTTTTGCAATCAAACTGTCATGTTTACTTGTATTAATACAATTTTCAAATATCTCTGCTCTCAAAATACCTACTAGTTAGTAGTAAATAGATAGTAAATAGTTAGATGATTTAAGAAAAGAATGAAATAACACTGACTTGTTGTGACTGAATGACTTTGCATCTTTGAATCAACCAAAATACTGCAAATAGGGTATGGAGAAGAAAATATATAACCTTAAATACAACTTAGAAATTGAACTTAACCGTCAGCAGAAAATATCTTATTTCTCATAAAACAAAACGCATAAAGAAAACAATGCTCGGAACAAAAGATTTTCCGCTTTATAAGACGTCCTGCGTCTCCCAGGGGTTGTAAACACTGATAAAAGCATAAATAACAGTTACGGGAGAACAGTCCAATATAACAGTTTTATATTTATCTTAGTATGTACCTAGTATTAAAGGATATGAAGCAAGAATGCTAGGCTCACGTGTGGCGTGGCCTTACATGCATTAACTACTGCTCTTGAATTATTCAAAGGTTTCCCACCTCGGCTACTCGCATACACATTGCATCGAAACCTTCAGGTCTTGTTCTAGGGTTATTCCATTGCGAATGTTCTCGGTAACGATATTTAATATTAACGTAAAGGTAGGAATTCAGGAGAATTTTAAGGTTGTCGCCGTGCCTGCGTAGACAAGTTACATTTTTGTCCCAAGTCAAAGTCACGTTACTTGTAATGGAATATCATTCCTGTACTAATGTTTTCCTTTTGTACTGCTAATGTGATGTGACATTGTTTCATTTTTGTGTAAATTTAGTTAAATTTGAAACAAGCCTCTTACTAAGACTCCGCTACTTGTATTTCTGTTGCTACTACAGTGATTAAAAATAAATATTAAGGCAAATTCATATTTAGTATAACAGTCCGAAGTTTGATAGGTGACCAGTATTATCACAATTTTTTTAGCCTATTTATACTGGACTTCAGGATCGCGATCCCAACTTGCACTTGGCTGGTTTTGTCTGAGGCATCCTATACGTAGCCGCAAAAATCTTAAGAAAACTTATCAACTGTTCAGCTTCGTTGAAATTCTTAACATGAAACTTATTATTTTAACACTCAGAATTAACCCTGTTTTAATTACTGAAGATTGTTAGAATTATTTTGTTCGCTTGGTAACGGCAGATAATTACTATAACAAAATTAATTGGATATTAAAGTTTCATTTCGTTTCACTAAATTGTTCAGGCAGGCTCAATAAATAAATGGTTTTCCAGGTAGACTAATTTCTAATGTAGATTAAAAGCAATTACAAATCCTCCTTGGTATTCAAAGAAACGTTTTAGAATTCATTTATCTTAGGTTATTATGTACTAAAGTATAGCCAGTAACAAAAGCTAAAACAATAAACAAATGAAATTAAAAACGATAATTGTTTTAGGATCAAAATACTATTACATACAGTTAACATAATTATAAAACTTTTGGGATATTTCATTATATCGCATATTCCTTTTATTATATTGGGGTATTCAGATAATCTGATTGTGTTCATCAACTATTGTTGCTACATTTCACTGACAATACTTTTCCGCTCAAAACGTGTCCGTAGGTACCTACATGTATATGTATATAACCATGTTTTTATAATAAGTAGGTCAACGTCGGACGCCCAAGTTTCCTTATTTATTATTTATCAAATGAAAATGTGAACCTCAGACTCTGGAACAATATTTTAAGACCATTGCGAGTTGTGCAGTAACTAAGTTTGAAACTAAGTTTAAAGCGATTTTAGTGTAAGTGCACCTTTCAAGTGCTAGACTGACAGACTTTTATTGGAGACGGAGACGGTTGTCTGATTGTACTTCTTGGTTGAATCTCGTCGGGGCGTGGGCTAGGCGTTACAATTATATTTTAGTTAAAAATATTTTAAATACGTAGCTTCCTTGTTGATTCCAAATTACGTTCGTGTGTTGTATGTTGGTATGTGTGATTAACTAGTCTTAAAAATAAAGTTGTTTAAATAATACTGTTTTCATATATTCATGAATTGACTGTTTTTTATGTATTCATCTTTGATTTGTCATAAAATATTAATAACAAAACTCAAACAGGTGTTATATTATGAAAAGATTTATTTACATTTTTCTGGCATTCAATTCGCTTTGCTCAATAACTTAAACCCATAATTAAATTTAAAAAGCCACACACTAGTACATACCTAACCGCTTTAAAACAACCGCATACACACAATCGATATACACCTTTGTTTTGATTTGGTCGCCCTATTTCTTTTGCCAAAATTGTGACTTACACCGAGGGAAATAAACTCTTATATCACATCACATATTGTTATACGTTTAGAATATAGTTTAAACTTATGATTACGTTATATGTTAATTAGTATGATTGATGTTTGTTTCAGTAGGCCGTTTTAGGTTATGTTTAGTGCGTGGGGGAGCCGCGCGCGGCGCTTTCGGCGACCGGCGATGGGCGACTGAGCGCGTCGCGGGGCGCCCTGCCGATGCCGCGGCCCGGGTCTTGAGACTATTCCGTGCCGTGTCGTTACCTTGCCCAAAACTTTCTTCAATATTAGTAAATAATTTTGGGGTTTTATGTCGTCGAGACAGCAATATTACTTCCAATAAATCATAAAACTACACTTATTTAATACAGGAACATGTGTTAGTGCCGTCTTGCTCCTTTTAGGTTGTTAGACCCCGTTTGGTATTTCTTGCTAAGAAAACTTGACTAACAAAAAAACGAATAGAAAATAGTGGGAACAATGTGCGACGGCGTCCATATCACTCTACTACTTCACTTATCTTCAAGCGTCGTTGCAATCCATTTAGAGCTTTAACGCCCGGTTTTCAGGCAGTTTTTGCTAGCACTTTACAAGAGAAATAGTAGTTCAAAATCTAAAAGCTAATTTAAAGACAAAAATAAAATAGCTTAGCTATCGTTAGATTATAGTAAAACTAACTCTGTGTATCTAAAACAAGGGGCTGCTTTCCCTTTTTCCAAAAACTAGATCTCGCACTTAGTCTACCATAGTTCCATGCACAACTTTACCCTGTCTTGTTAGAGAGTGAGGGATTAGTCGCAAGCCGCAGCTGCTTCTAGTAAGAAAGAGCGATAAACTAACTTCAAACGAGCTCTTGTTAAATCCTATTGTCTTCTCATATTGTAAGATGTTTTTTCTTTGTTTACAATATTAATTTTATGCACTGTTTGTGTTTGGTAGAGTTCTACTGTCGTCGTTTTGGAGTCTTACACGTTTTGTGAATATCTGCCTCAATAAACCAATTTAATTAATCATCGTAATGTGTGTCATAAAATGCACAAACGATTTCTAATTCTTATTTCCCTTGCTTTCATTACATACCGACTGATTACGCGTAATTATTGCATTATTACGTCCAGTAATAATGCAAGCTAAATGTCGTAGCATAACACTCCTTATTACATGTATCTTTGTATACCTAAATATAGTACATGTTGAAACTAAGCATAGATTGAAAAACAAGGAGTTCGGTCCAAAAATTGTTGGTGGGAAAGAGGTGGATTTGGAGCAGTACCCCTTTGCGGTGCAATTCTTTAATTTGGGGTCTCTTTGTGGCGGCGCCATCTTAAACAGCTGGGCTGTGTTGACATCAGCACACTGTTTTGATGGTAATAAGGACATTGATGAAATGGTTGTACAAATAGGTGAGTTTTGAATAGATTGGATTTTGTAAGCGAGCGATATTACTTACGGTTGTAGCTCTTTCATCACCACTTCCACCATGAATTATTAGTTTTACATCTCATTCATTAGAATGATTTTTTAAGATTTTGCATAGTTTCTTTTACACACTATATTACTCACAATTTTGTACATACAGCTGGCACGAATGTATTGCAATTTATAACTACATGAAACTCAACTTAATCGTTAATTAAATTTACAGGTTCCAAATACATTTACGATTTCAACGCAAAACGACATGAGATAAGATCATTTGCAACGCACGAAGATTATGACAAAGAAATCCCATTTGAGAAAGATATAGCGATTTTATTTCTGAAGAAACCAATTAGGTTTGGAAAGCTGGCTAAGAAGGCGGTACTAGTCAAACATAGCAAATGGATGGACGTTAGTCAAAAGAATTTCATCGTTACCGGTTGGGGTTTGACGAACGTAATTTACTATTTTTTTGACATACTTAATTTTATTATTAATTTTATTTAATTTTATTATAATTAACTATCGTGGGCCTTAATAGGGGATAAACTTCTCACTGCTAAGAACAGTCTTCTTCCGTGTAGGGAAGTTTCGGGCATTGATCACCTCGCTAACAACATACTGCAGCAGCAGGATGGCTTGGGAAATGGATATTCGAAATAACCTCTAAATTGATTTATATATTAGCTTTATTATGGTTTATCAATCTGCCAGTAGAATAATTTATATAGTAGGTATACTGCAATCTTTTAAAGCCTTGCAAGCAATCTACACAAGAAATACCAAGAATTTTGCAAATAACACACATATTACAATGTTGCGGTAATTTAAGCTATAAGCGATAAAATCCGCAAAACTTTTTAGGGAATTTGTCTCGTGCAATGAAAAAAAAAATCAAATAACATTTGACTGATGCAGTAACGATCGTGCGACTATGCAATAAGGTTTGCAGGTTCAGGAAATGTATGCTGTAACTAAGGAAATTACTACAGTCGCTTTCCTGGAAGTCAACGGAAAGTTTAGAGCCATACAGGGTTATTCGGATATCGACATTCTGTTGAAGTGATATAGGGAAATATAACTGAGCCAAAATATTATTTTGCGAGTAATTTCATTTCTACTGAGAACCAAGGAAAAAACCCCTCGATGTTTTCAGAATTGTTTCAGTTTTTGTCTCATACCTTGTATAAAAGTTGTTTATTGACGAAAAGTTTGTTCGTATTTCTGTATGTTTGGAACTAACAACTTTCGTCAACAGTTTTGCGAGACCTTGTAAAACAAAAACTTCTTTGAAGGGTTTCTTTGTCTAGCTTGCTAATTAAGTCTTGCATGGCAAATCGATCTCATGAGAATTGCTAATCTTTAGGCTCACCACCACTTTGAAAGTAAGACTGTGGTTATTGAGGAAGTCTCTACGCAGCGTAGTACGCCATTTAGCGCTCACATGTGCAACAGTCTTATTAAAGAACTGGTGATAACCCACACTTTAATAATCCTGTTTTAGTATCACGGTTCAGTGTCAGAATCGAGTCTAATGATGACACATTTGACATATGTGCCGATCGAGCAGTGTAGCAGACTACACGACCTGAAGCTTTCCGAGGACATGTTCTGCCTGTACGGATTTGGCAAACGTGACACCTGCAGGGGTGACTCTGGAGGTGGTGTGCTGTGGCGCGGGTATGTAACAAAATGTTCACAGTACTTGTCTGTTTAGGGCAGAGACCAGAAATTTTGACACTAACCTCTGAAATTGAAGCTGAAAAGGCTACAATAAGTGTAGATGTTCTGAGAACAGAACTTCTAAACTCTGATAGTTTTTCGCCTTTCTTAGATATGTTGCAGATTTAAGTAGTTTTTTCTCAGTTGATCGATCTCGGTCGTTTAACAACGGTTTTCTGACCATTAAATTTAATACTGAAATTATTTACAGTTTGCTTTTTCATTTCAGTTCTTTAGTAGGATTAACCTCTCATGGCGATGGTTGCGCAAAGGTGGATAAACCGAGTGTGTACACAAATCTCTGGTATATGAGAAAATGGATCAAGGCCAAAGTTTACCAGTTCATTGAGGAGTTTTGTCAAGCAGAACAATATGAAAAAGATCATCTCCAAAAAGTATTGTTGAATGATAGTGATACAAATTCCTTATAGAGCACAAAGTATCTTTAGGAGAACGATGGCCTTCTTATGAAATCCTTATGATGTGAAATAAAAATAACACCCGCCTGAGAACAAAACTAACAATAAATATAAAAATGTTGTTTATTATTTTTAATACACGTAAAACATTTTATGAAAGCCAATAATTACACTGTATGTAGTATGTCTTTTCACTTATTCACACGGTTTCCTTAAAGATTTAATGTGGAGAAGAACGGATGCAACAAGCTTCATAGCCCAAGTGCGCACAACTTTTTAAAACAAGTTAATAGAGCTATTTCATTGCTCAGGTTTATGGCTTCTGTTAGGAAAATATACATTTAATCTAAGGTTTTATTTCAAAATAAGGGTCCGGAAAACGATGGTTAAGAACTGGTGTCATACCTGACCATATAGGGGTATAGCTCTTAACTTAAATCCCTATATAGTACAATTTATTTTTGCGTTGGGTTTTGTTCGTGGTGCAGTTGTTCGTGGCAGTTGGTATAAAAATAAGAACATGATGTCAACATAAAACACGATGGTGAGCAGCAGATTGCATATTATATATCATACTACTTCGGCGTTCAAAATGGTGTGTTATCAAGAATAATGGAAGGATTATTAAAAAAAAAGGTATCTTTATGATTGATTCGCAGAGCACGAGACCAGATCATACATGACTTTTATTTTAAGAGAATTTATGATGTAAAATACGATTCGGAAACTCAGTTACAGGTTATTGCTAGTAGTGGCTTGTGGACGAAATAGATACAAAGCGAAGAAACCTCTCCATTATCAACGAAAGGAGGTGTTAAAAAATCATTAGGACTTTTTCTCTTATTTGATATAGTAGATTTCTTCATATTTTGATGGAGACTAACTATACTAAAACTCATTTATAAAGACCTAATGATAAAAATAAATTGTTAATTCACATCATCATAATTTTTATTTTTAGATGAATTTTCCAGATTCGATTCAAGGCCGTCAAATCATTAAGTCTGTGCGCGGACTTGCGGTCTTATTTACGAAAAAATAAACACATTTATCTGACCCCTCAATCCTTGTATATAAGAAATTGGGTCAAGAAAAAAGTTTAGCAGAACTTCGGCGATTGCTGTTCAACTTTGAGATCCCCAAGACATGTCCTATGAATGCCTACTTGTCTTGAATACTTAATTCCACATATATCGTCATCACGTAGATTCAGAAGCCTCCTCATTACTTTGCATAGAGTATGAACTGTCGGCACGAGGCACACAATACTGCTCCTGAAATCTTTTTGTATTAAGTAGCATCCACCTGAGAAAAAAGACAATGGCTATTAAAAACAATTAAACAATAATTTAAGTTATTTTTTTAAATAACATTAGCCTACTACTAAATTCTTCAGCTATGATTCTGGTATTGAATAGATGAATGATCAAAATTTTAAGATTGTAACATGTGCCATACAAGACACAATCTTTAATTTTTGATGGATTATCATGCAGTAAAAAAATCCAAACTAACTGGGAAAATACGCTTTAAGTATTGTCTGAATTATTTTCTAATAGCTGTAGATAAAATCGAACATGTAGCCAGTTTCAAGGCTTTAATTTTCAGAAGTCTGCGAAAATACTCCCATATTTGCTTTCTTTTTTATATTCTTCTTAACGGACCCGAAATCATCAAGTTTTATAATACTGATCTGGTACTTATTATTACCAAATATATACGAACCTGTGGAAGTAAGACATATTAGTTAATATAGCGACGAAGGGTTCCTCGCTACTTATTCCTCCGAAGGATAGGATGCCAACGAGCAGTTCTCTGTTATACACAGCCGGGCCGCCGCTGTCACTCAAACGACGCTCCTGAGAACATTAATAAGGTTAGGAACCGTATCCGAAGGTAAGACACGCGAGCCTCCTTGATCGATGGAGGTTTAAGACCGCAATGGGAAGGATGAATTTAAATTATGGGGGCAAACAATACCTTTAGCTATGTATTTTGAAATCTGTTTATTTAAAAGGGTAGTATAACGTGATTGATTTGTTACGCATAAACTTCTAGTTGAGTTCTAATTGATATTAAATAGTTAATCATTCAGTCACTCGTTGGCTCACATCTTTATAAAAATATTTTTGTTTTCATTATTTATTATTGAAGACTGAGAACCGCTGATCATCACTAGTATATAATTGAGGATATAAATGGTTTCAATAGCGTATTTCAGAGTATACCTACATGTTAAAAGTAAATGAATTATTAGGTATACATAAGCTGTGCAATATTAGCAATTGCGATGTTAATTTGTTTCCGTCACCCTCGACGTCCGAGTTATCTTGGCCTGCAGCCAGGATCCGCTTGTTTTGTTCGTCGCGCGGTTGGCGCTTCATGGCCTACGCGCACTGGTAGACGAAACAGCAGAGGACTTCTAATTTTAAACGTTATTTGATCGAAATAAAGTGCACATTTCAATGCCAGAGATAATGATGCTGCGGTGCTTGGAGGCTGATCACCGAGAATTTGAATATAAACCTTGTATCAAACACATAACTCTGAAATTTGATTGACAAATTTGAAATCCCTTGCGGACCTTTAACCTATGTGTGGAGACCATTTCTCGCATTTCTGAAGTGTATTCGTGATGCAGCAGCTTTTGTCTTTACTTAGGGGAATGATAAGGGCCTTCGTTGCTATCGGCTTAGGATAATCCTAGTTATTGTAATCTTGTGAAAATCACGCCATGCTGGTATGTTTTCTACGAATCCAGGTATAAAATTAATCGCTCGTTTAGACTAGGCGAGAAATATCATACGATTTGCAATACATTGCGGAGTATCGCGGTAATCTATCAAATAAGCTATATTATCACCCCGGCAATGTGTTGACCCTCACGCAATTTTTCTCGCCTGCTCGAAATTAACCTAAACACCACAATCGTACCGGTAAGTATTTTGCGCAGAAATTCGACGGACTCAATAGATTCTTGTAGTACTTAGCACATTCTGTTTTATCGATGACTATCATTTCCGTCCATATTAACTGGTTCGCGTAACCTTGGGGTAAATTCTGAAATATATTAAAGCAACTTTAAATAACGAAAATAATGTAAAAGTTGGTTGTCTGCGAAGTATATTAACGTCGTATCGCTTGAAGTAACATTTTTTCCTCCTAAGAATATAATTATGAGAGTGATTCCACAAACACGCCATCTATCTAAAGTTGAAGACATCAGACTCCACGAATTAAACTCTACATTCGATGTGGCGGCGATATGGAAGATACTTGTGTTCACATTTATCGGGAAATAGCATAGATGGCGTTAGCAGCGTGAAAATAGTATATTTTACTCTACTTGATGCGCGGAGGGTAATGTATTTATCTGGTTATGTAATGCATTAGTGACTCTTTTGCAAAAGTTAAAACCAAACACCTATTCCCATTTCAATTTTCAAGTATAATTAACATATTATATAACTTTTTTCTTGTTTCTTAACCCACCGCAAGTCAAAGGCCTCTATTTGTATATCCTATTTGTATCTCCAAACCCACTGATCTCGACGTGTTGCGGGGTCACCCGCGACGGACTAGCATTTATGTGATCAATGCTTGTCCAGAGTCTGTTTGTGTTTGTGAATATTTGTGGAACTCTACGCGAAACAAGAATTAAATCCTGCATGGAAGAATTATTGATTATATTTCTGTCAAAGTCTAATTTGTAGTAGTTTCTAAGTATATCTCACCGTACTTCCCCAGCCGGAGATGTCGATGGCGGTACCGGGCCGCAGCGCCACTTCTGGCTCTACAATAATCGCTTTCTTCACAAAATCATTGAATTCCACGTCTTCCTGAAACGGCAAATTACTGACTTTATCTAAATTAAGAGATACTTCATAAAACTATATTGTGTGTTGACTTGAATGTTTGTGAAACTTAACGTTAACGACACAAGACTTAAATTACTTGGACCAGGAGTCGTTTGTCAGAAGGATCACGAAACTGGGAATAAAATGTGGGCACACAGTAACGTGAGTAAATCTTAATTTCTGACTAGGTATACTACCGTTCAACTACTATATGCAACTGTTCGCGTATGTGAATATTTCCGATATATTTTAATAGACCGAAGATTTAGATTTTTTAATGAATTTTGACACGGGTGAATATTATTTTTGAACAATGAAGTTCTAATTCTTCTCAAAATTTACACGAAATCTCACCTCTTTAAGTTCTACATTTATTGCTCACCAAGGTACTATGAGGTACACATAAACATGAAAACGTTAATCCTAGGTAACACGGTCTAGTAATTAAATTAAGTCGATGAACTTACCTTCAGCACTAACAGAGCTATGTCATTATCTATTCTGTTCAAATATTTGTAATATTCGTGTATTTTTATCTCAACGACTGGAATTATTTGTCTGAAATAATAGAAAATAGTGTAACAATACTGGGTGGTGATTCGAAAAAAAATGTTATTCTAATTTAAAGTTGAATAAATAAACTGTTGAGCGATAGGGAACATTGGATATAAGTCGAAGATATAGCTTTGTGCTTTCCTTGAATAGGTTGACAACCTTATAACGCAGTATCTAACTATAAGACTTTTTTAATTTTCATCATAAACTCTGATTAATCCACTTTCCATACAATCCTCACTTTAAAAATTGCTTCTAATTTTTTTTTTTTTAATTAAATTATAATAGATATTCTCGGAAAAATCATCTCTTAAGAATATGGGCAATGTTGTAGGTATACACACTATTTGACGAATAAACAGTGAAATAGATCATAATGTTAATTCAGCGAATAGCCAATATACTACTTTACAATTATTGTGGATACTGTATTTACGGCAATTCGGCATTCAACGTAACTCTAAAATATCGTAGTCGTGTCGTCATTCGGACTATTTACAGTGCCTGATACATTATGTATATTTGCAATTCAGGCAAACATGGTATAATACTAAGCATATGTATGTTTACTTCAGCCTATACAATAATTTACAATAATAAAAATTAAATATACAATAATTTAGTCATCAAATACCTAAATCCATTATTTGAGAATGAGTTACTCTTTGAAATGAAATTACTTTTACGGATTTTATCGCGGTTTAATTTTAGATTTTAGTTCCCGACGTTTCGAAACCTTTGCAGGTATCATGTTCACGGGCGCACTCATACTGCGTAGGGCAGACCACAAATAATTAATCAAAATTATGAAGGTAGAATGAGCAACATCTTCTGTCAAGACGAACGCCATCTCAGTCTGCCCGTGACCATGATACCTGCAAAGGTTTCGAAACGTCGGGAACTAAAATCTAAAATTAAACCGCGATAAAATCCGTAAAAGTAGTTTCATTTCAATGTCTAACATTCGTGTAAACCTAAGAAACCACTATGAGTTACTCTATTTTAGATATATTTAGATATATGCAAATAAAAAAAAACAGCATCCCGCATTACCTATTCTTCACCGCTTTCTAACTGCTGAAGCTGTGAAGAAGGAACAATGCAACAAACTATACAGCAAACAGGTAATCAAATGAGGCTGTATTATTAAACAGCTCTCTTCTACAGTAACTATGTAATTGTATATGAGAAATTCAAGTACCGAATTTTCACACCGTTGAGGAATAATTTGTTCTACACCTGTATACAAGCAAACGTTTTATTAACGTTAATATTGTTAATGTGTCTACTTGTCTAGCAAGTTAGGTGAATGGTAAGCGCCAGGAGAACGTTGTGCATTAACACTAGCGAGGTTGATGACTTGCGAAATTGAAAGCTTTTAATTAAAAACTGCAGCGCGCCAGGCGGTGCAAGTGACTGTTATTAAATAATGGTTACTAATACTGATGAATAGCTTGGAGAACCAGGGTATTTAATACTCCTTTAATCAACCTTTTTGAATCTTATAATAAAGAAGAATTAATTACATAAAGCCTACAAAATGTAACTATCAGGCAGTATAGGTTTATAATGTTTATGTTTAATATGGTTAGTCCCACACAGCACAATCCGATACGTCGTGGGAAGCGTATTGAACATCACCTACGCGTCATTAAGCAGGTAACTATAACCTCCTACATTGAAACTAAATAGATCTTTATAGAGGCCATCTCATAGAGAAAATCTCATTAGACTGCACTTACAACAGAAATGTGTTTGCGAACCAATAGAAGAACTTTATTGAAATAGTCTTACAAATACTTGTACTAATTAAATGATACCATTACACTAGCACAGACCGTGTTTTATACCAAACCTTACCAGCACTTACTCTTAAAGTTTAAAATTTTTACTAAATACAATTAAAAAGCTCACCCGGTACCCGTAATACTGTCAGCCCCGACCTTCACAACGGGCCTCCTTATCTTATCACTGAGGAGGCAGCTGGCAGCCGTCACCACTATCTTACTCCTCAAAAGGGCCCCAGAACAGTACAAATTGTTATACACTATCAACACGTGGAATGGTATGTCGATAAGAGTCGCGTGGTACTTGTGCATGGAGTTCCTACTCCCATAAGAATACGCTGGCACCTCATTTTTAGGCAAGTAAGAGTACGAAGCAACGTGGAGAACAATCAGTGAATATGTTACATGGAATCTGAAATAAAAGGTTTCCCATTAGTGCTTTTAAATCAGGCAAAGTTTGTAGAAAGCAGACAAGGAACTCATTATCACCTGCATAGTAAGACTTGTATGTGTGGGAGCGAGATAGAGCATTACACAGTGTAGAGCTCTATCACACTTCCACAACTTAAACAGTCTTACTATAAGTAGGAGGAAGAGGTGGTGGTTGGCTCCCACAAGCTGTAATTACGATTCTTTTTTGTTTTTCTCTCTTCGTTTAGTAAATGTTAGCTGTTATTAATGCGCTTTACCAAGGACTTTACTGACAGCAGTAAATAGGAATGAATGAACATAGCTACAAGGTTTTATATTAGTTGGTAATAAGCCTAATGAACTGTGAATAACAGCGCTCTCGGGTAATCAATCTTTTTGAACATTCTAAGATGAAAATAAGTTTATTTTTATTCAGACACACTCCACTAAACTAAATAATGTCTGTAGACGTAAGTTATCGGGGCTATAAATAAAGTACGTGTAGAAAAAAATGGCGGCGTTTGCATTCCTTCTCTCATTACGTATTCGAGGCACGTGAGAACTAGTAAACTGATTTAGGTGAGGCTTCTCTCATTTTATTAGACAGTATTCTAAAAAACAGGGGAGGTAAATACATATGTAGCAAATGTTACCTATTTGTAGTCGACACGAATTTAGGAGAGGCATAAATAAAAGCCTCAGTAATTATACACACGCCGAACGCGTAAAACCGGGCCTACATTCATAAAATACAATTAGCTAAGTAATCACGTCTCTGTACACCTATTACCAAAAACTTATTAAGAAAAAACACAAGTAAAATGTTCCAAAGCCCTAACAAAGTAGGTACTTACTGTATCGAACAGATACTTTAATAAATTCATTCCTAGAGCGCTTTGCCTTGGTAATATTTTAAGTAATTTAAAATTCCAATCGTGGACTCAGCCATGCAAACACTGTCCCATGAAGACGGAAATTCCGTGAGTACTCACACAATCATCTCGCTTCAGTGTGAATAGTATAAAAGTTAATTCGAAACCGGCCGCGGGTCCTGCATAATGGAAAATATTTTCAAGTGCGATGCTTGTTAGCGCGGAGTCTCGAAAGTCAAGTAATAAAGCCGGGAACAACGATAAACAAAGAGAGAATGGCAACAAACCGATAAAGAGTAGGTAGGTACTCGTATTTGTGAGTAAAATTCGCAATCATAGTTCGTGGAACCGAATAGCCGATACCGAGTTATTACCGCTTTCGTAAAACAGCGAATGAGTTTCGTAAAATTTTACCTACCAACACACTGCGCTGAAATATTTCTTCTTTTTTATTTTACTGTGTACTGGAATGGTAAACCATACTGTGAAAATATATGAACGGTTTTGAATTCCAATCATGACTCTTCATTTATTAACGTACTGCTCTTTACGTTATTATTTGCAAAAAGCAGGTAGCTTTTAAGCTGAATAAACAGGACGCGTGCCGGCTAAAATATCTGCCATCAGTACACAAATTAGGGTAGTGTGAAAAAATCCGGCAAATGTGTTGATTTAAAGGTAAGTCTTTATTAGAATTCCAAGCAACACGAGCATTAGAATATATATTCCATTATTACACACGGAATTCGTTGTTGTACGCAGAATATTTTGTGAGGAACGAGTTTGTGAAATGAACAATAAAAGTCTTGGTTGACTGGTTCCCTACATTAGCGTCCATTTGCATGCTTGTCACGTGTCTGAAGAAACTCACAGGATTTACCGCGCCACTCGTTTTGGAGCCGAGGAAAAACAGTTTCGGCAACTCCACTCTTTTACCTGAACCCGGAAGTGCGAGTTGAAGAGGTGAGCCGAACGGAAGTCGTAGCATCCCTGTCTAAGTGACTTCGTTTATGAGAAAACGAGCCAGGAACAGAAAGATTATTTGTCGTACTCCAGTTATTTGCATCATTTTGGTATTCAATATATTTGTTGCAAGTCATTTTTAGTGATAAAAACAGTTGTTTTTTGTAAGCAAAACAACTCGATTTCTTAAAAACAACAGCTTCAAATCTTGACAGAAAGCCTGAGTGGTGTAGAGTGTAATCAAAACAAAATTAAGTTGTAATGTGCTCTCGAAACACAATACGAAACCATTTCGAAGTGAAGTAGCCTCAAAAGTAACCTTGATCCCGAAAATAAATAAATCTTAACTTACATAGCTTTGTGACAGTTCGTGATGTAGCGTCGTTGGAAAACCGATAGACGGACTGACGAGTGTCGGCTTCCTGTGTCGAATGATGCGGACTCTAGCAACGCGAGGGATATATGTATGTGTGTGTGAGATGTGTGTCAACATGTATTTACATAAATTTTACATAGGTTTCTAATGCTAAAAATATACGTGTACTTGAGAAAATACTTTTGTTTATATATTTTCTTTTAGGATATTTAGTTACTCAATTAGGATTAAAAATTCGATTCGTTCCTCGATTAGAACGTCAAATCTCTTCAATGTACTACACAAATATTCTAGTCATTAAAAATGACCAAATTAACGAATTAACTCACAGACAACAGTACCAAGTCTAAAACTAGATCGAATTTGCTATCACCACGACCCCGGTCGAGTTAGAATTTAATTTAAAAACCTGTAAAATTCCTTGAAAACCCGCTACATAATTGGTTTCATCTAAATGTTTTGGGGTTTTGACGAATATTTAAGGCAATTGTAATTAAAATTGTTTCATCCTGGCACGTAGGTGTTCTGTTTGTACAAGAGTCAGAGGATTAATTAAAAAACTTTACGTGCAGTTACACTGTTGATGTTTTATTCACGGCTTTTGATAACATTTTCATTTGATAAAACAAGTGACGGTAGGTACGCCTTTGTTTCACGTTTGGCAGTTTATTAAGTTTTTATTAGTTTTTAGTTTTGGGTTTTTACTATCCAATGAACCGAATATATAAAATGAACCTCTTTCGTGTACAATGGAAAGGTTTAATTAATATTAGACGAAAAAGGTGCTGTAATAATGGAGAAAATTCGACAAGATATTATACTGGAATAAAATTGAATTATTATGACTCACGTTTAAACTAGCTTCAGATTGGTGATATTTACCCATTTATCTGCTTATTAAAGTCGGTAAAGTGCCGAACTAACAAACTCACATTCTTATTTATAGTAATAGTTATGAATAAATTGTCTGTTGAACTATTTTAGTGTCTATTTCTTACATAAATTCCGTGTTAGAAACCTAGTGATTTAGGAAAATATACTATTACGAAGACGGTCTAATTATAGTTTAATTGGTCAATTATCGCAAATTAAATCGGCAACTTTGTCCAGGTTGGTCTGATGTTCAAGTTTTTAAAGCAATTACAACTTTTTACTACAAAATATTATTCGTGTACCTTTTAAAAGATATTAAATGAGATATTTTAAATATAAAATGTTTACTTTAACGTTTTTTTTTGTAACTGGAAGTAAGGCGTGGCTTAAAGTTCTTTTTTAATTTTGAAAAGGAAAACCGCTAACTTTTGGAATTAACCCTGCAGCGAAAAGGGAGTTCTCATAAACTTTTTACCGGTCTCAAGGAATTTATATGTATTTGTATTATACAGTCCAACGATCAAACAACTTTCAAATTTAATATTAAGATTCTATTACAGAATTTAAAACCTTTCGAAATATTAATTTTCTTGGTTTAATCTGCGAAACCAGCAAGTGAAATTGAATTTATTTGTAATTACTTGGTTTTGGAGTTTGTTACGTTTGACGATAAATAATCAAATTACAGAAGAAACTTTTTGATTTAATACTTGTTTCGTGTTAGGCATTCCTTCGGCTCTTATATCTGGACGGTAAAAAAGAATTGTTATTGCTTATACCTGGTGTTGTTATAATAAGTTTTGTACCTACAACCAACCTACCAAACCAATTGATTGACATCAATTTGACACCTTATTTTATATATTTCGAGGTGTTTTTTCATGAGCCCTTTTTTCCTTACCTTTTTTTGTAAGTGCGTTATACATGCTGTGAATGGTGTTGTTATAATGCGTCGTTTTGTATACAGGGTGCACATAAAATGCTTTTATGAGGTAACTTCCTAGTCCCGCAAGATAGTTGTTGATGAGTTTAGAGATAGTTTTATGACCGCCATTAAATTATCTACTAACACAATGCTTAAACATAAAAATTTAATATTTGTCAGTTAACTAAATGTATTATAATACTAGACTAAAAGAGAAAGAGTCATGTTTTACCCAACGGGTTTTATAAATTGGATTAGTGTCTTAAATGTCAAGCTATTATTCATGTATAAGCACATGAAGGTCATAAGTCATGGATTATAATCTTTATTTCGTAAAAGAGTCAGGCTATGAATAATAATATGAACATAAAATTTATCGAGTTAATTTACTAAATACACCATAGAGTCATCGTTTGGTAATACTTCTTCAATATTACTTTATTTTAGACACTCGTTCGTTTGAATTGACGACAGAGTGTCACTTGAAGAAATGAAAGTGTAATCTCGAACATGACATCAAAGATTTTAATTATTGATAAGTGTCCTTGACCTTGTTTCACTACAAATAGACAGTCGAGTGTAAACAAAAAAGGTCGATCGTTACTTCTATGTTATTGTCAAATACTTTGTTTACATAATGTACTACGAAGGTCCAAGCATAGAGGTCGTAAGGCGCGCGGCACGCGACAGCCGTAGACTCGTAGCGGAATCGTAGCTTGCGGCAGTCACGCTACGGCGAGCGACGGCTACAGTCGGTCGCTACGGCTACGCGGGTCTAAGTGTTCGACCACGTAATGTTGTGGTGTTCGGTCGCGTTGTTGGCACTGTTTGCCTCCGTCCAAGGACGAGCGGTAAGAATCACTATTCACTTCCTTTTGTTATAACTTTGTATTATTTGTGAGTTTTACTTGCATTACTTAGTTTGAAAGTTCAACACCACAGTCAAAATATTTAAGACGTTACGCGTTGCTAATATACTTCGGTATTTGAGTAACGGTACTTTAATACTTTCTGCCGTAAATAAATGAAAGGCTTTTATCTTGATGAAGTCATTTAATTAATACAGTGCTTTTATGATGTACGATAAAGGTGCAGATACATTCCAATTTATTTCGAATTGTAATTAAATGTGAAAGAAAAGAAAGTTTTAGGTATTATAATATAAAAATGTGTTTTTTTATACGTATAGGAACAAAAATATTATACCAACGAAGTTTTTTTTCGAAATTAGCCGAATAATTTATCTTAATTCTTTTTATCATTTAATACATTCCTACACACGTATATCAATTAACAAACGTCCTTTTATAATAATCAAATAAGGCCTATCTAATGTAATGAGCACGTGACGAACAATCACATTTGTCTTTCCTCAAAGTGAAATTAACAACAGTACATAATATTCGCCACCCCTAACTTCGGTGGGTTCACCCAGGGGTTAATATCAACACGATTGCTCTGCATGCGCCTCATTTACCAGGGGTCCAAATACAACTGTCTTAAGTACCATCTTAAACTACTGAACACAAACAAGTTAAACTTTGACATTAGCCACAGTATTATCTTGGTACCTTTGTTAGTAATGTTCCTTCTGTTATGATAGCAGTTAGACTTTAATGACCAGTATTTTGATGCAAATTGAACTATTCGGAATAATTCCTTTTTAGGTTATGTCGGGATTTTATGACAGGAGTAATGAAGATGGCCGAATAAAAGAAAACATTTTTTTTAAAGGATTCTAAATTTAAAACGATAATTGAAATGTATTGCGCCATAAATAGCAAAGAGGTCGTATAATGAAAAACATTTTTTTGATAATAATTTTGGTTCTAATATTTTTTTGCATGACCTTTGTCCAAGGTTAATTTACCAAATAGGTAAAAACAAGTGCAAGGCACAGATCTACTACTACCGTGATATTGCGGCACTTTTAACATTTGCCAGTTAGTTTCAAGGTAATGTTATTCGACTTAGACTAAAACAATTTAAACATTACGTATTCAGTCTTTTTTTCATTTTAAAACATGAATTTTAAAGTAAAATCATTCTAGTAAATTAAATAAATCCAAACTTATAAAAACTTCTAGATTTCGTTCTACAACTTTTACCGTATGAAATGCTTTATAAGGCAAAACCCTTGTCATTGGTAAAATTATTTGTTCAGATTGACATTGACGTGTAATATTATGCCTTCGTAAAAAAACTAACATATTAAAGCTTGAAAGTGATTTTCACGCCACGCCGGTTTAAGAATAGCCACCTTGCGTCTGTTCGTGACAAAAGCCTATTTACATAGACATAACAAATCACACCTTTATTAAAAAGGCAGTCGTGTGCCTAATAGTCCTTGCGTTGGCAGCAAAGATACTGGAACATATTTGTGGTAAACATTAACATAAAACCTTCGTGTTTAGGATAGCCGACCGCACCTTAGGATCTTCATAGACAATTTGCAGAGACAATAATCATTATTGAGCAATATGAGAACATGACTACGAAATTCCTACAAGTCTAGTTGGCCTTGCCAAGTGTCGTTTGTACAATCGTTAGCGTTAATAGTGCAGACACATGCAATGTTAATGGAAATAATATCTACTATCTGATCTAAGTCACGTTAACACTGAAATGTTTGAAATACACATAGTTTAATAAAAAGTGTTGTGTTTAGTTCACTCACGTTATATTCGGAACATTTTACCCTGACTTATTTTTTAAGTTTCCGCGCTCAAAAACGGAATCCTATTCCTAAGCTACGCTGTCTAACCTTCTGACCGTCCGTTTGTTTGGGTTTTGTCTCGTGAACCACGATAGCGAGATGCTAGCACGCCAGTTTTACTCGCAATTACCGATTTTTTATAATTATATAAAGTGAAATAGCACAAGTATAATAACACAAGACAACCGATGACGGAAAATAGTCGTTGGACATAAAGAGTGATGGTTTGTGCCGCTCGAACTCTACTTAACCTTTAGCCACATTTTCTTGTTGTCAGCTCCCAACTGTTGTCCATAAATCAGTTTATTCGTAAACTTAATAAAAACAAAAGACGGTTTGTCAAGAAGCCACAACAAAGTAAATACCCCTCATTGTATCCGACGGGAACATAACGTCTTTATCCTTCACAATGAATTGAATGAATGGCTTCAACCTACCTTCATAATACATAGCGAGCTTAATGCTGCTTGTATCATTTACATTTAGACGTAAATAGTCTATCTTGTGTATTTTTAGCACCTGTATCCACGTAGGCAACGGATTTCTTTATCAAGACAAAAAATGATCGGTATTTTTACTTTCTTTGTTGTACGTTTGAGTGGAAGAATATTTTTGATCAAAAAACATGTACTTAGCACATTATATAAAAAGGTACAAAAGGAGATCAAAAGTCCTTTTTAGTATTCAAAATTTGACTGAAAGTAAAGATGAGTCTACAGTTGAATATCACCGGATTTTTTTTAGAGATGTGACACATTGTATCATTGGAATCGAATCGAACAATCGATGCATATAAACAGTGGGAACATGCTATTGTTTAAATTAGGAAGTCAAATCGAGAACTTGAGAATTCAGCATGTTAATTAAGTTATCGGGAACAGCTTGTTCGAGGACTGCCTTGCAAATTTGCTGCGCAAGCTCAAACTATACCCGGCATACCAATTTATTGGAATTTATACATTAATAGTTTACAACCTTAATTTTATATTTAAACCGATAGTTAACCCGACCGACTTAAAGTCGTGCTTCATTCTAAACTTGTATTATGAAAAATCATAAGCGTACTGTTCGTGAAAAAGCATGACTATACTCGTGGGACGGTGCTAGCAAGGGCTTAAAATGTAAGGTAATATTAAAAAAAAATTACTGCAATCGATTCTGCTCCTGACTCAGACTAAATTAATTACTATGTCGTTTATAGTAAAAGCTAGCTGCACCCTGCGGTTAAACGTTTATAAGAGAGGTTGTTCCTTGCTTTGGTTAAATGTTCCCGTATATAAAATGAAACAAAAATAACAATATAATTATGAATTGTCAACGACAAGAAAAAAATCCTGCTCAAGTCACGATCGAACTTTAGTGTTCAAATCTAGGAAGTAACAACGAAAAAATCTTGTCACGCCTAGTTCGCTCCCAAAAGCCCTTAAAATTCATAAAAAATATTAATGTGATGAGATTGAAAAATTTATAGTTGAAAGATTAATTGACATATGGACATTATTCGTGTAAAACGTGAAAACAGTCTCATTTTAAGTCAGTTTTAAACCTTTGAACAAATTTGTGAAAAACGAAATTGTGTTAAACACGTCAGCCTGACACTGTCAATGTGTCAGTCCAATGGACTGTAAAATGTATTAAAGCTTGCAATGGGGTTAAAATATAGTGTAAAAGCGTACCGGGAAAGCTGACACAAGAGCAAAACACGCTGTTTATTTACGGCTAATATTTACTCTACATTTATTTAATTGACAAAAAAAAATGCAAGCCTTAGAGTATTTTTATAAAAAGAAATGTGGTAACAAGTGTGTTAGTGTGTTGATACTAATCTACAAAATTTACATGTTTTGAAAACAAACTCGATTTAAAGCTTGGTTCGTGAACGAAACAAAGCAGAAAGCCTTAAATATATGTTAATGGTATTTATATCCGAAAAGAAAAATATTCAATGTTTCTTGTGCAACCTTAATTATGTATAAGGTCTGTTAGAAATTCTCTTTTATGTCTAAATATAGTCGCACTTCAGCCGACGACGATAGCGGCTGACATTAACATGAGATTGACATTCAGAAACAGAGGACTTGTGTTACGTTTCTTGAGCACTTAAATCAGGCGTGTTTTTTCGCCATATATTATGATATGTTTATATTAAAAATGTATTTTTTTTTGTTTGTTTTGGTGAAACGCTGTGAGAACGCGCGGATAAGTTAGTTAATGAATTTTACATCATATAATAGTGTAGTTCACCTTTCCAAATTTTCACAAAATTTCTTAAGCTTCCAAAAATGTATTCATATATTATCCTAGTGTTTTCAAAGGCCTCATAATTTCTAAGTATTCAAGTCGAGTTTACGTACATCAGCTTCAATATTATGCGGTCCAATGTACTAAGGAAACCTTAACAGTTTACTCCAAGCTTCTCAATAAAGGCAAAGACTTGTAGCTAACCGACTCTCTAGGGCTTTCTGGTTGTGACGCCTTTCGTAAACACCGGGTACCGATTGATACAGCACTGAAAGTGTTCATTAAGTTATACAGAGTTCGTGTTTCAGGTTTCACAATATTGCATGTTGCGTACAAAACAAGAATTCCTTGTACAATTTTTTTTTAAATAGTAATAGTACACAAGAGTAACTAAACCATTTCTCACGAAAGTAATATGAGTTGAAGATTACAACCTCTAAAAAGCCTTTGTTAAAACTTATATTTTAGCAAATAATAAGATTTAACAGGACCCGTAGTAAATTCACGGGTCGCTGCAGACGAAATTATCTTTAAATTTAACCGAAACAAGTTCGACTGAGAGCGGTCAGATTTCACGTTATATTTATAAACGAGGGGATCTAATTTAGTGAACTTAGTGTTAATTTGATCTTAATAAGGAAATCGTACATAATTTGACGATCTACATACTATCTATAACAATTGTACGAGCACATTCATAGCTGCCGAAATCTCATCCCTACTTTGTTTGTCACAAGTCCGTGTTCAAAGTTAACATATTACTTTGTATTACGTAATCTAATATCACATGGAAACACGCTTGTTTGCACTAACTGAAACTAAAACAAAATTTTCTTATTTTCCACGTGTTATGAGAATTTTCTTCCACACAATGGTTTTAGCAAATGAAAAAGTTCATTAAAGTGGCGCGCTGGCACAGTCCCCGGTATTGACCTCCTTTGTATAGAATTTGCACAAGTTTATGCATGCAGTACGAATACACGAATGTATTCAGAGCTCGACTTTTATTTTGTGGAACACGATTTTGAAACTTTAATCTTTAAGATAGCTCTATAAACGGGAAAACCTCGTTTCTGTAAAATATTGTAACGATATAAAAATTCGTCTGACACTAGGTATGTTGTCGAATGATAAATAGTTGGCGAGTGCAATGGACAGGCGATGTGAAAAATTGCTGAGGGTCAAGTGGAGGCTTTTTGTGTCTTTTTTTGCTATATTGACTAAAAACAGGCAGCATTGTTTTATCGTTTAGTTTTACTGTTTTGAAAAAGTTTAACAGAAAAATATAATTTCGTTTTTTTTGGTTGACAGGTAAACATCAGCAACACATGGGTACTACCTGAGGAAGGCTTCCCGGTGTTCTACCGGTACTTCCGAGACCGCATATCTTGGTACGAGGCTGATGCCGTCTGCCAGTTCCACCACGCCAACCTCGTCACAGGTTAGTTCTAACCTAATTACAAACTAATTAACTAAAACATTACGCTAGGCTATCTAATTTACCTAAAAGCATCCATAAAACATATTCAAACTTTTATACAAAAACTATTCATTTCTAAAAATTATTTGGAGCTCGTCACGAGTGGCCAGTACAGATTAGAATTATGGAAAGTTTAAATGGCTTTCACAACTTAGCTACTCTCTTTAATCAAGATTCGAGATCATTTTCCCATCTGTCATAAAAGAAGTGGAACCTTCATCCAGGAAATGATACATTGAACCTAGGTAGGTATGTGCATGGCAAAGTTTATCCAAAAGGAAGTCGCCTTCCAGAATTCTTGGCAATTAGCGATAATTAAACGGTTTCCTTATGTTTGTGAAAGAAAAGTCGACCGTTTCTGCACGCCAAGTAAAAAAGAGCCATTTCCGAAGAAAAAAGATACTAACGAGAAGTTTTCGGGAAACCTTGCGAGAGATAAGCAGAATAAACACATTGATGGATATAATTCACTTAAACATCTTTATTTTAGGGCTCACGATAACTCTCTGAATTACTTCAATACATTGTTCGTTAAAGAAGCCAGTTGTGGGTGAACAAAAAGAGGCAGATATATTTCAATATTCCCACGGGCCGTTAGGTCTAATCGGCGGCAATCCAGCCAAGACCCCCATTACCGTTGATAGCGCCCTCGACCCCCGCTACTGCCGAGATACAAACCCGTCACATATAAATGTACGTGCCGATAACAGAATGTAAATATACGTCTTGTCGTTTAGAACACCACATTAAGTTGTAAGAGACTGGGAGATAAAGGTACGGGGATGTTTTGATGTAAACAGAGTTATAAAACTTTAACAGTAAGAGAAAATATTATGAAACAGTTTCCGTGTTTACTACACGTAAGAATAGGTTTATACGCACGCATAATAGAGTATGGGTTAAAATCTACAAATGCTGGGTTAATTTTACACCAGTTTTGTAATTGTAATATTTGTATTCGATTCAACATAGTACTAATATGTCCATTCATTTATATACAAGGACGAGTCATTAGGTTTCATAAATGGCGGCCGGTTGGTAACTGTAACGAGGTCCCTCGGCCGCCACTGATTCCCGATCCGATTACGTTTGGACCCACGATTGATAACCTTCCAATATCGTCCCCTAAATGAAAACGTTAATTTAAAACACATTTTGAGTTATTGTTCAATCAAAATTCCAAGATAGCTTTGCAATTTCAGTTTTATGATGGAACGTTGATGATTTGATGTAAAAATTAATTGTCACTGCTAATATCTATTTTTTTTTTCAATTTTATTTAACAATGATTTGCTTACGAAAAAAACATAACTTTACTACTTAGGTACGTCGAGCAAGGTACAGTTTGTAAATTATTAATTTATTAGACAATTTGTAGCAAGATAACTCATACCTATAAATAATTCTAACTGTACACGGCACTATTCTTCGCAACGATGAAAACCATTAAGTGGTCGAAACGTCTCCGTTTCAGAATAGTTTTATTTCAGCAAACAAAACAGCAAACTATTTTCCTCCCGCAAGTAAAAGTTAACGGAGGGGAGCGTGACGTAATGGCCCAGTAACGTGGCACTGCGACTGCACTTTCAAAACGACATGCCTGCTATTCAGAAGCTGAGAGGTACAGTCAAACGATGCACTCTATCTCACAAGTGAAGCGAACAAAGAAACACATAAACAACAAACGAGGAAAGCAGAACTCAACTATTACACGGAGCGACGTAACGTTTTGAAGTAATGCTATTTTTGCCTTAAGATGCTGACGAAATATCTCCATTACCAGGGCCGCCTCTCATTTATACCCTGAGAGCGCCAGTTGAAAACAAAACAATACCTACTTATTCGTCTTTGTGCACAATGAATGTGAGGCGCTGTAGGCCTCCGCTGTTGTCGAACAAATCCTTTGTAATACAAGACGCTTTTATCCTCAAAATGAAAACTTAAATTAGTTTCGAGATGCTTTCTTGAAAGAATTCATTTTGTGTTATTTGAAATTCAAGAAGGCTAATTAAAGCCTCAGAAAATTAGGGTCCTGTAATATTGTACACTTCACTCATTGTTTATCGGTTGTTTGATTTAATTGAGCCGTGAAACTTCAAACTTGACTGAAGTATCTGTTATAGATAATCCTTTCAAGACACGATACCTGTATTCAAACATCCATGCACCGTTTTATCGGGCAGATACCGTTTAAGTCATAAAAATCGAAAATATATCAAAAAACGATTGAAATCTGAAAGCTTTTGTTTTAGAGCTCACAAAAAAGGGACTCTCCTGATGAAATATTGATAGTAACTTAGTTACAAAGACATTTAAATGAAGGGAGATAATTTTAAAACGGAATAAAAACTTTTTGAAGGACGTCCAAATACAATTGTTCATTATCATTAATTCTTTTTATTCAAGTTGTGAAATGTCTTTCCATCCTCTGCTTACATTATTCAAGCACCTAGTTAACAGTTGGGCCTTTTAGATCCTTGTGTAAATTGCCACTCCAACATTGAATATTAACATTTAAAATCAGATAGAATCGGCGAGATTGACTCACATAACTCTCTTTTATCCGCTTTTTATTCGTAAAGATAGATTGTGAAAGGTTATTCATAAAATTGCTATCATTATTGTCGTACTATTTTAACTTAAAGAGATGTGAAAAGGGTTTTATTATGATTATTTCAGTTGATTTATTTTGACTTTTCTACGTCTATGATATAAGGTAATATATGTATAAGGTAGTTATATTAATATTTTATGTACACGTTAGTATAGATTTGATAACTACGAGTAATTTTAATGGCTTACACATTAAAATTACGCATCGAATAGAGTTTACAATTCATAATCGATTCGCATTTAGCAAACTAATGGGCGATATCACCCAATGTTGTCATTAGTTGCGTAACGACCGCCACCAGATGTCAATAGAAATGCCCGCTGACCTGTGATTGGTAGATCGTGTAATTATGAGTCATCAATGTTCACAAACTACCCTCAAATTATAATGTTTGAAAACTGGACTTTTTGAATGATGATAATTAATTGATGAATAACCACTGATACTCGATATTTCTCGGCACTGAGCTCTTTAAAATTAGTCACATGTCTTATTGTTTTCCTCCTTCTATAAGGCTAAATAATACGTAACTTTTTCTTGATTTTTCTTACATTGATTAATAAATTTATACGATCGATCCCGCCCCAGTATAGGACAGATGCTCCTACAAACTTGTGCCGTAAGTAAAGAATATTAATCAATCATTAACTAATTGATCTTGAAACGTGTTAATAAAATGAAATGTTCATAATCTATCATTATTTGACTGACAGCGATCAATTATAAATTGTTAGAGCTAAAATTAATTATTATCAAGTCACGTTTATGAAAACGGGAGCTAGTTCCAAAAACGTACGAGTCACTATCGCTTCAGACTGAACAAAGGCCAAGTTGTTTAGAGTTTTAGTTAGCTTTGAGTACAGTTTAATCCTTCCGTTTTCTGTAATCAGCAAGCCGCCGCACTTACCTACGTATCGCCTTATCAAAGTCATGTAAGTCAGGAACAGCAAGTTCCTGGAGTTTGTTCTCTGACGAGTTTACACACGTCACGAGACATGACGGCGTATTGTTCGACTCCGGAGTGAAACAATATGCAAACTCTAGTGAATATTTCATAAAAGTGTCGGAACTTTTGTAGTTTAAGGAAACTTAATGTTCATTGGACTGCTTGTTGTAAATGTTTTAAACTGCAGTTTTGCAACGTTTAAGTGAAAAGTAAGTACGGTTTTTGGAATAAACACATTGTTGCGATAAATTAACAAGAGTTATTAATACACACGAAATATTTTTACGTAACCGAGCGATTTTAACAAATATTAACCGTAGGTATATAGTTCCGCATACTTTTTATATAATGAAAATGAGAAATGGCATCAGGAAGCGAAGGTTTTTATTTCAGCGGCGGCGTTATTATAGGCGGAAGGCGGGCGACGTTTGACCCCGAGCCGTACATCACCCAAATATATCGAGTCGTGAACACTCTTGCAATACTTTATTTATTTTATACTAGTTCCGTATTTTCTTCATAAAGTTTTCTTGTTTCTGGCCTTCTCCGCTGAGAAAACAAGATGTGAAACACTTTATAAACTAGGAACAGGACACGGATGTGTTTATTATTAAGCACGTACGTAAAGCGCAGTCTACTCGGGCAATGCTTAAAATGTATGTACGGATAACAATCTCAGAGAAAAATACGTGTTTTAAGTTTAGATAGTTTTCGAAATCGTTGGTAGTTTAAACGTGTATTAAAAATAAAGTTTTTTCCAATGGCGTGGCGTAGGGTCCCACAAAAACCTTGTCTAGTTGATGGCAAAGGTAAAAAGCAACGTCACTTTAAATGACTTGGATTTAGACATGCAAACTCCTACAATGGCGTTACTGGTAGATATCCAATTTTTATCCGCGTAAAAAAGGTGGAACCTAACCCACAGATATAACTGTGAAAAACAAGCAATCATAATTCTAATTATATTATTATGACCCAAAAACTAATACCTACATGCGGCATTAGTTTTGTACACACGTCCCATGAAACTAGAGAATTCTTTATTCTATAGCGTCCCACAATCACGTTCTAAAAGAGATAAGATAAAGCGGGGATTTGCCGACGCCTGAAAGAAATTTCTATGCAAAATAATATCAACTCAAGGGATTTTGGCAAATAGGTTTTAGTCAATGAGCTTAGCAAATAGTGCGCTGTTTTTATATGATTTTCCTTATTTGACGCTATACATTTTAATACAATTTTCACTGTTATTGTGTTCATAGTCTTACTAAGCAAAATATATTTTAGAGATTCCATAAACTGATAAAGATTTTGCTATTTTAAAAAAAATGCTTAGTAAAAGCATTTAGCATTAAAACTTCAAACCATACACTTTTAGCATAATATTTTGTAAGCTAACTTTTGTTTTCAGAACAAAAACAATAGTTTTTGTACTGTAACCAAGCTTTAAAACTTTCGCCTTGACCTACTTGTATCGGTTGCTATGGAAACCATGTAATTACATGAAGGCAGAAGGTATAAGTTAAGAAGTTTCTAGCAAGAATGTCAAAACTATGTGTTGTGTTCGAACTTCCGAATCGGGGTGTCGTCTGAACTACTTTCGCGTGTTAAAGATTTTGTTATAAAATAAATAAAAACTATATTGCTCTTAACCTAAATGGTTCTAACTACGAGAAAGAAGATGATGAAATAATTCAAGCAGATGCGTTATTAATTGCTCCATGTCAAGATTAATAATGATTTGCTAGAATTTTTATTTACACGATTCTGAAATACGAACATAAATATTGAAATAAACTCGTACGGTATGTATTTCGCAAATAGTGAATTGCAACTACATAAAAGTGAAAATAAAAATTTAATCGCTTTTCCTTGTAAGTACTAGTCGTAAACTAAGGTGCGTTGGAGACATCGAAGTCTAGTTTTATTGCACAAAATTGGGAAATGGTTTAATTAGGACCAACACTATCAAGTCCAGACAGATGTTTTATATCTCTGGACTAATTTTGATAGACGGTACTAAAACAGCTCGATTAATCCTGGTCACTTTGCGAGCAACTTAAAACGTTTACGTTTAGAGAATAAAACAGAAAACACTATATTTTTGGTTGATTGTAGAATTTATGGATAATTAACCCTTGGCATGCCTGGTGGGCAAAAGTTACACGCTATGCCTGGTGGGTCTCTCAGACCCCGATTTCAAAATAGCATTTTATTCTATAAATTTTATTATGTAAGGTGATTTAATGATTCAAGACGCATGCTTAAAGGGGAAAAAATGATAGTAAAAAAATTCACATTAGAAATTAATCAACTTTATTAATATAGCTGGAATTCTTGTCATATAGAAAAGGTTTGAGCATTTTCATAAGCACTTTACAACCTATATGTACCTGATTATGTAATACACGAATTCGAATACATAGCTTCCGTGTTTCGGAAAGCACGTACAAATATGGGTCCAACGCCCTTTTCCCTCTCCGGTGGTGTTAGATTGCCGAATCGAGAGTTCACCTGTGTTGTCACACACGCAGTTGCACTATAATGATCTACAACGCAGCTGGCTGGTTACTGGGTACACTAGCCGCCGTGGCTGCGAGTCAGTCAGCACATTTTTATAATTAGATTTGTTAATTATAATCTAAGCTATCAAAAAATAAAAACTCCCTTTACCATGGACCTTCTGCTTTTATTTCTGTTTGTGTTAACACTCGAGGGCATCACGTCCACAAGATCCCTTGCCCGCGATCATGCTGCGGGTGTTACAGCGTCCCGCCGTCTATGTGACTCAAATCTCTAATGTCCAGTAAATGAGCTTGATTTCATTACTACCATTCTACTATTGATTTGACGCTTCTTGCTTTATTATACTCTGTGTATGTGTGAAAGACATGACGTGTAGGGTGTATGTCTAAATATTGGTTGCCATGGAAACTTTTTTTCTAGAAGGTAAGCAGTTCCTTTTAAAACTGTATAGAGCACAAGTGATCGATATTCAAACTGGATTTTAATTAAGAAAGTGTTCCCAGAATAACTGTCCCTCAAAACTTAGTTAAATTAATTGCCCTTAAGTTAAAAATATGTTGTTATTTATATTTCAATACACAACGTCCACGTGCCACGTCTGAAATCGCCTAAATTGCGTCAATTTATCTCAAACCTTGGAAGTTCTGTCCGCCTCAACGTTATAACTCTGAAAGTTGCAAAAGAACCATTTATCTGAGTGGAAAAAATCCAAATTATATTTCTTTGGGCAATTTCGGATTGTAATTGAAAGCTCCGATGAAATATCAGAGGAGATTAATCCGTTTAGATGGAAAACAAACCATTTGGTGAATGAACAATTTGAGTATTTGAGCTCGGAGTTAATATTAAAGGCATACTTACCAATATCAAAAAAGCGAAAGTTATTGCTATCGATATATGGATTGTTAAATATAAATTGTAAAATGTTTTTTATGAATGTCAAAAGGTTTTTGCCAGCCTGAAAAACTCACAGGCGGGCTTTTGAACCCAAAGCAGGAAATCAAGATTTGGTACTGATTTAATGTAAACATTTAACTTTATAAATAGCAGATAATTTGTTATAGGCAAGCCTTTATGGACAATATTTTTTAGAAGTTAGAAAATATTTTAAAATGAAAGTACTCAAGATGAAACGGATTAACGAACTAAATTAAAAATTCAATAAATTTAAGAGCTACATGGTCGTTTTTAAATTAAATTGGTCATATTGGATTGAAGCAATTAGTCAATTTTAGAAAATTAGCTGACTTTATTCCACTTAGTAGATAACACGGAGTGTTTTTAAACAATTACGGACTTCGAAATATGAAAAGGATGGAACTTTAAAAGGTTTTAATCTAAAATAATTTTCAACTCTCTCTCCATCTTTTTTATATAAAGTTAAGATATAACTGGCTTCCGTGAAATATGATATCATTAGTTTAACCAAGGTTTATGGTCCGAAATCCTAAAGACGCCGTGATTAAGTGTAGAGATAAATGTTCATTTCGTTTCTCCGGGAGAACATTTGGCCGTTTACTTGGAACTAAATCAAACTTTGTAATGGGAAAATGCAGTTTACGTGGATAGACTAGGTTTTTTAGGGCTTCGTCTTCAAAGGGTACCATGTTAAAATATGATGGACAAGTCGATTTTTCACAAAAGATGTATTTTCATTGCCGTTATAACGATAAATAGTAAAATCATCGAAGTTAAGCAACCGTTAGCAGGGTCATACATTTGACTGTTTTTTTAGCCTGTTTGTTGAGAATCCTAATTATTGTTGCAATTCCGAATGACACTTATCGTTTTCTTTTAAAACATATTGTTTTTGTATTTTTCCTGCCCTTCGTCAAAGTCTAGAATATCGGAACTAATAAACCTTGACATTTAGTCCAGTGGGGTTAGAAGCTATTTACTAGGTAACTAGTTTATTTTTCCTTGGATTAATTGTGGAACTACAACAATAATATAAC
This sequence comes from Trichoplusia ni, assembly GCF_003590095.1. Lineage (NCBI taxonomy): Eukaryota > Metazoa > Arthropoda > Insecta > Lepidoptera > Noctuidae > Trichoplusia > Trichoplusia ni. The sequence goes on along the minus strand of NC_039481.1, from coordinate 15,977,894 downwards.
GTTCTATAATATTACATTATTACGATAGTGATGATGATAAAAGATATTCATGTAATACGCTAAAAGACAATTTTACTGAAACATCTACCTACGTAAACATTGAATACTATTTTAATCTAGTTTATAACCTTATGTTGAAATACTTATTCTCCCTGCCGATGGCATGAGACTTTTCACTCTTTTTTTCAACTGAATAATTTTCAGATTGTATTTGTAATTATTTCTTGTATTCATGATTATTGAAAGTTTTCTTCTTGTAAATGACTTATCTTCGTAATCCATCGTTTCCAAAGACAAAATTGCAGTAAGCCACAATCGCTGGAGTATCTAATTTCGGTCTAATGAAGGTTTCCGAACATATTCGCAGCACAAAAGTTTGTCCGACAGCGGAGCGCGCACGTCAAGTTTGTAATAATTCCGACTTATATGGGAGTTGGTAAATCTTCAGGAAGGAGACAACTCCCCGAGGAGTTGCCTCTTATTATGCTGGTGTCTCTCTCTAAATTAAGCACTGCAGCATATATGTCTGTGTTTTAGTTACATTTGTGATTGACAGCTGTAAAAGCAGGTTTTACTTTCCTTCTTGTGGAAATATGACCGTGGATCAAGAAAAAATGTTTATCCTCGATATTGACCACCACCACTCACCATACAAAAATGTCATCAGCTGATCAAGATATGTAAGGACCGAACAACATTAATTTTCGGAATAGACTCTTAGAATAAGTTTTTTATTTCTCTACATACATACCTATATAGAGAAGTAAATATGACATTCTGTTCGAATACGCCGGATATAGTGCTTCTTTTATACCGCCTATAAAGATTGTATTTTCTATATAGGTTCCGATACGGCCTTATCGTTGCCAAGTCGTATAAGTATATCATCGACACACCCTGTATCTGATGGAGGTCATAATCTATTAATCTTCCCATAAAGGCCGTGTCCGCGGATGGTTATAAATGACGTGCCTTCTCTGCCCGACTCCTTTGTATAGTCTTCTCAGCTTGCCACAGTCTCGCATCTATTTATTATTTAAATCCAACTGGACTAAGAAATTCAAATCCGTTTATGTAAATCGATGTTAATGCGCTTTGTAGTTGAGGGCTCTTACTTATTGCTTCGACAATTACTTTGAAGATGCTCGACGATGCCATTGGTGAGCATCTTCAGGAAATAGTTTTGCAATGAAATAAACATTTAACTGACGAAGGGATTTGTGAAGATGGATCAAAATCGCCTACTTGAACAGAAATAAATTTAGAAAACGTCTTCTTTCCTTTTGAAATAAGCGTTGTTTTGGGAACCCTTTAACACCAGATGATTTAATTTTTCTGCACAAGTTGAAAGCATAATGATAAGGTAAACGAAAACAGATGATGCAACCCATTTCTTTTACTTAAGGAATGCTTCAACCGAGCTAAGATATCATGTCGTTATTACACTGCGATGCTCGTAAGTTCATAAGAGAGCGGTTATCAGCATCGCACCTTCCACATGCATAAAATATATTTAATAGAGCTGATACCTACATGTTCCACCTTCTATTATGTAAGGAGATAAGAAAAGCACCGAGAACGAACACTTACGAAATTTAGGATGCATGGTTTTTACGAGCCATAAAAAGAATGTTTACTTTCTTTCCCAAGGAAATTCACTTGCCTCTAAATATTTGAAAGGGTATTTCTACTGAGCAATATATGGCATCACGCAAGATGACTTGCGTTTCTCTGTTATTTCGGAACATTCTTGTCTACCGCATAACGTCGAAACGCGTTTGGTATTACTGATGTATAGAGATGATCACTTAGGGGAATGCGTTATTTCATTCATCGGCGTTTACCGATTCGCTCACGGATTTCGAAACATACTGGTTTGTGAAAGAATATTTGCAATAGGAACAAAAAAGTTCCATTCATCAGCTTTGATACGAAAATGGGCTCGGGCAATAGGCTTCGGAAAGCTTTTCAATTTAGTCCCGTGGACGGACGAGCGCTGGCCGCTGACGTGCAGATTTTGAACAGATTTCAATATTGACTCTATGGTGGTTATACTCACATCACTGTCTTTACGTAATACGCTATTGTATCGTTACCCAAGGTAAGCTAAATAAAAATCAATAACAATAAATTACGTATCTTAATCTATATCTATATCTATATATACTCTATACTAATATACATATAAAGCTGAAGAGTTTGTTTGTTTGAACGCGCTAATCTCAGGAACTACTGGTGCAAATTGAAAAAATCTTTTTGTGTTGAATAGACCATTCAACGAGGAAGGCTTTTGGCTATAAACCATCACGCAGCGACTAATAGGAGCGAAGATACAATGGAATATGTGAAAAAAAACAGGGCAGGTATATGTAAATCATAACTTATCTCTTCTACCCACGGGGACGAAGTCGCGGGCAACAGCTAGTGTTAGATAATCTTAGTACACACAACTTAACTAGTTTATAAACATCCCTGACTACGTTTGAGGAATTATCTCTGGTAGGTTTCGGGGATCTCATTACTGCCACTAATTACTCTATATAACTCTCTCTCTCTATAACTGCCTATTTAGATAAAGAGTAAGTACAGAACGCACATCAAGATACATTGCGTGCAGATAGCCGCATCAAAACAATATGATTGTCAGATATTGTGTGTGTAACAGCTTAGTGTCGGTGTACGGCGCTCCGGCGACTATAATCTGGTTTATTAGCGGATATAAAGCGAGGTGCGGCTTTATTAACGTTATGTATTGCCTGTCCACCCCGCTAGGTGTGTCCGCTATCGATCGCCTACTTTAGCTTCTTTCATTAAACTTAAACGTCGTGTTAAGTTCACGAAACGAGTTTCTTATAGACCCTCACGCCTAGTTAAAGGTTATTTAATAGCGAAGAACAATACAGGGTTAATAGGCAATTGTGTCCGTGGATACTGGTAAATAGACTACCGGCTGCTTGTTTGAATAATTTACGAGAAGGTTAAATTGGATTATTAGTTAGATACGAAGCGTCGTTAGTTGATAATGTTGCATGTTAGTGTTTGTAGTGATTTAATTTAAAGTTATTTTAATGGTTGTAGGAACTTCATTATTATTCCATACGAGAATTTAATCAAATACAGGAATTTCTCGTAAAAATAAATATTCACGGAATATTTTTTATTTGTGTATGCACGAAATAACTATAGCTTTTGCTTGTTAAGCCGTTGCGAGCTTGCGTTTGCAAGCATGCCGAATGAAAATTTACAGTAAAACAAATAACGTTTTTGATTAAATGTACAATCCTTTACATGAACACAAGTAAACATTGTACTGATTTTATCAAAAGAAATCTAAGTGCGACATGAACAAGACAATCATTTCTCGTTAAAGGGCTTATTATACTTCATTAATTCAGAGACATGCGATTTTAACGATACGCCATTACTTTAAGGGGCAATTCGGAAGCGAAAGAGATCGTAAGGATCTACCCGAAATCGAGCCACTGAAGCCCTTCTGAATACCGCCAGCTATTTGTAACTTATATTATATATACTTTTTCCTTACCACCCGGAAGATAACGTTTATCCTTATTACTATAAATATAGGTAAACCTACACGTATCTAATATTACCTCCCTTACTACCAGACGTAGTATGATACCTCATAATACAACATGTGTTGGTGATTTGTGTACACTGCGGTTGTTCCTGTGCATTGAAATATACAATAAAGTAAATTAAGTTTAGTCCGAAAAGAACTGGTGAATTGAGAGTTGGACTTGCGACAATAGGCTAAAACAAACAAATTTGCAACAAAACGCTTGTAAGTAGTAAGTATACGTAGATTTAAAAAATAACTCAAATATACAATTCTAGAAACGAATAGTGTTATCCAGTTCCATAAAATATTCAGATATCCGTTCCAACTAGGTATAGCATTACATATGTATATAAGTACATGGGCACTTAACCGTTGAATATGCTTCGTTCCACACCCCGGCACTCGCTATCCGCGCTATTTTATTCCCTACATGTGCGGTGCTGAACCATTTCACATCCGCATCAGCCATTGTCTGAACTGAACCCATGTCTATTTGACGCCAATGTTTTGTTAGAATACTCAAACTGTAAATCGTGTTCGTAAAATTTTATAACGCGCATTTATTGAATATTGGAACATTCGCACCGCATACGACATTGCGTTCAACGCGACGGATAAAAATACACTGTGAACATGAAAATAGTGTGGTGTGGAAACTGGGTTATTACGGGAAATTTTACTTTTTATGTTGTATTTTGTTTGGTTCTACGTCCTTCCTATGTTGAGTTTGTTGGAAGTTGAGCCTGGCTATATAAAAATATCAGTTGCAATACAAATACAGTTGCAGAGGCATCGGAGCATCAAGTTTATTTCTGTGAATAAGGCCATTTCTATGAACTCAATTGCCATAGTGGAAGCGAGAGACCACTACGCGCTACGTTCAAATGTGTCGCTTCATCAAAGCAAAATTCTGGCTTAGCTAGCTCATGAGGCTCTAAAATGCGCCAGCCTAGTTGTTTTCCTGTGTTTGTGACGTCATGTATTACACTTAGGAGGAACAATCCATCACACACTGAACAACGATAGCCTTTTGAGGGAATAATACCAATGGGAATTTAATATAAAGTGTGCCATCCATCATCGCTTACGTACCTTTCTGGCAAGGGAACCGCGATTACTAGTCGCTAAATAATGTACTACATGATGGTGATACACAAACAACAGCGGATACGTCTTTATCACTGAACAAGCAGAATTTACAAAATCGTTCTATTTATGTATGATCAATAGGAACAAGAAATACTGATATATCTTTTCAACAAAAAATGTTGATTTCGTTCGTCATTAGAAATGTTTCTGTGAAATAAATATCGCTAAGGAAACATGAAACAACAGCGGAAAATGAACCTTCTAATTGAGTATAAAACATAATCACGTCTTATATCCTATAGTATGGTACAGTCGCGGCCAAAAATATATATACCTATATATACACATAAATTCATTACTAATTTATTGAGAATCTCTTTAATTTCGTTACACATGTATTAGAACTCCGGAATGTGTACACATATGTATTTCTGCTCGTGTCTGTACATGTATAAGTTTTCACGATACCAGAGAATAGTATCAATAATGTATATCATTTGTCTACGGAATTGAAAAAATCGGAAGAAATGTTCGCTATTTCGTATTTTTATGCGATCATTTCTCTTGGCTATTGGGTTCGAATACCCATATTCGCAGGCTACGACGCAGTCGGACAGAGTTAGTACGCACAATCTGTGACACACTTAACGCAATCGTTATCGACACAAGTCGATTCTAATACAGAGGTGTTGACAAAAGAGATTTATTATGTATGTGGAAAAGGGTTTTAGCATTTAAATGAGTTTCTTGAAAGACCAATATATGAAAGATTATAAGTATAAACAGTAAGACATTTATGTATTCTCCAGGTACTCCCTCATAAATTGTTATACCAAATAAATGTATTTCAATTAAATGTATTTGCCTTCGCGATCCATACTGGTTATGTATGTTCACGGATGACAGCAATTAAGGGGCGTATGTTGCGCGCGTCCGGCGTCCGGTGTCAAGTGTCGGACGTACCCGGGCCGCCGCGATCCCCGACAATGTACGAATATTTCTAAAATGTAGCACCCCTAATTGAAAAGTTAATATTGACCAAGTTTAGCAAATGGAATCATTCAATTAGGAAAGTGTACGCTCCAAATGTTCCAATTAACTTTGAAAAATGAAACTCATATCAAAATAGAAAACGCTATTAAAACTATTTCCATTACAAATGGACGTTTACGGGTTACGGGAAAACCGAGCTCAAAATTATACTGTAAACATTGAAAAATATAACTTTGTCCATTTTGTTTAACAAAATTCGTTATTCTGCAATTTGTTATGTTACAACAGAACTCTAAAAAAGGAAAAGTTTTGTTTTTATTTTTGTTATTTTGTAAAAGCTACAAAAATGGGGCTAGTTTATACAACGGCGTCTTTTAATTGAGCTTCATCAGGCATACAGAAATATTTGTTCATAATAAACCTGTAGTGTCTTGTACCTATTTGATTATCTTTATTTTTGTTTCTTTTTGCACAACTTTCTTGTTAACTCTTGTGTATGGATATAATTTCCCAGAAATGTTGTTTGAATTTCCTCGTACCAATTAGTGAACAAAGAAAAATCATTGAATACAATAAAATAATACGATTCGAATAAATAATAGAGTTTGTAGTTTCTTTTTTAAAATTTTGAGAAAAAAATGCATAATAATGCATTTGTTTCTTGGTCTTAGTCACTTTTTATAAAAATCATAAAAATAATTATAAATTAAAGAACTCAAGTACAATTTTAATACAAAGAAAAATAAGTTGAGCCTTTTTTTTCTATTATCAACGTTCCCGTTACTCTATAAATCTCCTACTGACTCCTTAAATGGCTACGTAACTTCAAGTTCTAAAAGTATTTTGTCAACATAGTTTATTAAGTAATAACGTAATTAGGGTACTCTGCTACAGATCTCCTTTATCTATTTGGGCTTTATCTAGCGAAGCACTAAGAGGACAAAACTTCTATAATTTAATTTCAAAGATAAAGTATTTGCTCGCTTTATTGAATTACCAAACTATCTTCACTACTCTCGCTGAATCAATTGCGTAATAAATGTTAATTGTTTGAGATCGGCCAGAAATTTTATAAAGTTCAATCGTATTTTGTAGAGCGGTTTATTAATTCATAGCAATAGTAATTTAGCCTACGAATTTGGAATGTTTCCTCAGTCAAAGGTAGATAGACAGGTACGGTATGTTTCAGTCATATCCCTTTACATGTATTTTCTCATTAAGAGCCACGTTCTTAATTGAAATATTATTCACACTTAACACGTGTGCGCCAGAATTTTGAACAGATGTAAATTGTGTTAAGGGCAGGCGTATTCTATAATAAATATTATAATAACCTCTTTAACGGTATCGCCTCGAGGTCGATCTTGGCTGTGAGAGTGATACAGGTAATCCTGCCAATTTACATAATACCTGTCAACGGCAGAAGGCAAGCAAAAACCTTCTTTATTACCGCCTTACTTACATATTTTATACGTAATAAGTTGTTTTAAAAATAAAGCCCTCGTCTCTCCTTCCCACAATGTTTATAATTGAAACATACACGTTATTAAAATGAAAAATACAAGCGCAGAATTACGTGTCCAATTTAGGCTCTCGTTTTGACAGACTCAACATGGAATAAGAACGTGAGATAATACTTCCAGTGAACGGCAGTACTAACCCCCTAACTGTAATAATTAGCCATGTTATATCCAAGTTTCCGATTTCTCATTTACTCATATAACTTTTAGCCTTCAAACACAAACTACTATTCTCTCATTGAATAGTCCAGATCCCATAGTATTTCTCCAGACCCTTACAACAGAAAGTATTAAGTATAACATATAAGGTACATACGAACTGGCCCGGCCTGTGTACACGGTGTGATAAAATGGCGTGCTGGGAGCCAGTGTTTACATTCAATTTCGAGACCGGTGCGTCGCACGCAAACCTATTACTTGGAGGACTAAGAACACATGATTAATATTCCTTTAGTTGTAGCAAGTGTGTAACAATGGTGTGCACACACTTTGTCGCTTTTCCTAATTACATTTTGAATTGTTAAAATGGAAGGAGGCAGGAAACAAACGGAGCTCGGCCCGGAGCGAATGAGAATGCACGGAGTCCCTGTGTGATGTGGGGTATTGTGGCTATATTATTATTTGTTGGCAGAAAGAGTAAAACAATGGAATAGCTCATTGTTGCGCCTTTTAGGATCCTTTATTTTGTCGTTGCTACAATAGGGTATTAGACTAAATCTAATAATATAAATCTGTATCGTCTGTCAGACAGATATCCAAAAAATATGACATCTTTAAAGTGTAAAGAAGATAAAAAGCACTTAATTTTGGTAGTGGTCGCTAAAAACATCTCTTGACAAGTACAGGTTAGTAACGTCAAACCAGATTTCAAATCACTATATGACCTTAATTTTTTGTTTAAGAAAAAAAAATGCCTATCCGATTTGGAAATCGTATTTACGGTTCGTAAAAAATGAAATTATTTAGTCTATGGATAGACGTTTGAAACTTTAGCAAAGTTGTGCACACTCATCGATAATATTTCCCGGAAAGCAAATACGATTTATTATACTAATAACAGTTAACTTTAACGTCTTCATAATCGAGCTCGTGAGAAAACTATCGGTTTTCAGGTAAACGCGTCTTATTGAACTATGTTCAGGTACCTTCACAACAAAGCAACGTAACTATGGTTGTTTTATCTTTTGTATCATATATTGTACTAGATTCTCATTGTATTTCTCTTACGTTGTCTCCTTGAACACAAAGTGAGGCACTTATCAATGCCCTTATTTGCCGTTCAAGTTTTTCCTCAAACTTGTGACCACTTTTTGTGTTGCGCAAGCGTACGGAAACATTAATGTCTGATAGTATGTGTAGAATTATACGTATTCCTATCGAGACTATTTGTACTCTATCAATACCTAAAAAATAATGCAGATATAGATATAGTCAAAGTCAAAGTCTATTTTTTTATTTCAATTAGACCAGTGTATGGCACTTTTGAACGTCAAAACAATTTACATATGAACAATATTAAAAACTAGTGTCAGTCTGTCGGTCAGTCTCCTATTGAAGTCAGTATCCTTCACTACTCGACAATATTATTTAAATTGTGACGAGACATGTGGCGATCTTCCAACAATGATCTCTCTAGGTCAAACACAGAAAAATATTAATTAAACAAGGAAATGAATACTATACTTCCAACTATTTACCATGCATGCCCGATATAGTCAAAAACGAACAAAACCGAAGTTTATCTGACGCCTTATACCCCAATTAATTCATGTTGATCGTCGTACTCGACAAACGTCGTACATTACCGGCTCACTCACACAGAGTGGTCAGTGAGCCGGCATCGCTACATCAAGTACTGTCCCTTAGGAATTCTAGCCGTTTGAATTACCACTTAATTAATTAAAGCTGAGTCTGGCACACTGCCTGTTTAACAGCTAATTTCACTCCAGATCGAACGCTCCAGGCTCTACTTGGCTCCTTAGATACGCAGATTCTTCAGATTGTTTAATTAAATACCTATGTAGCAAGTCAGTTATCCAACGAGAGTTATTTCAGAGAAAATGTCTGCTTCATAGACCGGTAAAGTTATATTTATAAAATGTAAAGTATATACATACGGCTAAAAATATTTTTGCATACCATGTCATTGTGTTTTTTTAAGTTGAAAACTCTCATGCTGCAGTGCGAGTTGTTGCGTAAATAATACTACAAGAGAAGAACTTTTTCAAAAACTATCTTTTACTAAGTCTATTCCAGGAATAATATTATGTCTAACTTAATATAGCTTTTAGAGTCACTATTCTTTTTATGCTTCACTTAGGTTTAGGAATAACTTCGTTAAGTATAAGTACGATACAGCAGTCCTGAATTCATAATGTAAATCTACTTACGTATTCCCAACAGTTCTGTATTTCGTGTTCTTTACAGACTTTAATAGATTATCTATTCTCATCGTGACGTTGACGAAAGTTTTAATATATTCAGTATAGATAAATTTCAAAGTTGGATACAATGTTATGATTTCGAATATTAAAAGAAAATGTAAATAAGCAAGGAATATTTTTGCCTATGCCTATTTTCTCATGCCTGAATTATGTTTATTCAATGGAATCGAAGCAACAAATGTAAACATTAATAATGTAAATAAACTAAAATCCTAACTATAAATAATGTATCTAAACAAGTTATCTTTAATTTAATATTTACCATTCTATTGAAAAGCTGTTGTTTTTTATTTTCCGGATCGGTCCAGATCAACTTCTGAAATCAAATGATTCTTTACCAATCAGAAATTTATATGTGCTAATCTAAAACCTACACAATATATTTCTAACGCCCTCAAAGTTAGTGAAGAACAAAGTATTGTAAAGTATCTTAAGCTATAAAATATCCAATCAGAGTGTAGTGGAGAATCGTGTACGTGACGTGGAAGTAACCCGTCGCTGATCGCACAGCTTAACTCGTTGTAACTCGTTCCATCGATGCATCGATTTGTTCGATACATCGATACACCGACGAATCGATGTACGTGACTCAATGTGTTTCGTTAACTGGCGAGTCGATTGACATCCTCATCGCACAGCTAATCTATCGCTTAGATACGTTGCTCACATGACGCAATTTGTGCTGTATGGGTCGCGTTTGGGTTAAATTAGTGAGGTTAAATAAACAGATTCCAGTTGTTTCCGTAAAAAAGTATTTGTACGGGGAATCCTGTCAACACTGTAATCATATTTATTCATTGACACAAGAAAGAAGAGTTACTTGGAATTTCATACCTATAAGAAAGCAAAAAAGCTATATTATAATCTGTTAAAAGCACACAGGAAAAAACATTCCATACTTACGATACACAAAAGTCCATATTCGAACATCTATTTTAAAACAAACATATACAGTAAGGCCACTACAGGTACATCAGCCACTAAAGTAGAAGTCTCAGAATATTCAACATAAAGCTATAACAAAACGCATTAAGTTTACAGCATAGTTAAGTAATTGTCAAAGCCTCACGTGTAATAATATTTAAAAACATTGTCACGTTCGGTAACATAAGTACCGGTGGTTATTGGCAATAAAGGTGGTGTTATCGCCTCCGTGCCGCTAAAGCCCGCGGTATAAATAAGGCAGCGCTCCGTGTACCTACAAATGGCGTCAAATGTAGTTATTGGGATCCCCGAGGCTAAATTGCGGCGGGCTCGGTGCTTCACAATCTAATATAAATTTCCTGATTCCGTATTCCCCTAAATTCACATGTTATGGTTTAGGATTATAAATAAACGTCATGAAGCTTAACTAAATGGGTTAATAGCTTTGAGATCCGACCTTTTACCGTATCTGAGATTTCATCGGGGTATATTGTTAAATATTAAACAGCTTTGAACAAAGCCACGTTGTAATTTTAACGAGCGGTTACGAGTGATTGGTTTGTTAACCCTAGTGAATTAGTTTTAGTTAAACCGGCCTAAAGGACCCTCAAGTAACACTGTTTATATTGGACTATAAAACAATATTAGTATATGTTTATGTTTACTTAACTAAGTAAAGTATTATAAGCTAAAGTAATGTCAGAAATACTTTCTTCATTTTCTTCTCATTAAATTGAACCAAATGGATGAAAGTGAACACATTTTGCTCACGAAACACAAACTCATTACACATGTACCATTTCTCTTTAAAGTCAATTAACTTCGGAAAACGAGAAGGTATAATTGAATCTTGAAATTAGACGTTAGAAAGATAAGCAAGCAATAAAATATCGTACGACGCGAGTGGTGGGACAGTTAAATGGCATCACAAATATTGACTTGGCGGTGCCCCGGAGTTTTCCCAAGATGTCTGGCACGATGCCAGCCGACCTAGCCGCTGTGTACCTACACTACACTCACCCTAAGACGTGATATGGAAATTTTCTTAATTTCACCGCAATATACCGCTTTATAGATACCAACCTTTAATCTTCGCAGGCAATTTATATGTAAAGATGGCCCGATATGGATTGTTTAATGTTTACCTAATTTGTTACGGTTTGTAACTATGTTGTTATTAATCATCCATATTAAACCATACAAAGTATTTTCGTCGATTTAGTAACGATAATTCACCATCAAAAGCAATTAATAAGAATCTAATTTTAACAACAGAAACAACGAAAGGGCTCTAAATATGAGGAAAATATTAATTAAATGTTCGTTTCGCTTCTCGTTGAGAAATTACATCTTAGTAAAAAGTGGTTTCACGGATGGCTAATATCACAATGTGTTATTACGGAGCGAGTTAATCCGCTTTTGTTATGAGTTCTGGCGGATTTATAAGGCTTTATGCCTTTTCTTTTATTCATCCCTCTCAATAGCTATGCCACCGAGATTCAATCAATACAAATACTTGAGAATTTCGAAAGGTCTAAAGTGATTGAAATGTTCACTCAATTTTTACTTAAGGAAATTAGTTCTCGTAACAAATTCATTTGAAAAGAAAACAAATGGTTGTGTTTGTCTTTTTCTAATTTTCCACTCTATTTCATTAATTATTATTAACGAATAAATAAGAGATTTTCAATTGCACTATAAGCGATCTTTAATTTAGATTCATAGTTTTCACGAATAATGATTCTCAGAAAGAAACAAAATTTTCTCTACCTGGCCAACGTAAAATACTTAATTAAACATAATTATGTGCCCGTTTCAACGAAATTTTAATTAAATTTTCTTATTTAAGGATTTAGACTACACTCTACAGTTAAAACGAGGTTTAAGATAAATTACAATTAAAATGCAGTGGTCTAAGTGCGAGTAAAAAGTAATTACTTTGCTCTTTGATACATTCAAGTAGAACCAATTCATCTCACTCTGGACCGTTCGTGTTATCTTGTTTCAGCTTTAAATTAATTGGGTTATTTATCTGCGCTAAAGAGTTTCTAATCTTTTGGAGTAGATAGTTCTGATGCTGGTATAGATAAAAATGCTTTTAAGAAAATAATGTTTCTTAGTATCTTGCTTGTTTAATGTACGTTTAAAGAGAAAATTTTGAATAGAGCTTACATTAAATTTAATGGAGAATAAGTATTCCTTTTGGGGCAAACAATTATGAAATTTACATTTGAGAGAACTGAGTACCTGAAGTAAGATCTTATACGCAGTGTAGTAGGTACGTAATGCATACGCATCCTTGCAAGTGAACTTGTTGACACGAGGCCGTGTGTCTTAATTAGTGAAAGCTTTCGTCTTAGCGGCGTGTAACCGACTTAATGACGTCAATTTGAATACGACCGACTTGTCGGTTTCACTCCACTCTACGGTAATGTAAATTTCCCGTTTGTGTCAGCCATGAAAGGTAGTTTCCTAGTATTATTTGACATCCAAAATGGGCTGTCAATCAGAAGCGATTGTATCGCGGTGATCTGAATAAGCAATTTGGCAGTTGGGGTGCTTGAGCGCTAATTTATGTATTTCAGCGCGTAATCTTATGGTAAATGGTTGCTGTAATTTGATGTGGAAATCAACAGTTATTGGGGAGATTTTAAACTTTACGCAAGACAAAACGTAACGTAAAGTCGAAGTAGTGTTATAAGTATTAGGAACATAGTACGACTAGAAGGGAGAATGTCAATAAGATCACAACTGATAATTTTCATTATCATTATAAAGGTTAATTTAGCAACCACTATATCAGGTGGTTACAATCAGTTGCGTATTCCATCCTTGGCTTAATCAGGATCAAATGGCGTACATAATTATCAGGTGACTCGGTAATTAGCCACGCTAACCGCAGAACAATCAGTGTGTTATACGCTGAGTACACAAAGCTGACCAACTCAGGCTGGCCTAAAGAACTTAAATCCAACCTAGATCTTGATGATAAATAGATTTTCTGGAGCCATGACAGACATTTTTTATGTTCTCTTTTATGAGACCGTAAATCTTGCCCTTTTTACTACTACAGATCATTTAATAAGATCACTTTATACGAGAAAGCTTCCAGGCCCCGTTTATAAGCTACGTGACGTAAACAAAAATAGAGCAGGGCAACAATAGGAGCTCCTCACAAAGCGACATAATCGAATCATACCTGCACTACGTGAACATTCGCCGGACATGAATTACGTTTTTCCATTTGCTCTATAGATAAATTTCTTTCTTGTTGTATTAGAGGAAATTGCGGAAGGATTTCTTTACAATTTTCGTTCAATCGACAGATTCGTGCGGTACGCAATAAATCTACACTACGGACATATTTTACAGCACTGCGGAGCAGAACTTTAAACAGTTTGCGCTGGAGAATCGATTTTTCCGAACTTTTATATAAAACCAGTTTTGAGCCAAATTAATTAAGGGATTATACTTAATTGTCGTATGAAATGTTTTTTTTTAATCTGGTGACATAATTAGAGCTACATGACCACCCGAAAACTCCAAGTAGAAATACGAAAATTAAAGATCAACATAACCTACAATAGCTTTCAGGTGTCAGAGAAAAGTCGTGACAGCTCCTATATAATAGGTACCGAGAGCTTCTAATAAACCACGGCACGCCTTCTGGCTGCGTCTCTTTGGACGTAAATTTATGATATCGTTTAAATGGAACATCGCGAACGAACATAATTCATGCAGCGATGTTTCCGAGTCGATTACCTGAAATACGTGGCTCTTGGTTTAGCTGTTCTTGAATACTCTTTATATGCTGAGAATGAAGACGTTGAGATTAAAATTGGTTTCTCTTCGTTTGTAATGCTGCGCATAACGCAGCATTCAGTTGGTAAATGACAGATTGAATGCGTGTTAATACTAAATGGAATGTCAATTGAAAGCTAATATGTTTCATAAAATATGTACACATTATTAGCTAATAATTAGTTGTTTTTAAATGATAAACTATCTGATATTTTACGTTTCACGATCAAAGTTGAATCCTCTTGCAAACTTTTTTTGGTTAACCGCATAGTAATCCTCACTTCTTGGGGGAATCTTACTGACTAAACCTGAGCCGTCGTGCAACGTCTCGTCATTTGGCCGGTGCGTGGCAATTCATCACGCACAGACCGCCGATCACCGTCTACCAACTTTTACGTTAAATGTTAATAGAATGACATATTACATAAAAAGTTATCTCGTGTGTTTGGCGAAACTCAATAACGAATGCAAAGCCTCGAAACATGTAGGTATTTATGTAATATAGGCACATAATCGCTACGTGGTTCACCGCTCGGTTTTGTTTACGGAGTTTCATAACAAACTTTCTGTTTCAGTTTATTTAGAACAAGAAAGTAACTTGATTCAGTTAGTTAAGTTTACCTAATATACATAATTAAGCAGCTCTTTAGGCTGCTTTGTTTCTTTATACAATAGGGTAGGGTTTCGTACCGCGAGAGATAGACGCAAGTCAAGCTACAAAGGAACAATGATTACGTTCAGTGTTAAACACTTTGTAAATTAAATACTGTTTTGTCTAGTTACTATTGTGTTCAATGTGCACTTGCTATAATTAACGTAGCCAAGTCTTTGTCCGATGGTTAGACTCTTTAAAGTTGATTCGTGTAGATAATTAGGGTTTGCTTTTTTTTTTGAGATCTCTTTATCTGTAAGTACGTGGGCCATTGGTTTTGATTGGTTTTCAAATCATTAAAATTTCATCACGAGTGTTTTTGATGTTGAGGGTAAAATATATCTTTCTGTATCTGTGTCACTAAATTGTGTAGTGACTTCAGTTTCAAAAGCAAATCTCATTTCTTATTGAATTTCAATCACAAAATTTATATGATCACGTAACAATACATTATTGCCTTACTGATTACAGTATTTGACAGTACAATTATCACGATATAACCAGAGTTGTCCCAAAGCGAACATTAATTTGTTTATCAGCTGCATGGCTATTTAAAACAGCTGTTCGAAATAATACTCTAGATAATTAGGTATTTCAATAACTTGAATAACCGCTCAAATGTGAGGCCAATTCGTGATCCAGAGGATTCTTAATTAATAGTCTTAAGAAACAAATCTTTTGGGTAATTTGGACATTAGTTGGGTACTCAATAATTTATTTGACATCCAAGAAATTTATGGACGCGTTATAGCGTTGATATAGCAGCAACAAAACCTCATCATCACTAAAAAAAGTTCTAGCA
The DNA here is from genome assembly GCF_003590095.1 of Trichoplusia ni. Classification (NCBI taxonomy): domain Eukaryota; kingdom Metazoa; phylum Arthropoda; class Insecta; order Lepidoptera; family Noctuidae; genus Trichoplusia; species Trichoplusia ni. Next base: position 15,962,089 of record NC_039481.1, on the reverse strand, counting down.
GTGTAAAATTCTAACTGTCGCGAATGGCTGGTGACAGACGGACAGTCAGACACCGGTACCTCAGTAATAGAGTTCCGATTTGGCCCCTTGCGCTCAGAAATCTAAAATTGACAATATTCGACACAGATATCTGCGATTCCAAGTAAATGTATGTACGAATGAAGGTATTTTAGTCAATATCAATCTAGGAAACGAATATTAACACGTGCTTTTGTGCACTGACTTAAAATTTTAGGATTCGACATTACACAAAATCCATCCATGTTTAGTTGGATTTTTTTATTAATTGTTACTTATTCTTTGTTGCAGTGGACACGACGGCTCAGTACGATGCGGTGCGGGCCTACCTCAAAGAGTTGGATATTTCCAGCGCCGTGTGGGTCGGCCTCATCCGCAGTAATCCTGACGGAGACTTTACCTGGACGTAAGTTGTTTAAAATAAAATGAGATTTTTTTGTAAACTGCCTGAGATATTACACTTAATTATTAAGCTTCAAAGTTTAAAAATAATACGACCTTGACATCAAACTGAGGATTTCTACTATAAAATTGAGGTTGTACTGAGACCAAGAAACTAAAGTAATTTTAAGATGTTTATACCTTTCACATCTGCCTTTTCTTATGCCTGTGTATGGGCTTGCAGTACAACCGTGATACAAGAGTCGCCACCAGGGCTTTCCAATAAATTACATAATCTTTTCTCATACCAGTGACTACCGCGGCTTGAGCAGCGATGGGTACTGGAGCTCGGCGCCCGACGCACGCGCCGCCCCGCTGTGCGCCGCCGCCGACCCCGCCGCCGACTACCGCTGGGAAGCACGCGCCTGTGGAGGTCCTACCGTCGCGTCATTCATCTGTGAACTACCAGGTTAGTCATAATGTATCAACAGCGATTGTAGTAAAATGTACGGTACTCTCGTACATTTTACTTTATCTCCCAATTTTCTTTCTTCTTTCCATTTCATTATAGAGTGCGACATTTGAAATTCATTACTTAAATTATCGCCCCAAAAAATTACAGGACTTTCCATCAAGAGTAAAACTAAATTTAATAAAATTAAGAAAGAGTTTACTAAGTAAAATTTCAGTTAACTAACTAGCATCTCTAAAGCTTTTAATTAATCTAAAACTTCACTTTAATTTGGATACCTAGTTTAAACTGATCTTACAAAGTTTAAACCAACATTTCACGTAATTTTGGTACTCAACCGGTTCACGAAGTAAACGTACTTAACGTAGTTAGTAGTTTTGTTTGACTAGTGGCTAAAATCTTAAGATAAATAAGGCTCGTCGCTCAACATTTTGGTTGAAATACCACTAGTTTATGATAACTTGAAATGTTAGGGAATCGTAATATCTTAATGACGAATTAAACTTTCAGGATATTTGGGTAAGATTTCAAGTTTAGTGATAACACTATTTGTTTACAGTTCCACAATGGGCGTTAGGTAATGAGGGCTGCATGGTTCGTGCGTTACCAGCACTCACGATTCTGTATTTGCCGGAGAGTGCTGCGGTGCAACTAACTGCTGACTGCGGCTTGGCTGGCGTGAAGCGTGTTCAGTGCACCGGCAATGTGGTAAGTTACATACAATTACTGCTTTGTACTGCGACATACATTCAAGCAAATATTCTAGGTACATTATGTTTTTCGCAGAAACGAGAAGACTTACTAAAGGACTTATCGTGTGCTGAAGAGGAAGAAGTAGCTAGTACTCCCGGCTTAACATCTTTAAGTAACACATGGCCAGTCACAACAGATGTAGTATTTACTGAACAAGATACAACAAGCGAAATAACAACCGAAGACAACGCTACAACTGAACATGAGGATGATATTAATCAATCAAGTACTATCGTTGCTTCACCTACAGTACAAGAAATCAATCATGCAGACAACTATAAACCACCAACAAAACTGTTAAACATCAATAAATTTAACAGAATAAATATCGATAAAACTCTGGATTTAAGTTTGAGCCATAATAATAACCTACAAAGTAATTATATCCCGAAAATTGCAAATGGAGACAATTATCTTACAAATGAAGAACTAGAAAAAATTGAAGATGAGAAACATATGCAACACAAAATGTTACACGAAGAAATTGCTCGTCTTGGCAATCTAGAAAATATATTCACGCAGCCTACTGACCATTTTGTACCTCCACTAGTAATGGCTAAGGCTAAAATTAGTGATGATATGACTGTTCTCTCTTTAAAAGAAAAACATGCTCAGCAAATGGCAGAACAACATTTCTCCAGACAAGGCATGCAGTATGAACAAAACGAACATATTCACCAAAGTAACACCGTGACTACAACAACAGAAGATCCAAAAACAGTAAATAAAGAAAAACAAACGAAATCTATCGATGAATCAAAAAAAGACAAGATTAAACCAATTAGGCCTAAGAAATATAACGAAAAGTATTCCGATCCCAAGGGCAAATTACAAAAAGAAATTGAGACTAAGCCTGTACTTCAGCAAAAAGTGCCTGAAACTACAACAGCTCAAGCGGAAATTATCGTAACAGAAAAAGAGACGTCGCCTTCCACATTATCGGATAAATTAGATGATGATTCTGGAATAGATCTTACAGTGTTAATAAAAGATGATCGAGACGTGCATATTGAAAAAACATATTATACTAATTATACTGGAGATGTATCTAAACTGGAAGTGATAAAAAATATCACCCTTAATAATGAGACGGAAGTAAAACTTGTCGATGTCGAGGCAACTGAAGAAATTAAGAAAGAAATACCAACCAAAAAGTTTGATGAAACAACAAAAAATATAACGTTGAACAATGAAGTCATTAAAATCACTATTATCTCTGAAGGTCACACAACCACTATTGCCCCCACAGTTTTCGAAATAACCACAAGAGTTCCATTGGTTCAAGAGAATACTCCAAGCAGTACAGTGGCCATCGCTAACAATGAATCCGTTGATTCAGTTCAGGGTAAAACCGAAAAATCAGCGTCCAATCATTACAATATGGATACGACTCAAAATTACTTCGAAACTGAAAATGTTGCTAATGCGTCAGGAGAGGCAGCAACCATGAACTCAAAGAATGATACTCCAGTAGTGCATGAAGCAACTACTCCAGAAATACCTACTACAACACATGATATGTCGACAGTAAGTACGACGGTCGCAAATGTAACTAATGCCGATAAATCAGTGGAAACGACAACAACTACTGTTTCTTCGTCAACCAACGAGAATAAAATGGAGGCTTACAGCGTAGAAAACCACGATGACTTCGGCTTAAACGCTAATACGTCAGAAGCGATAGATGATTTCCAGTCGCCGTTACTATCTGGCGCCAACGAGCCCGTGCACAGACCAAACAGGTCCCGAAGACCACAACAGCCGAATCGAAATAAATTCAACCCATTTCGTATATTAGGTTAAACATTGAATCGATTGCTTATCGATTGCCATGATAAGAAATGAACAATGATGACTGAACAAAAATCGTAACATCTAACGTAATTAGCTTTAGAGGATCACAGTCACGTTATAAATTGTGATGGCACGGTGCACGTAGTTGATTTATATTATTAAGTTCAACATTTAGGGTTTTAGCGGATGGGTTGCCGAAAATCGTAGTCACTTACATAAACATTTTAAATGTCCGTGTGGGGTACGGAAATCCGTTATCACCCCATCCACAATAGTTACGTAGTTTCAAAACATATTCAATAGAAACATGCATGTTTACTTATAGCGCTTTGTTCGATATGTTTAGACTAGACTAAATTGAGTAGTCGGTAAATTAGTCAATTCATGTTTGATAGCATAGCTATTTGTCTTAATGAACTTGTTTTTAAAGGTAACGATTTTTGAAATAGAATAGATATTCATAGATTTCAGATTTGCCAAATTTTACCATATTCATGTTATTCTACATATAAATACTCACTTACCTTTAAATCCCGTAGATATTCAGTATACTCAATATGAAAATTTGGAAGTGATAGATTAGTTTGTAAAATTTAATTATGCATTACAAATTCACAAACCATATCATGTTAGAGTAAGTTAGTTTAGTAATATTTATTTTGAATAGTTCATAAGGTACTTGATTAAATAAGTTCATGCACAAGTGAAACGACAGCAAAGATCTATATGACTAAAATCACGAAATACTCAATTATATTACAAAACACCTGTCATATTTATTCTATGTATTATTTTTTGTATAAGTAGTTTCCAATTTATGTAATAAGATTTTATAATAAAGTTTAAAAATATATTCAATTTTGTTTTATTGTAAATCCTAAACAAAACTTTCTAACTTTCTAAACTCTAAGTGTAAAATTTTATTCGACTTTAGAAGTATTTGAAACAACTGTGATTACATGGTGTAGTAATAACATTCTATACCCCTAGGGCCTTCAAGTTAAAGGACAGTACGAATAAAAACTAAGTTCAGAAGTAAATCCGTCAGGCGAAAGGCTAGTCTATTAAAAGTTTTTACTTTCCCCGAAGGCATTAATATGGAAGTTCTAGGTCGATATAAGACCGGGGAAAATTCGCAAGTTTCGAGACACTCAACCGCAGTCAATATTTGCCGAGCGCTTTGCCGCCACCTCACTCAACTTGCTCGCTCTTCAAGGGCCAAACTCACAACTCAATTTTCTCCTCAAGACCGCTTATCAATATTAGATACTTATATCAACTTTGTGAAATATTTTCAGCTTTGACACAATTTCTTCGACATTTCAAATAATATCAAAATCGACCGGCAGAACCGTTCTCGATATTATAATATTTCAATGGAAAGGAACAAACCGATTAATAAATAACTGACACATTCCGTTGATCTTTCCGTATAAATAATCCAAATAACTTCCAATATTCTAAAGGTAAATTTATACTAATAAATAATTTTTACAATTCATTTTTTAAAGTTTCATCTATTAGTATCTTAATAAATACAATTCATGTCTGAATTTGTATAATTAATAAAATTAAAAAAAGATTTTAATAGAAATGAAATCTTTCCATAGCTTGGCCTCGAAACACGTAACACTTTCTTACTGAAGTTTACTGAAGTGGCTTCGTTGACGGCAAGGGTGTAAAGCCAATTTATGTACAAAGGGTTAATATGAAAGTTATTTATATTTATAAAGGTAGAAGGGGGAGAATCGGTTCATAAATAAGTAGGTCTGGGGGTCGTATTGACACCAGTGGCCACGGTGGCCAGTCAGGCGCGGTACCTACTGGCCGGATAATGCTACGATAGCGTGACTCGTAAGGTTGCAAATAGAAAGTTTTTTATAAAACCCAGCATTCAAATTGTTCGAGAAGGTTCTATCAGTTTTTTTCCTATGGCCTCTGAGATATATTTATGGTTATCGATGTATAGGGTAGGTTATTCTAAAGCTCTTGAAGTTCAAGCACCATTTACCCTTATAGAAAATGAAATATAAATACCTTACAATAAGAACACAAATAAAATAGAAAAAAAAATAGTCATGAACAGTGAACTCCGATGAGATAATAACGCCGTCAGCAGATACAGCTAAGAAAACGTTTGCCAGGAAATGAATGGAACACAATTGAAGGCGCTGTCAGCTCGGCACTAAGTGGTGAGGTAAGTTAGCTTTTTGTTGGCAGCGAACACGCCCAGGGAACTCTCCTCTACTCTATTTAATTGGATGGATATAAAAGATATTAATGGCACAATGACACAGGTGTGTAGTTATAGAGTTTTGACATGATAACTGTAAGGGTCATTGGGGATGAGGAGCGATAGATATTTTTAATAGACTGCATAATGTCATGTTAATGGGGTGCTTATTTGTGTCACAACAACCACTTGAACCAGTATTTAAGATCTCCCAATCATAAAGTAAAATTTAAGATTGAGGAAATCGATAAATATTTGAACTTTTACTTTTAAATTATTCAGAATGTTTTTTTTTTCATTCTCAATAATCTAAAAACAACATTTTAAAGCTTTTTAGCTTTAAAGAAATGTTGATAAACCAGAAAGTGGAATGACTGTTATGTGAAGAGGAAAATGAAAAGATACTTAGTGAAAATTGAGACCATCAAATATGAATGAACCATCAACTATCGCATTATTTAAATCCAAGTGGTTTATACCGAAGGCTCTATGAAGACTATTTCAAATTACAACACTAGTCACGTTCTTATCGTTGTCATAAAAATAATACCTACTTTTACGGTACAAAAAGTTCGTAAACCAGGCATTTCTAACCCATTTCATCCCTATTTATGTCAGACAAGTTCATAAAAAGTACAGACATCTAGCAGTCTGCTGTTAAACTTAAATGACGTCAAGACCGACAGGCAGACGGTAACTACTTAAAATGTCCGACTCCATTGTTGTAAACACAAAATGTTCCAAGAATCGTATGAATGCTTTAGGCTTTTTGAAGTTTACTCGACATATTGTTACATAAAAATCCACTTTACGCCTTCAGAAAACCCTTGACTGAAATATAAATCTCGAGCGATATTTCTAAGTGGAAATAACATTTACAGCAAAAGGGATTGATTGTATTCTTAAGAGTACATATCTCCTGCGTCTTTGTCAGGTACATTTTTGCTGGGACAGGTGATTTGCACGTTTTATACAAGGTAAACAGAAAAAGGTTCACATTTGGTGGGCTGGTGCCTACTGGGCTGTCGCTCTCCTTGGACACTTGCCTACTAAAATATAGTACAGAGGTCACACGCTTTTGGGCTCCGTCTCATCCATTATTCAGAGTTATCGCTCGTCCTACCATCGGCGTCCAACTCGATTCTCTTAATGGAGATTAAGTGTTTATTGACATTTCCTACTCCCTCGTGACTGCTGAGATCGTGTAGTTTGCTGTGTCAAAATGAATTTCTAATATGAATCTTTTACTAAGAATATGTGGGTGAGGGGGAATTAAATATGGAAAACGGTTTAGACATGCAAATGTTGACTCGCGATTCTAGTAGATTTGGTCGGTGATTGGTGATAATTGAGCCATATTGAAGCGTAGTTTAGACCATTGGTTCTGTACAGAGCGAAATCTTTAATATTGGCCTTGTTTGACACAAGTAAATAGTCAGAGCGACTGTGATACAGGAAGTCAGGATCGCTTCGGCTGGCTGAGAGCGCACATTATGTAAATTGCTGCGATTACCTAGCCCGGCGGCCTACCTCCGTGATCCCGGCCCGTGTTAAGCACAAATCACTTTGCGTTAGCTCTCCCGAGGATTACGAACGCCAACGTTGTTACTGGATTAATCCTGAGGTAAACCAAAACTTACTGCGTACGCGTACAGAGGTACGTAAAATCCCGGTCTCATGATTTTGTCTCCTTCAAAATATTTGATTTCAGAAAGTCCTTCGCAATTCCTTTTATCAAACGAATTCCGAGTGTTTCGTGTTTCAATCCCTATTTGCATCGAATTGAATAAATTTTTGAAATGTCCTCGGACAGCTTTGATAAAGTTAATGAAAATTTATCTTGATTTTCTATTTATCTATGTAAACGAGAAGAATCTCCTTACAAATTGGAAATTGTAAATTTATTTCGATGGATCTAAAAACTTGTAGAAAATGCGCTCCATTTTATTCAAAAGATAATTTTTGACATTATTTATAAAAGTATAAAAAATATTAAACTTAAGGAACATAACTCAGGTGCTATATTATTAAATCGTGTGTAATGAATAGCGTTGACTAACGAAGTGTACGTCTCCTGTGGACAAGGATATCTGTTCCTAGGCAACGGGGTCGTTTGCCCGTGTGTAAGTGACTTGAGTTTACCTCCCCTAAATATCAGTAAAGGACTTTTAAGGAACGCTAGTACACACACGTAAGCAGGCAGTTCATTTACAATACTCCTATATTTATCATAGAATTTTATAAAGCAATGCATGCATTCATGTAGATACAAAAGCCTTTAGATTTCCTCTTGTCTGTTCAGTTAGATATTTTCAATAGGAAGTATGAAACTGACTATGGAAGTGAATCATCCGTTTCGAATGCATACCATATTGAAAATACGAAATCAATCAACGTGGAGCTTTGCGAGGTTACGCTCGCTCAGCTCAATGCATGCATGCTGCGGCGAGCTCCACTAGAGAATTCATCGAGTTGTGGAATGCACCCAGTAAGTGGTCCAATAATTGGGTTGGCGTTCCGGGCTGAGAGAGAGCGAGACAATAGCGATACCGCACTCGTTCATATTTTCAGGTTTTGTACACAGATCTTCAATTAATTGGTCTCACTTCACTTGCTTCCAGTATATTTCTTAATTAAGAATGTTGTCGATATAGTTTCTGTTCACGGTGTACAAAAATGGTATATTATGTAAACTAAAAAATTATAATATTGATATTAAACTTATAATATTATTATGTTGCGCCGACCCCAAATAAAATAATTGGGATAAGGGCAGGGGAATGATGAATGATGATGATTAAACGTAACATACATCATCATCATCATCCACAGCCTTAATAGGCCATAGGCCTCCCCTTTCTCGTGCCAACTCGTAACAAACATTATTTTTGCTCTAACAATCAGGAACCATAGTAAGCGTTCGACGTTTACTTTAAGTTTTCAAAAAATACTTACTTATTCAAAAAAATTAAGCAGAGACATCTGTGCCTTCAATCTTAATATCCTGAATTCAAAATTGAAGCTGTAATAAAAATTTTCAGTCGAAAGATAACTTCAAACCAAAAGATTAAAAAATAATTAAAATAGGACTTCTTCGGTAGTATCAATATTGAACTATAATCTATGCAGGTACTAATCATTTTTAATTCAATAAAAGAATGTCTTAGATCGAAATTAAAGGAAAAATGTATCTTATCTTTAATAGCTGATTTGAGTTTCTCATCGATCGATCTTAAATCAAAATCATTTTTTTTTTATTTCAAGTAGGCCGTTATCTAAGCACTTTCAAAACGATACAGTGATGGCTTTAGATGCGCTGTTCCTATTGGTACATTGTCACCATTTTTCAAATCATTTCCAAAGAATTCCTTTACATTTTAAAATATTTTTACTCATTGCGACACCAAACAACGGAAAATAAATGACGTCTAAAAGGAAAACAGAAAAGAAAAGCAGTCACCTAATAATTTTATTATTAAAAGCATCTGTGCCGAAAATGGCGGCTTTCACAAATCCATTTCCTTCGCAAGGGAGATGCTTTTGTCATTTCGTCAGCTTCGATTATTTGTACAACAATAGCCTCTTACCGGATACCTTTGAACCAAGGACGTGACGTCGGAAAATCAAAATATCAGCTCCCATGGAGTGAATACTGAGCGAACAATACATTACTTACGTGAATATATTTTCGGGAAAAACAATACGTATTAAAACTTTAGTAATATATTTTTTAAATATAACGTCTCCCGTCTGGGTCCCGTTGGATGCAGGTGGCAATGAACCGCTGGAGAACTTATGGAGAGGCCTATGTCCAGCAGTGGACTGCTATAGGCTGAGATGATGATGATGATGATGATGAACGTCTTCCGCATTAAGGAACTCAATCCTTGTGTCGCGTGGGTTTCCAAAAAAAATCAAATAACATGCATGAACCCGAGACACGTAGAGCTCAGGTTTGGCGTAGTGACCGCTATCCGTGCAGTCGAAATAAATAAAAGAAAATAATAATTATTAATATTAATCTTGTAAATTAATCTCCATACCAGATTCACAGAACTAGTATTTATTATAGCATTTCCTCTGAAGTTGTCACAGGAAATATGTTTGTATTGAATTAAGCTCAAGCTTAACTTATCTAACCTGTTCGCACAATTGTGCCAACAATAATTCCAGTTAATAATATATTTAACAACAATTAGAAAATATTTTGATAGCTAGTTTAATCCTTTAAATTCAATGAATCAAAGGACGAAATTAGCCAATTACAATCCAAATCCATCTTCAAGAGACCCTCGTCAAGCTATCTATCTGTTAGCCCGTTAAACGTGACGTGGTCTTTGAACTCAGGGACCACGGTAATTATTTATCGCCTTGAGCACTCGAAATACCGGTATTTTGAAAGCTTGTTACACGAAACTGTTGTTCGACGGCTCTCAACTCAACCAAGAATATTAAATCTAAGCAAACATTAATGAAGCAAAATAAGTAAACTTAGTAAAATAAACGCTGAAAGTGTTAGTTATGAAACAAAATAAAACACCCTCATTTTACGAACGACAAATAAAAAACATGATTTACAAATTCTGGGTACTCCTCCAGGCAAAGTCGTAAGCTTAACTTGAAAAATTATTAACAATTCTGCTTCTAAAACAAAATAAGGTGAAAAATATATGAAGAGGAAATTAAGGTGGTTTTAAAAATCCTTAATAACCTGCTCATTAAAAGTTGCCCCGAGGTAGAGCAGCTTTATTTAAATATTCGGTTTTATGTGTAGAGCAGCTCTCCGCTGTGGGTCGGCGAAACTTTTTACCTCGACTCGGAGACAGGCCGATTAGAAGTTTTAAGATTGATGAATCCCGGTATTCTTATGTATCTTTTTTCTTAATTTCTCTCGGAGTGTAAAAGGGTACTTTTTAATTTAGAGACCAGCTTAATCTGAACAAACAGAAGCTTCACTTTATCTTTTCTTCCATCTTAATGATTTATTCACTGTTATAAATGATCTTTCTTCATCAAGAAATGAGTTCAGTGGTTATCTGGCAATATGTTTCGTTTTCCATGTTAATGTTTGAATAACTTTGTATCCAATTTGGTTTTGGTTGCGTTTAGTTGTGACGATAACATTAATTGCTCACTGAGGTACTGCGGTACGCATTAATTTACGTAATGGCATGCAAATTTTATCGCCAAACGTACAAATGTGACCACAGATCTACCTTCTCTGCTGAAAAATTACCGGTTCCTGCTCCTATTACCTTCATTTTCACTATTTTATAAAATACGCGTGGAAATAATGAAAACCACTGGAAAGTGTAAGAACCTAGACCACGTGCCTTTATTTCGTACTCTACATTCAAAGTGTGCATACATTCTTAAATCGATATACTTTGTTCAAGGAAAAAATCTTCAGAAAACAATTCTTCTCCTAGATTTTGTAAAGCTGAAACGTCATCAACACCCTTTAACGACGCCCTCATCACGTTTACAATTTAAACTTGAAACGTAACTAAACTTATTTGAAGCATCGTTAGTCTCACTATTTTCGAGAAAGTTTTACGGAAAACTTGCTTCAAAATAGTGCCGCAAAAGGTTTTTGTTCAAAATAATGTATTCAACGATGTAGCAATTAGTGAGCAGGGTTCACAAACTCAATAAAACCTCTACGGAGCGCGAAATAAATTAAAATGTCAAACGTTTCGCAAACACTTTTTTCATCCAACAGTTCTACTAAAGCAAGTTTCAATATTTGATTCGTTTTGCAAATGTATTGGAAACTAAAATGAAGCTTTTGGGTACATTCAGTCGGTAAAGTCATTTCAATGTTTTTTTGTTGGAGTTGCTTGTATATTAAGGAAGTATTTAAAGATGATTAAAAAATCACTACTAAACTAATGTAACTAATCGTTTCATAAAGTTACTTTTTAAATTGTTGAGTAAATGCCATAAAAAAAATTGAATTTAAAACACAATGCATCATGAGTATGTTTTAAAACGGGGAGTATATTTTAAAAGAAAGTGATATCTAAATTTTGTTAGACATTTCGATATATATACCTACAAATTGTTGTATACGCACCTTAATTACAACTACTCAAGGACGCTCGGCCACCCCTAGTTTTTACCAAGCCTACTTAGGAGGCTTTCAAGTTCGGGTATCGCAAGTCATGACCGACAAGGCACGTTCTACGTAAACCTCGACCTATACTACCTCTATAGTTACAACTCCTTACTCCATCATCCCGACTTGTCAATGTTTAATTAGGCGGACGCTAATTTGACATATAACTGCAGATATATTAACACGATTTACCGAAACTAGCGTATGATACGTGTAAACCTTCATTAGATACCGAATATACCTACTACTATTATATACTATTATTTTATAAATGTAACTATCAATAATATTACAAGTACTTAGTTTCATTTATTAATTATAAAATAATCTTAAACTGCTCAAAATTGTGTTTGCTGTATGTTTTGTTAGTGCATCTAGTTTTGTAAGCAATACTTAGCAAAATAAATGGAGAAAAAGATTCTTAAAAAATAGCTATTGAAACAAAAGACCTACGTTATTATTCAAGGCAAAGAATAGAACAAAACAAAGTGCTTTGCATCTGACAGTCTTTGGACTACCTTAAAGCCCGAATGACCTAAATTGGATGATTCTAACTTTGAAAAGCTGAGAGGAGGAAAAGCAAGTTGACATTTTCTTGAGCTGAGTAATAGCGACTATTTATCTCGGCTTTAGTCGGAGCGCGTTCACTTCACGGCTCACCTGCCGCTCTGAAAGCCAGCCTTATACTTGATTGAATTAAGAGTATAATTAATTTTGATTACTACACGAGTGCTGCCTAACCTAATCACGTCGATCTAGTATGTTAGTGCTTAAGCAGTGCTAGTGTACGTGTGGAGTAAGATCATTTAGAGGAATTAGTCTGCCATGCAATTAGATGTTTATCACGTTTATATTAAACTATTCGAAATTTTCATTTAATTATAGAATCTAGAATTTTAAGTTTAATTATAAATGTGTCTAAATATGTTCTATTCTTTAGTAGTGCCATAAATATTATATGCAGCAGGTACTACTTTGCACACCCACATTTCAATATGATGATGAACGAACCTTTCAAATTCGATTTTACGAGTCTGTAAGTGGTAGACTACATGAATTAATCCAAGTACCTTTTAGGCTGACTGACATTCCGGGCCTCAAAACGAGCGGCTTTACGACGGTATCACAACTATAATTATTTTATTAAACCTTGCTACCTTAGAACCTCCTTTTTATAGCAGAACAGAACATAATAAAGTAATAACAGGAAAATGGGAACGGCTTCTTAACAAAGAGAATGTGGGCGGCAGTTACGAGGTGAATGACGTCGATAAGTAGATCGTTACCAATGTTTGCGCAATCATAGAGTAATTAATAAAGGTACGGTAGTGAGGTATTTTAATGGCCCGCCTCCTACATCAGCAGCTCCAGGCGCGTGTTTAGTCGTTGCGAGCAATTTAGCGGAGCACTTAGCCCGCGCCACTCCGTCACGGCACGTTAACGCCACCCGATGCCCTCTCCGCCGTGAACATGAATATTATATACCACTATCTATATCACGTATGCATCCAGAATTACGAAACTGCTCACTAAGTTCTAAGCTCACCTCATACAGTCCCAAAGGCATTAATGCATTACTGTAGGAGGCTCCCAAGTCATCAACGTGTGTCCCGAGGCCCGAGTTAGAAATACAATTTGAATATTTAGGCCTGTTTGTAGGGTTCATATTTCAATCATGTCGGTCACGTCTGCCCAGAAGCAGATGGTCCCTGATGAATATTTGGATACAAGACTGGATCAATATTTTAGATTGACTTGTTGAGATATCTTAGATACCTAGTTAAAGAACATAAAAAATATCACATTTGAAAAAAAAAAACATTTTTTTTAAATTGATTCCTCGAAAGCGGCATTTGTTTTAAGAAAACAGCTTGCTTTGTTTTTATGGGACTAAATATCCAAAAATAAATTCAAATTTGACTGATAAAATTAATTCGTGCAAACGTGTATGCATATACGCATAGCACGCGTAAACCTAAAAGGTATTACAATACCTAGTGAACCGTGATTGAGCGTCGCATAATTGTATTAAAATTTGAACTCGATACGAGAGGGCGGTATTAAGTTAGTTATCAATATAATTGCTTTAACCGCGTTGCGTAATCGCTATCTATCAGGCATGACTGATGCGGGAGTAATGGTAGTATCGATAACATCGTGAAATGCAAGCCGAGGATTAATCGGTAGGCTTCGATTTTGAATTTCGATTCCATATCGGTTCTTGCTTATGGCTTTAAAATATTGAAGGATTTTGGTTCCATTTTGGTACTCATATTTGAATATGGCTCTTTTCGATAGCATATTATGTTAATATGTATTTTTGTAATAAGTTAAATATAGTTTGACTACTTTTGTTAAGAGTGTTTTGGGATCGAAAATGTTCGGCTAAAAGAAACCACGTAACAATTTTACGGATATCTTAAAAAAAACGAGTCGGAATCTCGACACGGAGAGGTTCATAAAAATAGGCTAAAGAAAAACTTCCGAAAGGAAAGCCTCCCATTAACTTTATAACCGTATCAATCGTTTAATAGTAAAAATATATTTTTGACTTTGACAGACATAGATATAATAATTATCTAACTATCTCCCTTTAATATAAGTGAGTAGGTAGCTACTTATTTATACTTAGAGGGCTCTCTCGAATTATTTCAACGCCACTATATCAAATTTACTGCGGCACTCCATACAAGGGCACTGGTGTTGTACTAGGAAGTACTTGAACCTTTCTGTTTGTTCCCACTGACCGACTACAACAACATACGTGGTGAACGCCTCGAATAAATATTAATGTTGGTTTTTCATTTTCAAACGAAACACTTTTTTTTGATACGAACTAAATTTATTAAAAATAAGCTTTTATTTTTTGTTCGAGCAAAAGAATATTTCCGATTTGTTTAGATTTTAAAGGGAGGTATTTTATTTAAAAATGCTTTGGGCTAAAGTGCATGCGAACGTCTAAAATTGTTGATTTCTTTTCTTTTCCCAGTTTTTACCAATCCGTTAAGAAATAAGAAATACGAGTGGACTTAATCGTTACTTTTCCAAGATTTCAAGACCAACAATATAAAATTTCGCAACAATAAAAAAGGGCTTTCCTCTTTAATAATGTCGCAAGTTAAAGAGCACTTAAGGAAAATGATAAGCCGTAATTCCTCAAGACTTACGTAATTGATTGTAGTCATAACACGCGTCCCAGTAAGGCTGTTTGCTTGGGCAGGGCTGTTTGCCCGCCTCCCACAAATATTGACACAAACACCGACTTATGCGTCGGAATCAACTGCGCGGAGTCAAAGTTATAGCGGAAAATGATTATATGAAAGTACTCAAAGATTTAATATTTTATGTGAGATAGTAATATCACAGATTGTTTCCAATGACGTCACTGGTGACACGGGCACGTCGCTCATGTTATATGAATGAGAAAGTTCTATATTTGAAACATTTTAATAAAAAACGGCGCACGTGTATAGTGTATCCAGTTATTTCTTTTTTTTGCTTGCTTAATCTGACGGTGGTAAATGTGGATAGAGGAAAAACTAGAACATATCGTTTATGAAAGCTATTCTCATACTTACACTAGAACATTAAATCTGGAATAATAAAGGCAAGCAAAACTCGGTCCAAATATTAGTTTAGCGTTCTTGACAGAAGACATACACCTAGCTAACGTTCATAACGTTAGAAACGTTAGGCCGCAGCCGAGCGTCGAGTGGCTTCTCACCAAATACTAACTTTCATAGCGCATTTATTTTTATTGCTCGGATTTCCGTTTGAAGTCTGAATAGGTTTTGGTATGTCTATTTTAAAGCATTTGCGGCCATAAAAACTCGTAGAGTAGAGTTTGAACGACCCACTTGCAGTTACGGCTGGGACGGGAGTTGCCGTGGTGTATGTGTTTGCAGTTGAAATTCAGCCATTTCTCCATGTAAACATGGCGCTTCCCTCGCCGGGCCGCAGCTGCGTCCGTGCTCGTACACAACTGATAAACAAAATGTTTTATAAAATTTTAAAACACTTTGGTGTTCAAGCTAGCGACTTTAAGTAAAATTTTGAATTTATTTAGCTCACAGTCTCGATAGATATGAATATTTGAAGATGTGTAAGATTACAATTTTGTTTCGCTTTCATGAAAAATGTTCGGCAGAGAATTTCTGTTTACTTTACGATATTTTTTATTAACGTGTAAGAATATGAGACGTCACAAACAAATACCTGATAACTAGGCTCATCCCATTGAATTAAATGTATATTTTTCAGTATCGTTTGCTGTACAGTCAGGACGAAGGCGTCAAGTCGGAAAAATGTCGATCTATTCTCACGATTCAAATGCATACATTTCGATTTCTCTGCAATTCTCTTAAATAAATGGAAAAGTCGTTCTTAAGTTCATAGTTACAAAAAAGATGCATTATCAAGCAGACTACTTGCTTACAATTGATAACAATTGATAACGATATGAGGTCGTTAAAAACGCCTCTAAATGTGTTCATAAAGGCAGCCTCTCGAGTTTCCATTATCGCCCGCTAATGAGATTAAAATTCGATTACACGGCTTACGAAATTATATTCTCCGACAATGTTTTACCCTCGTCACAATGCTTAAAGAAGATCAAGGAAATTCAACCGACCTTATCAGGAGATATACGAATAAGTATGATGCGGCGAGAAAGAGGTGCTCGAATATCTTACGATTTATAAGGTTCTTTTAAATTGAAAGAGAACAAATTCGTCAAAGGAGCGAGTTCGGCAAATAAATTAGCTCGGAGTGAATACCTGTGAGCCGCTTTCTGGATGTGACGGTTCATTGAGGAGCTTAAGTACTTTTTACCATTAATATCCCGAATATTGTGACGCGCCGTGCTCCCGCGTAATTATTGTGTGACACACTCAAGTCACAAAATAAATTAAAAAGTAAATAATGTAATACGTTTCACGTAATTAACACAATTTATTTTAGTTGCTTCTGTTTTGTAATTTCTGACTTTATTTCGTAGTAATTAAGACCTTTGTTGACTTTAATTTAACAAAGAGCGGAGATAAAAATCATAATACTAAATGTTTATATTATCTAAGTAAGAGTGGGAATTTGGCACGTGTGTCTACTAGTATGGATTTCTATGAACCCGTATTCGGTATAAGGCTTGGATAACGGATTTAAAGGGATCATCTCTCGATTAGAATGCGACACTCTCGCGTGCACTTAGCGGATGTTGCAAAGCTGAAGAAGAACTTTAGAATTATTTAATAGAGTAAGATTTTTTATTAAAATTTAAGCAAATTATCTATTGCTAGCTGCTATAAGATTATTTTGTATAATTATTATCAGAGTTGTTATTTCAAGAGTACTTTCTACATCCTTCGTTCTACTGCATTTACTTATATAATTTATTACGCTGTGGAGTTTGTTGCGCCTTTTCTTTTCCACAGCTAGAGCACTTAGGAAGAAGGGAATGGCGGGCGATACAGGGTGCTGTCTCTAAGTATATTATGTGAGGTTCAAGCAGTGCTACGTCAGTCTTGAATAAAATAATTTTGTTTTTATTTGTCTTTTATAATTCGACTGTATTTTTTCTTTTCAAATATTCTAAATTGAATGAACAGACATATATGATTTGGAAACATTTCACAAGTCCTTAAATGCTTATCTTCCAAAGCAAAACTCATCAAATACCAGTTATCCTATAATTACAATTTCAGTAATTTGTCAACGAACAAAATATATTACAATGTAAATTCTCTTTGACAATGTAATTGCACAATAAAACCGTTATTATACCGATAATTGATTTCGTATTGTGATTTGATGCAAAATTCGGCTTCAGTATGCCAGGCCTAAAAGCATTGCCATGTATTGATTTAAAGCTCAATAAAATAAAGTCTGCATTCTATCTTTTGAAACCGTAAAATCTTTTTATTCAAATTCGATATTTGCAAATCTAAGTAAATTGAAATTGATATTTGGAGAATTTTGTTTAATGTGTTCATATTACCAGTATCAGGTATCAGTTTTATTGATTAATTATAAGTTATGTAAATATACATTATCTAGAGTAACTCATTTTAAACATTTTTGTTGAAGTATAGAATAAAACCATTAAAACAAAATACATGATTGTCTCATCGGATGGAATCGAACTTTTCAGAGAGTATTCAGTTATTATTATTTTTCAGTTTAAGGTAAACCGACCACGCATATGTGTCGTATAGACTTGTTATCAATTCAAATAATATTTGAATCAAGTAATTGTTAGAATATCCAATTAAGTTCTGTCAGATCTATTTATCAGTAATCCCAGTATCGGATACAAATGTCGAAATACATTACGCAGTGCTGCACAAAGCGCATCGTGCCCGTCGCCTGCCCTGTGTGTTCGTGTCACGGTAATTGTCATAGATCCGAGGTAACGGGATAAACAGGAACAACTATTGATATTGACATTATTTACTTTTAAATCCGTACAGAGAATTAATGATAAAATACTATTGTTGAACGGGGATGAACTCGGAGTGAAAGATAAACATTCCATTTGAGGTTCCATTCTAAAACAAATGAAAGTTTAAGTTTTAAAATAATATAGAGATATTTTTTAAGATTTCAATAAAGGAAAAAATATTTTTGTGCGATTGAAATCCTAAACTATAGGCAGTTTGTAATATGAGTCTTATTAATATTCTAATCAAGATTTCTTGCTTAAAAACGTAAACTGCGCAACTAACTATAACCTATCGTGACATTATCGTCTGTGAGTGCTAGTATTCGATATAAATAATCATTTCTAGTAAATTTAAATACGAAATATAAAATCATACATTGAAGTTGAATAGAGTTACACACACTCTAGTCAGATTTCGTTCAGAATAGTACACTTGCAATAAACATTGCTGTCGGCGAAAACCCGCCCCAAAGAGTATCAGAACAACGCGAAAAATGTTTAATATCTATATGCAGACGTGAAAGTTAAAAGCTAGCTCGATGTTTGACTATAGCGAGGATAGACTAGGCAGGCTACGGGCGCGGTTTTAGCTGCGTACTGTTTGTCAGAACACGTTTAATAACTTTAAAATACAATGGTAACATGGTTTGAACGAAGTGGTGGAAATGGGACTAAATTATGATATGAACATGGAAAAGTTTTACTGCGTGGCTATGAAGAGGAGGATTAAACATACATGAGTCACCACGCTTGCTGTGGTTTGGCGATTCTAATAATTCCTAGTGATCAATGAGTTTGTTTCGACATTTGTTCTCAGAGTAGACAGAAAGGAAATGTCAACTCCAGCGTTCTGAAAACAAGACATGTCAAATAG
This sequence comes from Trichoplusia ni, assembly GCF_003590095.1. Classification (NCBI taxonomy): domain Eukaryota; kingdom Metazoa; phylum Arthropoda; class Insecta; order Lepidoptera; family Noctuidae; genus Trichoplusia; species Trichoplusia ni. The sequence goes on along the minus strand of NC_039481.1, from coordinate 15,943,010 downwards.
TACATGTATCCTACTTAAATATTAAATTATTTCTTATATTTATTTGAAATTTGTTGGGAAATAGGTTTTTTTACCAAAATCATCAAAAAAGGTATTTTCGTTTAGTACTTAAAACACAACAAACAATCAAACACATCCATGTGGACATAACTTCGTGGATTATCCCGTAACCTTGCCCGTCACAACGGTCTAAGCTAAAAACTGCTCGCATATCCAAATGGCTCCTAAACACGGCCGCCATTGTTACAAGCTTTTCTTTATGTGGCAGGTCAGACCGGTGCCGTAAATAGACGGAGCGAGTCTCGCTAATGACACCGAATGTCCCTCACACGTCACTCATTACTTGTATGTACGTAGTGTATTATGGCACGTGGGGAATGACACGTTTTAAGGTTGGAGTAGGTTGACCTGTTATGTTAATATGTAGAGTGTTAGAGTGCAAGGCCACTGTTATTAATTGATAAGGAGGTACGGTATGATTATTGATAAAATTTTAGGAGACTTCGATTTTCAGCTTTGCAATGCATAGAAGATTTGTAGGTTAATATATTTGCTATGGGGGATAACTACAATAAGATATAGAATAACGTGTTACTTTAAATTTCAATTCCAACTCTTTATTGCGTACCTTAATGTCACATATGCGCACACTTTTAGCAACGATCCTTCTACTAGCTACCAAAATCTTTCCGTCTCAGACTAAATATCAATGAAAAGAACGAGGTAAATAACTACAAATTAACAGGTTTGAAAAAGGTGGTCCACTTCGAAACAACAATATTAATCAGTGCACAGATACTGTAAATTAATCCATCGTATCCAACCTTCCGGAACTCGCAAGTATCATAAACTGAATTTCCTCCGAGAATCGGCAGGACGTAACTCCTCGACTCCCCTCGACTCCAGTTATCAAGTGTCAACTTTATCACTTTATTATGTCTGGTATCCGAAGTTTACAACTCGATACAAACTTAATGCACTACGGTTACAAAGTTTAAAGCCTTGCAATAAACTACAACGGTAACACGATACTTACGCCAGCTTACGTAGACCGAAGTAATGCTCTCGGCAGTAATGTAAATTGCCCCAAATTGCTGATTTCAGGTCAATCGATTCAATCGAGATTAATGGTGCTTACTCACCAATCGAATAGTGTGAACTCAACTTTTATTTCGCTTGTAAACGATTTGATCAGTTGATATCGATCAAACACTTTCATCGATTTTAATTGAAAATCTGTTAGTTGCGCAGTTTGTGAATGATAAGGGTTGCAATTAGTCCATTACAGTAATGCGATTGAAATTGTATTTATCGTTATGATAGGTTGCATGGTGAGCTCCAGACAAATTTAATTGATTAATAGTGTTGCAAACTGGTATTTACTAAATTCCAATCTAAACAAGGCAAACCTAATGGCAACTTTAGTATTTTGCAGGGTTTCTATACAGAAAGTGTAAAAAAGCCGTTTTAAGGTTCAACAGTCTGTCTTTTCGTCCATCCCTCAGCATCTCATAACAACAAATAACAATATAGAATCAAAATCAAGTTAAGCAAAACCTGTACAAGTATACATGTAGTATACAGTATAATCATAAATTACAGAACTAACAAAAACAATTGTCGTTCAATCCAGCTCGTATTTCTGATCCCGAAGCTCTAGATTATAGGCATTGGGAATAACCTCGTTAAAGTCTGCAAACAGAGAATCTACAACTCGTCGTAGTCTTGAAGTTCAGCTCATTCTGTGAAAGAATCCAAGCGTGAATGTAAATTGGCAAGATTTAAGAGGAATATATATCACTAGTGAAACTCACTTCTAACTTTAGAGTTTGTGGAACCGCGCACATAAATATTTAAGTGTCTTTGACATTTCATACATCGTTCTTCCATAAGATTTAGATACGCGAAATTCAAGATCTTGTGAGTATTCATATTAAAGTTGTTACTGATTTATGTTCTGACGTCTGGGATGATAAATCGTTTGAGTAATTAACACACAGTTAAGTAACGTTTCTTAAAAATGTAAGTACGTGATCTTTGAATGGAAAATAATTTTAAGGGAGAAATGTTGTTTCGTAATGTCGTATTAATTATTTTGCATGATAAAAGTGATATCATCGTTTTGAAAACAATGAAAATGTTCCCGAAATATTATTTCAGTAAAGCATTTACCAAAATTTGTCGAATTCCGTCCATTTGATCCAATCCCAACTATTTCAATAACAATTTATACGCATGCAGTATCGAACATACGAGTAGCTTTCATAAAACGCAATTGAATTTGCCTTTGACGTCATCGATCACGATCAATCATCAGCGTTGACATCGCCGAATAAACTTACTTTACCGAATATGCTCGACAAATTCATAATGTAGTATGCAGTTTACTATTTATCAAACAAGTTTCAAAAATAAGGAACCGAAAACAGCAACTTGTATGTAATATACAGTTTTGCTGTTTTAAAAACTGAATGAAAATAGGTATTTAGCCAATTGACTTTCTGCCTTTGACAGGAATAAAGATGTCTTTTTGGATGAATGGAAACAGTGTATTATTTTTATTTCAAGTAAGCATACATTTAGTTAAATACAGTTTTAAAATGACTTTATAGCTTAAGTTCCGAAAATGAGGTAGTGCCTACTCGATAAAACATGACACAAAAACATCATATCCATGAAAGTTGCAATATCGAAAAAAAATGACCAGAAAAAATGTGACCAGATTTGGGAGAATGTATTTTTTCTAATTTCATCTTAAAACTAATTAAATAAACAGCTCTTAAGTAGGTATTAAAATAAAGAAGTAAAACCTTAACAATCTTATAAGTAATACGAGCAATTATCTAAATAAGAGGATCGTAATCATTCCTAAGTAGCTACAAAAAATATGAAAAAATGAAGGACCATGATGATATTTCAAGCAAGATTTCAATAAAAACAAGTAATTATTTATTAATGCGAGCCCCCTTCCAAATAACCACTTCAGGCGATTTATAACTTTTTTATTTGATTAAATACATTCCAAGACATTTCATACAATCAAGAACGTCCTTCACGCTTTTAATTAAATTTACGAGATCTTGAAAGTATCAATCTAAATGAGGAGTGGTCAGAATATTACAATAATTATAATTATTAAACACAATTAATTTTCATAAAAATTTACCTACAAGTACCTACAAGTCATTCTTTCCAAAAAATGTTTTCTTTCTAACTCGACTTATGGTCAATTTACGATGACGAAGAAATTTATTAACGACAGTCTCCCAAAATACGGCTTACGAAAAGACCCTTTCTAAATTAATTCCCACCGATCAATAACTACTCAGTATCATGTTGAATTTGAATTCTTCCTTGTACTGAATGTTATAACTTCGTACACAAGCTTTTTCGGTATTACTTTTTTATGTGACGTCACAGGACTCGTTGTAATCCGACCCACACGACGTCGGTTTCGGTGTACATTCATATAATTTAATCAGGACGACGTATTCTGACTGATGAATTGAATTTATCAAGATAGCTCTGTATATGGTGGTTTAGGGATACTGATATTCCCCAATGTATAGCTTGTGGTATTTTGTTTTTCTGAGACATCCTTATTGAAGTTAATAACTTCCTACAAATATTTTGTCCAGTTAGGCAATAGGGTATATGCCGTAGACAATAACGTACAACAATAATACGTCGGGTAAATTAAAAAAATGATTTATTTTTCTTAGGGTTTCTATTACTGACAAACTACGGCATCCTATTACCTACTGAGCGTCTGTTCGTCCGTCCTTCACCAGACTGTATTTCATGTTCCTTGATAGTTAAACATATTACATATGTTGGAACTCCAACAATTTTGATTGTTGACCCACAAATTTATTTTTAACCCACCCGATTTGTTTATCTTTAGCCTACTTGTTCAGAAACTCAGTGTCGTAGTCCGGCTTTTTATTTCATCAAAGTTCTGGTAAGTGACTTGAATTCAGCTTACTGTACGATCTTTTTCTGGTTTGTGCGATTAAAGAAAAAATACGCATCCATTTTTTTGGTAATCTGTATGAGGCATTGATTCTTGTTTTTTAATTAAGCACCTGCCTAATAGCCTTTACTCGACTGACAAATATTTTAGAATAATGTTCCTTCTCACATACAAAATTACCTAAAATACATGTGTACAGGTAGCGAGGCAGAGTGAACACACAGCCCCGCGTAGTCTTTACTTAACCCGCCCTGGATAAATTAACAAACAATTAACGATCAATAGGTGATTCAACCGCGAATGAAACCAACCAGCTGGTAGCTGGTAGCAAACTTCCAGAGACAGAATCTATAATTATGTTTGATCGGGACCCGAGTCAATATTTAATATTAAGTTAATTTTCCGGCTCACATATTAATGTGGGTTAAAATACTTCGGGTTATATTAGAGCCATATAATATGATAGTATAATGTATAGTAACATTATCCGGTGACTTGGGTAAGCTTCAGTGCTCAGCGTTATTTCGTAATGGACGACTTTTATGTGTAAAAGCATTAGCTTAATGTGCAAAACTCAGTGTCTTACTGTAAATAGGAACGTTACATTTAAATGAAACTACACACGTATAAGTATTGTGTGCCTTGCGTATTGTGCTTTCCCAATGGGACATTACATTTAATATGTGCTATATTCATAAATAGACTCGACCATGTGGTAACAAAAGCATTTAAACAGAATGTCCATTTGCATATTATGAAAATGATGAGGTCGTTTACTGACGCCACTGCCTCGCCGTTATTATGACAGTTCAAACTAATAAAATTATGTGACCTCATTTGTTACTTAGCTCGGCCGGCGGAGCTTTTGAGAAATTATGAGGGGCTCCTGAAAGCATTTGTTTTGCCGCACTCCTCGATAAATCTTACCAAAAAATCGGTCAAGTGAGCTTCAAGAACCGTGACCATGGTCCCAGATATGTTGGGTTCAAGGGATACTTCAATGTTTTAAACAGGTCTGTATATAAAGATAAACATATAATAAAACAAACGATCAGGAATGGTCCAGAAATTATGTGGAATTTGTCACGCAAATTAACCCATATTGCATTTCAATTATGAGGCCATTACCAAATTCTTGGTAATTTACATTGCGCAAATCGAGCCAATTAGGTTAATTGAATAGGGACAAAAACCAAGCAAATAATGTGTATGTATGATAAAAATTGTATTATCCACACTAATAAATATTTAATTTGGAGTCTATTGTATTATTACAATAACCGTTTTTTTTACTACATGCATAATTATGTATATGTGTTCGGCACATATACCAAAATAACATTACTTTCTTTCGTCCATCAGTTTTACCTCTGATCGTCTTGTTGTTAATCCCTGAAATAGCTGGACTTTTATTAGCAGGCAGTTGGTGTAAGAAGGAGAAATGTAGGCTACTCCATGAAAAAATCTTTACTTGAAAAAAACTTTAAAAGTATGTTTTCTTAATTACAAGCGGACGAAGTCACAGATACAGCTAGTTCATTGATAAACTCGGCAGTGATATTCTGATTCCAAGAATCTTTTGTCACTAAATAAACTGTGTTATTTCTCGTCTACTTTTGATATGACGAATGAATATTCAAGAGTAATTTCGTGGCTGAAACACAAGTCTACATTCAATTTGGCGACACCGAATAGAGTCGAATAAATTAAAAGCACTCCATCACACCATCTTATACAATGGCATTTTCCTTAACGGGGCTTTTTGGTTATTAATTCACCCTCATGCTTTGTAATAGCAGTCGTGTCAAGGTGAGAGGGGCTTGTTTTAATATCGCAGATCAAACAATATTTTGATAATTGATTATTCGACGTATATTTTTTAGGTATATATAGCATCACAACAGTCAAGCGCCACATACAGACAGTGGTCTGTCAATAATAGGGTTCCGTTTTTACCTTTGCGAACAAAATTCTAAAGAATGAATATATTTTTAACATTTGCCGTGAATACCTAAAGATTACAAAGACAGTTTACTAATTTGAAGGTTGTCTGAAATCCCAGAAGTCTGCTAACCCCATAAAAGTTTCTTCGTAACCAAGTTAATTGTCATATTCGTTTCGAGAATTGCCTCGCATAACGGGAACGTCGTTTCCTCCACCTGTGCCAGAGGTCACGGGAAATAATCTGACCACCTGACGCGGCGTCCACACAATATCAGTTGGAATAGAAGAGTTTCAAACCTTTTGTTTTTCCTTTTACTTTACTTATGATAATATGGACGTATTCTGTTTATAATACATATTGTTCAGCATTTTTAAGACTGATTTGAAATAATAATAATGAGCAGACCTTTTCGTAAAGTATGTTCTGAGATAGATGAACAAAATAATGTGATTCCTGAAGATTAATTTACTTTATTTTATTTATCTATAAATGGTGCCATTAGTCTAATTGAAAGCAACTTGAAATATCAAGCAAAGAAATTAGTCTGTTTGGGGTCGTGAACCTAAGTGGTATATTGTTGGCCAGCAACAGTATTTTGACTGTTGCTTAGTATAGGCACAGGCTGTGTTGAGTACAAAAAACGTGATATTAAATAAACTTCTGTCATTAACCCCATAAAATGTTGGAAAGTATTGATTATACTTTCCCAACATTTCTCCGGCTTAATTAACACAAGAGCACAACAAATTCGTACAAAAACCGCATTGCAATCAGATTTTTTCGGAAAACAAGCAAAAAATTTCTGCAGTACTTTTAAAATTCAGCTCCCATTCCTGTTAGGTAGCCTCGTTCCGGCCGTGAGACCAGCTCGTTTGTATAATTGTGTTTGTGTATATAGCTCCTGTCACCGGCCCGCCATCTATCCGACCGACTTCGCCGGTGACATCGACAAATTGACATGTCCTGTCCTTTAACCGCCTTATTTCAAAGTGAATAGACGAAGTATTTACATTTTGGGCATGCTTAACAACCTAACAATCTTATCGTGATATTAAAATGAAAAGGATTTAAAAGAGTTAATTTAGCTTTTAGCAGCATACAATACTATCTTACTGATTATAATTCATTACATGACTAAATCAATAATGTTTGCTAAGGAGTTTGTTTATCCACGTGCCTGTAATAGAAGGAGTTAAGTTAGATTACCCAAGGATTCGGTTTACTCGAAGTAAGTCAGAATTAATTACCGATAAGATAACTATCGGTAAGCTTAAGATATTGTTCTATTCATAACTAGCTGTTGCCCGCGACTTTGTCTGCGTGATTTTCAAGACGTGAAAAACTATGAAGTTTAATAATAACGATCATCGCAAAAGTGTAATGCAATATTGAAAATGAAACACTTTTTTTACATTTTAAGCTTGTTTTTTTATTTCTAAATTATAATGAATCTTGAGCGGCCCAAAGACTATCAAATGTTTGAATCAAACAGATTTTATCGTTTACGATACTATCCTGGTGTCAAATATTTCTGACTTTTTCTTATTTAATCCCAAAAAGAGGAGTTTACAACTTTGACATATCTGCCTGCTTGTCTGTCTGTGACATCATAGCTTCCGAATGAATTGAACTATTTTAATTTAAACGTGAATTATGTGCGAGTGTTCGTTTAACCATGTTTGACAAATCGAGCCGTTTAAAAATGGGGGGTTGGGGGGATGCAAGTAGGAAAAAATAACAGAAGGCATAACTCAGTCTTAGCACTTCTGCTAAAAATGTTTTACTTTCGTGGGTTTTCCATTTTTTAATTGGGTGGGTTATGATTTTCGAGCACGTCTGTTCTTGGGCCGGATTGCAACTGAAATTGCTAGACGGATTATGACAGTGATTATGAGGTATCATAAACTTATTATTGTACTGTAACCAAAGAGGTAAACCAGAACCATATTACTGAGGCCCCGGTTTCCGTTTGTCTGTCTGTCACCTGGCTGTTTCTCAGGAACAGTGATAGCCAGACAGTTGTTATTTTCACACACGATGTTTTCTGACGATATAAAGAAGATGTCAAACTATTTTGTGGACGGATCTGGTGAAGTGAGAGTCGGGCTCGGTAACTGTGGATTTTACATAGTGTCATAAGATTGCACCCAGATAAACGGTTTCCTGAAACACGTTATGTTTGATTGTCCTCTTAATATTAAAACTGATCTTCCTCACAAATATTTGGAATATTTTTAAAATAAAAAATTTGTAAACGTGTTATCTTGGCCCCCTGGTGTTTTGATCATGATTTGCCTTTAAATTGCTGATAAATAAATAGCGAGATAATAAAATAAATATCGGACACTCCTTTTTTTTAAATTGACAATGACAAAAATCTGAAGTATAGGATATGTGTAATTTATGATGTTACGACAAAGCAAAATATGAACATAAAAGTGACTTCATGCGCATGAGTTCTATTTACTGTACCAATTTACAAAGAAAAATTACGTATATTAATCGTTAACCTACCTGACAATCATTGAAGTAAAATACCGTCATCCCTACTGCATAAATGGAACTTAAATAAAGACTACATGAGGTTGGTTATGAGGTTACGCTGTCGATACCGACAGTCAAAATGAATTTTCCAGACATTGTGTGACGGATGTAAGTGCTGATAGCTACACAATCAGCCTTATTGGAGAAATTTCCAAAATATGTTCCTAATCCTCGTCGGCTTAGCTTTGGGATCTCAGAAACTCATTCAGTCTCGTTCCTTCCCCTGTTTTTACCAGGCTACGAAAGAAGAAAATTTTAAATAAGTAGAGATTACAATAAATTGTTAAAGGAATTTTTGGAAGGACCACGTGTGCGGTCTCTATAATGGCGGATGTAGAACGATCAAATCGATAAAATATTGAAAAATCCCAGGTATCAGTAGACATTATTCTATCAATAGATACATAATGTCTATTCATTGATAGCTTTGGTCTTATAGATCTGTCACATTGCATACCTATTATGCAGTTTTTATGCAAGTTTTCTGGGCTTTTTTTATCCGAAATACTTTTGGCCTATGTAATGTTGCAAATTTAAGAAAACATTATTTCGTGGTTTTAAAGGCTTTTTTTGTTTGAAAGTTTATATTTTTGTTGCTAGTTGTTACAGATGAACCAAACCAACCAATCAACTGTGTCGTTTAGTAATTTATTGTTATGCATAATTATAGATGAGATCAATGTGAACTACATGCAACTTTGGGTTGAGTGTCACTACGAATGTTTTGATCTTGAAGTAGCATCGCCAACAATACCGAGCTAAAAATATAGGTATATACTCTTATCGTAAATAAATACAAAATCATATTACGGCATTCTACATTTGAACTTGAGTAGGTAATTTTAGTACATCAATAAAAATAAAAATAAAATTAAGTTCCTTTCTTTCAAGAATGTACCGATTACGGTAACAATTACATAAAAAACGTATTAGTTTATGTTTCTTTTATTTTACATGTGAAATAGTCGCGGTATATAGACTTGAAAGAGAATAAAATGACTAATTTTGTGAAAATGATTTATTTTCGAAAAATCCTATTATTGCTCTGCCAAAAGTCTTAAGATAAATAGCGTGATGTTTTTTTTGTGTAAATTGATGACCGTGCTGCCTACTACTTAATGGGGTGAAAATACACCTCATAATTGTATTACACGATGTTACGGGTGAGGCCAAAAATTTAAAACTTTACTGCTCATGCCCCCTGCATAGTAGCTTAAAGGTTTTTGTATATCTGTTGTATCATGTGTACAATAAGGTGCATGCAAAATTAGAACGAAATATATTCAGTGGTTTATGAGATAATTTGATATTTGTTTATAGATATAAAAGGCTCCTGCTCACCCCATGTAACGAAAAGCGGGATAATAAGTAAAAAGTATGTTGACCGGACCTCTTGTTGATATTCTCTGAAAATTTGAATCAAATCCATCCAGTACTTTCCGAGATCTTTCCGGACATACATACAGACAAACAGACAAACAGACAAACAGACAAAAATTCTAAAAATCATATTTTCGGCATCGGAATCGTTCGTAGACCACCCTGCAATTATTATTTTTTTTAAATATTCAATGTACAGTTTTCACTTTTCTACAATTTTATTATATGTATAGATTAATGGTAAACACTTTGGAAAATAGGCCAGAGTTGCAAACAATAATATTACAATAGACTGTGCGTGAGACAGTGTTTGTGCCACGAACACTGTTACTCCCGACAAAACTATGCCGAAATTAAAAAATAAATAGTAATAAAACGTTTAGTAAATGATAATCTTAGAAAAGTTGCGTTTTATGCCTCAAAGATATGAAAACAATTTCATGAGTCGTTTATCGAAAGTATGACTCCGCCAATTACTGTATGTATGGAAGCAAATCTTTATGAAGATACAAATGTTATTTTAAAAAATAATCAAAATCCATTGCTGCACTATCATTTATAGTTATTTAAATTAAAAAATAAATTTAATCGACATAATATGTCACTATATCTAACACAATTTATAACCAGCCGTAGTTTTCGTCAATAAATTGTACCAAAACATCGCTTAAATAGATCGATTATGTAGAATAGCGTGACATCGCTAACAATCCCGTATACAACACAGATAAGGCCGGACTCGCCTTTATTTTGCATAATAAATCAATGTCAGTGTCCGCGCTGACGGCCGATGCCCATCCATATCCCAATTTCTGAGACGTCGTTACTATTGTGTTGTGATGTGACACACTGTCGTTCAACAAAATTGAGACCTAAAGCCGGCTTTATACCTTCTTATCTGTCGATATATTGTGAAACGAGGGAAACAATTGGAAGGACGTAATCGGGAGCTGACATAAAAATAATAATACTAGCCTCGAACTGTCCCACGAGCATTAGATGACCAAGTCTATAGTTACTACATAGAGATCAAACCGTTTTGGGTTGGTATTCAAGTTTGTGTTGACGACTGTCTTTTCTTTCTGTCAAGTAATAATAGATTTAGGACCGATTTTTCAATCGTCAGATAAGAGTTATCTTAGGAATAAATATGGCCGTTTGACATATTTTCTATACAAAAGCTGTCAAAACGTCAAACATATTCGTCGAATAAAAGTTATCAGGCGATTGAAAAATCGGCCCTTAATGGAATGCTACAATTTAGCTATTTCTCAACTGCCTAACACTTGTTTGATGTCCATGCATTATTTAATCCATGCGAGTGTAATGGTTAAATGATTTTCTTTCATTGCAATTCTATCAATTGAATGACCATGGGTGTCAAAAGTTTCCGACAAGCCAATTTTATTTATAACCCGTAATGACTTTACAAAGATAAAATAAACAAACCCTGCTTGCAATATAATTTAAATCTCTGCGTTCCTCAACCGCTCATTCCTAAAGCATCACTAACAGTTGTACTTAGTGATTAAATTGCTTCATCAATTTGAATGTTGTTTATTTGCTAACTTTGCATAACTCAAATTAATTCAAAGTTACTATATGGGCAGACCGCAGCAGGTTTCCTCATAATTCCTCCTAACTATAAAATGACGGCAATTCTAACTAGAAGCTAAAAAGTTTCTGACACAAGGAGTAATAAATATTTTTTTTAATGGTATAATTTTAATGCAATCGATAATGTAATGAAAACAATCTCCTTTCTAATTTAGTTCAGTAAAGAGATACATTATTTTGAAAAAAAAACGAGTTAAGTATATTAATCACAAAACAAGTATTTAAATTAAAATAAATGCTGTGTACACTAATTCTAATCAAACCTGCCTTTTCTGGACATAACCAATCAGTGCCTTTACGATTAAAACACTGTTGGACGAACAAAAGGCTCGGGGCACACAAATTCATAAATATTCAAATAAAACTGTAAGTACTTACTACACAGGTGTAACAATAAAAATACGGATTCATTCAGGAGTCACAACACCAATAAAGTAGATATATAATATTGTTATTTTAGTACTCAATACGAGAAAACATTATACATTTGAACAATAATAAAATTTATATTTATCGCCATGCATGAGGATGGTAATACGGATAGACTCTTTCTTTTCGTTAATTTAACCGATTTCTATGAACGTTACCGCTTATACGGGGTATAAACTGTATATGGAGCTAGTTTAAAGTGGTATTCAGAAGAGGAACTTGCACTCCTGCAGCACCACTGTCCCTATAAACATCTAGATAAAACACAAGGTGGTGTTGTTCCATTAATTCTCAATTTGCTACGCCCATTGCTGAAGTTCTCCAATCAGCCTTACTAAAAAAGGGCGAAAATTCCAAACTCTATATACGTAGGTACTACTTTTTCATAAATTGAAGATCTAAAACGATAATCGTATAGACTTTAAGCAAATAGCCAAATTTTTTTATAAACTAAAGTAGTAAATTGGAAGTATGTTGGTGACACTTAGGCCGTTATGGCGATCAAATTTTTCTGGAATACGTTTCGATATTATTAAAGGACAAAACCAAATCTTTCGGCGAAAACAAGTCCGGCATAACCTTGAAACTTCCCTAGGGATAAGGGGGCAAGTCTATGAGGATTTCCCTGGGTAGGCAAAACCCGTTTTGATCGATATTATTATACACGAGGCAGAGATGCCTAGCGACATCTAGCGATAAAACATGTTACCTTTTGTTCAAATTCAAATTCAAATTCATTTATTCATAAGAATACAAGCTCACAGTTAACACCAAAACGCTTATATCTATACTAAGCTTACAGAAAAATAGCTAAGATTACAATGCAATATTACAATAGAACATACAATCAAAAATTATACATTATTTCTTAAAACTATTCAGAAATAGGTAAAACATTTTCTTTATAACATAAGGAGCATCAAAAAATAGGTCTGCATCCGGAGTATTCTGCAAAAAGCTATTTATTAATGATACGGCTCGGGTAGTAGGGCTGTTGTGCATCTGGAGGAGAGGCCAACTAGGTGGACACGCCAGTAGTCTATGTTGCCGTCTGCCGACACCACGCATGTATTTATCAGGGACGTAGAAATAAATGCACTCACGTACGGGACCATTGTCGATCTTATTGATAAGCAAGAAGTAATAGTGCATTAACATTGATAGATCGCGTCTGAGCAGTAAAGTGTCCATACTAACCATCCCCGATACAAACAAAGATGGGTATAGATATGGATAATACCCATACTGTTGTTTATATAAGTATCTCGCAAATTTTCGCTGGATTTTTTGTTTTGTTTAAGTCAACCTCCGTCCCGCGAATGTCCATGAAGAATCTTAAATATTCATAAAAAATTGCCATGCTCAGACACCTAAACGTTTAGCTTGTAAGAGTATGAAACTATCCGCCTCCACCCCCGGACACCATAAATCCCTGCTTTTATAAAATAGAACATTTGAACATTCTTCAATTTTTTTTACGTTTTGTTTTTCGTTGGTCAAAGATAATTGGGTATAAACCGACGCATTTTTTAATTGTAAAAAGTTGGTTTCCATAATATTTCCATTTTTCTTTCTAGTTGCATTTTCCAACAGTTTGCATTTTGCATAATAATGATTGTCCGCTTGCCTACAGTTTCACAGACCCATATTTTTCCTTCGCCATTATTTCGCACACCGTTTATAAAAAAGGTTTTGTGCACATAATGAAGCTCTGTACAATTTGCAATTCAATGAAAAGCACGGAGATATACTAAAGCCTTTGTATTGGAGCAAAAAAAAACTGTTTATGACCAAATGTGTACAAATAAGTTTTCAAATATCGCATTATTAAACGAGAATTACTTTCATACAACCCAATTTGGGCAAAAAGATTTGGGCTCGTCCGGGATTTGAACCCGGGACCTCTCGCACCCTAAGCGAAAATCATACCCCTAGACCAACGAGCCGCTTGTCTATATGGTCGAAATTACATATCAGGTTTGCCCACTTGACAGCGTCACGTTAAGTGAAAGGAGTTTGACCACTCCTCTAGAAACTTATCTATTCATGACGTATGATGTGAATAATTACGGTACATCAACAACGTTACCAGTCACAAAAACAAACCACAGTCACACGTAAAAGCTGAAACTAATTAATCTCCATTAGTACCATTTTTAAGTACACTTATGAAACAAATACAATAGAGCAGGATTTAATCGAAGGTGCTTAAAACTGTTATTAAAACTAATAAGTAATCATTTATATTCTAAGAATAGCACAATGATTAGATAACACGATATTAAGCGGAAACCATTTTAAATATAAATTAATTTATCTGTATTCATAAAAATATCAAACACTCATATTATCCGGGAGTACTTAGATCTTCAGTGATAAAAAAGGGTATAGGTAACTTATGGTAGCACGGTGATACTTCAGCTTAAATCATGACCGAAAATATTAATAAATTAATTAAAAAGTTGGGCTCGTCCGGGATTTGAACCCGGGACCTCTCGCACCCAAAGCGAGAATCATACCCCTAGACCAACGAGCCGCTTGCATTTGAAAGATGAATTGTCGCTTCAGAATCGATAACAAACGTAATATCTGGTAATATAATTGTGACGTCTCTCGCCAAATCTCAAAAACTAAGTAAGCAGCTAAGTTGTAAAAAAGTGGGCTCGTCCGGGATTTGAACCCGGGACCTCTCGCACCCAAAGCGAGAATCATACCCCTAGACCAACGAGCCACTTATCATTGAACAGCAAAATATCAATTTCGTATCAAATGATTGACGTGACGTCACTAAGTGTGACCGAATAATATTAAACTTTAATATCAACTAATATTATGTGAACTCAAAGCAGAACAATCAATTGGTCATACTTTCTAAACGAAGTATAAGAAAGTACGCTCTTAACATTAGTCCTACCTAACACGGTACTGAATATTTTATTAACATATGTGTACTGTACCTGTAATGTCTTAATATTGTATCTATTTCGATATGTAAAGTCTTATTTACACGATGCGAGAAATGTCCTACAATTTGTCATACATTGCTGGGTGATACAGCAATAGCAACAGAAGTGACTAACCATTAACGTCAATGTACCGCAACTTGCATGCTATTCCTCGCACCGTCTTAAACGGCTGTAACTTGGACGCTTACATGCGCACAAATCATAGGTCAATAACCTGCCATCATCGCGATGACGCGTCACGACCAATGTTTCGTAACAAGTTTACAACCGCGACTCCATATGGTATTAGTATATTCCATTTCAAGTATTTGTTTCGTTAACACCTGTTTTAACTAATAAATCACGTTTTTCAAGGTCGTTAGTGTAATTAAATTATTGACTAAGACGGTACTTGCTTTTAATAGCAATGCCGCTACTCATAAAAATAAAATATTTCTTTAGTTTACAGCAGAATATGATACTTCTATTTATTTATAAACGTTCGTCATTAATATTTTTATAAACTACCTGCCTTTACTTGGTTATTTCAAATTATTTCCCTTAAAACACATGGAATCTCATAGGTACTTACATCCTTTCAATGTAAAATTGTAATTATACATTATCACTACTAAGTTTTTTGAACCGACGGCAATATACACATTTATCTTTCCTCAACACCATCCGTGTAATTAAACCCTCACTATTTAATATGAACAACACACCTTATGCTACAGTTTCCCGCATAAAGCTTAGAGAACATGTATAAAACCTTTTGCAATTTCATACTTCGCATTACTCAATAATTTATAATGCTAATACTCATAAAAAACAAACAACTTTTTATGACTTCCACAAGATTCGCTACCTTCCGTGCAAACTTATAACTGAGCATATGTTTCTACGTACTGTTAGGAGCAAAAGTTGATGCGAGAAAAATCTAGTACATTTTAATATTGTTCAGGATCAGAGTACATGTAGATAGACAATACCTCTAACTCGAAATGATTAGGCAAATTAGAAACAATCACTATTCCGTTGTTCCGAAAACCGGGAAAATCCGGTTCTGTTAATTGACTTTTCGCGCTGATTGTACTTGCCAACTTATACACACCGTCCTTATATAATACCCTAAGTAATTCTGAGTACTTTTTATATCTCTGAAAGAAGTTTGTTAGTTACGTCGAGCTCCTGAGATGATGAGAGTTTTCCGCGGGATTTACTTTGAATACGCGTAATTAGAAGCATTAGGTTTGCTACAAGGGAATAATTAGCAGGATTAAACATTATTCTCCAAGTTTTCTTTGAGTGCTTAGCAACATGGTTTTAACGAAGCGCTAAGCCTTAGTACAAGACAGATGTTTTACGTTATTTGTGACAGTTTGTTCTTAATAAATCGCGCGTACTTAGACATTCAAAAGACTCTCTTTATTTTCATCGCTTTTTTTTTCAAAAATTCTTCAAGACAACTTTATTAAGATAAAACTTTGACCTAACCCCAATACATTCTAAATGTGCTCGATGTAAATCTCAGGCTGTAAAAGTTTATAGTTTAAAACATACATACGATACGAACATACTTTGTCTGATGCTCGAGAGGAATACGTAATGTGGGCGCAGCTCCTTTCTGCATGTCAGACGACAAGCCCATAAAACTAGAGAGGCTCCTATCACTTTATCACTCCATATTTACGACAACACTCGCAAAGAATCCGCGATCAGGGTTCGGGCATGCATAAATATGTAACCATGTCAATATTCGTAAACATTTGTTTCGCGAAAACATGTTGTTTTGCATCAAATAACCGCGTTTTTCGATCTCGTTTGGGATATAAAGTTGAGGAATGGTATTACATTGTATACTTTTCGCGACAAAATTTTGCCAATACTAGTACTACCAGTTCAGCTAATTCGATGAGAATTTTACCGACACAGGTCCCATCTATAGAAGATACCAGTTTATTTGTAATGTTAAATTTGACTTCAAACTTACCTTGGAAAATAAAACGAATATAGTTTAAGGTTGTTTAAGTGTCTCTAGCCCTTTAGAATTCAGTTAAATCAAATCAGACTATGAAAAATACTTACAATATCAAAATGTTCAAGTGACGAGCGGTCGAAAGTTATAGGAAACAAATTTCGGGCGTTTTAAGGATAATCCGTATTGCCAAATGTTTTGGGCATGCTAGCCCGTAAAGCCTGAGACCGCGCATGTGTTGGGCCACAGACTTCCGAACAGGGTAAGACGGCCGAGGGTACATCCGCCACACTAAAATGTATCGGTGTTCAATTTATTCATGCTATCCACCACCGAGGAAATGCTACTGAACGTATTTGATTGCCAATATCCCTATACGTCCTTTGAATATAGATGCTCATATGTTTAAACTTTTGAATCACGTATCTGCACGGAGCATTTCTTAAGGCATACATTTTGGAGACTGATAATTTGTCTACAAACCCTGTCGCCCACCCAAACAACTCATCTTTTTGTTTAGCTTCTACTTCAATTTAAGGATTTATTCTAAACATTTCCTAAAAATTTAACTAGAAGAACCGTATTTTATTAAAAGCGATAAAAATCCTATCGTTATCTTTTCGATATGTATACAAATCATTATCTCGGCATCATATTTTTCATGTCTTCATGATAATACATTTTCTTTCCGTATCTCTTAATGATTTTAATCATAACAGTTCCATACCAGTATTATTGAAGTAATAATTTTAATCTTGAAATATACACTTAATTATTATACTTTATTGAATTATTCTTGTAATTCTAAAACTCTTACCACACAACATCATAATTAAGGATGTCGGAGAATTGTTCGTTAAATCTCGAAACTATTCAGAAACAATTGCTGAGGAAGCAGCCGAGGCAGTTCACATTCCTCGCTACAACCCAAAGTATGTAAAATATTTGTAAGTAGAGATGAACGCGAAACTAGCTACCACTTATGGAACAAGTATTCTACTATCCTCCTACTAATATTATTAACGCGAAAGTTTGTCCGTATGGATGTTTGTTCCTTTTTCAGGCAAAAACCACTGAACTTGGAACATAGATATTATATTTATAGATTTATAACCAGGATTAACACATAGGATTGTTTATCCTCGAATTTATGTTCCCGTGAGGTCATTTTCGATTTGTAGCGAGCGGGCCCGCGGGCAACAGCTAGTCAGTAAGATATTTAACTACAATAGTAGCGTTCTATAACTAAGTATGTATACATGTATGAAACACCTTATCTATACTTCTAGATCTGTACGAAGTAGTCGAAGCATCAATAATCGTGATATTTTTTATTCAAACGATCTGCCAATTCAATATTGATATTAAAGAAGATGCAAACAGTGTAGAAATTTCTCTGACTTTCTGACTGACAGTAGTTTAGTAGAACAAATAATCTTTGCAACACCTAGCAACCTTTTAAGAACAAAGCAAATAAGTGCTAGTTAACAAACAGCAGAATGATTATTAAACTTTGCAATTAATTATGAATGTTCGTCTTAATAATAAAGTTTTAGCTGTATACGAGAACACCGAATGTTCCAACTTTGATGGGTAAAATAAGGAACATCGAAAATTTTGGGATCTACTGCGAACTTGCTTGGGGCTTATCCTTGACATTTGAACAGATTCTTGTTTAAATTAAATAAGTGCCTCAACAATCTGGAGTGTGGTTTCAGATTCTTCAAAGTACCTACCTTCTTTTTCATAATATGATTGCCGTATATTGATATTAAATAAAATATTGGTCCTATCCTAATATAAACATTTATGTTATAAAGCAGTGATCTTTTCCGTTTTAAATAGATTAGGTACCTACCATCTACCTAAGACCCATGACCACTGAAAAACCTTAATAAAATTAACGTAATTAGGTGATAATTATGTAAATATCAAAACTTCCTTCATATTTAAGGAGGAAAACCGCAAATAGCACTTAGTCAAACGTTAAAATGGGAATGGTCATTATTCAACCCATTTGTCGCAGAGTCACCGCCGCCTAATGGACCGGGAGCTTGTCACAACTCACTTTATTTCCCATACCACTCTAATTTTACTCCTCTTAATGACTCCATAACAGAATTCTCCTAAACTTTTCACTGAGTTGAAAAGTAATAAGTACGCGTAGAACGATTTTTATAGGCGCCATTTTATAGCGATAATAAGAGTAAACTCCAAAGCCATTAACGACGCTCAGCGCGGTAAACCTCAATAAACAGTAATGAGCCAATTATTACTTTAAACAAATTTCGACAGTGTCCAATAGGTCGGATCGATTTAATCTCGATCATCTGGACAATTGGGCCCGTATTAATATAAAATGGCATAATTAGCCGAGCTTTTATGTCTTTTGTTTTAAGCTGCTTGACGTAGTTTTTGAGAGGATCAACATTTAAGGTTAAGTTTTTTAAGAGAAAAATATTTCGCGCACACAACTTTGGAATTAAGTAGCTATTAGAGGTGCTTAAGGTGGCTTAGCGACTGAATTATTCAAGTGAATTTTCTAAACTCAAAGCTCGCATGACGTAATCCGTGGAAAGCCATTATATCTGTCGGGAAATCTCATTTCCGGTTGGAGAAAAACGGACTCGCTGTCGGCTTCGGAAGTGGGTCGTGACTCGAGCCGAGGACACTTCGGCTGCGGCTTTGAAACAAGCGGAGACCTTGCACTCGAGCACTGAGCACCTGTGCCCTGTTTACACATGCTACTACCCATACGTGCCGCTTACTGATCGGCGAGCACGGACTAATAGGTGAAGTACCAGCGCATCCAACGTAACATATTAATTAGTTTCTCGAAATAAACTGTTATTGGTTAAAGAAATGTAGTTTAAAATAGGCAACATATTGTAATACATCAAAACCTGATCATAATTTTAATGGGAGAAAAATTAAAATTTATTTTTTGGAATATACAGTTTCCCTCCCAAATAACGATCAAGTCAAGAACAATGTACTTCGTTACTATACGTCGCCATCTTCATAGCCTGCTCTGCCCCACTAACGTTCCAGCTGAAACTTACATGTGAGAATTTTAAGCGGCCTGTTACATCCGTTTCAATTAGTCACGATTTTCGCCGATATTGGTTATTGATAAACCAGTATAATTTAAAGTATTGTTAGAGAAAACTTTTTTGACAGTTATCATAAAGCATTGTAAACCTTGTGTCACCTCGAATTTCACAAACGTGCAAGCAAGCAACAAGCATTCAGATGATAAGCAAGCACTTGTAGATTTGTGGTTATAGATAATAAAAATTAATTGATTTTAGTCTTCTTTCAGTTGTGTTTTGATAATTAAACGGTAAAAATTAAATTATCCGGTATAAAATAAAACTTTTCCCCTGCACTGGAAGTTGTGGAACTTAAGTTATACATTGTCATGAGCACTTTATAACTCCGGTCTTCCATCTAGACAACATTGAAAATGTTGGGAGTCAGTTGAAACTGTAATCTGAACACCTTATACCCGCAAGTTCTAAGAAATTATTTCGTTTCTCGATTGTTTTTTAATCGTATGAAGGTTCTGAATTTAGAACTGGAGAGTAAGAATCTTATATCTTATACATAATATTGAAGTCATAATTCTACGGCTGTAGATAAAACCAATGTTAGGCTTGTTCAATGTGATGTTGACATGAAAAGTATAAATTGTCAACGTGGTGCTAATTTTGATTTTGGACATTGGTTGTTTTATTTACCCACTGCTAAAACTCGTGCTGTAACATCAAAATTTAACAATTGAGGAAATAAATATCCTTCTAAGTCAATATAAAAATAATGAAAGTAATTTGTTTTATTTTGTAATATCTCCGCTGGGAGACCTCACTCTAGGTCGAGAGAAAATTTATAGACTTTAGCTCAATTAGGAGCATTGACCTTTCTAAAGCTATAGACATGGGCATGGCCTTACATGATATAGCCTTTTAACCACAGTTCGTAAAAACACACTTTATGAAAAAAACTATTGATTATCTGAAGCGTATATTTTAAATTACTGAACCAAAACGAACATTCGAAATATGCTGTGAATAAAAATACGGATTTTACCAGAGTGTTTAAATAAAATAATGAAAACCCTCATTTTTTTATTCTCGACAATTCGTACACTACAGCGAACGCTTAAACGTGACACGAAAAAAGGTTTTATTTTAATTGTAACTCGTAACTTAATAATAAATAAGTCAAAAATAAATGTATATAACATTTATATTATAAAGCACTGTCCTAGAATAATCTTTAAGGTTTTTTACGAAGTACTTTTTACTTTGTCTTACAATATTCAAATTCTTACTATAGTCTTAAATATGTATGGAAATCTATTTTGTATACATCAAAAGGAACCCACCTCATTTAAATATAATTATGGTGAATGAGAATCTTTGCTCAACTTAATTTTCATCATTTCCACAACAGACAAAATATGCTGATCAGAAATTCGATAAAATGATCTTATTTTGAGGAGTTAAATTTAATCATTTCTAGGTTGAACTTAAATAGTTCAAATCCTTATTTAACATTTAAATTACATTTGTTGGGAATGTCTTTTATCTTGGCCTTTCATCTATCGAGATTAAGTACGTAAATTTTGTCGCCGTGCTTCGAATTCACTAACTAAAGAATTTAGGTCGACTTTATCTCTTACAAATGTAAGGTGTAATAATAATTAAGAATTCCATTTAATTAACTAATGAATTTCTGTTCAAGATTGAAATTGTAAATATTGTAATGAATTATTAATAGCGTAGTACCTGGTTTATACTCCTGTTGTTTAACTAAGATTTTTGTAGATTAGGTTTTAACAGTGATCAAACAAGAATTCTAGACGACGATAAAATCCTTCCAACAACATAACACACAGTGTTACTCATAAGAACGTAACTAAAAATAGTCAACCGCACTCCATTGACTATAACTATATTCGAAAACAGTCCTTTACTCCTCAACATAAAGTTACAGATTGTACAAAATTATATTCAGATATTCGCGGTGAGCTGTACACTCAGAGTTGTACCACATCAATCTGTCGGATCATCTGTGACGGGGACGAATGCTCGCTGTCGTCTTATCAACATTTTGTCTCAATTTTTTTCGTAAGGCCTTTTTTACGGAGCCTCCTACTTCGAAACCCTTTGTTTATTTCAACCTCTTTTAAGGGACTCTCAGGTTATTATGAAAAAGAATGATAATGAAACAGTTATAATAATATGTTTAAACATACAAGGGGTTCGTGAAACCTTTATTAATTAATTAGCTTTTACTCGCGCATTGGTCCGCTTGGTTATGGTGATATAAGTTAGATTTGAGTTAGATGTTGAAATGTTTTACTGATCGCAGTTATTCATATCTACAGAGCAATTTTTCATAACTATTGCATTGTAGCGTAATGATACATATTCCTCAATCGATGGGCTATCCAACACTTAAAGACTTTTGCAAGTCAGACCTGTAATTGATAAGCACGTTCAAACAAACTACCTACAGATTCATTATATTAACTATATAAATATTTCACCCTTCAACATTTGTTAGCGAATTTAAAATTTGCTGTAAAATAAAAACATAATTATTCGATACTCGATAATTATGCATAACAAATAAAATGTTTGTAACATCCGGAAAAGTTCAATTATTTTTAAATTTATTCTTTCGGTCCTCTATTTATATTTCAGTTCTAGACGACGACCTTTTGTCTTTGCATTTTAAAATAGTTTTATTTGAATCCCTGTCGTCTGGCTTGCCTATTTTGAAATCTTTATATTTCCGTATAAGTATTTGAGAACGCAAGTAGAAAGCCTTTCACGAATACCGACACTCCCGTTTGCGCAGTAACCGTCAAGATCATCCTTGTTGAATAGCCAATCTCCATCAACAACGCCTTGAGCCGCCATAACAGAAGAAATAGGGCGATGCCGAAAAGAGAAGACTCAGTTTATGCTTCTAAATCATATCTAGAGACCAATATAATTAAGAGACAAAAAAGGTTAAGCATATTATATGAAGTTATATGTAATGATACTTTCCGGCCTCCATTTTTGGCAGATTATTTATTAACCCCCACAATAAAAAGTAATTATGTAAGAGCGCGCGCTCGGCTTACGTATAAGTATAAAATAGGTATTATTCTTGTGCTGCTTATCTGGGTGTAGCCTCCCGGGTCGGCAGTAATTACCTCTGTAGACACAGATAATTGCCTCGAGATTCCAACTGCTTGTCCCAATTTTTGTCACAATTTTCCTCGCTACGGTACAATTTCGTTAACGGGAATATTTGCGGTACGACTCGATGTTTAGCTCCAACCTATTGTGTTTGACGACATTGCTTTGTATCTGAAGTTTACTTCACGATGTGTAATAAAAATAATGTAATGGCATTTACACTTATCAGAGCGTTCCGTATGCAAATGTTATGTCGAGAGATAATATCTTTGGCTCTACATTCCCATTACAGTTTTCACCGCCATCGCTATAAAATAAAACCAAATCTTAAATGAAAACAAAATGTACCTAGCCTTTTCGACATATCGTAAAATATTCTTCTGCAATGTACCTGATAAAGATTACTCAAATGTATAAAGCCTGGCAAGAAAAGGGTATTCAGGACAAAAAGCGAACTGAATCAAGCATGTAACATCGTTCCATACTCACACAACTACAACTCACCGTACAAAAAAGCCCTTCAAACGTAGCTACTGACGGGCGCCGTGAACTAAACTGGGACGTGTGAAGCACGTGATTTTACAAAGCCGTTGAACGTTAAGTTTCTAGCTTTCCTCAACAAATGAACGGTGTAGAAGCTGAGCCAGCGGGACGTGTTCAATTCATCACTGAGCAAGTCGCGTCAGCAATACTTCCCTCGCAATTTTTCCGATGACGAACACTTTCGCACATCACAGCCGTGGAAGCCGCTGAGTCAGCGGCGGTTATTATGTGTCGTCAACCTCCATTAAACCTAGGTAAAGGGAGTATATTCCGTTTCGCTAGCTACGCACCTCCTTTCATCGATACTTAGGTACCTACTCATTAACTCCTAGGTTTTCAGTCACAGAACATTTAGCAACCGCCTAGTTCCAATAATTAGACTGTAACAGTTTTACTCACGTACTAGTTTCCTGACAACAATAGTTAAAGTCTAGGTGTCTCAAAAGTTACTTTACAGTGTCGTCCCTTTTGCTCCATGTTCAAGCACACATCAATATGTATTAGAAATGTTTGTGAGACAGACAACGAACTTTAATAAAAGTTAGATCGAACACTCAATTCAACATGTTAAGGGTTTACGGGATTGCTACCGATTTATTCAAGCTTACACTAAAGGAAAAGTTTTAGTTATAAAACTATTCGAAACGGTTTTCCGAACGTGTCACTGTACTATAAATATGTTTTGTATTTGACATCGAATTCTATTCTGACAAACTTTACTAATACGTTTCAAAGTACATACTTTACTGTAGATTTTTGTATTACCTATTCAATTCATTTATTTTTTATTTTTGTAGCAATTTAAATATCTTTATTTTATTTTTATTGATTTAAAAACAACCG
Source organism: Trichoplusia ni (assembly GCF_003590095.1). Taxonomy (NCBI): domain Eukaryota; kingdom Metazoa; phylum Arthropoda; class Insecta; order Lepidoptera; family Noctuidae; genus Trichoplusia; species Trichoplusia ni. The sequence continues at coordinate 15,918,616 of NC_039481.1, read as the reverse complement.
AGTCTCGCATTACGGCATTTAATCCTTGTCTTGGGTTTAGAGACATTCAAGCCACATGGACAAAGACTCAGGACAAGCATTCGTGGGACACACAAATGCCTATCTTGCTCGGGGATCGAACCCGAAACACTACACGTAGCTTTCAGTAGATTTGACGACCTCAGCCACTCGTTTAGGTATCCGTGCAGTCAATTTACACGGAGCAGTGATATTTTAATACCGTTTATCAGTATTACAGTTATAAAGTTTTAAATCAGAATCGATTTCCGTGGCTTAGTTTCCATCCGCGACAGGTTCCTACTAACTACAGTTTGAATAGGCCTTCGTAGAAGCGATATTTCACTTCACTGAACAGTTTCAATCCGTTTCCAATAAAAGGGATTTACAGTTTCCCTGAATGAAATACTATGATACACTTCGATTGAAATTAATGTCTGTTATATCAGATACGTCAAACTAATACGGGTATTGTTACCTGACTGAAGTCACGGATAAGCCAAAATATTTAAAACAGAATTAGCAATATGTGTTTAAAATAAAATTTTGGTCATTTTATAGATCAAACTAATAAGTTATTGTGAAAAGAGATCCCAATTAAAGAAAACTTATTTAAATAGAGAATTGACTCCTGTCAAATGTTTTGGACTGTAGTGAGGGAACACACTTGTTTGTCAGCTCAAATTGTTGCTAAATGTTTTAGAATTCATTTCTTGAACATAGTTGTTCCTAACTAACTACCATACCAGTATTTCAAGTATAATCAGCGTCTTTTCACTGTGCAAAGTAGAACAATCAGATAAACATACAAATATAAACGTACAGTAATATATAATTACAACAATTAAGGCCTCAATTGCGTCGAATGTAATATTATGATATTAACTTCGAACACGAATATTTGACATAGTGATGTTCGCGACAGAATTAATAATACAAGTGGAGTATTATGTTGTAATGTCTGTACGTTGTAGTTAAGTGTTATCTACATATTATATGTATCGCTAAGATGTTATTTTATGTATCTGTATAGTTAATAAAGTAACGATATGTTTGTTAGAGATTGGCATACAAAAACAATTTTGTTTCTTAAAAAAAAATACGACTCTCGCAGTAAGAAGTTTATTTCCTTGTGTTGCGGAGTGTTTCACAAACATACAAATAACATGCACGATGTCACCCAGACTCAGAACACAAATGCTTGTCCTACGCGGGATCGAACCCGCGACACGACTCGCACACTGGCTTTGGCTTAGTGACCCAAACCCCCACTAGGCTATCCGTGCAGTACTTTTTGAAATATGAAAGCCTGTTTTTCCTTCCCTCACTGGCATGTAAAAACAACATTTGAAACTAAAACTTAATATAAATTAAGCACTACGGTTGGGTCGGAAACTTGTCGGGATATTTCGATAAATAAGTGTATAAACTGTTATTAAATAAACAATTATGAATTCACCTCACGAAACTTGTTATGATAATATTAATAAAACCGATCATTTTACCAAAAAAAAAGTTTAAATAGAAACTGAGAACCTCCTTTTCAAACAGTCTGTGAATAAAACCTTAAATAAATACAGACGTATTATCTAACATTTACGTAACATAATTCGAAGTACTTTGCAAGTTCATATTACCATTTATCCAAATAACATCATATATGGAAACCGAAGAGATGAATTATTTGATAATATTTCGATTTCCAGAACTCTTTATGAGACTACAAAAACGATCCGTATTGGGTTAGTAAATATATTATTTTTCACCCATTTTATATGTAGATTACATTTTATATCCATTCCGGTTATTTTGTGTGTTTTATTAACAACTTACTTGGTTTGCTTTATTTTAGTCCATTTTACAGGAATGGCGTTCTTAACACGAACAAAAAGCTAAGCAAATTCTCCATTTAATTTTAGTGAAACGTAATTTTACCGAAAAGTTTTTCGTGTAGTAGCGTCATAATTTCTGTGGAGAAACGTGTTCTAAATTCACAAACTGCTTATAATTGAACGGGTATCGTATCGTAATCGTCTAATAGTATTGGTATTTTTGTACTAGCGTCTAAGATTTTACCAAAAAATATGGAGTTTGAATCTTTTCCTAAATTCCAGCTTCATATGTTTATGGGAACCGCTTCTATTATTTATTACGACGCGACGGAGAAATACAAAATGATACCGATTTTATCCAATGATGGCCATTGGATTAAGCCCAAGCCTCTGTGACCAGTGAACTATCTGTGCTCGCAAACATTATGAATACATTGGTAAAGCTGACCAAAACAGTCTTAACTTATTCCTCTATTTACGCAAAAACGTAACTTTACAGCCACAGCACCTCTTTAGCCTATTCCAATTTTAGCCAATCGATGTCCCATTTCTTGCAAGTCCATTATGAAAACCGAAATGGTCCACAGTTGGATACAATCAGTACCTCCGATACGCAGCTCCTAAATTGTAATTTCTCCAGAAACCTAATATTGCTGTTTAATTGGAGTTGAATGCGTCTATTAATTTTGTGAAGACGATTAAGACGCCGGTTGTTTGTTAGGTTACCCTTACTATTGGTTTAAGCGCTTTCAACATAGATCTGTACTTTCTAATCCAATATTATGTTGGATGTAATAATTGACGTCTGTGGGATTAATAGTCTGTATCCTATCTCTGCGTTTACAAAGGAAATGGTGGAGCTAGTTGTAGGTAGTAATATCGTAAGGCTAAATTGTAAGAATATTATAAAGCTGAAGAGTTTGTTTGAACTTAATCTCAGGAACTACTGGTCCGAATTAAAATCCCTTGTTGTGTTGAATAGACTATTTATCAAGGCATTATAACATCATGCTGTGACTAAGAAGAGCGATGATACAATGGAAAATGTGGAAAAAACGGGGAAAATTATTCATCTTTGAGAGCTTATGCCCTTTTTGTGCGCTGCGAAAACGGTTCAAGATCTTCTAACCACGTGGACGAAGTCGCGGGCAACAGCTAGTTGTAAGATATAGTGAGTAGTATACTAAGCCGTAAGCTTTAACAAGCATCAACTGTTAGAAAACTTATTTTTCTACCAGCAAAAATCCGGTGTTACTTGAAAAACCTCAGGTCAAGACCCGGTAACTAATTATATAAGAACAACGACCAGAACTGATGAGACGAGAGCTCTTTTCAACTCCGTCTAGTTGAAGAAGCGTTAATTACCTATCCAGTAATTAAGGATTCATTGACCTCTGATTTCTAGCCAACATTTATTTTAATCAATGTTTGCAAGAACAAATAGTATAAAAAGGAAATGTATAGAGAGGTTTTAATATATGGAACAAGACATTATCTATCATTTATTTGTGTTTTGTGTGGGAGCTCGTATTACTGCTTTTACTAAGGTTTATTTATGAGATAGTGATAAGTTCCAATACAAATAGAGAAAAATCTGTTTGGTTTGTGAATTAATGTCTGAAAAATCAATTAACAAATTTACACAAATGTTCATTTAATTTTATTAAGTTAAAAAGCTCAGTCATATAAAATCACCCTTCTTGTCCGTAACATAGGGTTGAGAAGAAAATGTGAAATTAAACCGGCCGCGTGAAATACTTCCTGGTGTAAACAATTTATTATGTACGCCTCATTCACTCCTTAACGTTTGTTGTTGTAAGATTTAATGGAATTTACAAAGTTTCCTCAGCTCTATATATCCGTTGTACCTTTACAATAGATCGCTTTCACTTCAATTGTTTTAGTTTTGTGTATAAAGAGCTTCCAAAATTAGTTCGTCGTGAATATGTTTCAAGGTAGCAATATCTATTTGACTTTTGTGGAAAGGTCAGACCTATTAATATTGTATGTGTACAATAGTTATCATGTTATTGATCTAACATACGTGCGTAGCTCCACAAATACACGATAGTACGATCTTGTGTTGTTTTTTTCTTTAAATGACTCATGCATAAACTCAGAGTCAGAAAAAGCGTTCATTGATTACACAAATGCTTTTAATACGCGGGAATCAAAACTGCAAAATGTCGAACACAATGCGTTTGGCGTAGTGACCCCAACTTGGCTTTAATTTCAGGAGGATCGTTCCGATATAAGTAACATGATCAATATGAGGCCTTTGAGATATTTTATTTACACTAAGCACGTTATATACTATGGGAGGGAAAGTTATATAGCCGGCTTACTGTCGCAATCAGGGAGCGTCAGCGATAATGTGTATTATAAAAAAAAAACAGTAATTTAAAAACAGGAATAAATGAAATTCGATCGTGTTGCGATCCACATCAAACGGATTAAAAGGATCCACACACGGACAGTTTTACGGTTATTTAAACAGGATTTATTTGAGTAGGAGCGGAATTTAAACAGATTAGCGTTGAACCCGCGACCGACGCTGTTTTACTTATCTAACTATCCATGCTGTTTTTCACTAAGGATTAACTAGTGTTGAAAACTCGTTAATTTGCCAGTAAAAATTAGGGTTGACTTTAATGTTTGTATCGTGTGCATACTATGAAAAGAAAATTAATTCATTAACCTACTTTCCTGCCTTTATTAATTTAAGCTTATTTAGTAGGTAGCCCTGAAAATGCTTTTAATTACGTAGTTCTTTTTTCCTTTGTTATCTTTTGTCCTCAGCTGTGTTTGGCAGCGTTTGCGTCGTCAGCGGTGTCAGAATGAGCTGGAAGGTAATCGCAAAATAAATAACAATGAGGTAACACGCGATGCCGTTCGTGACGTATCGTGACGTGGCTTCCCATGGCGGCCTAACCATTGCATTAAATATGAAGGTAGATAAACACATTCTATTTTCAACATGTAAACTTTTTTTTTATGCTAGCTTGACAAGAATATGCGTGTTTAACACATTATGTTTCATGACAAATGGGACATTTTGATACAATTTCATAAAACTGAAGGGAATGCATACCATGTACCCATGTGACAATCCGACTGCTATCAACAATACAATAATGGTCGTCTTTTGTACATTCTATATATCGGTGTAAGAGGTATAAAAGAAAAATAAAAAATATTGTTTCGGAACTCCATACCAGAGCAAAAAATAAACAGAATAGTGCCACAAAATACTTCTTTAAAATTGTATTTATTAAATTATAATAGCCCGAAAAGGTATAGAAACTTTTAATAAAAAATAAATAAATATAGGCCACCTTTATCCCTAGTAAGTAAACATATTTAGATAATAGTATATCCAGACTACACCCTATCCGTTACAAGTATAGATCGGTGAGCATGAAACCTATCGGGGCGTGTGAACGGCGCCGGTTCATTGGCGCTCGTCACGGGGAAACCCGACGCAAATTATTATAGCACATCCATTGCGTCACTGTTAACCCCCGGCTGCGAGTCAGCGACCTGCCCGCTGTACCTAGCGAGCGTTGTAACGTGAAATATTAATAAGGTGTTAAAGTATTACCAGAGCATAATTTAGATTAATTTTAAATACGCGTTTCAGCTTAGTACGATGTTATTTTAAATACACATTTCATTTAGCTGTTTATAGGTAAATTTGTGGGAGATTAAGTTATGTTAGGCAAGGTCTATCCAAGGTATGGGGTATTTAATAAGTGGCGTTTGGACTAAACATTTAAGCTTAATGCTTAATACATATTTTGGGATTCAACAAAGAAGCTATAAAGTACCTGAACCAGAAAAGTAAGCAAGACGAACAAAACAAACAGTAATTAAACATGATCGTGAATCAATTACTTCCGCTGGCTTCCTTAAACCATCATTCTCACTTAGCAAAACGTTAAATTCTCCTAATTCGGTTAATGACTGCTACACCCTGTTTTATAACGCGCTCATAATACTCGTGTGACCCAGCCCTCCTGACAGTGGCCATATTAATTAATCAGGTTGGTAAAACCGATGCTACATAACGTGGGCAGTAACAAAATACATGGTATGGGATTAGCCGCTTGAAACAGGTAATACGAAGGTAATATACACTTAAAACTAAATGTGATCAATCTAGAACGATATTCATATAAGTATTAAACGTTTGTGATCCGAATATACGCACCTAAGATTAAGATGCCCGTGATATCAAACATCATTATTAGGCATACTAAAATAATTATTATCAATGACTATCTATTTATTTATTTATAAATGATTATTATCATTCATTTAGAACTAGATGCTCGCTGTGACCGCCAAAATGTCGGATATTGCTGCAAAAATAATAACGGATGAGATAAAAGTATCCATAGCATATGTGTCCAAGGGGCAGCTTCCGTTATTAAAAATTGCAGAGGTTACAAACATACACGCAAACGCACTCACACTTTCTCATTCATAATATTAATGTGATGATTGCTATCAGACTTCTATATAAAAATAAAAGAAAGCATAAACAAAGAAATAAGCCACGTTAGATTAAACGTTTACATTTTATTTTTCACATAATACAGAATAAAGCGTGTCTTCCCCTACATTACTTATTCATGAGCTGCAATCATATTTATTCTGCGGCGACTGGAACGTAACATTCAGAACAAAACAATTGAAGCACTACAAACAAAATGGCCGGCACAGTCGATAGAGGTTCCAAGACGTCTGTTACAATAATTGCGAAGCGCAGCAGAACAATAACTTCCTAATCACAGCAAGTTCGCTTATTACCCTGTCTCCGCCTCACTTCGCCTCTCTTCCATTCAACTTGATATATAGCCCCGACTATTGTTCCTTATTAAACCTTATTAGCCTCAGAGCACTCCGTATAAACCTATAACCATTTGTCTTGACTTCGGTTTCCTATACTTTTAGTGCTCTGACGATTAATTTGATAGGATTACTGCCGTAGTTCCAAACAACCAATTTTATTGACAGTTACTGTCAACAACAGCTGTTTTCTTCATATTCCTTATTTTGTTGAGTATATCTATAACGGACCTACTCATTAAAACCATTTTTAAATCAAGGAGAAAACTTTGCTTTAGCAAAAAGCCTTATTCGAAAAGTTTAATGCATATCTCGTTTATTTACTGACCAAATTACTAGAGCGCGCAGTTTTAAATTAAAATTTTCTTTCGTGAATGGTATTAAACTGAAGTGCAGTTTTCTGTAATCATTCCTCAGAGCCCAACAAGCCGCAAACTATTAAAAAGGCCAGCGTTTAACTTGAAATTCAGTATTTTCTGACTGAGTTATTTATGAAAAATTCATGTTGGCATTATTATTTAATAAATAAATTGTGGATGTAACATGAAAGATACGTTATAATGTAATTTCATATAAATTGTACGTGATTCCGCCAGCGAGCGCAGGTACAAGGAGGGGTTCACAAATACCTCTTCAACATATGAGATTCTTGAAAGTTTCTAAACACAATCGTACTTTATACCAAAGTTGCCTGAAATACATTTTCTTTTTATTTGATTTCTTTCTTTTATGAGTACAAGTCTTCAGGTTGTAATGCACAAATTATAAGATTTTTTTTTAATTTTAACAAGAAAATCAAGACTTTTCTATATTAATTGCATCATTTTTTTAATGTATATTACATGTACCCAATAACATTTTTTGTATTACTTTATTCGATCTCCCAATACAATTCAAACTTAGAGACCCAAAGTACTCATTAAAAAAACGTTCCTCGAAGTAAACAAATTAATTACCGCGAACCATTATTGTTGTATTTCAAAATCATTTTCAAAACCTTCTTTAGACTAACATTTCGACTAAGTTTCTATTCACATAAAACAATGAATAACAAACAATGTGGCGTCCCTTGTTAATCTGGAAATCAAAGGCAAACTTGAAGTAGGTTGACCCGTCTCAATTTTACCAAGTTCCAAGTAGACTAAGTGGAAAGGCGGAGTATGACAAGTAAAAAGTATCTACTCAGTGTTCAGTTGATACTTAAATACATCTTTTGTAGCATTAACTGTCACGACTATAATTTCTTTGAGGGACCACAGAATGGGTAAACATTTGCGCCTCGAGCATCTTGAGGTTTTTTGAGGGTAAGTTTTTGACACAGCAATAACTATGAGATAAAAAAAGAGTGAATTAATTCTTATTAAAATATATATGTGTTACTTTTTTTAAGAGTATGTGTAGTGTGTAAAGGTCTCCATACGCGTGACATTCTAGAACAGTTTAAAAGAAACTGCTTAAATCATTAACAATATGTTCGAAAGCGAGTGACTAATGTTAAAAGCAATCACAATGTGTGATCCAAATATCTAGAACATTTTGTTCCGAAATTATTTTATATTCCCAATTCGTCATTATCTTGTAACAAAAAATAGAAATAAGTACTTTTCCTAAAGTGGTAGTAGATACGCTACACTTTCATGTGGACAAAGCCATAATTATAATATACATCGCTCTTATGAAGATACAGTAATTTCCTTTTGTACTGCGTACTTTTTGTCACAAAGACAGGTCAACATCATTAAAGTATCGGATTTTCCTGCACTCCGAAAATTGTGTAATCTGGTTTCCTGAAATATTGGAAAATAAAATGGATAAACTTTAAGTGACGTATGCAGAGACAATTAAAGCGCACCTATTTGTGAGTTTAAAGTCGCAAAATATTTGAGATAAAAATAATACATTATAATAATGGAATTTATTAACAATGAGTACTAATTTCTTTTTATTTTTATTTGTCTTGAGTCTTATTTTGCTATACGGACACTACTTCTACCTTTGACTAATTACTTTAACTTACCTGGATCAAACTATGTAGCATAACCGGTAACCTTGATTAAGCAAATTTCGAATATGTTATTTATGTTTAGATAATGTGTTTTTATTTTTGGCAATAAGTTACCCAAAGCAATTCTCCAGTCTTCTTATAATAAATACATTAAAGCAATCAGATAATGTATAATAAAAAACCACACTTACAACGAACAGTGAAAACAACCGATAATAACAAATAAAAAGAAAATTGCCACGCTATCTAAAAGCACTTAACGCTCTCCATTTATCACACAATTTCCTATAATGTCTGAGGGAAGAAAGTTCGCATGAATATTATGGAGCAATTAATATGGAAATGGCAGTCGCCGTCCCGATCACAAGTTTTATTAGCTCCAACTTACATCATCGCCAGAGCCATTAAGCTATCCTTGCATACTGGTGATAAAGCAATGATTTAAATAAATAATAGTTAAAAAAAACTAAAAAAACACGCTTTTTATAGAAAACTGAACTAAAAAATAGAAAATAAATTAAAATTAAGAAAAAAGTGTTAAAAATTGTAATACATCCAGTTTTATTTACAATTTTACAGAGTTAAATATTTACAAGTTAAAAAACAAAAAATTATTAAATTAAATTAAAGCATCAAAAAATTCATCGGCGTCGCTGCCGGCTGGGAGTGTGCCCAAAAGGCTGGCAGCATTGCCACGTTGAATGGCAATGCTAATCCTCTGAGTGAGGTAAAAGCCAGCCTTTGGGTCACGAGAAGTGTCAACGAGACGCTTTGCTAGGTCTTTAAAAAGCGTTTTGGCACTCGGCCCCCACGGCCCAAAAAAAAAATTTAACTGTTAAAAATTTCAATGAATATAAATTAATAAGAGTGTGAATAAAAAAAATATATTTTAATTTAAAAAAAAGCGTGTGGTGCATGGTGTCAATGGCTATAGATATTCTATTGACAGATATGAGTAGAGTGATTATCATTTCGATAATATATTAAAAAGCACACCACGCTTTTTTTTTAAAATTTTTTTTTTATTCACACTATTATTAATTTATATTCATTGAAATTTTTAACACTATTTTCTTAATTTTAATTCAAATAAATTATTTTCTATTTTTTAGTTCAGTTTTCTATAAAAAGCGTGTTTTTTAGTTTTTTTTAACTATTATTTATTTTCTACTTTTTAGTTTGAATTATTTATAATAGCTTGTTTTTAAACTATTGCACGACTCACAATGCGAAGCATCAGAGAGTGCTTTCCAATCGGAAAAAAAATATATAAATTAACAAAAATCATATTTTACAAATTAAAAAATGGAATAATTTTATCAAATTAGTGTATTGTCATCGGTCCTCAATAAATCTACAAAGTTTGAACGAAATCTGGCCGTTTAAAGTGGATCAAAATCGCGCCCAAAGAAATCGGTTACAAACAAACATACAAACATACAGGTGAAGCTAATAAAGAGCGTGTAAAAAAGAATATGTTTAAAAACAAATGACTGCCAGATCATTTCAAATCGCGATTTCAACAACACTGTCGTTCTCGTCTGTACATGGACACACAGAGTAAATGATTGATTGTTTTATAGTTATTCTAACCCATTCACTCCACTCAGCTCGGAGTTGGGTCGAAAAAATAAGTACTGGCTTACCCATTCTTCTATGTGCTTATTACAAATAGCATATAGGTACGGAACAGAATGCTTAAAAATGTATGTAGATATAATACCTAGTCGAGAATGTTACACTAGCTCACATAAAGATTGGCGATATTTGGAATCCTAGTATTTTTTTACCATATTTTGCTTCTTTTTAAGAGTTAATACATGTGCTTGCTACGAAAGTCAAATATCAATTAAGAAATTCCGATTGCATTGTGCCCACGTAATAATTAATCATATGCAAACATTATGTGAAAATGAAACAAAATTAAAAATGAATACGAAACGGTATTTAACAAGAACAGAAACGATTAAAATAAGCATAATTATTATTTATGAACGAGTGTTGGAACGATAATGGACAAATTAAATGCCCACCGAGTACACGCGTAGACAATTATTAATAAACGCTCAATAAATTAATAAGCAGTGTTTCAAATTATACATAATTGTTCAATTTGTTAATATTTCAGTCAATCAGTAAACCTGTATGAAGCTGATGAATTATGCATAACGGCACTCGAATGCTGTTATTTGCTGCATTCATCTAAAGTTACAGTTTTCGAAAATAGTTCAAAACATATTATTTAATTAATTAGCTGTGGATCCCACGGGAACACACAATTATGATAAAGACTGTATTACGTGCTAATCCTGGTTAGGTATAAACTATCAGTGTACTCAATTTCGTCTAAATCCGTTCAATTGGTTTTGTATGAAAGATGAACAAACATCCATACATCCATAAAAACAAAGTTTGGGGTTTATAATATTAGTAAGATAGTAAGATCATGTCGAAAAGCAATGCATTCATTTTTTTAGTCCAATTAAGAAAGTCATTAAAATTGGTAGGATTTGACGGTTGAAAACATTCGCAAACAAATTGGCCCTTTAACTTCAGTACCTAGAAATAAGATCTCAATGTCACAATCTTCCCGTCGTTTAACTTAGCGTGTCGAATCGTGTAACTTGATGGCAAAGTTTATGAAACTTTCGCGCTGACGCGTTTACAATTTATTCACAGGTGACGAATCTTGGCGACGGGAACCTTCACAGTTCCGAGATTACCTAAATAGAACATCCAGCTAACCACTTCGAATTATCCTTAAGAACTTAGAGATGCCCAAACTTTTGATTATTCTACCAACTTCTAAACAAAAACTTACCCCTTTGTTTGTAAATATTTAATAACGGAACCATCTTCAAAGTTAAGCTACACCAAAATAAATTAAACAATGTAAATAAATTCGTTCTAAAAGGCCTTATTAGGGAGATTAACTTTCTAGATACAGCTGTCTTAATGAAGATGGATGGACCTCTTGTTCAAAAAGAGTTTTAAAAACTAGATTGTAGACACTCAAAATTAATTTATGTACTACTCAAAGTAAAAACCATTTCTGATCTAAACATAACAAATACATATTACAACAAACGTGAAAATATTAGGTATATGGCTATGAATAACGTTGGCTTTCCCAACCAAAGCCAAAAAAACAAGTTAATCAACTGTTACCCAAACGACCGGACTGACAACGTTACGCAACAGGGATAAGGACTTTTTAGATACGGGACCCGACAAATGAAAGTCATTTCTCATCAAAGTTAGCAAAAAAGGTTTTGTTAAGTTTGCTCCCACTAATCAGAACAAAGTCTACACATCCCGGACACCGGGACGTTCCTGAGGCCATAGCTATGACAAATAGAGGATACTCCGTCTGTTTCCTATTTATTTTTCAACATTAATCTTTTGATTTTACTTTACATTACATTTTCAGAGAAGCTCAAGTATAAATAGGTAAGTACATGCCAAATCTAATTGCACTGTAAATACTGTTTTTATCAATTAAACCAAATTACTTTAGCTTATTTAGTTTAATTTTGAGTAGATTATTTATTATTTCATGTTTAAACTATCCTTTAAGTTACCAGTTTCGGTTCAAAAAGATGGTTTATTTCCTTGAATTATACTTTCAGTATTCTGGACCAAACCGAATAGAGACCTGAATATAACTAAAAAATACAAAAACATCAATTTTAATAAACGATTTATCTACGTATATGAACAATGAAACTGAATAACATGTTTTAGATTGCCTGTAAAATAAAACAGTTTTCAGAAATGGGATTAAACATTTAATACAAATAGCAATTTGGAACTTGTTTGGTTCGAAAACTATTTTATGCAATCGCGTTGCACAGTCCCTCTATTGTCAACAAAATAACGAACACTTTTATAACCCGCCCAGTTTTTAATGGGTTACAAAATAAAATCGCATCGTTGATCCTTTTCATAAACGGCTCAAAAATATTGACAATATTGCTTCTTTAATAGCTATGTAAATGCTATAATTTCCGTTATTTCTTTTTGTAGCTTGCAGAAGCACGTCTGTCAGCAAACCCTTTTTGTATGTAAATATTTAACAGTTTTCAATTTTCCTTCCCGAGGTTACCGCTCCCTTGTCGGCCCAATTTAGACTTGCTGACTGACTTTTTCCAACGACACTTTTATTTTAACCCAATTTTCAACGTTTCAATTCACGGCTTAAACTTCTGGACTAACGTAATTAATTATTTCGTAAATGTTTATCGACGGCAAATAATAATATAAGCTAATTGCCTTCTAACTTCTGCACTCGAGAAATATCGATACATCAAAGTTTAATCAGTTTTCAGATTTAGAGTCGCTAATAGTTATTTATATGACAACCGCTGCCGGTAGATAAACGTACTCAGTGAGTTAAGCAACTTATGAGTTAACTCGAAATGTATCATAGTTGCGCCAAACGCAGTAATAAGTATTTGATCATGGAATTCTCTTTTGGGACTTATGGCAGTCCAGGGTTGTTACACAAAATAAGATAACAGTTCACGGCGTACCAGCGCTCTTACGTTCGCGGATCAAAGTTTATTCATAATAAAGCTTTTTACAAATTCATGTCCATTGTTTCAGTTGAGCAGACTCTCTTGATAATATTTTAGAGAATTCTAAAAGCGAATTTTTAATGTACACCCTCACAAAAAGGGTGAGGTAACGTAAAAGAAAAAAAGGCTATTCATTAGTGTGCGAGTAAAAACATTGGTAGCGTGTTTTAACTCGGAAAAGTTGGTTGAAATTTTCATGCAAGCCTAATAAAATTACTTCCTAAAAGACCTGTATCCCGCCCAGGGGCCAAATAAAAAGAGTAAAGAAGCCTTTGCTGGCTGGTAATTAATAAAAAAATACTAATGTACAGTCTGCGAGATTAAATTTTTAAAATAACTCTCTTAGTTAAACTGAAAAGAATCTAATTAATATTCCAAGATTAAAAATCAAGTTTGTGTTGAAAGAGCTTTGAGCGTCGAAGTTATGATCATTCTTTGGCTGAGCTAGTTTAGCAGTGCGCTGTTGTTGGATAAATAGTTTTTGTACTAATTAATCAGGGACCTATTAACGACCCAGAGCAGTATATTTACACCCATTGTTTGAAATTGTGTATGGAGATTTGTAGCACAGTATCACAGCAGTGTGAGAATAATTTAAAGCTAGTCGCGGATGTGGATTGGCACTGTTTTATTCATCGCTTATCTACATGTGACTAAATGATTCTGATTTATTCACAGCGAAAATATATATCGTAGCTCGCTAATTTTCCAGTTTCCAACCTCTGGCTATATAGGATATTAGTTACTATTCCCAAGTGTTTCGAACGTAGAATTATTATCCGACCTTATGAGAACGCTTGTTTCTCATTATTCACCGCAAAAGGGATCTCGACAAAGGTACAACTGTAGAACTACGTAGGTATAGACCTTCAAATATACATGTGAATTTATGGCCCAGACCGGTCTCGTAGTATACTCGTATAAAAGTTCTACGACACATGTATTTACTACAACTGGTGTAACTGACATCAAACCCCATATTTCTTATTAATAAGTATTTGAAATACCCTTAGACTTTAAATCGTTATAAGTTGGTGAGTTTCTCGAAACGATAATATAAATTTAAAAATTGTTGACCGTCACCAAATAACATCATTTTCATTTAGTGGCTCCAACGTTCCAAATACAAAATTCCTGGTTGTTTTTAGTCTTAAATCAATTATAAGGTAAGGAACTGAATTGTTCTCAACTTGCAGCCGTTCCTAATTAGGTTTTAAACCCGGCGGTATACAAAAGGCTTGTTTACGGAGCGACACCGTTATTACAGCTATTTCTATAGCCCTTGTTATTCTTTACACTTGCAAAAGAATTTCACTTCTTGAATCTCTTTACAACATAAAAATTTGATGAACTTTTTCTTCTAAGAAATATTTCTTAGCTTTGTTCTTACCACTAAAAAAGGATTTAAACAAAATGGACAATTAAACTTAGCTTAAGCATCAGTCTTGCATGCAAATGGTTTTAAATATTAATCAGGACTTAAAAAGAGAATTTTCTTTCTTGCCCTACATTCGACTCATGAATATTCGGAAGCAATACACGCTCTGATGGCTCTGGTGCCCATTTTGTTTGCTCATTTTAATATTCTTAATATAGAGAATGGCAAAAAAGTTCATTCTCGTAACGAGGGTCGCGTACGATGATATAGACTATAATATTTTTCATAGAACTCGTTCTGTGCATTCGGGCTGGCCTAATTTTTTGTTTCCGCCTCTGTGGGCAATTACAAAATTCCGGATGAGGCCAACTCGGCTCCGGCTTGTTCAAACTTGCGCCTGTCCCGGCTACATACCTTTTCAGTTTTATGGCCGGCGGATAATACCGGCCGTATTATTAGACAGACAACCCACGATACTGGAAAAACTCAATTCATACATTTTTCATTGTTTGTTACAATTTTTGTAAATGAAAATTGACGTGAACGTAATTGGATTTGTTTTGTTTACTTTAAAAGCGGATGAAACTATGTTTGAATATGAATTTTCTGTTTCAAACTGTTTTGTTTAGCATTCGCTGAAATTCTGACATATCGCTTGATTCACATTTCCTGACACAATATTTCCCGTATTTGTAAAGACCGCGTTTCCATAGTTTAGCCTGCACTGTGAATAAATTACTGCATACACAAATTCAATTCAAAAGTTGTTTAGAGAACTTGGCATTCCCACATTTATTATGCACTGTCAACACGTATAACTCAGTATTACTGTGACTGTGTGAGTAAAATAGTGCATCGAGCATGTCTCTCGAAGTTTCCATCTGAATAACATTTTATTGTGCAAATATCTATTTGTATATTTTGCTTTCCAGTTTACGAAACTTGAATTTTAGAGAATAAATAGAATAGATATTACACAATAATCTAAATAGCTCTCCGCTAAAAACACGCTTGAGGTTAAGGTGTTTCTTTTACACATTTAATAGAACGTAGTTTCAGAATGAAACTGCATCAATGTTTGCATACCAAAATGGCAGAATATACAAGGACTCTTTTACGTAATTGAAACCACCTTATCGTCTCCACCTGCACACTGAGCTTTTTGTTATGATCTATACTTAATACATCACTACCCAACAAAATCTTACTTTCTTTCCAAATTACAGGTAAATACATCAAACAAAATCAACATCCCTAAAACTACATGAAATTTTATGTAGAAATTCACTTAGTTTACTGTTCAAATAAGACAAGACGCGTCTATCGTATGTTGAACAAGTTAGTATACAAATCACAACTGATAGGGTCCCACCTGGAGCGCGAAGTTAGCAGAGTTGGGCCGAGCCGACGTGCCGTGATTTACTGACGTTTATACATGAAACACTGCTATGATATGCAGTGTTCTTTATTATTTACTTACTGAAAAGCACTTGTGCTTATTTGATAGATAACTTGTTTTACGGACCGTAATAAGTCTGATGTTGACGAAGATTTATATGCAACCTAAATTGCAAGAGTCAATGATAATTAAATAATCATATGGAATCTTCCTGTTCCTTTTTTGTAATGAGTCTTTTTTAAACAAGTGTTCATTATTCAGACCAACGGACTGTCAGTTGTATCTACGGTAAAGATCTATCCTAAGTGATAAAACTAAATGTCACCAATATCAAAACTTTTTTCTCAAATCACATTTATAATATGTAGAAGCTATTGAAAATCAATTATAATAACACATATTATTTAACATTTTGCAGTAACAAAACGGATCTGCTGACATCCAAGCTAATTTAAAATTTGCTAACATTGTCTCAGTCGTTCGAAACAGGTGCTGCGCTCTATAAATTTTACACCTTCTTACCAAGCTGTGGTTGCAAAAGGGTCAAAGAATAAATTACTGTGTTACTCGCCCATAAAATTGTTATAAAAGAATTATTACGAACCTTAAGTATCACGATTTTATGTCACGGATAGCTATTTATTGGTAACACAAGATTCTTAAATAAATTATTGTCTGTACACAGATCTCAACGTTTTTCCAGTGTTTTTAAAAGTTATTGTTGTTGTAAACTTTTTTAATAAAGGAAGCCTTGACAAGATATCAGCCTCACAAATAAAACCATTTTTCAAGAGTATATATTTATATTTCTAATTTAATCTTCAAGCAATTACATTATGTGGCCTGTAGCGTGTCGTTTTTATGATATTTTTTTAAAAGAATACAGAAAGTAATAAAGTTTTTGTTCAATTTCCTCCTTTTGTTTTTTATGACGTGACCAAAAACAAAATTTCAAAACTTCGCCGCTAACGTATTGTAGTTCTCTGAATTTCGGAGAAAAATGGCTGCAGCGTTAACTTTCTCTTAAAAATATAACGGATGGTACGCCAAAAATTTGTTTAAAGTGGCCCGTTCTTTATTCAACGCCAGGCTTTTAGACGGGTTTTATTTTTTCTATCCATCACGACCACACCAGTTTTTGATCGTTACAGCCAGTTATAAACAAAAATCCGTCAAAAATAATGCAAGGTTTCGTGTTATTTTTCAAAAGTAAGTAAATAATCTTGACAGGTATTGTCAAGCTGTTTGCTTTTGAAGCAGAGAGTGACCTCTTTAAGCGATTTAATTTTACCTCTCGAAGCGGATTGGCTCCAGTTGACATTTGACACCTTAACAAGTGATCGAATCGCGTCATTGACTTCCAAACATTTTCCAGCACTAACGTAACTGATCCAAAATATTTCCTAACAACCTCAACGCTTGCAACAATGTCACTGCTTTACAAAAACAGAGCAGAGGCGCGCACTCTCAAAAAAAAACTGAATTTAGCATTTGGCTCATCTAGTCACTTCAAATGTTCGTAGGTTCTTTAGCGGGGTTCTGGCAGAGGGCAGGACAACTCCCTAAGGTGTCTGAGCTCGTAAATCCAGGTTTGAATGTTTGTTTATGCATACTGCGGACCTAAGGGATTCGAGATGCGGTAGTTGCGAGAAATATAAAATACGTGATAAGTGCCTGCTCAGTAAGCCAAGGATTCGTACTGGTAATGTCGGTTGGGATATTTTTACTAGATTTATTTTTATTTCAAGTGGTGACAAATAGGTTGAAAACATAATAATTATGCAGAACATAGCATTAGATGAGACAGAACAATAATGTTTATAAGTAAATAAAATGGTTAGAAAACTTTAACTAAAAATCAAAATTAAAAGCAGAATTCTTATAAAAACTTATTAGAGGAAAACTGTTATAAAATTTATTTGTTGACAGCTATATTGGAAAAGTACAGTAATATCCCGAAGAAATAAGCTTAAACATAAACTGCGAGAAAGCGGCGGCGTCACAACTGTTGTTTTTAATTTCAAACTAATCTATTAATCTTTTGAGCCGGATTTTTCTCACAGTGGAGGCTGAGTCTCAAGGATGTCTCATAAAACGAAGCTTAGTTTTATTACTTTTAAATACTGTGCTGTGGTTTTTATTTTAACGTCTTTTCTTGTTCTTTTCCATAGAAATAGTATTTTGCAACCACGCACGTTTTATAAGTGCCCGAAAAATGCCTACTTAATATAAAAGTTTTTAATTTTGACCATTGATTCATCATCATCATTGGCCTAGCCTTTTCCCAACTATGTTGGGGTCGGCTACCAGTCCAACCGGTTTCAGCTAAGTATCAGTGTTTTACAAGGAGCGACTGCCTATCTGACCTCCTTAACCCAGTTACCTGGGCAACACGATACCCCTTGGTTAGACTGGCTGTCAGACTTTTTCAAGCTTCTGACTACCTGTAACGACTGTCAAAGATGTAGGAATAACAGCCGGGACCCACAATTTAACGTGCCTTCCGAAGCACGGATAAAATATTTTTGACCATTGATTCTAAGGTACATTTACTATATTCACTCGGTCCTCATATTATTCCACGTTTTTTTTTCCTTATTTACAATATTCTTTCATTATCTATAGTATATATTTGTCAAAGCCCGGAACTCATAATATTTTCTTTACAAAATAAATATTAAGATCTTTTTCATTCTCAGATTAAAGGTCGTTTGTCATGAAAATAAACATTACGAAATGGTATTACAATTATTCTTCCTTTTAATCTTTTTTATCTCAACGCCGAAACGAATGAAATGTATTTATATTAAAATTTTGGGTGTAATTTATATACTTTCTGTCTGTTTCTGCCGTAATCTAAATGTTTTGCTCATAAATTCTTATTCATTTTTTTCGCCGGCTCGCTGAAATAAGGAACTTTATTGCTTTATCTGTCATGTCTAGCTGTGAAGGATATTTGATCTATTAAAACCTGTAGGTAAAAATATAATCAGTGAGTTTTTTTTTTTAATAATAGTTAACTAATACTTATGCTGATGTGAAGAATGATAGACGCTGTGTTTAACCACGCCAATAATTTAGCATTTTGCATATTATCACTAACAAAAAAAAAATTTTTCATAAAAAGAAATTGCTCCGAATAGAGCCGCCTGATATCAAAAGGTTGACAACACCTGAACATCAAAAACTTACTTAACGTTGAAAAAAGTATCATTGGTATTCAAACAGCTGGACCATTT
Source organism: Trichoplusia ni (assembly GCF_003590095.1). Taxonomy (NCBI): domain Eukaryota; kingdom Metazoa; phylum Arthropoda; class Insecta; order Lepidoptera; family Noctuidae; genus Trichoplusia; species Trichoplusia ni. The sequence goes on along the minus strand of NC_039481.1, from coordinate 15,899,338 downwards.
TGTAATTGAAATCCAAATTGAAAACCAGTCGGTAAAGGTTACAAGAATTAATCAGACTTCAATCTTTCTATATTATTTCGTAACTTTTCAATCAAGAGATCAGGCACTAGACAGGCATTTCATTAAAGCAATAAAAACTAGAGTACACATTTTATTGTTTTTCGGCCCAGACAAAATGAAGTCCCGAGAAAATCTATGAAACGTCAGCTCTTATTTGATTGATATTGAGAGAACTCTTGAGAAAGGTTGTCGTTCCAGGAATATTAAATTACATTCACTATGCGAGAGTACTGGTATCTATGAGGCAATAAAAAGCGATGCGTGTGCGTGTGTGAATGCCGGGCCAGAACGATAAATTGCGTCGCGCGCCCGTGATTTACGCTTGTGCCCGGGACGGCCCGGATTACGGCCCGCCCGTTTGTTGATTACCACTGCTATCTTTTTATTAAATACCGAATTAGGTATGCACCTATTACTGATAATTTGGTTCTGTGAAATTCATTTACGTAGACTTAAAACGAATCACAATTCTTTTGAAAAATCGCTGAGGTCTAGGTATAAATCACTGAATTTTTGTCTATCAATAAATACAATTAATCTTTCATTAGTATTTATTCGGTTATGCTTACTTCAGTCCGTATTGATTTTCTGCACTGGAAAATAGACGACTAATCAAAACTCGATGTTTGGAGTATAATAAAAGTGACAATGCTTCAAAAAGCTATCCCGGCATGATCCTGCAGGACGCTGAAGCGAACGAAAAATCGAATGTCTAAATTTGATTGATGTCCCGGCCCCGGCGACCGGTGCCAAATTTTGTGCCCGCCATCGTGACCGGAATCCGCTGTGTCACTAGAGCAGTCACATCATTGTTTTAGGATTAACTAATTAAATTTGTGACAGTAAAATTCACACCGACCCGTACATTTCACATTTTCAAAATATTATATTCCAGTTTGGACGGATTCGGTATGAATGCGAAAACGGTAAGCCTTTTACGCTCCTTTAGTTAATCATTATTTATTCAGTTTAAGCATTAATGAGCAGATTTAAAGAAAGTATCTCTAAATGAGAATGAATTTTCATTTTACTGATGCTCGCACCTACCACGAAAGCAAATCACCAAGATCTCGAAACTAGACGTCATTAGTATCTTGCTTCAAACGTTTGATAAAAAGATTGTGATTTAACCAATATTATCCGCGTCGAAATTGCTACAGGACCGTGATTGGTATCCGAAAGGCGTCGATCAGGGCAATACGACGTTCTTCAGAAGGTCTCGATTCAAAGCCTCCTACCAAAGCCGAGCGTGTCCTTCGATCTCTTTGTGATATGGTTCTTTGATCTGCGCCTATAGGTGCCGCTTATTTCAAATTCCTTTCACCTTTGACCATTATTTTCCTTTTTTTCGGTTTGAAGCCCAGGGCACAATGCGACGGCGGCAAGACAACGGGAGTATGCTGTTTATATTGTCATGTTATAAAAAAACGCAACTGTTCACCTGTTGGTTTATGTTTGCGTCACTTTTGAAATGGTAATGCTTAAAAATGCTGTTTACAATTTTCCTCTTTATGGTAAGAGTGCCACATTTGACGCAAAAAGGCAAAACAGTTCGTTGAATGACTTCAGAAGTGTAATATATCATGTACCTACAATTAAGTATGTCAATGCAAAAATTCTGACTAGAAATGAAACTTTAAACTTCATCAATGAACCGTAACTAAGTAATGTAAGTTACAGTTCCTGCTGAAAATGCAAATAGACCACAAATTAAGAATTGACCCGACTTTCGGTACTCGTAATTCCTAGCGGACTTCACTGAACGCTATTGGTATCAAAGTGTCGGCTCAACCGAACAACCGCAAGCCCCTTAGCACCAGCGAAGTTAGTGTCGGACTAACTTGTATTCTCGACTACATCGGTAGTTGATTACTATTCCATTTCGAAGTCGGTTGCACATTCAATTTGCTAATTTGATAAGATACTGTGTACTGAAAGCACAATGTACAGCGCTTAGCATTTTCGGTAGTGTAAATCAGTGTGACGACGTACTCTGGTCTTAACCGCATACATTGGCTGACGTAGCGAAGATGTGGCTATGAGAGACACCACCCCGTCGTTAACACGGCGAGACGATCCTCTATTGTCCTTAATAATATGCATGAGAATACATAAATTAAGTCTGAGATACAACATGCAAAGTGTGATGCTAGCGTATCTTCTAGCACGTTCACTATAAAGGGAAGCAGGCGAAATTCATCAACGTTTCCTATAATACGAATATGAAAAAATAATAAAAAATGCAGAATCTTAAGAATTTCAGAAGCATTCCCGATAGGTGTCAAGTGGGTATTAAATAGGAAGAAGACTGCTGTTTAAAATGAAGCTCGAGCCATTAAATGGAAAAGGGTAAGATGTAAAAGAGCCATAACTTAAAAAGTGCGGTCACGTCTCCCGCTCGCAAACGTCCGCGCCAAACGGTGAACGACATTCTGACTCGACAAATATCCATTTTGCTCGGTTACTACCGCTTGTTCTCATAAGTTTGATGCTTACTGTCGCTTAATGGCCCCTATTTGCCTGAATATTTTTATCGCAAAAATGTGCCAGTAGTTTTCTGGGTAATCATGACACAGTGCTTCGCCATCTTGGGAGTGACACTATGAATGTGATGTTCTGAATTATTTAAATTTGATTATTGGCTTATTTAAGCTTGGATAAAAGATAATATTCCGATTTATAGTTTGATTTATAAAGTTACTGGCAATAGTTCTTATTTATTAACGTAGAGAATTTACAATATCAAGAACTCGTTAGATAACAAACGACATGCCTACGATGTTTCACATATTGAGTTCAGTAAAAAAAATAAAGCTTAACAGAAAACTGAAACAGAAGCGTGTTTATTTATCCTCATCCACAAAGGAACAAAAATAACGCCAGAATCGCAGAATATCTGGCCATATAAAACATTAACACTCACATAACCATTTGAAGTTATATTTGAACCGGAGCAAACACCTAAATGTACAAGTGAATGCCTAAAGTATTTTATTCAGGAGCTAAGAGAACTCAGAGCACAGTGATGAATATTGAAACCGCCGAGATGGCTAAATAAAACATTGTGGTAAGTATGGAGGCTGAATATTACAGCAGCGGTGTACCCTCCGGCCGACCCACGCACAACAGAACAATATACGGATCGTGAATGAAATTAAAAATATTACAAAGCTTCTAATGTTTTTTCATTGAAAGGGTCGGTGGTTGTTGGGAAATCTTTTGTAAACCTATAGAAGTATGCAATCATTTGTGTGAACCTAAACAAATACCAACAATTTTTATTTGAACTTCCGAAAGCAAAATGCTCCAGCCCACAATGAGTACATACAATCAGTAACAACTATAACGCTTTGCGGCAAGTACATAACAGTTAACAGAACACTGCCATGTAAATTTCAGACGACCGCCGCCACCGCGCTTCCTCGGAATATACGTTGCACTAGTTTGATAATCAGATTGTGGTATTACCTGCGAAATTTGCTTTATAAACGTCAAGTGTTGTTAGAGTAGCGCAATATGAAACGAAATGGAAGGGAGATGCACTGGGCGTGAGCTGGATGGAAATTGCAATATCCGAGCAAGCTGAATTAGACCCAACACTCCTCCTAACTAGAAACGACACCGACCCGCCAGAGACACAATACAATTTTTCATATTTCAACAGCCCGTTAGATCTCGTACTAGTTTTAAAATGAATTTAATACGTGCAATTTTCCAGTTGCAATAGAAATTGTATTTTATTCATGGACGGTTGACAGCTGTGCAAAGCTTTGTTGTGTTTAAGGCTTTGTTACTGTGAAACGTAATACTTTATTGTTGGTAAATGCAATGAATTCTACGTTTGTAATACGCTACATTTATATTTTGCGTTTTATTCCACTTTTCTAGAGTTGTCATAAAAACAATACAATTTCAGATATTATCTAAGGTATCTCTCCTTATTGCCATTTTTAACAATTCTACCAGATATACTTCAAAAATATGATTTATTTACATATCATCCTTTTTATGTATTCCAAGGAATATATTATTTTGCCTGTATGTGCGCATCCAGTATGCATCTATGGCGATAGCATTAGGCCTGGTGGGAGATTGGATCGCACAAGCCAGCCTAACTAAACTTCATTAGCCAGGTTTGGATAACGGTGTGAAGTCAGGTTATGTTGTTAAACATTTACTTACACCAAACCACTGTAAAAATTAACATAACTTACAAAAATGTTAAAATATGCGTAATATTTTAGAATTTTCACTTGAAAAAAGTTACAATTTCAATTTATGCAAAACAAAGTATTAAAAGGGAAAGCCCAAAAAGCTTGGTGATGTAGGCGAAAGACGTAAAAAGGAATTCGGTATACTTGAGCGTCGCACACAAGGCAGCACTTTGAAGAAGTCCCGAGAGAGCGGATACCTCGATTCTCACTTAAACGAGAGTCTCGCATATTGTCTTATTCATACGGCCTGATAGAGATGAACTACGATACCTTCTACCTTCACATCAAACACAATGTTTAAGTTTATATTCGTTTTTCAATATTTATTTAAGTCCAAACTGTTGTCGTGAACACAGTAACATGATTACAGAAAACGACTCCTACACTAACCATTGAACCATTGGGTCTCGGGACGTTTCACAAACATTCAAGTCACATGCACAAAAATACTAAGAAAAAAAGGATATCTTGAACTCGCGGCATATCGCGCCCGGTACGTTTGGTCATAATGCTTGCGAGTATTAAAATGAAACACTTACTGCAATCACAATTTATTCTTAAGTACCTTTTTAATCCTTCATCATACAATTTATACCACAAAATTGTAGGAATTTCTCGGCATTGATAAACATAGTTTATATACCATATTAGTATATTCCCAACACACTATCACTATCCATACCTAACTCATTATGTTCATGCTCATCCCTTTATAGCATCGCTCACTTGTTGGTGTGTGAGTAAACCTAAGTTTCGAGTGTCAAAAGAATAACTAAGCATCAAATTAAACGTAGTCATCAGTATAGGCGAACAAGTTTTCCGGATATTTGATCTTCGTGACGTAACAGCAGACGAAGTTATTGTTTTGCTGCATGCAGTCAATGTCACTGTTGATGACCCTGTTCCAAGGACACGCTCCACTCTGAAGGCATATGCCTTGGTCCAAGCAGTACGTCACTATCTGAGCTGAAACCAAAACAGAACTTAATTATATTCACCGCAACCACTTGCAAAGGGCCTGCGGTTTCTGCTAATGACAAAGCCACTTCTGGTCTTGGGCTATTGATAAACTGTTGGAAGCTGAACAGCTGTTCGAAGCCCTAAATAGTAAAACTAAGCTTTATTGATAATTTAACTTTAGTAGCTAATGAGACACAAACAAACAGACCTACGTGTGTATATGTCTCTTGATTGAAAAATGTCTAAATGTCATTTTGGGCCTTGGGCCAGAAAAGCAACACATTTTGTTTTGCTTTGAACTGTTAGAATGCATGTCAGACACCATACGGGAGGATCAATGATACAATTTCGATTCTTTCAAACGTTTCAACGCCACCGTCGTCGGAATGCTAATTACAACCAAATTCGCTTAGCTGAGTCGCCGGTTCGCTTAACCAATCGGATTGGACCGATGTCGGCGACATTATCTCAAGCGTTCTCAATTCAATTTACGTATTAATGCGATTAATCGCAAATATATTTAGAGATGCTGGATGCGAGAAGCCGAAAATCGATCTCAGTGGCGTGCACTTGGAGAGGCCTATGTCCAGCAGTGGACTTCGATAGGCTGATGATGATGATGATGATGATGATATTTAGAGAAAGACTGAAATGAAAGAATTCCTTCCGGAACAATACATCTTCATTTGGAATTATATTTATTTGCTATTCCGTGACACATACTCGTGTATAAGTTACACACAGGTTCTTCATGTTTTCTACAATATTATTCTAATAAGTTTTGTGTGGTTGTTTTATAATTATTTATTCAATAACGGTTTATTTATTTAATGGGATCGCGTTGGCGTCGTCGCGATCAGTCAGCGTTATAATTGGTTCGAAACTAGTCGATAAATACCTTATAAATACTCAGTCAGTCAACTGTTATTATCTAAATAATCATTTCAATATGTTCGAACTCGAATAACTAACACATTTTGGCATCTAATAGTATACAATACATACTATTTCTACCTAATACACCTAATACTCAATTGCCAGCGTGTAACACTAGACAGTTAAGACGGCTTCCAAATCCCGCCCTTCAACGCCACGTAACATAGCTGAGAAGGACAAGCTCTCTGTAACACGCCTGTCTATCATGAGATTACATTACTACAACTGTTATATAACATATATCGTACGAGGCACCCATCATTCACCGTATAAAATAGTAAGGCCTTAAATAGTATACAAGTGGACTAAATACAGGGCTTAAGTAAGCATTAAGTAAGCTTAAGGCCAGATGTGGTCTTAACTCAAAGAGGATTTATTTTATGTTTTAAATCATGGATTTTTCATTTCAGAATGAAACGCAAATTCTAAAATGAAAAATCGACGAGAAGTGACCTACTAATCTCAAAAGGAGACCTTTATCACATAATATTCCCAAAGTGGTAAGGATAAATTTAAGTAAGGACGAAAAAAGGTCCGAAACTTTTAAACAGGGTTAGTTCCGTCAAAAATGTGAAGGGAAAATTACAATGCATATTTTTATCATAAAATACTATGAACGAAGTATCCCTTTTCAGGGGGTTTTGCGGAGGAATATTCCCATAACCGTTTAAAAAAGTGGACTATAACCCCGCGGACGGAAATTTCGAACGATCGAGATATCCGAAAACCTTTTGAGATAAATCCGTATTCCAGTGCAATTTGGTTAATGTGGGTATAAACAGCAAAATAGAATTCTAATAAAGCCGTAGAAAGCGTACAGCTAAAGAAAACATCTTTCTTAAAATACAGGCGCTAGGAGGCATTCGTTTTCCACCTTCACGGAAAGGTGGTTTGCTTATATACTAACAAGGAATCGGTGAATTAATTAGTTCAGCAATGTAATTGAAGCTTACATAGAGAAATATATCAAAATAACAGTGTACATAAATATGTCGAGATAGATAAATAGATATAGATAGAACATTCTACCCGAAGGTATAGAATTAGCACGGCTATATTTCAGAAAATAAGAAAAACTAATAACAAATTAAGCTGAACTAATGTGAACATAAATATATTATTATATTCCCTTTGGAGCTCACAGCGCCTTAATGTAATTCCGCTCCGTGGATAAGCAAATTACTGTTCCATAATTAGCAACGTTAATACCTAAGCATTTGTTTACAGAGATATCAAATAAACTAGCCAAATAGGTCAAACTAATGGTGTTATTGATATGGATTTATTTTAATAATTCTGTAAATACCTCTAAAGATAATTTAAGGACATAGAGGATTATAAAGGCTATGTCATGCTAATTGAGGATTTAAGAGGTTTGCCATCTTGCATGATCATGTTTGAAAATTATTCATAACTAGCTGTATTCCGCGGTTTCACCCGCGCAGTATTTTTTTTTTCTTTGCCTCAATTTTTCCATATTTTGTCACCGTTTAAACCTTTGCTGGACTTGTACGAGTATTTCAAGACTAAAATTAGCCAAATTAGTTCAGCCATTCTCGAGTTTTAGCGAGACTAACGAACAGCAATTCAAAGAGAGAAAGAAGATAGCAAGCAAAGTTAGATATACTGTCATGAAAACATTGACATTGACTGACCCAGATCAAGGAGTGATTTGATAGGATAAAACCATTAGCTTAGCGACATCTCTATGGGATAATCATGAATATACCTATGTATTTTGCATAACGCTTCTCAAGTTCTTACTTTCACTTATACGCACAAGGCAAAATAGTAAGTGTATATCAGGTAGTACACATTTTCACAGCAACTGTGTCAGCCGAGACAAATAGCTAGATATGCTAGCTACCGGGGACTATAGAAGATCGCGTTCACGTAGCAAATGTCAAAAGTCAATTTAAAATGCATGAATACTATATTCTATTTTCAAGGAAAGATATTGAAATGAAATCTATTGATGTCTAGAGTATATAGTATCAACTTACATGATTGCTCGTGAATACTTATTTAGTGAATATTTTTACGCTTTCGCTTTCACAAGTTATAATATTAATACGAATATGTAAACAGATACAAAACTAAATATTTATTTGTTGTAGGGTTTCAAACAAATAGTTAATAAACAGCTAGATTACATTATTTTTCTCGGATTACATGATCACACCACATGCCTTGCTTGTAAAACAAAGAAAACCTGCGTTTTCTTCAAGTAACATTAATATAAATCAGATACAATCTTCAAAGTAGACAAAAGGTCGCTCTTTACAAGTAAGATGACACGGGGAAGCTGAAACGAAAACAAAAACAATATCGAAAAGAATGGATTTACGAAAATTAGAGTTCGATCAAAGCTCGATCGATGACCGACCATTCCTGCTAATAATGGCGCCCTGGGCCAAATGTTCTCCATGAAATATAGCCAAAGTTTTTGCAGAGCCGTATACTTTTACACGGGACAGGCACCCTCACAGAAATATAAAAATATACGAGTAGGTATAAAAGAAAAATAAGGAATAGGAGTTCCTGAAAAATGTACCAAAATCCAAGCTTTATTTAGTATCAGGACGTTACTTGGCTGAAGTTTCGATTTTAGATAAGACCATCGGACGCTGTAATGTATTCTAGAACAATAAAGTTAAATTTATGTGTCGGCTCTGCATGCAAGACTAACGATCACGGGGAAATGGCGTAATCGCTTCCTTGATAGAAAACTATTTTGTAAAATTCTTTGCTCAGTTTCATGCCAAGAGGTTGGAAACAAAGTTAATTATTTATATATTTTTAATATATAATTAAGCTAAACTTGAGTACTATTAGAAATAATAAACCATTTAGGTACTACAAATACAAAAAGTATATCTCTATCCCTGTCAAAAGCAAGCAATGAGCCCAGACCATATGACCACGTGTAAATACCAATTCTTCGTGAAAAAAATGTATGATCTCGGGTGGAGCCCACTAACCACTTAGCGAGTTCTTCATAATAAACTCGTGCACGTAAGAGTGCCTGTCACCTGTGCCTGCCACCACGTCTTAAAGTAGGTAATATTATTATGTTTGTAGAAGCGTGACAGCGCAATACACGGAAGTGTCATCTCCCTTCCACACCTACAATAACATTTTAAGACGTGACGATAAGCCTCCGGTCTCGAGGGCGAAAATTAAAAAAAATACTTATGCACATGGACCGTATACAATGTATCAAATGTAAAAATAAAAAAAAACTGATAAACAGTCATCTGACTAAAGTTAATGACATGTATCTATCTGTACAGATACCCTATACGTATGCAACTTGTGGTGATCAATAACTCAATGCAATTTACAAAGCCAAAGTTACCGTTTTCCTTGACATACTGATCCACTAAAATTGTTGTTTTGAAAACATTGAGCAAACCTTATTACAGTGAAGTACTTTAGTCCCACAATTAAGAAAATAATTACTATCTAACGTATATTCTTAATTTCTATCTATTAGAAATGAGAAACTATATCAAAAGGTAGTTTCATAACGAATTATGCACTTACGAGGCGCGGCGTAATGTGATCTTATTTGTTGATGAGAACTACGCCCATTATTTTCCACCATTAACACAATCAGAATTAAATTCATTAAATAAAATCGGCATGATGTCATTTCATGCGTAAAATCACAATGCAAATGAACCACAATTAATGGAACACGTCTCCTTACTGCTAATAACCAATCTCTAATGTGTTCACAATGCCAACGAAACGAATTCGATAAGAAATTACAATACGAATTGATTAACATCGCGTTCACTAATGACCTATTAATCGGTAATAATTGAGGTACTGCTAGTAATTACTAATACTAATTAGGTTTAAGATGTTATATTTTCATGATATATACAATATTAGTTAAACAACATAGGTGTGTAGACGAATTGTGTGTCGACAGTCAATAGTAAGATCTAAATGTAAAAACAACTTTTTTAATGGGTTCAGCAATATCTCTTTGTGTTAATACTGATGTGTATTCAATTGTAGATAAAATTATTCGTATAAAACATTAATGTTCTTCGATCTATATAGAGTTTAATAATTCAAGCGTAACCTTCATCGAAATAAAAAAAATTCTTTTTTTTCGGGAGGGACAAATGCTCTCAGAGATTGAGAAGAATGTCAAATGTTATTGTTTTATAAATAGTTATCATTTTTGTTACGATTTTTCCACTACGTTGAGAATCTTCACGAATCTTATAAATATAAATTCAGATATAAACGGAACGAGGGCCGAGCGACGCGACACGACGCCGACAATTGAAAATTTGATGAGAAAATGATACAATTTCAAGATAAATGTATCGAATTTTATTACCAATATTTAATTGAATTTGCCGAAACCATTTGCCAGCGGCGGCTAAAATTATAGCGGTCTGTGATTGATTTCCTATATTTTGATTCCCTGTGGTTTTGGGAATCTGAATAATTTTCCAAGAAACGACGTGTAATTAATGAACAATTAAAAATATGGTTGTAAATTAATTATTTATAATTTATTACCTTATGTCAGATTCGGATGCTTTTAGTGCTATAAGCCAAATAAGATTTAATTGGGATTTGAAAGGAAAGAGTCTTGAAAAAACCACTTTCAACTATCTTCATCGGCCTAGCCTTTTCCCAACTATGTTGGGGTCGGCTACCAGTCCAACCGGTTTCAGCTGAGTACCTGTGTTTTACAAGGAGCGACTGCCTATCTGACCTCCTCAACCCAGTTACCTGGGCAACACGACACCCCTTGGTTAGACTGGCTGTCAGACTTTTTCAAGCTTCTGACTACCTGTAACGACTGTCAAAGATGTAGGAATAACAGCCGGGATCCACAATTTAACGTGCCTTCCGAAACACGGAGGAACTCGCTATTACAAAGATGGTCACCCATCTACGGACCAACCGCGTCAAGCATAGCTTAACCTGTGATCGAATCACTTATGCGGTTATATTCAACTATTTTATAGAACTAAATTCCAATGCCATAGTGTAGACAAATACAAAAGAAATATCTTAACTAACTATTTATTACACTATTCTATACTTAAATATTCTATACTTTAATAAATTCAGTACGTAAACATAAAAATATAAATTATTTTTCGGCATCCATATTGAGAGTGCGCAAAGTTCTTGTTAATGTGTCTCACAATTGTAAAAAAACCTTCTAGGACAAACAAAAATTTTATAAAAAGCTTATGAATAAAACAAGTGAATGCGAAATAAAGTAAATATATTTGGAGACCGAATACGTCCTCTCAATACATTGGCACTCAAGGTTCCTTTTACCTACAGCTATATTAAATTGAGCTCACTTATATGCTAGAAAACACAATTTATTATCATTATCGTTTTTTTTTCTACAAGATATAAAATTAAAAGCTAGCCTTTGATATTCATTAAACATGTTTTTAATTTCTTAGACCGTTTTAATTTCATTACAGAAAGCAATATTTAGGTACTTACAATTTTTCAATAAAATATCTAGTTAACTGGGTTTGACTAAAACTTTATATCGAATTAAATATATCCTAAATTGTAATAGTCTATTGCGACGTAGTTTTGTTTAAAACATTATTAGTCACATTTTAAGACGCTTGCCACAAACAAATAAAAATCAAGCTCAAGGAAAAATAAAACGCAATCGTACTAACTTCTTCGTCTTAAATACGTTCATATTCGGTAAATAAACGTACATTCATGTGCTTAACCATTTTTCCAGAGTCAGCAACTCAGCACCTCAGTCGGATGGCGAAACAAGTTGGATGCAACGAAGCGTTTTTCCTGGATTTGCAAGCGAACGTTGAGGAAACGCGGGGTACAGTGGCCCGCATCTATTTTGTGCAGATGACATTTAGCTATTGTTTAAGAAAACCTGCAGTCTAGTTTCTTCGTACTGAAGATTTCTCTAAAAGCATGAAGAACATATTTTCTTAGATAAAGTTAGACTTTGCCAGATCTGCAAGCAATACAGCTGCTGTAGTCACCCCAGAACAAATCAGCTCGTTTGTCATCTTCACGTGACTTTCAATTTATTAATAAGAATATTTTGCGGTTATAAGTTTAAGTTACCTTTTCGTAAATTAAAAAACAGTTTTCACATTGATGGAGTCTCCTGTACTTACCGGTAAAAACTAACGTTTACCGTTTTAGCTCGGGCGCGGCGCGGCGTCGCGGGACGTGTTTATGTATGGTTTATTCTCAGCTATTTTTAAAATTGAATTTTTATTTTTGCCCTCGTTAGCAAATGGAATAAAAGACGATCCTTTTGTTTAAGTTAGTTTTCAAAGATTTCTTCATTCTTCTACAATCGTTTTTGATTTAAGTCAATAACGTAAAGGCGTCATTGAAGTAAGTAAGTGATAAATGTTCGGGATGGCATAAGAAAAATATCTTTAAGAAAAGCTTGATAAAACACGATACAATAATTAATTGTTTTATCGACAAAACGTACATCGATGGACTCGACAGCGTGATCGATTAGATTCTCGCACGTTTCATGTGAATGACGTGTACACATTATATGAAACTCGTAGCTTCTGTTACTTGATCCTGAATATAGCAGAATATTTTTCATTGTGAACAAGAAACAGACAAACCGTCACAATACAAGAAATCGTACAATGGCCGGTCTTGTCGGTAAAAGATCTCGACGACCTTTGTTAGAAGGACTTATTTGAAAAATATAATGCTAAAGGGGCAGTTTATTGTGTACTGGCAAATTGTACAAATAAATTATAAATCTCGCTGGTCTAAAGGTCAGGGATCTTCATATAAAATTCGTACTCAGTTGCTCATAAAAGTATGAATTTTATATGAACACATCTGCCTAAATATGATCATGATTTGAGAATTTGCTTTACACAAGGGAATTTACGGGATGCCGCTAGTTTTTGTAGAGGTGGGCGCAAGTAATTAATTAATCATGAATATTAAATCCCTTAAGTTGTTTCAGTTATTTAAAGCACTGAAATATATAACAATAGAATGAAATAGATATTATCTACTTAATTATGTAAAAGGTATATAGATAGACAGATATATTGTACCGGCAGAAATGGTAAGAACGTCTTTCTCATAAACCAACAAATTGTATCCAGTTATATACAAAGAAAGCACTAAGATCAGTTATTGTTGTGAATTAGTTTGACTTAACAATATAAAACAGGAAACCTGGAGAGAACTTGTGGAAAATGTAAGCCACATTCATCGGCATCTGAAACCTCAAATCTATCATTATCTCAAGTATTCAGTATGGTGTATGCACGCAAATATTACGAAGGGGATTAATAGAATACTGTAAAGAATTTCAAATATGTAACAATTTTGATATTCGAACGCGTGAAATTTCGATAGAATGTTAAACATTTTGACGATACATTACCATAATATACAGGTATTATCAACATACAATTATATGCTCCTCATAATATATTGTTTTGAAATATTATATCCTATGTACTTACATACTGTGGTATTACTAAACCGGAGTAGTGGAAGCGAGACAGCATGTTATATTTCGGAACCTCTCTTTCAAAACTGTAATACACTTGTGGTAAATCCGCAGGTCTACGGGATCAACACGGTATCAAGCGGTCTTAATTTCTTCAACAACGGTAGGTCATAGTTTTTTTTTCGTTCCCAAAACGCTAAATAAATGGTTACGAAAATAGAAGGTGTAGATTTCCTTTTTGTTTTACTTTAAACTTAGTTCGAAATACTGTTTAAATCTTGTACTTGTTAACTTGGACGCTTGTTAAACTTTCAAAGTCAATATCGTAAAACTAAAATGTTTTAATTAAGTAAGTCCATGTTAACCGGGATGGTTGGCGCTCTTTGGGGGAGGCCTACGTTCAGCAGTGGACGGCGATAGGCTGAGATGATGATGATGATGAAGTCCATGTTTTTGGTTCTGGATTTTATAATGAGTAGTTCTGGAGAAATTTACCTGTACCTAAGTGTAAAAAAAGAATTTCGCAATAATGCGAAATTTCTCGGATTATTGTGTAGAATCTTTGCTTGAAATACCTTATCCTAAAACATAATACAAATTATAAAATTTCCTCCCTTTCACTGTAGGAATCACACTTATTTTTAATATATTTTTCAAGTGGATTAATCGACCTGCCTACCTAATCCTACATAATTTCACGTTACTTTCGTACAGGTAAAATATTAATAATATAAAATTTCATTTGATGCCGTCATGATTTTAAATTCAGGCCGCGTTCACTCCATGAAAATAAAATCAACCGTGAACTTTACATTCAGAAGGGCCCAAAATTTACATTTTACGTAGATAGGACTCTTTATTTTAACTTGGTAAAAAAAAATAATGCAAATCACTTTTTAGGAAATCCCTGCGGGTGTTGTGCCGCACAAGAATTCTTAGGATAAGTAAGTACCAAAAAACCTTTGGAGATACCAAACTTTGAGAGAAGATTCTCGTATTTATACAAAAATATAAAGGTAGATATAGCGAGATATATTTAATAACTAAGCAACACATGAGAAAGCAGAAATCCGAAGCACAAAATCACCGCCAAATAGTCAAGCTAGCACGATTTACGCGAGATAAATAATCCAAATACCTGCCTAGCACAAGCCGAGCTGCGAGCCCAACTCAGGGTATGGGGACCACCAATGCGCGTGAAAAATTCACTCTGGTCGGCAGGAATGTTATATTTAAGGCAGTGCGCAGTGCGGCCCCTTTAAATATTAAGTAACGACCATTGAGACGGAGTGTTACCTTCCCTTGCATGACGGCGACTGTTTGACACCGTTTTTACTTACGTCTTTACGTACGGACTAACGAGCAAAGTTGCTCGACGTACACGTATACTACGTTACATCATTTGTTCGTCTTGATATGTCAGCACGAGTAAGTATTGTAATATGTCATGTTTTGTAAAATGTGAAACATTCCGGCCTTTCTCTTCCATTTATTTTTTAATTCAAGTGATTACCAAGGCCTCGAAAGGTCGACATCCCATCATGAACAAATTATTCAGTTTTCCAACCGTTTATAAATGGCGGTGATTATTTACGATAAATCCAAAAATGGTCCGGTAGTCCAGGCTTATATTTCACATTTGATGGTACAAATGTGAAATATAAGCCATTGCTCTTGTATTCAAATATGTACTAGACTGGACTACAGTAAAGAATCGATCGATCAATAATATGCACAAGGTTATAAAAGTAGAGTCTAAAAATAGACAAAGTAAACATGACTCGACCACTTCACCCTTTGTAGAATTTGCGATGATTAATTGACATTGCTGCGAACTAACAATAAACTAACTTCATGGTCCGTGTTCCTGTTCTACGGTCGTTAAGTAATACCAGTTCATCCCTCAATCCATACCAACATAGGCCGTACGTACACACGGACAGGTTATGTACCAGCTATTTCATTGGAAGTCAATAAATAACAGCGAACGTGTTTTACGTACACGTCTGTAAAGGGTATAAAACGAATGATAGCCAAATGGGGTACTTTGTGGTTTTCATCTGACTTTTACGACGTGTGTATAAAATTCCAATGGCACCAACAAATTGCATACCTACATGTTTATGATATAGTATAGCTACGCGAACCAATTTCATGAAACAAAAACGATAAAATACTTTTAGGCAAATCTACCTACATAAAGTTTACCATCGTATTTTCACCTTCTTTGATATTTATGGCGTTTTATAAAGATTGCGCGTAAGTCAGAACATGATACAAGCAACTTCAGAATATCATATTTTTATACGTGATTGGGGTTACTTAAACTTGGATACCATGCTTAGAGCTAGTATGAGGATCTTAACAGGCGAAATCTAACTTAACAAAGAATATACTACGAGCACAGACTACATAGTACGATGCTCTCTAATCCCTCTTCCACAAAGTCGGATAGAACGGCTGTCCGACACGAAGGAAGAAACATTAGGCGTAGGAAGGACTTAACTCTAAGGCATAGTTGGAAACACGAACACTAGAGATGCACTTACCGCAGAAGGTAAATCGGTAGTTGGTACCTGGTGACAATTCGGCATAAATATAGACAAACGGCCGCACCAGGCGTTTGTCAGAAGTGATAATAACACGTGGAAGAGCAATCTGAATTCAATGTATTCGCGGAAGAAAATATATGTGAGAACACAACATTAGTGGTTGAATTAAACTGAGAGGTTTTCTGGCATGGCGATGAGAAAGTACTTAGGTGCATCTTTTATAAAATGTCGTTTTGCTTTAGCAGTCACGGGGTTTTCGCTTTTCATCAGCGATTTCTGTTAGTGTAGCCTTTGGACTTTTAAAAATCGTAATTACATACAAGACGTGGAAAGAAACTTAATGACTCTCCTCCGATTTAATTTAGTTTGTTCGGACACTGCGACGAACAGGCAAGATACGTATAACATAATTCTGATATTTCCGATGTTCATACATCCTTTCATCTCATAATTGCTTCTGCGGTTTGCGAACAATTGCGCCCACTCTCATGCCCATTTAGCCGATTGAGTGGGCACTTACCTGGCCACCTAAATAAATGTAAATAATGAATATTGTTATTTTATTCATGCGGTGGACATTTATGTTAAGTTTATTTGTGGCTTGCCGTGAATTTTTCCATATAATTATTAGTCCGTACGACGGCGGAGTTTCACCACTTTTGTTTACCTTAGGATTTAGCCAAGAGTGTTAGCTCAGCTCTAACTTTTTTACTCAATTTGATCCCTTTTTCCCCGACGAGAAAAGATCGGGGAGATCCGGTAATAAATCGCTTTAAATCTGATGCAAGTAAAAAGTGAAAATAATCTGTAGTACAAAATTCATGGATGCTAAATTTAAAAGTCTCTGGGTTTTTCGAGCGCAGTGCGGGTCGTCGAGTGCGGAGCGTGTACCGTGTGCCTAAACTCAATCATGCGAGTTATTGGGCGGCGACCTGAGGCTTAACGCGGGATCGCCCCCGGCCTGTCCACTGAGGTAAGAAACTGATGTCTCCTATAAAATTGTTACACGCACTACAACCTCAACCTAACAGTTTCCAGGAAAATATCCAAGATATATGTAGATAAATAACGTCTAAAGCATTTGAAAGCATAAATGTAAACAGACAAGGATAGAGAAATTACCAAGGATAACCCATAAATCTGGCTATAGTTGTCAATATATTCAAATTTAGGAAAGTCGTGGCTATGTTAATTAATGACAGAGGAGGCTGGCCGCAATCTCTCCGCCAAACATCGTGCGTACACATCATGGAGGGGAAGGGATAATCTCTGGGTCAGTCGAACCGCAGAGAGTGGGGCCAAGGATAACAGTCTACTGCAAACCAGCATCCCTCAGTAGTATTCCCGCACATCAGATAAGCTAGCCCATCAAAACCGCAGTCATTTTTATACGGAGAAATTATATATCTGAAGACGATATTTATACGCCGCATATAAACGAAGCATGTAGCTTATCTGCAATCTTAAACCAATATATTTTAAATTAAGAAATTGATCTCAGTACTTTAGCTCTGCCTTTTGCCTGACTAAAAAGTAAGATAAATTCTGAAACAAAATTTATTTATCAAGTAAAGAGGCACCGATATTAAAAAATTGTTCACTGTACCGAATTTATAGGAGATGAAAAATGCATCCGGTACCGTGCTATACGGTCGGCTTGATTAAATAACCGTGTGCCCGATGCATATCGGCTGATGACCGGACGGCGGCAGAATTACATTTTACGTGGAACCTACAGCCCCGGGAAATTCATCCGAAACCGGTCCAGCCACTAACTGCCTTATGGGGAACGCCCGAAAGCTTCAAACAAAATTTGTATTAGATACATAGTCTATCTATAGGATGTTTAATAGTTAGCTGCCTACTAAATAAACACCCTTTCTTAGAACAATAGACAATGATCTATCAACATATTCACTTAATGGATAAGTGTTAAGACTACAAAAGAAAAGAAAATAGCACAAATGGGTTTAAAGCAAATAAATAAGTAAAACTAAAACATTTTTTTTCCGCCACATCTACAATTATTGGCGTATCATTTGACTCTTTCTTTTAATAAGAAAACACCACAAAGAATTTCACGCAAAGCAAATATTCCCATTTCTGAGGCAACATTTAAGAAAGAAATGTAGGTACCTACCTAAAACGTATTCTGGCTTCAATCGTCTATTTGTTTGTACAAAGACTCGCTTTTACCGAAACATTTCCTTTACAGCACATAAAACAGGTCAGGTCTGAACGAGCACTGCGCATTATTGGCATCAGTTTCAACTAAAAGTATCACAAAGCTGCTTACGAGGTACCCACCCGTAGCAACTTTTACCTTTAAAAGAATAAACAAAATCACATTTCAAACCAAACTTCTCCTCTGTAACTTTTTAAATGTGTAAAGTTCTATACTGGTCGTCAAGCAAATGGGTTTCGTTCGGTACAAGATAGGTAGAATGGTACCTGCTACACTTTTCAACTCAATGACTTTAATGGAAAATGGGACGTTTTAGATTTGCTCGTATCGATCTGAGTGCAATCAATAAAATTAATCCTGACCCATTTTGACGATAAACCGTTTGAAACCTTCAAAACACCAAGATTTCTCTCTTTTACAGTGCTAGCTCCACTTGGAACATTTTACAAAGCAGGCTACGGCAATACGGGCCGGATACCTATACCTACAAGTTTATACTTTGTCATTACAGCAGTTGATAAGATATATTTTTCGAAAAGCAGCCACATGATTCCTCCAAAATTACGTTCCAAAACTTGATATCAACCTACATTTTTTAATTAAATTTTATCAAAATCGGTCCAGCGGTTCTTATAGTTGTAGGTGAATTGCATTGTCATCGGGTTTCAAGCTACCCTGAAAATTTCAACTTGCTGGCTTATCGGGAAGTACCTCAAAATTGAGTTGCAAAAATCGAACCGGAACGACAAACAAACAAGAACGTGTATTAAAACGTGGGATAAAAGAAGAGTATATTTTTAATTTAGCACGGAAACAGATGTTATCTCATTCTATTGACAAATAACAATTTCGTCACTAAAGAAATATATAGTTACGCGATCGTCGACCTAATATTAGATTTTTGAATTTCAGCCTGAAGAGAGTCACTGCTGGTTGGGAATCAGTCTCTCTCTCTCCTATTTCCCGCCACTTTTTTCTAGTCTTCCAAACTCTTTTAATCGTAATTTACCTATGCAACTCCAGCTACCGTGTTATCCTAAAATTGTCTAGGTTGGAGAATTCGAAGTTCCCTCTCGATGCTTAGTTGCATTGCATACAGCCACAGCAATGACATACCTAATGTCTCGTTGAGCAAGCAATTTGCACAAGTTGCGACCCACAAGAGCGGTTAATACATAAGTACGAATTGCATACGTGATACGCGTCTGGAGCGTTATTGTGCTAATTGCGGTCGCTAACTGTGAACTGATTAGTTTTTGGCCATTAAATGTGAATAATAGGAAATGTGTCGTGTGATTAGAGCTATAAATGAAGTAGGTAGGTAGTATAGTTTTCTTACATCCAAGAAATAATTAGAACTGTGTGTGATACAATTTATAGTGAAATAATACAATAAATTAAGAAGTAAATACTCTGTAGAGGTTCTCGATAGATGCGTTATAAAATTTCGAGGTTTTAAAACAAAATCGAAGTTGACGCCTATCTTCTGAAATAAAATGAAATTTAAAAACTAAAATTTAAATGGATTAGTTGTTCGTAACATAACAACAAAAGTTCTGCACTGACATAAACTATTTACAAATAGCTTTTTAATCCCACACGGTGTGAACTAGCTCTAGCAATGTGGGTAATTGCTTTATGGTTGCAACTTTAACGGCCGTTGTGCATAAATGCTGGCTACAGAAACTCTAAAACACAAATAGATTATAATCCCTAATTACATCTAGACATTAATTAAGCCTCGTGCATACCGGCTGCCACGTTTTGCAATTAGCTTAATGTGAGCATCTGCATTGTGCGTATAATTTAAATGTTATGACAGTTCATTCATAACTAAAATGTAGTTGGCTGTGAGACATGACTTGGGACTGGTTGCATAAGGATAATGATGAAATCCATGCTCACAAGTTTGACACTCCCAGTGTTCTCTAACCGTAGGAGCTTCGAGCAGACACTGAACCATGTCACAATCTCATCTCAATTTCTTCATCGTCAAATACACGTTCGCCTTAGGACAAAATCGCAAAAATATAAAACACAATCCAAGTAGGTATGTGGACGAAACAATTTCTCTCCAAACCACGAAAATATAAATTCATAAATATGAAATTCTGTTGAGGCAAAAAGCTTTGTTCTAATATTGAAGTGCCGCGAGCCTTCAAAGTTTATTACTCTCCTAGTCGCTAGTCCCATAACAATGCCCATCGTTTAGCTCTGAGTAATTTGCGAAATAAACTTCACAACTCAGGGATACAAATCCCACAACAACGCAACAAGCATAAAGTTTGCAACTCAACAGATGCAGATGAGACGTGATTAATCATTTGGTCGTCATAATTTGATGAAATGTTTGGCAATACAATTAATTACATAAGTACATTCCCATCGCATTTTTGAAACGCTTTTCAGGAATGTAACGCCCTCCTGAATCTTTCTACTCCTTGAATTCAGCATAAGGTGTGCTCAGAAGGCAATGAAACCCAGAATGAATACTAATTTATGGCTATAAAATATTTTATTTTGCTAGCTTAAGAAATGCCAGCTAAAAAGCAATGCAATGGACACACAACGCCATCTATTGACCATCGCGAAAAGGTTCTTAAAGTCCTCTTATTCAAAATAGTGTAGATTAGTCTCTACACGATTTTAAGTAGAACATTAAGGAAGCAGTACCTATAAAAGAAAAATGACAAAATAAGGGTATAGTACTTTATTTAGTAAAATGTTAAAGGCCTTTAATTAAACTTTTTTATTTCTTAGCTAATTCTTCTAATGCTGATGCTATCCTGAAATGAAACAATCCTTCATAAATAATTTAAAAACAGATATGAAATACTCCAAGTATTTCAAAAAAGTCTTACATAACATTATTTAATCTAGGATAAAAATACCTTGATAATACTTCAATTTTTTGTATCTTATATTCTCTATCAAATTCTAGTTTATCTCTCTCAATTTTAATTATTTCTTCATCAAATGAAGCTGAAAATAAAAAAAAACAATCAAAATAAAATTAAACTTCAAGTAATTCTGATCGCAATCTATGATTATGTACCAAATCTTTTCTTAGGAGGAACATAATTTTCTCCATCCGTATTCTGTGAGGTGTCTCCGGTTCCCTCTGGGCTCAGCCCTAAACTTGTATCAGGTAAAGATTGCTGCTGCTTAAGAGCCCTCTTCTTTGTATTTGATTTTAAGTCACGCCAAGTCTGAGAAATAAATTATCACATAAAAATGGATTTCTGTATTAAGAAGAATTATTTTGTGGTAGTAAAAGTTTTGCCTGTTTCCATTTATCAACAGATTTAACTGCGCCTCCCATAGAATTAAGTGTACTTGTTAGATCTCGCCATTGTGACTCCAAGTCTTCTCTCTCAAGCCCTGAATTTAGGAGACCTTTAGCAACATCTGAATGTTCTTGCATAAAATCCATCAAGGCTGCAACTTGAGCGGCTGTTGCATGTCTTTTAGCAGAATCCATCGCTTGCAACTTAGAAAGAAAAACATTGCATTTCTTTTACCCGTTTTTTTAATATTTAAAAAAGTATTTTTATACTTGTACCTTAATAATAATAAAAACTCTACATAGTCTGAAATAGCAATTCAGGTATTTTTTACGATTCTATTTCAATTATGAACCAAAATAAAGCTACGGTTTTGACCTTCTTATTTAAAACAATTCACTAAAACGCGCAGATAAACATTGGGTAATAATTATAAAATCTTAGCTGGAAGTTAGGACGACGTTAAGTGGGTTGTTTGCAAAGAAAGTTAATTGGTAATATTTTATTTATTTAACGATTGTGATTTAATTTTCTTGTAATTGTATTGTCTTTTTTAGCATAGAATATTACGAAATACTATTGTTAATTACTGCCCATTATGGCAGCCAACTAATTTAATAGTTTTGTATTGTTAGGACAAACCATTTGGTTGAAGTTTTTATCCCTGTAAACGAAACTCCCTGCCCAGCTGTGCAGCGGACTGCAGCGTGCACTGTCAATAGTGTCAATACCATGTGTCAAGATGTGTTGTTGAACTGCACGAACTGTTACATTACTGTTCGTATGTAACAAGATAAATAATTCGTACTTACCTTGTGTTGTTACTTATTAAAAATACTTTTAGTAAATAACGATGACATTGTGGTGCTGGGTAAGACATTCATAGATTTTTTGTCAGAATATTCTGCTTTCGTGTCAATAAACAGTTTTTGTTCTAATACCCTTTCCAGGGTGCAAATTCTCACGGACAACTGGGCTTAGGCACTGTAAGTGAACAAGTAGAGAAGCCGGCTAAGGTTGAGCTACACTTATATGATAATAAAGTGCAACAAATAGCCTGTGGAGGTGGACATACTCTTCTGATAGATGATGCAGGAAAGCTATACTCTAGCGGCTGGAACAACAAACTTCAGACCCTGAACGATACTGAAGAATACGTTTTTCAAAGGACTTGGAAATTAAGTGGTATCACCTTCACTAATATAGCATGCGGATGGGACTTCAGCTGTGGAGTCACTGATGACCAATATTTGTTTGTTTGGGGTTCCAATGCTTATGGTCAATTAGGATTACCAAAAGAACATTTTGCAGAATCTATGAAGCCAATAAGACTCCATGTAAAAGCAACTTTAGTTTCCATGGGCTTAAGACATACTGCTATTGTTAATTCAAGAGGTGAAGTGTGGACCACAGGATTTGGTAAACATGGTCAGCTAGGTTTAGGAAATGATGTATTATCCTCAGACAGGTTCCAGAAAGTTGATAGTGTTGGAAAGATCTCTCATATTGCTTGTGGTCAGAACCACACAGTAGCATGGTGTTCTGATGAGAAAGCTTTGTATGTTTGGGGTGACAACACACATGGGCAACTGTTACTGTCCTCTGAAAAATATAAAAAGATCTTCAAACCCAATAAAATAGATATTGGGGTAAATCAAGAAGTAAGAAAGATTTTAAGTGGTTGGAAAAATGTCTTGTTATGGCTTCAGGATGGAACTCTGTTAGCATGGGGTTCAAATAATTATGGACAGCTAGGAGTTCAAAACGCTGTGCCAACTGGAATATACACTTATGTCAGCTTGCCAGGTAAATGTAATTACAAAAAATGAGAAAAAAAAATATGGAAACCAAGTGAAGAAACATTAGTAGGTACTTTGTATGGTAAAATACTATTTGATCTTTTTTCAGGTGGCAGACATGTACAAGATATTGCATTGGGGTCTGAGCATGTGCTTTGCCTAGCAACAGATAACTCTCTGTGGGCCTGGGGATGGAATGAACATTACAACACTGGCATGAACACGGAGGACAACAGACAACTGCCTACCGTAGTGCCTTTAGAAACAAACGCAACCATAACACAGATCTATGCTGGTGGTGCTTTTAACTTCATTGTAACTGAAGAGTTAGATAATGTGGACCTTACAGATAAGAATGATAACAGGATGTTATAGCAATAATTTGCATTGATTATGACACTTAAGTGATCAGGTATTATTGCTACTTGTTGTGACTCAAGACTAGTCATACCTTTATCCATCCATATACTTAAAAGTATATTTCAATTTAAGTGCTTTTTTTCAAGTTTTTTATATTATGATTTATACTAATAGAACCCACAGTGATAAATCTTAAATTTTGGATGGTATTTGTTTGTTTATTTACAATTAAATTGTTTTAAACAATACATATCAATATGAGCCTAAAGTTAACTTTAGGTATGTTACTGATTTTCGAAATTATTTGTAATATGGTATAACTATTTTTAACACTGTGATATTATGAGTCATTGTTTTGTAAATAAAATACATCTTACATACACATGTGATTTTATTGAAACATTACATGTGTAATGCATAATAAATAACAACTATAATAATGACTAAAAGCATATTAAAACTGTGTACAGTAAAATATGAAAATGTTTGAAGTTGTTAACAATACAAAAAAATCAGCAAAGTATTCATCTTTAACTGTACACATCACTATTTCAATAAAGAGGTAAATACAGGAGTTACAGCACTGGCTGTTTAAAGGCAACATTGTTATAATGATTTTAATACAAGTTTACAGTCACATAATACTTTCAGAACAACAGCAGTTAATATTTCATAAACTCAATTTTCACATAGATTTTTATATTTCACATTTAGTAACAATGAGACACATTGGTGTTTATTTAGATTTGAAATGAACAGATAGTACAATTACAAAATAAGAATGGCCAATATAATGTATAGTAATATTAGGATGGTAATCATCCTTTAAATACAAAAGTATTGCAATATTACAGACAACTACAAAATAATACATGCTTCAAAATGTACTCCAGTTTAATTAATACATTGGAATATTTTCTACTTTTCATGACACAAGAGCAGGCACAGAGAAACATTTTTTTTCTTATTCTAAAGAGGTGTCAATGTTTAAGTGAACCACAGTTAATGTTAAGACTCTTGCTGACATAATTCGCTGCTACTATTACTTGCCCTGATATACCCTTATTTAATTTAGATATTCTCTGGTACAATTGATAATCATTATTATATGTCCAAAAACAAAAGCGAACACTGATATCAAATGAATGACACACAGGAATGGCATCTAACAATAACCTGGAACATAGTTTCCTACTGTAGGATATATTAAGACAATAACTCTCTGGCTTAATAAGTGGCATATTAACAGAATCATCAATTGGCAAGCAAGTAAATAAAATTATAACAATATTGACAATAGCCTTGAAAAGTCTTAATGTGGTAAAATCTGATGAAACTGAGTTGCAAATGACCATTCTTAACAAATTAAACAGACATTGGAATCAACATTATTGCAATGATCATATAAAAATGGATTAATATACTAAGACACATAGGCATAAGAATGTTCAGCTCTTGCATTTGTGCGATGTTGAGCAATAATACCAGGATTTAATATCATATTCACAAAGCAATGTTGAAGCATGGTAGTGTGGTGTAGGGCTTGCTACCTTTTCCTTTCACCTTTCTGTGTTTTGCGCTTTTCTTTCTTTTCTTCCTTTAATTGCTTTTGTTTTTCTCTGGAAAATTGAGTTAATTTATTTACACTTATTTGCCAGTTTAAATATTTCAGATATGTCTTGTTTGTAGTTCTTTTAAAACTAAAGTTATTAAATGTTGGGTTCAAAAATCAGATATCAAATGGAAATCATAACAATTTCGTTTAGTGACTATTGATAATGAATTAATTTGAATATTAAAAAAAAAATAACTCGTTCAACACAATGCCTTACCTGTCTTCCTTATCCTTATCTTTTTTCTTTTGAGCTTCAAGTTTGGCTTGTTCACGACGCTCACGTGCTGCCGCATGTACATCCGCAGCATTTGTATTTTTAACTAGATCTGGGCCTTCAGAAGAAACCTCTTCGTTTACAACGTCTTCCTGTGAATTATAACACCGAAAATGTAATCGTAATGTTCAGTAGCCCTAACCTCACTCTTATGTCAAACAACAATATTGAATGTTTACCTCATTATCAGAAAGCTGACTGTACTGGGACAATATAGCTTCGCGAATCTTTTTTTCTTCATCGGTATATTCTCGCCGTGTGGTTGTAGCTGGCACTTGAGATTCTAACAATTTGGCTAACTGAATGTCTACGTCCGTTGCAGGCTTTGGAGTTTCTTCCGTTGGCCGACATGATTCCCATTTCTCAATTATCTCATCTATGTGAACTGAGATGTCTTTTTCCTGTTTAAATAGCAATATTTAATAGAAAAGAACAAATTTATCCATGCCCAGAACCAGGTGATACTTACCACTATCTCAGATAGTATGCCTTCTAAGGCGTCTTTTTTGTCATCCACGCTATCTTCGCTTTCTAATATACCTGATATGTATGATCCAAAAACCCCTTCATCAGTTTTCAGCGACCTCAACTTTTCACTTAGCCACGGCTCAAAGTCACTCTTTGCCGTCGCCATATTGCTCGCAGCTTGTAAATTTAATTGTTGACATAAGGTTGACATTTTCCATGGTGTCATTTTCTCAGAAGGCTTTGGCCTAATGGAACTTTTAACGTATTACTAAAAAAATAAAATCGTGACTATTACCAATTTATTTTAATTTTAATCCCTCTTTTAATAAGAATATGTTCAACTCATTCGCGATAGCTACAACAGCCGCCAGACAAAACTACTCTAACAAACATAATGCTTATCTTGAAACTATTTCAGAACGAAACATTTTGTCGAAATATCGTTGTCATCCTAAATAGTGTTGTGATTTGTCAACTTGATTCGATGTTTTCTTTACTTAGTAACTATCGCTATATGAAACGAAAAAACAATTGGTAAAAAGGCGAAATTCGATTGCGTCATCTTGATCCTGAATTAGGCGTCCTAAAGCTTAAATCTTCAAATTATAAATTTAGCGTTGATTGCACGACTACAAGGAGGTGCTTCTAGCTTTAGGGAAACCATATCATTTATTTTTTAAGACCTTGCCAATGTTGTTTTAATAATTATGTACATATATCAATCATGAACATATAATTCCATATTATGAAAGCATCAATTGATTAGACGATTTTAAATCACCAAATTGTATTATGGTTTTGCTTACTTGCTTAGTTAAGATTTGAAGTTTCTCGTGTCACATCACTACACAGTTTGCGGCGAATAGTTTGACGAGAGTGATTTGTAAAATATTTGTATTGTAACAAATCTGCTTTTAATAAAATGTCGGCCAGATACGATAGAGCAATTACAGTATTTTCACCGGACGGTCATTTACTTCAAGTCGAATATGCACAAGAAGCCGTTCGTAAAGGGTCAACTGCGGTAAGTGATCATTTTTGGTTAGTTACCATATAATGTTATACACAGTGATAATAAACGTATTTTGTTCGAAATACATTTTCAGGTCGGTGTTAGAGGTGCCGACGTAGTGGTGTTAGGTGTTGAGAAGAAATCCGTCGCTAAGTTACAAGAAGAAAGAACTGTGAGGAAGATCTGTCTCCTTGACGACCATGTTGTAATGGCATTTGCCGGATTGACGGCTGATGCTAGAATTTTGATCAATAGAGCACAAATTGAATGCCAGTCTCATAAGCTGACAGTTGAAGATCCAGTAACTTTGGAATACATAACCAGGTACATAGCTGGACTCAAGCAAAAGTACACTCAGAGCAATGGTCGTCGACCTTTCGGTATTTCTTGTTTGATCGGAGGATTTGATTATGATGGTCATCCTCACTTATTCCAAACTGAACCTTCTGGCATTTATTATGAGTGGAAGGCAAATGCTACAGGCAGATCAGCTAAGACTGTTCGAGAGTTCTTAGAGAAGAATTACACTGCTGATGAAGTTGCTACAGAAAATGGTGCAGTTAAGGTAAATATCTTATTAGACTTGTTTAGTAATTTTTATGTTGAGTTTATCAAGAAACTCCTGTAATACTTCTGCTTCATGGTAACATCATGACTGTGCACTAATTAATGCAAATTATGATGGAATCATCCCTTAACAGAATTCTATCCAATTAATGTATTACTTTTACTATATAGTAAATAACTTCCTGCTTTACAAACAAACAAAAACTTTGAAAGTCCTCTTGTATTTATCCAAAATTCTAAATTTACTGTATATCTATTACAGCTTGCAATTCGTGCTCTTCTTGAAGTGGTGCAGTCTGGCCAGAAAAATCTGGAAATAGCAGTGATGAGACGTGGCCAGCCCATGCAAATGCTTGATTCTGACACCATAAGCTCATATGTGGCTATCATAGAGAAAGAAAAGGAAGAGGAGGCGGAAAAGAAGAAACAGAAGAAGTAACTTATGCGTTTGTGAAACTATTTTCTATAATACTAATACATGTTTATAAGGAAAATAAAACATTGTTTACTTAACTAATTATATAATATTAACTTAAGAGTTCAGTAAATCAATTGTCTTAGATATCTGAGAATAGAGTTCCTTCAAGTCAGATCCACACTCTTGATTGGATCCTCTGTTAGTCATAATATCATTAAACATTTGGTCCCACTCACCATGGTAATGGTCAGAGTTTTCATTGTTTTTCTAAAAGGAAACGTGGTATAGAAACATCTTATAAAGTCAAAGTAAATACAGTATTTAAATAACATGCATAACATACCTCAGCCATAGAAACATCATCAATTTGATCATTACTGATTGAAGGTAAAACACAATTCAAAGAATTGTGATCAATTTCCTTATCACCAATCTTTCTTGCTATGCCTTGGTCAGTGTCATTAACAATGTTAAACTCAGCCAACAATTCTACTCCAGAATTTCCTTCAGAAGGTTCAGGGTCAAGTTCTGGCATGCTTAGAAATTGTACTGGGAAATTATCACCATTCTGTTGACAGGATTCATCAGTGAAGTGCATCAAACTATCTTGAGATGCATCTCTGTAACACAAACCAGCACGCATAAGTAGGTATAGTGTTCAAAATGAGGGTAAAAAAGAATGTAATGTATGCCCAGACATATAAACGCGCGTGAGCGGCGACTGGTGCCGCGAAGCAAACCTCGAGACGCGATTGTTATTGCAGCGCTCGTCTTGTTTAAACAGGGGTTTTTTTTTTGTGTTATATTTCGAGCACGAGCAGCAAGACGAGCCGCAGCGCGCGAGTTTAGCTATGGTATAATCCTTACCTAAATGAAGTATCTGTTTCCTCTGGTATGGTGGCATCATTCTGAGGAACTTGAATATTGGCTGTGGAAAGGGAAGGAACACAAGGATTTTTGGAAAGGACAATAATAAGTAGCTTATCAAAATGATCAGAGAGGATATGAAAAGGAAGTTAATCAGAAAGGTGAATAAACCTGCTTCAGGAAGGACTTTCTCTGGATTTGCGTTATCATTGGGAATCAACCAATCAAACTCAATGTTTTCTTCATCTTCACAATAGTCATCTTGAGAATCTAAAACATTCATTAAAATGAAATAAAAATGCTAGCACTTTAAATTATAAGGAATCAATAGGTTCCTTTGAAATTGTTTGTATTTCTCACCATCACATTCAAACTTAAGATTGCAAAAGTGCTTTGGTGAATTTTGCACAAATAAGTCTTGTGCAGCTTTCTTCAGAGCCATACGTAACGCGCGTCGTGCTTTCTGCAGTGGCGTCAAGTATAGTAGTTGTTCAACATTGCTGTATAGATTCTGTAAATTATATTGAGATGATGATTTATTAGATTAGCTCTTTCAGGAGTTTTTCAATAGCAGATTGATAGGACTTGTTTCCATTTTGGTTAAGTCATTATTTTTGCTTACCTTAGGCTTAAAGTTTCTTTTCATAGCTAGTGCCTTGCGCGTAATTTTATTGAGCAATTCTGGCCGACCATACTGGAAGTAGTCGTGTACATATTCATGCATGTATGGGTTACTGGAATTACAAAGCGGATCTTGCAAATGCGAAGTTACTTTCCGAAATCCATACAAGTTAAGTTGTCGCACAAAACTTGAGATATTTGTTGTTTTAAAAATAGAGTGATCGCATTGCAAATAATTGTGCAGAATGCGATAATTCAACAAGATAGTTCTTCCAGTACCACCCCACAAAATGGCATCAGTCCTTAAATTTAGCAAATACCACAGTTTTTGAGGAAAACGCATTTGAAAAATAGCATTTTTGTCATCCTGCATATTTGTTAAATTTAATTTTATCATTCCAGTAATTGGGAAATAATATTCTTTGTCAACAATTAATGGCGCCAAATTTTTAAATTAAGCAAGCTGAAGCTGCTATGTCATCATTTATGACACATGAAATTCAAATGCTGTCATTTCGAACAATTGACCACAGATAACTAAAAACCATGTAAAGTGTAAAATAAATGAAAAAATATCCATCCTTCTTGCTGGTGCTTCTTTGCAACTACTTTGATTTTGGACATAGTTTAGTTTAGTATCGCGTCAATATCCAACAAGAGTGATCATACACCTCTCCTATTAAACAATGAGTACAATTTTTTAATTGAAGTCACGCCTATTGGTCTCCTTTTCCAGTTACCTTTCAATAATTATTGCCATTCTTTCTTCTTGAGCCTATTAAGTAATTTGTAAAAGCAAATTAAATTTTGTTTTTGGCCTG
Source organism: Trichoplusia ni (assembly GCF_003590095.1). Classification (NCBI taxonomy): domain Eukaryota; kingdom Metazoa; phylum Arthropoda; class Insecta; order Lepidoptera; family Noctuidae; genus Trichoplusia; species Trichoplusia ni. The sequence continues at coordinate 15,868,839 of NC_039481.1, read as the reverse complement.
CAGTTACAAACTCCCAACTCCTGGAAACAATATGTCAGCTGTGACATTATCGAAGTGACAACGTCAAGATATGACATTGGTTCAAAAGATTTCGACATCTGGCTTTAAACAAAGCGGTAAACAGTAAACAAGAGGTGAAAGTTTTATTTTATTCTGTGAAGAGCGGTGTGTTTATATCTCACGTGCATAAGATAATTGAGAGAAAATAAGGATTTTGGGAACATCAGTTAAAATAATAGTATTCTGTGACGAGTATCCAAAATGGATAGATCTAGGTAAGGCCTAAATACTGTACTTACATTTGTTTCTACTTATTTATAGCTTACTAAAGTATCACCTGAATCAAGTGACTCATTCGGTATTGTGCAATTTCGTAACGGTCACAATGCAAAGCACCGCTTAATGTCTTTTCGAGGATGAAATTAAACTTGACGATGTTTTCCAATACCTAAGCTATGCTTAAAAAATGCTTTCGGTTACGGGGCTTTCCCTGTGGACAATGAGGTTATTAAAACTATTAAAATTAATGGCTTTTTTAGGTTTTCAATGTTGCTATTGGAACCTGGAGAGATTTACTTTGAAGATTACTCTTGCTCACTGAGTACTGAAAATAATGGAAATGTTAAGCAAGGTCGCTTGAAACTATGTTCCAAGTCTCTTGTATTTGAGCCAAGGGAATGGGTGTACCCCCTTATCAAGATGCAGTTTAAAGATTGTGCTGATATAGCTATAGTTAATTGTGCCGCTGCAGGCAGTAATGTTATCAAAGTGAGGATGAAAATGTATGCAGAAATGCTTGAGGAGAACATCTTGGCTCCATACAAATTTGTTTATGAAGACCAGGATTTCTTTGTATCCTTTGATTTTGCATCAGCTGATGAGTGCTTGAGTCAGATGCAGCAGTTACAGAGGGCTGCAACACTACATGCCCCTGAACACAACAGCATGATAGCTACTATCCTACATTCAAGATACATGAGAATGGAGTTTGATCCTGTGATGATGGATGACTTTACTGAGCAGATAGTGTGTGAGCTCCAGGCTGAGAAGATCTCCCCACTGGTCAGACATCAAGGGAAGCTGGCACTTACCCCTACCACAATATACTTCCAGCCATTCAGTAATGTTGAAAGTGTATGTATATTTTAACCTTATATTTACAGTTATCATGTCAGTTAATGATTATTATGTTCTGTAAAATGAATTCGATATATTCAACACTTGTTTTTTACATTCAATAATAACAGCCAGCTAATGAACAAGCCATAGGCATTCAAGGAAAATTTTTGATCAACCTAAATTGCAATTAAAATTAATTTCTGAATGTACAAAAAGTTATCCTTATTTATAGGTTTAATTAAACTTATGTGGCATATTATTAAAAATAAATGCTTGTACATTGTCGGCCATTAGTTTAATAAATGAATCATTAACAGTATGTGCAATTATGAATGAGAAGGTACCTACACTTATGATTAGTAATACTTTTCCCTACATTTTTCACTTTTATTTACTTAGTAATCATTATAACTCTTTGTTCACCAAACAATGGCTGTGTGTATTTCCCATTGTTTTACATATAACTGTTTGTATCAAGATAAAGATTGTGTGAAACAATTTTCAGAGCCCTATTCTAAAGTTGAAACTGGGACACCTGCGAAGATTGTACAAAAGAAGATTTTTACTAAGGCAAGTTGTATGTATCTGTGTTTTATGTACTTATTTATTTTCCTTCCTTTCTAAAATTAGTAATTCTTAACTGGAATACAAAGGATTAATATTTGGGCTGTAGACATTTTAATTCACTTATTCTTTCAAGATCTCTTTGTTAATTTCTAGAGTATCTAATTCTAATTGACAACAGTAACAAATTAATTTTCAATTTCTTATAAGATTTATCTCTAAAACTCTTTTTCAAAACCCCTTTCTAGACACAGTAGGTACTGAGCATTCTTATTTTCTTACAGGGGTTGGAAATATACAGTTCAGAAGAAAGTTCAGTGCCCCACATCTATGTTACATTCCAATCTGAAAGGGATAGAGACAGAATATATAAAATATTGGAAGAGTCCCCAAATGTCCAGCTAGAAAAGGTACACACAGAAGAAATGACATTACAATGGCAGAATGGGATTGTATCCAATTATGACTATTTGATGTATTTAAACTGGTAAGATATAAATAGGATACCTAAATATTTGTAAATTAAAAAAAAATGAAAATTGAATGGTTCTATTTTAAATATTTATAATGTTGGCAGCCTTGCAGATAGAAGTAAGAATGATCTCACACAGTATCCAGTATTCCCATGGGTGGTAGCAGACTACACTTCGGAGACACTAGATCTGACCAATCCTGACACTTTCAGAGACCTAGCTAAGCCAATGGGAGCTCTGAACCCTGACAGATTGGATAAATTGAAGGAAAGGTACCATGAAATGAGTGAGCCTAAATTTTTGTATGGGTCACATTATTCTGCACCAGGCCTCGTATTATTTTATTTAGTGAGTATTTAAAATTTTGTGACTTTTCCTGGTAATTATTATGAGTTACATAATTCGTTTTAAATATTTCTGTTCTAGGTTCGAAAATATCCTAAATACATGCTTTGTTTACAAAACGGTCGATTCGATCATCCTGACAGAATGTTCAATTCCGTTAGAGATGTTTATAACAATTGCCTTCGAAATATGTCCGATTTCAAGGTAAAGTACAGTTAAAATATATATTTCTGAAAACATTCCTGTCAGGTCCAATTTCCAATTTTAATTACATGGTTACAGGAACTAGTTCCCGAGTTTTATGATACGGAAGGAAAAGGCGACTTTTTGGTGAACAAATATGAAATAAATTTCGGTGAGCGTCATGATGGGAGTAAAGTCAATGACGTAGCGTTACCGCCGTGGGCCAAGTCACCTGAAGACTTCGTGGTGAAACTACGGGAAGCTTTAGAGTCAGAGTATGTCTGTAGACACCTGCACTTGTGGATTGACCTTATATTCGGCTACAGACAGAGAGGCGAAGAAGCCGTGAAGGCCAACAATGGTTTGTGTGTTCATTTTTTACTCTAGTTAGCACCAGATAAGTAACAATCGAATGACCTTGCAGGAATTACTTGTTATGCTTTAATAGTTACGTCCGCGAACGCTTACTCATGAATAATCTTTTAAATAATCAAGTTTTCATTATAAACATAGAATTGTGAATATTTGACGTATTTAAATTGTCAGCTGATTAAAAATGATTCACGGTTGGAGACGCGATCGTATTGTGCGGCGCGACTATTTCTTTTTATAGATTAAGCACACGCAATGTGGTTAGCACGTTACTCATAGCATTGTGAATGTAAATAAGATAATACACTCAAATTCAAGCTATCTGGGCCTCTAATCTATTGATTAATGCTCAACATGACATTGAGGTCGTCCAATGTTGAGTATTTTTTCACATTTCACTGCTATGAAACTCATTTCATATAAAATACGATCTATATTAAATAAATACCCTGCGTTATTATTAGTTAAACCAACACAGGTTTAATTCGCTCATACTATCATATCTTTGCAAACTCTGTTTGCGTTAACAAACAATAAATTGCGTCATATTGAAAATTGTAACTAGCTTCTGTTTCCGCTTCCATATTATGAATCGAACTGATAATAAGTATTGATAAGAATTTTTATTTGTAATTGTTTTTGCAATCTCTTATAAGTCCATACTCAGTAATACCTATAAGGAGTGCATACTACTGCATACATACATTTTGAATGGAGATTTTAATCACCACTTTCGATATGCTTTACTAATCCCCATTAATTTATATCCGAATATGGTATCAGGAGCAGCATTAGTCTTAAGTATTTTGCATAAGAGCTACAGTAAGTTTCAGCGGAAATTATGCAACAAGAAATTGCATAATTTCAAATCGAATTTGTAATTTGTATGACGGCATGCTGAAAAGCAATAAGGATGATCATTTTGACGAAAATAATTGAGCAATTTAACTGTTGCTAAGTCTGACTAAAAACGTAATAGTTCAGTGCCTATCACTATTAATATTAAGCCTTATGTAGATTTTAAATTATAAAGATAAATGTTCTTTATTCCAGTGTTCCACCACGTGTGCTACGAAGGAGCAGTGAATCTCGAATGTGTTTACGATATGAACGACAGACACGCATTGGAAGTACAAATAATGGAATTTGGACAAGTGCCAAAACAGCTTTTCACAAAGCCACACGTCAGAAAAATATCGCCGCGAATTACAAAACCTTTATCTTATTTAGATTGTAATGACTCGTATAAATTGGATTGTATTGACGTGTTGCAACTTCATAAGGAGGCCGTGACATGCGCTATTCGGTCGGAAAATAGGGTTATATCCGTTGGCAAAGACGGTACCCTGAAAGTGTATGACACTGCACTGAAGAAGCAAATCAGAAGTGTCATCCTTAGCTCGACTCCACTGAGTTCGTGTGTCATGGTCGATAGTAACACAGTCGCCGTCGGTTCCTGGGACAATGAAATGTAATTAATTTTTAATAAACATTATTAAATAAGCAATCGTAGACTCAAAAAAGCCCAAAGTACATTAATTTATTCAGTTGGATCCGCAGTAATACAACAAAATTTACACAAATTGTACTGTCTTAATAAAAGTAAAAATACTAGTTAACAATTTTACTATTATAATGGTAAAATGCTATCAATTTGTCTCTATATTTTTTGCTCGACACGAAATAAATCCACCGTCTCCTCTTTATACGTTTGTGATCTATTATATAATGCATTAAAAACGTTACTAATTTGTTTACAAACTTACAGATATTTATATGACGTGGAATACGGCAGAGTAGTGGAGTGTTTCCGGGCTCATGACGATTCTGTGAGCTGCTTGCTTTGGCTCGAAAAAGGTAAATCAATGTAGTTTGTATGTAAATATTTATATTACGGTGACAATTAGGTTACTGCTACGTTAATTCGATCCGAGAAAACTTTCGATTATTTGTTTGCTTACATTTAAGCGCGATGTGCTCTCAGTTTGACACATGAAAAGGTCAATGATCGAGGTTTAGTAAGCATTTCTTTAAATAATATGTAACTGTCATAATTTATTCCCATATTTTGGCACATGTACTTGTCCATATTTATTACTCTAAAGAATTTGTAACCAACAACAGTAAAGCTACATTATATTAAAAGAAATAAGAGCAATCGAAATACGAATGGCACGACCATAAATATTTCCGATCAAACATAAACGGCGTTAGGTAGTCGTTTTTTGAAGTTAAACGCTAATCAGTTCAACCCACGTTGAGGGCACAGTTTAGGTATGTGTTGTGCTGCCACCGACTAAAAGCATTCCGGTTGCTTAAGTCAGAGGCAAGGGTTCGTACACGCATTATTTGCTCGACTCTTTCAAGCCTTAGATCTTATGGAATCCTACTCGCGTGGTGGGCGTAAAGAGCATACTCGTTACTCCATATTCATCGAAGACACGAACGCATAGTCCGTTCTTGCGATGAATATGTTCTCTTTGTTTGTTAAGTAAATAATGTTATTGTTTATTATAGAACGTTTACTAATATCTGGCGGATGGGACGGCGTGGTCCGTGTATGGGGCAACATCGGTAGAACCGGGCAAGCTCTCCGCGGACTGAAGGCGGAGTTTGACCACGACGGGAAAGTCACAAGCATCACTTACAGGTTAGCTATATATGCACGACTCTGAAAGCATTATGAATATTGTATTTTATAATATTAGGTACTACGTTCTTTAAAATTTATATGTTGATATTTGCGTTTATAATTTTTCTTTTGTCTATTCTGTCTCACTACTGAAGGGTAGAGCTCTACTCGTGACTCTACCCCCCTCTCTCTAAGACTTTATCTATGCTAATTTCCAGTGTGTAGAAAACGTGGATCAATACTCATAAAGCTTGCGGCTAACGTGACCCGTTAAATGTTTGTCCATTTTTATGATGATTGTCTATTGCTGAACAAAAGTCCTGATTCGAGCTACAATTCCATATTTCACGACACAGGGACAACTTTGGTGATAAGATTTCAATTCAACCTGCCTCCTCTACCTGGGTCAAATCCCTTATAACCACTTTTTCCACGTCGCCATCCTGGATTCCAATAAGAGGATTTTCTAGGCTCTTTTATTGTCAGTCTCACATAAGGTCATAAGCCACAGTAGATAGGATTTTAGCGCGATAACCATAGATAAGGTCGCTTTACCAGCAAGAAGCTATTCTAATAAGTGAGATAATGTCATTGAATCGTGTGTACAGAGCTAAGGTATAGTCACAGTAGCTATGAAAACTTAGTGGTATTATAATTTGGTACCAAGAAAAAAACTGTTGTTAAAGTCATCTTGGAAACAGTTGTAAGTTTAGTTGAGCTGTATAGCAAGGTCATTGATATGATCAGAAATGTAGTTCTCTAAACGGCAAAATTGACTATTTATTGACTACGATTTTGACATCCCTAGTATAACACTGTAAAAGCCTAAAAATTGCACCGTTAATGTTAAAACGAGATTTTTTTTGTGATAATGTCACCTCTTTACACTTTAAAGAGGCTTAAAGCCGACTCAAACTGATTAAAGTTGCAGTACCCACTGTACCCAGCCATACAAATCAAACATTTGGACGCTTAGTAAAACTTCTCCTAATTCCAGACGTCGTCGCAACGAGATCGATATAATAACAGGCACGAGTGACGGCGAGGTGTTCATTTGGGACTACGGCACTAAGGATGTGATGAACAAGATCAGCGTCCACACGTCAGCTGTCAGCGGGCTGTGCTTCGTGCTCTCCGGGGATAGAGTGGTAACGACGTGTGAAGACGGCGATATGAGGGTTACGGATTTAAGCGTTCTGGATTCTGTGAGTTTCAATATGTTTTTTTTCTATATATTGTTGCACTGCAGAAAATGAATAATAGATTGAAGAAATATTTCTAAGATTTCAACTACTATATAAAACTGGCTAAATGTATATTATTTCGAACTCTCGAGCTTTTTCTGTACAATAAAATATAATGTAATTCTAAGGTATCGCTTTGTCAATTACATTACATTAAACTGCCTTTATTAGGAGCTTAGGTAATTAAAATATTAGAAGTTTTAAATCACGCCTTAAATTCTCAATTCGTATGTAACTTACTCACTATATTTCCTATTGTTACTCAGGTGTATCAGAAGCAGCTGGCGGGTCCAGTGACGTCACTATGCTGGGACGGTACCAACGTGCTGTGGCTGGGCTGCGGCGGCGGCCGCCTGCTGCAGTGGAACATGCTCACCGTCACGCAGACCAACACCTACTCGGCACACGATGGTATGTGTTATGAGAAATAGTTATAATAGTACCTTATAGCCGTACTTGTAAAAGTATAAATATTGTTTTTCCATTAAATTTAAGTAAAATGAAAACAAAATAATTTATGTTTTTGTTTTTTGTCACTGGATGGTTGCACTTGTAGTAGAAGTATCGGGCGTCATTATCCTCAACAGATACCTTAATAGTAAAGATTGACCTAGGCATTGGAAAATACAAAAATAAATATAGATACTTTCCCTGGTCAAGCCATCACGTTGACCATAAGATTTGCAACTAAAGAGCACGAAACATGGGATATGATAGACGTTCGACGCATCTGCCATGGATATTCCATGCCAGATATTTTTGTGTTGGTCACATTCGAAAATTATCATCATAATCATCATCATTCAAAAATTGGTTTAACGTTTTTTTGCTGAACAACCTCAAATCATTTTTGAGATTGCACTGCTGTAAGTGTAGATCTATAATGATGACCATCGACTTCACGTGCTTGTTCCTGACGTATATTGACGAACATACGGATAGCTGTGGATTGGTATACCTAAGTAACTGCATCATTCTCATTGCATTATTCGGCAAATTTAAATTCTGGAGCTATTTTCACCCTGCGACTTTGTTATTGACCCACCTAAAGTCACAAATTTATTGCATTTTACTCCAGACTCCTTAATAATTTTTGCTTCTAGCCAACATCATCTCGATATCATGAGTGTAATGTCATCGTGGCTCACATAAAATAGGTTGAGTACAGCTGATTCAAAATCCCTTTTGAAATTATGCATCCAAATTTGACGTTAAAAGACCGTAAAAAAATATGAAAACTACACGATGACATAAAAGTTACGTTATGACGTTCGATCATAGATTACGTATGTATCGGTTACCTACACCTGTTAAAAAGAAAAATCCTTCCCAAGGATGTCTTACATACACGAGAGAGTGGTCGTGACGCGGCCATGTTTATATTGTACGTCAGTTTTATTATTGTGCAGATAAGAGAACTTCCTGAGTTGTAGTGTTCCTGATTAGAAGGTAGTATGCATGTCTACGTCTTAATTATACAAGGCCTTTCGATAAAAACTGAAAACGTCCATTATTTTGGTGCAGCGAATGTTTGCCTACGGGTTCATCTGGGTGCATCCAAAGAGCCATGAAAAATATAGTTACATAGAAATGTCTTATCAACTTACATAAAAAGTCAACTGGTCAGTCGGATAGGTTTCTAAGAATGTTGGATAACTTTTTTATTTTATTAAATCAATAGTGGAACTTATAAGTTGCGTAAGCGAAGTGGGGTCTAAAACGACACTCTTGGTAAAAAGTGTAACTGTATCTTCATCTTTAGATTAAGACAAAATACGTATCCGATACTTATTTATTTTCGAGCAATTTTGCCACGTTTAGACATTTTATCCTTAAAAAGCTGTGTAAAGACATCAACCAACTCAATTGCATTTATAAAGGAACTTGAAATGAAGCTAGTATTTAGCTATTCTGCCAAAATTACATATTGTATAACCGTGGACACTTGACCGAAAAAAAAACTAAAATATTAAATAACCTACTTATCTGTTAATTGTTTAGCGCTCTACCAACACCAAGTAACTATTTGTCGTTTGCTCGAAACAAAAGCTTTGCATAATTTTACATATAATATCAGTTATCTACTCAAAACCACTTAATTATATTTCGTTAAGAGCCAGACTTAAAAACTTGTCTTAGCAATGGCAGTGAATAAAAAAGTATTTTGAGACGTTTTAATTTTTTAATTTGCATTCCAAGCCTGAAACTCGTACGTTAGGTTTTAGGTAAACACTTTTGACGCTCACTGTACTATTAGAGCGTGCACGTGCAGTTTGAGAACCATAAAAAATCCAGCGTAGTAACTAGTTAAATATTACAAAACGGAAAGATAAGATGTGTATTAAAATTGTTAAATAACTTTTCGAAAAGGTTTTGCTTCATATACAAGACCAATATATTACGTTACGGATGGGACTCCCAATTAAAAGCGTAAGCACAAAAGTTACGTGATATCTTTCGATGCAAATTTTTCAAACATTCCTTATACCCAAAAGCGTTTATATTTCATTTCAATTGAATCAAAGAACACGAGGATCTATGATTACTTTTCCGTATCTTACACGCGTAAGTTTGCATCGACACAATTTTTGCGATATTACACTGACGAACATTTGCTACTTGCGCGACTCGACGTGACGTCATTGAGTTTTCCTTCGCGCATGCGCGTGCTAAGGGGTAGAGCACATCAACCCCTGTGATTTTAAACGCTAGGTACTTTCGCATAGAGGATGGAAAACATACGAAGCTGTTTTTTTTCGTGAAAAAGCTAGGGTACGGCGGGAATCATTCGTCTAGCGAAAGGTCTGAAACAAGTGAAGAGCTTGTGGGAAATAGCTAGCCTACGTGATTACCCCGTTAATTGCTATTTTAATAGGAAGTTTCTTAGCATAGCACTTTATTTGCATTTACAGTCAGTAAAATAAGTATGGGATTTTGAGATCAAGAAAATTAACTTACTAATACTTACATAATTACTATAATTGCCGGTCTATTGGGAAATAAAACAGTCTTGTTTTACTGTAAATCAGTATTTTGATTAACTTAGAAAGTCCACTTTACATTGAAAAAGTTACTGTATTCGCTGGGGTTTGAACCCGCAGCCTTGTGCCGCATATAATATAATTGGTATAAATATGGCGTGGCCCAAGTTTTGAGAGATCGCGTTCCTTTTTGACGTATTTTAAAGATGATAAGGAATCTGATCTTTGGAAGAAAATGCACTAAATATGAGTAGATCTTTATGTTGATGTTTTATTGTTTCAGATTCTATCAACAGCGTCTATTTCGACGAGATCTCAAAAACACTGATTACGGCTAGTGAGGACAAAGTCATCAAGATCTGGAAAATAGCTCAAACTTCTTGACGGACACGAGACCCGCTCGCCTGCAGTATTATAAAAATCATGACAGTTATAAACTATCAGACATTGTGATATTCGAACAATACGTAAAAAAGATTGTGTATGTTGTATAAAAGACAAAAAAAGACTATGTTCAATAAAGATTTATCGTTTTATTTAAGTTTTGTTTTAATCTGAGATTTTTTTATATGAAAACTGCATATTGATCAAGTAAGGTTTCACTTTTTAAGCAATTTTTATCCGCGTTCCGGCTTTCGCTTGTGGCCCCAACCGCTCGAAATGAAAGGGCGGTGTCGTATCGAACGCTATTCCGTTACGTAGTAAAGCAACTTTAGACTCCAAATTATGTATCTAGCTAAAGTATTTTTTATCTTTAAAAAGTCAAGGATGCTTTCTGCACATGGCAAGTATAGAACAAGCAACATATTAATAGACTTTGGTGATTTCTTTATTTTTAATTCAAAATAAATCTTACTTTATGCCCGGGCCCAAAGAAACTACGGAGATTCAGTCGTCGCGATAATCCTAACCCTTTTTCAACTCAATCACCACAAATACTCATTATGTTTGAAGGGTTTTTGTTATACATACCAAACAGTCTTTTATTTTGGCGCGTATCTACGTAGAGTTTGTAGGAAGCTGGACTTTAATTTTTTGACCTAAGATTAGCAATGTTTTCATATAGTGTAGGTTAAATGCAGTTACTACTTCAAGAATATTGTGCTTATTAATACAATAATTTAAGATTTCTTTGCAACTCTCGTTTTCAATCTGTTGTCGCCCATTTGTATAACTTGAATGAAAATATAAAACCTTAGAGAATGGGACTAATGATTTTATAGAGTAAGCATAACAGAAGAATATTTTTTACGTTTATTTTGCTTGAGCTGCATACATATGCAGATAACCGCGTAGAAAAATAAAACTGGGTGACCTCGAAAACGGTTACTATCTTCTCAACTGTACACCGGGAGCAGCCTGTCAAAACAATATTACTTATTAAAATAAATATTGCAAGGCTGTTACTAACGACGACGACGGTCTGGCTCACTGTCACCATATACGTATGTCATTATCATAATTAGCAGCGCGTATTTTGTTTTCGACATTAGTTTTATTGTTACTGCGAAATTGGTTTTGGAAATGTTTTCGTGGTCCTGGTTTTTGGTGACGTGGATTAGTAAGAGCAATGAACTATTATGTTAGAAACGATACTGTAATTTATAAAATAAAAAAACTCCTCAATGTTTTTGTAGTATTAGGTACTTTGCACATTTAAATAAGACTTCAGAACATTGGGCGGCAAGAATATAACTCCTGTTATTTGCTGTGATATTCTGTCATTTTTTCAGAGATCTTGTTGGGTGTTTATACAAAAAAAGATGAGAAAAGAAATGAACTAAACCCACGAATGTTTCCGCGGCGGGTATCGCGAAGCATTTGCACACGATTGTCGCAAAGAGTCGGGAGACACCTTTAACTTAAAAAGTAAAAATGAGACTCAACGACGGCTTCAATTAACTTATCAGTACATGGCCACAGTTATATCTTGGCTGCTTACCCCAATACAGCGATTTATGCTACTTAACTACGTAATTGTAAAACTTGATGGGTTCTGCTCTACAAATGTGTTGGTATTTGCGTTACAGGTTCCGTTGGGTATTTGTCTGCTTTTTGTGATAGTAGACACTGGAAACCTCGCCGAAATCCATGCGGGAAGCGTCAGATATGCTGGACTGGACGATGCCTTTTTGACAAATCTGTGCAGTTTAAGTTAGCTTGAGCGCAGGCTTTGATTTCTTCACCGGACTATGAATAGTCAAATCAGTCAATCCACTGCTGCTGCCGTGGACTTACTTGGAGAGTACCGTAGTACCTAATTTTATTAAATAACACGGTAACTAAGGGAAAGTTTAAGAGTTTATGATTATACTTAGCCTGGTTTTTACTCAAGTTAATAGGAAAAAACATACATACATTTCAGCACTGAAAAAACTGCGTTTGTAAGAAGATCGAGTATCTAGAAGAATTATTTTTGGTGCTTACTTTTAATTGTTAACATAGTAACTATATTGATGTAGTACCTATTCTTATTGAATTATCTTTAGTACATTTTAACGACTCATTATAGGTAAATTCCTGTTTAAGATCGATTTGAATATTTAGATAATATATTTAAGTTTAGTTCTCATTTTAGAATAATGAAATCAGTTTCTCATAATTACGTGGAAGCGACCAATTTATCTCAAAATCATTAACAGTGATATTCGTGTTTCTCAGCTCTTTCAGACCGTTACTAATTAGATCGCTTATTGGATTAAACATTGAGTTGCTAAGAGATTTCTATTGGAACTCTACCCTTAAGAGGATTCCATCTTTTTGCATGCTTAAATTTATGTTGCACTTGGAGCACGAATATAATGGTGACACTGACGGATAAATCCAAAAATTATTTCCTAAAAGAATCAAATTTGTAATTGTAAAAATCAATAGCTCAATGTGCTCTATATTTTCCAAGTTTTTTTTTTAACATGATTGTATGTATTGCAGCTTGACATTGCTTTGTTTTAACATCTTAAACAAAGTGTTTATGTTCGTAGCGGACATAATAATACTGTCCATCGCAACTGTGATATACTTTAGGTATAACAAGCCACTGATATGAGTACAGTTGTTTATTTATAGAGATGAATATCGTTATAGGTGACCTAAACCTAAACCGTTAAGATTTTCAATAAACTTAGTCTTTTAAATTTACCAATTAATATAATTAAAAATTTCATAACATGATAATTAAGACGATTAAATACAACAAGTAATTCATCTACACGGTAACGGACTCTACCATAGTATTCTTAATAAGTTCTCCAAAGTTCTCGGTGTCGGCGTTGCTGGTGTCCACCGGCGCGGCGGCGGGCTGTGCCTGCAGCTCCGACGCGTCCTGCGTCGTCTGGTCCGAATGATCCAGGTTCAGCAGCGTGTTGTGACTGAACCAATTCTCATCATTTTCTACAGTTTGCATCTTATTACTAGGCTGATATGGTAGTGTCATCAAAGTAGTGTAATGAGTATCACTTTTGTTTTCATTGCTTACACACTCGGATGTGTTCTTATACATTTCATAGTGGTTTTGTTGAGCACTATGATACTGTAGCGTGTTGTGCTGGTGGACAGTCGCACTCGACTTGTGTAAGTAGTCGGGTACATAAACGTGTCCGTAGTGACTGAACATCGACATCTGTGAACTGTGCGCGAATTCTTCAAAACTAGTGGCGGAAAAGCTTTGCAAGCCTTTGAAATGGTGTTCTGTTTGCTGCTCATAAGCGTAATTGAGATCACATGGAAACCTTTGCATATTGTTTGATATGGTGTCGAAGCCCATGGTATTGGCCACAGCGTAAGGTGGCCCCTTGCCTTGCAATATGTTGGAAGTGTACGGGTCATTGTGATTATGATGATTATTTGTATTCTCAAAGTGCATTATGCTCCCGTCGGTAACATTGTTGTGATTTGCTGGCTCGTTTCTATAGCCATATGTCATATCGTTATTCTGTGTAGCCGAGTTATTCATATCACAATGAACGTTATTGAAACTTCCAGTATTCACGCAAGATTCAACTTCTACTCTTGGAGTGAGGTTAACATCACGTAACATTCCATCTTCGTGACTCAGACAACGCTCCCTCTCATACGAAGAATTAGAGGAGCATGACGTAGAATTATTGTGAGCCTCTAACCATTGTCTCTTTGCAGCTTCCTGGTTTTCTTCGTTTTTCTTTTCAAGGCCTATTCTCATAAGAGTTTGTATGAAATGCGTTCTTACTCTAACAGGGTTGAATTCTATTCGACCAGTAGTATTAGCGCATCCATCTCTGGTGCAGCCACAGGGAAAGTTTAATCTATCGACTTGGCATTTAATACCAGCTAGGCTGCACGAACAAGTTTCTGGATTGCAAGTTCCCTTGCAGGCACAACCGCAGAATTCTCGTGATGTCCTTATGTCCCTACACTCATCCTTTTCGTATCCCTCTATCTTTCTCACTCCAGCTGCACGTAACAGGGCACGTCTCTGTCTGGTTGGGACCGGTTGTAGGAAGAAATAACTGTCTAAATCGAGCTCCGACTCAGAGATGTCGCTCGCTTCTTCTTCAGTATCACTGTCTTCGCTTGAAGATAGTGACGCGCCTTGTAAAGTATGACGCTCACTTTTTAGCTGTTGTAGTATCTGCCTATGCAATCGCCTCTGTTCTAAAGCGTGTTCTGGTAAGGTGAACTTTTGTATATGAGAATGCTCCCATTCCATTCCTAATGTAGAGCCTCCTTGAGACGGCACACATGAAAATCCTTGGGCTCTTGGAAAATAATATACGGTAACATTGTCAAAGGTAATACTTTCTTTCCGCTTTTTTGTTTGTGGTTCATTTTTGTTTTCATCACTACATTTTCTCTTAAGACTACTTCTGAGGGGTGTCGTTACTTGTGCTATGGAACTATGGCCTTTATCTAAATTGTTCTCATTATTGCTATTGTTGGAGTTGTCATTATTGTGTCCTGGATCATCTGATGATTGAACACTGTTTAGGCTACTTTGACATGGCAATGCTAGGTTGAAGCTCGGTATCTTCACATCATCAAGCGCTTCTGAACCAAGCCCTGAGTCGCTGCCCTCTGATCTGTCTTGAACTTCCTCTTCTCTATCATTGAGACCGCTGTCTGGTGGTAGGCTTCCCAATGCTGAATCTTCACTGTCCGCTGATGCACTGTCTGTTTTTATATCGTCTATATCACTTAGAGTATCATTGTCATCTATTTTTACTGCATAATCTATTTTGCTGTCACTGCTCTCATAGAACTGAGAGTTACTACTACTGATTGCATTACTTTGTTCATCGTTAGAGCTAAGATCCTCACTGTGAGCGTCACTATCACTATGTTTTTCGTCTTTTATCACTAAGAAACCGTCTTCTTCTTGCCGTTCGGTAACTGGGTCTTTATCACATTCACCTACATCTTCGATCTGGTCCCTAGGCTTTTCGCCTACTTCAAATGTAGGGTTTTCCATGGTTCAATTAATCTGTAAAAAGGCAAATAGCATTATTAGATATAGATAAAAAGAAAATCATGAACAAATATGCATCCAAAGTAAGAAGGAAAACGGGATACAGGGCGGTAAGTATACGTATATCTTAACAAACAAAAATGCTTACATCTATACACAATGCATTTGTTACTACAGTTGCATTAATGTTCAGTCCAGTAGTTAGTAGAGCCAGAAAGTTTGTAGCAGACCTACATACATATTTATATTATCAAAACCAAGTGCTATCTTCAGATATGACTGTTTATACGTTGGGACTCATCGTTGCGGTGGAGAAGTGCAAGCCACCTGCACCCGTCTGAACCGAGCAGTATTATAAATCAAACAAAATGATAATACGAAACCGGTACCTATTTCAAAAGGCTGTGGCCTCGACTAACTCTCCCGGTACGCTCGAGCACGCCAGCGGATCCCTCGCTCCATGATGATCACCAACACACAAACACGAACATTAGGTCCTTGCTCTCATCACCGATAAATATCAGTAACCATGATAATTTATTTTAGCAATTCGGTCATCGACTGAGGTCCTGCTATACGAAAGTCACTCTTATTTACTACACATTAAAGTTTCTTTTAAACACTTAAAAGTAGCGCGCCGTTGTGTTTTAACCCTATTTATTTATTTTCCGCCTTATTTTGACAGCGACGTTCTTTGCTTTTCAGTCTTTTTATATGGCGTTTTATTTTTGTTTCCAGTCACTAATAAGCTTACTCACTAGGTGAGAAGTAAAAAGTCTGCATGAGTTATTTTTAAATAAAATATTTAACGTAAAATCATCACTGCACTAGCACAAAATCACAGAGAGAGGCCACTTTTACTACCGACCGCACAGTTCCCACCTCGCGTAATCGCGTTGGACGACTCGAGCGACGCAGGCAAGTTTTAAACCGGCATATTAGAGGAGTTCGATACAATACGCGCCAGTTGCATGCGATAGGGACTTCTGAATTTAGTAGCGTATGGGCTGCGTTGTTCGACGTGACGTTGCCCCTCCCCGCTCGCCGCGCCCCGGCCTTGCGACCCTCCGCACCGCGTACACCCGCCGAGCTCGCGCAAGCGCGTTCCGTTTCTTGTGAATGCAATGATACCAACGTGGTAATTATTAAATTCCCATGTTATTATAATAAGAATTTTGTCTTGTGAGGTTATTTATCTTGTTTCTGGTTCATTGCAATATATTTCGAATTCATTGATGTTCGGCCGTAATAAGTGAGATACGATAGTAATTCTTATTATTGCTTCGTTTCTAATTCTGCAGCTAATAATAATCGTGGATGTAAGGGACTGAACAAAAGCTACCTGTTACTTTTTCATTTAGCTAAAGAATTTGCTCTTCTTTGATTCTAAATAGGTATTTTCTGAGTTCCCAATATCTGAGTCGTTCATGACATAGTCAAAAAGGGCATGTGGAAAATTTTCAGTACAGGGATATTCGCGTAATATAGTTTCTTATTATTTTCTAAAATGTACGGTGGCAAACGCGTATTGTGTATCTTGTCGTAACTTCTCATAAATCAAGACAAGATATAAATGGTAATTATAACTTTCTTTATTAAATGTTGCGACGGTTTATTCACGAGTAGGTATTTATAGGGATTGCGCGGCTAGTTTTTGACTCACTGGAGGGCTTAATAATGAGCTGACGCGTATTGAAAGTCTTAACCTTAGAACAATAAGCATAAACAAATATAATATATTTTTCTCTCTTTTTGTCATCTACATTTCGGTGGATTTCCTTAAAAACGGGTGATTCACGGTGGCAACACAGGTTCACAACCTTTTGCTCTCGGGCCAGCTCGACAGGTCTCGACCGACATAAACGTCCGTCTGCGTCATGTCTTCACAGCTATGTATGTAAGCGAGCTGATGATTACATACCCGCAACATGAGACGCTATGTATGAACAATGTACCTTTATAAAATATAAAACAAGAGAAATCTCTGCGTAAGTCCAATCTATCACCAAGTGATTAGGTTCTTTCCGCTCTTGTTACTGTAGGTTATTCGTCCGGGAGTACTATTTATAAAATCTGCTATAGTATACACATTGGCAGTCTGTTTACTCGAGCAGGTGTACGTAGGTGGGCATGACGCGTGGTATGGTCGCGTCACTGCAGCGGAGTACAGTGAGCTCGACTCACTACGAGCATTCTTCAAATAAATTGGCACTCGACGCCAGTCGACATAATACAGGGCGAGGTGGCGGACTATACATACCAACCCGCACGTATACGATAATCAATAGATATTTTCAGGAGGCTTTCGTAGAGAGCGAGCGCGACAGCAGTATAGCGCGCTCTCGTTCTCTCCTGTAATTTACATAGCATACGGCGAAAAGCACGATGTTGGATTAAAAGTTAGTTTTATGACAACAACTGTAATTTATTGATAACAGCGTTATGTCATCGTTATCAAGGACAATCTAGATAGTAGGGAGAGTTTCCAAATGTAAAATAAACTGATTACATTTTTGTATCTAGTTTTATGCCTACGTTATTTACGAAAAGTTTGGTAGACACACTAGACATTATTAATGTTAACTCCTATTCATCATGATTATAAATAGTTAGCAGGTATTTAAATTATGTGGAATTTAGTTATATTAGAATTTCACTTCTTTTACAACGCAAAAAAATGTAGATTCAGATTAAATAAAAGGACTGGTATTTAAGGCATATTTTACCCAAGATAATATCTCAACTCAGGTAGCAAAATCATAAAACAAGTATTCATGTATTTCCCACAAGCATTTCATACACGGCAGACCAGCTCTACAACAATTGAACAAGTTTTTGTTCATCTT
The DNA here is from genome assembly GCF_003590095.1 of Trichoplusia ni. Lineage (NCBI taxonomy): Eukaryota > Metazoa > Arthropoda > Insecta > Lepidoptera > Noctuidae > Trichoplusia > Trichoplusia ni. The sequence continues at coordinate 15,850,640 of NC_039481.1, read as the reverse complement.
TATATTGTATGTAACCAGTTTTTATCTTATTTCTAACGGTTGGCTATGTCGCCGGTCCTTCTGTAGGGCGTACCTACTACCTAGTGTAGGTAGGTCACCCACCGTCGTATCGCGCCGTACCTAGGCACTGCCGGAGACTGGCTATATTAATCGTTCACATGGTAACGTCGGCGAAAAACAAACTTGTGCTATATTATAGTCATTACGTGGAGTCATCAAAGACGCGCGTTAGCGTGAATAAATTATTTGTTCGTTGTGTAGGTATGCGTCGGTTGTACATAGATACTTAGGTGTTCGGTGGTTCGTGGGGTGGGGGGAGGTGGGAGGCAGACAGGGGTAGATTAAATTTCGTACCACACCGCTAGCTGCCTCGAGCTTGTATTCATCACCGTTAGGGCTGCAATTGCTTCCCGCTGTTGAAACACCAACATATAGTAATGCAACGCTTTCATCATCATTACGTTTAAATTGACCAACAAGTAAATTAATGTTGGTAAATAAACTTTCGCATCTCTTGATAATGATTGTGTAAATCCGCATTTGCGTAAATAAGTTTCAAATTGTTATCGAAAGTAATAATTGTAAGTATATCTTATCGTAACGCATTTCACTGATTACATTGCTTGTGTAAAATATTTGCAAATCTGTAAAAAAACCGTTATTGTCTGTGTAATGCGTAAACTTTCTACAAATTTTCAAAATATTCAATGTGCATCCAATGAGTTTGCGTGGTAAAAGCTGATGATTATGTAGTCTGATCTAAAATAAAGGCAAGTGAAAAGGCTTACAAAGAAAAAGCAATGAATTATATCTATCAGACTCAATAATCTACTACTTTTAGTATTCTTAGTTCTTAATACAAATGTCTCATATTACGAATTTACTTATTCTAGAAACTATGTTTCGGATGCTAACGTATGCAATTCCTATACCTACTCAGTTTCTCGTTTAGTATTTTAGGGTATAAAAGATAGCCATGGGATTAAAAATCAATGTACTGTCTTTAAATTGATTTTAAAAGACAGATAAAAAAGACCATTGCTTCAAGGTAGATACTGGTACTTTATTGGAAAATTGGTAATGGACCTTCTCAGTTCTTTCATAGGTGTTAATACTTTAAAAAAAGGCCGTAGTAGTGAAATCCTATAATTAATTCATTGAAAACGATATGCATAAAGAATAATAGCCAAGATGACGTTGTAGCTATTGTATCATGCAGTACGAAAGATAAATATACACAAGCGTAGACGAAGCAGTAGTGTACAATATGTAGTTAATTACTGGCGTACTTGTATTCAATGAACAACATGGAAACCATTAGGAAGATAAAACATAAATGCGTTATCTAACGGTACTATCGAAATGGGTAGCAAGTTTTGTATTGAACGTAATATTTACCGTTACTGAGAGGAATAAAGCCTCACTGCCTGCTTATGAAGTATGCAATGCAACACTACTTAGCCATGGACCATACTCAAAAACATTCATCATGTTTCAAAAATCGCTTGACTTTTGCAGTCTGGGAGGATGTCTATCAGAGAATAGCCTAGGTTTTTGACTCTACCTTTAACCATAATTCTATGTACGGATCCATAATATCCGTGATGATTTTCCCATGCCGAAGCAGAAGTATTTCAATAGTTTTGACATGATATTTATAGAAAGAGTCATCCATGTTTTGAAACTTCGAAGACCGTTTATCAAACGATCATCACATGTGCTAATGTCCATTCATATTTACGTTTCTGTTGAAGTAAAATCGAAACGTATTCCCCGCGTTAAACAGTTGTATCTGATTGATTGAGTTTAATTTAGTGATAATCTTGTTTCTTGTTATAATGGCGAATGTACGATACCTTGATGCAATAAACATTAGAAATTGTAATAACTAACTTTGTTCGATTCGGGATGTGTTTATAAATTCATGTTCCTAATAATTTAAATTATTGTTGTTGGTATATGAAGGGAACTGATTCAGTGTTTCTTTTAATTGTCATTATTTTAATTTTACTTTGGGTTTATTTATGTAGAGTACTGTAGAGCTATGCTTCGCGAAACAAACTGCGATTGTTAGCTGTGTAGACGTATTGTTAGGTAGTAGGTGCGTTTATGTTGATACTGGTGCGCCAGGCTGCGCAGTAAACCTATCTCAAAGTTTTAAATATAGTCTAGTTTTATGAGTGAACTAGCTGTTGCCCGCGACTTCGTCCCCGTGGGTAGAAGATATAAGTTATGATTTACCAATACCTGCCCTGTTTTTTCAGACAAACATACTCCTCAGCTTCATATATTAGTATAGATTAATTAGGTTTTAGAGCCAGCATATTTTGCCTAAGAATATGAAAAGCGTGAGGATTACACATTTGATTACAAAATATGGAATACAATGATGTGACGTTCCAAATTTGACCTACGATGACACAAACATTTGACTCTACCTTCTCCAAACCGTATGTTTCTGGTAAACGTATTTAGGAAATAGAAATCGAACGAAGGATATGCGGTGAATGAACTCTAAGCCAGACATAGGATATAATTTAGTTCCAGTACCAGATACATCATGATGACATACACCTACATGTTAATAATGTTTACACAGAAAACGATCGATCAATAAATCATTACGGCGCAGCCGAGCGCCCCTACATACGAACCTAGCGCCGTATAGGCGAGGCTACATAGGCTTCAATTAATTTAGAATGATTCAGTTACCGACTAGATACAAAGTTCTACTCACTTATTACCAATATACTGTATTAACTATTCTTCCTACTTTCTAGGACTTTTAGGTGCTGCATAGAGGTTGGTGACCTTTGATACCGATAAATATGGAACAAATTGAGTTTCAAACATCGCATACAAACGACATAGTTGGAATTACTTGTCAAGTAATTGGACCTAAATCTAGTAAGAAAAGATTGGTTCCTTCATGCCATATAAGACTATTTTAAAATGTCTCAAATAAGGTTTTAAGTGTGTCCGAAAAAGTTGAAGATGGAACCAGAGCGACTACAACCTGAAAAAGTAATGTAATTGTTATTGAAGAGAGACACCACTTTGCCACGTAATGCACTATCTCGCTTCCACGATGGTAATTTTAGCCAGCAACCCCCTGTACTCTACAAAGTAACTGCTACATTTTATTTTCCATACTGCTCAAATGTGACATTGTTGCTGCCTTTCGTGTCTAAAGATAATTTCGGGCGTCCATACTAATTAGTTCATTAAGCTACTACAGTAATTAACTATGTAAAGCATTAAATGTTTTGTGGTGACGTAAAATTGCCATTTATCTTTTTGTTGCTTTTATAAAAACAAAGTGTCCGGTTTTGCAATGAAATCACATGCCAAGTTCATAAATCTATTTATTTTTACATTTGCTTTTTTAAATTGTTACTGCTAAAATAGAGACGTTAATATAAAGGCTTTTACAGTAAAGCAAAAGTAATTCACGCATTATTCTGTAATATTACGTAAATGTTATAACAAATATTGACAGCACTTTCAGTGTTGACTACGAGTGGGACATGTGTTATTTAAAGTACATAATATACGTACACGATATGTACTACAAGCTCTATTGTTTCTGCGCTTCAAGAACAGACGCGTCAGTTTGCGAGCGCCCGCTAGCATTCTATAGCCGTTGACTCATGACGGCTATTAATATGCTTCGATAATTGCTCTTATTATGCAGAAGTTGTTGATATTGGAAATGGGAATAAAGTAAGAATTCAGATGGATTATTTGCTTCATATTTTTTTCTAGCTATTGTTCTCATAATATATGGTGGAGTCGGTTTCCAAAGTGATCATATAGTAACTACTATCCGATCACCCATCTCAGTGTACTGGGTTTCTATCAAATTTTCATAGTTTTATATTTGTTACCGGCTCTCCTCTGACAATATCTAAGTTCCCGTTTTGGCCTATGTCAGCCTTACCTTCAAGACTCTTAGGATCAATCGCAAATTTATTTCAGATAATAACGTACATTTTAGTGAAAAGACTTTTAGTTTGACTGAAACTCTTCAATACGCTTTTGAGTTAAACAGTTTCATAATCTCGAGGCTCTTATAATAATGAAAACTACATGGTGTTTCGTTTCGGCCGGTAGCTAGAACAGGTATGTCTGTGGACACGCCCTGTTGTAGCGCCACCTGTGTCTGGGGGGCTAGATGAAACAAATAGATGAACCAAAATGGTTTCGTGTTGACTAGCTGTTGCCCGCGACTTCGTCCGAGTGGTTAGAAGATAAAAGTAAGGAATTTTTGAACGGAAGCCCTCGAAGATGAATAATTTTCCCTGTTTTTTTCCACATTTTCCGTTGTATCTTCGCTCCTATTAGTCGCAGCGTGATGTTATATAGCCTATACACCATCTCAATGAATGGTCTATTCAACACAAAAATAATTTTTCAATTTGAACCAGTAATTCCAGAGATTAGCGCCTTCAAACAAACCAACTCTTTAGCTTTATATATTAGTACCTAACGATAACTGCACAACATATAGACCAAGCTTTTAAATTAGCCATGTAAAGTGATGTATGATTTGATTCTACGTAGAGTCGTTCAAATTAAGTTCGGTATTAAAATAGATAGAGACCATTCTTTTTTTGTTCTATTCCATGCTGATTTGCATTTTATGTAGGAATACTGCGATCCATGCATCCTACTTTGACTGTGGGTCGCTAATCAAATTCAATTCTTAAATATGCATCTGTTACTTAGTAACCCTTTTGTTTCTAGATCTGCATGTACTTATTCCTCACCCTTTTGAGACAGAGCCACTCCATCCTGGAGAGCGCAGTCATACTTCTTAGGGTATAATTATGACTCTTTACAAGGGAATCGATATTTTGCAACGCATTCATGTTCTGTTGGGAGTCTAGCTATACAGAGTCTTACTTAGAAATAATTATCTAGCATATTCCCAAATACGTTTAACAGACTATATTATTACAAAATCTTGTCTAAGAACTATTTATTCGCTGAGCCCTCGATTAGTTTCGGTAACGAGTCGAAATGTCTTGTAATCCTGCTGAAGCATCACCTCAAGATTAACATGTGCGAAGCTAGCTAGACAATTCCGATAAATATGCGTGAGTAAAACGTTATTAATTACGTTTACCAGACTTCTGATATTAAATTTTATACAGACTAGTATAATATTTATGATAAATGCAAAGGCCCACGATTCACAGTAAATTTTTACTCACAAGTTTATTCTTACAAAAAAGCCTTTTTACAGGCGAGTCCGATACGGTTTCAATTAAGGGGTGTGGCAGATCGTAACGTGATTTCTACGCCTACATTACATACAGGTTTGCCTGCATTACATGCACACGAAGTAACTAAACGTCGGTTTTCACGAAACCGATAGTTTTTTGTTGTTTGTTTATTTGGAACGACGATTAAAGGTACTATTCTTGTTCCTCGTATAAGGCCAATTGTTAAAGTTTTGTGAGATTATTCGAAAACGCATTGGCAGGTAGTATAGGCACTGAATTGGCGCTTGCACTGAAATTTGGTTATTGATTTTCCCTATCAGACTCTTTTATCGTCAAGATAACTGATAGCTGTCTATCGAAATGAATTAAATGATAAAAGTAATAGAAATATCTCTTATCAAGGGTGTATGAATGAATTTCATGAATAAAACCTTTCTAGAGCTCTCTGCTAATGTAGGTGTCAAAAGGGAGAACAACATTTTATTTATCAATAAAATATGCATTGTGTCCAACTTTGATAAGCATGTTTTAGCATTAAGAAATTTTGCTATAAAATAATGATAAGGTTTTATATAAAAAGGAAGAAAGAATTATCGTATTTCATTGTATACAAACAATCGTAAAATACGATAAAAGATCCGCCGATTGTAAAGTCCTATTGTGCCTAATATTTTATTAAATGTAAAACTGTATTGTATTGCGTACCACAAACAGTAGATGGCAAAAGCAATAGACCGGACAGAGTGGAAGAATCTAAGGGAGGCCTTTGGGAAAGTAACGGCTGAAAAAAAGACTGTATTAAAAAATATTCGAATATTTTAATAATTCGAATTTACCAGTTTTACCTACATTTTTTATATTCATGGAGACAAATGTTAAATTACTAAGTTTAATATGTATGTGTGATATGAACAAAATTATTCAGGAACTTGCAACAAAGTAGAGACGCTATACTTATAAATAATTTCATCAAAAATTTTAGCAAATTCAATGAAAATGGCAAATTATTCCTATCCATTAACTTAAGGTCAAGGTCATGTGTCAATACGATGGTATGACCGAGTCACGCACATTGTAGTACGAAAAGACGGAAAGTAAAGAAGAAATATATCGCTACAATCAAAAGCGAATTAGTTGTTCTTTCTCAGAAAAAAAAGGACGTCTTCTAAAGGAAAAGTTTGTTTAATTGAAATGGAAATAGAACGAACACGACACTTTTAGGGCTTTGCAAAAAATGAATTTATTTTTGTAATCTTTTTTTTTTTTTATAATCATTGTTAGGCTTAAATTTATTCATGTATAAAGTACCTTATAATTTCGATTCAGATTATGTGATATAATTGTTTTAGCTGTTAGTTTAAGTAATTTTGTAATGTACATATTTTGGTCTCTACTTTAACTCATCATATAATAGAGTCAGTTTTAACAGCAACTTAAAACTGATTTAATGTTATCTTCATCATAAAATTGAAGTGTCGGTCACTTTTAGGTGAAGCATTTCCCATCTCATAGATCTCTTTCTTTCTCTTCGCGCGCCTGTCTTTCTATCTATTTATATATTTTATATGATCTAATGTCTTAAGTTTCAATATGATTATACATTGTTGGTTCTGCTGTTAATCATCTAATTTATAGAGCAGAATATTTTAAAATGCAGCTAAGTATTCCAGGAAAATGTTCGTCATTGGTCAGGGACATGGTTGGTTCTAGGTCTACATGTAGAGCCGTGACTAAAATGATAAAATACGGCAAAGACATTGAGCTCTACCTCATATAGCATTCATTTTGTTTCCTGTATTTATTGAGTAAATACTTTATTTTATGCAGCATTGAAAAATCGATACCTATCTATCTACTATCTAAATAGTTATCGAACCATTTTGTGATCCATCGCTCCATTACTATAGAAGGTAGTAATTAAAGTAGATTGTAATCCATCAATGCACGTTAAAATGAGGCCAACGGCAGCCATTGTGAAGGAGAGCCATTACACTCTGAAAAGCGAACGCGAAGAACCTCTATAAATGCTTCTATTACAAAGCTTTAAGTTATTTAAACACTCTTACATAAACTATTACAACATTTGAATACGTACGATATTATATAATGTGTAATTCATTAACTTAAACATTGTTATATGAATTGCTACATCGGTTGTGAACGCCATCTGTTGGAGAGTCAATGAACTTTTGACAGTAGAGTTCGAGTTGCCGCAAACTAAAGCGAACCTGCTTAGTTAATAATACATTACTATGTCCAGTGCTAGTACCGCATATTCCCACTGGAATGCGTTTTGAAACAATTTTTGTAGCCAATTGTAAGTTACTAATGGAAATAAAGATCGTCGTTTTATGTTTCGAATTTGATTTTGCAGTTACTTCTGATGATTTGGATATAAACAAAATATAAAAGTATCGGGTTAATCCACTCAAGAAGAAAGAAGATGTTCATCAATTGTTTACAAATTGAGATAATATATGTATGTATTTTAATACATATTTATAGCAGAGTTAAAGTTAAAACAAAGCTTAAAGCAAATTGATTCAAACTGTTTTACCCAACTTGTCAACTCATGACAATGATTCAGTACCACGAATATATCACCCAATGTATTCTAACATTCATACAAAACAATATAATTTTAAAAACTTTATTTTAGGAAAAAAACCTCGTGTTTTAAATTTAGTACTGCTGGCTGATGAGAAATTAAAACAAACAAATCAAACATTTAAAAAGAGCACTAAAGAGGTCGGTCAATCCTCATTGGGGATATATTTGTGTGACCTACAAATATTTGTTACAGGCATTCACGTGTATGGCGATTGTACGTATTTAATATGGTATGTGGGACTTCACGCGTTAAAGAAGAGTCTAGTGTATTGGACTAATTACTTCGATAATAACAGATCTGGATTTCTAATGATCGATGTATCGGAGGCTTGTTTGATTTCTATCTCTGTATCCAATAATGCTACTTTATTTAAATTAATAATGATGAACATAGTAAAGGTTAGTTATTTAAATTATCTATCTATCTATTAATCTGATAAAAAGTTATCATTTGTTGATTTAAATAAGATTTTTTTTTATATAAATCTAGTCCTGCATAAATAGTACCATTGCTGTAAGAAACAATGATAATAAATGTTACTCTTAATCCATTTATTCGACTCTGCAATGAATTAAACAAATATCGTGAAACCTGCACAAGTGCAGCGCAGGATAAGAAATTTAGAAAGTATGATCTAGGACTACGGTAATTAATGCCATTAATACTAATTAGAAACACTACTTGAGATCTTTTAATTCCTTATAGTGTAACATTGGAAATTCGTAAATAAACCAAACCATGTTTATGACTTTATTTGTATTCTTTATCTTTCGGAATCACGGTTAAGGACTAAATATCTTTAAAGTGGGCTAGCGTTCACTCATATTTGAATAATGACATGTATTTAGTAATAATTTTATGACATACTTGAAGCAAGTATAATATTCTTTAAGAATTATTATTGTTTTTTTCATGTAAACAATGTTACGGTTATTTTATTGTTGACCTAAGTATGGCATAATAAACGATTGTTTACTTAATCATTGGTGGCTAAGTATTTATAGAGAGTATATATAAGAGATAATATTTTTTATCAGATTTTTTAAGATCTTAGCAATTTTTTTTCTATTGTTTGTGTGTTTCAAGTCTGTAGGTGGGGTGGGTGATCCGTTTATTTGAATTATGTTTCATTTGACCTAAAATTAAACAATGCTGTCATTTAGTCCCATAAAATTTCATCAATTTCGTCCCAGTATTTTTTTGTTTGAACTCGGTTGTATGTTTTATTGACGTGTTTTAAGAAAACAATAATATGAATTATAGTATATTTTATTGACTTCAGTTTTCTAACTAGTTCAATATCCGTTAATTAATGAGATTACAATACGCACTACACATTAATTCCAGTCCATAAATAAAGTATTGCTAATAATAATCACATTTTTCTTATTTCTAATTGAATAATTATGGTATACAAGATTTGATAGCAATGATTTGAGCTCTACAACCTTGATCAAGTTTTATAATTAATTGCATGAAACAACCATATTGAAATGTTTTAGGAGGGTATATAATGACGGAATAAATAAAGTAAGGTTTTTTTTCAGCTTTTTTCCAGATTCATCGTGTTAATAATAGGCCGTCTGGCTACATAATATTATATGATAGTGTTAATTATATATTATTAGGTACATAGATGAGACTATTTGTTTCTTAATGAGCATTATTTGACCAATAATGAGTATATTTCTACGTTTCTACAGCTTTATAATACTGCACTCATATTTCTTGAATAAAAGTCACACAAATATAAATACAACTACAGTGGTTTAATGAAACCCTACCTAAATGTTTAAAATATAAAGTCGATTTTTATTTGTAATCGAATACGATGAGTTGCCTCTATACCAATGCTTAAAATCTACTTCGTACCTATTTAGAATCGATACGAAAAAATGACAATATTTTTGTAAATCTAATCTTATTTATTTTTATGTACAATTCTACTTGATTTGGCACATGCTTCACATTCCTCTCTGGATGACTCACAGAGATAATTATAATCTAGTTTTACTTTATCTAATATCTAATTTCTTCTTCCGCAGTGTAAAGTTTTAGAACCATTCATCTTTAGAAAGAGATAACGTTATCTGTAGGTGTAGCTCCATCTTTTTCTGAAGAGCAAATATGGTTTTAAACTTTATAATACGGACTCTATATCTCTTAATTAGTTTACTCAATCTTGTCAACAAATCTTAAAACATTAAATGGTTGAGTATACTGAATTATATTATATTGCTTTATATATTATATAAAGCATGGAAATAAAAAAAATACACGAAAACAGTGATTATAATTCAGAGTTTCAAGATTTGTTGTTAAGATTGAGCAGTCATAACCTAAATACTTTAATTTCGTAATAATCTCATATATTATATACTATCTTAAGAAATTGAGTTTAAACATTAATTCAATAAAGGACTAGTTCCATATTTAAAAGTAAAAAAATAAATAAATTAACAGAGCTACTTTTTTTGTTCAAAAATTGTGCTTATATAATGTGCAAAGTTTGCAGTAAAATTAGACATAACACAAACCATTATTATTCTGAAGATAATTTATATTAATTTTGGCAACTACGATGAAAACCCGCAACAATATTCCGATACTATAAAAATACAAACATATCTGGCGTTTATGATAACTTTGAAGTAACACTAATATTTATAAGGATTAATTAAGAACAGCTTGGATTTTATGTCGTTCGTAAATTATTCTATATCTAACACCATTAACCCTAAAATAACAACTACTTAAACATTTATATTGTGTTTATTCTGCTACGGGAATACCCGTAATGCTGATGCTACTTTTAGTTTATTGGGAAATACATTTTAAGATTAAATTAATTGCCTGCATAGACTGCTAAACATGATTATCCATACAATACATGCCATAATTATTCGTCTATTTTTTTTTCAAGAAATAGTAGCTAAGCAATAAATTTATTGTTTGAATAAATAATAATAAATAGTTACGTTTTTAAATTATATATAGGTAGTTGTTACGTACGGGTCATGATTAAAGACAAAATAGTACTAATAAGTTATATTTCAGTTTTCATATCCACTGACGATATCACAAATAAAAATAAAAATATTTTTCAATACGATTATTTACATTCCTACGACATAAAGAGATCTATTAATCTTAACACTACTTAGTTTTATTTTAAACCTATGTACTTAATAAAGAAAAGTAGCGCGCAGTCCACAAAATACATGATGATTAGTGCATAATGTGGACTGTTAAAGTGCTAGTACCCTAGTGACCTAGGGTTCTAGTTTGACGGGCATGTCTCAAGATGGTGGCTCTGGTGGTGGCGGAGGGCCAGGCACGGGCCCTTGCAGGAGCTTCGCGGCGGCTGGGAACCCGGTCAGGTCGAAACCTGGAGGAGCAACTATACCTGCTGCTGTAGCCGTGCTCTGTAGGTATGCTACCAACCTGCAACACGTAATAGGTTAGGAATTTTGATATAGACCGACGAATTTTGGTGATTCCATGTTTAGGTATAGACTTTGATGAAAAAACTGTGATTGTTATCATAGCAAACTTCAAAGACGGATGAATACAATCTAACTAACGGTAAAACGTTATTTTTAGGAGAGTATTAATAGGTATATTTCAGCGAAGACCAAAATAGTTTCAATCAGTGTGATATAATGGCAGATGTTTATATTTAAGCACGTGGTACCTTCTGAGTTCCTCCAACGCGCTGGCCTGCATCAGAATGTAGTTCTTGGCCAGCAGTAACGTCGCAATCTTTGACAGTTTACGAACAGATGGCGAGTGAGCATAAGGAATCACTCCACGCAACTCGTCCAAAGCATCATTCTGAAATAATATCAAAACATAAAATTATATAACCCCGCAAATTATCAATTTCCGCGAAAAACGTTGTATAATATAAGCTATACTCGAAATAGATGTCTATATTTGTATAGTAGTCCAGTAACGGATTCCAGATTCGATGCCAGCAATGTTAAGGGCAACAAACATTTCGCTGGATAATATTTACTTATCAAATTTCGCTAGAACTAACTAGGAACAGGGGATTCCCTTATCCGACAACGTAGCTATCAGATCCTCTTCAAAGATCTCACGTACAGATAGCTTTCAATGTGAAATGCTGTAATCTTATCTACTCTTAATATTTATACACCTAGCTTCCTTTTACTCTTGTTCTATTGGTGTCTCTCCAACACGTGAAGATTAGAGATCAACTTGTTGTAGTCCTCGGATCAGCTCTGCTAAGTTAACTATCCAGTATCCTGCACTCCCTGATCTTCCTTTTATAAACTTTGTATGGCTATTATATATTTAAGCATGTTTTCTTACCAGATCGTGCATTCGTCGCCTTTCCCTCGCGTTGATGTTGAGGCGGACGTTCTTCCCTTGCCGCATCTTCTGTTTTGATTTTGATTCGTTGAGAGGTCTGGAAATAAATAATTATTTTAAGTACTCTCACATAATTTAAATAAGAATAGAACATTGCTTCGAAACAGCCGGGTATTACTAGTGTTATGAGGTTGATGTTGTGTTTAATTCACTTATAACTACGGGTGCTTTACATAAAGTGTGTGATATACGGATATGAGTATTTTCGTTTTATTATCTTATAATATGATAAACGAAGTGCCATTCCTAAAAAGTTATATACGATGATCCCCATTTTTAAGTAAATTATTCAGGTTTTCTAAATAATCGACGGCTTCGAACAAAATGCGACAAAATGGGATCACTGGACTCATTCATATCAGATTGACGGCCAGTTCTTTATGAATCCTCTATTTTTAAAAAGTTTGCCAATATATCGGTGATATTTTCGGAGATATCAGGTCATGGACTATCGATGACTACAAAAGTGGTAAATACAATTGCGTACTGGTAGTACGTCCCCACAGTTAGAATTTGATAAGGGTTGGCGGTGAGGCAGAGCGGAACAAGTGGCAAATACTCATTGTGCACAATCAATGGGTTTGTATGTCGGACGCTAACGATTCTAACGAGGGGAGAGGGTGCCGGAGCGGGAGCTTTGGGTATGGAATACTAATGTGCAAGCTCGACACTTGATATCCACTTCAACGGAAATATTATAGACGTGGTCTCCAGTAATTAATTTCGATATTTGGCATATATGTATACGATATTTTCGATTGACTTCAAAAAGCAGCAAGATCTCATTTCGTCTGTATTTTTGTTCGCTTTTTGTGTCTTAGCTCAGTACTTAATAAACTAATTTTGTTTAGATGTCACTTATTCCCATCAAAGTTTTATTTGAAGTCAGTTTTATGTTTTTGTTGTTATTTTTACTCTTGGTAGGATGGTTCATTTATTTTACAAAATATTACAAGATTTCGGTAAAGGCCGAAACAGAAATATGATTTCATAAGAATTTGATTCCATGCTGCATTTCTATTTAGAGCTCCCCAAGCTTCAAATATGTACGTTGTGCACGGTCTAAGTTTATTGGTATCATTGCTATTGCAACTGTGTCAAACAATCCACCTCCTACGCCGATGAGATGTGTACCTCGGGATCTGCTCCTTTGTGATAGGAATTTATGAGGTAATCGCCCGTTTATTTTGGAATTGTTTAAACTACGCTAAATTTAATAGCTTTGAAATGTTCTAAATTGTGTTGAAATACACCATTTAATACGATTAGTAACATACTGTAACGTTTTGGTCGTGGATTTGAATACTATATTTATTTTACCTATTAGTATCCAAAATTCTAATTTTCGATACGTTTAAGCTGAATTTATGACTAAAAATACAATATTATTACTATTTCCGCCGAGTAGTAAAAAAACATTGAAAAGGAACTTCAAGACCCCTCTATAACTATAGTTTAATAAGTCTATGGTAAAAATGATCGCGGTCAATCGCGAACAAAATACTTGTCGAAAGGGGAGGGGACTTAGACAATAGTACCTACTCTATTGTGCACAGATGCTCAGGAGAGCCGGTGTTTGCAGTGATTAGAATTTTGGACATGTGTGCCTTTATGTCCCACATAATACGATATAAATTGCAAATAAGTAGTTCTGTAGTATATATACCATATGTCAGTTTTGCTCAGCTTTTTTGCAGGAGAAATTTTATAAATTTTGGCCATTTTATGTTAAGCATACATTTTAGTTATTAGAAATGAAGTGAAAATAGGCTTGAAATCAATACTACTGATGCTTAAAGTCTATTAAAATAGATTTTAATATCTCGTTATCACGACTAATAAGAAAATATATGTGAAAGTCAGTGAGAGAATATAACTTAAATATCCTAATATCTGGAAGATATCTTATAAGACCGTAAAATATCTGGATTTTTATTTAAACCGGTTCGCCAGAAACAAAATGAATGTATATAATGTTTCAAAAGATAGTATTTCATTCTGTCTATCTCCGCGGAACAAAAGACTATATTATTTTTTGTTATCTGCTCCCCGGTAGTGCGCACGGCGCATGCGTGAAAAACAATCTGCTTTTGCTTACAAACACAAATTTATACGGCAAAATTAAAAAGCCTACATGCGGCCAGGATTCTGTCACCATAGTTTTTCTTAGTTCAGAGCTCTGAAACCATGAATGTACGTGATGAAAATGGTCGGTTATTGGGTAATTGGAAGTAAAAGGTGTGACTGACCTTTGTCCATAGCTTGTACCGGGTTCTGGCTGGTTCTCATCGCTGGGGTAGCAGTGCTGTGGAGGTGGCGGAGGCTGGCCGCCCTGCATGTAGAAGCCGCCCAGGCCCACGGCTCCCAGCGGCGTCCTGCGGCCCGGCACCGATTGTGGCGGAGAGTGCGACTCGCCCAGCGGCACACCATCCCAAGACCTCCGCCCCTCCATTGTTTAAAAAATAAAAATTAACACATAACACTATTTAAAAACGCTGTATAATAATTGTTAGCCGGGACGGTGTCTGGGACGTTTGATGTTCGAGCCGCTTTGACAGACTGTGCCGAGTAGTGGCGGAGAGGAGTGTGGTCCACAGATCGATCGCTGTACGCAGCTGGGGTGCGCACCCCTCTCATCTCTCGGTGGAGCGAGCATTGTTCTGAGATGCGATTGTGATTTATTTCGCCGGCGCGTGTGCGACCGACCGGCGACGTATATTTCGATTATGAATGCATGTCAGCTGATAATTTGGTTATAATTTATAATCGGATTAGGATGTCCTAGCTTCCATTACAAAAAAAAATGTTAAACATTCGGATGTCATTTTTTTTTATCCACTTGAAAGTAGCAAGTGGCGTCGATATCTATACGAATATAAAACTGTAATTTACTTCTACTTACAAACACCTATAAACCTGCATCCAAAAAAGAGATCTTACACAAATAAATCAAAATAATCAGTCTAATCTAGTTAACTAAAGTTAGTAAAATATATTTTATGGAGTCTAAAAATATTTAGTTTTCCTGAAAATCGTGCATGCATAAATTATATTCAGGTACTACACATACTAAATCGAACGCTAGCCGTAAAAGGAACACGGTTCAATGACTTCTGATCGTTAAATTCAGTCAGACAGTACGCTAAAGATGCGTCCATAAACCATTATAGTTCCATTGCGAATTGTCATACGGCCGCTTTCTATATTCGATCTCAATCCCTAATTTACGGATCGAGATTGACATTTGAATCCATTTCCAACTTTTAGTGTTTCTATAACCGATCCATGGATCGTTTTCTCGATCTTTTTCTTCAATCTATCTTTGGGAGGGCGGATCGAGATTTTAGATTGGTATTTGTACGAAAGTGACAGTTATGCGTTTTCTATAACCGATCTCTGGTTTTGACAAATCGATTTTTGACGTTTTTGATCTATAATTGCGATCCCCAATTTTTCACGGATTGTACTGAGAAATCTGTGAAAATGGAAATATTTTCAAGTGATAGTGATAGCGATCTTGAAGTATTAGCTCAGCTATCGGACTGGGATAGTAGTGACGGCGACGACGAACAAAATCTGTCCTCAAAATTTGTAATTGTGATTGTGATGTATCGAGTGGCTGTTTTTTTTTTTTCTGTACTTTACTTGTAAACGGGGGTCAAGGATTTAAGCTGAAGACCAGCGCTCAGTAATTCTTTTGGATTGCTAAGCATAGGCTGATGCTTAAACTTTTTTGCTTTCGGTATTATAGTTTTTGTGTACTAAGTACACTTTTACCAATATCTGTAATACTGGAATCAATAAATAACGATTATAATATTCTCGTTTTCATTTATTTATTTAAAACCATGAAGTATCATTACAGGGTTTACCCTAATGCGACAACTTAGAACTTAAACTAAACAAAAATTGCAACACATTACATTATTAAAAACACATAAACACGTCAGTCTGATTTTGAAGAAGTTGGTGGTGTGGAGAGCTCTTGTAAGAGGTGCTTTGGCGAGCAAATTTGTTCTCGCTGTAGGTGCGGGCTTCGCCGCCGCCGCACGAAGCGGTCCGGTACACACACTCAAGCGCTGCAATACTTCCGGGTGATTCTCCACTCCACGAATCACCTTCACCAAGGAGACGACCAGTGCAAACTCCCGTCTCATATACAGTTGATCATTGCCAACCATGCTCAGAACAAACAGAGTGGGATCCATGAGTAGGTAGAACGGATACACCCCATACAGTTTCTTGGACAGATGGCGCGTGAACTTATTCTGAACGCGCTCGAATATTGCCGCTGTATTCTATTCTACAACTGAGACATCGAAAACACAAACAACAAATAAACTTGCGATTTTAAAATATATTATGTTAATGTCAAACTGACTGACAACTTTTTGATTGACTGACGTTCCGTTGCTCATCAATAAACGTTTATTGTCGTTTATGCTTTTTCTAATCTTGAGGTAGAATTACAGTATTTGTCCGCTACGACTTCCCAATCTTTTATTTTTGTATTTTTTGCAATTTCTCGTGTTTATACATAAAATAGATAAGCTTTAAGAAAAAAGCCACCATTTTACTCATAAATAATCGCTGAAGTACTTTTTCTGCACATGCGTAAAACAAAACGTTTAGCAGGGCGATCTATCCGTTTTTTTTCGATGGATTTCGAGACGAGATCGATTAATGAAATGCAGATTCAAGCTCAATCGAAGGATTGAGTAAAATCTGGATTGATCGGAATCTTAGATTCGGGATCGAATATAGAAAGCGGCCGATAGGGGAAATAAATCTCGTTTCATATATTATCTGTTGGCAGACAAACTCAGTGTGCTAAATACGCGGCGACACTAATCGATGTGAGCATAATTTAAATTTTTTAATTCTTTCCAGCCAGTGGCACATTTTCTTTCATTTTTTTCTACGACGACCTCTTTTTGAAAAGACAACTTATTGTTATGTTTGTTTTAAACGACGTATTCATGTTAATTTGTTTTTAAATAAATGAAGTCAATTTAGAATTTAATATCAAGGAAAATTTATTAGAAACGGAAGATCATATTTTCTTATAAAGGAAGTTTTAACAGTTTTTGTTCATAAAGTTTTTATTTATTTTAAATTGCCTGCTACAAATGCGTTTTATTTAGCTTCGTTTAAAAGTTTATTACTGTTTTAATAAGCTTGTGTGTGTCCACGCCTTAATTATGTCTGAAGATTATTTATATGGCGTTTCAGCAACTGGGTTAGCTAAATACGACCGGGTGAAGATAAAAACAATCACATCTATCATTTTGTAGTAGATTTATAATCCATTTAGATTATATTAGGTGAGGTAACAGCGTTTCCCGTCCATTTGTCTAAGAGGAAATATAATTCACAGTTGCGTCTGAAGATAATTTTTTCACGGTATTAATGTTTTCATATTGTTTGAACTAAATGTGTGTTTTAGATTTATAGTTTAAAATTTAAAAGCCAAATAGTGTCGCAGTCTCTTAGACGTATGTGTTAGCAATAAAATTGTTGCAAAAGTGTGTTTATTGTCTCTCCCTATAGTGTTCGATGTTGCCATAATTTCTTTTATATTTTATTAACTGTAAATTATGTCTCAGAAATTAGGAGCTCGTAAATCACGGTTCCGTACTAAAAAGATAAATCTGTAGTTTCCGTGTCTGTTCGTTTGGTATACGATAGGTCGTTTGGTTACTCTTTCGGAATATTTTGACGGTTAAAAATATTTATACTCTTGCGCAATAATGTTCATTTCAGTTCAACCATTGGTTACTAAACTCGCCTTTAAATAATATGTTGTTTTTCTTGTCGATTCATATTTTTTCTAACAGTTTCCTAGTTATTTGTCAGTTGTAAGTATTACGCACCTATAATGATTAAATAAGCAATATTTAACCAGAGGAAGTTGGTAGAGTAAAATATAGAGCAAGTATATGCTGTTTTATACATCGTACGAGATTCAAGTGGGTACGTTTTTATTAAATAATTAGTCATTGGCCAAATAAGTAGATTCTTCCGTGGTCCGATGTTCAATCTTGCTCACTTTTCCAATTATTGGTAATAAGCCAATGTTTCAAGTTACTAGGTTAAATTCCTTAAGACTCAAAAGTGTAGAGGTCGTGATGAGGATATATAAATGGAAGAAAATGAAACATAAAAAGTAATTATTATAAACGTTTAATATTATTAAAGCTAATCAATTAAAGTTATTTACAACTTATTCCAATCAGTTCCGACATTGAGTCCTCTTAACAATGTACCTACAATATATACACTCTTCAATTCTGTTCATCAATATACTTTATGGAATACACGATATAATAATATATTCTATATTAAGGCTTCGAACGGACTGGACAGAGAAGCTACATGCTCTTAATTCGTCTAATATGAGTTTAACTCCGTTTCAAGAAATATTGAATTATTAGCTTCATTGTCACTGCCCAGTGCGTTTCAAGCCTAAGGAATAATTTAGCAACTCAAGATAAGGCAATCACGTTACAATTTCGCCGCCGCACTTTAAATTTCAATACTATATTATATTACATATCATACATATTTTTAACAATTCATTTACAATTTCTCTCATCTTTGAGTTTACTTAATACGTGCGTTTGTACGCACGTCGTGCGGCGGTCTTATTCTTACAACAATATCACACCGTCCAAATCTTTCCTTCGTTACTTATTAAGCTATCCATAGATTTATTACTACATCTCATTAACAGAATACACGTAGTACTTGACATTGGTTAACATTGATTATCCAGAACGTCTTCTTACACCCGACCCCAGCATCCAAAATGTCTTTTCACAGCCCTTAATCTATGACTAGAAGGTGTCTAATGATTTAATAGAAATTATAATCCGATATACGAATACTTTCTGAGTAACATTCGCTAGACATATAGATTTGGTCAAATCTCCAGTAACAATAGAAATATCATAAAGAACTGTAGTCATATTCTATTACACAACATTTATCAAAATTTCATAGTGATATAATAATTATGTACTTATTTCACCACTACTTAGGCCTCAGGTAATTACAGAAACAGTCTATCTTAGTACAAAGATTCATAATTTCATCTGAAATAGTTTTCCAGCCGTGGTGGAACAAGAGTCGATTACACATCGTGTAAATTCTTATTCTACAAAAGATTTATTTTAATAATACTGTGGAAAAGTAGAAAAATGTAGGCCATATCAAATAGACATACGCATAAGAAGGTACACATAGTTCAGCGACAGTCACACCTTATAATAAAGATGTGATTATATTGGAACATGTATATATTTTATAAACATTAACATTCAATACGGATTTCTTGATATTAAATATGCTAAATGAGTATTTATGTTTTGAGTTAATAAATTTCTTAATTCTTAATTTAACGTCAATTTCACCAATCAGTCAATATTAGCAGATCTTTGGCACATCCATATTTGAGTAGAAACACGACATCGTAGCCATAATAACATAGCGATTATTGTCATAATACTTGAACATCAACATTCATAAAACTGATAATATTCACTCGATGACTCCCGCCGTCCAGGTTGAGCTCGCGTAGAGCACTAAGTACGATGCACAATGCAGATTGTTTATAGTATTGACTAGGAGAGTTCTTTGGTGAGACTAAGTCCCAGAGCTCCGCACATATATAATGTAGTGTTTATATGATAGTGGCCGACATGGGCGCGGGGTGTGCGAAGCGGGCGGGCACGGGCAGGCAGGCGAGCCACACCGCGCCGGCGCCGGCGAGGCATCAGCGCGCGCGGTGCGCGGGCGCCGCCGCCGGTCAGGGCGCCGCCGCCGCCAGCGGGGGTCGCGCCGGCGCGGGTACGCGCGGGCAAGCCACCATAGACCCGCTACGGTTTGTTTGGCTGTTGCCGCCACCGCCTGTAACAAGAAAATTCATTTATTAGTTTTCAGCTCTGTAATTTAACCCTCGCTGATGCGTGTTAAAAATCGATTTAGCTTGCATCGAAAACTGAGTAAAGAAAAGTGTCTTGAAACTCAATAACTATCTACGCATTTAAAGTGAAATATTCATGACCATTTCATTACGAAAGCTTGAGGATGCTTTATCATAATACCATTATGGAATCAAGCCAGACAAAATAATGAAGCTATTAATCGTCAAGTGAAAATATTTACCTATTAGTGATCCAAGCATCTTGGTGACGGAGAACTTGCGTGTGCGCTGCGGCGTGCGCACTTCCGCGAGCAGACGATCGACGCAGCGGTAGAGATCGCCCGAGTTGTCGGCCACGCTCGCCTCGCTGAACGAAGCGCCGTGAGCTGCACTGATGGCCTGACCCTCCTTTGTTGATACCTGGAGGCAAAGCAAATTAATTGTTAAAAATGAATTTGCATTTTTAAATGTTACTGTATGAAACCTAATAGGCTACTATTGATCGAGAAAAATGAAGATTACTTTTCTATTATCGCTTCTTGTTTATAGTTTAACCGCTTTTAACTTAACGCATCTTAGGATTGAATAAGTAACAAAGTTCAATTTTGTTATCACCTAATGCTGTTTATCTAAATAAACAATTCCAAATACATGTGATTCTATAGCAATGATTCTTAGTTAACCATCTTGAAATATCCGATCCGTAACTAATTTTATTTTTGCCTCGTTTTCTCGAAGGCTCTTAGCGACAAGCCGAGAATCGGGGGTGTTGTTACTAAATAATGAATTCAAAGTAAACCTCACAAAGCTGTTTAAATTACGTAAACTCTGTAAACATAACGTAACAAGGTCAGAAGTGTGTACTTACTCCAAGTAGGTTTTATATAAATAACTGAGACCTTCATGGAATTATGTTTTAATTTAAAGGCTTGTTGATATTAAAAATTGTTCGACATTTGAAACGGCTCGTGTTTTAGTTAGTTTGTTGTTTGGCATGAACGTGGGTATTCAGTATAATCCGAGCTTTTGATACTAAAACGATAATAAGCTATCTATATTCTTGATAGAAACATAATTCCGCCTGTCTTTTACTAATGCTTAAAACATGAAAACTAGACACAATCCAACACAATAAATTTTAACTGAACTGTTGGTTGTTATTGTTGTTACTGTATCCATCACAGGTATACAATCACGTCTAGCAAGTTCCTTCATACATAAAGTATTTTCAAGTGACAACACCTTTAGTTTCTGAGCGAGAGTCTCCCATTATACGCAGGACAAAAGAGGCTGTTACTATGTGTGTTCCGAACAAACTGAAGACTCAATAACAGCAGACAAGGACTGTCACGAGCCTTTGTTCCCGACGTCAAGACTTCATAATGGAGCCTTAATAACGTTGCCTTGCACCAACTTCAAGGAAGTGTCGAACAGAATCAAGTAACTTCTCCACGTGTATCTCGTCAGATACTCATAACTTAATAACGGACTTATTAAATTTAAAAAGTTTCCCCTTTGTAAAACTGTTCGCAACATTTCCTGTTAACTTCGTAATTCTAGTGAATACAGCGTCAAGGAAACGTGTCTATCATTCATCTATTAATATCGTTCACTCCCGTTGTGTAATATCTTTTGTAATCGTGACAGTGATCCCGCATATCAACTGATGTCGTGCTGAAAGGTGAAGGACGAGTTTCTCAAACATTCTAGAAATAGCGCGTTTATTGGGAAAGAACACTAGATTCCTATTCACGGATTATTAAGGTACGTAAAGCACCTACCTACCATGTTATCTGAGAATAATTGCGATTGTTTTCCATATATAAAACGATCCAGTGTTTACAGATGAGCCGCTTGAGATTTACGTTAGAGAAAATAATGTTGAACGGATGTTGTTTTTTTCGTAGTAAACAAACTAGTGGAAGGGAGCTACATGCTAGTACAAATAAAATTAAACGCTTTGCCTTAAGATAAATTATTTTGAGATTATACTTCTTTACTTTATGTTATAAAGGAACGTGACTAACAACTAAAAGTATCTACAATCTTAATAGAGAAGGCACTTCAAAAATGGTTATTGATTTTAATATTAAATATAAATTTTAAAATATAAAAATCTAAATTTCAAAAACATTGTAGCAGATAATATCAATCAGAGACGTGTTGTTATGGTGTGAAGTTGGTTTTCCCGAATACATTTTTAGTCTCGTAAAATTTCCGCACGATTTATTTTCAGCACGTGAGCGCTAACGATGTACTAAACATGTTCACGGCGCAATATAATGTTTAGACTTCAGAATATGTGTTGGTGCCTTATCGGGATGGTCTATTTGTGAGTAGCAACTGACCTGTCTCAAGTGGTCTAAGTCGGTCTTGTTGCCAAGCAGCGCGAGCGGCATGGGCGCGGCGGCGCCGGCCGGCCCGTGCGCCGGACTGCCGCCCGTCGGCGCCCGCTTCAGCGCGCTCAGCACCTCAGTAGCGTACTCGAAGCTGCTGCGGTCTGTCACCGCGTACACCAGCAGGCAAGCGTCAGCCCATTGAATCTAGAACAAAGAAAAGTGTTATTAGAAAATGCTATATAATATACAAGAATGTCTGTTTTGACAACATGTTTGATAATAAAATTATGACGCGGATTAATGTAATATGATGATAATCTTCAAATGTAGTAACAGCCGCCAACGTTAGTTATTTAGGTGAAACAGTCAATAAACTCAAATCATTAATGATGTTTGCTCACATGTCGCATCTGTGATAATTATTAACGTTTAATCGCTAATTAAGTGTCAGATTAACGTGCCGACAGTCGACGATGTCAAGTTTGCCCTACTTTAATATAATAGAGAGCGGAAGTTTAGGTTTTATCTATTTCACATTATAATCTCAACAGTGTAAGTGCGTCAAAAGAAGATTAAAGTGCCAAATGCGTGGTCGTTACGAGCTACAATGCGATGGTTTCGTACATTAAGAGAAGTGCCAGCGGAAAAGTCTTAAACTTTTCGTAAAATCATTAGGTACAATTTTGCTGTACAATAAGACGAAAGTCAACTATAAAATGAGCCTTGATTTTAAAGTCTTCATAAGACCATTTACTGGATGCTTTGCATGAAGGAGACTAGACGAAGAAGAATGTGTTTAATTAATGTGTCGTCGGAGCCAACATTCCAGCTTAAAATTAGCCTTGCAAGCGATTCACGGGCGCTCCCACGCAAGCTGCGCCACGCGCTTCATCGTGAGCCGCGACACAGCCCACGTCCCATCTCCTGAACTCATTGTACACACAACGAAATTTGTTTATGTGGTACGGAACAGCAAAATCATTAAGCAGGAAGTCGATCTGACGTCAACAAAGGTCATTATAACAAACCCATACAAAAATCATAGCTTCGCATTTCCCTTAGTGTGTTGTTTAAGTCAATAACATTACGCGGAATTGTTCCAATATTTTTCTAATTATTATTGTTTAACAACTTTGCGGCTTCACTTATACAACAATTTGTGTTGTAAGGTTGATAAACCAAGAAAGTTTATCATGTTGGACATTAAAAGGTTTCAAGTAAGGTCAATGTGTACAATTTATTAAATAAACAACGTACTAAACGATATAAAGAAAAATGGGTAATTGTTTTCTTTTTTTTACAATGTGGCTAATACTTAGTAATCCGTTTTTCTTTTATTAACTATTCAAGCTATTTTGTTTCAGTTTTTCCCTTAATATTACTTTAAAGTCGTAGGCGGTTTGAACTTCTAGTCCAATGCCTAAATCGAGGATTAAACCTCAGATTTCGTTTTAAAGACCAATTCTTGGCTTCTCGGCGTCCGCCCACTGAAAACGAATTGTACAATCCGCATCGAGATGTATTGCTTATTTTCTTAAACAGCGTCTTTTCAAGATTTCAAAAGAGCTATTTTGAGGATGTCTAGAATAATATTATTTTAAACTTCAGAAAGAGCTCCAGATTAGATCGGTGGCCGTTTGAATTCCGAAATGCTAAAATGTCAGTGTTCTAACGTTGATGAGCATATTGGAACTGTTATTTATTATATGTAAACAGTGTGAGTCAGTCCTCGGGGAGCAGGTCACTGGACCAACTGCTGGAGCTAGCCGATCTCCAGATTATTTGAGACATTAACCTAGTTGTTGGAACATTAAGCGGGCTTGCCGCGAGTTATAGAGTGTTTCGTTTGCGGAAGGGTTTAGTGCTTTGATCTGATGATAGAAGTAACGCTAAATTATACTAGTGCACATCCCATAAAGGATTCGAAATACCATAAATTGTTAAATTACTATCTAGTATTGGTGCGAAATATATTACGATTTCAAATATGTTTGTAAACGTTTAACGTTGTCATGTTGAAATCGAGGAGTTTATAAAATATAATTATAAACGAGTTTAATATAGCTACAAAATAGCGACCTTCCAATAAAATACCGACATCCCTAATCTACTGATTTGTGTACTTATTATTGTTTAGAAACTAGAGGTCGGCCGGCAGTTGTTTAGGTTACACTTTAATTTCGTGAAGGTGAAGATTGCTGGGCAATGGGCAAGGTCCCGAATTTAATCGACACTCATTTTGTTACGAGCTGTTTGAAATTTTATTTAACTGCATTTATTATTTCAGTGTACTTTTGAAACGGTGAGCAGACGTATGTAAAAGTGAAGGTCAAAGTTTATGATACGTGGAGCGTACCTCTATAAAATTATGTTGTTTTAATCATATCTTTAGAACAAGATCATGAAAATATTTTTTATTACGCGTATACAAGCCATAAAATCTATGAGAAGTTAGATTTAGATATAAAGTAGCATATTTATTTACCTGTTCGGCCGGGAATTTATCGGCGTTAGAACCGGATACATCGATAACTTCTAGTTCAACTGGAGTGCCGTTGATCGGTACCGTTTGTCTGTATAGGAGATCTGAAAGGAAGACATAAAGTAAGCATATTGAAACACGAAGACGCATTATACGCAATGCATTCTAAAATAAATGAGCTACGAAACCAACCTGTATTTGAGTGGTATTCTCCTATATATCTTCTGGTTAAATAGCGGACGATGAGTGCTGTAACAAAAAAGAAAATATAATTCAAGTCTTTAGCGCGTGTTTTTTTGTAGTAGCAATTCCGGGCAATGTTTTGAGATGTGACGAATGCTCGGAGGCATATTGACGTATTGCTGAACAGCAGTGTTACATCATTAAGGGGAATGGGTCATTGGGCTGTTGGCCGTTGGCCTAGCGCACTTTATGTAACATGTAGGTCGAACACCCGAACATTTTCGGTCAAGGCATTCATTCCAAGTATTGTTTATTGTTGCATTCAACTTGTACGAATCTAACAGAAGTTTCAGTTGAAACTAGAAAATTTAGTTCGTGCGTGCACGCTCAAAGTATCACAATTACTAATACAAGAGAAACTGTGTTAGATAAATAACTTGATGTTGGTATTCCTAATAAAAACTGACGGTTGATTTATTTATTGTTGTCAGGTAGTTTCACGTACTTTATTGGTTGTAAAATGCTCCGCCCGCCTATAGTATTACAAGCGATAACCGTAAAATGTTTGGCTCTTTGAATGTTTAGTAAGTAAATGGAAATATTTGGAATTTTCATTTCGTACCGTAAACATATTGTACAGGCACTCAACTTCTAGGCCGTTTAAAATTAACACAAATGTTCTTGTGCCCTAAATTATATTAATTACTTTTACAAGTTGATCGATGTTATGAAGATATGAAATACAATAGGTATGTGTGTACATTTAATTATCTTACCCGACTTGCCAACTCGAGAGCTGCCAATGACGGCAATGCGAACGCGCGGGAGACTGGCACGCTCGTCCTTCATGCTGGGCGGTTTTTTCTTTGTCTGGAACAATACAAAATAATATTTAGTAAAAGAAAATGCGAGAGACTTTTTGACATACGTCGCACAATTTATTATTTGCTAAGCAACGCATAAACAAAAGACATTCAGTGAAAGAGTTCTATTCTTGTTTGAAAATAGAGCCCGCAATTGTTTTTCCCTCCGACCTAACCTTAACGTATAAGATGTCTGTTAAGGATCGTCTAATTCGTTTTCCGCGCTAAATCACGGTGAGATAAGCTCACGCGTCGCTCTGTTGGCGAGCTTCAGTTTCATTCATTACTTGCGTTTCGCCGCCATGACGTCCGCTAGCTAATGACCGACAAAGCGCGTCACCACATACTTGTTTATGATTAAATACAAGCAGAATATAGAACGACATGCTTTAAAAAGTACTACATGCTATTCTAATTAGACTCTGGAAGTTTTCCACTGCACGAGATTTATGTTAATACAGGGTAATGTTTATCATTTTGGATAACGGAAAAAAAATAAAAATAAAGAGTTTAGAAATCATACATATTAAACAGATTTTAGTTTCAATTATCTGTCTAACCAACAATACTTAAAAGAGTGTTATTTCTTTTCGATTTCGTAAAAAAATACACATACGTATTTTATTAAATCAAAGAAAGCAAAAAACTGGTGGAAGCGCTACAAAAAACGGCACGAGCGCGACATGTATGCGCTAAAATATTTATAGATCGGACACTCGGTATGCGTCAGTCTCTGCCCACTGACTGGTTGAATAACCCTAGAGAACACCGCGAACTGGGCATCACTGTTTGATAACAATTCAAATTAAAAACAACAACAAAATAAATAATTATTTGCGTGAGACATTAAATTTAGAAACGATATAATCGAACTTGATTGGAACCTAATTAGGTTTTCCTCAATTAGATTGTTTGTTTTATATAAAAGCCTTAATACATATAAGTACATAAATTACTTGCTAAATCCTGCTCGTACGCTTTCTTTGTTGTCTTTTATTTTAGTTCGAAAAATAAACATGGAAGTTTTTCAGAAAATAATGTGAAAATATTTTGGCAAGACGCAGCATTATTTGAATCGAAGTTTATATTGTTTTTCATCGCTATCAGAAAGAAAATATTGTGAGTTGTACTGGCTGCTTGGAATCAAGAAAGTATGGATGTAAATTATCTTTTAGCAGCTAGTAGTTGATACCAAACGTACTGAGTATTTTGCCAAGAGTGATTGGACCTTTCTCTACTGTGCCCAGTCTCCAACGTTACTATTGTATTTGTAGATAGGTATGAAGTATAGTGCGTATGCTCTCATTAACGTCAGAACCATCTAAGTATAAACAACATATGACGTAGGGTGCTTCATCTAATATTAATAAAGTATCCACTACACAACACTTGATATTATCTTTATGATGTGTCAGCGGCTCGCAAAAACGTTACGATTGTTTACAACGTCGCGGTTTCCCCAAGCTTATGTAACTTTATTTTTATTTGAATTTCATCATATTTTTCGGCCTTGTGACGAAATTGCAATACCTATAAATTCATCAGCGACCACTCTCTTCCCAATGTTTAAGCGAAATTAAATGGTATTTTTCGTTTTAAAATCCATTCAATGTAAATATACTTTAGTTTTTACTTGCTTAATATTTTTGAGAACCGAACAATACGATATACTTATTGGGAAATAAATCAAGATGATGGAAACATTTGAATGAAGCATTTCAGTTTGAGCTAACAAATCCGCTCGTTTAAGACAAATGGTGTAAGATCTAAGGAGTTTTTATCATAGTTTCAGATGGTTGTTAATGAATGAAAATAGATAAATTGCAATATCAAAAGAAACAGCTACACGTGAGAACTATGAGCCCACGCATATATCGCGGCAATTCCTACGTTTATTCTTTGCATTTTTGATACCCCACCCAGATTAATGGTATCTGTGGCGACAACGCCGCCATTTTTATTTACGTTTGGCGCCAAATAATATCGTTCAGTCGCGTCCTGCTGCCAAAAGAAATATCGGGTTTTAAATTAACTTTCCGTGTTACATAAGTAATATGGTATGTAGGAATTAAATAAAAATATTTTATACGGGTATAGATCGAAAGATTTCATAAAAGCTTAATCATTATTTAAAAATAATGCTTGCCACAAGTTCGATAAGTAGTTGCGTGAATTGGGCTATTAATACTAAATGTCTGAAATATACTAAATGTTAAAAACCCCATAAATCATAAAAGAGTATAAATAAGCCTGCCCAATTATTGTGAATAGTTTTCATCGCGTATTATGTGAAGAGGTATTATTCAGAAACGTACACGTGCAGCCATACAAAGGCAGTGCTGTGACGATGTTTGATAACCCAGTGCGGTATTGTTTGGTATCCACCCACGATACGTGCACAAATTATCAATTCAAATCACACTTCGCTACCGTGTACTGAAGCTATATACTATACCATAAATGTAAATATATAACTCCAACACGCGCTGGCCGCTTGTAATTACATTAATTAAAAATCACGTATGATTAAATTTGGAATTCGTGTATTTATTTTAAAACGAGGTTACATATTATGTTTTTCACAAGGAAAATTCATTATTATTTTAAAGGAATTGCACACGTTGTTTTTGGCCAGTTTTGAATTTTAATCCTGGCTTATTGTTACGTAGCGTCGTATCGTTATGGATACGCACAGGAATTGCGTAATAAATCCAATGTATTTTTATACATATTGTTTTTACTTTTATCGAATCTCACTTTACGTGGGAGAGTGTTTGGTGTCGTTGTTTATCATTGGTTATGGAAAATTGATATCAGGTTCGCCGCATTTATAGGGTGAAGTATATCTTCTCTACTTTATACGGTATATTTATGTATCTAGGTATGTATTATTTTTCCTTGCGTGAATCTTAATCTAGTAGGTAAAATAAATTAGAGAATTTTTATTGTGAAAGGCATTACGAATAAATCCGCATGATTGAAGTGATAAATCCATTCCAGAACTTTAACATTGCAAGTTATATTCCATTTATCACTTAATTTTAAACCACGTAAAATAAATTAAGCTGCGGTTTAGTCAGTGGGCGCTTGTCTATCGTGGGCGAGCCTCCGCCCAACCGACTTGCAATGTGGGAAGTTATGTAAACTTAATGTGAAATATAACGTTCGCCTGTAAGGAGGTTGTGTAGCTTTACACGAAGTTTAATCAAACGTGAAGTGAGAAAGTTACTCTACCTAATACTGTAATTTTGATTACTAAATGACAATAGTACGGCCAATGAGTTTTGATGTGTCCTTGCAACTTGAGTATCTGAGCCTATATTTTGCTCCCCTCTGCCCTTGACATGGAGTGTGGCCGTGCGTCCTTCACCGCCAAATGGTGCAGTGTATCAATATCCCGAAGGCCTTGCGACCGCCCGCGGGACCCGCCGAAAGGACATGACCTTGATAGCCAGATCGCCGAATCATAGACATTAATTTCCTCGTTTGGAGGTTGAGTACCAAGGACTCCACTCACGTTACGTTGACAGTGACGCTGATCGGTGACAACTATGATTAACCGTTCGTAACGAGAGAGCTTTTACCGAGTAATTGTGACTCGTTTGCAGTGAGGACAAAGCCTTGACGGATCGTGCCCTTTTATTAAACACCGGTATATATATAAAAAAGCACAATTTATAAAAAAGATAAGCTCATATTGCGTCCGTCTTTTATCTAAGAGTAAAACCTCCTTTCTCCAAAACAAAAAGTATGAAAGTAAACATTATTACAATTTGTTTGGTTCGTATATGTTTTATTTATATTTTTACACGATGGACCTATTTTCGGGACATAAAAGTAAAATGTTCTATTTTTCGTCAAAACAAATTAATGCACGATTTGATTGCCCACTCCGCGGTGTATCAGACAAGAACAACAAACAATCGGTAAACCGAGTGAACAAGATTACGACCACCGGCTCAACACAAATTATATATCCATTGTTCTCATTCTTGGCAAGTTGTAAGTTTATGTAATTACCAAAGAGAATGTTCATTTTACGTTCAAATAATGTATGCAGATAGCTCTACATGTGTAATCTCAGTTTGAAAACTTTGGAAGACATTTTAATGTTTTGAAAGTCAGCCAGACATCTACCGGGCTTGCAAATGAGGATGAATTTTATTGATATTGAAATGACACGCATTAAAAAGTAACAGTCAAGGGGTCTACCACCACATCCAAAAGTAACATCATTGTTATTGTGGAAGCGAGATGGAGCGCTATGCGTTGTATATCTGTGTCTCACTTTAACAAATGCAACAATATTGCTTAAAGATATCTTAATAAGCCCCCTGAATATTATGATCTCCTTTTAAAATGATTTATTTTAGCCCTTTGTCCCCTTCATATTGGCGTGTAACGAGGATAAAATAACATACATAATGTATTTGTCGAGCCCTGTCATTATCAATGAGACAAAAGTGATTTTGATTATTTTATCTTCTGGCATGTTCAAGGTTCTTGTGATACATTAGCATGAAATGAAATTAGCCATACCGATAACGATGGAGCTTCAATTTTGCGTATGACTTTTAAGTTGTTGCTATGTGAAATTTGCTATAGTCGTCAAACACTTTTTGGTAGTCTAGAACCTAATACAGGAAATACTATCAAAAAGTAGGTATTTTTTTTTCAGTTAATCACTTTTTAATGGTGTTACTTTTATCTATACCAAAACTCTACATTATGCCAAAATATGTTACTACTACGATAGCAGTTGTTTCGGTTACCTCTGATACAAATAATGTTCATTTTCTCGTTATCGAGTGAGGCTGGCAGGATCCCGTGACCCTCTTGTGACCTGCATCGACCGGTGACCCGGTCATCTGAGCCTTGCTACCTGAGACCTGAGACCTAAAGCACCCGACTGACATACTTATATAATATCGTATAATTTAAAAAACTTTTTTAATGCCAAGACGATAAATAGCAGAAATAATTAAGAATGTTAGGTACGATAATTACATTTTTAAATTATTCATTTTTTTTATTTCTTTTTATGCCTCCGAAGCACATATAAAATCCCATCTCCATAATATAACACATAATATATCAGATACCTACGAAAACAAAACGTAATTTCTTTAGACAATATCTATAAAACGCGCTATAAGCTATCAAAATCATGTTAATTGTAAATAATAGAGATTTCTTGTAGTGTGACATGACCATTGACCGTCTCGAAAGTCAAAAATCATGAGCAAGTGTCAGCTTCGGTGCAGTGGACGGCGCTGATGTTACACGGCTTAGTTTCACGGCTCGCTGGGCTGTGTAGCGGCCTAATGTAGGAAATTCCCCATACTAAACTCGTGTACTGATCTTCTGTATTATCATATCAAGTATCATAATAACATTTATTCACGTTCGATCGAAAACATAAATATTTTTGAGTTGAGCTCAAGATGTTTACATTTTCGTTACTGCATTTCGTATATGAACATTCGTTTTTACGATGCTTTTATATTTCAATGCCTTGCTTGTTGGCATAAAGAGTTGCAGAATACACACACATCCCACGCTTACGGTGTTATAGTGAGATTATTCCCTGTAGATCTTGAAGGGTTTTGTGAAAAGTAAGCTATCAAAGGTAAAATCTTCCTTTGTAAGCAAATAGAATTATGTCTAAAATTAGTTATGAAGCACTTCTTATTCCGCAATCCTCGTCTTCAGGAAGACAAAAAAGGTAAAACAGACTACAAACTTAAGAAAACAGGTAGGATACACGAGTCCCACTGCAATCAAGAAGACACATCGCGAGTAATTCCCTAGTTTACAACAGTATGACCTAAGTAATGAACTAATGCCGCTCCACAGTATTGCGTTTCACTAATTCCATCTGCACCAATACCCGCGAGATTAATGTCTGAAATGTTCCTCCGGACGTCGGTAGGAAAGTTTCGAAGTTGTTTATAACTCGCCGCAGTCCACACCTGGCTGCCACTTGAGGAAATCTTGAAGCAACTGACCATAAACCCGATAAACTAATTTGAAACTTATATAGAGCGTATTTAGAGTTTAGTTTTGAATTTATTAGGATGTTTGTGATGTGAGTCGCTGATGTTTTCAGCTGATAGGTATGGCTGTTGATTATCGTGTTATTTGGTATCTCGTATAAACTTAAATAAATTAAAATTCTACAAGTATTTTACGTTATGAAAATTATCTAGGGCTTTGACTACGCTAATATTTTTGTTGAAAGCCTCATTATAATTATGTTTTGGAAGAACTACGCGGTTGAATCATGGTAAAAAAAATAAACACCAATTATATTTTAAAAGCATTTTGTCATAAATTTACATTAATAAGCCTTCTTTCAGAAACTTAATGAAATGTTACCCCATAAGTTGTGTAAATGATTATTCTATCAATGTTTCCTTTTATCAAAATTTTAGTATTGAAAGAAATGTAACAAACAATATTGTTAATGGACATTTATTTATACCACGTGTTGAGTAAAACCCCATTAATTTAACTGTATCCTGAACGAAATTTAAAATAAACATGTCTGTTGCTAAGCGAAACTAAATAGCGGCGCTCCCAATTCATCGGCGATTTGTTTTACAAATTCTCTTAACTTTATTGAACATGCTTATTGGCTTCTGTGTGCTGATTTGTGAATCGCAAACATATGTATTGCTAACTGCCTATGTAGGCGAAGGACATTACAAAAATGATTGAGAGCTACTCAAAATTCCTCATTAGCCCAATTTAAATTTTGACCGTAGTGTATGCAGTCAGCCAAACATTGTGCAACTTTCATAACTGTGTGTCGTATTGTTAAAAACATAACTGGGTCAAGTTTAGTGATGTACCAAACGATGTCTAAAATTCATGTGTCTTCACTCTTTGCTCATTGACTTTTATTCGTCTATCCGTTTTGTGTTACCATTGAACTTTTTTGTTTGTTTAACTATGGTTTCACAAGAGATCATTACACACAGCTGTACATTTTCCAGCGAGGAAAATATTATTGGGTCAAGTACACTTACACTTGGGCCATTAGTACCATTACTGTTATTTTTACAACTATTTGGTAACAATTTACCTACGTTACGTTTTCTCGAAGCTGTAAATGTCAGAGTTAATTGCATTTGCTTAGAGAAAAGAGGTTGGTTGAATAAATGTTTCTGCATTTCTTTGCACGTGCTACGAATAGTTCGAGCGTTCATTTTCTTAGATGTTTTAAGTATTTTTTACACGTTACATCGTATTTTTCGGTAGATTTATTATTGGTGAACCACTCATTCATGCGAGAATGAGCGATAGTGGACGCGCTGACGTTAGTTAGACACACAAAATATTTATCTTCGCATATTCCTACGTAAGATAGACTAAAATTATATTTTGCGAGTAAGAGTGGACCGTTAAAAATGCTTTAAATATTTGGCAATGTTAACTCTACTGTTGCTCGGCCGGATGCGCTTTAGACTAAAGATATGACATCCTCAGCCTGAATTATATGGATTATGAAATAATTTCAATTCATTTAATGATAGTGTGAGACTATCAGAATGTTGGTTAAACCCACAGTTATCAATCTCAGCGCTTTCATAGGAAAAAACCTTCTTGTTAACCGTTGTTAACCTTATTTACACAAAACGTGGAAAATCACCCTTTTCATAAACAGTGATATGTCCGTATTTATTTTGACAGAGTTTGCACAATGAAAATATATGGCTCCCGGACCTAAATTGGATGGCAACCGCTCACCACATAATGTGTTTAATTGGTTTTATTGGCTTTTTTCAAGGTTCTGTTATGATGCGCAATTAAGAATGGGAAACTAGAAAAGTAATATAATTTTAATTAATTTAGAGAAATTTTTCCACGTGTCTCCAACTATGTAATACTTGCAAACATTTTTTAAGCTCATAAGTTGTTTTCCGTTTTTCTTTCCCGTCTAAACAAGTTACGACCAGGTAATTTGCAACTTTCTGAAAGATTTCCTTAAGCATCGTTTGGTATTGAAGACATAAAAGCGTTGTATTTACAAAGTTGTGCATAAGTTCGAACTGTTTAATTTTCAGGTTCGCAACCGGTATAACTCTTGGTGACGCAAGTTAGGTAATCATCTTATGAATATCTTAGAATTGTTGCTGACCAAGAAATTGCTCTTGTCATTGTTAATGATAAAAGCCGGATATATGAAAGTGTATCTTAGTCACAGTGGTATAACATTTGTGATATTTGTAATTCTTTCTTCACAGGTAATGCCCATAATTCACTAAATCACTCTATTAGGTCAAAAGAGGTTGAATTCATCTCTAATAAAAAAAAACTATTATCTACGTGATGATATAATGGTAGAGAATCAAAACTCACGCAAATACGCGTACGACAAAATATGTACGTACGATATTCCAATATGCTCACATCTTCATAAAATCACGGACAAGAGGATCCAATCGATTTTAATCAACAGATTGCAGGTCACTCTAACCGACCCTTCATACTCTATCCAGTTCTAACTCAACCATACAAAACAACATATCTATGAGATCAATACCCGGCTTCGATAATTACATTGAACTGCATTCGTGCCACGTCAATATTGATTTCGTATCTCTCACTGCAGGATTTAATTCTAAGAATACATATAAAGCTTTCAGTGAAAAAATACTATTTCAAGAATTCCACGATATGAAATATGTGAACCCCTTTAATTCCATGAAATATTGTTTTAACTGTAGCATGATGTTCCACGTGGGTTTCATAAAATTTGATGAAGTTATTGATACGAATGATATGAAATTTACAATTGTGACGATTATTGTTTGTTTGGTATTACAGTATGAATATGGTATGTATTTAACCAATGATTCTCCTCGTATTGATCATATTTACATTCCAACCAATAGATACGACATAACACGAATAAGACACGCGGTAAAGAAGAAAATATTCGCTTTACAACGTCAGATCAATACAATGCAAATAGATAGCAGAGATATCTTAATATTCACAGACGCTATTGATTTGAAAGCATGTAAATAACATACATACAAGTGATACGGAAAAATGAGATGTTTTCCTACACAATGAATGAATAGACGATGTAATCCCAAATCAATGAATTCTTTGTAGACATTGTTAAGCTTCGTACAATGCACGGCGCGTAGCAAGAAACGTTTCAGACGGAGACACTTGAATGGAACTCACCTGATCCAAAGTATTGGCGTCCCGGGCGACAGCTACAGGTCGGCTCACCTCGCCGGCGGCCAACACACAGCCAAAAAATAACAAGTCTATTCACAACACTAAACGTTTATAAATCACTGTAATATTAGTCCATATAATAGGAGATATATAATGATTCAAGTGAATGTAGAGTCACAGTAGTCGAGAGCGACGTGGTGCGCGGTAGAACAGCTACGTGCGACTGGGCGGCGCGCAGCCGTGCCAACCTATATATACGTAAGTAGCTTGCACGCCGCCCGCCCTCCGCACGCTTCGTACATGCAAAAATATCAGTGGAATTTAGAGCCTCATTTTCTCTGTCACTGCCTTATGCCGACACAATGAGAGCGTTGATCTGCTCGCCTGCATCTGTCACAGTTGACCAGATTCTTTTAATCTTATGGCTTAGCGGACCTCTTACTCATATCCCGTTCGTGTTCAATCCCATATACGGATGCTTTGGTTTAATTTATGAATTAATTAGGTTAAATTGTTGCGCTGTGGTGTTATAGCAAGATATTTGTGGACTAATTTAAGTAATATAGGTACACTGCTACGCTATAAATGTTATGAAAGATTTGCTGAAGGAAGATGGACGAGGAACAAAATTGAGTAAATTGCATTTTTCTTACATAAGCTTTAGATAAACCTAGGTGCTATAATTCACTATGGTGAAATTTATAACCATTAGCAATAACAAATGGTCTCATTAAATGATTTTCGCGAACTACGACGATTATGTTAACAATAAATAAAAAGAAATAGTTCATGGGAGTACGCAAACAATATAAAACTGTAGAGAAAGTGATTCATCTTTACAAATCAATTAGGGTAACAGACATAATAAACGCAAGTATTATTTATTTGTCGACAATTTGCTTTTCTTAATATCCACCCACAGGAGTAAGGGCATCGAATCAAACCGCTACGAGAAATATAATTATTCTGAGAAAATCTGATTATTGCTTTTTGAGGCAAATAGATACTTAATGCTTATTTTTTATAATAACTATCGTGAGACTGATTCATTATTAAATGATGTAACGGTTTACTCACGCGTATTTATCGGGGTAGCCCGACTAGTTTCGAACCGACTTCGAGTTCTACTCGCGATCCCGCCGCGTCTGCTCATGATTAAGGACTCCGGTTGGGTCCGAAACTAGTCGGGCCACCCCGATAAATACGCGTGAGCAAACCGTTACATCATTTAATAACTGCAACATCATGCTTATGTCCATACATTTGACATTTATTCTTATTGACACAGCGACAGAATATTTTCTGTTTCGGAAAACGTTCGTTTGTTTTGTAAATTGTTTTCGTACTGCGTCTCTTTGTAACGCGTTGTTAATTTATGGCTGATAACATCAAACAATCTTAATACTGGAAAGAATTGCGCCTGAAAAATGTCACATTGATACCAATGTTTTCATGCATGCCGTGCCAAGTGATAAGAAGAGAAACAAACTAATCTCTACATAGATATTTCTAGAGAGAGAAATTGGCATGTAAATTACATACCACACTCGTTTTTAAGACGCAATTAACAAACATTGAATAATAAATCGCCTCGCACCGAATTATTCAAAAAAACTGGTGCGATCGCTATCACAGCCACAAGTCATTCGCACATAAAATGAAACCAGTTCAAGGATTTTTCTACACAACTAATGTGGAATTTCCCGAACGATTTTTATTGTTATTATCTCATATATCTTCTTGTCAAATATTGATGACTCATGAGAAACTTTCGTTTGTTTACATACAGTACAGACAGCTGCATCGATTGGGGAAGCCGTCTATTTTAAATCGAAATAAATTATTCGTTCTGCTAACAGAATATTAGACTAGGCCTGAACATTATTCTGAAGAGAAAGTAATTCATATGATCGTCTGTACTTTGTTTTGCCGCGAAAACCGAGGAATATACTGAAGTATGTATATCTCAGTCTTGTTCATTAGGTTTACAAGTGGTTGTTGATCGAAATATTATGTCACTGTGACCCCGACGGACCACAGTCTCTCATGCCAAGACCTGGGGAGAACTAGACTAATTATGTTTTTGTTTATATTATAACTTCTCAAAACAAATAATTATGACGACACGTGTGTTATTCATGAAATTTTTTAATGATTTTGTTTTGGCGACAAATATTAAGAGGTTCGGGGAAAACCATAATGTTTTTCCGTTTTATTTAGAAACGTGAGTTTAACCTAATAATAATATTTTTCAATACTTCCAAGTACTCGATAGGAAAGGACAGACCATGAGGTCACTTATAAAGTTATTGTTTACCAGGGTCATTAATATCGGGACGAAGGATTTCAAAGCACAGCCTGCCCTTCTCTCGGACGGGATATAACTATTGTTTAAGTGTAATAACCTCGCCTTAACATAATGTATTTTCATCGTACAATAACAATGTGTTTCCACTTCCATTGTAATAGCTTATTTATTTTGGTTAGATTAATACACGTATAAAACACCAATTTCATTTTGAGATTAAATCAAATTCTCGGAACAAAACTGTATGTTTCAGAAAAGCGTACTTTATTTTCAATATTTTTGTAAGTTATTTTTTGCAGACGTAGATAAATCGAGATGGATCACTTTCTTTTGAAATAGATTAAAAATGATGTAGTTCTAAAAAGTCAATCACTATGTGTATTTGTACCATTCCGTGTGGATGCACACTCGCTGCGGCTAAGTGTTCTATTTCCAACAGTCGTTTAATCGTGTTTATTGATGTATGGGATATTTTATACAACAACAAATTGAGATTTTCCTGTTACTCATTTGTTTTCATCGACATTTTTTTGTATCCCCTTATCCTTTTATTTTTACCTTCTGTTTATTCAATTATTTGCTTGGAATGTAAACTCAGGTAGGTGTACAATGTATATTAGGGTTGACGCACACTTTGTTACTTTAATATTATTTTTTCAGTTTTATTTTTGCTGTTTTGTCATCTGTGAATGTTCATACTTTTAAAGTAAAATTGGCGTCAGAATATGATGCATATGTAAGCACATAAAGCGAAACAGTGATGCTTACAATGTAATATTACTAAAGATGTCATGTTGCCAGCATTCCGTTTGATATTAAATATGTTTTACTGAGAGACGAGCGTCGAACGTAAAACAAGCTCTTCCTGCTACCATTCATTCTATTATGAAGTTCAAACGAAACGTTTTCATGAATGAACTTTCATAAAGATTTCGTTAATCCTTAATTAAATTTAGTATCTTAAAAGATTCAAAGGATGAAACACCACACGAACATGAATGAACCAAACTGTCATAAATATTTGATTAAATTCGCAATTCTCGTACGTTAAAATCTTATAAGCTTTACTCATTTTTCTCATTAAATACTCCCACGTGTAGTCACTATTAGTTAAATTAAAATGTATTTTATATTATTCTCATACATTGAAACAAGTCGTGATGTTTGCTTTACGTAGTGGTAGAAGAAAGTAAAGGAAACAGTTAACATTTCAAAAAGGTTAAATAAAGTTAAAACATCCTTGGAGTCTCGAACATCAGACATCTTGAACTTGTACCTCTGTGAACGTTGTTTAGTTAGTCATTACTGAAGCATGTAGCGTCGACAGGTTAACGTATTGATGGAATGTGATCTTGGAAGTACAATTTTAAAAGCTTACGAGTATACACGGTGTTTTTTTCGTCTTACCCCTAGGCGCGATATTTTTTTTTTATCATCAACTAAGACAATAAGTACGAAGAAAAATTAAACAAGAGAAATCTGAAAATACTCTTAAAAATGATCAAAACGCCGCCGCCTTCGCCCCTCACCATTGTTACAAGGCTCGGACCGCTCTCGCAACAGAGCTGTATTTCTAAAAAACTACGAATTGCATCATAATATTGAATAAAAATTGCATTTTAAATGTATTCAAATCTTATAAATACCTATTTTTTTATCATGAACGTGTTCTAGTCATAGGATACACAAACTGGGCTGCTTTTGTAAGACGACAAAAAAATCACGGTGTATAGTGTACGCTCCTTCTGGATCTACCATGACAGGTGTGGAAGCGAGAGGGCAATATATGTGGGCTATAGCGTTATCTCGTTCATAACTACAGCTGTCTCAATTTATCAAGTGTTGGTGTTTGTGATGGATACCCTTCTTCCTTCCGAGTTTTTGTCGTAGTCTTTAGCGAATAGGTTACGGGTTACAAATATTAATCTGTATAAGGTATTTTAATTTTATCACTTTACTGGATTTCGTAAAGCTCGCACTAGTAAGTATAAATTAATGATGATGCAATGTAAATAATATTGTGGTCTGATGGTAATTGTACGGGAAATTAATTTACAGGCAGCTTAAAGGGATTTGCATGGGAGTGTTATTGTACACCTACGAGAGAATGCTAATTCCAATGTGTAATTCTATGGAGCCAAGCGTAGGCTTAACTGTTTTTCATTAAAGGTCACAGTATTAATTGATTATTGCATCCATTTGTTAACTAAATGATTGTGATTTTTTGCTGGCACGTGATTCGTAAATGTTCATCAATTTTGCTTTTATTTACAAAAAAATAATAACTAGGGTTGGTGAATTTCCAAAAATATACAACTATTGGAAGTTATAATATAAACAATAACAC
The DNA here is from genome assembly GCF_003590095.1 of Trichoplusia ni. Classification (NCBI taxonomy): domain Eukaryota; kingdom Metazoa; phylum Arthropoda; class Insecta; order Lepidoptera; family Noctuidae; genus Trichoplusia; species Trichoplusia ni. The sequence continues at coordinate 15,810,759 of NC_039481.1, read as the reverse complement.
TTTACTGTAACTAACGTAAAGGCTGCAGTTATTTTCGAAAATAATTATTATACAGAGTTGAGCTTCGTCCTAGCTCCAAGCTTATTATGTTACGTAAAGATTGCAGTAATGAAATATTTACGTAACATTGTAGAAATATTATTACATAAGCATTCGACGAAGCGAAATTGTGGGAAACCGTAATACCGTACGACAGCGCCCGTGGGTTCACTTTCAATCTTCTAGAATAACTTACAGTTTCATGAATTCTTAAAGGTCTTCGTAATGGACGTTTGTTGTTTGTTAAGGACACGAAATACAAGCTATATTTCATATCTAATGAGCGTTTTTTCTCATTCCTTTTAAATAAAATACGAATGATGAAAATTCAGAAAATACGCGCTTGATTTACATGGTCAAACTGAAATTGGTTGTGATCACGCATGCAATGTTTGCAACAAACGAGTAAAACTTATGACGTCGTGGGCGTGAAATTAACTGTGAAAGTGTTTGCGGTGACCGTGGGATGATACACTAATATGGCGACAATCGTAATTTTCGTTCCAAGATTCCTGTGACAATGAGACCATGAAAACATTTCAAGATCAGAAGCGGTATGAGTCAAGAGCACGATAGATTCTGGGAACTACTCGCCGTCCGCCGTCCACACGCCGTGTTTACTCAAATTATAATACAACCGAACTCAGATTAGAGGAATTTATACAATAAATTATACTCGGATTATGGGAAGCTGAAGTGTTCTAACACAAAAACTATTAATATGATATAGTGAACTTCAAACATTTCGACGTTTGGTCGTTTTCTAAGAAATACTTACGTGATGCAAGTATCACTATCATTTTCACGACTTGTTGCCAAAATTGTTTGTGAAATATACAGCATAGTTTAATGATATTCGTGTTCTGTCGTATTTATTGGTTTAAAGTTGAGCTCTGAATTTGTCGAAATATTTCGTTAAAGATCAGGGTGGCGTTGGAACTCGCTAGACTGGATTTAGAAAATACCTACAAGCATTTTTCTGGCACGTGCAACACACATTTTACTTACGGTACATTCTTGTACTCAATTTGAAATGTATTTGAACTATGAGTTGTAACCTACATGGTACCTATACCAGCATGTTATGGTCATGTTAAGTTACAGGTCAGCTTGTTCGTTAATATATATTTAATTCTTATAATTATTAGTATTAGATCACGACCTACTTTTATTAAGACTAATTATTTCGACGTTGGAGTGGGTGTATACACTTTCATTATAGTGGTTATATTTTTACAAATAAGATAATAAAACAAAAAAATATTATTAATATAAAATGTAAGGACTCTTGTATTAACTAATAACTTTATATACTTAGCACAGATATTTAGACAAAATGGAATTACTTTTGTTTGAAAAGTCATAGCAAAAACACCTACCCATAGGTACACTTCTATGCAAACACCTAGTTTTATATACACAATTGCATTGATCATCAACTTTGATACCGTGATGTAATTTTTTACTTTACCTTTATTTGCTATAGCTTTTCGCCCACGGTTTCGCCCGCGTCGAGGTCGGTTATATCGCGTTTCCAAGAGAACTCTTCAAAAGTCCGGGATAAAAACTATCTCTCGCTCTTTCTCAAGGTCAACTTTATCTCTGTACCATATTTCATTAAAATCGGTTCAGTGGTTTAGACGTGAAAGCGTAACAGACAGATATTAGTATGGATAATTGGTTGTTCAAAACGGCATTGTCATTAAATAAATAAATCGATGTAGTGTCCCCTTTTTAATGCACAGATTGTGTAGGCGAGGGAAAAAAACAGAGGTTAAAAAGTTACGTGTGCCTGTGTCCCGTCGCACGCCTACACATGGCTGGTACACTTTGAACAGCTTAACTGCAATCCATAGAATGTGTAAAGAAAATGTCAATTTATTTATACCTCCACTTATAACTTTTAAAGGAATACATTGAATCAGATATTTATTTGGATATCAAACGTTTGAATTTCAATACTTTTTTTTAAGTTTACTATGACGCAAAAAGTTATCTTGCTGTTTAAAATTTATGTAGAAAAGTTAATAACAGGACTCTATTAAACAATGTTTTTACGGGGAACTCTATTAATCAAAGAGCCGTGTTTGGCGCCCGCCGTGCCCTAAATAAATTGGATGTTCTCAGAAGCGCGACATTGGGCTACTGTTGCTTTGTCAATTTTATACGGAATGCAGTATTCCAGTAAAAACCTGATTGCAATGCAAATATGTGATAAATATTTGTATTTTAGTGTACCGAAACTACCTACGTCATACGTATTTCTGATCATACTCTGATTGGATTTTTATTTTCATCGAGTGCAACATAATTCTGAGAACCATATACCATCATATACCCAAAACCAAAGTATTAACCAATATAATTTTAAACTATATTGTTATTAAGCTGCTGTCTACGAACTTGGTCGTAGCACGTAGAGCGTAGAGCCTCCGTAGCGCGTAGCGATAAGCGTAGAGGACCGAGAAAACATCTACGAACGAATATTGTCATTCGTAGACGTTCTAACTTTAAGTGATGTTTTTTAAACAATGACTGTGTACATTATAGGTATGTGATTGTTAGAGAACATTCCCGCGTAGGAGTTAAACACATGTTGTACAATGAGTACAATGTACGGTGTGATGTGTAATTATCAATTAGCATACAACGTAAATATTTACAGAAGCACCACAGCTGATTGTGACTATTTACATTTTGATTGACGATATCAATTTCAACAGTGATCATGGGACCGTTATATGTGTATTGTGAATAATCATCCTGTGGGTGTATCACTTGTATGAACAGACGTTGATTAACTACTTGAGACATATTGTCTAACAAAAGGACAAGGGTGTTAGTTGTGATTTTTTTGTAAAATAAACAAAATTAAATACACAATGTAACTGTTTATTTAGTATCAAAATAAAACGGGCGAAAAAATGTGTTCCAGCCTTTGGGACTCCCACGAAAGTGACCGAAAAAACGGAAAATGTCCCAATTTATTTAGGTCCAAGCGCGTGCTCGATCACTCGGCTGCAGCCTTACGCCCACAGCATGGAACTATTACTAAAAATACTTAGCGACCTTTGACCTCTGATTTTAATATGTGAAAGACATACTCCCAAGTTACTGTTATGTTTTGTGTGAGGAGTACAGCAATCAAACACGGTGGTTGGACAATGACTAGTTTATTTCCTTCATGCATCATTCACATAGGTTATCTTAGAACTACCTCCACAAGCGTTATTATTAAGATTCTCAATGAGTTTATTTACGTATACCTACAACCCCTTTCTTTATTGATTTAATGGACATTTCATGCAATTATTATACAAAACAAAAACACAATTTTAATTATTTTACATAAGTACCTAAAGACTATTTTCAACAACATTTTAAATGAAATGCATTATTATAATAACATATTTTATACTACATTAATGCAACAATAAATCCTAGTTATTAATAATAATGTTTTAGCATTCTTTAAACATAATAATCACTACCATACACATTTTTCTTTGTGAAAAAAGATATGATACTCAATAAATACGTAATTATATTATACATAATTATTAATTTCATACATTTCCATTACATTACATAATTTATAATTATTGATATTCAACAAGATCGTTTCGTTTAATTTAATTATAATTTACTATTCCATAAACAATTATTATGCATGCACTGAACTAAAACTTTTTTTTTTTTTTTTACTAATTTTACAATCTTAAATTATGATGTCTTACAAACACCTTTCTTAATCAGCGCCTTGTGGATTGCTTAGGACGGATAGTCCCCAGCGATCAGGTGGTCTCACTATCCTGCCAGAACGAGTTTTATAATAATTAGCGGTGCGATAATTATCTATGTGTGTCGCTGACGGAACACTGGAGCCGTCGGGTGACTCATCTACCGGCATTACATTGTTTTGTTTTTGGTCTATAAGTATGTCGTCGTATGTATTCCTACAGTAATTATCTTGTTCGTGATTTTGCCTTTCTGAGTCAATAATTATATGTTTTCTATTTCTTCTTAATATTTGTCCCGACTTCATTTTGATTAAATACGATCTGTTGGGTAACAACCGATAAACAGTTCCAGAAGTCCAATGACTACCCAGTCTTATTTTGACTTTTTGATGTATAATTAACGGTTTTAACGTTTTTGATCCTTTATCAAAATGCTTTTTCTGGTTTATTTGACGATTCTCTAGTTTACATAACACATTTTTATGCAATTTTGGTTGTAGAAAATGTGGTGAACACGGAATTATACTTCGTAATTTTCTGTTGTATAGTAGCTCGGCAGGCGAACTTAACTCATTACTTATTGGCGTATTTAAATATTCTAACAATCCTAAACTGAATTCAGTTTTTTGAAAGTTGGTCTTTTTCATCATATTTTTAACTGTTTGCACCGCTCTTTCCACTTGACCATTTGATTGTGGATACCTAGGAGAAGACGTTACGTGATTAAAACTCCAATTCATTGAAAATTCCCTAAACAAATTAGAGGAGAATTCCGGGCCGTTGTCAGACATTACTATTTGTGGTATACCATGACACCTAAATATATTTTTTAATTGTTTGATTACCTCTGAAGATGTGGTCGAACACAGCTCAACAACGTGCACAAATTTACTGTAATAATCTATTACTATCAAATAAGATTTAATGCCGTAGTGAAATAAATCAGTGCCTATTTTATACCAGGCTCTGTCTGGAATATCATGCGGGATTAACGGTTCTTTTGAGTTATTCTTTTTATATGTTAAACAGGCCTGACAGTGTGATAAGTAATCCTGTAATTGTGAATTCATATTGGGCCAAAACATGATTTCCCTAGCCCTAAGCTTGCACTTTTCTATACCTAAGTGACCTATGTGTATTTTTTGTAACATTATTTTCCGCATACATTTTGGTATAACTATTCTGTTGCCTTTCCATATTAGACCATAATTTATAGTTAACTCATCCCTGCTGTCCCAATATGGTTTTAATTCATCACTTATTTCGTTTTTAAACAAGGGCCATCCTCTTTTAATTATTCTTTTTAATGCTTGCATTTTGTTATCTTCTCTAGTACATTTTTGTATCTCTAAAAAATGAGAATCTGTTAATGGATTCATAGTTGTTATAGCACACACTTGCGCTTGTGCTTCTAGGTGATCGCGCGTAGTGCTACTGTCGGTGTCCGGCAGCGCCGCGCGCGACAATGCGTCAGCTATGTATAGATATTTACCCGGTTTATATGTAAGCGTAAAAGAATAAGGTTGAAGTCTCATTAACATTCTTTGTAGGCGTGCAGGCGCGTTGACCAAAGGTTTGTTTATAATGCTAACTAACGGCTTGTGATCTGTTTCTATTGTGACATCATGACGCCCGTATATATAGGTATAGAATCTCTCACATGCAAATACACAAGCATACAATTCCTTCTCGATTTGAGCATAATTTTGTTCAGTTTTTGTTAAGGATTTCGACGCGTAACACACGGGATTATTTTCCTGCATTAAACAGGCTCCTAAACCATTTTTACTCGCGTCTACAGAGATAACTACCGGTTTCTCGAGTGTATAGTATCTTAGCACAGGTGGATTAGTTAACTGACTTTTTAACATTTCAAAACATTGTTCATGCCTGTTGTCCCAGTGCCAAGCTATGTTTTTTCCTAACAACTCGCGAAGGCAAGCTGTTTTTACAGAAAAATTTGGAATAAAATTACTGACATAAGTTATCATACCTAAAAATCTTTCAAGATCTTTAATATTTTGCGGCCTTGGCATATTTTTAATAGCCGATACTTGTGACTCGTCCGGGCTAATTCCGTCTTTTGTTATTTTGTGGCCTAAATATGTTAGCTCACTTAAACCTATTTTACATTTACTTTTATTTAATTTGATGTTTATTTCTTTACACCGTTGCAAAACAGCACGTAATCTCTTATCGTGTAATTCCTTTGTTTCTGCGTACACAAGTAAATCATCAATAAATAAAATAACACCATTTATATCATCGAAATGTTCATATAAGCGTTTGTGAAATATTTCTGACGCTGATGAGATGCCGTATGGCATTCTCAAAAATTTAAATCTACCAAAAATAGTGTTAAATGTACATAGGTCTGTACTAGCTGGATGTAAATTTACATGCCAAAATCCCTGTTTTGCATCTAATGTACTGAAATATTTTGCACCGGATAAGTTAACTGTTATTTCTTCAAGAGTAGGTAACTTAAAATGTTCTCGCTTTATCGCTTTGTTTAAATCGCGCGGGTCTAAGCAAATGCGGAGGTCACCATTAGGTTTTTTAACCACCGTCATGCTATTTACCCAATCGGTGGGTCCCTCAACTTTGGCAATGATACCCTGATTTTCCATTTCCTGTAGCTTGTGCTTTACTTGATCTTTTATGGCAATTGGTAACTTTCGTGGAGCATGAACTACAGGTTTGAACCCATCTTTTAATTGTATCTCATATGTGCCTGGTAAACAACCCATTCCAGTAAATAAATCTGGAAACTCATCTAATATATCTACACTTTTTATATCTACTTGTTTTATGCTCAATACTCTTTTTAATAATTTTAACTCATCACATGAACTTCTTCCCAAAATGGGTGGTGCATTAGTGTCGACAATTATAAATTGTAAAATGTAGGTACTGTTTTTATATTGTACTTTAAGATAACATTTACCTATTACTTTAATCTGACTACCCGAATAACCCTGTAATTTCATCGTTGTGTAAACTAACTTATCTTGCGTTAATTTAATTTTACTTAGGTATTTCTTTGGCAGAATATTAACGTCGGCTCCAGTGTCCAGTTTAAAATGTATCAATTTACCCTCAATGCTTAATGCTACCGTCCACTCATTACAAGAAAAACGATTAATGGCGTAAATTACCTGGTCGCTAGAGTCCTCCTGCACCTCGTACACACGACACATTCTCGAATAATGATTCATTTTCCTACACGCGCTGCATCGCTGACCATACGCTGGGCATTTATATTTTTCGTGGTTTTTTCCACATTTTCCACATACAGCTCGTGGTCTCAAAAGTCGACGCCCCTTTTCTTGATATTCGCGTTCGTGTCCAGCCGATCGCTGCTTCTCACTCTGTTCATGATAATGTCGTGAGGCCCTGACGTCACCACCGCTGGAACCGGTCGGCCGCCTTTTGTTATAACGCGGCGCCGAACTTGCATAGTGTATGTTTTTTTTTTCTTTCTCCTTCTTTGACACTGTATGTACATTATGTGATTGTTCCTGATTCTCACTTTTTATGTTCTTTGCTTGGGCTCGAGATATTTCCGCTAATCTACATATATCTATAGCTTTTGAGAGTGATAAATCCGGTTCTCTTAAGAGTCTTTCTCTGAGTCCACCGTCTTTAATTCCACATATCATCTTATCACGAACCAATTCACTACACAAATCTTTAAACTCACACTTCGCTGCTATCTTGTTCAATTCAAATACGTATTGTTCTATGGACTCCAAATCACGTTGGTCGCGGGTAAAAAATGAATGTCTTTCTATTGTTATGTTCTTGCGCGGTAAGAAAAATGCATCAAAAGCCTTCAGCAAGTCTTCTATAGTTTTGTACTCGCCTGTAAATTGTTCATATACCTCGCGACATTTTTCTCCAATGATGTGTAACAAAATGTTGATTTGCACTATATTCTCTTTACTATGTAGTTCACAAGCTTCATAATATATCTTGAACGCCTTTTTCCATTTTTCCCATTCTTTACTTAGGTTGCCTGAAGTGACATTCGTTATGTCGTTTTCAAAAATAAACGGTTGCGGCGGTCGCAAAATGGACTCCATTGTTCGTCTTGTTAATATAGGTATTTCTGCTTCTTGGTATGTTTCGGAGTCACTACTACTCGTCATTTATTTAAGACGTCTTTAAAGTTTTAAATCGATTTACTAACTTTTATCCTACCGACTGCGCCATGTTATGTTTTGTGTGAGGAGTACAGCAATCAAACACGGTGGTTGGACAATGACTAGTTTATTTCCTTCATGCATCATTCACATAGGTTATCTTAGAACTACCTCCACAAGCGTTATTATTAAGATTCTCAATGAGTTTATTTACGTATACCTACAGTTACTAGACTCCGATCAAGATATTCTTTCTCCCAAATCTCATGATAAGCACTGTGATTGGTATGTCTTGTACTGAACCAGTTATCGCAGTGATGAGTTGATTGGACGACAGAATTACTTAATCAAATTTTCAGAAATCGATGGCTTTTCATTTCAAAGCTAAAGCTATCTATTAGATAGAAGGTCGGTCCCAAAATAAATATTGGCGTTTAGGTAACGAAGCACAATTTCCTAACAAACTATCAACATACTTTCGCTGATGAAATTTGAGTTCCACGGAGGAATAAGTGTAAGGAGGTCATAGTGGCGACAATTTGGCTCGCCGGTCACGTATAAATTAGTAAAACTTAGCCTCGATAGTTCAGCTGTAACAGTTTATCCACGCAATCTCGGTTCGACACGGTTCCGATACCTAATAAATTGCGTGACTCCCCGAGGGTATTAACGTCAACCTATCCCGGATATCTAGAAGGAATATTTATTGTTTAAGAAACGGGCTCGCGTCAAATCCTCTTCAAGTAATAAGGTTTGTTATTGGATGTTTTTGCGCGTTAAAGGCTACGCAATGTAATCGTCCCGTAGATAAGATAGTTCTGCGTAGAAGCTGCTACGCAGTTTCTTTTATTGTTGTTACAGGCTTGAATACAAGCAGCAATCAGTTAGAAAAACTTGTTTTTTATATGCGTGGTTACGCAAACTTAGTACCTAAAGTTTATGTAATTTTATACTTATTAAGTGGGCAATGAACGACTACTTTTAGCATTAGTAAGAAAAACAATTTGTACAAAATTGGGGTATGAGGAATATAATAAAACTCGTTCAAAATAAGTTTAGGTATTAAAATAGCTGAAATTATGAAAGTTCAAAACGTTTCAGGCGTAATATCACTTGACCTAGAAAGATACCGTTGAACGTCCTTATTTCAAGACAGGCGTTATTATTACGATAACGCTTCACTTTTATTTCTGGTTTTGTGAATATTTCAAATCGGAATGAAATTCTTCAACAGGCTGCCATTGTCCTTACTCTATTCAAATACTGCTCAGTTTCTAAGCAACTGAGCTATATAGGTTCCTGTGATATTTAAGTAAGTGCTTAGTTTCCCGTGGGTACGCAGTGAGGAATAGCTGTGAGTGGGCCATATATAGGTCTTTAGGAAATAGGAAGAGATCTGAAATAAAATACGATCGGCGTGGGAAGTATGACTTGGAATAGACAGTGGAGTAATATCTGCACAACTACGTAGACGTCACGTGATCACATCTTTTAGAAATTATGAGTAATCAGGTATAACGTGGCGTTTACTAACGGGGATGGATGTCGCTAAACTATTCGGTTACTACTAGTTTGTTGATTAGGTATTTTTTCTCTCGCTATTTACCTCTTTGCCATATTCGAATTGAATAACTTTAAGTAGGTGTTTTGCGTAAATTGTATTGTTCTAACTTTATTTCTTTCATTGATTATCAGTTGATGCAAGTAAATGAAATGTAGTATTCACAAAGATATTTACAGGCGTTTAGTGCTTATTTAACTGTGGTGTGGTAATATAAATTAAATCAGGAAACTCAATCTTCCGTTCTTTTTCCAGAAATTTTCATTACTTTCTCTACAGAATTGCTTTTCCTCGTAGTCAAAGCTTTAATATGAGACGGTTGAGTGAGTCTTATACTTTTTTTATAAAAACATGAGTTCACATATTTTGTTATCGAGGCAGTATTATGACTTTATAACATCCCTACTCTTAGTCGGACTTTGCGAAATTTCAAACTTCAATCTACCTATTTCCGTTCAAAAACCTTTTCAATTCTAATGCACTTTAATAATCGAGTAAATAGACGGACAGACGTATAGTACAATCAAAGAGAAAATAATAATATTTATAAGTTTAGACAGAATTTTTCATTTTCATTTTTTAACATAATACCTATTGTTTTATTCAAACAGGCATGTTATAAAACAAATTCTGTCAAACAATACAGTAGCTTGTCGGCGATCCTAAAATATGAAGAGTAATATCCATCCTCCTACGTGAAACTAGACGCTGTGACGTAATGTGGGTGTGTTAAAAGAACCCTTTATTCGAGGAAAAAATTACAATGGATCTCTTTACGAGTATCAAGTAGCCCCTAGCAACAGTAGGTCCTGTAGACATATCACATCGCTTCTAACAGCGACTCGTTGTTCAAATGATCAAATGTAGAGAACGCACAAATAAGTGACGTCACTTGTTGAGAAGGATTGTTATTATCATACACTCAAATCGAAACCTAACCTACATATAGCCTGTAGATGACCTAATAAATCACATAGGCCTTCCATACAGGGAACGTTTGAGCGTTGATCGCGACGCTAGCTCACTACGGATTGGCGATACGTCGGCATACGGGTTTCTAACGATGTTTTTATTCACCGTTTGACAGTGGTGTCTTAGATGATTCAGAAAGTAAACATAGTCATGGTTTTAAGGTGCTCAAGAAAATAATTGTATGGAAAGCCGAATGGTGGACGTTGCCACGCTTAACTCTACGTGTGCAATGTGTCGCGGGTTAATACATGATGGACATAATGATTATGCCCCTTATAGCAGGAGTAGGTTCACAAAAAATAGGCATAAAAATACAAGTTACATTATTACGCCTACTCCACACATAATGGGATAACTTGGTTTCTAGAACAACAATACAACGCCCCCGCAACGAGAAGTTCAAGCAGATGCATTAATTATAATTATTGATAAGGGCAAGTAAATTAACAATTTTATAGTTCAAAAGTTATGTGGTTCAGCAAGTTAGAAATGTTTAAGCAAATTGTATTTATTCGTGCATAAAGATTGTTTTATGAGTTATAGCCGGTATGGCCGCATTATTTCATAACGATGTTATATAATAAACCAACGCAGTTGACTGTGTTTTGTTTAAATTATAATAATTTCTAACATACCTACAATTTCTATGTCTTCAAAACATTTATGACGTCACAAGTGTTCACATTATGAGGTGCTGAATTGATGATTTATTTATTTTAAGTTAAACGAGAAACTTCGTGGGTTAACGGTCAGTGTAATTTGACTAACCAATTAATATGCCAGTGATTGGAGTTCAATAACACTTCTGACACCTCAAACAAATCAATTTTGGAAAATTAATTATGTTACTATAACTGAAATTTTGAAATATCGGAATCTGCAGCGAAAATACTTGAGAAATTCTTAAACCCATATTTGTAGGCACTACTAAAATAATATTCTAAGGTCGTTGGCCGGATTAACCTTAAGGGTTCCTCAAGGTTCACTTTTAGGACCGCTGTTATTCTTACCTTACATTTGCAGTGTAAACACTTGACGGATCTCCTTTGTTGACAATGTAATCCCTCCTACTTAAGACTACTGTTTTAAGTAGAAATTATAACGTATCATGCATTTACATACAGGTACATTTATATGATAAAAAAACTGAGATGATTCTTTTATTGATTTAATTTAAAAATTATTTCTCAAAAACTTCTATGCGAAATTGGTAAAAGCACCTAATACTTTACTTAGGTGTCACTTAGGTTTATAAATAATCTAATTCAGAGTTAAAACAATTTGAAGATTTGTTACAGCAAATTGTTCGATAATTCTCAATAAATTCAATAACAATGCTCCCAAAATAGAAGGCGGTTTGTATGAAGTGTCTGGTTACCTAAATACACTGTCATTGTCAATACAGTGTCATTGTATGGTAGGTTAGGGCGGCGGCGAGACCGCGTCAAGTGGGCGCTCGGTATCAGCCTGTCACTTCAAATCGTTATTTATAGAATCATTATACTAAAATAACCTTTGTTTTAAAGTTGTCATTAACATGTTTTAAAAAACAAATAGTGGAAGGTGTCTTGTTGAGAAAACGAAAGGGTGGGAAAATAAAAGATTTGGGAAGGGTTATCTGTCATGGTTTGGTAGAGAAGAAAGTTGGGTATGTGTGCGAATCAAAAAATGTTAGCTTTAATACGATTTTAGTTTGGTCTATGTCCTTAAGAAATCGTAATATTTTTTAATTATATACTAAGGCAAGGCAAGGTTTCAATGCGTGACAACTAACTTAAACTTGAAAGTTATGAAAAAGAAATGCCTACTTTAAATATTTGTACATTAGGATTCAATTTTAATTCGCCATAAGAAATAAAAAACAAAGTACCTATAACAAACTCCATTACATACAGTTCATGTGATGTCCCCATGAATCGCTGCATTACAACAATTTACGATTAATTGAATACATAATAATCAATGTACGTCGTCCGGTACCACCACATACAATGTCTTTGTGCCAGTTGCAGGATGGAAGAAGTTATTTTAATATTTCGCACTTCGTCTTTCATCCTGGTTCCAATGTTATATATAGAACCGATTTATAATTTAAACAAGTATGCCTTTTAAATGCGGGACGTGCGAATGACATATTCTAATTTCGATGGTGTAATTTTTAACATTCCATTTTGATTGATTGGTGCATTTTTGCTTGTGACTTGAATGTTTGTTAAACCTCTCCCGGTACAAGGATTAAATTGGTAAGTCGAGGTTTTAAAGCTCTTTTTTATTACCATTCTTATTTGTTTATCTATAAGTTGTGGGTTTATTTGCTTTTGGTAAATTTCTGGTGTCGACAAACATTGATCTTTTTCACATCCCCATTATAATCGGTAATGCTAACGCACTCCTATACTATTACCACTAAATTGCTGCATAATTCATACAATCTGCAGTTATCAGAACTTTGAATTATGAAACTCAAATTATACTTACTAAATGCTATATTTAGCCTTAAAACAATTGGCTCGTGTAAGCTTTGTACCGTCATAAACTTTATCTCTAAGTAGTACTTATTTCCGTAGTATTTTTATGATACTTGTACACAGCTATCCGATAACCGATATTAATAACAGTTACCACTGGCCTATCTTATACTGATATGGATAAATGTTGAGCTCCCATACTATCCAAAATTGATACTCCACGTTTTGACTTACTTTGTTTATTCTTTTTATCGAAGTTATCGTGATAGCTTCCGAACCCGAATTTACAAAGTGGTTTTCTGGAAAAAATCGAATGGAAAATGAGGGAAAAGTGTACTCGCCAAAAAAAGTTTTGTAAAAAACTGGACAAGCGCGAATGTTGACTGGTGACATACATAGATTATGATTGATGATTACATAGTTCCATGCGTAAAGGCTAAAGGAAAACAATTCTGATAGGCAACAAACTAATTGATATATTCTCAACTTTATTTGTAACTGACCAATTTATTACCATATCAAACCGTTTGTTGTTGAAAATATCAACTGTCTGACTATAACGGTTCATGAAATACAGTCTGGTGACCGGTGAAGGGATAGACATACAGCGAAGCCTTAGTTATACGATACCGTTTTCCTCTCTGGATAAGGAACCCAAAAAATCATTTACCATAAGTGTATCGTTTTACTGCTGATCTATCAGGGATGAGAAACAAGGGATGTTATTAAGAAACAATGTATTCAATAATAGTCTATTTAAAGGTGTAAAGCGATTATTTATTTTAATTAGCAGTCAAACATGTACTGGTGAATGACTTGTCTGGTAGTTTTCTTTATTGTATTTTCATTAACAAACCTTCGGCTGAAATACGACATGCCATAATAATTAATATGTTTTTATTATTAGAACGCTGAAAACATTTTACGGCTGTCATTTGTCATTGTGGCATGTTTGCAGGCAAATAGTTGGTGTTCATAGTATTATTAGAATACTAATAATGTGATTACTATGCCTAAATCTATTTTACTGACTAGAGTAAAACTATTGTTTATGAAAATCAGAATTCTGATACCGGTAAATACATTATCCGAAAGGAAGCTAAACCGAATACTTAAAATTTTATTTATGTACTTAAAGAGTATAAACGTACCCGAGATACTGAGGCTCCGCTATATGTCCAGCCGCCTGTCACGAGGCTGTACCTCATGAACCGTGATACCTGGAGAGTTGAAACTTTTACGGTCCTAAATTCGTTGGTGGGTACAAAATACCAACAATACTATTTGTCGCAAAACCCTTTATTCTTAGCCAATTTGTACGAAAATCTAAGTGTGCGAGTCCGACTCGCACTTGAATGGTACCAATATTATATTATAGTATAGTGCCATATACCGCCCGTCTCAATATCTAGAAAGCTTTTGTTAATTTGTTTAGTATATAACCTTTACGTTGGTCATCATGACTTTACACGTGGTCTGAATAATTGGGTTGAGTTTTTTTTGTGATATCGCTGCTGGTCGAAGCCTTCCCTTTTTCTTCTAGACCTAGAGTGGTCTGGATCTGGATCGCAATCTCTTGCGATTTCTGGCCACTGCAATTTCTGGCCACTGCAATTTCTGTGATTGGTTTGAGTATTTCGATATTTTTAGTACGATATCATACGTAGTGCAACATGACCTTGGATGAGCTTAGGAACTTAATGTCGCGTGTTTCCGAAACGGATAAATGTTGATAAATGGACTTTAAAACCGGGAATTCGTGTCAATGTTTTGGCACATGCAGTATAATAATATTCACTTCTACAATATCTTGAAAAAGTATAATTAAACTGAGTATTGATTACGGCGGAAATACGCATGAAATATCTTTAGCATGAGTTAATCTCAAAGTATAAAACGAAAAGAAAAAATGAGTTTTCTTTTTTGTTGTCTGGCCGTTAAGGAAGTGACGTTATGCATTTGTTTGAAGTAATTGGGTAAATTTTTCGACATTGTTCATCAAATTTAAGGTTAACCAAACATTTTCGCTACCGCATTTTGTTCTCGTAAATCTATAAAAAGTTTTTCTTTCTTGGCTGACATTCGAATTTTCCTCAACTTGATTAAATAAGTCGAAATCAATTTTAGCGATGTTTCTATTAAATTTAGTTTAGGGGAGGCAAAGCAATTCTTTTTTATTATTATAAAAGGTATCTTCAATTTCATCCATTATTTCATTTACATTTATATTTTCAGCAATGTTAACACTTACTGCAACTTTGACGCCTAACGCGAGTATAGTATTTCGTAACATGAGAGCTGATAACGATTAAAGGATAAATACAGCTGAAAGTTCATTCAAGTGAAGTTCAAAATGTCAAAGTTTCTCCACAAGCAGGGAAGAATTTAGGAAACTCGTGCAAGCTTGTTCATGTGTAATAAGAATTTTAGCATCACTTACAGCTCTCGATCTAGGTCAGCCGTAACACTAAGAAATGTTTTCGCTTCGTTATTTTATTGGCTTTTTATATCCTTTGGAATTCCTTTTGGATTTTATATCTTTTAGATCAGATGTGAAAGTGGCACTAAAGTAATATGATTTTATGTTATTTAAAATCAACGATACTATGGATTTTTCTACAGCAAATTGGGTTGTTTTTGATACTTAACTTCAGTCATTTGTACAAGAAAAAGGGTCATTTAAATTTAGAAAATCGAAGCTTATTGTTTCTTTTTGTGATGGCCTGAACTGTCGTCTTTAAAACGGTGTTACTTCATGTCAAGGGGAATCTATTTGTGCCTCTTTTTAAAGCACCTTACGCATGTAATATTGGCAAAAGTATTTAACACACTACCTCAGCTAACTAAATTCGTTTTATTCGCATTTGCAATACCCGTGTCACATTTTTGGGTTACCTCAAAAATGAATATATCATGGAGAACTATTAATGTTCTACTGCATTCAGATTATATAAGTTACTCCAAACTCGGAGGTAAACAATAATTTCTACGTACTTACTATTTGTGACAAGAATTTAGTTAGAAAAAGGTTCTTTTGAAAAATGAAAAATCTTTTGTGGAACGGTCTTACATTATGGTGGTTACATAAACTGTCACAGAATTACTAAACGGTTTAAGTAATGGTCATATTTCTAAATGTTATACAAAAGGCTGCACTTATAATATAAAAAATACAATATTGTCTACTGTACACATTGAACTATTTCTGTACACTCGGAAATATTTGGAATATTCATAAATTGTCAAAAAATATGTTAAACAAAAAATAAAGACTGACGATTCTTACCTTAAAAAATGTTTGGCTAAAAATTCAGCTAATCTAGGAGTCATAAACGAACCCTTCGTGTGTAATGCCGGACATTTTTTATGTTTACTAGAAATAATGGAGTACGAACTCAATAATGCGGAACGCATTATGTAACAACATTATGTTTTTATGCGTATCTTTCACATTTATTATATCAGTGACACATAAAAACACGTTACTGAAAAGTGTGTCGTTATTTTGTCATCTTCCTTAAGTTTTTGTTTTTTGTAATAAAACAACGTTCGCGTCCGCGACGTATTCGTCAATTTGGCGCCACCATTGTCAAAGACGCATTAAATAACCCAGTTGTAGGTTGTAATTTAAGACGAGAAAGGATATTACTTAAACAGAAAGAGTTTTATATTTATGGAAATTTGTTTTGAAATAAAAAAGGTGCAACAAGAAGGAGCATGTGAATGCTAATATTAGCCTTTTTATTGAATCACAAGTCAAGTTGTAAAAATAAAACGGATTATTCGTCGCCCACGGATTCGAACCGACTTGTGATTCACACTAACATTTGTGTCACAGTAAAATCATTTTTTCCTGGTATTTACTTGCATTTCAATGACACGGCCATCAGCTTACAATGCTAGGAGTTTGTCATTCGCTATTTTAATAAGATTAGCGTTTTCTTCGAAGAGTAATGTGAAAGTCTCATTCTCTGTATTTTCAGATATATTAACCGTTTAGTGGAATTTAACAGTTCGTCGGGTACCTTGAATGTCATCTGTTGAAACAATTATATTATTTCAGAACAAAAATATAAGCGACGACAGTAAAAATTGAACCAAAATCGGTGAAATGGGATTTATGGGACCAAATAACAGCTGATTGACGTCAAATAAAAAAATCATCATGTTTTCTCATTTTTAAGTTCTGAGGAAACTAACATAAAATTGCAGAAGAATTGAGAATCTTCCTTTCGATGTTATTTCAAAATAGAACGCAAGCTAAATTTTCTCTGTTAAGGAAAAACCAACCAAGAAACCACTAGGAAACTTGACCTTTTCACCGTTTAGATAAGCAATCTAAACAAATCCGTAAGTTTAACTGAGGGCATTTACTGAACCATCTCCATTCATAGGTAAGCGGTCAGCTTATTAGGACCGAAGTAGACTGTAATAAGTAATGCCAATAAACTTTGAACTCGCTCCACCTTACTGCTCGGGTAGCACTCGAGCTCTTAACCCCGAATGCTCAGAATGGTTTAATATTAAGCCAAATTAAGTTATACTTAAAACAAATGAAAACTGAAAATGCCTTAAAGATTTAACATAAATACGTTTTAATATAAAGTCTGTAGGGAATTGGATTATTTGAGATTAGATTTATTATTAGATATCTATTTAGTTGCTTAGGCATTCATATTGTGAAACTAATAAGAGTAAATCAAAGGATTATTTCTTCGAATATTCGACTATAAAGGTAAGCAATATTTAAAGGAGGCAAAAATGCTAGCGCTTAATAAAAATAAAAACGTCGACGCCATAAAGATGTTTATGTTAGGAAAAAGCATTAGGAACAAAAACGCATTAATTCAATTTTATAGCGCAGAAATAAAGAAAATCGCTTGGAGCGTTTGTGATGCGTTGAGATACGGACGTACGTCGGAGACGCGACATCCGCGGGTCATTCCACCGGCTCCCGGATTCCTACATGACAACACTGACAACTTAATCCCGACATATCTTTACATCCTAATTTGTTGGGCGCCGTGTCGAGTGCGCGGTCGTACACCTCACCTGTGGCCTATCCTACCCACTACTGACTACCGTCCTATTTGTTACCTCCTTTGTTTACCACAAATGGTTCCTGTCCTGCCGAATACAATAGTACGGGTAGTCTGGTCAGTGACCTTTTCTTGTTATTTATTGTTATCAAAAAATGTGGGAATGTTTTGTAAACAAGTGAAATGTTTTTGCGGTGGTTTCGTATTTAGAAAGTCCCAATTTTCTGTAATGTCTTAAGTATCAATTATGTGTCAATATGTAATAATTATTTTTTATTGAGGCCTGAATTGACAATGTGATAAAAAACACCACTTAAATGACATTGGTCAATAAGGTTCGGAGGGAAAAGAGATGCATCTGTACGACGTGTATTGCTGTGTCTCACTTTCACAAATATAATAGTAATAATTTAAAACGTAGTGCTCGACCCGATGCATTAATTCTTACCAATAATTCCAATGTAAGGGCACTAGTAGATACATGATGTTTGGTTGTTTTGCAACCTCTGATAACATCAAAGGTTACGCCTACACAAGGGTTACTAGTTGACATGCAATGTTATTCCTTTTATTTATAGTGACACCCTTTACACAGAATAATTTGTTCGGAATCGCGATGTTATTAGAATTTCTTAACCTTGCCATTTGTTCTGCTTACTCGTGAAGGACTATGTTCGAATGATAAATCTGCTCTTTCCCTCTATACCAAGGGTGGATTTAATTAGACATTTATTTTACTTATTTGTTGTTCTGTGTATTATTACGTAATATAGGCCTCTCTGTAACTTTTGTATTTAGCTGAATCTAATCTGGTAATCCAAAAGCCAACCCTAACATACCCGTTAGTTGTGAAAGCTCTAATCTGAAAATTTTGTTCTGAAAAAACACGGAAAAACGTAAAAGTAATGTCAGTACCTGTGAAAACAACTTTGAGATCCTAAAAATAGGATGAGTAACAAACCGAAATGACTTAACAAGCTTCGAGACAAATTAGGACGTTTCACAGCAAAAAAGTTTTCGATAGTGTGACTGTGAAATGACTCATCTAGTAATGAAACAATTGTCATATTTGTTTTAAAAATTGTATATGTTTTTAACAAGAAAAATTCTAGCAACGTTAGTACAAACAGTAAAATAAATCTCGATGGTTTTCTGCTACATACAACAATAAACTAACATAACTATAGTTGCAATCCGCATCCAGTATCGCTATTTACAATGTTGTTACAATTCTCGGTGGCATTTCCCCCGAGCCCGTACAATCGTAACTGTCAACCTCAACGCGAAACGATACAATTAAAAAGTTGCCTTGGTAGCTTTGCACCGTGACACGTGTATGGTGATTCAAATGAGAATAGGAATGGCCTTGGTCTCAGTTTGTCAAAAGGTTAGAATCTTTTGACTATAGACAATTAGGTACACTAAAAGCTTAAAGTAACTGTAAAAGTTCCATTGTTAGGCAAAAGCCGATTTTAAAGAAGAATTGGCCATTTTCTTTTACTCTTGCTCACATATTTGTCAATTCTAGTACCGGGTTTTTACTTTTGGCCACAAAACGTCAGGTTTTTAATACTACAACTCTTTGAATACTATTCTTATTTGAATCGGTGTGCCGTTTTCTGTCATGCTAAGCGGACACTGAAAAGGAGTAAACAATGGAGACTAACTAGTATTTGCTTGACTTGCTCGTGGTTGGAAAGTTACATGTTCCATGTTCATTCACCTTTCTAAAGAAACTAATAAAGTGGAGTAAGTCAACAAGCCTGCTTGCTACCTAAATAAATTAGCCTTTGAAGCATTCAGATGATTTTAGATATGAAAACCTAAGAATTAATTTTTGCTTTTTTAAAACATAGGTAATTATTTTATTTTAAGGTAAACTTTAGTCTAATTAAAAGAGTAACGGTTAGCACTGGGCCTCAAATCTGCTATTTACAATGGCCGACGAATGGATGGCAATTGGATAAATTTGTTTTAATCTAGGCATTTTTCCAACACAATGACTGAAATTCTGTACAGGGCGGAACAATCACGGTAAATGCAATGAATACAATTAGACCAATTTTATCTGGTCTAGTCCGAAAAGTCACTACTGTAAAATTAGTCAGCCTGGTAAAGTTACTTATTATATGATCCAGACAGAATATATTTAAATGAGTATCAAACTATGTATCGTACACTTTCGGTCTAATAACTCACGTCGCCAGCTCTCAACACAACATATTTATATCTCAGTGCGAGGAACTTAAGGAATGCTACCTGATCCCTTAAATGATTATTTTAATTGCCCTCGCATTTATTTTGAATTAATCATGGTATAAATTTGTCTGCACTAAAATCACACTTATATAGAACGTGAATAATATGATGTAACATGCTAATTGGCTCGAACTTGCATTTTCGCGTGACTATTAATTTATTCGGTAAGTAGGTACGAAAATACGCATCAACTATTATTAAACAAAGCAATATAGACCCCGGTCGGATTATAAATATTACACTTGTGGTTGTCTAAGCTTCAAACTTCCGGATTTATCGTTGTAGCCTAACTAATTTTGGACCTAAACGGAGTCCTTAATCGTGAGCTAAAGGCTCATTGGCGATTTTGATAAATACGCGAAAGAAAGCTGTTCTTAAAGAATTAACCGCAGGAAAGTTATTATGGTAATACTTATTGTTTATTTGGAAATTAATAACATACAACAACCAATCAAAAGGACCACCCATTCCAAAAAATATTTACAAAAAATAACATATTAGGTATTAGCCGATGTTTTTTGTATAGAAGAATAAAATGTTTTTTTCAGAACACAGTTGCTGTGCTCTCAGAACGATTCCTTCCTTAAAGTCCAAGTACAGAAGCGGTAAATTTTGAATATTGTTTTATAAGTTATATAAGTTTTATGTCTTGTAATTGTTTGTACCTTTATTTTCTAGTCATAATACACTGTTAGCAATACCAGAGAAGTATGTCGATACTCTAGAGAGAGGTTGGCAACATTATTGTTTGGGACCGTAATATTTGTAGCAGACGAAAACAAATTGATAAATTGAATTAATAATTCAGGAACGAGGTAGACGTATAATGGATTCTCAAGGATCATGGAAAAAAATATTAAATGTGTATTCTTTTTTATTTATGATAGCTTTGGTACATTTAGGCTATTTGCAAATTAAAACTTATAAACGTTTTTAAATTTTAAAGCATACATTGGATACGATATACTTAATTATATGAATCGCACTATTCTTGTTATACGTCTAAAAATATATTTCTTCGCGTAACTAGACTATTTCGAGTTAAGTTCTCACGATTCTGTCAACGTAACAGGAGTCAGATAGGTGTGATAATTGTTACGTAGGTCCACAGTTGGTTGCTAGGCAACACGTTTCATTCAGCTAGCAACCAGCAATTCGCTAGGACCTTGTTGCTAACACCGATGTCATAAAACACAATTATCGTGGGTGTTTATAGTGTCTCATTCGACCGAACCACTACCTACGTATAATGTTCATATCGTTGAATAAATTCACTCGTTTTATCTAAGACAGGTTGTTAATAAAATCGACTATTGGGAAGGTGACATTTTTTTAACGTCCATCTTGTAGTTTAACGGATACATCGTTTTTAGTTTTGTCCCGCAAACGTAAATTGATCGATTATCATTGAATACAATTTACGCGTGACATCCCTTTTGTATATACTTTTTGCGAAGTTTTTTTGCCATCTTTGTCAATTCTTAGTGTATAACTGACGAACTTACGGCGGAGGAGCTCGTGGCTAAGCCATAACCGCATAAGTGATACGATCACAGGTTAAGCTATGCTTGACGCGGTTGGTCTGTAGATGGGTGACCATCTTTGTCATAACGAGTTCCTCCGTGTTTCGGAAGGCACGTTAAATTGTGGGTCCCGGCTGTTATTCCTACATCTTTGACAGTCGTTACAGGTAGTCAGAAGCTTGAAAAAGTCTGACAGCCAGTCTAACCAAGGGGTATCGTGTTGCCCAGGTAACTGGGTTAAGGAGGTCAGATAGGCAGTCGCTCCTTGTAAAACACTGGTACTTAGCTGAAACCGGTTGGACTGGTAGCCGACCCCAACATAGTTGGGAAAAGGCTAGGCCAATGATGAACTGACGAACTTACAATAAAATATTTTCATTCCTAGTTATCACTAATTTTACGATAAAGATACTTCGCTAGTGAAAATGAACACGAATGACGCTTTACATAGGCGTAGTACTTTTGCTTCCTACGTAAGAAGTTTATGTTGTTACCGATCTGACGGCTAAATATTCTTTATGTGATCAGTAAACATAACGATCATTATTTTACGGGCTGGTATTGATAATCGAGTATTGTTTTACGATGGTCGTTATAGCATCCCGACGATGTGTCACGTGCTCTCGTCAACCACACGACACGTTTGCTACGGCAATAAACTTGGGGAATAGATCAATGATACAGGGTCTATTATGTTCTGAAAGGTCATAGGACCACGTGTGGCGTAGTCGCCGGGGTCACTCCGACGCGTGAAATTATCAAGAAGTTAATAAGCCGCTCATTAAAAACGTCGAAGGCATTCAATTATTTATATGAAATAAATGTGTAATAATGTGCTTTGGTTATGCCAAGCAATTAAGTTTATGGGAATTTCGTCATTAGAATAAAAGTTTTTAAAAAACTTCGATATAAAAGATTACCTTAAGTTTAATTTCATTATGAAATAATGTTAAAAGGTCAAGCTTTGCACGTGTTTAAAAGTAATAAATAGCTATTAATTTTCAAAATGTTGCAGACATAGAGCTTTAACTTGGTAGCCTTTACCGGGGCAAGCTCGCGTTACTCGTTAAAGAGTAAATTTATGTGTTACTAAACGCGTTTGTGTCGGCGGTTCCGCATTCTTTTCATGTACTAACGATGCCCTTTGTCGAAAGGAAATATGTGGGATTCATTTACTGATAAATTTATCTAAGCTTTTCCGTGTACATACATAACACATTAGATATAAGTACGAATCATTCTTTCTCCAGATCCGAAGAACGTGTCAAATTATCCTGGCTCCAGATCCGAAGAACGTGTAAATTTCGTGCCTATTTATGCATTCTGCCTTACAGTAGTGTTTTATAGAAGTTACTTTTTCACTAAAGTAACTGAGATGAAAAGTGTTCCGTGCCGGTGATATTAAAAAAAAGACGCAGTTTGCTGAAAACCCAAATCTGAAAACCTCACAGTGAGACAGAGATACTTTAAAATTTTGTATACATTAGTTAAACTGCTGTAATTTTATGGGGTACAATAAATAATATTCTAATACAATCTTTAACAATGTGATCTGTTACTCGGTTTTAAAGCAATTTATGGCGTTTTAATTTCTCTCACGTAGTCCAGGCGCTTACGTTCCAGTCCTCACATAAGACAGTAGCCATGTGAGTTCGCGCCTAATTATATAAGCTGTAAACGTGACGCTGTTTGTTACAGTACTGTTGACGTAAACAATACACGTGCATGTATTGTTACCGAATACTTAACGTTCGTATCTCTCGAGACCATCACGTTGTGTAATACAAGACAACGGTAATTTTGGGGTATTTAGGGATGAGGCAAGTTCTACTATGTAAGTAGTATCATTCAAATAGGTCAATTCGAAATATAAGCTGGTTTTCAAGTTACAGTCTGTTAATTTTGTTTTCTCGTTGTCATATTTCAATGTATTTGAGGTAGCCTTACCCAAAGGGTAAAACGGAACAATATTACTGAGACTCCGCTGTCCGTTCGCTTATCTGTCCAACCGTCCATAGCCGAGCTGGACAGTTAATTTTCACCGATTATGAATTTCCGTTGCCACCATAGTTATACACAGTGATCGAGGATACGCAACAATTGCTACGGTCGAAACTTTTGTCGATGGGTGACAAATAAATTGATCAGTGAACTGTCAGTTTCGCAGTTTCAACTCTTATTCGACTGGCTTTACTATCAGTTGGTTGGGATACTACCGAGATAATCGTCCAATATACTAATGGCATAGAATCGTCATTTAGTGACGACTTTTAAGCATCTAAGCTTAGGCAAACTGCATACAAATGCTAAAAGTAAAAGTAATCAGAAACCGATACCAAGATATATTTTATTCAGTAGATAATGTCGGTAACAACTTATTACATGTGACTCGACAGGCAATGACCGATGAACACCGGTGTGGATGAACCCTCTTAGCAGCAATAGGCACGTGAGCCGCGGAATGTATAGTATTGTGCGTAAACTTTAATGTTATGACATCGCATGTTATCCCACGAAGGGTCGACAACCTCCACAAATGTTCGCAGACGAGAGCTTTAATAAACTTAAATAGACTTTTTGATGTCTTTGAGAATTAAGGCATACCTAAATAAATAATGAATACGTATCGTTTATTAAAAAATACGTTTTGCAATAATATATAATAAAATGCAGACAATTAATGTTCTTTTTTTGCCGAACATATTTAAAAAGTTTATATGTTATTTATATTTTCCCGATTTTTGTTGTCGATACGCCTTTGCTAAACGACTAATAAATTTCCTACTCAAGAATTTTCTTGCATTAACCTAGATATTCCCAAGTTTAACACATCTTTACGCACCACAAATCAAAACTTCTATTTATTTTATCGATAGAATAAAACAATATGCTTCGTGCTCCATTTTTCATCGCGTAACTCTACGCATCGTATCGTAATATAATATGCTTGAAAGCGCGGGTACGCACCGAGCCACCAAAACAATGAGTCATGCGCGGGCGCCGCGTGGCGAAATTCAGGTCAGCCGGCCTCGGGGAAGGCCGACAGACTTGACACGAGCCGTGATAACGATACACCTATAGTACAGGCAGTATTAGTAAACAGAGATTATTATATTTTTCATACTTTGTAGTCGGTAATTACGATTTGAACTCTGGTCAACTTAAGCCTCACCTCGGACGATGACTAGTCGACCAAATATAAACCTGTTGCATATTGTGTTATACAAACATGTTATGATAGGAATATTTTCCTCAATCTAACAATATTGTATGTGTTATTGAATTCTTTTTAAGTCGTACCTAACTTGAAGGTGATGATTAAAAGTTTCTGAGATACGACAGTACAGGTGTTATGAGTCATTAACAATTTCTACTGAATACAAATCTGTACGACATTGTCAAAGGTTCTTGAGTGCTCCGGATTACCGGCAGCTGTCGCTCACCGCGCTAATTATCTGTAAAGTAACACCAGCAGATGGGATTCACCACGGCACGGCCTCAGCCCGCCAATTTGTGAAAACTAAAAGCTTTTCGCAGTGTCATTGACTTTTAAAAACTTCCCGGTTTTTATATTCACAATTGTATTAGTGCGAATAAAATCAATTCCCTTGAGACTACACTCATGCAAAGTAAATACAACGAAAACCTTGAATTAAGGACTGTTAAAATTAGGTGTTTTTGAAAATTGATACGCTGACTAAGTGTGCAACTGTTTTAAGGAAACACCAAAGCAAAGAGGTACAAAGTTGCATATCCTGTTGGTGTTGGTGCTTCCCTCCAAGTTATTAATAATTGTCATAAAGTAAACGAGAAAGTCGTTTGGAATTCCTGTGAATCAATCAATCAATAGAGAGTACTCAGACTGGGAGTAACCTCGTTCGTCCATCAGTGCTTGGGACCTTGGCCTGCAAGGTTCGTATGCACATGACTGAGAGATATATTGCAGTTATAATTCGGGCATGTTCCTCCTCATAATAAAGCATGCTGCAATGTCAGATGCGCTTGTCGTCGCCGCTGGCAGAGAGAAGTGGACATCCGTCGACAAATATCACATTTTCACCGAACGTTCAAATGTTCTAGGCAATTTGAAAGCTCAGCGACGGTGTCACAAAGTGCAGTCTGATTTAGAATTTAATAAATGGAAAATGATTTGCGGTTTCATCTTATACCATTAATATTTGGTTGCTGTTCTATTTAAGTTCTTGGTGGAATTCTGATGAATAATTTTAGCAATGTCCGAGCCACCCAAGGGCAATGTCAATTAACGGATGTCGGGCGTGTAATGACTTTATGACTAAGAAACATTGTTGAATGGAATACCTCCGGGCTGTAACACGTAGGGATGTAGGATGTAGTACAAAGAGCAGAATTACACATGTGCAATCCATAAACTATTATAAAATGACGCATTCTGTATATAAGATGTTTATACCCGCGCAATAAATTCAAAAGAATTCCAATAAAATGTTCAGTATAGTAATAGAAATGGATAAACGGAAGTAAGTTTGTTATAAACACGGAACGAAACTAAAATTCGTTGAGGGTCGCGATGAACAGATGAAAAGCGAAACTGTATTTTAATACCTCCACATAAACGTTCTATTTTTAAATAATAAATATCGAGATGTTTGGAAAATGACTAATCAAAAAAAGCAAAATTTGAAACAGGAGCCGCCCCTAAAGTACCACGGAAATAAAATTCTTCGCGTTATAAAAGTATTATGCTGCAGAATCGTAATAACGATCAAATTTTAAAATTTATTGCAGGTGTTCACAGTTTGATAAAACAGCTCATCCTTTTATACTTCTCTATGATCGGTTATTGAAAAAATACTCTCGTTTGACTGTTAGCAACAGAGAATAAAACAATGATTTGACAAACTTATTTGATATGAGTCTCCCTTCATGCAAACTTTTAGCAATGAAATTCATCTTCCATTATCATATCACAGACTAAACTAAATATATATTCGTAGTTGTAAGTCAGTGGTTTCTGGTGGGTACCGCGGTAGTGCGCTCGGTTGCTGCGCGGGCGACTCCCGCCGGCTCGGAATTCTTTAGGGCTGCCGGCATCCGGCGCGACTCGCGAGTGCAGCTGGCCGTGCGCCAACTATGCGCGTACGCAGCTAACATGTAGTGGAATCTGTCGAATTACAGTTTTACTACTGAACTGCTACTGATTATGTCGTGTATTTTTCGTAGAATATGACTAAACTTTGTGTTGACTCAGATAATTTTAAGAGTGAGAGAGTTTTATACATAGTTGTATTTACATAAAGTCTCTTTACGAAATGTGGATATGTAGTAAAAGAACAAAAAGTGAACTTTTTTGTTAGCAGTTTTGTTTAAAAGGTTAAAGATAAGTTTATTCAGGCTGTAATTAAATATTGTGTTTCGAAGTCTATGCCTATGGACGCTCGTGTTTCAACAATACTCCAAACATAACAAGAGAATAAATAACAAAACGTGGGAAGACAATTTAAACCTCACCTTTTTGTTTAAGACTCTATTATTATAGAACTCGCTACAAATAAAATGTTTATTTATGTCTCAGGACAATTGAAATGTTACACGCATTTTAAGCTACGAGTATGTAACAAAAGCTCACTCCGTACACGGCAGCTTCACTATGAAGTATCGCCCCGGCCCGCATCGTCATCGGCGCGTGCGCATCGCTGCGGCGCCGACCGTAAGATTTATAATACTCAACAGCCCTTTTGATAGATATTCACACCATTAAAAGATTCATTTGATACATAAAAAAATCTCAAAATAACTGATACGTTTTTGGTTTCACTTAAAATGCAAGCGAAGGAAAATTTCAATCAAGCAAAGTTTTTTTTTTATGTCAGAATGATTCAAGCTGAGTGAAAGCGTCGTTCGCTATTTAATTACGCATTCAGAGTTAATTTTATCATCTTATAATGCAACATTACCGACGACAATTAATCTGGCTAATGAGAATTATGAGCGGTATTTTGGCGCCATACCGAAAATAAGGTATCCGTGTTTTGCATTAAAATGTATCTTTAAATATTCTTTGTTCTGGAATACCTTAAGAGTTACTAGTTATTCTCTGATGTTCTGAAATGTTCTTTTTGTTGTTGTTGTGTTTAAATTTTAGCTGTGTTAGAAGAGAATGCATATAACTGTCAAGTACACTGCATGTTGTGACATTTACATTTACTCGCTTGTAACACGTGTAAGCTTTCGGCATTGTTCTAATTGCATACAATTTTAACGTTATGTCATACAGGGTCACACATAAATACAACGTTTCCCAAGGACGACAACGAGTCAATGTTTAATACAATAGAAATGAGTCAATAAGCTTCCTGTTTTCGCAAATCAGGAAGTGAAACGCAAACCTAAGTAAACAGAATTTTTGTTATGTTGTGATAATTTTTCCTTCATTTCGTAATAAAGCAAGTTTATTGCATTGTTTTCCCTTGACACCTCTCCAACAATAACTCAACTGAATATTTCAGGTCAATATTGTATTTGAAATATCCTAGAAACGAGAATAGTATTGCGCAGCCGATGCTGTCAAATCAACCCATTTATTATAACTAAACTAAATATATTGAATTGGTGAGTCATAGTTTTATGGTATCGGAATTACAGTCGATATCTATAGTTCACGGAAAATTTGCTGCCAAGTTGTGATGAATACAGTCGCGCAAGTATCCGCTGATCGGATTTTGGTCAGTTATGCGGTTTCTCGACAATAACTCAGCTTCAGCTCACTTCATTCAACAAGTCAGTAAGACTTGTTAATTTTGCATTCATATAATCATTTCCGTGTATATCAACGTATTAATTTGGATCAAATGTGGTTCAAACAGTTTTAGCTCCACAATGCATGCTGGGCAGCGTTGTTAGGCAACAGTCGCGTTGGGCGTCCCGTGCCCTGCGGCCATTCAGCCGGCGGATGTCGAAACACATGCCGTTGTTGCACAACCACTGACACCAGACATCATGTTTCCTGGTTAATATAGGTTATTGTTAAAACCCAGTCTCCTATTTCATTACATTAGGTAATCACATCACTATTCCCCATCAAACACGAAAGTAACAAGCGTTTATGACTACTAACCGTTTGTTGTGGTTAAAAATCAAGATTTATGTATTTGCGGAAGAATACTAAATTATAAAAGTATGTGTGTTAATGCGGTTAACGATGAGGAAGTTTCCTAAATGTAATAATGACGTATGATTACTAAAGTTTATGTGGCTACCAATAAACTCATTTTTGATCATAATAGTTGTTTATCTGGTTTGCGTAATTATGCAAAGCGCACGCTTCGCCGTGAAACCAATTCATTGCTGTAAATGATGTGGCGATCTAGAAAGGTCTTGTGTTTGTATAAATTGTATGGTTTTTACGTAACGACACGAGTCAGTAGTGACCTTTAATGCTGCATTCATGAAGAACGAGGGCGTGTCGAACTGTCGGCTGTGGACGTCTATTTCTAGTCTCTGGTTACGAGCCCTTCGATCATCAAGAATGTGACACGCGGAGGTGTGGAAACCACTGGAAATGACATCTGTGTCACGAATTTATGAATGAAAAAGATTGTGCAAAACTTTGCAGGAATAACAGGGTAATATGTTTTAGAATTTATTGTTAAAGCTTTATTTTGTTGAGGTTTTGTTGCTCCTCTTCTTTGACATAATACACGTAGGTGGGAGTTGCAAAACAGCTATAGTTTGCTCTATTATGTTTGACGTAAAAAGAAGCAAGGGAATTATAAAAAGCTAGCGTTGCAACTCAAAGGAACACTTGTAAAACGCTGCTGTAAATGTTGCGCAGTTTATGAAAATTGTAGAAAGTGCGCGCATTGTATGAAGCCTGAAGAGCACAATATAAACACGTGGCAAACTTTGTTGCGTTAATAGTAGTACCAGTTATGTAATAGTTACCATAAAATACATAGTCAGAGGTTATTTACCACGTTCACGTATTATATCATAAGTATATATATTTTGACACACATGTTTTTTGTACTAGATCACTTCATTTTATCAGCATGCACTAAGATTTCAGGGATCAACCAGGTGCACAGTAAAAACGAGGGAAGCTCCCTTAATTTCTTTAAGAAATAACATAATGCAACTTAAGATGGCTTTAAAGTGATCTTTAACTTTCCTTGACACATGTCATTTTAAAGAAACATGATGCACTTTAACTTGTAACTAAAAACTGTGCTTGAACAGTCTGCGCTTTTGTAAGATTGTGTTACCCCTTCCAGCCGATATACAACACTTTTAAAACTGGATTCTCGAGGTGTCGAAATAGGTTGACCCTTTTAATACAAGCTTCCGCATTGGACGAGTCCGAAAACTGCAGACGTTATTAAAAAAGAAAGTGAATTTAGTTGAATTGAGACTAAGATAATTTGTCTCATAAATGACATTTATCTGAACAGCTTTTCAATTACACTTAATCAAACAAATTCAAATATGTAAGTCAATAGAATCAACATAATTTTCAAAGAA
This sequence comes from Trichoplusia ni, assembly GCF_003590095.1. Taxonomy (NCBI): domain Eukaryota; kingdom Metazoa; phylum Arthropoda; class Insecta; order Lepidoptera; family Noctuidae; genus Trichoplusia; species Trichoplusia ni. The sequence continues at coordinate 15,780,514 of NC_039481.1, read as the reverse complement.
GTCTTTTTTCAGTACTTTCAAGAACACAAGTTTATCCCTTTGGTAGCTTTAATAAATATTGCTTTTATAATTTTCTTTAAAATAAATAGCTGCAAACAAAACTACATGGAGGGTACAACGTGAGTCCGAACTAACAATGCTGTAGAGATTAAACGGTATCTATTCATCTATGTGAGAGGGGCTCTCGTATTCAGCCTCGTATATGTCCTTCGTAAGAACTATAGCATTTATAATCGGCCTCAGAAATATCCCCCACGGTCATTGTTGCTTTAAGAGCACTAAATCTGAATAGCAGTAGTGAAAAATAAACATTAAACGGCTTTATATACTTCCTAATGCTCGATGTAAGGTCTCTATTATGAACAGGTGATGATGTATGGGATATTTCTTTTCATTTGATTTAGAGTTCACATAAATTAAATAATGGAGAGTTGTCAGGAGGTTTGCTGTCTCGTGATTTAATTAATTTGCATTTGTGTTTTTCAGGTACAAAAAGTATTTAGCTGTGGTGTTAACATGTCATCATTGGCCTTTTTAATTTAATTTGGATTGTGAGCATTGTACTTGGATCCTGTCTAACAAGAACAAGATGAACAACTAATTTGCATTCCAACATACAACCCAAATTAATGAAAACGGCATTAACAAACCAAGCGGTCGTTTGTTCCCCAAACATACCTCAAAGCTAAATGTAATAATAACTAGGGGAACCCGTCTTCTACTATCGAAATCTTAATTAATTCAGGAACTGTAGTTATTAATCAATGTTCCCAAAGTATTTGTATTGTAAATATATGTATAGTATTCATGTTTGTCTGGCAAGTCTTCAGGTCAGTGACACCGGTAACGAATACTCAGTGATAATGTTACTTAAAACCTTTACGTGCAAACCTTATAACTACAGAAGCTATTGTTCTTATCTCTATCGATATCTATTAGTGATTGTAATTAAGTATTGTATAGGTCAATATATTTGGCTGTGTTCAATGAGTATTGGGTGATTGAACTGTGAGGTATTACTTAACCTTACCATTCTACTAAATAACTAAAACTAGGAACTGTGATAGTGGAAAGGCTGGTGGTGGAAGTGGAGTGGAAAATTAGTGGTTAGCCCGTAAGCCAAGCGATCTTGAGTTCGATCCCAAGGCATGCACCATCGACTTTTTGAATGTTGTGTGCGTTTAATAAAGAAATATCTCGACTTCTGATGACACTATTCAGAGCATTTTGATCAATTATTAATACTGTCTACTTGATAATACTTAGTGTATTCAGTACACAAATGTGCTGAATATTTGGCTTAACTTTTAGACATGTTACTACATATTCCAGTGAGAATAAACTAGATTTACTTGAAATATTTCTTTTTCTATATGTCTAATTGAGATTATTTCCAAGCAACATTTATTCTGCATTAAGAACGAAATAGAGCAAGACAATAGCTAGACAAATTAAGACTACTTACTTTTCTTCTTCAAAAATTGATAAAAATATGTAGTTAGTTCTTCATTAATAGTAAGTTTTTTACTTCAAATGCCAAAGTCGTTCTGTTGTGTTAACCGTTTAAATTCTCATATCGAATTAATAGGACAAACTTTTTAAACACATGCGACCTCATTCTTGTATTTGCAACACTGCAGTATTATGAAACTCAGTTGTTTAACATAGATACATGCTCAAAGAAAATAATCTGAACCAATGTAGGAATAATAAAATGAGAAAATATATTTAAAATAAAACAAATGCTCACCAGATTCCATTCATAAAATGTTCTGCGAGTGTTATGTAATCAAATTATAGGAAAATGAGGTTACCGACGGACATTATGTAGTAGATTAGACATAGCAGAGTGATCTGGAATTTGTTTATTTTTAATTAGGAGTTTTACAAGCAACGGGGGTTTTTTTTGCAAAAATATGTTCGTTATTTTTCACTCTCTTGCCACTGACTAGGTCTGCGCAATTCAAACAATTATCTCACATTATTAATTATTGAATAATGCAACAGTTTACTCACACGGGATTAATTAATAACACAATAAACAAATGTGAATTTTACGCAATATGTTCATACGATTTGAATTAAAATAATCGGAATGAAAATCGAAGCTTAAAACTAATTGCGTACTAAATTACACAACATTTCCAAAATTTTCGTGAGAAGTTCGGAAAAACGATAACTATTAGTATCTTCGTAGTATTAGAAGAGTTATGGAATGTCGAACATAAATATTGCAGGAATATTCTTGAAACGCGTAACATGACGTTGAAGTACAAATCTCACCTTGATGAGTACAATGTTTACTATTCTTTCTGAACGAATGAACCGACTGTCAGACGTAAATGAGAGTAAGAATAAACCAGTTATTAATAGACTATGAATAAATGTTTACTTTAATTAGCACGAAACTGAAAGCGATTTCCATTCTGAAAAATGAGAGCTTCGGTACAGTCATTCTATGAATATTGGAAGAGATATTTGTATAAACAAAACATTAGCGGGAAGTAGATTTCGTCGCTATGTTATCTCAACGTGAATATATCTGTCATATATTTTTGTTGCTATGTTCACTATAAGCGTAAATTTTTATACGTTACTAGCTGACCCAGCAAACGTTGTTTTGCTGAATATATTTTGTTTTTAGTTGTATGTATTTTTAATGCCACATTATGAAAAAAAATCATCAAAAAATAAAATATTTTTTTTAGTGTGGCATCCCTTGTCACTTAGGGGTATGAAAAATTGATGTTGTTCTATTCTCAGACCTACCCAATATGTACACAAAATTTCATAAGAATCGGTCGAACCGTTTCGGAGGAGTACGGTAACTAACATCGTGACACGGAAATTTTATAAATTAGAAGATATTTAGTTAAGGAGGTTTGTTTCTACAAAAATGTCAGTACTGTGAACTTAGTCTTTGATGTAATTAATTGGCTTCATTCATTCAAGTATTGCGTTGCTACTTCACGACATGGATGGTCAGAGTCTACGTGTTTACGATGCAATAAATTCCCGTGCAGAGTCGGATCACAGCCACTACACAATATGTTCAGCCCCATTCGCTTAAGAATAACGACTTTTCGGCGTAGCAACAACATCTGATTGTTAATTCACACCATAATTCTGTCAAAAAGAATTATTATCGTATTTAATAAACTTAATAATACCTTTTTGTGATTTATTCAAATCCATGAACGTTTAATTTATATTCTGCGAGATATGACACAATTCTCTCTTATTTCGTTTATAACAAGCCCGTAGGTAAGCGTTTCCACTTTTTATTGGCTTAAATATTAGTCATAAAGGTGGCGGTAACAAAAGTACGGCTTATGACAAGTGTAAAGGTAAACGAACTAAATGTGTGTCATTGCAGGACGATAACACCTCAAGGTAGACACTTACTCTCGTCAAAGTAATGACTGGATATATTAAATGTATTTTAAATATGTATAAGTCACGAAACACTTCAGGAGAAAGGAGTTAACGACTGAGGTATTTAATAAAGATTCCACACACGTAGGTGTTTGTTATTTATAATAATGAGGAATCTTTTAATTTTATGCCGGTTTCCGTTAAGGAAACTTACCAAATGTCATCAGAGGTCAAATATTTCATTATACCTCGGCTGTGTTAATCATTAGCAACAAAATATTTAATTTAATTTATAAATTTTCTTAAAATATAAACACATAAAAAATGTTTTTTAATATTTATGAGAACGAGGTATCTGGTACAAATAGCTTACAGATGGACAAAAGGAAACGTTTGAAGTATACAAGTAAATAAATCCATAACTCTTGGGGTTCAATGCTTAATTTTTCATTCACGAGAGACAGAACAACGAAATATAAGAAATGTGTCTTTTGATGTAGTGTTAACAAATTATTATGTCGTGTATAATGAACTATAATTCTTGTTTATAATGTTCGCTTATCCGCAGCGAACCGGCCTCGATCAATCAGGCTGCAAGGCCTTGTCTTCACTACGCTCCTCCATTCATAATTTGGGAGTACGCGCGATTTAAACAGGCAATTGTTTTGATGTATCAGAGGCCGTACTGCGGCAACAATTGTTATTCTAACGACAGAAAGAGATAGCGATACGATAGCAAGATATAGTGGCATCTCTTTTTCATCACGGCGTACTTAAAAGTTCTATTAGTTTTTAATAACTCGCAGTACGGATAGCCCAGCCCAATTGAATTGGTTAACATTGGATATTAGACATTTGAGATCTCAATGTTCTTCCTTCCGACTTGTTACTATTTAGATTGATTGCGAACATGTTTTTTCAGCGTATTCCTAGTTAGTTTTCGCGAACATGTGCCTTGAAATAAAAACAGGGCGTCAATTAATCAGTGTTACTAAATAGCGATTTTAATCGTTCATTTAAATGTATCGTTGAGTTTTAAAAGAAATAGTTTTAGTTTACTGTTGTGTTTCGGAAGTTGTCAGATTGGAAGGTTCATTTAAATATTTTCATAAGCTCTTCAGTTTAAAATCAATATGTATTTTGTATTTCTTTTTGTAACTCAACTTATTATAATAATTGAATCGAATTACCATCTTCCGGTTTTTTTTTCTTATACTTATCTTATTTTTACATACTACATATGCATACTTATCTTGTAATTCCACAAAATACCTAAGGGTTATTAATAAGCCTTAATTTCAGTAATATAAGAGCGTTATTTATTTTTCACATACGATTATGCGACATGAAGTTGAATCTAGTTCATTAACACTGGCATCAGTGGAACCTATATCTGTCAGCAGTTTCCCTGTGAACTATTTCGTAGCCGAGAGTCCGTGTACTGGGTATGCAACGAGTATTAGAAGATTTTTTTTTACGATATAGTTAAGGTAGGTAAGCTGCATGAAAAGAAAGCAGTGAATACTTTTTTATTGTTACAGTGCTTGTATAAGGACTGCTTAAAAAAATGACGTGTACGGCATTGATCTTGAATCCATATAAAGATTTCAGCGTATATGGCCAATAAATACTAATCCACCTTCAAATTTCTCTGAGACAAGATCAAAGCGAGACCGACATCTGGTCCGGAGCGCAACGGAAAATCGATAAGAAGCCAAAGTACCAATTAATCAATTGAAAACACTTTACAAAGACATACATAAATCAACAATCAATCTGAGATCATTAAAACGTAGTTTATATCCAAATGATAGTTGTGCAAGCAAATCGTTAATTATCCTACGAATATTATAAACGCGAAAGTTTGTATGTATGGATGTTTTTTGTTTCTCGCAAAAACCACTAAACTGATTTAGACGAAACTTGATGCACAGATAGTTCTAACGAGGATCTTAATCTTATGTGTTAACATAAGATTTATCCCGATCATTTTTGATTAGTAACAAGCGGGAAACAGCAAGTTAAACAATGTTATCGAAGGAGACAGCTCAAATCAAATTAGAATGAAACGGCTATTAAATGCTTTTTATTTATTATTATTTTTCAGACAGTATTCAGATGTGTCTGCACCTGTATTTAGTCAGCATCGACCTTGCGCAACCAGAACAGTTTTCTGTTCACATGCCGGAACACATCAGCGCAGGGAAGTGTATTGTTAGGGCGCCTTTTCATTTGCATGCCGTGGAAACTTTTACAATCACTATCTGGCATCCTACTGTACAGCGAAGACAGGTGACGTTTACATGTTACAGCGATACCCACATAGTTACGTACTCGTATATACACGGTGTTAGCCAGAGGACGTACGTATGTCTAAATAAGAGGCTCCAAGGACTTCCTAACATAGATTTTATTACCACTGAAAGTTGTAATTCCTCCTACACTAAACATTTCATTCACATACATGAGTATCGTCTGCATATCTTTATGATTTTAGTTAAACAACGTACAGAGTTACAGACGCATGTTTACAACAATGCGGAACATAGCGATATTATTTATTAGAATTTATTTTTAGTTTCAAACATCGATTCTCGAATATCAGCTGTTTAGTATAAATAAAGTGTACCTAAAAATAAATTTCGTTTTGATTAAAAAACTGTCCTAAATCATCTCCAAAATCATAACATTGGCAATAAAAATCAATAACGTCAACATTATGGAATTAATTAAAATATCTGAGAACTGGATCGTATCCAGTTTTAAAACGTGTTGGCCGAGATTAGCAATGGGAATTAATGGTTGTGTTCACTTGATCGGGGTGTTGCCGGCTATGGCTACGGACGCCGCGTCGCCGTCGGCACGTGTCGCACTGTCTGCGGCTCTATGCCCCTTCACTAAGTACACAAAGTGTTTACAAAGAGCCTTACAGGCAGTTTCCACGTGATAAATAACAAGGTTTATCTTGCAATTGTAAAACACGTGTATTCTGTTCATTAAATTGTAATAAATAATCTACTGACATTGTTTATCTTAAATTACTAGGTTTCACATTAAATTTATGCCTTAGCATTTAAAAAAAATATTCAAAGATTTTCTATATTGCTCGTGTTCTTTACCCCAAAATTCAAAATGCATCATGTCATATTGAAACGTGGTCAGCCAGTTCGTGACATGACTGTTACTTCGGGTGCACGGACATAGTCCGACAAAGCCGGAGTGACGGCTTAAGTGACCCCCTTCCCTACGACCAAAGAGCTTTGTTGTCTGCTTCTATCGCATATATTGTTATGTAGCTATACAATATGAATTTAAATATTTGATATGAGTCCTGAAGCCTGGCTTATACTGTATTCAATAACTCTTTGTTAGTCCTACTATCTGAGTTATACAATTAATAAAGTTATCAGTAGATTTACTACTTACATATGTAAATATGAACGTAGACTTAAGTAGTTATATGTCTAACACTAACACAGACGTGTGTATTTATAACTGAAGGGTTTACGAGTTAGGTATTAGCTTCTGAAAAACGTGTACAGTCAGTTAATAAAGTAATTTAGTATGTAAAAGTAATTGGTGCCTGGTGGCCGGTCGTGAGAACGGATTCAAAATAAAGTTCGAAAGCTCTAAGGATATTTAAACACTTTTGTAGATACAATATATTTGGGCACGGCAATGTGTCATAATATGTCATCTCTTAGTAATTTAAAGCCGCTACAAATAACCACAACAGTTATTTCAGCTTTCCAATACTATATTTACTATCAAATGACGTCATTACGTAAATAAATCTTTCTAATATTGTTTACAATAAAAACAAATACGTCCATTTATTGACAGATGTGTTTTTCACAAACAGAGTTAAAGTTCTAATAAATTAAATCATATTCACCGGATGGACGTCATCGGTAAGGCAATAATGTCGGCGTCCGTAGAGCTGCATTTCTTAATGAGGAAGTTCTAGAGTGCCCTGTGCCTGTAATATGAGATCCTGAAGCAGAACTCTTGTCATTGGGGGACCGAGACAGCGCTCTACAATACAAGTAGCATTGTCTCACTTGCACATCTCTTAAGTCCTGCATCAAAAGCTCATAGAAAACGCAGTGTGTATAAGCAGCCATCTTTGTTATTTAATGTTATAATGTTACCTGGAGTGCATAATGTCATTTCGCCATCACCGACGTAGGTTAAATAAAATATATCTCGTTCCTATTTTGGCTTTCCGCTCTCTTTACTTTCTAGGTTATTTGGAGATTTTTTGGCGGAATTGGATATGTGTTTTGAATTCGAAACAAATGTGATACGTGTTTTGATAACATCTGTCAACATTTGAGCACACCATACCTATAATAGGCAGGTACTTATGAGAGTTGTAAAAGTTGTTTTGCTAATAATACTACTTCAAAAGCACACGTTTACTGTTTATTTACCATAAAGAGTTTACAATCCCAATCTTAATGACTTCTATTGATCGTATTAACAATGCTCACAGAAAGAAAAACATGTTTTTTCACAAAATGAAATATTGTATCCACTTTCTACTACCTACAGTTTTAGTGACAGCGTCCGACTAACAATTTTCTTCCGGCACGCTGTAATATAAACTAAATTATCCTTGTAAACTGTGTAATTAATTATAATACGTTTTACCTTGGTTAATACAGTCCACCACACATATTTCCAGCACGAGTTACTGATATAAACCTTATTGCTGTGACATTAGGAGATGTTTTGATTTCAATGATTTACGTATTTGCGGTTTGATGATTACAGTATACGAGCAATGAGTAGGAAATGTCATGAAAAATAGAAAGCTATTTCTTGGTAATCACCTTCATTAAAATAGCGAAGTCGGACGTAGCATTGACAACACACAGATTTATGTTCCGAGCGACTGAAATTCATCGGTCTAGGTCACTACGATCATGATCTGGGACACAATATAGACTTAGACAGATGTAGGAGCGAGCGAATGTAATACGAGAGATGAAATGTGAATTAGATTCGTCGTAATAATTTTAATTAGATCAGTTGTAATTTGTAAATTTGAAAGGAATGTCAAAAAGGAATCACAGTCTCATAAGTGGTATAACAATAACAAGGTGTTGTTATGGTCATAGGATTTTTTTATAATAATTTCATTCCAATATTCGACTGATTTCGGCCATGGCGACCTCTTCATATGCGTTTTAAAATTTCAGCTGTGGTTAGTGTGCTTGTGTATGGCGTACATAGTCAACCTTATTACTAAATGTTCACGCATAGGTGCGGCAGGTATCTATGAAGGCACGGATACCCTATTGGTTGAAGTCACAAAGCCGAACCCGCTGTTCGCGACGAGATACAGGTTTGACCCGAACGTAGGACTAACGTTTGTGTGATCTACGAAATTTTGTTCTTGGTTTCTGTGTCTTTGTGAATGTGGTTTGAACGTTGGTTAAAACCTCGCCCCACAAGGATTAAATTCGTTAGTGCAGGAGTTGTTTTTCTTAACTAGTTATACGCGTGCCAAATGAAAACTTTCCTATAAACGATTATATCGAAGGCTATCATTAATGCTGTAATATTCCTATAACAAGATATTTTTTCCATTATCCTCAATTTCACGCTGTCCTAATTTCACCATTCATGAACAGTAAATAAATTACCGTAATCTTTCCACGTGCGCTGGTTGTTCATTTATTATGTTAGGCTATCGATTTCAGGACATATTAGGTACACGTGTGTTTGGAAAGAAGTACGTTAGATGCAATCATTAAGTTTAAATAATTATACACCTTGAACTGTAGAATCTATATAATTTTAATTTGTTTTTCTGTCTCACTACAAGGCATAAAAAACATTTATTTAGTCATATTTATAAAAACAAAAAATGTCATTACAAAGAGATCTCGTTTCAACGGTAGTTTAAATATTGAATATATCGATTAATATGAATATAAATATGTTAATAATTATCTCAATAGAATTTTGCCATAATCTCTGTACAAAATATGTCACAATTCTATCTTTAGTAATCAAATCCAGCAAGCCTTCATTCTTATTAATAGTTATATAGAATCCCTCTATATTTGAATTTTGTTTTTTTTTTAAGTAAGATTTGTATTCAGCCTATTACGAAAAATGTTCTTAATTCAATTAAATAAAACCTCATTGTACAATCTATTGTCTTCTTTCTATAATGGCTTATTTATAAAACCCACTTCTATTTAATTAACTTGACTTGTTTTAAAAAACGATGCTCTTTTAAAACTTTAGTACAAGATGAGCAAAAGGTTATATTTGTTCTAGTCTAAATGACACAAAACGAAATCAGTTTTAGTGAGTTTTCTAACTTTTGTTACAAAAATCAAGCCTACGTAATAAAATACAGATGTCTACAAGTCTCCAAGGGATACAAAATACATTGTTAGTTAGCAATAATGACGTGTTCAAGTAAAAAGGTCTTACGCAAGAAAAGTCAAGTCGAAATCGAAATAAAACATGCCCTGGAGTCCTTGAAACCTGAAATACCTGTTACGTAATAGTCTGAACGACTTCGCCTTTGGCTATGACCTACTAAGCTTAAGATCTAAGTAAACCAGTTGTGATCTATTGTCGTCTAGTCACTAGTAAACAAGTGACAGTCAATCCGTTGTTTTAAGTTGTTGAACTGAAACCGTAGCTTGCCAACGTCATGGTATTGAAATGAGTTTGTATGTGCAAGGGAATCGAAGTGAACAATGTAGGAGAAAATAGATGTTGAAACTAGCATGGCTTTATACACATGTTACGAGGGTTTTGAGAGCTGGATTCCTCCCCCCCTAAAACGCTGTCTTATTTTGCAGCGTTTCCATTTATGTGTTATTGAAAAAAGAGACAGCATGCTATGTTGTGGAGTTTGTTGCGCCTTCTTCACAGCTAGAGTAGGTACTTGAAGCGTTGAATGGTGAGCTATAGACCAAGCTATCTATGTCTATGTCTCCTAAGGCTATCCGACATTAAAGCAAAGTAACAGGGTAGTTATTGGAAAAAGGGGGTATTACGAAAATGAAACAATTTTTGTGAGAAATATTTCATCCATCGTTGATTAAAACTAAAAAGTGTTTTGTTCATGAAAATTATTGTGATGTAATATAAAAATCTTGTTTCTTTTTCGATAACGATACTATGGCTTAATAGATTTTGAAGAATTCAAAGTTACTCAGTGCTTGAAAGCTTTTATTAATTGCGATATAAAGCCATTTTCTATTACGATTCATATTATTTTAAAGGGAAAATGGTATTACATGTTTAGGTTTTTATATATCATTCGCTAAGAAAAAGAAACTATCATTGATTAGCTTGGTATGTGATTGTTGTTTACCCAGTCATGTGATGTTAGTTAATCACTAAAAAGGTTAGTAAGCAATCCTTTTAATATTTCCTCAAAAGATAGGAGAACATAAAATGCTACAGTCTTTCAAAGAATGTCGTACAGTACAAAGCCACGAGCCCCCACACGCGACCGCAGTATCACAAAGCTTGTTTAGTGCCTTGATCTACGTTATTTTTGGTCATGAATGACTTGTAGTATGAATGAAAGCTTTGAGACTGAATGATGAATGATCACGTAAAGCATTTCGTGGAAAATTAGTCAACATTCCATATTGTTAAATGCCCACTAACATCCGCTAATGTTGAAACAACCAAATACTGGCCATTGGTTACGAAATAATAATGGCTGGCGCATTTGAATTTCGAACGCAGGTACCCAAAAATTATTCTCAATTCAACACGTCATGTACGCTTGTGATTGTTTTTAAGAAGTGTTCTTTTACAAAATGTAAACGTTTGTTTTTAAATAAGTCACTGTAGGTTAAATAACAACAAATCATAGGCAATACATAGTATAGCAATATAGCATTTTCATGAAACTATTTGCATGACCTAAGTACACCATAAAACTTACCTCGGTTACATAACGTTCAGAGGGACCGTTTTGAAGAAAACTTTTACCTATTGTGTAAAGGGTCACAATAAATGCTTGCGTAACTAGACATCGAGCCGTACGTGGTTACATCTACTTTCTTTTTCAACTAGTTGACTGAACACATACACACTAGTTCATTTACTTGGAACAGATCAACGAGAAATATATTTCATCGTTCGCTAGCACAAGCGCAAACGGTTGTTTACGAGGACCGATATTTCAACAAAAGCAAATGAGATTTGTTTAAAACTTTAGGCGAAATTCCTTTTATATGTCACAGCTATCGTGACAGAAATATCACAAACAAGGTGTGATACAAATTACGCACATTTATAAGCCATTAAAATAAAATATCGTGTATTACTTTATCATGATATCATTTGGATAATTGGCGAGATTTCATAGTTCGTTCTAATGCAAATCGCACTAAAAATAGTCTATTTATCCTACCTCAATCGAATAATGTATCATTGACCTCAGTATTATAAGTACTTTAGATCATTAAGATCAGCGCGCCTACCATGAGCTCTTAAACCACGAAACTTGCCGTTGTATGAGAGAGACGCCGCTATGCGTGCTATGCGCTGTCTTGCTTCCACTACAGTATTATTTCTCCTTTTAAAGTTCATGGTACAGGTACAAATCATTAAGATGAGTACAGGATCGGCGCCAGGAAGAACATAAATTTCCCATTTTAAGGTCGCATAATCTGGTTACCTCTTTAGATAATACCTCACGCATATTAAATAGATGAATTACGACCGAATCAAAGATATTTTTCGACGTCTCTAGGCCAGCATTGAAGCTAGCCTTCAGACACTTACCTTGATAATTATAAACTTTTATTCCTGTCCAGCCATATAAAAGTGCATCTTGTTTGTTAAGTAAACATAATGAATTTTATATCGTTTTTTGAAATCATGAAACGGAATACTACTCTGTAAACAGATAAAAGTCTTGGCGGTCATTTAAAAAAAGAAGTTTGGAATTTCAATGAAAGTAATAATGTAATTAAATGGTTTTTTTTTTTGGTAAAGCGAAAGCGTAGTATAGTACAGTAATTTGACGCCATTTTAGAATAAGTATGTTTCTTAACTCTTTTGAATTATTTCCCGACAAAATTACTTACTTATTTTTAATATAAAAAAAACTAAGTCAACGCTTAAATTTATTCGTGTCACTTCTAAAAATGTTAGCCTTTAGATTAAAATAATCCTATTAAATAAAATTCAATTGGTATTCAGTTCACGATTCCCTAAAGATTTAACTGGGACGATGTCCTGTAGGATTAAATGTTATTTAAAAGCTGTGGCCGACCCTAGACCCTTGACCGAACATCGACATCGACAGACCGTGGTCCGTACAATCATCTAAAAAAGTACTCTGGTTGCTTGCACTATTGATACTACAAAATACCGTATAACGGTTAGTGACGAAGCAGTTTTATATTTTAGGCACAAAGGAGCAGCAATCAATAATGTTCAGATGTGGTTGAAACTTAGTTGAAATTTTGTTAGTGACTGTACACGGTGGAAACTGCTGTAACGTACACTTCAGTGCAAGATTAACGAACGGAATTTTCGCCAGGTCAAAGACCTTGTCTATGTGTACCTTACTGACTCTGATCGAATTTTAATTAGCATCGTTAGTTTATCGCTGTGTAATGTCGCCGATTTAATCTCAACTTGAACTCGGCTACGAGAACTCTTGGGGAACCGCGTAAAATTTGAATATTATGCAAATATCGTACTATAACCCCGCCATTTGTAAATGAAGACATGGGTACTAATTGTTGTTTTGTGTTTCATTTTCATGGAATCCCCAGTCTCGTATTTATTTATTAGTATATTAATATTTGGACTATTCATATATTTTGACCCTTTACTTTTTTCATATAAGATTTTTATCATGTGAGAATATATCTACAGTTTTCGAGCTTGAAAAAAAAATACATGTTCTCGTTGACAAGTTATTTAACAGGAGTATTTACATTTTCACATATTCATCGGTCAGTTTGTCTGTAATCAAATCTAGGAATCTATTTAAACTTGACCCTGTTCCCGGTTTCCGATTGATCAGTTGTTGTATGAAAATACTATGACAAGAAATTTATGTAATGCTAGAGCCCGTTGAAGGCTATGGGAGCTCGGTTATACAACACCACAGCCAATGCAACTACCAGTTCGTTGAGTTGGTAGTAATTGATGGTCATTGACCCCTAAGAAAATAAGGACATAAGAAAATTTGTTTTTATTTTAACATAGTCTGGCTTTACTGTATTTCATAATTATGCTAGATTAACATCATTTTATAGTTATTATCCTAAAAACTTCATGGATTGTACAGTAATTTTATGTAACTTGTACAGGATGTTACGCACCTGACGACCTGTGGATCCGGCTATGAGGCACCTGTGCCACCTTTTCACGGATACAGGTACTGCACGAGGGTTTCGTTTTGATTGGTTGATTTTTATTGACTCGGTTTGTATTAGACCTGTAGTAGACCTGTTCCATTCAAATGGTTAATGGCTAAGTATCTGCTGTAGTAATAGTATAATCTGTTACTCAGATTTATTAACCAAATTTTATGTTACCTTTTTATGTTTTACTGTTAGAAGAAAATGGGAAACTCTACTAATCTAGCCATTTTCCCCAACTATACAAGAAAGTCGTTTGAAGAAGTCTTTGAAAGTCAAAACTTGTCAACAATAGTCCTTTATGTATGCTATAATAGAGCTACATAATGGCAATGTTATAATTGTTACTCTCTATGGCGGGCCTGTTATTGAATAAGTCAACAATTACAGTGTTTGTAGTCACGCTTTTGTAGCAATTAATTCAATAAGTCCCGGGAGACGGTTAGATTTAGAATATGTACTTTATTGAAGCTGTGTAGCTTTAAATTGAAGAGTGTGGTAAGTAAATGTGTTATCAGAGACGTCATAGGGTGTGGTCTTTCTGATTATAAAATTAATGTTAATAATGAAAAATAATGTAGAATAAGAAAGATAATGAGAGACGATTTTATCTTGAAATTAAAAAATACTGTTTTAAATTTTGAGATAACTTAAATTCACTGTCCGAATAAAAACATATGAACATACTGCAAGTGCAAGTTATTAACACAAGTTTTAATTTTTTTTGGATGTGTATCTGTATATGAATGGTTTATAATTACAGAAAATCAGCCATCACCAATTAAAGTACCATACATCTGAAAATAAAGAATACGCGGAAAAACAGCTGGAGGCTGCAAGTATAATCAGAAACAACCAAACACAGAAGCAGATAATAACTTTATAAGATAAAACATTTAAAAATCAAAGATATGTATTGTTCAGGGTATTTCTTTAAGCGTTTGGGAGAAAATTTAAAGGCCTTTTGATATTAAAATGAGCAGCCCGTGGCTTTGGTTGCCTGGAATTTTGATACGTGCCAAACGAATTGCGCAAATATTTTTCAAATCGAGTTTCGGAATAAAGCTTTATTTAAAAATGCTAGCCTTATTGATTAATCTCTATCTATTATATTTTTTCTTAGGCGGTAAGTAAGTAGGGGGTTGATAACGCTATTACACAGAACTATTGTACAGCGATGATATAATTTAAATATTATAGCAACAACATATACATTCACCATACTGAGTTTAAATAAACTCTACTGAGTCGAAGTCTACGAAATTTTTTATGCAACCCAATGACAGCTATTTAAATAATTATATAATTATATTACTGAACCGACCCGAAAAAAATATTGACGAATTGAAAACCTCTTTTTCGAAGTCGGTTCATAAATATAGGGTAAATAAGAGTGATACCTACACTCGCGTTTTAGAGTACTTAGTAGGTTTCCGTTGTCATAAACTTAAATTTCAAAAATAAAAGTTCTCACATTAAACATTGGTTACGACTAAAGAGTAATTGTCAGACGATCTGAAGGTTATCAACCACATTATGATCATTTACTCGCCAAATAACATAACTGCAACTATATAAACGGTTTATGATCAATAAAAGCGAATAGTTTTTGCAATGACACTCAAAAACTTTATTTCTAGATATCAATGCTACGATTTTATAGCCTAATTTTGTAATCCTTGAGTAAGGTATAACAAATGATCTTCAATCAGATAAAGACTTCGCTTACGAAGCTACAAATGGTAACTGGCCCTAATAACTATTTGAACTAATAGAGGTTTTTTCGAAGTCCATTGGCAAGAGTCGTTAGAGACTAAAATCGCACGACATCTCTTGAGTTGCCTCGTTTACAGAAAGCCTAAGATGGTCTTTTCCAAATATCAATGTCATTGCTATGTATGCACATCTATTACTAAAAGCTCGCCGCTTGGTCTGATCTTGACAGAAAGTACAATATTCCACGATGCTGCCTTGTTTATGATGGATAGATTATGCATGAATTCATGACGGATGTATCCGCACCTAACCTAGATGAATGAGATCTATCAACAAACCAACAAACTGAAATAGACAACCTGAGTCACAATCTTCATTTGTTTATATCTAGGAGAACAATATTTGTTTTTAAAGATTTGGGAATAATCCCGCCATCCTGTATTGCATCATCGATCGATTTGCGGTACATCAGTAAGCATGGTGATGGTTTCCATGGGAACGTTCATAAACACTGCGTTTTTTTGCCGCGGGCTAGAAAGAAAAGAAAAGAATAAACATATTTTATTTGACAAACACTTAAAAACGGACTTTGAAATTATAAGAGAAAAGGTGACTCAATTTTTCATTACGAAATAATTTTAATTAACGCTTAAGAATATATTTCTTGGAATCATATTAGGGTCATACAGGTGGCACTTCGTATGAGTTCAAAAACATCGAAAGACGCATGTAAACAACAATTAACCGTAAAGAACAAACGAAAGTTAGGGGTAAACAGAAAACAATAAACCAATGTAATTGAACAGTATACTGAACAATGAAGAACACTTTGTGACGCTTTCAATCAATTTATAACACACATTATGATACCGTTCAAAGTCCAGATTAAATTGTTTATTGGTTTTCAACAGACGGATAATTACTAAATTTGTTCTATTTATTATAATGACACCATTCAGTTTCAAGGAACTAATAATATTATGACCGGACGGACACATGGAAACTTTGATATAGTACAAACAAACAGCTGATCGGGGAAAAGTTTTCAGTTCGATATATTTGGATCATTTCGTTTATTATTGGCGACACTTTATTTTTAAGATAACTGGAATATATTTACTTATTGAGACCGGTGTTTGGTATCACACATAACAGGTATAGCAATGTATATAAATGGCAATCTGTTTCACGGGAGACAGCGATTCTGTTTTTACACTAGCATGAAAAGTTAGTAAAGAAAAAATTTGGAGATCTTAAAAGGTAAGCTACATTTGGATGATAGTAGAAAAACGGTCCTATATTACTTGAACAATGTTTAAAAAATATTTTTAAATTCATTCCACGGATATAATATAATGTCACCGTGCCACGTGAAGTGCCATAGGCCAATCGCCAAAGCCATTGTCCACAAAACGACCTACAAATGTGTCTCTAACAATTTTTACCATTACCATGCCCCGTAAGCCATATGTGGATATTTATATTGTTACACTATTGTGTCTTTTAGCAAAACAACTAAAAGGCTAAATTGACGAACTCGATTTATTTCTGAAGCGTCATGCCGCACCATGGCATAGTAGTGTCTCTCACGCTTAAGGCTTCCTTTAGCACCTATATCATCGGAGCAAAATAGTCTGTGTGCATCGTCGCGAGGACATCGTAAGGCAGTCAGTCCGATATCACGTTTTCGAAACTACCGATGTGAAAACATAAAGTTTCCTCGTTAGTTGGGAGCGAGACGAAGTTTGATGTTGTTATGCAATGCAAACATCAACACCGAGTGAACAGACATCGATCCCGTGGAGAGCGCATTTAATAATGTTTAAGCATGTTAAAATAATGTTTCTTATAAATAATTATATGTATGTCTATAATTTGGTCTTATTCAGTTTCCTAGAATCGGTAGTAATTCTTTGTTTCCCTTCTAGTTTCATTACACTTTTAATAAAAATGAAATTACTCATCTGTTTGAATATTTTATCTTCCATTTTTATAAAAAATAAATATTACTAGTGAACTTTTGTGTTAATATAACAAAAAGCTTGACAATAAACAAGAAAAAGAAAATAAAGCAAGAATATTATCTTGTATACTAGAAACAGAAAAACGGAACTTTATTCTTTGATAAGCATCTTCAGAAACAAATAAACTTGAGCGTTGTCCTTATAATTTCGCCTTATCATAGAGCACGAAGTGTAATTTGTCGAGTTCCTCCTTCTGAACGCAATATTCATTATGGGGTCAACGACTCCCCTTTTCAAGTGAGTCGATGATAAAACTTATTATATACTCATTAATGTTACGAAACTGTTGATTGGTTTGTTCGTGTGGATCCAAGGAGGTTGTAAACGCTGTCAGATCGACGACCGATTTTCCGTCTGTTTTGTCGGTTCGGCGATTCGGCGGTTCGGGGGTTTACTGTCCTAAGTTCAAGCACGTGCAGTAGAAAGGAAATGAAAGTTGGTTTAGTAGTTTTGGTCTTGATAACTGGTAAAAAGCAAGTTTATTTACCATTACGTTTACGTTACTCACGTTTAGCTAAATAGTTTTAACGACTATGTACACATACAGTCGTTTTCGAATCTTGATTAATTTAAAATCCTGATATTAAACTTTTGTAGGCTTGATATTAAAACTAAGTTGTATTTTTTTTTGTAGAAACGTCATCTTTCGTGGTCATGGACATATTAAATGATGCTTCGGTTTATGCACGCGTGTTTATTTATTGGGATTCGACTGGGTAAGGACTTGATTTTGTCCGAAACTACAGATGAATAATGCATGCACGTTGAGTAACATCACTAATTGAAGATACAAGAACCATCGTTTTTTTTTATTTCAAACACTCCCATACCTCAAAGGATCTGTATCACCAAAAACGCTTCCGGATATACGTTTAATATCGCATGTAGGAAGCCACGTGTAAAAATTCTATGTCAATGAATTATTGTTGACACAAACACGTGAGCATTATTATTATTTGATGAGAATGTCAATTCGTCTAAGCCTGATCTCGGTCAGGTCATTCACCTCTAGTCGTTCTCCACCGAATGATTGACTGTAATGGAATTCTTGTGCTTTATCTATGATTTATGATCAAAAATACGACGAGTAATGTTTTATTTGTAACGGAAAATATTGGTCTGACGCAACTGTTTTAGTATTAAGTTTTTATCTAATCGATGAAATGTGAATTTTTTATAGAGAAACATAAAATACTTAGGCGAGATTTAATCAATTAAAGCTGATGAGTAATGCGCTTGAAATAATGTTCAAAATAGTAAGTAAACTCCATAATACTTAGACAGATACGCAACATGTATGTTCGTTGTGTTCAGTTCACGTTGAGTTTTTGTTCTCCACCTATTTTTCTTGTTCTGAGAAACACGTGTCCACGTGTCAAAATGCATCGAATAGAACAGATGCACATATAAGAAAGTCTAGTTAAGTCAGAATTGAGTTATACTAAACTAGTCGCCAATTTTAGATTAGAGTTGATAATTTTAAGCTGAGAATTAATTTTAGCAAGTTTAGAGAAAATGTGTAGCACTATGTAACTTCTTTTTTGTATTTTGGCGAAAATATTAAATATGTAACCACCGAAAAAATCATTTGTTTCAAACGTTTTTTTTCTTCAGCATAATTCAGTAAAATGTAGCAGGGTCAAATTTTAGATTTCTGTAGATACCAACCATAGAACCATCCTGACGGTAAAAGGTACCTAAAGTTCACATAAGTAAAGTGTGCCTCAAAACTCTTTCCTGTGACGTCAGTTGGTTCAGGTTTTCTATTCGTCTTTCAAGAACAGTGTCAAAAGTGCGTTACACTCACAATCCACCCTAACGTCAGCGTACGCGAAGGAATATTTTGTACTTTAGCCATAACAATAAATATACGTATAACATAAATAAGGTTTCTTCAGAAGTTTATTGGGCTATTTTCTTCCCATGTATGTTTGAAGCCTCATTTAGATATAACGAGAAATATCGAGCGTTCCGTTAGTTTGCGATACATTGCCGGCGATGACATATCACTTTTAAAAAGAGTGCTTTGCGGGTCCGCAATGAATTGCAACTCGTACAATATTTCCCGCATAAGGATTAAGGCACGTGCCATTTTTTGGGGTTAATCGAGATCTCAAGGTATGAAAAACATTTTACGAATCCTTCCGCGTTTCGAGTGTACAAATATGACCTTATTTAGGTTTACGGGAAAGGTGAAGATATCGTTAAATTTAATACGAACTCTTATAAGGTTCTTGTAAAACGTAGATGTTACTAACGTAAATATTTCTTGAAAAGTCTACTTTTGTAAATATTATCGTGGTTAAGGAGTTTCTTTTTTAGACTTTATGAAATAATTAACTAACCGAGATTTTAGATACCAATACGCAATTCCATTCACATAAAAGTTATTGTATTGTCTCAAAAATACTAAAATTTGTTAAATCAAAATCGAAAACTAAACAGAGATACACTTTTTCTTTCATATTCTTTTTTTTTAAATCGATAAAATATTTTTAGATTTATACTGACAATGATAGAAGTGTGTTCACGCACATTTACTCTAAAAATCATCGAAAAATTAAATCAGTTTGGGTTTAATTAGCGGCTCATTTTTACTGAACATAATGACACAATGGCAAGGCTCGACTTACAAAACATAGGTATGTTAGTCTGTTAAGATTCCTTAATTTAAGACCGGCGATAATTAATCAAATGAGACGCAAAATTAAATGCCATGTTTCACTTTTATACTAGATATACATATTAAGGCAATTAAAAAATGAAATCCAAGAATGGGTTTTCATTTTTCACTCATGAACCTATCTTACAAAGGTAGCAAAACTAAATGAAGTAGATTTTTTTCTATAATTTGTGGTAACAATACTGGCAATACGATTGATTTATTCTCAACAATATTCTAAAAATCTGTCTGTCTGTAAGTACCCTCAAAATGATATTTTTTGTGAGTGTGAGAATTGAAGCAATAAGACACAGCCGCTACGGGTTTCCCCACTACGCCGTAGCACTCTCATATTTCAAAATGTTTGGCATCACAATGAAAAAGGTTCGTTCTTTGAAGTACCTACTGCAGAATTTATTCACGAAAAACCTTTTTACAGTAAGTATATCGTACATTCACCCGGAAGGATGAAAGTAGCTCATTTACATAAGAATACCCCTACCTAATGCTAAAATCCTATTCCATCTTATATTATTTTTATTAATTAAATATTTTGATCAAAAATATTTAACAAAATAAAAAATATATATTTCAATATACGTCGTCTAATTTGTTTGTTTTAGTAAATTCTGATTTAAATAGCCTTAATTATTTTTGTCCACGTTTAGTAAATCAAGGAAAAATATTGGAGAAATGATCGATAGGTACTAAATAGAAACACGTGTTACCTTAACCCGAGCTCACCATTTTTGCAACCGTAAAGGTAAGGTACCAAAGGTAAGGTAAGGTTGCAAAACACTCAAGTCTGAAACAATTAACAAATTAACAGAAAATAGATACTTTAAACAACAGGTAAGAAAATATTAAGACGGCAAAGTTAATTTTCCACTTCAGAGGCTGCGTCAGTTCCGCTTTCCACAACAGGATGCAGGCAAGAGAAGAGGTCAAAGGTCGCGCGCGCCGGCCGCGGGGCGACGAACCCGGTGCTCGCTGAAGAGCCTGCTTCCTTCCATTATTACCGACACCAACAGATAATTTACCCCAACCTTTCGTTCATAATCTATTTTATCACAACACACCTTTTGTGCTCACCTATAAACACTCAATCACGACGATAGAGACCGATGGATACTATTTATTCTGGATGATCGGCCGTCATCGCATAAAAGAATTGGTAACATAATATCAACATTCAACACGTATCCAGACAGCTATTGTTAAGGGTTTATAGATAACATATAATATAAATTAACCTGAAATAGATTCATCACTTTTATCCACCTAATTTCACTAGAATTTAAAAAGTTAAATTTGAAAGAGCTTTTTTATCAGTGATGTTTTATTGTTGGGCGTATTTTGGTTAAAGTTTATTGACACGACATCTTTTTATTAACATTGTCAACGCTAATTATTATTTTTCATCGCAAAATGACAAAAGGATTAATGGGTACAATTTGTATCTGTTGTAAAACATTACCTACGCCAATTTGGAACTTGTACATTTGGTGTACTAAATGTAACTTGCAATATACATTTAGGAACAAGAAACTTTGAAATTTTAAAGGTCAATTTGCCACTTGGGAAATTCATCCTATTATCACAGTTTAAGGTAATATTGTTGTAGGTATGAGAAAGAGCGGTGCTTTTTCAGGCTAGCTCGGCTGCTAACATGACAAGACATGACTTTAACCCCTATATTTTCATGTGCATCATAATCACGTGCTTAAAGAGCAAACCATACCTCAAATAATAATACTTAAGAACGCTATTTTTTAATTTTCTCAAACCCGACTCGAATTAAGAACTAAAGGTAATCGTCAGTTGGAGGTCGTTAACTTACTAATGATTACGGAACTCTTAAATAAATTCCTGGTTTTACTGCGACATCTGTAAAGAACGACTTGAGGAGTCAACGTTCTAATTTTCCTCTTGACACAATTTCTGTAGTCGCAGTTCGTTGTATCTTCTAATAAAGCTTAACGCGAAATTACTGCCTCGTATGTGTGGGCTCCGAGATTTCACTGTTTAAGTCTTAGTAATACGTGCTAACTCATCTTTAATGTAATTGGGGTGTGCTGACTTATAGAATCAGGTTACATATGTTATGAGGAAGCGATTTTAGAAATAGCTGCTTTGTCCAAAGAATGATTAATTTCCTGGATGAATTGCAAATATTAAGTTTTTACATTAATATTTTGCGACATAGCCGAGTGGTATAGGCTTACGCCTAACCCACTGTGTACTGTGTCGTTGGTTCGATTCCCGATTAGGACAAGCATTTGCGTGATCTTCGAATCCTTGTTTATGTGTTTGTCTGTGTGCACAACGATTAAAGAAAACACAGTTAAAGTCGTTTTTTTTATAGAATTAAATGAAACATTTTTTTCCTCTTAAGTGTAAGTCCATTAGTCTAAAATGGGACAGTAAAGACTTTTCGATAAAGCTTCGATTGACGCTACTTAAAAATAAAATTTTATCTCTCAATATCCCGAGAAAAGTTTTAAAAAGATTACCAAGACACGATGAATGGTAAGCAGTTAAGTTTCCAAGTAGGCTTGAATGAATGGAAAATGAAAAATGAAAAAAACTCCTTTTTAGCCATTTATTTCAGAGAATTAAGGCAGTAGTAAAAAATATGTTTCAGTATATATTTCCCTATTTGGTATTTATGTTCCCAGCGAATACACGTGTAGTACAGTTTTCCATGGAAATCTATTTGTGGGGTATAATCGGAGTTCTCAATAAATAACCCGCAAATGGATTTCTTGCGTAAGGCACTGACCACGAGTAGTCGAGTATGTCGTTTCATTGAGTGACCTTATGAATGTTATGACGTAATACCTGCACCTCATGTTAAGGGTTTCAGAACTTTGTTATGAAATCTAGTTCTTTTTTGAGTTTGTTTCAATAAATATAGGTTCGATATTTCTGCTGCAGTTTAATCTTAGAGACTGAATCAAGGAAACTTAAAATATTTTTTCAAAGTGATACGCCCATGACAAGTTCATAGTTTAATCAAGCAATGTGAATTCATTTTTTATACAGCCTAATATTCTCATTAAATAACAATAAAAGTAGAACTTTATTTTTTGGTATTAAATTTATTTTTCAAAATACATATTACTCCACGGTCTCAATGTAATCATTGGGTCAACGTCCCTACTAAAGTTCACAACACTCAAGAAAATATAAGGCTTGAGTATTTTCTTTCATATATTTATTAGACGATATCGAGCAAAATAGTCTAAAACATTAAGTTATTTGGATTTATTATTATATTAATATTCTTTGAAGGAGTATAAACGTAAGTTCAACCTCCATTCATGGTATTAGAGCCTACGCAAAACTGGAATTTCATTGAGTTAACACCGAACTGATCTTTATCTACTTACGTTCCCATGGGAATTAAATATACGAAATAATGGGTAAAGTATTTTAGGAATGAATATTTAACTAATAATCAATTTTCTCGTATCCCTCTAAAATATTAATATTGATTATTAAATACAAATCAGTAACTAATTTACGGGTAAATTTTGGCGAGTAATGTAAAACTCAGTTAATTAGATTACATTTTTTTTTGTTGCCAACTTGACTACTGCAAACATTTAAGCATTTTAGGATAGGTAAATTTAGTAATTATACTAAAAGCCAACGGTGGCTTGCACAATAAAAATAACGATTAGATTACCTACTTCTGCATTTTCATTAAAATCAATCGTATTAAAATGCATTAGAAATATCCATTTACCACTCCACAGAAGGTTCCTACTCTTATCTTATCGCTGCATTTAAATACAATCTCAAATGAAAGTTTATTTGAATCTCGGAAAGTTCCGAGCCGAGTCCATTACTGTAGTTTCGCGACAGGTATATTTATGGCACAGCTCTTCACTCCCAGGTAATTTCCATTCTAGATAGCCAGATATTTCGTACCTAGGGTCACTAAACTCTAAGCACTAAGAGTAAACGAACGTAACCACTAAATAACTCGTCCGATTGTATTTATCTTCAAACGATTTATCATATCTTTGAGCAATGTGAAACGTTTTTGAGATGACAGAATTATTAATTCAGCTCAAAAATAAGAGAACATTAATTATAAGCCGTGAATATTTTATGGATGAGCTTTCATGATGTATTACTATCACTAAATAAACAAAACTGAATTATATTCTAACAAATACCCGTCTGCCGTGAGCTTATAATTCTTATTTTATTTATTAAATATTTTCGAACTTGATATAAAAGAAATAGCGCCGATGTTTAAAGCTACAATAAAACTGCATTTATACGTAGATAAACAGTCGGAACATGTATTTCTCGTAAATGCATGTCCGTTTGGAAATGTACTAGTTACAAGTGATCTGATTAAACTATTTTTAGATTAAGGTCACACATTGGAACTCACCCTAAACATTTCCATAAATGCAATCTATAAATAGTTTATTCTTATTATACTTCAGCGCTGATCAAGTGGGAGTAAGTAGGGCTATACAGAAAGTATTTCCGAACTACCTAAGCTTTGTGGCAGGAAAAAGATATAATAATACATGTATGGAAAATTCGAATAGTTCAGTAATCGGTATAATATTTATTATGCAGAAAATATCGATGGTTACGTAATAAGTACATTAACAACCTATTTTCTACAGCACGAAGTTAGGCTAAAACGTTTTCGGAACACGTAATCAAACCTCCTTACATTTCACTTCAGAGACTATAAAATCTTTTAGTTCAAGTATTTTTTGATGACAGTGACGTTCCACCATCAATATATAATTTGTTAACCAAATAAGAAAATTAATTTTGTTTTTATAATCTTAAATATATTAAGCGGTTAATATTAATACAGTATTTACTGATGAATCGATAAACATGTATTCAACGCTACAATCGGTTGGTTATACGTACAAGGGATGCAACGGCGAAATAGTTTAAATACCTGGAGTCCTGACAGTGAGACTTCGGATTGTCTGGATGTGGCGCTCACGAAGCCGGAGGATGAACAGCTGTTCTACACGGCGAGCGTGCACTTCCTGCGAAAGCGTCTCGAGGAAAAAAGTCACAAGCTACCAAAAGCTCAGGAGACGACTAAGAGTTGTTGTAACTTGAGTAGACCAATCGAAAACAAACAAAGTTCTAATGTACATAAGCCTCAGAAAAAAGGATTCGAACGCAGTAGCCACATAGGGGAAGGACCGTCATTATCGATGCACCAAGTGTTGCCGTTCCCGAAATCTAGTAAAGACAGTTTCTTCACGCGTCTGAGAGAAACATTTAGGAAGTTCAGACGCCCGGTGGATGTCAACAACCCGAACCCCGAGGAAACGGAAACTGAATACATATCGAACTTTAAATTCCCCAGATGTGCGCGACTTAGGAACCTCTACTCGTCGTGTTTAGTGGAAATATCGGAGGAAAAATCGAATGAAAATATAAAAACCCATAATGTAAGGCATTCGAGAAGTAGTAATATTAATATTTTAGAAGAAAGAAAATCTGAGACTAGCTCTAGAAGGTAGTTTTGATAATTTTATATTATTTTACTTTATACTTATACCGTATATTTTATTTGGATTTATTTTGAAGTTTTACTTAATTTATTATACATGTACATGTTATGTTTTAATAAATAAAGTCTGTCACAAACTCTATTCTTTTAGTTTTGAATTGTCTACAGAACGTTGTACTTACACAAATTCATTTATTAGACACAAAAATTCCAGGTTAACGACTTGAAATTCGATAACGAAATAAGAGTGATTGCTCGTTACTCGTAAAGAGTGGTAACTCAATCGGTACTTGAAAATCAATAGGCGAATTTTGACTGAACAACAACTTTATTCTAGCAACTATTTATTTACACTATTAAACGTGATTTTGTAGTTGCAATTAATCCAATTCTCCTCCATCATACCCTACACTCGTCATGAATGTGAATGGGGCTGGTTCTCGAACATTCTCATGCCCGACATACGATTGTACTAAAATGAGAGTGAAGCCGTAGATTGCCCTTCATCAGCGCCAACGAGTTGTCGTCTGGGGGCGCGTCTCGTGACGTAATGACAGCGGGCGTTGCCCTTGTTCCTCACTCACTTCAATAAGACAATTTATATCCCTACTGCCATATATGGAAATCGTTTCAGACAGTAATGTGTCGATTGCTCATATCCCGTTCTATGTCTGACTACTTA
Organism: Trichoplusia ni; assembly: GCF_003590095.1. NCBI lineage: Eukaryota > Metazoa > Arthropoda > Insecta > Lepidoptera > Noctuidae > Trichoplusia > Trichoplusia ni. Next base: position 15,754,167 of record NC_039481.1, on the reverse strand, counting down.
GTTCAACTTATGCTTTATATGACTCCGTAGGTATTTTGCTATGTTCTTAATGTCTGAATGAAGCTAAAACTGATAGATAAATAGTTGGTAATTTATTTAAAGTTATGTCAAGACAAGGCAAAAGAAGCGTGTTTCGTCCGGGAGCAAGATGAGTAACGACATAGTTAAAGTCTCGGGTCGAGGCTGGATAAGGCTGGCACAAGACCGCAGAAAATGGCTCAAAAAAGCAAGGTCTATTCCCAGTAGTGGGAAGACATGGGATGCGAAAGAAAATGACGATGCATGTCGTATAATTGTATCTATACTGCTTGACATACTTAGATTCGATTAATTATGAAATTAAAATAACCTGTTCCAAAAAAAAAGATCTGGGTTTGTCCTTTTAAATTAAAATATAGGTTTTACGCATCGTTTGGTGACCTGATAAGAAGACCTACATATTGACTGAACCACATTACTTAGTAACGCCTCCACACACCACCAATTAATCAAAAATACATTTGATTCACAATTTATCGATTTACTACTTAGCGTAGGAGTCAAAAGATCGGTCTTTAACTTGTCAATAAGAGGAAAGTACTTTCGATATTAAAAGAATTTGCTGTAAAAAAGTCAAAAGAATCCATTTTATTGATGAACGAACTTATTTGGTTTTTAGGCTTTGTGATTGCAGAAGTCAATGACCTTGTCTAGTGTGGAATTGCATGATTTATAAATACACGAGGACATTGGAAAACATTACTGTGATAATAAACAGTGTGGATGCCAATGCTTACATAACGCCCAAATATTTGACTCGTCGGTCTCCATTGATGTTTCGCACAGTATTTTATTTGAACCATCGATGGCTGCAAGGTCGTCTGTAAGACCGTTCTCAAGATTCTTCCGGAATCATATATTAGTTAAAGATTCGCGGGGAACTGCATCAATAATTAAAGAATAGAAAACACCCATGTAAGTAAGACAAGGATAGCTTTTTCGCTTATCTGGATTGTCTCGTGTGTATACAACAACGATCTTTCTAAAACACACATTCATCTGAATGTATTCCTGTAACAAAAGAGTTTTGTCAAATCTAAAAAAAAACTCTAAGTAGTTTACTTCTATATATTTATTACATTACAAAATGTAGGTACATAGTAACTCCAGTTTTTCATATAAAAATATAGTTTAGCTTATAACTAACGATGCATTCCGCACAAGTACTTCTATCACAGGGATTGACGAATTTTGTTGATATGTCTTCTTAACGTAACTTATCACTAAACAGTAGTACAGTAAAGACTGCGATTAAATTAAATGAAAAACCAATATTGGATTTTGTTCTTGAAATAAATCTAACACTATTTTATTTTTTCTATAATGAAACTACTTACGGCGGCTAACATTGTTGTAAGTATAATAAACTACAGGCTCTAAGGCAAATCTAAATACGCTAAATGGCAAGCAGTTTTCGGGCATTTCTTCATTTTGTATAAATATTAATCTTAATTATTACATCATTTGTAGCACAAGCAAAGCAACTTACATAAATATGCTTTCAAATAATCAAGCAGACAAACTTAACAAAACTATTTTAAGAAGGAATGAAAGAAGAAATTAATCCTAACAATTATAAATTACTATAGAAGCAGAAAACCTTTTGTTGATGATTTTATCCGCTTAACATTTGTTCTTATATGCATTTACTATCTTCCGAAAAGTTTGAAATGTTTGGAGGCAGGTATTTACTGTGACTGCCAGTCACTTAAAAGTATCCAAAAAGAAAGCGTTACTTAATTAGCTTCTTTTGCTCTAACTCTGGCTTTTAATATAACTTAAAGCCATTCTCCTTCAACTGCCTCGCGACCTCAGGGTCTACCTCATTTTCCCGGAACTTGTAGCCGTAGCTGATGACTCCTTTGGCTACACTATAATTCTTCTTCAAGGAGTTTAGCCAGATCGTGTAGGAGTAATCTGGCCAGACTCCGCCGTACCTCTCCGGTAGGTGGTCAGGTTTTATGTGTTTGTGTAACGAGCTCATGTCGTGGCCGTGGAAGTAGATCTTCGACCGCATCTGGGAGTTCAGCAGCGGCTTGAAGATGTTGAAGATCTTGTCGAACAGCCAGGAGTGGTTGACGATGTGGATAGCGTAGGTCGTAACCGGGAAACATGACTGGAATATATGAAAATTATAATTAGATGTTTTTCTATTTGGATAATGTTTCAGTAAATTTTCCTTAATCAGTATTATTAAATATTCAAGATATACAATCGTCGTATCTGCAAAATGCTTCTAACATAAATAGAAAAAGTATAAGGTTGTCAAAATAATAAATTTAGAAGACAAAACGGCATTACGGTCATATCATTACGCTACACCAATAATCATGAAAAAATCTTCAAAACTTACCACCATAAGTTTGACCATTTTGGAAGCGACAGAGGGTGTGATCTGCCACGCGTGCTGAGTGCCGATGTCTTGTAGGTCGAACACGGCGACTCCTCCCAGGATCTGTGACCTCTGCTCCAGTAGGCCGAGCTCCAGAGCTATAATAGTGGCTTTGAACAGATCTTCAACCGGAATGGATTTTGCGTTCCAACAACCTGAAAATTAAACAATTTTTTCAGTTCTTTGTTCTTTTTTGTGTGTTAAAAAGCTTGTCTCATGAACAACCAGTAGTTTTTACTAATGTACCTATATGCTTCGTCATAAGCCTTTTCACTCAAACGCTTTTAGTTGTTATCAGTATCCAACTCTTAGATTCTGAACTGTTACATATTCCTAATACTAAATTGTAAGTACCTAATTATAACAGATTATGCAACAACATACAGCTAAATATGTAAGCTTGGTTTAAAACCATTACTATCAAGGTAAATGACGATTAAATTTAACATTTTTGTACTGCCTATAATATGCTGTCGGTGACATTTTCTAAATGTCAACTACCGATGAGTAATTTACTCATAGGTATTGTTCACCTTGCATATTTGTGTTAATAGTGCTTCTCACATTACTCATACATTATTGCTTAAATCCAACCAGTTGGTGCCAAAGTAGTAATTAATTAAGATCAAGATTCCACAGAATCCCATACTTATTTTCGCCTGATACAAAAATCTATCAAAATCATCGAGATGAGAATCTCATAATTGCTTCCTAAAGCGATAGATTAACACTAAGTTTATTTTAAGATAAAAGTTAAACTGAACATCAAGCTATATCCTAAGTTACCTATTCTATAGAACAGCAGCCGTCGTCCATCTTGGTCCCTGTAGGGCGGCACCGCCATCACGTTGGCGTCGCCGATGGTCCTCAGGTCCAGGGGGAACACGTTCTCGAACAACTCAGGGTAGTCTTCTCTGAACTGGTAGTAGTTCACGATCTGGAAGACGATGGAGCAAATAGTTGACATTTTTGCCTTGTTATATTTTGATAGCGGTGTTATTAGGCTAATCAAATAGATGTATGTAGATTGTGGGTGGTAGTTATGTTGGTATAATAAATAAACGTAATTTTGATATATCAATTTTATTCTCCTGTCTTTGGTGCATTTTGTTGGTACTAATATCTGATATCTCTAGTACTATGGTAAATGAAAGTGCTGTTCGAAAATACGCAATTCAGATGATTCTTATTTTAATAGTTAATATAATTAGAAATTCTAAATTTATACTTGTTATATCACTATTTCGGATTTACAATTTATTTATTCAGGTTGCACGAGTGAAATAATTTAAATTGCACTATTCATATTTCAAAACAGTTATAAAATGTCTCAGACTAGATTAAACAATCTAGTCCAGCCACCAATTCGTAAAATAACAATTTTAAATACAGCTCCTAATATTAGAATCTCAAGAGTTATTATTGATCCAATAAACGAAGATTTCATTTAATTAACGCTCCGGTCACTTGTGGTCAATAAAATAAATCTTTTGCAATACTTAATACCTCAATCACTGAACAGTATTATAGATATTCTTGATCCGTTTTTTTTTTAATTTCAGTTTATGGCTTTACATTTTATTTTTCTGATTTCATTAACCTCAATTGAAAAAAAGGATTAGCATTTATATCAAAATTATACTTCAAATTATAAAATATGCAAGACGGATATAAAAATTACGACACAATGCTTCATATTTATTTTTATAGATGCATTCATATTCTACTTCCTTAATAAAAAATAATTAGCAGTAAAAGTAAATTATACCATTGGATTATGCAGTCCAAATGTCGTTGTGGCTACTTCTATAAGAAATTAGTTTGGATACTAATCTATATACTAATATATAAAGCTGAAGAGTTTGAAAGCGCTAATCTCAGGAACTACTGGTTAAATTGAAAAAAAATTGTGTTGAATAGACCATTCATCGAGGAAGGTTAAGACTATATAACATCACGCTGCGAATAATAGGAGCGAAGATACAACGGAAAATGTGGCAAATCAGGGAAAAATATTTATCTTCGAGGGCTTCCGTTCAAAAATTCCTAACTTATATTTTTTAAGCACGCGGACGAAGTCGCTAAAAACTAAAAAATATCGCTGTATTACTTATATTATAACGAATAAAATACTCACCAATCTATGTGCCCGTTTTGGAATGAAGTTGCGCGCGCGCAGAAATTTAATTAAATATTCATCGTCCATCCGATGAGGGTTGCATTCACCGCGTTCTGAAAAAAAGTAATAAATTTGACTTTAGAAATTATTAAAGTTAATCGATCATTAACGTTTTTATGTCTGGTTCAATTTATTATTCTATTTTAAGTTTTCAATATCTTTTCAAATATATTTAAGTATGTAATAAATTAAAATGTTGCAGAATTAAAAGTTGTTTTTTTTTATGAAAATGAATTTTATTTTTAGCCTTATAATACAATAAGCCAATTTAGATAAATTTGTCAAGTTTAAATATTTTTATGCCAAATAAGTCATTGAGATATACATATAGAATACTTATTTATAGACGGTAAGAAAGCTCTAATCTCTACAAGAGCTAATCGAAAAAGATCATAAGATCAGAAATATAAATCAAAAGTTCCTTTAAAGGAGGTTCCGTGATGCTACATTTGCATATTAAAAGTTCCCAACGAACCCAATTTGCATGCACAAATGTGTTCAGAAACAAATTCATTTAACACTTATCTGCTTTCTCTTGCTATTATAAATACGAATGTGTATTTATGTTTGTGTGTTACAGTTTATCCTGCAAACGTATTTTTTTTCACACGGCTACATTATCAGCGACGTCGTTGACTACAGTTCGCCCCGTGTGTCATTTGAACTGCTATAATTAATTTAAACTTAGGTAAGAGCCTTAGCAGTATAAACAGAATATCACAAACACGTTTTAAAACAGGAAATCATAATACTATGTTAGTTATATGACTGAATGGCTATTTTCCAAGCCAACATACGGGTGTCGGTAATAAGGCTTTTAGACAAAATGTATGCACTTATTGGTCCGGTTTTCATGTTGATTGCTATGCGTGATACATGCTAACCTGCATGCTTAGACTATTACTTTAATATGCGTATGCAATTTCTGCATTTTCCCATTCACACGAATTACTATTGTATGTTATCTGTTCTTTATCTTTCACTGTAAAGTAAACCATGTGAAAATCTCTGTCTTTAATTTTTATTTAACTTTGTTAGAATTATTTAAAATTAATAATCACTTAACATTATTAAAATATGTTGCTTTTTTGGATTTTGGGGTAAAAAGAAAGTAAATTCTACATTCAAACAAAAAAAAGTAAAACTATACACAATACGAGAGCAAAAGTTTTTATTAATAATTATAAGTAGGTAGTATGTAACTAGACCGGCCCAATATAATTATTATTTTCCTTTTACTATAAGTCTTATAAAGGGCATGTACCTATTGAAATATAATATTTTCTGTCTCCAATACGCCTACAGACAAATTTCACGTCTTGTTTATAGCTAGTTCAATGCCCTTCTCGATGTAACTATGCGTATTTATCTAAATATAATTTTCCTAAGTCATTTTCAAAACGACAACTAAACGAGACCTTTCCTGCCGTCGGTATTGCTTTTTATACTTCCATTATTTTTCATCTAATAGCTATCTAATATGCTTCCTTCAGACTTCGTAACTAATGTGAAGTTTAAATATTTTTAATGGATTTTATTTTATTATTAATTCTGGTACATGTACAGTTTTTATCTATTCTTCTTTTTAGTTTTTCCTAGCTGAGAGGTCACAACGGCGAATCTACTGACCGCGACGTGGTCTTCCCGCGTAGGACTTGTGTTAAATTGGATGTATATTCGCATCGGCTTGAATGTTTGTACACAAGCAAGGATTAAATTACAGATGCTTTTTTACTCGCAGCTAATCGAGTAAACCTTTAAAAAGAGAATTTGTCCAGCTAGTGTTGAAATATGGTCTTGATTGTGAAATACAACTTTTTGGATCTAAAGCGATTGTTGTTACTATCTCACCGTATCTTAATAAATTATGCAGCTTAAAATCGATAAGCATCGCACAATATAAGCCAGACAACACACAAGACGCATTTGTTTTTAGTCTAATTCATGTCACGGTCGCTTACACATACCATTGTTCGAGTATCAAATCCGTTCGTTACGAAACTATTGCCGTGATATGATCTATCCTCATCAATAAGAACTGTCAAAGTTCTCTTGTTAATAGATTTTATTTTACTTTATTATACAAAACGCATTCATTCCTTCTGAAATAGTTGGTTATTACGAAAACGAGAAAGACTTCAAAAACACCAAGAAAGCTCCCATGCAACAAAGGCGAATTTTATACAATTATTTTTATTTTAAACATGCTTAGCGTCTGTTGAGTTTATTTTTCTTATAAAAATCAATGGATTTATCTTATATCTTGGATAACAACATGTCGTGCTTTTATCTAGTCCTCTTGTCTTAACAGACAAACTTATAATGATTTTCTAATTATAGTCGTGAGTGTCTACAAAACCCTGAACTATACAACAAAGCCGTTATTACAGCCGTTGTTAAATTAACAGACAAAATCTCCCACACTGTAATCAGCCATCGTAAAGTACTGATCATAAAAGTGCTTAGAAAAACCATAAACTAAATTATCTGTTACGAAAATTCACCCTTGAAGTGAATCATGGCCTTACTCGGTATCGGTCAAATGCATAAAATAAATCAACCCAATAACCTTCAGCCTTGGCTATGCACAAATATACAATTTGGAGCAGAATATTTATAACGTCGTCGCATTCGCGTTCCTAGTGTACGTATCTAACTCTCACTAACCCACAGCGTTAGGGTGAAAAAGACCCAACTGTTTCTTTGACAAACCCAGGCACACAAGTTTCGTTTTCGACGTATGCGAATTAACACTTAGCGACTCAATCAACATGGGCGCTCGGAGAAATACTACCGGATTAAGAACCTCGAAAATACACGCCTGGACAACTCACCATAAATCATTTCTCTCAGTTCGTAGATGGCCTGGAGTCTTGTGTTGGGGTCCTCTCCGCAGTGCTGACGAGCGTACTCCATCAGTTCCGGCGGCGGCTCACCCAGGTCCAGGTCCACGCTGTAATCTGGGGTCGGCATTTTTTCTGCCTGAAAACGTATTAATAAGTAATAAGTGTAATGAAAAACAACTGTCCTGATATTGTTGGTACTCAGAAAAAATGAAAACTGTTTGGAGATTAGATGATTGCATTTTGCTTACGTGGTCTTACCCTACGTCAATAGATATCATTACGCAGTCGTATTTGGCATGGCTTCCACACTACTCCAACAAAGTTGCGGCTAAATTTATTTTCAACCAAAAGAAAGAAGAAGTATATAAATAAAAGGGAAAGATGAGAAAATGACCATGGATGTCTAATATGTTAACACACGAATAATTAGTTTATAGCCGCCATCTATATGATACTATTACAAAACAAAATTAGCATAAACCGGTCATGCGAAGCTTATAATAACAAACATTAAGGTTGTCATGAGATAGACCTTGAGCTTTATCAAATGTTATATGTTAATCTAAATAAATAACAGGCTTGATATATTTAGCAGCATATTTTAAATAAAAAATGAGTCACGTTTTTGGTGTGTCAATTTTCCTTGTATGTTTTAGAATCTAGTTTTAACACGTGATGTATGTATACGAAATGAAATCAATCAAATTTATTTATCGCAATCGTAATTTTTTACTAATAAGTGGTCACAAATTCCTAAAATCCCTGCCTAAAACAAGGATTAAGTTTCTTAATGCGGGAATCATTTTTTAATTAAAAAAAAGCCCGAAAGCCAGAATATCCATCTGAGTTAGCAACTTTTGACTGATAAGTGGTCACAAATGATTAAGCATGACCATGGCTTTCTTATAATTTCCTTAAACACATGACCCATGGTAGGTCTTTCAGTCTTAACATTTACATCTCGCCTTTTTTGATAAATGGTCATATTTCATGTTATCCTAAGGAAACTGCATCGCGTCAAACCCATACTTACCGGTTGTGACAGTAAATGGAAAGAAAACGAGTGTAATAAATGTAGTCAACAACAGCAATGAAACTGCCTCTAGAAATTATTACCTTTAAAACGGCGGACAGTAAGACCATTATCTTGTTAAGGAAACCTGATTTACTCAGTACAGAAACTATATTTATGTATGTACAATAGATTTCTAAACATATTTTCTCTTTCGATCCTGCTTTTACAACAGGAAAGTGGGCTAGTAAATATCTAGTAAACATACTATTTTAATAATAACGTAATATTTTTCGAACATGTTTATTTTAAAGTGGTATAGTCATCAACAGAAATTGGCTTATTCACAGTCAGCTTTTTAAAGTGTCAATATTTCCATTGATTATAATTCTGATTCATATTAAGTATAATGTAATTAAAAAATATATTAAAATTGTAAATAAATATTATAATCCAAATTGAAAAAAGAAATGATTTGATTAAATTACTTTTTAGTATGTCTTAAGTAGGTGTCAAGCTTATTTTGTTTCGTAACATTGGTTTTGAGTATCGAATTATGTTTTTAGATATTTATTCTGTTGTTGACTATACTCGAGAGAATGTTGCCAAGGAAAAGAAACATCGCCGGTAATGCGATTAAGTATTGCAAAATATTAAAGTATCACAAAGCTTCACTTAACGTTGCATTGCGCATAATGCAGTCATCTTTCCATTACCTTAGATGCTGTTTACCTAACCACTCAGGTTTATTATGTGTGGGAAGAAGATAAAGTATGAAAATTAAAATGTAGAATAATTGCTATAAAAGAATCAGTCAGAACAGTTTGTGTGCATTCAAAATATAATAAATAGACTTAAATTAGTTTGCGGTGAAGTAGTCTAAAATTAACAGTATTACCATTTATATACGTATATTTTAATGCGATACCAGCGTTAAATTCTATATTATTATTCTTGTTTGCTTACTTTAACACGAAATCATTTTTATGATAAAATGGGTCCGTCAAAGTTGTTTAATTTTATGATGAATTATTATTTCGATTTTTTATTTGCCCTTCATTGCCGAAATATTAATTTCGGACTTTCTAACTTTCCTTAGGGGTCGAAATCTGAGATAGCAGCACCAAACATCGACATAACTGTTACTAGTACACGATCTTCATATGTTTTTCAAGTTATAAAGCCTGTATAACGAACTAATTAATTACTTCTAAATTATTTCTCTCGTAACAAAACAGTTTACATATATAATTGTTTATAGCTTAAACACATTTGTTCATAAATATGTATCACGGAAATATACGTAACAACATCACGTTTAGCAAACGTTGGCGGCTTCCGGACTTCGGATATTATTTATATCTTAATAACGGGTACTATTGTGAATTAGATCGATATCATAAAAAAACCCTTGTTCGGAAAACACCGACTGCCTAAAAAAGTACAAATCGGTTGGGTGACAAATAAGTTTGGTTTTTCAACTAAAACCTTTGTTTTTCTGGTTAGATATTATAGACAATTCTACCTAGACACTAAACAATTCTATTTTAGACAAGATACTGTTAGAGTTCGCTCAGAAGTACATAGGATCACACCGAAAAGAGAAATACAAAATTTGAATAAATAATAATATCCACAACTAACTAATTGCTGAATCGATGTTCTCTAAAGCATGAAAGTGGTAGTACTCTACAGAGGAATGTACTCGCAATAAAATATTGAAATGAAACTACTTTTACGGATTTTATCGCGGTTTTAATTTTAGATTTTTGTTCCCGACGTTTCGAAACCTTTGCAGGTATCATGGTCACGGGCAGACTGAGATGGTGTTCGTCTTGACAGAAGATGTTGCTCGTTCTACCTTCATATTTTAATTAATTATTTGTGGTCCGACCTACGCAGTATGAGCTCACTGTGTCTTGATGTCTTGCAGCGCTGCTCTTGGGTTTGGCCTTGAGTTTATTTATTATTGGATCCCAAGTAGGTGATATCTTCCAGCCATCTTCTCTATTGAAATTAGGGTGTTTTTTAATCTCAATAGCCTCGCGAAACATCCTAGGTAGGAATTTGGATTCTTTAGCGAGGATCTGTGGTTGGTCAAATCTAATATAATGGCTGGAACCTTCAGCATGTTCGGCGACTGCAGACTTCGTTGAGCGGCGGTGTTTGACGTCAGCTATGTGTTCTTTAACGTTACGTAAAAGTAGTTTCATTTCAATGTCTAACATTCGCGTAAACCTAAGAAACCACTATCGCAATAAAATAGTTATATTTATATTGCAGTCGTTAAAAGGAAAACTCGCTTACTATCGGAGCATTCAATCGATTTAGGGTACAGGAGGGTAACATTAGCCAGAGAAAGTGCAGTGAAATGTACCTAAAACCGGCCAGGAACAGGCTGTAGCAAAACTAGTCACGATTTGACTATTTCTATGGGGATTTGCTTTCATAAGACCAGTTAGTACTTAGGTGCTAGAAATTTTAGCAATATGATCTTTTAAACAGCGTTAGTATTTCAGTGTTTTTACCCATGGCAGTTTAAGGCCAGTATCTCGGACAAAATATTTGTTTCATTTGTTATTATTTTCATGTGGAATGTTGGACAAATCAGCCTGAAAATGGTTTTAAAAATATAATAAGCTTTTGTTTTATTTTCTTAGAATTTCACAAAGTTTTGTTAGAGCTTGACATACTTTACTAAAGTATTATACCTACACAAGCTGGTCGCATATATTGTTAAAGATTATATTGTTATTCACATGGAATAAACAGTACCACTCAATTGTTTTAAAGCATGAGACATGAAATGAACACTTAATTGTTTAAAAATTAATCACAAGCTTTTGAGCTAGCGGGGTCGCAAGTCGAAGTCGCATCTTTTTAGTATCAATCATCGTCGCAAACAACTATAAGAATAATACTTAGAAGATGCTGCGTATTCTTTCTGGAGATACAAACAAAAGAAAGACACCTAGGTACGCATCTACCTTTATATGAATAATAAACAAAAACACGTAACAAAAGTTAAAACCAATTTACAGTCGTAAGTAAACTGCAAACTGTATTACAATATCTAGGTCATCGATTTTACGTAAGCCTTGAATAGCCCTTTATTTAACACTTAATATCGTATATTGACCTGTTACGTATATGTGATGTGGACTCTTTACAATGGAACAATTGTTACGTGACGAGATTATGCAGCTGTTTTCAAGTCAAACCAGTTTTGCATTCGATCGATGTACTTTTCATTTCATTTTTATTTTCGGAAGCACTTTGGACTTTTGCGAACCAGTTTCTGTCTTAAGCTTAAATATACATTTATTGTATACTTAAGTATAATATAACCATTTCGGTTATCACACGCTTTTCTAAAAAATAATTCTAAGATAATCGGATTATCTTTGTCTCGTAAATGTGAAAGTATGTAAGTGCATTTGTGTATGTCTGTTACCCCTTCAACCTAATACGGTTGAACCGATTTCGTTGAAATTTGATATGGAGGTAGTTGACGCTTTGGATGAACATAGGTACTTACACACGCTACTTTTATGCATCTTTAAAGGATTATAATGGATTTTTATGTTTGACCAACATCTATCTAGTTATATCAATATAGCAATGGTCCACCAATGGTAACAATGCATAAGCCAAATATTTAACGTTAACATCGCTGTTGAGCTATACACTGTATAAAAGTTTTTAAGCTTCGATTTTTTTTAAATGAATATTATACACTTGAAAGACAAAAGATATTAGTCGCTTTATCTAAAATTATCAGATCATAATAATTTTCTTATCAATCGAGGTTAATACCTTTTTAAAACTTGGTGAAAACTAGTAAGGAAAGTAGCACTAAATGCACTTTGTACAATATTTATTTTAACCGTCTGATATCAAAGTTAAGATATGCGTAAGTACTTCGAGGAAACATTCGTTATCACTGAATTAACTTACTTCTTAAAGGCTAGAAAGTCACGATCATACTCGTAAACAAAAATAGTATGCAGTGATTTAAAATCTCGTCATCCCTTACTACATAGTACGCTTTTTAATAGCCAGTCAAGATTTTTATCTTCCTTACTTTATAATCTATCTATACTAATATATAAAGCTGAAGAGTTTGTTTGTTTGTTTGTTTGAACGCGCTAATCTCAGGAACTACTGGTCCAAATAGAAAAATTCTTTTTGTGTTGAATAGACCATTTATCGAGGAAGGCTTTAGGCTATAAACCATTACGCTACGACTAACAGGAGCGAAGATACAATGGAAAATGTGAAAAAAACAGGGCAGGTATAAATCATAACTTAAATCTTCTACCCACGGGGACGAAGTCGCGGGCAACAGCTAGTGAGGTGATAAAAAAGTTAGTATTCGATAATTTTTGTAAATCTGTCTGATGGACTATCCTTGTTATTAGATTAAGGGCCTATTTTTCAATCGCTAGATAACTTTTATTCGACGAACATGTTTGACGTTTTGACAGCTTTCGCATAGAAAATATGTCAAACAGCTATATTTATTCCTCAGATAAAAGTTATCAGACGATTGAAAAATCGGGCCTTATTCAAATACCCTATTGTAGATTACTACCAAGGTATGCTATACAAGGTATACATAATACAAATATTATACATATTAGACATACCTACTTACCAACCAGATATTCTGCTATTACAAAATTTAAAAGTTAATATTAACTAAGTCCTAAACAGGCAAACACAATCTCAATTCCACTAGATTTTTTTGTCTAGCATTATGGCTCCTAAAAACAAAACAATTATGCCAAATCATATATTTCACGCCTGCACTATTAGCTGGGCGTTTCCGAAGGTTTCGTAGCCATGGTTAACATAGCTATGTGTTTCTAGTAGGCGCGTGTACCATGTACCATGACCTACAGAACCGGTCACCGCTCCAACTATTTCAAGTTAACACAAGGTTTATAGCAACGATTAGTTTCGTATGATCATTATTCTGTTGATTAATCATAATTATTCATTTATACTTTTCAATCAAGGTGAAATTCATTAATTTAATTTGAATTTTATTTAATTATTAAAATTTATTAAATAATGATTAAAATATTGTATTAAAATTCTAAATTCGATTAATTCAACAAACGATTGTATCTATCATGAGTTGAATAAGACTTAACCTTCTATATCTAGTTATTTTACGGATTATAATTCTTTATTTGGCCTTAGAACATGAGAATGGAATTTGGCAATTCCTGGAAATAATAATAACTAATAAAATGTACGTGTGTATGGTATGTTGTGCAAACTCAGTAAGTCGTGGTTCGATAATTATTCACTCCATTTTTTTATTGTCTATCTTTTATTTTTATTTTTCAAATAAAAAAAAACATAGTTTTCAATGTGATAATAAAATCGTAAGTGTCATTCCAAAAAGAAGAGGATTGAAATAAATGGACTGGTAATGTCAATCAAACATAAATAAATAGCAGACGACTTTACAAACTATGGTTACAAAATAAAATCCAATGTTTTTATTTGGTGATCGTGATATTATAATATAAGGAATTTATAAACCTTCTTCATTCGAGGTCTACCACTAGCTTACGAAATATCTGAACGGATATGTATCCGATCTTTGGTTTAATATTACTGACTGATACTTAGAACAAAGACACTAAATCTTTATTATTTGCTTTATCCATCAAAATGTCTTTCATAAGAAAAAAGGTATGTTTTATTTTACTCTTGGAGTTTAAGCCTACCTTTACGAAAAAGCAGTATTGTTGAGCTTTTAAATACTAATAGCGCGACAAACATATTTTAAACAAATAAAACATGTTTGTGTGAACTACTAACAATCATGTGTCACTGCTCTCACTTTACTTTTCCCCGAAAGTAGAGAACGGTTATCTTTTTAACTTAAATGGTTTCTGATTTTAATCAAAGTCAAGATTCCTTGCGATTTTATCTATCAAAATGGTAATATCCGTAAGTAAGTGGTGCAATTAATGCGTCAAGAACGTGCAACGCCCTAAGTATTTATTAGACGAGTTTGCAACAAACTTGCATGGTAAACTGTGCTGGGAATATATTGATCGTTCATTGCGAAACACAACTGATTTGTGAGCCATCTTGAACTTCCATTTAAGAGACCTGTTAACTACTTTTCTGTCCCGCCAATAAACGCAGTAGTTTAACAAAAGAAGTTTTTTATTGTAATAATACCAGACAGTTTTTGATAAAGGTCTTTCCAATATAGCGTAAGTAGATATTCATTTAAATACCTAAATTTATAATTATTAATAAGATTTTTATACGGTTCGATAAAATTACATATTACCTTATTAATAAACATAAACGGCCAGTTACGAACAATTAGTGACTGACGCTGACTTTGAATTTACGAACTAGAACTAACATTCCAAGGTTGTCTGTTCCAAACAATGAACAATCGTTAGTACGGAAATAAAAAAATAAACTGGATTGTACAAGAATTCCTCCAAGAATTTGTTAGCTTTATTCATAATGATTATACCTATTGAGTTACATAATAGAAGGATGCGGTTTTGCCGTCCCAAAAAAATATACATAGCAATATTTTCAGAATTATTTTTAATAAACTATTTTTAAACTCAACAGAATTGCTCTCTCAGAAGTAACAAATCTTTTATTTTAATAATGCTAGTATCAATATAATAATATTTGAACCATTATTCCTGGTTTAAGACCGAGATTTAAATAAAAATCTGAAAAAGCTTTTAATGAAAAAATATACCACCAAGTAACACTGTCCGAAATAACACAAACTGATAAAGATTTTTAATTACATGCTTAAATTGTAATCATTCTGGCTGTATTATGTTCATGTGCTTTTTAATTAATTGCAACGTAGAGCTCAATAATGTTTTCTGAGTATTTAAAATAACAAATGTTTTAAAACATGTTTTTTAATTGCGGCATTAGATTTATTTATAGACTATAAGTAATAAAATATATTTTATAACCTTCACGATTTAACAAACCTTTAATAATAATTGTTGTATATAATTATTAATTCGTGTTTTTGTTTCCGTGGTTGATTCGTAATTATAATTCTTAAAATAACCAAACAACGCGTAATTGACATATATTTACTTGAGCTGTTTTATATTTATATGGTTCTTCTAAGACACGAGATTACTTAATTGGAAGAATTCCATTCATTTTTAGGGCTTATTAAGGCATTTTTAGGGCATAAGTCTAGCAACCAGGGCGCCAATTCTGCTATTTACAACGGCCGATGAATGAATGCAATTAGGCTCAGAATGAAAATTTTCGTATTCTCTTAAGCATTTTTCTACACAATAATTGTAAATTCATATGCTGCAATAAAATGCTTATGAGAATAGGAACAATTTCAAATTTAATTCAATTGCCATTCTGATAACTTTAATCTGAAGAGTGTTGAAAAATCTATCAACTTGCTCTATGGGAGAACCAACATGAACCATCCAAAGTAGATGTTAAACTTTTACATATTATGTATGCAAATATGTGATGCTATTGTGCTGAATGTTTTAAGTGGATTACTTAATAAAAAAATCGTATACTAGTTAAGACTATTTAGTGGATTAGTATTAAAACTTTCATAAATAACTCAGTTGTAAAACGTTAAAATTGTATTGTTTAAGCACAAGCTCTCTTAAAAATGCAAAGCTAAATTAATAATTTAATTTTGACCGTTAATTAAAATTACATCAGATATTATCATTATTGTATACCTACAGAGGTAAGTCGTGTAGAAAGTACATTAATTTTAATTGTATTAAATTTATAACGTAATTTACGAAAGGTTTAAAACAAAGATATAATTATATTTATTGATATTTTTCCTGCACAAACATATCTTAGTTGTATACTTAAAGTATTACTTTTAATAAAAAGTACGGTTAATTTTTTCTCTGAAACGCACACGCATTTAGTAAAGAGTCGTTCATTCATAACAAAGGACTCTACATTACACCTTTTTACTCATAGTCTAAGAGCCCGTGAACCCCAGACCTTCGTTATTTTATAAAAGCTGAAAGATTGTCAGCGCATACTCCCAACCCAGGTAAGAACGATGGACCATTATGAAGTTTGGGTTATAGTGGCTTAGGCAGGTAAACGGTACTAAAGGTGTGTAAAATACCGATCTAAATTCGTCAAATAATAAAGTGCGATTTTTTGATATTATCTTCAGAATATTATTAAAAATCACGTTATTCATTGCCAGACACTTAACATCGTGGCAACCCCTTGCCAGACACCCTTAATGTTCATGAAATTATAGTTTAACTTACGTTATAGTATAAAAGCTGATTTTTATATATAATACTTGGGTAATAAGTAGATGATGTTTCCTCATTAGCCAGACATTTTTTATAGTTCCAACCCCTTGCCAGACAAGCATGTAGGGTAGCTGTAGGAGCGAGCGCGAGGCAGTATGTATATAAGTGGGTGCGAGTGAGATGCGTTTGTATTGTTTAGTATTTAATACATGCTTACATCAACTAAAACAATAATATGTGCTATCTTCAATTATTATTAATTAAATATTCGTTATAAATGATAAGAATAACATTAATTATATCATTACTTACGTTAAAGTGTAATAGCTGATTTTTATATATAATATTTGGGTAATAATTAGATGATATTTCCTTATTAGCCAGACATTTTTTATAGTTCTAACCCCTTGCCAGACAAACATTGTATGTCTTAAGAAGAGATTTGTGATTAGAATGACTCATGCAAATAAACTTTTTGGCGCAGATTTATTTAACTAATAATCTATGTAAATTTTAAAAACATCTTAAGGAAAGACATTCGATGCTACAATTACCTTAAATTGTTAAAAAATTTAATTTATTTTATCAAAAACAGGTTTAAAAAAAAAGCCAAAAAATAAAATATTTTTCAAAAATTTAATTAAAAATAGGTTAATGATGCTACAAGTATTAACGTTGATGTATTAACGTCTTTAAATGTTTCTTTTTCTTGCTCTCTTTCAACAATCTTTTGAGAATTTTTTGGTTCTGAGGTAAAATATTTTTTCATTAGCCCTGTGAATGATTTGTAACATTCCCTGTGATAGCCACCCTCTGTGTATTCACGTGGAAAAATGATGTCATTGTACTTAAGGTTATGTTTTTTTCGCAATTTTAAAATTAATTCACATTTTTTCAATGTCTCGTCAGAAAATAATGTTATTTTGAGACTACTTTTGTTGCAAATAACACAAATTAATGTATCACCCATGACTTATTTTTAATACAAAATCACTTTTATTTAAAAAGTCACATAAACAAATTGTAAACTTATAATCTACGTATCATACTATAAAATATTATTTATCACTACTTTTTTTTGCAAATAACACAAATTAATGTATCACCTATGATTTGTTTTTATAATACAAAATCACTTTAATTTAAAAAGTCACATAAACAAATTGTAAACATATAATCTACGTATCATGCTATATTATATTATTTTAGCTGATGTAAACATGTACTGAGTACTAAACAATACATGCGCAGTAGAAATAACAACTGCGCAGTGAGGGATCGCGGTAGACTTAACTCGCCATCTCACTCGCACTCACTCATATACATACTGCCTCGCGCTCGCTCCTACATGCTTGTCTGGCAAGGGGTTGGAACTATAAAAAATGTCTGGCTAATGAGGAAACATCATCTACTTATTACCCAAGTATTATATATAAAAATCAGCTTTTATACTATAACGTAAGTTAAACTATAATTTCATGAACATTAAGGGTGTCTGGCAAGGGGTTGCCACGATGTTAAGTGTCTGGCAATGAATAACGTGATTTTTAATAATATTCTGAAGATAATATCAAAAAATCGCACTTTATTATTTGACGAATTTAGATCGGTATTTTACACACCTTTAGTACCGTTTACCTGCCTAAGCCACTATAACCCAAACTTCATAATGGTCCATCGTTCTTACCTGGGTTGGGAGTATGCGCTGACAATCTTTCAGCTTTTATAAAATAACGAAGGTCTGGGGTTCACGGGCTCTTGCTCTATCAACTCTTTATATTAAACATATAATCGGGGTGAATGTACGTTTTATTTTAGGCCTAACTCAATATTAAGAAGCTTTAATATTGACCTTGGCTGACAAAACACGTTGACCAAGGTTAAGACGCCGAGTCGACGAGTCGATCTCGCGGGGCGCCGCGCCAAGCGATTTAATAAGAGATGCACTCCACACTCACAGGTAAATAACCTTAAAAACTTCCTTTAGTAACTCGCATAAGTCAAGGTTAAACTTTTATAAAACAAAAGTGCTTTTAAAAATAGAATCTGCTTTTTATTTAACTAATGTTTAAAAAAGAACGACGAATTGCACTACAAGGATGCCGGCAGAAGTGAAAACTTGAATATTAACGTTGTGCACTTTTGATATTTTGGAATGGTCAGGGAATATTTTTGAAGGAATTTCTTTAATTATCAGTTAGATTACAGTATACAATATTTATTAATTGCGCTATAGTACACGAACAATAACAATTTATTTTACAATGAATGGTTTATCTCTTTTTTTTCGTCTTACGAATTTTCGATCAGGTCACGTGTCCTGACGCGAGGTTTAACATTTTTTACCGATTACAAAAAAAGTATAATAAGCCGCTTAGGAAGATTTCACTTAAAAAAAAACATAGTAACAATATAGTTATGTACATATGTATAGTCTATTCTCCATAGATCAATATTGTATTAGGTACATACATAGATAGTATCCATTTTATGCACTTTGAAAACGCCTAGGTAGCTTTACACACGCAAGTTTTTCAAGACAAGATTGTTAATACTAACATTTTCAATTTCACCAACAGTTTAGCAACATAAAGTTTTCTTATGTAAAATGCATCCTCATTTTCACTTCGCTTACGCATGTTTATTACATTACACATTATATTAAAATCTCGAGATTTCAATAACGTGAATCTAAGCTAGTCGTACTAATTGGCAGTAAACCCTTCCAGAGTTCAATTATGGGTTTCTTGAAATAAGTAAGTACCTCTGTAGGAGTTCAAAGCCCTCTAAGAATATGTACCTAATAATAAACTGATTGAATTGGTTACTTGAAACATAAATGAAGATCTCTTCGAATAAAAAATCTTCTTGCAAAAAATCGCTAGTCATTTGTTTACTGCTCATTATAATTTAAATAATTGAATATTCTATTCTGAAATTTGTACTGACTTATAACCGTTGTATGGAATGAGTGCAACGAGTGCTTTTTGCTTTATGTGATTTATGTATGACCTACCGATTAATTGATACTTTTACGCAAATAAAAAAAATAACACTTTAAATCCTTATCGTGCGAAATCTATATTTCATTTATGGATCGGCTCCTAGTCGTCCATGGATTTCAACTGGATAAGGATATGCGTTTTATGTTTAAATTTTTAAAAATTCAGAAAAATAAATTTTATGTATAAAATATTATTTTTAAATCTGCCTGACGGACAAATTCGTTTTTTTAATCAAATTACCTATTTGACTATTGTGCAGAACAAAGCTGTGAACAGTAATTTGTAACTTTTTCAACTAAGTATGATTTTTGTGCTTACAAAACAAATTAACAATTTTCCTTATACTCATTACTTTTAAACTATTGTGCCAGACATTTTTGTAAAGCGCTTTGTTGCTTAATAGTTGTTTTTACAGTAGACAATAGACAGACATCAAGCATGTTTTTCTTCAGTGTTTATAGGTTTAAAATGTAAATCGTACCAATTTATGTGGTTACCTCGAGAAGATGTTTTTGTGTCAGTTATACAAGAAACTAAAGAAGATTATACAATGAAACATTTATACAATGGAACTTCTTAGGTAAATTGAGGCAGCATCAGATACGTACACAATGACTTATGAGTTCGCAATTAACAACCCTTTTTTGTAAGGCGGGAATCCTCATTGACATCATCGCTACCTCGGTGGAGGAACATAATATATAAGTAGGTATCTTACGGGTGTTGTCATCAGCTGCCTATCGTGGCTGAATGGGGAGCCCATTTTTGACAAGCCGTTTTAATTTCATTTTTCTGTGCTGCAATTCAGGTACTATCGTTTGTAAAGGAAAGGTTCTATTTCTGTTAAAGTAAAATTAAATGTTGATACAAGTATACATTTTAACATGTCAAAAATGTAGGAAAGTAGCATACTTGTATACTCTCTTTATAGTCTACAAGTCATAGTCTACAATACCATTAATTCCATACAATGATATTTTTCTTTTTGCCATTTATGTATTTGTCTCTCTATCGGTATTTCTGTGCACGCTTATACGTAATGTGGACATTTATTAGAACTTTAAAACTATATTATTATTAATTTTAAACGCCATAACAAGGAACACTTTTTGATAACTTCTATTTTGTTAACCAACGAAGGAGCTCTTACTTGAGCGATCAATTTCCCGAGGATAGAACTAAACGCAAAGCAATTTAACTTCATAGTTGATACGATAGTTCAGTACTGCGTAACTTTATAATAACGTTACGTTTTGACCTTAATTCACGAGACCCTATCTGCAAACAAACTCGATAAACGACGCGTTAAACGCGATAATTAATTGGATCATCAAAAAACCTTCAGAATGATGTATGATTTGTATACGTTTTTAGATATTGTCAAGGAGAGTATATTAGAATGATAGGATTTAATTGTTGTAAGTACTATTGTTGACGTATATTAATAAGATAACATTAAATACAATAAGAAGATATGTTTGATTTACAGATGAATCCGTTAAGTAGTAGCACACCCCAAAGTTGCTTGAGAAATTAAAATATCAATTCTCTCTGAATCTCTGTCAAGTTTCGTGAGGTACAGCCTGTTGACAGACAGCCAATCTGACAACGGACTTTTAGAAATTATTAAGGAAGCTTTATGGAGACGAAGCTTTGAAAATAAAATAATTTAAGACTGAACAAGCAAAGCTTAAACAAATTAAACTTAACATTTAACAGCCTCAAATGCATACCTTCAAATAAATATAATATTATTTACATTTTAATCGTGCACATAACATCATTCGTGATCTGCCTATTCGCACAATAGAATGTTGCTGATCTTGGCATAGCCTTACAGCGGATATACTTCGTAGAAAGGACACAACTAATTTAGAAATCATATGTAAAATATTGTTCTAAATATCATAAATTATATTCTCTAGTAATTTTCCATAATAACATATTTAAAGATTAAAAAAAACAGATAAACTTTATCTAATTGTATACCTACTACTTTCTTATCAAGATACAAATACAGGCTGTTGCATAATGACATGTATCCTGAAACATTTACATGCATGACAATGAATGGAAAATAAGTAAAACGTGTACGGCATTACCATGACAAAAGAAATGCGAATGTGGACGTCGTGTTGCGTTGATGTAATACATAATAATGCTGCTCTTGGCGGCTGTTTATTTACTAAACATAGCAGGCCGACCGTGCTATTTGTGAGTCATTGTTAGTCGCCCACCCACTGCAATAGAATACTGCACCCGTTCATTTATCTGTTCATTTTCTACAAACCAACACTCCTATGTATTTAGGTATCACAATTGTCCTTGATACAATCCTATTATAAGTATAGAGAAAGTTCATTGAACTTTCTTCCGAGAAAATTGTGTAAAAGCATACCCCTTTCAAACCCTTTCGGAAAGATTTTTTGCTAAATAATTCTATTTTTGTTTGGTATTTGTCGCAAAATAATGATGATATACTTTTCCATTACTTTTACCCTATCGCAGATGACCCAAATTCCAAATTTATTTGGTGGGCGTTAGGTCAATAACCAAGAATACAAAGGTCAACAATCTATCAACGGATATTTTTGTATTTTTATACTATTGTATTTTTAAAACAATTATTTTTCATGAAATACCTACACTTATTTGTCGACGGATGTACTTTTTATAGGTATGTTAGTCCGAAAGCGAAGTGAACATACAGTTTTTGCGAAATTTCCAGCAAAGCGGACAATACCCATATGTCGATGTTAACCATACCGGAAGGGGCGGATGTATGATTTAGGTGCCAACTAAGATCACGTATAATAGTTTACGTTATTACGTAGAAATGAAGCGTGCATTAAATTATAGTGGATGGTGGACTAGGGCCCCCACGTGTGCGAATGAATAGCCGTCGTCAAGGTCGGCGCGCACGCACCACCGCTAACAGCGGACGATGCACACTTTTTGAAAATTATTTCGAAAAGAGAACGTGTCTTTATGTGTTTTGAAATAATAAACTCAATTTATTTCTACATAAATCCTACCTACCTTAAGGTTAAGGTCAAATTACCGCGGGCTAAGCTTGAAAATATCAATTACATTTAAAAATACACGTTATCGATTTTGTGCTTAGTCATTTATTTTTTGCGCAATCAAAAATATAAACTATAATAATTTACATAAACAGTTGAAACATTCCATCAGTTCTAACTAGAATCTTAATGGATGCAATGGCAATGAATTAGTTTACGATCTCTGGTTACACGTCATTCACGACAATATTATGACACATACAACTAATAGTAATTATGAATCACAATTAACATACCATTTTTCTAAAATATATAAACAAAGCTCGCAATATGTAGGCACACGAGTTGAATAAACAATAAAATCTTAACAACTGAACAATATTATCTATCTAATATTGATAACCCGAATTTCGTAAAATAAGATAAAATATTTGATTGATTTATCAATGACTTAATATCTACTTAGAAGATATTGAGCGGATTAAAATAAATAATTATTTTAATATCTAATCAATTTTGAAATGTATTGTTATCACTCTAAAATTAGATAAAAACATTTATCTGCTGTTATTAATATTCACGTAATAATGTTGCTAAAACAGCTGCAATTCAAAACCACAAAAAGGAATGTGGAAGTTTTTTTTAACCACGTAAACAAAGACAGGTGGCATTGAATGGGTTCACAACAAAACATTTTTTAGTAACAATAGCAACGGCTGTCATTCCAAATGCTGACAGATATTATACTTATCATATCAGTTTACACGCAATAGTTTAACAATGCACAACTTTTGTGATTTCGATTCAATAAACTATTTATCAATTTACCAAAAAAGGCGAGATAAATAAAAATTAAAAAAAACGACAAATTTGCATGGTCGTAGTAGGTACATAAATGAGTGTTGATATTTTTTTTCTTCTATTCTACCAAAGTATAAAAAGAACATGTTTGTTGTTATAATGGATCATAAATGTATTTAAATTACATATCAATAACTACATATATTGCCTTGATCCTTAACGTGCTACCTACTAATCATTTGATTAAGAAAAACATTAACATCAAGCCTATAATCAGTCAGGTGTGATTACTTTTAATGACTTATTGCGATGCTATTGTAGTACTATATTGTTTATTTACATCATTGGATAATTACAAGATTGTTCTATGAAACCAAAAGTAAAATTATGTTGAGCGACAACAAAGGAATATGTTGAAACATCTTCAAATTGTATCAGTTACACACGCGATCTATTTACTACATTGCCAAACAAAGAGCAAACAAAAGCAAGTCAGAAAACAGAATGCTACAACAGAATGCTACAAACATGAATGCTACAAAGAATTGCGGCTAAAATGCAAAACGATGAATTAAAGTACTATCGTAATTTTATTTGACACTGATTAGAATAATATTCAATTTAATGAAAAAAAGAAATTAAAATATTCTCACCCTTAATTTAAACAAAGAGCAACAGGCGCGCGCGCAGTGTTGCGGCGCGGAGCTAACTGCGCCGGCTTCGAAACACAAGTCACAACACCCGTTCTCGAGCAGAGTCCTTTGATCGCACTAACCGTTCACGCAACTCCACTCGTATGCTTTATACCTCATACGTTTGGCATCAACGTTTCGTATCAACACGTGGGGCCGATTGACGACGCCAAAAATAATTACTACGTCAATAAATTGCATTGTATTACTAAAAACGAAAGTATTTTTTGACGTTTATGAGAGCAATAGTCGTATTAATTTAATCGGGCTACCGTCTGTTGGGCGAACTTTGTTTAATCGTTGCAAAATTTAACCTTTATGCGATTACTGCTCATGAATATGCTCATAAATATTTATTGATTAGCTGCAGTGATACCTACTCATTATCAATGTTAAAAAAAGGAATAAACTTGAATTTAACTCTTAGAAATAGCTCCATCATTGTCTGCTTCATCAGTTTTGCAATCAAGCTTAAAAGTTCAAGGGAGCTAAAATACACAAGGAAAATACTTTTCATGGGTTGAATTAGAATACAAAATACTGGTTGTGAGGATTTGATACAAGATCTCAAATTTTGGCTAAGAGAAGGAAGGAGTCCCAGAAAGCAAAAAGGTCGGAAATATTTTTTTTGTGTCTGATGGAATATTTCAAGATCGATCGAAGTAGGTATTTGTATTTCAGTTGTTTTTAGTAGTGTCTTTTCTTTCCATTTTCGCTGTTGGCAACAGTCCTACAAAAAAAACCATGCAATTCTTAACTTATTACAATCAGTATCTAAAAATGGTAAACACGGATCCCTATCACTGAGCTTCCGTCGTCTGCCCGTCTGTTGTGAAAAGTCTCATCGGTAAAAAAATTGTTGGCAACAAATAAATTTGAGGGTGGACCTCCATACTGTTCTGTAAAAGACGTGACTCATATCAACAAATGCAGTCCACAGACATACTGGCTTAGAATCCAAAGCCGCCACCTTTATTTATCTTATTTCTAACTTAATTAAATTCAAATAATACGCAACGGAGCGCGTTATTTGAATTAATTAAAGTATTTTTTATAAATAATATCAATTAGTGTTTTTCCATACCTTTTGTGACGTAAGTTCTGTGTGTGACTGGTTTTTACTGACTAACACCTGGGAAAAAGAAATGGTAAACCTATGATAATACACTAACAGTTATGAAAGCGCATGAAAATACTTAACTGAAGACCGTTTTTCATTTTCTGAAAGATGATTATTTCTATGCAATCTTTAATATTCCGTCTAAAACCAAGGAATGAGAGATTGGAACCGTAGACCGTACGGGGGAAGCCTCTGCAAAGGAATGATACGGTACAGGATAAATGTAATATAAATATTTTATATCTAAACCACTCTGTCAAAATTTTAAATCATTCTTGTTGATAGACAAAGATTAGCATATAAAACTCTCCCACCTTGACTTACATAAAATGTGAATAATTTATCCACTTCATTATAATATTTAAGCTAGCCTGAGACATAGGAAACTAAACATGTTTGAACACTTATTTTTTTTACATTACTGGTCACTACGACGAAGCATTGCATCATAGATATTTGTTAAATAATTTTCATTGTTCATTTAGAATGTTCCCAATAAATTGAAAAAAAAAACTCAAAATTGTAGTAGAAGTTATCTATGGATATTTACCGCCTTTCGTTTTGGTACTTTGCTTAATTACCGAAAATAAAGTCCTTGAACTTCGTTAACTTTTTGATTGTATACATAATGCTTGCAAAGATTACAAACCAATAATGAGATTTTGTAATAGCGCACGTTTGCATATGAAATTAAGATTTATTTTATTAAATAGAATAAAATTTAAATAACTACAGGAAAATAATAAATGTAACAGTACTTTTTTATAACCAATTGTAAACATCTTCTAACTGAGCAAACTTTTATCTTTCCATAGAAAATAGACTGCCTTCTTTCTTTACTACCCTTTGTGTAGTTACCTTCCCTCCATCCTTGAAATTCAATCACTGCAGCTCCCAGAATAATAATCATTTTACATTTGTTTTCATATTTATTATCATACATATACATTAACATTTACTTATCTAACAGATTAATAATGTAACTCTTTAAGATGCATATAATTATACACTTATATTCAACTTAAAAAGTTACAGAACGAGCAATAAAATAAAAATTTTGAAACAACGATTTCTTGCCAGACAAATAAAATATTAGTAGAATGCACCCAAAATCGAAAGTTCAATTAAATTGAATTGAATCACTATCATAACAAGATATTTCAAATTGCTTTTTTTAATTGAAATTGTGTTGGACGGGAAAAGATGTTACTGAAATATGAAATAGTATTATTAAACTGTTGTAACGAATAATATAATATACAGAATAATTGTTGTGGCAAATACATAACACTTCGTAGCCAATTAATGTAATAAAATTGTGCACTTAATGTGATGTAAGCTTTATGCATGAAAGGTTTAGATGAGATGCTGAAAGTTTACACTGGGTTTCGCTTCACACTATTTATCTCGTGATGTCTTTAATCTACAGACCATTTTATACAGCAAAAAAATGAGGCGTAAAGAAAAAAAATTAGATTTTGAACCCCCGAAGCAAAAAGAGGGGTATAATTTAGATATGTCTTTCTGTCTGTCTGCTTATCTTCATATTTCCATAAAGAATTAAGCAATTTTGTTTATTTATTTCGTTTAGTGTTAAAAGTAAAATACATATTATTATATGCCAATGTTCTTAGACACGTGTAACAAAAATCGGTTTTAAATTTGTAGGGAAGAATAATCGAATGCCTGCAAATATAGTTAGGTGGGGACGGAACTCAAATGAAAGTGCACTGAAATAGAATATTGATGACTTAGCTTTAGTGAAGACAGAATATTGGTGGTGGGAAAATGGGATATGGAAATTCGGTTGTCAAGGGAAGACTATCTATTACTATATAGTCTTTACAATTCTGCTAAAGATGATTTGTCATATGGGTGATTTTCAGGTCTCTTTTTTCAATTTTAACTTGCAAGTAGGTAATAAAAATAAAAGGCCTTTGAACTAATTACTGGTGTCAAGATTTGCATTAAACAACGGGAATCTAAACCAAAATTTACGCGTTTCTTAATTATTTTAAGACAATCATCCCGTAGCGTGCAACCGTGTCCGCGTGAGGATATTCTATGCTCAAAATCTTGCCTATAAGGCAGCAGTGGGACATAGGTATAGCGTATGCTGGCACTATAAATAGGTACCTACAAAAAAACAAATAACGCAATGCATTAATTGTTTACAAAAACCTTAATAAATTTAATCGTGTAACAGTATTTACAAAACATTAACACTTTCAAAACGATTCATCAGTGTGTTAACAACATTTTTTTATTGCACCTCTCTTAATTAATGTGCAGTTTTCTTTTAATTACATAATTATTGTCATTAACCTTTGTTTATTCGGCGTTGGACTGCGGGAATTATACGGCTTGTTACCATCCTCCTGTTCCCAGAAATGTTGTTTATTATTGATTTATCTTGTTTACATTGGTATATTGGGTATCGGTCAATTGACCTGGGACCTCCTTGGTAAGTGACATTTAAAATTGTGGAAACGAGAGGACAGTCTACACAGGGTAGAGCAGCATCTCTCTTATACAATTGCAATAATATCACTTTAAAAGGTAGTGGTAGGCCTCTCGTACTAATTTGTGTACCTGTTAAGAAACCTCATTATATTGTCATACATACATGTAGGAAGGAAAAAAAAGGTTTAATTACTCATTTTATTTCGAGCCTAAAAATAAATAACAATATGTAATTTGGTTTGCGGAAATAAAATAATAAAATAATTTTATTTTAATTAAGCAATTGACTTTATAATCTATTTTTTTAATCACAACCTCGCCCTTGTGTTTTAAACAATACATACGTATATTCTGTGAATGGTGTAAATACATAATTAACCATTAAAACCTGTCCTATCAAAAACACAGTTACAAACATGAAGAAATAAACGTGACTTTTCCAATAATAAAACATCCTTGAACAATGGAAATACACAATAATGATAATAAAATGAAAATAGGTTTGTTCTTTACCTTTGGGCCCTACCATGATTTTTCGAAGTCCTAATTTTGTATTTGTCGAAGCGTTACAACGCTACACGTCGCCGCGTCATTCAGTTACCTCTCTCTTCTACGAGTGCGATAATAATACTTCGAGAGGTCGTGGTAGATCTCCTGATAATGCTTATGAGCAATCTAATTCATTTATTATTATAATAACTCGCCTAGTTTTGGATCAGAATCCTTAATCATTAGCTGACTAGACGTCAGGGTCGCGAGTCGAAAACCTAAACCGCATAAAATGAAATACAACGTAATTTAATTAGTAATATTAATTTACTTTTACTTTAACCAAACCATGATTAGTGAAGGCTAACTCACTTATGTGGTTGGTTCTCACGCGTTACATACATTTTCTGTGACCGATATTTGTTGCATTGTCCTACCTCAAAGTTGACTTTGTACTTTATATATAGGTATATAACATATCGTATTATTATAGTATTATAACATATCGATAAATATAGGGTGCTTTATGTATGTAAAGACGGTACAAATCTTTAAATATGGTTGTAAGTTTTCGGAAAATACTTTCGTATACAATAGATCTGAAGATGAGCTGATGCGATTACCATCTGTCTATGAAAGTAGACGAGCAAATAACTGTGATTTCAATAGTCTCACGATGCAGTTTAAAGTATAAATAGCTCTTAAGTAATGTCTCGGGCAATGCCGACTAGTCCTTGTCACGATCAATGATCCGGTGCTCTCGAGAATACACGAGCCCCATGATCATTTAAGAACCGGTCTCTGAGTCAACAGCCTAGACACAAAGTACTCAAGACTAAGTATTACTCAGCACAAGCTTTTGTCCGCAGCTTCGCTCTCAAGGACATTGGTAATAGCTGAAAAAATAGAGTGATAACCGAGGATTTTTTCAGCAGTTTGTCAGCAATCATCATACTATTTTTTTATCAAAATATACATACACAAACTGACGCCTTAATGGCACACCTCTGTTCACAGAGATCTTATACTTACCACCGCAGTAGTTTTATTTATCGATATATCCTATTTATATATACATTTGCTAAAGTAAGATTGTCCTAATCATTGCCTTTAATAGCCTCTTGATAATAAATCCATCCGCTGTGAAGTTTACGACTGTCATTAGAGTATCGCGGGCTTTGAGTGAAAACATGGTTATTAAAGATGAGGTGCGTCAATATTCCAGTTTGGTATATTGCCTTACTAATAAATGCATAATAATAACGTCACTGACAAAATCCACCTTAATTTTGACATGACAGGGGCTGCGTTCACAAACATTTAAGTTACATGCACAAATACATCTAGACTCAAGACTAGTATTCGTGAATCAAGCACACCAACGCTTGTCCTACGCGGGGATGGAACCTACGACATTTCGCGCACAGTGGGTTTGACGTGGTGACCTAACCTCACCCACTTTGCTATCCGTGAAATGTTGTGTAATGGAATAGGGTTACGGTTACGGTTATACATACTTTGGGACGTGTTTTCAGTGCTCGAAACTTTGGAACAGGTGAAGTGAAACGAGAAGTGCCTGAAAGTAGTGTGTGGGCGAAATGTGGAGCTTAGTGAGTGCAGTATGTAGGAGGTCAACATAGTTCTCTTTACTAAAGGAATATCTAAGTGGGTTATTCCGCTTTCTAAAGGATTACTATCTTTCGCCATGTTCGTCATTTTGCAGGCCAAAGGCCATTTATGCTTTCGATTTTTGTGCCCCTGCACCACTGTTTCTTTTATTTTTTAAAGTCAAAATAAAATTTTAAACTCTGTGCGTTTTATCAAAATTACGAATGCAAGTGTTATAAACAGTCGCTACCTTTTGAACGGACTAACTTAAATATAAATAAGTCGAAATGCCGACTCGCATATTTATGTAAGAAGAAGTGTTTTTGGTCGACTTATAGTTATTTTGTCTAGTTTTTAATTTTTGGAGGAAAAATAGGTTAACATTCAGATACAAAGTCAGGTTAAACTAAACAAACAGGCCACCACATATATAGCAGTATCGCCATACTACGAAGTGATAATTAATTGAAAACGACTCGTTAGCTGAAAGTGAAAATCAACTTCCCGTTCTCATAAATCAGCCGTGTGAAACTCGGAAACAATATTCAAGTCACACCGGCACCGGCACGGCAGCATTCTGTGAGAGCATCAAACCTGTGCTTTCCATCTGGTTATTACTCGATCTAATATACACAGCCATATGTATAAAGTTAGAAGTATGAAAAAAAGTAAGAAATTTTCCGAGATTTTCTTATTAATTTTAAAAATTGCATCTTTTTTCGTATGTTGGATAGCCCAGTCTGCTGTCAGAGTTTAAACCACCTGTAGGATGATGACGTGATTTTTCACACACTTGGAAAATTCTCGCTTATGTAACGATGTTATCCTTCACCGATATATTTATGACATGACACAGCCTTTATACTTACCAGATAAAACCAACTCAATCAATACTAAACGTACGCCTGCATAGTGTTGCATAGGCCTCTTTCTTAATGTGTCATATTGTAACAGACAAGCTCCGCCTTCTATTACCAATTCATTAGATTAATGTTTTCCCATTTTAAGAAAATATTTTCAGTTCGTGTAATAGAACGAACTCATAACATCAATTATAAGTATCTTAGATGGTCCTTTTTAAATGATTTGCTTCCTCAACAGTACCACATCTATATCTCTCTGAATATCTTTCACAAACAAACCTTCGTTTCCTGATCTTCCGTCTGATTACCGCTACACCACTGCACTCCCATATTCAAAACAAAACAAATTTGTCCATAATTGTGTAAATGTATTACGTGATATTTTTTCTAATATTCTCTGAAAAAGTACATTGTTACAGGCTCTCGTCGCTCAGTAACAACGTGGGAGGCTCTGCCCAGCCGTACCAGCTGTCACTCCCAGCCTACGTACGGTGTGCACGTTTCAACTGTCTGAAGTACCTACATCTCTGGTAATTAAGCACCCATTGTAGCTATCTCAAGGCTGGACTCCTGATTGACATTACCAGATAGTTTTGAATAAAACAACTTGTCCTATTCAAGGAAGAAGCTTTGAATTTGGGTGAAAGATCTATTATTATGAGAAATGTCAAAATGTGTTCTTGTATTTCAAAATAAGTTGGAAGTTTAATTGCTTTTATTGCATTCCAAAGGACAAAGTCAGGTACGATTTAGTAACAGACCCAAGAGTCAATAATCTGGTACCTAAACAGGTTTGCCATAAAGGACCATATTATGCTGTCTGAATGATGATACTCAAACGGGTTTATTCACTAAGCAGGACAAATATTTATATAACCTTCAAACGTTTGCTGCAAGAATTTGTGTGAGAGTGGCGAGACAATTATATTCGCAAACACGGGAAGGAAAATAACAGCGAGGCGAGGTTTTATTAAAAGAAATAGCGTCCTTCCCAACCAAGGACAAAAAAACCACTTCGTTATACAACCGACTACAATCTGTCAGAGTTTGCATTTGTTTTTTGTCCTTCTGTTGGTACTATTGTCCGGTCAACAAGCGGATCGACGGAGGTTTTATAACTTTTATATTACTGTCCATTTCTATAGTTTTTTTTTAACATTTTTTTTGTATCTAATTATATTTAGAAATAGTACCCAATATGTAAATGAGCATGCCGTAAATTTCACGACTTCAGGTCACACTATTTCGACATTGTAACCTCGTTCATTATATTAGTCCAGTTATTAATTATTAGCTGTGCCCCGCGTATGCACTCACCTGAATTGTGTCCAAAGAATGATAACGAAATGCTAATTACCTTAAAAAAAAACCTTTTTTATTTATTTTTTATGCCACTGATTAGCGAGCAAACATTAATTCGCTGGTTTTATTGTATTACTCAAAATATGCGATAGATATTTATTAAATATAGTTTAATTAGCCACGTCGTGTTTTAGCTAGACCAAATAGTAGGGATGATGACAATATTTCGTGTCCGCCTTGTAGTTTAGGGCATAATAATGGATACGTATTTTTTATTTTGCAAACATAAATTGATCAAATAATAGTAAATGGAACTAACGCGTAACGTCGCGTAACGCGATTCGTCGTCATAAGTCCCTATAAAACACACAGCTGTCCTAAATTTTAAAGAAGCCTACCTGGGGCAATTTTTGTAGTTTGAAAAAGGGCTGAAATACTAATATTTTTTAATTAATTATGTAATTGAGGGACTATATTTTTACTTTTTATACCCTATTATATAATTACTCTAGTATAATGAGATTTATGTTATTTAATAAAATAGGCCTTTTACAATGTACTGAATTGTTACTGTTATAGCTGTAATAGTAACATTTGTGAATAAGTAACTGTGTTCACAAATATACATACACGCAATGTCGAAATTCAACGTAACCTTACGAACTAAAAGTGATCGTTAAACTCTAAACAAGTGTAATTGAGCCAGATTATAAATTATTTTAATGGGCCCTTTAAATGATTATCAAAAAATTATTACCAAAACACGAACATTTCCTTGGCCTACTAAAACAAAAAATAAGATAGCATCATTTACCTTTACCTTACTTAAAAATATACAATTTGGAAAATGTATTTTATGAATACGTAAATGCATTAAAGGAATTTTTTTTTATAAATAATAGATACACCAGAAACGAGCTATTACCCGCGAGTTTGCGTGATTTTGAAAAGCCTGACGAAAACTGTCGATAGGATTTTTCTTTGTTAATTAGCGATTATTTTATAATAACTTCAATGAAGATAGAACCTGTTTAAATTGAAACTTATATATGTTCTTCTAATTAAAAATTAAAAAGAGGTACAACAAAAACAGGTAAAGAGACAGTCGCTTTAACTATCATATTACTTAGTTGCATGCTAATTAGGTTTCCATTGCTGTCCGCGACATCCAAGCCAAGCGGTCCACGTAACAAGGCTTTCGCGTGATCTTCCCGGCGTTGCAGCAGTAAGGGTCAAACCGCTTTCGCTATAAAATATATCGGAAAATACTTCATAGGTAAACTCTCTTATGGAACCTGATATTATATGCTGTTTAAAGTGCAGTGCAGACGGCACACTTTTTGTGCGATCGAGTCTGCGGCGCTCAAAAAGTCTGCATGGCGCGCGTTTGCGTTACTGCATAATAATTTCATGGGTTCTATTTTCACAGACAAAAAAGTTCTTCACGGATAGTCGTGTCGTAAGTATGTAGTAAAAAAATCTTTATTGCACACCACATAATCTAAATATTTGAGTTTTGGTAAGGACCACTTACGTTAAGATAAGGTAAGATCTCTTTTCCTTTAATTGTTTAATTTATTATTCTGAAGTGTTTCAGTATAATGCTATAGGAGAGTTAAACAATTTACTCGTACGTAGCCATTATTGTGCATGGCAACAAAATCATTAATAGAATAATATTTAGGCCAAAAATAGTTTCATTAATTAATGTGAAGACAAAAAGAAACCTTAATACACAATATTTCTACTAAACTTGTTTTAAACCCGTCATCAATAAACAGGTGACGTATTGCAGGTGCAACATTTTTAAAACGCCAAAAATATTAAAAAAAAACTTAAGGGCCATCCCAACGATAAATCTATACTTCTATACTTAATATATAAAGCTGAAGAGTTTGTTTGTTTGAACGCGCTAATCTCAGGAACTATTGGTTCAAATTGAAAAAATATTTTTGTATTGAATAGAACTTTCATCGAATAAGGTTTTAGGATATATACTAATAGGAGCGAAGATACAGTGGAAAATGTGGAAAAAATTATTCGACGACTGAATGACACAAATACTGTATTGTGTTAATTATATAGGTGTCTTTGTACGATTTCAACGTTAGTGTAACACCCGCGAGACAAGGATTTACTGAATGCGGGTGTCCTATAATATCGCTTGAAAAGGATACATCAATAACAAAAAAAAACAAATTTCCTTTTCTATTGGTATCCTATTATAATGCAGTTATTTTTACATAATATTATGCATATTTAAAGAAACATGTTTTAATATTTACACATTAATTACTCGTGCATTTAAAATGTCAAAAGACATTTCATCTGCACATTAAGTCTTCTGAAGGCTAAACAACGTAAGTTGTCCCGAAGTATACGTTATTGCATTTGTTTAGTATATTAGTTTCCGACAAAAACTAACTTATAATATATGGAAGGTTAATCGCAAATCATATTTTACGTCATTGATGATGAAAGTACGAATAAAATCGTTTTCTGTTAATTGATTTTTGTACTATTTAATTGCACTTCGATAATAATTGTTATGTTACGTCCGATTTTGATTAAAAACTTATTAAAGTACGTACTACTTATAATTGATTTATATTTCATATTTTATATCAATAACTACGAAGAAAATAACATAAATAAATTTATATGGGATGCAGTATCTTTAAATTATAAATAATCTTTACTAAACACTGTCAATGATGCTTAGAATGCAATGCAAAGTTCAATAACCTTTGGGTTCAAGTTCAAGCGTCAGCAACGCTCCTAGCGGAACCTGCCCGAACTAACAACTCGCGATCACACCAAAGAGGCTTTATAACGTTGCCGGGTCGCCGCTAAGTGTAGCTACTCACCAATAGGTGTCGCTGAACAAGAAGGTCCCTCTCCACCTTAATTAATTGGTGCCTAATAAATGGTTAATGAGGTGTTGTTATAGCTCTTACATAGAAAGTAAACAGAAAAAGCTATTCAAATCCCATTTAACCGTAATTGATCATTTAATCCACACCGAACTCAGCATCATTTTAATTAAGGTTTTAAAGAGTAAACAATTATTTTTTATGTGCGTGTTTATATTTATCGAAGTTTTTACAGGTCATATTGTTTTTGACACTACTGTCTCCCTACTTTATGCATGGCATTATGAAAAAAAACTCTTCATATATTTCTTTAGATATAATTTTAAAGAAAAATGTTGGATTCTGGTCCAATATTAATATTTTTTTTATAAAAATATAGAACCTCTATTTCAGTAAGTAGGTCTACTCTTGGGAAGCCGCAATGCTTTTGTCTTTCTGCCGCAGTGCCCTTCGAGCTTTTTCCTAACCTTGCAAAGCGATCGAAGAAGTTACAATGTTAACTAAAACTGTGTCATTGTGTCACAGTCACTTTAGAAATAGATTTCAATTTATATTAACATACCTTAAGGCCTACACAATATTATAGTATGGATTATAATTCAAAACTTATAGAAAACTGCCATAATATGGGAATGGTTGTTTTGATTGCTTGCAGGCTTGGATGGTAATATTAATAACACGTTACATTTGCAAATCAACCTTCGATGGATTAAAAAAGAGGTGACACTTGTTTTGTTCGTAAAAGTGTTATATATTTTAAAAAAAGCTTTAAGAGTTTTTCGTCAACCGCTTCTTTTAATGGCATCTCAATGCAGATAATGACAATTCGAACTGTTTTCGTAGTGTTCCTTGCTCTTTTTTTATGGGTCTGTGTTTTTTCGTAAGATTATAATTATACATAGGTACATAATTATATGCCAGATCTCGATTTCAAATGCCAGATCTGCGATATTCAGAATATCCACGGAAAAATCCAAGAGCATAATGGGCATCCCACACAAGGCCTCACGGTTGACTGCGCTTGCATTTCAATGAAATCATTAAGCAAGACACAGATACTCCATTCATATGACACACTGAGGAAGCAATTATAATTTCCTATACATTGCATAAGTCATTTCAATGGTCCTCTTTTTGCAAAGACGTCAATTTGTCTCATTATCTAGAGCTATATAAACGAAGTATAAAATTCCTGTGAATTATTACACAGCATTTACTCATCGAGGAACAACTGATCTCGGCCAATTGCGATCGCTACCAGTTTTTGATTTAAAAGTCAGGCAGTGTTAAAGTCCGTTGAAATTTCAAATGATCATAAAGGGTATTTATTTTTAAGAACCAACCAATCAAACTTAGTAGACGTACCAAAAAAGTCGAAGGTTACTTCAAATGGGCATGCATACAAAAATAAAATCCTTCATAGTTACTACCAATTCCTCTTGTAACTTTAGGACGAGACGCTTTGCCCTCCTCCGGGATACACAGTTTCTCTTTGAGAAACTGCAACAAACAGTAGGTTATTCGTGATATCTACGGAGCATTGAAGACATAACCTTTACAGTCGATCGATGATAGACCAAAGACAGTGCCTCTGAAAAATTCATTCAATTAAATAGGTCAGTAATTACCACGTCTTCATGCCTTTACCGCGGATCGTAACTAGGTACTTACGTAAGGAGGAAGTTATTTATTAGCTCAGTTAATAATTAGCGTTACTTAATGACTGGCTGAAGATTCTGATTGGGTAGTAATTGGTGCCTTCGATCTGGCGTCACGTTATCTTCACGCGGAAACCGTACTGACTTATCTGGGGTTATTCCTATTGACAGATCTTGTTAACTTCTCTGTGGGCGTTTTTCGTTCGTAGGTATAGTTCTAGTTTGCAGTCATATGAAGATATTTTATAAGCCAAGGACGAATAAAACGTATGAATGACTTAAACGGTCAGTAGGAAGTATTCTTACAAATTAATACAAGTTAGCATAAGTGCAAACTTTGATTGGTTATCAAAATGAAGTCTATGCGGTTTAAGAAGAAACTAGCGACAACATAAAGTTGCCCAAAAGAGATACCATATCAACTTGAATGAAACCAGCAGATGTCCTCGTCTGTCGCCCATCACGCTGTCCTTCTAATGACCCATCAAACGTAAAATTGTGCCAAAAACTGGCTACTAACTGACCCGGCAGATGATGTTTTTCCATAAAAGTTTCTCGGAAATTTCCGGTGCAAAAAATTGTGCATGCGATATTCAAAAAAATATAGACCTTCTAAATATTCATAAGTAAATCACAAAAAAATGTCAATCCTTGTCGGAGGAGTATGGTTACAAATTTGACACACGAGATTTTTTTTTACTAAATAAGATATTCTACAAAAAATAAAGCTGAATGACTGGAATGTTCTAACAGTTCGTAAACAAAGTTATGTGATCAGTATGATTAGAAGCCATCTTAAGTTATTAATTCCAGCAATTCGTTACATTCGCAAAACTAATACCGCTACGTGTGGGTGTAGTCAGCCTCAATTCATTAGTAATTGATCCACTAATAATATCACCAACGCTTTTCTTGGAATAAATATAGACTATATATAAACATCTTGTTGCCGTGGAGTCAGGATGCCTGCTCATTAGTTAAGTTCTATTTCTACAATCGTGAACGCCAAATGGAACAGTTTTATGTGCTATTTAGTCTAAGACACCTGGCTCGTCGATGAAAACCAGTCAAATGCAAGTCGCATTCACGATTCGAGGCATCCGTACAAAAAAATATCAAATTTGGATTTTCTATCATCGTTGACAATTGTCGATTTTCTTTTGGGACGATAACCAAGTGGTGACGGGTAATATTTTAATTTTATTTAATTTTAATCCTTAAGTCACAAAGTACTGAGAAGAAAATATTTTACTTTTTTCTGTACTTCAATAACCTGTGAACAAGCATATAGGATCAACAAATCTCAATTACATGGGACCTTCTATTTTGTACAACAAGTTCATGACCCTTATTCAAGGTCCAGCGGAAAATCACGACAAAGAACCTCCATGCTTAATCATTTAAATCTTATTTAGCGCTCACACTTCGTTTCCGCGACTTAGTCATACGTAGATTTTGCACGTATAACGTACTTGCATCATATCAAATAGGGTTATTGTTTGCCCTTCCTCTAAAATAAATGATCACGTCTGCCCATGAGAGAGATGAAAGAAGAGCCATATATAATTTACCAATACTAGTACTCGATATTTTATGGATACCTACATCTAAAAAACTAAAACGAAAGACAAATAATAATACGTTTTGTCTCGACCAATTTCAAAAAAGTTTTAAATTGATTATTTTTTTCTAATTTTCTTATTTGTTACTTGAGCTTTTGTCATCACTTAGGTTTAGAGCAATCTGTTTTCTTTAACATCCATACTTTATACTCATTAAACCTGTAATTAGAAGATAATTATAGAAACTTATTCCTTGCCAACGGGGAGAAAAGGATACCAATTAGAACCATAGCATATTTCGCACTAATTGGGTTTCGGAGACCAAGTTACGGGCTCTGCGTAAAGTTATGTGGTATCATGTTTAAAAATAAATAAAAGCTCTCATAATTATTGCTAGTTATATAATTTTAAGGCATTGTACCTAAAAATAAGTATGTGTTTGAATTAGTTTGTGGTTAATTCCGCATTGCTAGATATCACAGAGGATTTATAAATAATGTAATCACGACACGTCTGCAAGGATGAAAACAAATTTTGTTATTGACTTTACATAATAACTATGAAAACTAACTAAATTTAATTCTAGTAAAAATAATGATGTGCAAATTAATAAACTTTATAAAAAAAATGAAAACTAAGTTCTTCACTAGCAAAACAAACAGAGATCTACTTTTAAAAACAAATTTCTTCTTTGAATGTCACGAATAATGGTGCAAGAAACAGCGGACTATCTAACTCGAGTTAAAATTGATGGCCATAGTGTCCGCACACATTCTCCGAACAAATCATAACAAACGGAGCTTAACAAAGTCACAACAATGCAACGTTTATCAGTAGTAGTCTGTAGTACTCGCGATACGCAGAGAAAACAGAGGCACTCTTCGCTCTCGGCCGTCAGTCAACGCCGAGCTTTGCTTGACGCCGCCCGCCTGCACGTACCACGCTCTATCAAACCCTCTGTCGAAACCAAAACATGACATAAAACCCATACAATATTCAGTTCTAGTCACGCGATAAACAGAGTACCATACAGACGTGTCAAGGCGTAACCCAAGAGTGAATTTAAAGGGTCAACGTTAATCGATTGAAGCTTTTGTGGTGACCATGCCGGCTGAAGCGCAAACCAGGATCGTACTTCGGGATGTCACGCCGGAAAGTAAGTACATTGTATTACATTAAACATTTACACTCAGTTCTTAGATTTATGTTCCAATTAATTTTAAAAGGCCTACTGATTGTGTATCTCCGTTCTGTAAGATCATTGTGAAATGATCTGGAGAAACTAGGCCAAACTCATTTAAGTATTCCACAAATTAACAAAAGAAAATCATTTACAACAGCTGATTAATCAATCTTATCTACACTCTATGTTTTTTGTTTACTTGCCAAAAAACCTGTTGATAAACAGCTGACTGATAAAGCGACATAATAACAGCAAAGTTCAATGGAAAGTGTTAACAACGTAACTTTTAAACTCGTAATAACGTTGAGGCCAATGGCAGTGACTTCATTGTCACTACCGATGAATCACGTCCACAGTTCAATTCGATTCATTGTTTGCCTGCACTCATATCGGGGCGACACGGAACTATCTAATCAGGTCTATTATCCGTATATCCATATTCTCATAAGTTGTATTTTGCGTAGATAGACTGTTAGAATGTATACTAACGGGTACTTTAATTTTATATCCAAGTAAAAATAACGGATTGCTTCGGAAAGAATTGCGTAAATTTTAATTTATAACAGTTATTATGAAAATCTTAAAACAGATTAAGTTAGGATATTATTGCAAAACTTGTTTTTAAGAACGAATATGTGTAGCAACCCCAAATGAGAGACTCATACGATTGGAACTTGCGTCACAAACCGGCAGGAGACCCGAATTTAACTAATGTAATCTTACGAAAATAAATATATGCGAGCGGACCCATAAACATTTCTTAATACCCACAATGTTACATCCTAAACTTGATGGAAAAGAACCAACGCGGTAAAGTTCGACCAGAAATATTTTAAAAACAAAAGGGACCCACTGCACATACCACCCAAAACCCAATTTGATGAATTTTAATAGGACTAAAAAGCATTTTCTATTTAACATCCAGTCAGAAATTCTGTGCTAAAAAACATACAGAAAAATACAAAGGCATTAAGAAATTCTTCCTTTATTAAGTCCGTTGAAAACGAAAATATTTATGTGTTCATATTTTCTTTGATTAAAATCCGAACTATGCTTACGGAATGCGTAAACAGCTGTTAACCATGTCATTGTTATAAAACCTCATTCATTAACTAACTTACAAAAAAATAATACAACAATAGGTTAAAATATTGCGTTTTAATGTCTGGTATCTAGAGTATTTATCACATTTTATTGTTACTGAGCTACCTGCTAATACATGTCATTATAGTTTTATGTTATTGCAAATGAGAATGATAAAATGGCCTTCATTACCTATATCAATAACAGAAACAATAACAAATTGTTTTTATTCCGTTTTATATTAATACAATACATCTATAACAGATCGTTTGTCCTTCAGAGGACGAAAATTTTAGCATAAACAAGGAATTCCACACTTGTATACGGTAACTCTCACCAAAACTGCTTTGAAGTCACAGACCAATAACAACAGTTAATACTTATGGCACTTTTCTTAAAGATTTTAGTTCAAATTGTTTAAATTTCGTCCGTAAAGTTCGTAAAGTTAAATTAATTTCATACGCACCTACAGCAATTTAATTGTAACCTTATATTCGTTTCCCGAAATATCCGTATACTTCTTCAGCATTTCCCAGTCTACATAGACTAAAAATACATATATTTAGTTCTTTATGTACGACATCCATGTCGTACATAATAAATCAATAAAAAACCTGTAAAGGCACGTGCAGACACGTTACACAAAAGCCAATTCACGGTCGGTCATCTTACACAATTATTATGTAAATCCTTAATAACTTTGAGTGGCATAAAATCTTTCCGATGATACTGCAATATCCCATTAAAATCTTCCACAGAGATAATTCCTTGTGAAATACAGTATTCAGTTGAATCGGCAAAGACTGGACGCTGATCACAATATACATTTTTATTGAGAAAGAGGTACATAACGAGACATAAACAAATAAGAAGTAAAATGATCGTGTCTAGCAGCGCTTTGTCGATAATTGACATTCCATTAATTTCCGCATCTTTTTTTCCTTTTAAAAAAAGTTAACCGTTACGCTGTTTGAATACACAGCCTTGGCAAGCAGGATGTTTAACAAAGGAATTAGTAAAAAAATAAAATAAAAACATTTTTTTAATCATTTTAAATGAGTTCAGGGGTGCGGTTGGGTAAGTGTAACAGCGAACTTAGTGGAAAGGACCTCTGTACTCGATTCTGCGTTATTTACGTAAAACAATTAATCTGAGTCAGTACGAGGTTAACGGTCAAGTCCATCACTTTTAATTTATTTTCCATACTTTATAAGTTATGACAACCTACTTTAACTGATACATTTTATTGTGAAATTGCTTTAAAAAAACAATAAAAATGAGAATTATTGTAATGTCATTTTTAAATTCTATATTCTGTATCCACCAGTTTTTCTTTTTTAACATTTCACCAATTTTCTCTAAAAAATATTTGCTTCTTTAATGTAGTATCTCAAATCAATAAACTCAATAAAGCCCTCCACATCCACACATGCTTACAAGTTAGTCAGTTCATAATAATGCACTTTGTATACATGTATGCGGTGACAGTGTACTCTTCACACTTAAGTGTGGTAAAAACTAATGCATAATAAATTGAGGAAGTGTCCTGCACTCGCGCATGTATTGGTTACGGTACTCGTGTGATATAGGGCTTCGTTTGATATTAAATTTATTTGCTCGACTCGTATAAGTGTAGGTAGAAAAGGTTTACGTTGGTGGTTATCATATGTATCACAGGCGTTGGAAATAGATTAAGATAAGACCTAGGCAACTAAGATTTTTTTTATTTTTGAAACCACGATGAACAGCTAAATTTTGTCTATTTGTATCTTCCACTTGGCCCAGGAGAAAGCATCGTTGAGCGGTTTGGGAAGGCACAATGGAATAAATATAAAATATCATGTTGTCTTTTTATGGTCCACTGGAATACTGAGAAAAATGATAATTAATTCAAAAACAGAAAGAAAGAATGTCCTTGTCCTTTTAACATAATATTATTTACTTATAGAGCACAAAAACGTCCCAAAAAAGGTTTTATAAATATGGAGACCGAAGTTCATACGTCATCCGAATGTCATTCACCCTGAAAGTACTACCACCACACAAGACTGGTTGGAATAGTGACATGACATGGAATCGTTTATGGGGAATTTCCAACTAGCTCAACTTGACTTTAAATTGTAATTACAGCTTTAAATCTGAATCCAATTACCATTTCGAAGAAACTATTTAAAATGTCACAACAACAGAAATTTTAATGCTTTTTTTGGCCTGCTGAAACGTAAATTAGTTTTGAGTCAGCCTTAATTTAAGTCTCTTGAAAAATACAAGTGCGTTGTAGTGATAGATTAAAATGACTTACGAAAAACAAATTTAAAAAGTCAAAGTACATTTTCAAGTTATTGTACATGGGTTAACTTTGGTCACCGTTATCGGCCTTCGTGCCAATTACTTTTTAAAAACCTATCACTTTACAGACTATTTTTAAACTTATTTCATTATTTAGTTTAAACCTTCGTGAAGAAATCGCTAAGTTGTGACACTCCATTTATCGAAAAAAGTTTACATTACATTCTGGTGACCTACTTTATATTACCTGTAATGAAAAATAAATGACTGCAACAGTTGCTACACAGAATCGCAGAATCCTGTCGTTTTTGTATGAAGCAAGGTGCGAGATATAAGGCAAAACATCATTATAGTGCAATATCGCTAATGTTATATAGATTTTCGTCTTGCGTCAATTCGAATCTATGTTCTACAACATACAAACCATTTGGAAAAGGTGTCACCACTTGAGTAAATGCGGTCGTAAAGTTTATAGGTTTTTTTCCATAGTTTATGACATTTAATAAAGCTCTTGTTTTCTTCTTTACATAAAAAAAACTCTTGATTCTGCTTTCTCATAAGAGACCTAATGGCACAAACGTCAGATGGAATCAGGTTTATTTTTTATTCAAATGGAAATACATAAATTATGACCTAAATATAATTTAGAACTGACAATATTGCTAAACGACGAAAAACTTAAAGCTGAAAACCGGGATTATTCTACTTCTACCGTAGTATTACCGTAATTATATGCAAGG
Source organism: Trichoplusia ni (assembly GCF_003590095.1). Taxonomy (NCBI): domain Eukaryota; kingdom Metazoa; phylum Arthropoda; class Insecta; order Lepidoptera; family Noctuidae; genus Trichoplusia; species Trichoplusia ni. The sequence goes on along the minus strand of NC_039481.1, from coordinate 15,710,654 downwards.
ATTATTACTATTACCTAAGTCTATCTGCCAAGGATACACAAGAAAAGTACGGCCTTTTTACAGTCTAATAACCGCGTATTAACATATTGAAATTGCAAGGAATAGCTTGCAAATGTATTTTAACTTGTTTTTAATAGTTGTGCAGTTCACATAGTCCTTGTTAAGTTTAAAGCCTTCAATATTAGCAGTTAGTTCACCTTCAAGTGAAGGTTTCCTACCTTCTAGTGGGGTATCGACCACAATACTGTATTTAATATACTTAGCTAAGGTGTAGGATAAATAGAAATCAGAATTTAAATAGACATACACTTTATTTTCACTACACAGGCAAGTCCAATGTTTAGTAACAACTAACATCATTTGTTAATTTCATCTATCATTTCTCATATCATTATTTTTTTTGCAATAGATACGTATAGTATGTTGACATATCGACTGTTAAGATAAATGCCTGGTCCTACATCACGACGCAACAAAAAAATAATAAAAAAGGAAATGTATTTCGAGCCAGTAAACAGCTTTAACAGCTGCCTACCAAGGTGTTGTTTATAAAAAGAGACCTTTTTAAATATAATTCAAGATAGTTATTAAACATTGTATACCATTATGTGATAATATCGTGTCTTGCATCCCCCTCGGTCTTTAACAGAGTATACTGAATATACATATTACTAAACAAGCTGCGAAACTTACTATGTTTTTTTTATAAATATTAAAACCTTTTTAAACAATACCTCCTAAAAAAATACTTTAGACAAATGATCATCATATTAAAATGGAACAGGACTAAACATTGATAATAACTGGCCAGATGGACAGCAATGCGACGTCGACCTACTTTTTAGATAAAAGGCATACACAATACAAACATAGAGGCGTAATGTGGCGCTATCGATATCACTCGCAATTTCAAACCGACCACATTTGACCTCATTTTGTAATCATTTTGACAAGCAGACGATCTATTTACTATGAAAAATAATGTTATGGAGGACGTAATAGACAGAAGAAACTGTACAACACAGTAAGACTTTGATTTTTGTGATAACATCGATAATGATATTTAATATGACATAACCCATGACTTGAAAAGATTTTGACTTTGTTTTAGTAATTGAATCCCTACTTCCCTACTAATATTATAAATGCGAAAGTAACTCTGTTTGTCTGTCTATCTATCTGTCTGTCTGTCTGTCTGTTTGTTACGCTTTGACGTCTAAACCACTGAACTGATTTTAATGAAATTTAGTACAGAGATAGAGTTGACCTTAAGAAAGAACATAGAATAGTTTTAATCCCGGATTTTTGAACAGTTCTCTTGGAAACGCGATATAACCGACCTCGACGCGGGCGAATCCCCGGGCGAATCCCCGGGCGAAAAGCTAGTATTTTATAATATTTGAAAACCGCAACTAAGTCTGCCGTCTCTACATAGTCTATACTGTTTCAATATTGACATTAATTATATACAGATTCTGCTTAAAGAAAACAATAAAAACATGAATATTCAAACACAAACACAGAATCATTTAACAACATTTATCAAATGCGATGTTATATCGAATCAATACTGAATTCCGTTTGTCTGTTACGTAAATAAAATAGTAAAACTACATATTGATAGCCATAAATAACGTGAATAATACTGTCTAAGCCAGACGTAAAAAGCATGCACGAGTGTAAACCGAAAATAAACTAATCGATAAAGATAATGAAACTTGTGTGTCTGAGGAACGATTGAAACTCTTTAAATAAACATTTGAAAATATTTTTGCGGTAATAAAAAGTTAATACTGATACAAAAGAAAGTTTAACTTTTGATGATACTAAAGGACTTGTACTACTTGTAGGTTTGTTGAATGTCCTAATTTAAGGATCGCCATCTAGTCTCAAACTAAGCAAAACTTGCCTTATGTGTACTAGACGTCTGATAAGTCATATATTTCTAAATACATACATAATATAGATAAATTCAACACACAAGTATTTTACCTGGGCGGGAATCGAACCCTACGAAATCCGGTATAGCAGTCAGGGTCACTAACTACTAGACCAAAAGACCAGTCTAAACTATGTATGAGATACAGTCTCGTGACAGTGTGGGACAATCCCACAGACAGCGGTGCCTCAGCAATAGGGTTTCATTTTTGCCCTCAGGGCAAGACCCTAAAAATAATGTAAACTGTTTGTTCTTCGTAAAACTAGTCTTAACATAGTACAAACGTATGTATAAAGACATAATAAATTATCGACACATTTACTTAGATCAAAGTGACAGATAAATTGAAGTTCATTGTAACACGTTCATTTAATTTCTGTCATTAAACATTCAATCCATTACCTGCCACGTACCTACTTATTTTATCACACATAAACATCACGACAAAATTGCTGTCATTAGGAAACTTTTACCTGTTTTTACGTTATATTTTACTTAACTTGATTGATTAAATATATTATATAAAAAATATATATTTAGTATACGATATAAAATAATATTATTAGTGGACAGTTTTGTTACGCCCCTCTTAAAAACTAACCTCATTTGATAAAAAAGTAGGTTTCTGGAAGTGGCAAGTAGATGCAATACGAATTAGTGTAAAAAACATAACTGATTAAATTAGCGAATTATATGAAGACCCCTTTTGGAGCCCATAGACTGCGAAATATTGGCAGTATAATTCTTTTTTACGTTTCGTTTGCGGTCATGATAAACAAAACCTCTTAGCATAAGATGAACAGTGGACTGAACAACATTTTTTTTTTCCGGAAAGGCGTTTAAACAATTTTATATGCTTTGAAACAGTTTTTCAGATATACTGCTAGCGAAGTGACGCAGGTTTGATTCCCGAGTGGGGCAAGTATTTGTGTGATTCACGAATGCTTTTTCCGAGTCTGGGTGTCTCTGTCTCTGTATGACAAACTGAGGCGTTTATACACATTGAAAAATATGAATAATGATAAGACCTGTGACAGTTATAATTGTGGCTTCAATCCATATTTGTTTCATGGCATAAGTAGGTCATAACAACCATACATTATCTGTCATTGCTCAAGTAAACCTGAACTTTAAGAGGTTATCGGAAAGTAGAACATTGCTTGACCCTGCCATTTATTTACGTAAAAAGAGGTTAATTGTGAATCTTTGCACTTAATTTCAAAAGAAAAAGATTTACTTTTGGGTAACATTTATTTTGGGTGACAATGAGAACATAAAGCTTAATTATCGTTTATGTAGAGCTCTCAAACCAAATGAAGATTATGAAATATCTAAATATGAAGAACACTAGAATTAATGATTTGATTATTTGTTGTGCGATATATTTTAATGAAATTTAAATAAATACAAAGAAATTTACCAATTGAATGTAAACAATTATTCACTTTAGTGATAAAACATGTTAAATAGCTTACAAAACTTTTAAATCCTTATCATTAATTTTCAATATCAGTTATTGTCATCTTAGCATGCAATACATTTATCATAAGCACGTCTGATAAAACAAAGCTTCTTTGATATCGATAACAATTACTAAAACATCATCAAATCAAAAACTACGTGTCAAAAGCCAAAAAGATGTAGCCAAACTCACAAGATAAAAAATGCCTCCTTTATCTTTCAAATCGATCTCAAAGTTACTCAATACTACAATGAATTGATATCGATGATGATTGCAATCCTGCGGTTATGTCAGAAAAGTCACGTCCGTATATAAATTAACAATGAGATAAAAAAATAAAAGAGTTTGGAAATCACTGACATCAGCGATCCTTCATATCATTGAAATAAATGTATAGCTTCTTATTTTGTAGCTGTTAATTGTATATTAAAGTTTACTTTTTGAAATAATTGTCCTTTGTTAATGATAATTTTTGTTAAGTATAAAAAAATACTAGTTACTACTATTAACATCACATATGGTCAGTACTTTCAGCACTTTTCACGCTCTAGGGACCGCTATTGTACGTAGGAGCTTGTTAAAATTTAATAAAGTACAGCATATTTAAATATGTATTTTTCACATGCTGCATGCTTGAAGTTATTGTCACAGTGTACTCACTGAATAATTGCTGTGCTCGACTTGGCGTGACCACTGCCACGCCTCCAGATCAAATTTCACATAAGCTGAACATATCTCATGATAAGTTACAATAGTAACTTTATAATTAATCTATATAATATGTATACGTTAAGAGGGTAAAAACATATGTTTAGTCTGTCAGACAGATTTCCAAAAAATATAGGATACGTATAGTCCCTTACCTCCTATACCTACCTTTTATCTCGTAAAAACAAATGAAGGGGATACAGAGAAAATCTCGTGTGACGTCACTTGCTACTATAAATTTCATCATCTGATGTGATAAAATGACAAAATACGTATTTTCTAAAAATCTCTTCGGACTATTAGATTTTTTAGTCGATTTCTATTAATTAATACTATAATCTATCTACAATTGCGAAATACTTTAATTCTTATTCACGTCAGTCCTTATACCCTTGGGCTATGCTTGGACGTGATATGTATGCAGCAGGTGTATCTATTTGACTTAACAATTAATCAAAATAAAAGACGTGTTCGTTTTAGCCAAGGTCTCATTTAGTATGCAAAAGATTAAGTTTCGTTTAGGGCAAAGTCCGATATAATTGATATTTAAAAAATATTATAGGTACATAGATAGAAATATAGATTAATTGATAGATATTTTTATGCTTGATTTTTGCGCCCGCAGCGAGGAAGAAATGTAAAGTGTTTTCTTTACCTTTCCTATTTACTTCGTCGACTAATTGTTTCAAGAAATCAAGTACTTACATTAAATTGTTTCCTTTTAACGTTGGCTTCAACATCTTTGTGGATTTTTTAATATTTTTGCAGACCCTTAAGACTTACCTACTATTATTTTTAAATAATAAATATAATCTCGTGACCATTGTAGTATTTAGCAGATTTTTAAGTTATTTAATCTTAATTTATAGTCAGCAGCTTAGTCAAAAAGTCGAAAGACTATTTCAAAATAGTCAACAATATTGGTAGGTATTTAATATTTTAAGTAGGATTATTTTCTTTAAGTAAATAAGTATTGAAAAACCTTGTAACTTATTTTGCTGTTCTTACGACGCATTTATGTTAATGTTGTCTGTCTGCCTGCGTGTAAAAGCGGATTCTATTTCAATAAACCTCCTTACTATATAACCTTGACCTTCTCTTCTCCGTATATATAATTCTGTATGTCATTCGGTTTAGGACTTAAATTCCTTTACTCAACTATTTTATATGTATAGCTTAACTGAGATTATATAATTCTCAATGATACTAAACAAAACTCGCCGAATTGTTGAACTTAAATATACCGTTCCAACTACTCTAAATTCATCTTAAAAGGCATAAGAAATAATGTTATGTAAAATCAAATTATTTTGAGACGACCGTTATAACTATCCTTGCTTATCTGTTTTCGTTTTATTATAGTTAAATGAAGGCCTTCGGTATGGTCTCGTGTGCCCTCCATTTTCCTTAAGCCCAGACAGTTCAAACAGTGTGCAAAAAATACAATAGTGAGGTTTTACGACGCGTACGACGCCTAAACAGCTTGTGTCCTTGACAACTCACAAAAAAAACAGCCGACTGTATAAGTCAGTATAATAAAAAAAAATTGTGAATAAATCAAAGAAATACTTCGATGAACATTGAATTCAATGATACAATTTTAGTACATAGTGAGTAGTTCATTAAAGTAATCTCTTTGTTAACTACCTGAAGCTAAAAGCGGCTTAAAGAATGTTGTACATAATATATGTGATGTCATCAAGTATTTTACTCGAGAAATAAGTAAAATAACTGGCCGCTATTAATGTACAGTTTTGTTTGTTTATGACGCGGTAAGTGGATGCAAGCACGCATTGACGCAAACACATGCAAATGCATTCACACATAAACACAACAAAATATAAACATAAAACATATTACTTTTTAACTTTTGTCGAACCTATTCATAGAACTACAAGTTGAGTTTTGAGAAAGACGTTACCTCCGTGAGGGCCTACCTCTATCTCCTAAAGTAAGACAAGTGCAGTTGCGCCGAGAAGAAGAAAGACGGCACTATGCGCTATTTGATGCGATATCTCGTTTCAACAACTCGTATCCTCTCTGACTCTGCTACCTTGACGGTCAGTAACCCACACTACCATGTTCATGACTGCAAGGATGGCCGAAGTTGACGTTACCACGCCGAACCCACTTGTAGGACAAGTGTTTGTGTGATCCACGAATGTTCGTCCCGCGTCTGGGTGTCTTTGTGCATGTGAATTTAATGTTTATAAAAACCCCAAAGCCGAGGATTACTCTTAAGCACGGGAGTCGCTTTTTTTAACTAAAAAGCACTGCTATTTTTAATTTTGCCGAATAAGCGAAGACTACAAATGAATTAAATATGTGGGTCTTGCTAATCATTGGCAAGGTGGACTCAAGGTCCAAGAGTAGGTATGTGCATTGCATTTCAAATATCTGAAGAATTAGAATTAGGTACAGACTGATGTTTTGGTAAAACTTTTCTGACAACGTGTAAACTGTGACGGTGACTGTGATATATAATAGCTTTCAAAGTAATATATTAACCATAGTGTAAGGATAATTTATTTTCATTGCAAACATGCAATGTAAATAACATTTAAGTTTTGACATCTCCGCATAGAAATAATAATATAAAAACTAATAACTATTTCTAGATTACTAAGTAGTAATTAAAAATCCATTGTTAGGATGAAGTTACATTCTTTCTCTGTAATTAAGTCGGCATATAATTGATAGACCATCGACCATCTGTTGTTTTAATTACAATTGCATGCCTACTCTACGCTAGATAGCATCCAATTAGTCATTGATGTGTGGTCAAAGTGCGCATGCGCGGGACCTACATCAACGCTAACAGGACCGTTCTTATCCATTACCGATAGACCTATCCTGTTGCCTGTCAATATTCATATTTCAATGATGATACGATATTAAACATTCATTTTGAACTAAATTAAAATTTTATTGATTTTACCTTTTGTTAAAAGTAATTAATTTAAATTAAATTGAAAGTTATTATCGATCTCTCCTTTATTCAATCGCAGTCTTTAACATTACACCTCAACACTTGAACTTTGTAGCTCAATACCATACCGACTCTACTACCAGTTTTTGATCTTTATTGCATCGGGGTGAATCTCCAAGAAACGAGGATTGACTGTTGGAATTCTGAAGGAAAGGTTCATCAAAGAAAAAAAGCCTTCTAAATGCCTCATTTTTTATACAAACTTTAAATCTTCGCAACAAATATAGCACTTAGATACCATTTCTAGGGCTCTCTCTAAACTGACGTCATCTCTTAATTTTCTCTGACCCTTGCTTGTCCTATACCATACTTGCAAGATAGTGTGCGATAAAATTTATTTTTAACCTAGACAATGACCCATTAATTTGTTTGCAGTACCTGTTTTCGTATTGCAAACACGTGCAATCGTTCATTAACCTATCGTTTTGGCCGGTTCCCAACCATACGTAAGAAGTCTTCTCTGAAATGTGACGAAGTTCCTCATGTGGTGCTATCACCCTCTTGTGAACTTGGAGAACTGTTTTGGCTACCCCAAGACGTTCATCACAACAATTTAACAGTTCTGGGACGTCGATCCACACAACACATGTTAGATCGCATTTCTCATAGACCTTTTATTTACTTACATCTCAATAATTTCCCTGCGGATTGATTGACCGTTTCTCTTAGACATATCAGACTAAGGCAGGCTTCGTTCGCTATTGCTGAAGATCCTGGTTTGGCGGTTTGTCCAATAAAAACTGCCATGCTTATTGCAAATTTCTATAATTTGCAAATACTAAATAATACATAACTTTATGTATTCTACAAACGGTAATATATATTTTACTACCGATAGACCTATATATAGGTATATGCATAATGATTATTTACCATACTAGTATACCTTACGGCCTATTAAAAAATGACTCAGACTGATGTAATATAAATACACTATAATACATATACATATTATAATTTGTATTTTTTTAATACCTATATCAAAGCCAAGGATTCCTTTCACGAACCAGTTTTTTTTTTTGACCCTGAAAAGACTTATAGCCAAACATTAATTTTAAAATGATCGAATTATGCGTTTATAATATTTATGTTGTTTGTTTCATTATTGAATTCACTTTAACCTGTAAGGTAAATATTCACAAAAGACGTCAGATTGTTCTTCCTGAAACTGATTAAGTAATACTTAAAAGGTTTTCTTCTCTTTTTCCTGTTTGCCCTATGACAGTGGCGTAATAGAGATATTCTCTTAGCAAGTGGCCGTAGTGTTTAATAAAATAAGTTGATAAATTCGTGCGATTTCTAAAGCTGTGAACGTGGATTATTAGAAAAGGAGACTTATAGAGATGTTTTGCACGTTATATGTACGTATGTACATAACAAATTTAAAAAACGAATATTTAGGACACGAGTTGCAACAAAGTGATCTTTTTGTAAAAAAAGAGGTCAAAGTCCATATTCGTTTGGAGATAGTATCTAAATAGGTTGGTTTTGGCTAACCAACGTCTAGATGACGTTAGTACACGTAACCGGGATAGATTTGGCGAAGAGTGGCAAGCACGGCGCGCGGCGCGGTTGCCAAGTGATGTTACTCACTACTTAGTAGTAAGTGCTATAAGGATACGAAGACAACACACGTGTGAAATACCTGCGTAGTTATTTATTAAATACCATTAATCATACATTAATAAGCATCTATATTGCTTGTTGGTAAAGAAAAAAATTATGTTTTGATGCAAATTGAGATACCGTTTTGTCCTAAATAATAAGGACATTTCGTGATAGAGCTTTCATTCCAAATGATTATTAATTAAGCTGAAAATATTTTTACTTAACTAAAGGTAAACTGCCGGTAGATTTTACACAGTAAACATTATTTTAGTTCCATCTATCGTACAGTGGCGTTGACTTAATATTCTCTACCAAACCAGTTAGGTACAGGTAAGTAAGCATAACACATTTACTTAATAATGCTACTTGATACTAGATGGCGCTAGCTCTGACAGTAAAATTAACTACAACATAAGTATTATAAACTAAAAATAAACTTATTGCTGTAATTTAATATTAACAGCAAGAGTTAATTGTTTGTAATCGTTCCTAATAAACGAGATAATAACAAGTTTCAAACATAAGAATTTATTTATCTACAATTAAATATCGATTTTCATTTTATTTGATGAACGTATTCTTCGCGCGTAGCCCTGTGGTTATAGGTCATGCCTAGTCATATACCAACTACTAGGTATGCGTTCGGTGAGCTGCGGATGCCACCTGTCCAAGTTAGAAACAAACATTTGTGCGTTCTTCAAATGTTTGTACCTAGATGTTCTTTGTAGTCACCACATCAATAAGCAGTTGTTAAACTCCAGCAATAGAATAATATAAGCAATAGAATGTTTAGCTATCAAGGTTTATGACATGATGGGTGGTGATAGACGAAAGCACAAAGCGGAGCCTATTCTGTATTAATATACTTATATAAACCGCCCTTTAAGCCCTAAAAAATATTTTTAATGAAGGTAATATAAGGCGATTTCTTTTTAACAAGTTTTATCCATTTTGGAAATTGGTTGCAAAAATGCTTCAAAGCTGCAAAATCCTATAATTTTCCACTATCATTACACATAATCCAATGAACAGTTCCAATGGCCGCGTGTATAATCGGGAAATGTTTGCCTCGCTCCAATACCCTGAACTGTTTTACGGCCTAATAGACTCCAAGCCACCGCCGATCGTGACGTCAGCTCTCATTCATGACCAACACTTTCACAACCATCAATTTATAATAACCTCCCATCTCCCTAATATACCAGAACATTGAATAGATAACGGGTAGTTATAGTTTCGTAGGTGAGCAAACTTGACGCTAAATCTGAAGTACTATTACAACTTATTGAATAGCCCAAAGTCGGTCGGTCAGTCGTGTGGTTAGACGCTTACTGCGACGTCGTATTGTGAATCGTATCCTCTAAGTGTTTTAAATACATCGATTAGTTAACTTACTACAATAACAAGAAATATACGCAACAATGGTGAAAAGTGAGTAAATTTAACATTGCTTTGAATAATAATTTTTATTTTAACATACAATTCGAACGTGTTAAATAATTATAATAGACACGCGGTCTCTATTCGTAATGAGAGCATTGATTTGTGATTTATTTCCTCAAACGGCATTATGCGATCGAGAGCATTTTTTCTAAATAACCGATTACTCGCATATTTTGAAGGTTGATTTATAAAAATAAACTGCAGGTACATGTTTTCGTTTGTCAAGTGCATTCTCTTTTATTACTGTTCTTATGTTATTTTTACTATTGTGTATTATTACATATTCAAGAATATATTTACTATTATTACATTAAATTCCTGTAAGCAGCTATTTCTGCCTGTATTTTGTGTTCTTTGTTTATATCTTGAATGTGGTTTACAAATATCTTTATAAACCGTTCGTCCGATCGTTTGTCCGATCGTTTGTTGTCATTTAAAGTACGATAAACATAATGGCTAAGTATTTTAATAATGAACTGTTCAACAAAAATAAATTATAAATTATAATGATTTATTTTTCAATCAATAAATTAATTTACATACAAGGGAAATAACTCAGCCGAGGTACCCACATAATGCAATCATCATTTTTACACACGTAGGGATTATAAATATTGTCGACGGATAGTTTAGATGGTTTGTAAAATGACTTATAAACACACTTTTATATAAAGGATTGCTAATACATATTATGACCTATTTTGACCCTCTCGTCTTGGCTCAATTGCAGCTAAAGCAAAAGATAGCTATTTCCCGCTTCGTTTACTTTTGAGTTTAAAAAGTCGAAAAATTATTTTATTATAAGGTCAATCATTATGTTACACTATTAAAGTATTCCTACTTACTACGCTTAATTTCAATACAACTCTGTGTAAAATATTTCTTCTTTTGCCATTCTTGTTTTTGTTGCCTACACCTAGAAGCACAGACAACATTCACTTGATAAAAGATAAAAAAATATGTTTTTTAATGAACGAGGTACACAACACTCAAACATTACACATTGATTTTTATTTTAGTAATAGTTAATGTAGTTGAAATGAGAACAACATGATGTAGAAATCTAACCATTATCTATTAATTGAGATCATATTTCACGGTCATGATAAATTTAGCAATTAAGTGCTTTACATGCGATATTTTTCAATGCACTGAACGAATCGAATGTGCCAGTTACTTAAATGTGTAGTACGTTTAGTTTTTATAAACCATAATCTAACATGTTCAGGCTATGGCTACGATCTCTTAAAGTAAAATAGTTGAAGATAAACAAGAATCTTTTAGCCTTTGTCTCATGGAGTCAGTCACCGTTGACTTACAAACATCTTTTTCTTTTTTTTACTGATTTGGACGTCAATGCTATTTCATATTAGTCAGGGGTGTTAAGTGCATCAGCAAAGCCTCTTTGGTATAATAATAATATATGAATATCTACATATATAAAAAAGAACATTTCCGTGTATAGAGCAGGGTCTTTCCATCCTCGCAAATATAAATAATATGTCAATTCGTTAAGTTTATACCTAGTTGATGATTTCAAAATATTGTACAAGTATATATGAGTCACACATGAATCACACATGGCATTGATACAAATGTTTGGTTTCTAAATACGTAGGTGGTACTCAAAACTACTAGACCGATCTCAATACAATTATACTTCTGGATTTCGTAATATATTGCAATGTTTGCAAATTAAATGATACAAGGTAGCAGTTCACCTAAACTGCTTATTTAAAATGGAATATTTCTAACTAGAAATATTATTTCGTCCATCTTTATCTTCAGAAGCGTTTTTCTAACACTCCGTAGATCTATGTGCTGTGTCTTTGTTTTGATCCATGATATAATATAATCTCAATTATCCGTCATATTTACTTATGCTTATGTAAACGACAAACGGAGAAGCTTCCGGTTCCACCAAAAACCATTGTTTACTGTTTCCACTATTAAGTGAAATGAACGTGTCATGATAAATATCAACATTTATGAAAGCATGTAAATCTCGTAGAATAATATAATAAACATTACATTACTATAATAATAAGTCCGACTCGCTACCCCGCCGCATCGGCTTATGATTAAGGACTTCGGTTTGGTCCGATACTAATCGGCCTATACCGATATCTACGCGTTAAAAATAAATAAATATTACTATTTGTCAGATGTAGGTACATACATTCATATTTCCTCAAAGATCTACTGATTGTAATGCACTATGTTCGTATTTTTTAAGACTTTAGCAGGTTTCATAGTTTTTAATCCAGACTATTGGAATTTGCAGTAAACTACATAATAACGAATCTGTTGTTATCTATAAATTAGATAAAGTATCGGAGAATTAAACAAACTCTGTGCAATTGCTGTTAAAATTATAAACATTCGTACTAGATTATTTTTAGAACCAAATTATGTATGCAAGTCTTCTCTTGTAGTATTTAAAAATAATTCAAGATTTCCGCCAAAAATAAAAAATAGCATATGATCTATAATTTATAATTATGGTTCTTTACCAAAGGGCAAAAAGGCCCCGCTGTCTATCTGTCAGTGTTACATCTGTTTTGCTGTCTGTCGTTCCGTATGTCACCAGGCTGTGTCTTATGAACATTTATAGCTAGAAAGGTACTTGACCAGTTTTAATCAAGCTACAACTACCTTTAACATAGGTATCTCTACATGTGAATGACTCTATTAAAATACTCGAAATCTACGAATAGCGCAATTGAGGAATTTAATCATTGTTTCGTGAGGGGTTTCACAAACATACAAATCACATGCACAAAGACACCCAGACGAAAAACGTTTGTCCTCTGCGGGGATCGAACCCACGACTCGTCGCGCGGTTTGGCATGATGACACGTACGACACGTAGTACTATTCCATATTCTATGATCTGACGCAAATAAGATGATTTAATTAATTATTGGTTTCCGTCACTCGTGTTATACAATAATTCCATTCATAACTCGGCAACTAGTTTTCGTATCTATGTTCTTGTCTATTTTAACGATTTCGATACAATTCTAGAGATCATTGACCTACATTGTGAATGTCAGTGTTTAATTAAAGGAATATTCCAAATCCATTAATTCTAAATTAAGTATACTTTGTTTTCAACTGACGAAATCAATAGTAAACACAATTGAAGTCATTATTGATTTAGTTTATAAACAAGGCTAGCTGTTGCCCGCGACTTCGTCCCCGTGGGTAGAAGAGATAAGTTATGATTTACATATACCTGCCGTTTTTTTTCACATTTTCCATTGTATCTTCGGTCCTATTAGTCGCAGCGCGATGGTTTATAGCCTTAAGCCTTCCTCGTTGAATGGTCTTTTCAAAACAAAAAGATTTTTTCAATTTGGACCAGTAGTTCCTGAGATTAGCGCGTTCAAACAAACATACAAACAAACTCTTCAGCTTTATAGTTTAGTATAGAGTATAGATTAGGATTATTTTTTTCATTTGAGTACATCACTAATTTTGACTGTTTTTAAACTAAAAATAGTCGAGAACTTATATTAAATTTAAACATGAATATGAATAAATACATCTAAGTGCTATACTTCTAAACTACTTACTCGATTTCAATCAAATTGGCACACCGTGTGCAGCTTGATCCAACTTGAAAGATATCATTACTTACATCTTAATTTGTAGTGGCTATATGATATGTCTGCAAGTTATTTATCTATAACCCACCTTCCTAATTACTACGGAGTCGACATCGCGGGTAACAGCTAGTATTATCTAGAAATGGGGAAAGTGGTGGTTATTTTGAGAAGTCAATACCGGCTCAACCGACCGTGTTTCAAATTCTGAAAACAAATGCATATGTGCAGCAGAATTGAGCCCTAGCAATTGGACTGTGGACTCCACCTTCTTTCCTATATCTTTGGACATTACCCTATATAACACAACCGCTGTAGATGAATTCTTACTAATGTCAAATTAAACTTAATTGTCACAATAATAAAGTTATTTTTCCTCTGTTCCAGTATCACAGCACATGCTGACAGACCTGGACAAGATCCCAGGGGTGCAGCTCGGAGACTTTCTCCTGCAGTTCGAACTTGATGAGCCGCGGGAGTCGGTTCGAGAGATCGCCAGGAAGGAGCTCAGAGAAACTCCTGAGATCGTCAAACCAGCGATAGAAGAACTCAGAAGATTACTTGAAGGTAAATTATCAAATTATTACATATTTAATATTGAAAATGCATATGAAGAGTGTAAGAGAGGGTATGGAGGCGAAAAGATGGTTTTCAAGGCACTGATAAATAGCCTTAAAGAGATTAAAATTGAATGGTTCCTTTAAAGTGTAACGATATGTATAAGTGTCTAAGGAATGAGAATGGAACAAAAAAACAATGTTACAAAAAAGAAGACAGCGCAATTTCCTCTCATAATCAGTACTAGTATATCTAATTACAAAACATTTGAATGTTAAATGACCTTACCATGTATGAAGACACAGAAGTACATATAAATGCAGAATAACATATTCTTTAAAAGTGCGCTTTGAAATAACCTTTAGAATAAGGTATTAATATCAGTATTACAATGAAAATCAAAATTGAATTCCAATAATACTTTTTAACAACTAAACATACCACCGTCATTTAATAAAAACTACTAAGCTTAACTTGATGCAACTTTTTTGAGACCTAATGTTTCATTTCACGTAAAACTAAAAATAATTATAATCAACAATTTCGTTCATCCAGTACCTACAAAGTATGAGGTAATAAACAAAACATAAAGGACCTTCTCCTTTCGTCGGTTGAAAACAACACCGAGTTTACTTCACTTAATATTCGTGTTTTGTTCACTGCATTATTATTCCAATCATTAACCTAATCTCAATGTTCATATTTGTACCTACAAATAGAACTGAATTAGCATAAGTTCGCGTATTAGGTGTTTACTATAAATTACGTCGAAGGTCACGTAATTATATCTACACTAATATTGTGAATAAATATGTGGAGTTTTTGTTTTATTGAACATCTCGATCTCAGAAACTACTGGCTCAAATTGAATAATCCTTAATTTAAATAAGACCATTTCAGACGTAGCCCTTTTGCAGGACGTTGTTTTTTCTATTAAAATACATTTCACCAATTATAGGCAAGGCTTTCTATGGAAAATAGAAAGCATTGCTAAACTGTCTCCCCAAAACGTCTCTAATTAGGAAAATTTAACACTTGATAAAAAAATTATTGATGACGCTACAATAGTGAGGTGTGGGACCGATCAGCTCAGCTAGTTAACAAAATAAATCCACTACTACTTTTGTAAAAATATGCAAATATGTGTTGCGCACCAATCCCTTTGTGTGACAATTCGTTAAGTAATTTGTGAATAATTTAAACTCGAGTTACATAGACCTTCGGATATAGTGAGCGGTAACGTTCAAATTTATTTAAATATCCAGAAGGGTAAAATCTGACACATGCCAATTATAATCCATTTTGAAATTGCTAATGGTAACCAAAATAAATGAACCTGATCTTTGTAAAAAATAACCTTCTTGATCTGTATACTTATAAGTTAGGTATATGAAATTGCAATTCATTATTTTATTTGCTTAATTAACTTCCTAGTTTCGTCTCACGTTCCGGTCAAGTGCGAGTCGCAAGACTTAGGGTTCTGTAACTGTTTAAATTGCACATGGTACATATATAGGTACATACATATGTCTCCGCTCACGGTTCATAAGATGCAGAAATATACTATTGATGACAGACGGAGAGACTTATACACGTACAGACATCGGAGCCTTAGTAGTTCTTTACTAGAGTTCTGTTTCTACCCTTTAGGTACAAAACCTTTGGAAGAGCTATGTAATAATCCAGGGTATCAGTAGCTCCATGGCAAATATCATCAATATGATATCGCGTTTAAACTGGTGGTATAGCTGTCAGGGTCACTAAACACTAGACCAACAGGCCAGTCAATTAAATCAAAGTAATTTATTTTTTAGTGGGAACAAATTATACCCTGTACTTGACAGGGTACAAAAAGTATGAATATATTTATTCCGTCAGTTGATGAAATCAAATAAAAAGTTAGTATGTAGTAATAGTTTTGGTTTTATCTGAACACTACAAAAGGTAAAGCAAGCGCTTTAACCGCATTCACAAGAAATGACTTCACGCACAGTTCCTATTCACTGTGCCTAAATAACTTTGATTTAATGAAAAAACGTAATAGCGTGTCCAGTACAATGTGGTGGACATAAAAGAAAAGAAAAGTTGTCAACAGCTTTTCTATTTAAACAAAAACGAAAGGAAAACAACAAAGTCCTAATACATACATACATAGGCGGAAATGGCCCAATGGAAAATAAAAAGATGTGTATCAGTATAATTATTACAAAACAAAGTACGTGTTTTATCGATGCTAAACAATGATAAATCATTTATCTCAGATTTTCCCAGAAGACAAAAGTGCAAGATCACTGATCTTTATTCTGCACGATCATCGCTTTGTATTACAATGACTGCGGTTATCACAGCTGTTTGATATATAATTAGTATTCATTTCCCTTTATTTACGAGTCTGGATTGTCACGTGTGTGAGACGAAAACCTAAAGTAATTTTATTGATACAGTATTAAAATCTTAGTGTATTATCGCTCGACGCTATGGGAATCACAGAATCACAGTTCGTCGTAGCTGCAGTCATGGTCAAAAGGCTGTTAAAGCTACCCTGAACCTAAGGGCTTCCATAGTGCGAAATATTTTCACATACTTTCTACAATTAAAAAAAAAATACTCGTTTCAATTGTGCCAAATATGCAAATGTATAAATGGCATATACATAGATAATAATTTTGGATAAATTTCGAATCGACAAATTCTTTCATAACCGAAGGGTTCTATAAATCTCGCAAATAGTAAGCTATATATCATATTTATGGCAATAACGATTTCTGTCAACTATGACTCAGTGTGTTTTTGAACCATTGACTTAGTTTTCTGCTATAATTTTACGTTTTATCGCGTAATAGACTAAATTAAGAACTAGACACCTTTACAAACCCAAAGCCGTCAGCAACCGCTTCATACTGAGATAGTCGAAAAAAAGGAGATTCCTCAATTCGAGGTTATGAGATGTCGAATAAGAGTTACGGTGACAGGTCCTTAGATCTCATTCTACGCTTTGCCAAATAAGTTTGGTAAAATCAAGATACTGAACGAAACCAAGACCTTAAAGAAAAAAACATGCTATCTACGGGAATAGATTAAAAAAATGTAGTGTCCGCACCAAATTCATTCAGAGTTGTTTATTTAGTAACGATAAACTCATGCATATTTCTCAGCATACATCGTGATAGACTGGGACCAAACTAAAGACCTTAACCATGAGCCGACTGCTGTTGTATCCAAAACTAGTCCGGCATTCCCGATAAATATTTGGTAGGTAAATACCAAAGTCCAGTATAGCAGTCAACGCCTGCGCTTTGGCTAACCACAGTTCTGTTACAAAAGAAGCTCATTCATATTTAACTTTGCAGAATAACATTGTCATAGATCATCGTAATACATCAGATAAGATATAACTTGTGTAAATATAAGGTCGGATTAATGGCCGCTGTTTTATTACGTCAAATAACTTATAATAGTCTCGTTGTGGATAATCTTCAGTCGTTACCTGACAATGTATGGTTACTTCTACATTTGTAATGGTTGCTTTGACGGTTGATCTGAAGTTGCGGAAAATTTTATCATTAGTTCTAACTACTAATCAAAAATGGTAAATACCTGACTATAATTTGTTCTAAGCTAAAAATTTATAACAGAAATATTGGTTTATTGCAATTGCTAAAATAAAATATGTAAATATAAAACCTTAAGTAAATAAGACGAATATTTAGGTCTGTTAAACCTAAAAAGTCACATTATGATATAAAAGTATGTAATAATTAATGGCATTAGTAGTGATGAGGAATGAGGTAGAATGCGTGTGGCTGAATCCGAACCCAGTCGTAGCATAACAAAAACCGGTGCATCTTAAAAGGAAGTCGCCAATTACGTACCTATATAATTCGATTGGAAGGAACTAAGGTCAAGTTTACAAACATTATAACTTTAATAACACAAACCTACATACTTGCGTTTCTAGTACTTACTTGAAGGCTATTCGATTCAGCTCGTATTACCTTTGTTTTATATTATCTAAACATTGGTAGGCTACAGCCTCCTCATAAGGCAACATTGTAGAAGGTAATGACGTCACTGTACCGCATTCTAAATAGATTCGACCGTCTTTCCCACAACGGCAGCAGTTTGTTTAAGGGTTGGTGGCATTGTGGTAGGTTTGTCTTGTACTAATGATGGTTTACCAATAAACAAGGATTTTCGTGACTTTTCTATTTACCTATGTTACTGGATGGTTATTCATTTCCTTTTGGTAATCTTGGCTTGTTAATATTGAGGTTATGTGATGCTTTATTAAAATAACTTCATTTTTATTTATTGACCCGTCAGACTTACTAAAGTAAGTTCAATAATTGTTTTTAGGATGTAGTTTCTTGCAATATAGATACTTTGCTTAGAATTCAATTAACAACTAAATCACTTAACATGTTAATTAAAGTATTTCCGCATCACCTCATACTATACATATTAAGTAATATACAATAGGGCCGAGCAACGTATTAGCATGAATCACTGAATTTCGAAGGGAAAACCTTCCACCTTTCACTACGTTTTCCGTAGATAATTTATTGCCATCATAGGTATATTTAATTAGGTACTTCAGTAACTGACATGTTTACTTAATGGCTGGTAAGGAAAGTGACCTACACTCTAAGTTTATATACCTTCCAGTACTTACCTAAGTTCTTGACATAACGGTCATAATTAGTATTGTAAATAATTACTAACAAATAATATACCTAGTTAGCAACCGTTTGACTTGTGAATCCCTTTCGGTATTGAGTCATATTGCGAATTAATTAACTTTATTTATAAAAATAAAGAAGAATCATTTAGCTACGTAACGATGTGTATCATTAATATTATTTACATTATTAATCACTATCACTTAACTAGTAGGCTGGGTATATATGGGCTGGTTTAGTCATACAAAAAATTACAATTTTCTTAAAAAAAACTGCTATAACTAAGTTTCTCGGATATTACTCGGATAAGACGAGATAGATCACGGCTTAGGCAATAGACATATGCCTAGGCAATGTGACATAGTATTAGAATAAAATACATCAAACGTAAGAAATGACACTCTTTTTTGGCGTTAGCGCTTGGATAAATGTGTCTGGTCTGTCTACAGACCCATTCTGCTTCTAGCATTGAGCTAGAGGCTTTATCTATTTAACTAATTCACTTTTTTTTAATACATTTTTCAGAGGATAAAGACTTAGTGGTGCCGACGGACAGTGAAGCGTGGCTGGTGCGGTTCTTGAGGCCTTGCAAGTTCTACCCCGAGAGCGCCTATGACCTTGTAAGTGTTATGCCATTATTAAAATAATAATAAAGGCGTTTCATAGTTCCTAGTGTACTTACTGGATACTTAGATGATCTAACATTTCCTTTCTCCGTGTTGGATATTGTACTAACCTATCCAACATAAAGGCTGGGTTGACCGCGAAAGCATCAGACGCAAAGGAACGTCCCTAACGCTATCTTATGAACTGCGAATTTCAGTTTGAAAAGTAGTAATTTTAATCTAAACTCGACTTTTGATTGGTGTTTTATAGCTCTTGGAGTCTGGACCCATGTTTTCGTTTGTACCCAAAGGTATTTAGGATTATTGTGTAATATTTTCAAGTACAAGAAACATTAACGAACCGCAACCTTATTGCATAATTTGTATTTATACATATATGTATAAAGAACACACAAGACTTCATTCATAGCTATTTGACTAAGAATTTGAATTGCAATAAGCATGTAATACTTTTCCTTGGAACCTTATATGTTTACTTACACTTATTTAATTGGCAAACTTGTTAAGCTGTGTAGCTCTTCTTTAACTTGCAACACAATAGTAGGGCACTGACAACCCTGGGATTTTTAAAAATTTGAAATACAAATATTAGTCATCTAACAAATGGCCACCTGTTAATGTCAGCCAGCCCCAAGTTTTCAGGCAACCACGATTGCAGCATAATGCAACCACGAATATATAACACGTACTTAGATCTTTTCGTTTATTTCCAGATCAAACGTTACTACGGGTTCAAGCTCAAGCACTCGAAGCACTACGAGGGTCTGATCCCCAGCAAGGAGACCAACGTGTTCATACAGAACGTGCTGACGGTGCTGCCCACACGGGACCAGCTCGGCAGGAGGGTGCTGGTGCTGGAGCTTGGCAGTGAGTACACCACCTTCTAGACATTACCACAACATTGCCCAAGTAGCTTTGCCAATTTATTAAGAATAACAGTAGTCTTAGCTTAGGAAAAGTTGCTAACAATATTTTGGAAAAGAAATGAAATTATTACCTACCATTCCCTTAAAATGATAACTTAGATATTTTGAACTGTGTTTTTTTTTATTATATGAAAATAAAAATGATTTAAAATGTGGCCAACACTTTTGTCCTACACGATAGACAATTGTATGTAGTAGGTACCTTAATATTAGCCGATCACAACTACATTCTGTGTTATCTTGATCTACAGCAATCATGGCTAAGCTAATACAAACATAATTACATTTAAAATATGCCAATTTTTACGTGTGGATAAATAACATTGTGAATATGTAGGTAAAACAGTCACGCAGCTGTAACCGAGATAATGCACAAACAAATAATATGTTGCAGACACTCTCGAAATATTACTGACCAAGCGATCTTAGTTGTATGACGTCATTATCATAATCAGCAGTTTGTATATGTACATACATATCCGATCAGAACATAATTACATTGCATAGATTTAAACTGTCTCTTCACTACGGAAACTTAGAAAAACTTAGTTGTAGAACCTATATAAATGACAAAAAAAACATCTCTCTATAATATTATTATGGGTGCGTTTCCACCAGGTTTCCGTAATGTTTTTTTTTTTGCTTAGACCAATACAAACGTCTACTGATTGGGCTTTATTTTTATACATATTCCTCGAATCCTTGGTGAGAATGCAATCTGATGAGGATATATTCCATTCATACATATTTTGACCCACATGTCAGTCCCTAGGCACACCTATGTATCTATACAAACTTGACTAACACGTAGATAAAATACAAACTTACCTAACATACTCATTTCTACTTGCAGAAAAATGGAAGCCCAGCAAGTGCAGTCTGGACGAGGTGTTCAAGGGCTGCGTGCTGTTCCTGGAGGCGGCCATGTTGGAGCCCGAGAGCCAGATATGTGGCGCCGTCGTCATCTTCGACATGGACGGACTGTCCATGCAGCACGTCTGGCAGTTCACTCCGAGCTTCGCCAACAGAATTGTCGACTGGTTGCAGGTTTGTAATGTGATTTTGGACTTAGTTCAGCATAATTCTGAACTTGTATGGAATTAGATAAATAAGGCAGATAACTTGAACCAAATTCCCACTTATTATTTTCATATTTTGTATAATGGTAACGTCTTAAACATGTATGTGTCATGCTAGAAAGTTTTCACATATTGATTTATTTCTTTGTTTTTGCATATTCGCATTCATGTAACTGCCTATTCTTGTCTGCACTCAGTACTAAAGCTTGTGAAACTTTGGCATCCAAATCTAACGTTGATTTTACAAATAAACTTCTGTTACTTCTAGGAGGCCATTCCGCTTCGCATCAAAGGCCTGTACATCATCAACCAGCCGTTCATCTTCGACATGGTGTTCAAGATCTTCAAGCCTTTCCTGAAAGAGAAGCTCCGATCCCGTATCGTGTTCATGGGGAACGACAGGAAGCTGCTGCACGAGTATATCAGCCCCAAGTGCCTCCCGGAGCAGTATGGCGGAACCCTGTCCATACCCAGCGTCACTGGTGGACAGTGGCTGGAGCTACTCCTTATGTGTGATAAGGAATTCAGTGGTAAGTGAATTTGGATTTTGTAATGCTCAAATTTTTTTACTTACTTGACTAAGATACAAAATCTTATCTAATCTTATCTAATAATATGAAATAAGTAAATGAGCTTGTGACATTGTATAGGGCTGTCTCAAGACCCCGTCAAACGATTTTGCAAATCGTTTTGCTGACAGACAACTGCGTTGTTTTAGAGTCCCATGGGTTATATTTTAACCCGGAAAATGGTGCCCTATGAAATAGGCTCGGGTAACTTAAGATGTATTCTGTCAATACTAACAATATTTTCTTCTTGTTGCAGCAATCAATTCGTATGGATACAAGAAGAAGTGAAATAGCACTGAGTGAAATGGACGATTTTATGCAATGTGATATAAATACGCATACCGTGATAATATCGAATACTTTATTTTAGATTTATATTTACGTACAAAGCATAATATTAGAGAGCCTTAGCCATTGGAGTTTATTCTAGATGTAGAAATAATTAAGTAAATAGTTTTAATAAAAATACACTCTTTGTATACGTCTGAATGGTACATTAAGCATTTGATATTTATCTGAAGCATTTTTAGTAATGTTTGATATTTGGACCAATATTATGTATGTTATATACTATGTATGTTTGTATGTATTTATCTAAGAATAATGCCTTTTAGCTTATATTTATAGTATGTATATCTCATAGATTTATGTAAGCATTTGATATTATTTCCTAAACTATACTACAAGTTGGGAGTTAAGTTTTGAACTGTTTTATATGTTATTGATATCTAAAACATCTCATTAGGCTAGGGCAGCTATCGGGTCCAAAGAAACGTTTGAGTTTTTGTAATTAATCTGTAAAAGAGGAATGATTGTTTGTGCACAGTTTCTTTTGTTCTGCCCTTTTTGGGACTAGTGTACTCGATTTTTTAACCTAATTTCTATTTTATCTTTGCGTCATACATTTCTCAAAAGCGGGCTGTGATTGTCTCAATAAATGCATTGTTATTCAAGGCTTGAAGCCTCAATCGACTACGTGTGCACTGATATGTATATTTTTAAACAGCAGGACTTCATTATGGAAGCGAGATGGCTTACTATAAAACGATACAGGCATCTAGCATTCGCAACGAAGGGCTCAAAGCAAGAGCAATACTATCCATGATAATTATGTTTCACATATTAGAATCTCATATTACACGTATAAAAAACTACATATCCTATCCACGTATATTTTTCTCATTTTATATTTTAGTATAAATCGAAGTCCATAACCTTAAAAGGTTTTATGGTAAGGATCGTAAGATATTTGTATGTTGAATTTGTAAATATTGTGTACCATCACTTACACATAATATTAGCGATAAGAAAAACATTTAAGAACTCAACAAGTATTGAGTAAATTATGTACCTACATATGTATTTTTGTAAATTCTTATTTTAAAATGTGTATATTTGTTAAAATCAACTATAATAATAATGTCACTCAAATGCGTGAGAGGTTATAAATTATAATTTTAATAGTAAGTAAATAAATAAACATTTTTTTATTAATTACTGTCTTTTATTCTATAATACCATCCGCGGACCCATTGTACCTTTGTATTTAAAACTAAGTCCATTTGTATTCATTGAATTCCATGTATTAAAGTATCTAAGTATCACACTATGTCTTAAGAGAAAAATGCACTAATCTAAATTACATCAGTATCTTAAAGTTGAGCGTTGAGTTCCAAAGTTCCAGTTTTGTACTTTCAATGAGCCTTGGCAATCTTACTGTTATTGTTCACGTTCTTGATGTAGCCGTAGGAGTTCGCCACTGAAAAAAAATGATTGATTTGTAATTAAATCAATAATTAAACAATAAAAAATTTATATATAAAATAAAATAACCAATTTATAGCCAGTACTAACATGTTATAAAAAAAAAATAACAATGGTTTTTCATATTTTAAGATGTTTCCAGTACTGTACGTTTTATGAAATCTTAGTCAACTGTGGGAAAAAAGCCGGCTTGGCCAGTAAAGCAACGGACGTGTGTGAAGGGTTACCCTAAAACCTACAACTATGTTATCAAATTCAAACTCACATTTATATTCCTCCTCGTAATGGCGCAGCATCTTCCACAGCACTTCGCCCGTGATCTCCGGTTCAGGCAGGAGCCCGCCGTGTCGTTTCCTCAGCGCTTTAGGATCCACATGCTCCATTAAAGAGTTCATGTTGCTCCCGTGGAAGTGTATGCGGGATCTCAACTTCTCCCTCATGAAAGGTTTGAAGATCGCGAACAGCATGTTGAAGATGTACGGCTGGTTAATTATGTGGACCGCCTTGACGCGGATCGGCACGCATTCCTGGAATTATAGAATGCAATGCTAGTTAGTAAGATAGCAAAATTACTATGGTCAGTGTCGTGGTAACAATAAGGTAACTGTATACAATCAACAGACCCAAGTCTGTCTAAAATGCCGCTTCTGCACAAAGTAATACCTATTCATTTTAATGATTATCAAAACTTTTCCATTTCATATTGTCGTCAGCTAATCAATTAGATAAATCTTTCTTGGAGAAAGTTGTTAGTTTCCAAATAAAGAAGCAGCGTTTAAATATAACCGGTGTCTGTTTAAATAGATTGTTAGCAGGTTGTTTGTCAGGGTGACCGTAAAGGTGAACGAGGCAAAGGGGTACCTGTACCTGCCAAAAACTGGTTAGGCTTTATAAATTCTGACTAAAACCATCAAACATTCTACCTATAGTAGACAACTATAGTAAGTACTCTACCAGTTATTCTGACCAGAACGTCCAGAACACATTCATCCTCTTAGCAGCATTTCATTGTACAGTGTAACCTATACTCATTTAATTCGATACGTTTGCCAGCATCAATTCGCAGACTTGCACACACATAATTGACCTTTTATACTCGATGATTAACCTCTTCGTCTCGATGTCGCGAACGCATATCAAGACATATATTTGTTATTTACAACGTTTTAATATAATTGCTAATACTGATACGTAACATATTACGTTTAGTAGTGGACGGCAATTAATCTAATTGGTATTGCACTATGTTGAAGACAAATCAAAAAATTATTTGATATGCTATGCTATAATGGCTATTTCTCAAATTAAACTTTTCGTAAAACGTTCCGTGGTTAAACGTAAGACGTCTAATAAGCGATACTTATATTTTGGAGTGAGGAGTTACAATCGAGATTAATAAGTTCAAAGATTTTTAGGAAAAGAAATACGGCGTGATAAATAATTTAGCCTCGAAGCCTACTTTTAGGTAAACATAAGAATCTTAACTGTAACTGTAATTCCAGCTATCATATAAAAACCTCCTTAATAGTTCATGCATATCCAAAAGACAACCACTGACTTGTTCTGAGGATCTTCTAGTTAGTAAATGACCTAATGTGGTGTACTCTCATACTTTAATGTTAGAGTTAGTTATACATCTATCATATCTTATACATATGACATTCGAAAGCTTGTTTGAAGTACTTTCGAAACCGCCTGAGCCTGCTCTCTGCTCAGCCGGGAGCAATGAGGCGGGTCATTGAACTCAGATGCACAAATCATGAGATGGATATGTTTTGTTGACTCATCGAAAAAGGTTTTAGGTCAAAGGAACATTTTCGGAACGGGATTTTCAAATGGACAAATAACTTACAATTGTATATATATTTCATATTTCAAAACATAACTAATGTATACAGATAATAAATACAGCTATTGTCAACAAATCATTTTACGACTATCGATTAATGCCTTATCGTCGTGTTATTTAGCTTCCAAATAAATAAACACATGTATTTAATTACGATATCTTAAAATTTTGCCAATTATAACTTATTACAGTCGTGAGTCAATAACATATTATAGCATCGTTACAAATTACAATTTGCCTAACAACGTGATTAAGACTAGATTAAATATTTTAATTGATAGGAACGAAGAGATTGCCCGAACGGATTCCAAAGGTCAATTATTATATCTTCTTTTATAAAAAGTTTTTTTTTTATTATTTTAAAATTATAAGCGCGTGAAAGAAGGACTGTCGCGTCGACAGATTTGGTTTTGTCAAAACAATTTTCGGTGAACTGTGGAATTTACTCTACATGTATCCCAAGCTTAATCAAAATTAAAAAAAACAACGAACTTGGTTAAGTATGTAAATTATTTTTTAAATTAAAGCTGATCCGAAATGGTGTTTTGATCCTTGCTAATAAGTGGTTGATTTTCCTACCTGTATCCATTCGAGCACCATTTTCGCGTAAGACGGTGTGAACTGCATGATGTGTTTGAAGGAGAGCCCCTTCATGTCAAACACGCTGATGACGCCGCAGATCTGGGTCTGTGGCTCGGCCATGGCTCCCTCCAGCCCCATCTGGATGCCACGGAACACTTCCTTCAGAGGCACATCCTGAGGGTTCCATCGCTCTGGAAGTATACAATTTGTTTAAACAAAGTTTTCTTATTCAAATCTGGATTAACAAATATGGTATTTTACTACTACAAGTAGTCTAACGGGGCAGTTTAACCAGAACTGAATTCTTGTGAAAACATGCTGTGTCGATATAGCCTAAAAATTGATTACGCGTAATCTAACAGACGAATTACTAAATTTTGTATCAATTAGGAAAAACCGGAAAAAGAGTAAGTGAAATAAGAAATTGAACCACAATAACCATTTCATTTTGCTTTTAATTTGTTAGGAGTATCTATAAGTAGTATACTTCTAGTTCAGTTTGATTTAGTTTCTAAGTAAATACTCCACCGCATACGAGTTTCCGAAGGTCAGTCGTAGCGCGGCAAGTCGAGCACACAGTCTCCGCGCCAATCATTGCGAACACGCTTTCTATTACCTAACTTACTGGGTTCGGTTGGAACTGGAAGTCATTCACCTCAGAATGATTTAGTGTGAATTGTATTACACAACTTATACACGCATATAAAAGTGTTCCGAAAACAAAATGTCAGAAACTAGATACTTCCTAAGAGACTTCCTTAAAGAAATTACGAGGATAAAGATATTTAAGCCTATATTGTCAATGTAATAAGCTCCTGCTTTTTTATTCAGATTAATGCAGAAAAAGAAACAGGTGTTTCTAATAAATACTAAGGATATACATTCCTGATTTTTGGTCGATAGAAATAAACATTGCGAGATTCATTATAGGATATTTAAACCACAACGCCTGATGATGATAATAGTGCAAGTCTCTAAAACAGTCAGACCTTATGAAATCTTCTTCACAATATCACACAAACTACGTATACTGCCTACCTACATAATATAAGCAGTTACATAAAATGCAATCTGAGACTCGTCCTAATTTCGTACAAAACCAGTTTCGATCAAGAATTTTGTTGCGCAAAGCTTCGTTAATATAAACAAATAGAGATGGAATTGGTTATAGGCTTTGCTTTATAGGCTTACGCTCGATTGATGACTTATAAAAAACTCAGGAAGACCAAACAGAAATGTTTTGAATTAACATCATCATCAAAATTTAACAGCTGGGCACTTCTCGGTGTAGCGATTTCCGTCTTTCTCCATCCTGTGGCATCTCTTTCACTTCTTTCAGTTGGTCTATGTACTTCCCTCTGACCTTCCTCTTCCGCTTCGTGTGACGATCTGTCCTAATATATTAGCAATAAATGAGTCATCGGGTATAAGGTGGTTTATAATGTTCCCTCGTTTTTTCTCGATATTATTTAGTATTCCTCTCCTCTGGTTTTATTAACCTTAGGCAATCCTCATTACAAACTTTTTCAGTCTACGATATATTTTTCCATATCTCGAAAGCCTTAACTCAACAAATTCTAAATGCCTAAAGATCAATCTAGAAACGAACTTGAAAACTATAAGTATATCTAATTCTAATCACACAGTGCCGCTTCGTATAGTTATCTATAGAAACCTGGACAAAAAACGTTTGCCTTTTTGGCTTAATTAGCATGAGTCACGTAACTGATGTTAGCTTATAATTATTGTTATTAGAACTAAGCATGATCCTTGTCCATCATAATGTCAACAACATGACAAGTACTTTTTTGTTTTATTTTTAGTCACTCGTTTTGTAGCTCTATTTTGCTCCATATCGGCTATCCTCATGATTTGTAAGTTCAAGAGTTCTGCTCCATAATCATTATTTTGAGTTTCTTTAAATTAAATTATCTTAACGGGTTCATTTAACTTTGTTAAGAGTTGAACTTTACGCGCTATTTCGTTGCCAGTATCAATTTCTGTTACGCACTGATAAGCTAGTCGGCTCAAAACTTTCAAAATTGTAAACTTTATTGTCTAATGCAAAAACTACTTACTCTGAAATCAATGCTTATTTTGTAGGAGAAAATCAAATGGTTGTGTGAGACACCCCTGTTAGTAGGCCACTAATGAGAAGGAGTGATAAGGGAAAAAAAGTTGGCCGGAATCTTAGGAGTAAGTATCAGGTAAGTCAAAAGTAAAACCAACCTCCAGATTCCACAAGGATGATCCTCCGTCCGTGCTGGTCGCGCGGAGCCAAGATCGAGATGATTGAATGTTGGAACGGAGACTGAATGTTTGACGGGAGTAAATCTGTACAGTAATCTGCGTAGTGCTGTCTGAACTTGTAGTATGCTTCAATCTGTTGAAAGACAAACAGTAATGCATAAAATACTTGAAATTGTGTGAAGAGATTTTTCATGATATTTGACTACGAACCTTTTTCAAAGCACTTTCGGGGTAGAACTTGCATGGTCTGAGGAACTTCATTAGAAAATCGTCGCGCTCAATCGGAATAAAAAGCGATGTCTCTTCTGGAAATATTAAAACAGATTACGTTAGATTAACCTTTACATGTAGAATTAGGTGTGTCTTGGAAAGTACTGGTCCGGCGAAATTTATTTCTGAAAGACTGATCTACGAATCTAAATCATTCAGGGCGCTAAACAACTGTACATACGAACATGAATAAAGATAAATAGGTTGGTAATATCGTTCTAAGTCTCATCTTTGTCTGACTTTTTATTCCAAAACTAAAATAAAACAAAACACTAATCTCAGGCAATCTTCACTTCAATCACTTTATGTTGAATCACTCATGAAACCTGTTTCGCCTTATACGTCATTAAATACTTTAAAAAGTTTTTGCTCAATATTTATTATCCATAGCTCATATTTAATAACTCTTGAACTTTAAAACCTATAAATTTGCACAACAAAATGTACATTGATTTAGTTTTTGTCGTATTTCGTGGAACAAGGTCTCAGTCAAACATTTGTTTAACATTATGTATGATTTATTCGTACCTAATAATAATTTAGAGAAGAGTAATTTTAAAATTTGACAAACAAGATATATTATTTGATGGATTTAAATGTAAGATGTTTGTTGTACTCAATTACTTTTAGTGATGTAAAAACAAAATTTAAACAATAAACATTTTGTACAATCATACAAGTAGCGTAGGAATTTAAAATCTTATTT
The DNA here is from genome assembly GCF_003590095.1 of Trichoplusia ni. Lineage (NCBI taxonomy): Eukaryota > Metazoa > Arthropoda > Insecta > Lepidoptera > Noctuidae > Trichoplusia > Trichoplusia ni. The sequence goes on along the minus strand of NC_039481.1, from coordinate 15,681,039 downwards.
CAAATAAATGAAATCAATTAGTTATGTAACTACATACATATTTATAGTAGTGAAAAAACATGTGAATTTTATAACCATTTTTTAAAAGAAATAAGTTGCGTTACAAATAGAAACAATTACTTAAATTCATCACATGAAACGGAAAACAGACTCTTTTTTTACATCATCCCGCGATTTTGCAATCTCATGGCGGTAGTCCATTACTCGGATATCATGCTATTACCTAAGTTATCTAAGCGTTAAAAGTACGAATAACTGACATGTTCTGTTTCACAATTCACCGTACTTAATAGTAGTACCAACTCACTGGTATTGAACCGCAGTGGAATTTCCGTTTGGAGTGTTCTAAGAGACACGTTTTTTATTTTAGCAAACTTTCTTTTACATTTGATTTATTAAACAAAGTGTATTTTTTTCTTTATACTAACTAGTAAACAGATCTTAACATCAATTTATACCTAAGTTTCATAGCAAAGTTTCTTTTACCGTTTACTTATGAATGAGAACAAATTATATTCTTCAATATTTGTTTACACGACACGATGAAATAATATCGTACAGTAAAAAGCACTTTACTTATTGCTTTCTGTTGACCAAATTATGTAACTGCTTTCTAAACAACCCCCGTACCTACTCCCGAATTTACTATCGTTTTGAAAAGCATCGTAGAAGATGTTCTATTAGATTTCAGACAATTTTTAAAACGAATTCATTTGAAGTTATGCAAAACTTCCTTATGACGCATTTAGGCAAACAAGAACATGTTTTTTGCATTCATGGATGTAGATATAATCATGGATATTTATAATGACTAGCAATTTTAAAATTTGTTGTTGGCTGTAAACCTTAATCCATCATGATATTAAAAAAGCAACAGAGTTGTACAAATTGCATATCAGGATCAAAGGAAACAAAGAAATCTTGTCTTTAATTACCACATAAATCTTAAAAGCACTCATTGTGACTTATGAACGGGAAATTACATACGAATATACAGGAATAGCTTATAGCGAAAATCTATATAAATAAATGAATGCTGGTAAGCGTATAACTCTATTTCTTTTTAATGTTCCTCAAGGGCCACACATGGTTTTAATACTTAATAGAAAAATGGATTTTAAGGGAATGTAATGGAGAGGGGGGAGGGGAGAGCTACATTTTATCCCGGCATTCCCACTTAAATCGGAACCACCGCGCGCTGGAAACTGCAGTCCACGCGGACGGAGTCGCGGGCAGCAGTTAGTGTACAAATAAAAATATAGTATCTATGGTACATTGACGCAATTAAAATTAAATTACTGGAATTACATAGTACGATGAGTCTTATAATCATGCCATTATTTGACTACAGAAAAAGGTTCGCAGAATCTTCAAATTAGAATTTTCGGCGTATAAATTCTTGTAGAAGATATATGTCATAAACTTAACAAAAGTTTATGACATATATCTTCTAGCAAATTGTTAGTGTAAAGACATTTGTCCATTTTATATATGTGTTTTCCATTGTTCATTATATATAGTTCATTTTCTACCTAATTTTTTATTAGCAGTCATTCGTACATCATATCCTGATATACTGACCATTGTTAAGCTTTTAGTGCAATTATTTTCCATGATACCACGTTGTCAATTTTTCACAGGTGATAAATACAAGTCATTGTTGTAACCGACAACATTAATTTAAGTAAGCTTAAACAATCTTTTTATTCTATAATTATGTTGTTCTTTGATTCATCATTTTCCTATTTCACAAATGTAAGAAGAATCATACACGTTCTATAATGACTTTGTCTGCAATATGATAAAAAATACGAAACTGCTGAATCAATGATGGCGTCGAGAACCTCGCAAAATACCTGCTCATCATTTGATGAAATAGTAATATAGGAAGCACTCAAAATTATGTATACGCTGTATTAAACAATTCAAGTGCCATGAAGTGTGTTATTTAAAAACCGGACGTCAATATTTAGTCACCATGAAATTAAGCATCGGTCTGTGCATGGTATGTTATGTTGCCACAAAAAAATATTTACAGATTATTTTAGTTATTTTAATACACACATATCTACTTGCGTACATAGAAAATAGCAATAATTGATTAAAAATTATCTAAAGTCTTATACTCGTAGCATCGAATTACTAATTTTAGTATTACCACGATCACCTAATTTTATTTCAGGTAGTAGTTTGGTTCGAAGAGGCTTTTATTATCTCACCAGTTTTATTAAAATAATATTGAAGTATGCATAAGATTTGTACATATTGGATCTGACCTATTTAGATGGATAACAACTCATTTTTCAAAATTTACCTGCGATGGACTGTTTTAAACAAAAGTTATTCATTCTTCAGGACACCATAAAACAATGCCCGAAAATAACGTTTTGCACTAAAGTTACTACCTCAGCATTTAATTGTTATGCACTAAAGTTGTCAAAGATAAATCATAATTATATATTTTTTGTCTTTTAAAGAATCTTCATACGTACCGACTACAATAAAAAAGTTTAAGTTAAATAGTAAAAACTGTCTTAAAGCAGCATTCTTGTGCATATGTAAAAAGCACCTTCCTAGAATCTGCATGAAAAGTTAGGGTTGTATCATCTGCAATAATATGCTGAAATGCGACTGTTGTTAATTGAAAATGAGCAAAGTTCATTTATATAACAGAGGAAGAGTGTAGGGCCCGGTATACTGCATTGTGGCACATCAAAATCCCATCGCTATATATAGTGCTCGCCAATTTTCACACACTGTCTCCTTTTTTGTAAGTGCCCCGTATGCTAAGCTATATGCTAAGCGTAAAATGTAATGCTGAGCTTCATAAGTAAAGACACAAACTCATAGTTTAAAAAGTTTGTTCTCGAATCGTTTTTATAATCACCTCTGTACGAGATTGTAAAAGGGAAAGTCGTAATCTCCACATTTTACGAACTTTCCATTTATACACGCGATGCACTTCAAATGACTGCTCTCGCTGTATCTTGCGGAAGGTCGAGCCTCTGGGTTTACTTAGACAGATAAAATGTAACAATGAGATTTTTTTAAAATATCAACAAAATTCACCAATTCCGAAAGAATACTCAGCTTCTTGTCTGATTAGTCTTTATTCTAAAACAAGTACTGGATGATCTAATAAAATGGATTTTATTGAATTAGTCTCAAAAACCTAGTAAAAAAACTCCAATCAACTGCCGTTAACTAACTGCAATTAAGAAACCAAAATATACAAAAATTCAATAACAATGTCAACAAGATAAACGTGATGTCCACGACTTTGTAATCTTGAAATATTAGATACGATATGCGACATGCAATCTGTAGTAATCAGCTGTTGATAACAAAACGATTACATACAATTATCATGCTTAACAATAACTCGGAAACGAATTGTTTACCAACTTCCAATAAAAGAGTTCTTATTCATTGTAATTGGAGCAAGGACCGTCTATAAAGTGGGTATATTATTTTTGTGCGAATTGGTCGATATTTTTATCAAATCAGCATATTGCATGTCTTGGTTCCAACAGTATTTAAGCACGATACGCAATGCGCGCTAGTTTGCTCTACATTGAATATAAAGATGACCTCTAAGTTTATTCAAGTAATTGCTTTTAGATAAAACCTTATACATTAGTCATAAATATAGAAACAAAAGATAAACAAAGAGAAGCACACATATTAGTTTTAGTATAATTAAGCCCCATAAACGTTGAATGTGAAATCACCAAAAACAATACCTACATGCAATAAAGTCATTGATTTCCTCGACAAAAAACAATCGAATAACAACTATTTGTCCGTAAGAATAAAGTCTAAAACAACTTACTTTTCAAAAGTTTCCGCAACTCAACCAAAGCATTCTCTACGACTTCCGGAGTTTCTCTTAATTCTGTCTTAGCTTTTTCTATACTAGATCCATCGTCGACCGGGGTAAGCTCCAGCATTATTTTATTGTCGCCCCACGTCACAAAAGGGATTCCATCAGAACCGAATTGGACCTCCATTATTATTTTTTGTTTTTAATATCTTAATTAGTACAAAGTCAGTAAGTAAAAATTGAAGTATCAGCAACCGCTCAAACACCATTCACTTGCATTTTCACTCGACACAATTAACAGCGGATTTACGGATTAAAAATAATTATCACAGACACTTTTATCTTTTAAATATGTTGCTAGTGTTCGCGGCTAAGTTTGGAAAGCGTTTGATTGAGTGGATATATGATGTATATAATATATAGAGTTAAGAGCGGTCGCGCGGCCGCCGCGGTGTGCTGCTTAGTGGAGAGTCCATTGTGAGACCATCTTAACGGTATCCCACCACGGCACCGCCACTGCAAACAGTGCCTGCGCACGCGCCGCTCACTTGCGCTCTATACGAATATCTTTTTGAGCTCTGTAGGCTAAATCTTAGTTTATCAAGTGAAGTAATGATTCGATTTTAAGATTAAAAACAATTAGGAGCTTGTCCGACATACAAGGATGTTCAGATAAAAAAAGTATTTTACCAAAAAAAAATTAGGAGTTAATAATTTACTTAATGTGCGTTCTCTAAAACTCTGGACTTGTCAAAATTAATGTATTTAATGTTCGCAGAATATTTAAAATATCGCAGAATATTAAAAGAAAAATCGCAATGACTGCCAACTCAGTCTTTACAAATTACAGCTAACAATAAGCTACGTATTTTATTTCCGTTAATCATAGTGGCCCCCACAATTGGTATTCAATAACCGTTTACAAAGTAAAGTTTAAGCTAGTAACGGTTCCTATTCAAATTTATTGTGATCATAAACTGCGTTATACACACATTAAGTACAATGCCCGATGAGTAGCGTAGACCTAAGACTTTCATAGTGTTATTACGATACAACCACTATATAAATAATAATGATCGTTTACATACTTTTATTATAAAACTACTTACAAAATAATCAGAAAAGTAATTAAAAAACTGAAACACGACTTTCCCAAAAGATATAAAATTGCTTTTATTGCAGCAATATTATCGTTTAGATTAATTTAAATTATTGAAACCTACGTCACCAACACAAACTGCTTTAGAAGCAACTTTAAACGCCTTTCTGTTTACTGATAGCAAATACTTTATCCATTGAAGTTCTTGTCATTTAGCGATAGGCGAATATGTATCCGATAACAAGTGAAGTGGAAGAAGGACAAGGTAACACAACAAACAAAAGAAGGATTTTTTAAACAACGGTCTGTTAAATCGGATAAACTCAGCGGAAACACGCATCCGTGATATTTATCTCATGATGATGAAAAATTAAATTGCATGGTATGACCAACATCCATCAATTATTTGACCTTTTTGTGGCGGTAACTAGTCTCAACTAAGTGTCTACATTCAGTACATTTTGCATGTCATGTGTAAGGTTTATTAAATAATACTGTTCGGACTGTCCCAGTTGTGTGTTGCGTTTCCAAATCGGCAATCAAGGTAAAAATATCGTCCTGCCGGGGAAGCGGGATTGTCCAAAATGGTTACCGCGGCCCCGGTACACATCCGGCAAAAGAAGAAACATGGCTGGTTTTAAAAAGTAAAAGTCTTACTCTCCCTTCTGCTCAAACCAAAGCAACAGGAGTAGGTACTTGTGATGATTTCACGTCCGGAAAAATAAAATTTAAGGTAGAAAAAACGACGTATAGTAAACCGACGGACATTTTTTTTTCGCTGATCTAGGTAATGAAACAAGGCATCTCATTATTCAGCTACCTCAAATACCATTGGATCAAGGAATAGATTTTATTTAATCTATGGTTGGGTTCTGGGTGTAGTACATACAAACAAGCTTATGGTTTTAATCATTTTAATTATATTAATCCTATTATAAACAAAAAACGCACATTATTGCGTCGCATCAAACATGTAAATATTGAGCAATTCAGGTATTTTCATTTCGTACAATAAAGTATTACAAACCTAAAAAAATACAAAAATATTTATTGGAATGCGTCTAAAGGCATATTGGCATCACAAGAAAAAATATCGTTGTTATACCACTCACACATAAAAACACGATTCTCGATTATTGCAATAATCGATTACAAACAATGATTACTCAAAAGACACAACATTTGCTAGTGAATGTGCACCCTTATTACCATAAAGGATTTACAATTATATAAACACGCGGGAATAAGCACCACAATTTATAAATGGAACATTAATTGCAATCAGATGGAATTAAATGCGAAGAAATGCTCCTCGGTGCAAACAGTCCTATGACAGTCAAATTTTTATTACATTTTGAATTCAATTTTTTTCCCAATTTCTTATTGCTAAAATAACTTCTATATTTGGTGATTTAATATTCAGAACTGGCACCGTACCGTCATACTGTCACAGCCTACGACATGCGAGTTGTGCACAACGGGAACATATTCCTTTCTTATATCTAAATAAATAAATTCTTTGTTGTCTTTACAAATTGTCAGTACAGTCAACCGCTACTCAATGCCACTTGACGAAAACGGCTCTCAATACTACAGCAATATAGTTGATTTTCGTACTACGTAGTGCTCACTGACATTCGGTTAGCTGTACCTACTTGTCATGAAATTCGCTCGCATCCTAACAGGAAACATTCGTTATGTACCACAAACAATTACATCTAAAGATAACATGAACCAACCAGTCGTTGTCTATGTACACATCAAACCTACTTAGAAGCGCATAGATGAACAACTACCGATTAATTTCTTAACCGCAGCTATCTAGCCTGTTCTGTTCAGCTCACATATAACAAATACAATCACATTCTTATATAACTTGTCAATATTTATCACAAAATCTTTTGTCATTCATTCACGCTTTTGGAAGTACAAATATTAAGCTACCAACTTTAATCTTAATTGAATTTATACTTTATTCTAAATTTGGTAATATCTATACTTATATAAGTAACATAGAACCCTGATTACGGAAGAGCTCAAGTTATACTAGTGGTGCTCGGGCACATGGCATTATCTAACAATTATCTAATCACCACTCTAAGGCCGGGACTTAAGAACAACACTATTCGAACACATACTCCACTTTGTTTAAGTCTTAAATTAAATCTAAATCTAAATTAAAATTGAGAATAGTATAAACAGGTGTGATTTGCCAAACGTGATTAGGCAAAATGAAAAAAAAAGAAAAGTGCATTCAAAAAAGTGTCCTGAGATAAGTAATATCTGAAAAAAAAAGTGAGAAACCCAACCTAAAAAATAACTGAGGATAAATGTCTTGTACTAAATAATTGATCCGACAGCCGAATGCAAGAACGATACTTAGGCAAGTGACGTTCTCATCTATCTGTCTCCACATTTAACTTGATAATAACAAATACAGCAAGACATTTTGCTGAGCGTCGGCTGTGGATCACATGTTCTACCTGCCAATAATAATCACGCTGGCAGTCACAGGTCTAGTTTTAAGTTAGTCTACGTGTTCTTGGCGAAGCCGTACGTGTTCCAGTTGTGGATGTAGGGCAGTACGTCGTTGATGACGGGGTACCACTCGGCGCCGGAGTAGTCGATGGCCGGCAGCTCGCCGCCGTAGTCCGCGGGTAAGTGGGAGGGCGCCATGTGCTTGTGGAGGGAAGACATCTTGGAGCCGTGGAAGAAGATCTGAAATTAGATTTTTTAAATTAGCATTTGGTAGGTCATATACAAATACACTTCAAGGATACATTCATATAAACAGATATATACTACATCTAGATTCAGAGACTCATCAGTTTCTTCTTTGTTGTAATTCTGTGGCCTCTGCCTACATCTATGCAATCACTACTCACTCCTACGCGGCTACATTGCAAATCAATATACAAGCTAAATGTGAATAATCTCCCGAATTTTCATCTATTTTCCCGACTTTGTATAAGGAAATGCAAAAATAAAAAAAGTCAATTAAAATCAAGTTACGTAGTTTATGAAATGCCCACTAGATGTCGTTATTCTAAACTGCAAAACGAATGGTAATTTGGTTATGGTAATATTTACGCAAAAATCAGTTGACTGAACTATCGCGCAAGCTTCTACGCAAACAATAAAAAAATGAAAATTACTTTTTTATAGCAACGATGATGGGCAATGATTGATCATTGAATTACTGACACAGATAATAATATATGTGCAAGCATGAAATAAACAGAGCAGGTACTTTGTGTACCAACCTGTCAATCTATAAGCTGCTTAGGTTTTTGACGCAACAAAGACTGTTACTAAATTAGCACAGTCGGTTTTACGGAAATAGATAATATTAGATATAAAAGTAACCTAACATAGAATCATACTTGTAGAAAGTACGGAAAAGGAAAGTCTAATTGTCTGTAGTGCGGTACAGATTATTTTTGCGCATGCCTACTTCACACCGCATGCATTCATCAAAGATAACCTTATAACATAACTTGATGGTTCGAAACTCACTCTGTTCTTAAGTTTTTCCCTGATGAATGGCTTGAACATATTCCATACTACGTTGAAGATCATTGGCTGCTTCACGAAGTGGACCTCCTTCAGTCTGAGTGGCATCGCGTCCTGGATGAAAGTCAGCAGGCGTTTGGAAAACGCTGGAGTGAGACCCATAGTCTGGAAAGAAAAGGGAATAATAAAAAACTATTTCATGCAAAAATAAAAATTTGTTAATAGGCAAGTTTATCAAACTGCCACGAGCTGGATGGGAGCAGCCAAAGATAGATATCGATGGCGTGCAATTGGGGAGGCCTATATCCAGCAGTGGACGAATATGGGCTGAAGTTGTTAATGATGGTGATGATGAGCAAATTATTTTTCATTGATTTTGATGTTTCAATTTATTCATTTGTTTAAATAATAATCGGAGTTATCCCTACTTATGTGAAAGCACTTCTTATTTATAACATCGTAGCGGCTGAAGAAAGGTAAGTCCGTGGGAGGATAGACTTGTGGTTAGTTATTTATTTTAAGTTATAATGATGAAAGCTACGTCGTTTATTTATTTATTTTTTATTTAATAATTTATGTACACACACAAGAGGTCTTAAAAGTAACACAACATAAATATAAATGATGTACAAGGGTATTTTATTTATATATATTTTTATTTGTTAGGAACCGTCAGTGTCGCGAGTCCGACTTGTACTTGATCGGCTTTTATTACTTTTTATTTATCACTTAAGTTAATCTTATGAGTATGTCAAGTTATCGTCAAGTGCCAACATTAAGACCTTCGTTGTAAAGTATCGTATTCTTAACCGCAACGACCACAAGTAACCCTTCTCCTGGAATCGCAATATGTATATAAAGTAACTCCTCGAGATGAAAAAGCAACCTAAGCCGTATTGATATACAGGTCAATATTGCTTATTGACGAATGTTAACCCTATGTATACTACATAATACATTTCTTTAATTCCTTTATCGATATGATAACACAGTCACCTACAAAAGACAATAAACTATTATGACAAATTTTAATCAAATAGATTAGACGTCACTTGTCAAATATGTTGGGTGAGTGACCGGATGATAACCTGTGGCCTGGCGCGGTAGGCCTGTCGCTATCTGTTCCGGGTTAAGTAACATGGTGAACTGCTGTCAACTATCTACTTATGTATGTTCTCCTGGTACAATTGAGCGGTTGGTGTTGGTGTTAGAAAGTATTTGTCACACAGTCATGTTGCCGACCTCAACATGACTTACTTGAGGAAAGCCTATTCAAAATAGCTTTTTGTGAAATATAAAAACCACCAGTCAAAAGTTAAGTAAAAGTTTGCCTAAAGAATTAGTCGTTTGTCGAGTCCGCCGTTTCTGTATGTAATCGTAACAATACAAGTTATCAAAATGTACCTCGCATGTCTTTTTAGACTAAATACCTACATCTATTTGTCAAGAGGACAACAACGACAAACCTATTAATGTACTCAAAGATAAAATAATATGAAACTGGACGCTTGACAGACATACATCGTGTTTAAGACATTAAGCGGATGATATATTATCGTTCCAGTTTATATTTATAAGCAGATACATAACAAGTTAATTAGCCAAGGTTACAATTGATACTAAAGCCCTATTTAACCTAGGTCGGTCAAAGTATAAGAGAGATTATATTTCATAAGACTACGCCAAGTTTAGTTACACATCACTAGTGTACGACATTAAAATCAGTCCACAATTAATTAGGCTCTCCTTTGTTCAACCTTTTCTTCAGAATATGTTGGAATAAGCTTCTGACATTCAGACTATATTACGATTTTTCGTTCAGCCAATCTTCGGTTTCAATAACGTCTTCAAATTATAAAGACACGCCTACTATATTTGTTAAAAAAACTTATTTATATTACAAAATTGCAATCGATGACGCTTCATTATTTGTTTGAGAACAAAACGTGATTATCAGAAGTTACTTAAAATACTGGGATTATCCAAATTTCACGTGAGATGTTATCAACAGTTAATACAAAGGACTGATATACTCTTTGCATTGAAATACAATACAATCGGAATTATTATCGTCATTTTTACAACATGCTATCATTTTTTTAAGCTCAAGGATCTAGAGATATCTTTAAATTCCTGTATAATCCACGGCAGCCTACAATAAAACTTTGCCCTACATTGGGAGGATTATCTAACGGATTTAACATACATTTTATGTTAATTTATAACACTTGAAAAACGTGAAACATTAAATTATTGGTAAGTTGTTAATACTGTTTTTGACAGTCGTCACGGCTATGTATCGTGTTTATTACGCATTCATAAAAAAACTGCAGGTAATCTAATCAAGAAGAATGTTGGGAAGAAATTTTAAACTAGAGAAATGAATATTTGAATGAAATATACATGTAGGGTACGACGCTTAAGACGCTTTATATCTTGATTTTTTTAGTCGAGCAACATATGGAGGTATGTTCAAATATTCTTAACTGAAAAGAGTTATAATTTTGTTCATATTAGCGGTACATCACGCTCCATTTATGGCCAAGCTACGAAGGTTAAGATACAGATCAGGTTGACCGACACTCATATGAAAACATACAAAAACTCTTTACACAACCTCTTATTTACCATCGTCCTTAACAAACGCAAAGGAAATCCCATTTCCTTCCAAAGGACGGATGTTTGCCTAAAATATTGATCTTCAGTTAATCTAAAAATGTTTAAGTAGTGGCCTTAAATGGCACAACGCATAGTACTAGAGTTAATTGTAATCACCGACTGGTTACCGTTGCTCAATATCCGCTCCGATTTTCGTAACATTCGCTATTTAGTACTGTAATTCTGCGGTTAGTTAATAACACCTCGTGGCAGCTACTTGGTGGTGTTGCTTATAAACTGTCTTACTATAGAGACTCAGTAAATGTACCTAATAAGTGACATCTGTGTATCGGAACCGACAGCCTCGTACGTGACAACCCTTGAGAGAAAACCCTGAACACATTTTATGCGTTTTCCCTGTGAGCTCGATGCTTATTAATGAAGATGACGAATTCCGTTCGATTCTGTTATAATTACACATTGATACATTAGTTTCCTTCGCCTCATTATGTTAATGAACCGAGTTATTGTTTGGTAAAGTGTCGGCTGCGAGTGCACGTGACACTCACCTAAACATTATTTTACGCTTAATAAAACATGGAATCAGGAATCAATAGTGTTTCGCTTCAGCCGATATAAACAAATGAATTGATCGCATACGCGACGTACGAGTATGTTAAAATTACAATAACTCGTCTGTTGTACTCCCAGCTGCTGTTACTAACAATATAATTTAGCCATACGCCCATACCTGACCTAAACAATGATAATTACATTCCGATAAAGAACGCGGTAGTTGAGTTCACACGCTTTTAATGATATCAATATGTTCACACAATCATGACGCGCGCTGCGTGATCGGCAGACGAAATGCATTCATTTTGCAAATCCTAATATAAACTATGCGACGTGACACTCACAGCTTTGACCTTTTTGTCCAAGCGTGACGTGACTGCCGATTGTTTGATGTATATTGGAAAACAAACTTCCTTACTTTCTGGAATTCTGCTTTAGAACCGGAAGGAAGATTTTATGTGTCATGTTTGAAGACGACCTTATTTAAATAGACCATTTAAATTTGAAATCAGTCTTGCATTTTTTAAGTTAGTATTAATATTTGTATTGTCACGATACGAGATAAAATGATAATGCGACAACAATCGCGGAAATTCAATACTAGGATCTACCTCAAAGGAGTTTTCCTTAGAAACACATTCCGAAGCTAATCTCACAATTACTATACATATAGCTTTGATAAGATATATGTACACTTACTGATATACTAGATCCTGTTCGATGTTTACAATTAGCCCGACCATCATTCTACAGATAATGTAGTAATTTAAACGAGTTTGTTTGTGTGTCAAATATGGCAAAAAACTTGATGAGCCTAGAATAAAATCCTAGTCCCTCCTGAGCAATAATTCCTTAAGATGCAGAAGAGGATTTCGGACCTGCATTGGTTATTTAGGACTTTACATTTGATGTAAAATTTGAAATACCAAATATTTTACTAAACAAAACATTTATGTCATCTAGGTAAGGTTGCAATTATTAGAACATTCAAATAATAGAATGTGAAACAAATACATCACTCATTCGGTGATACTCATGGTCATTTCAAAGACAGAATCAACATTTTGGAGTGCACAGCAAATCGACCATATTTCGATCAAATATTTGTGGATCACACGATTTGTTGTCAGGTAACTCTTACTCGTGTCTGCAATTCGTGCAGCCAATTTATATACGCGAAGTATTGTGCAATAACTACAACTGCAATACTAGATTGCAAATGTTGTATTCGGTACTTAACCGTCTAACAGAGAGCGTACTTGATGCCCAATGTATCTTAGACATGCCATTGACATAATTGCAAAATCTCTATTTGTTGAAACTCTTCATTTGCACTAATGCAATATCACATCTTCTTAATTCGCTTCAAGATGGTGTTAATCAAACTGCGATAAATTTACAAATACAAGGCTGTTATTCATGTAAATAAACAATTAAATACCTTATTTACTTGGCATTAATGCACATGTTATTATTTCATAACTGCGCATAAAACAAAGATAAACAAAACAATGTAAAGAGCGACGGCACGACAACAACATACTTTAAAACATTTCTTTGTTTGTGGCAAACAGAAGTATGCAGCACTGAGCTAGGTACCAACACATTGTTTTAGGCACTACATGACTCATCAGAACTTTTGGGACAACAGCAAAAATGAAACAACATTTGGACAAGGAATAAAAGGACTGTCTTTGAGCTTTAAATTAAATTTGGCGTTAATGAAGAAGGCAATCCTCATGTTAATAATGTTTTAGTAAATCGTAAGAGTGAATAACCGCTTCCATGGAATCTACAATATAGTTGTTAAACGTCTGACACACGAGCCAACAACAAGCAAATTTTGTATATCATACAAAATCCAAAACAAGTGTGATGAGTCTCACAACACGGCCGTGTGACACCCGCTGTCACTTCGTTACGATACATTCAAATCTGCGTGCGCTGTGGCTGCGCACGCGCAGTGAAAGTGATCCGTTCACATCCAACTAATATTGAGAGTCGGCGTTATCTTTTTGCCCTAGTACACAGACGTATAGATTGGTGCTATAAATATACAATGACGTTATCGATACGACAATCAGTAGATTTTGGATTATAGCCAAAAACGAACTAAACGCATTCAAACAATGCACGCGGTTAACAATTTACTCTATTTCACATTGTTTAAATATTTTGTAACACGTAATAGAAGTATTTATTTTACTTGCTCTCTTTTTCTAATAATATAGAACAATACTACTCATTATAAACATCATGAATTATGGATTAGCGATTTCCTGAAAAACAAGACACTAGGCCAAGCGAAAACACTTGTGCAAAACGCAATGAACTTTAAAACAATAACGCTACAAGTCAACAAGCATGCTCTACAAGCAATACGAACTAGAGTCAGCAACTTAGATGATTATGACGACACGATAATTTAGTTGGCACGAATAACTACAAGATTTCGTAATTAAAGAGTCGGCACTCGACCAGACGGCTTGACGTAAACCGAAGACAGACGATACACGATTAACGCACTCATTTTAATACGTACACCTGAAGTATAAATGAAACTGCGTAGGTACCAAATCGAAAAACAATATTTACTAGTTTTCAAATAAGTCGCACAATCAAAATTCAACAAATATATTTTAATAGATTTACCGCTAAAGGAAATGTGGCACGTAATTTTCCGATTTTAATTTATTTGTGAGATACATAATGAGTATTGGTGTCAATGAAAATACTTCGGTTACGCAGCTTACAATAATTAATTTTCTTTAAAATACAAAGGTTAAACGAACAATAATATATTGCACTGTAATATAGATATGGAAAAAACTTTACTTCTTGTATTATATACGACCAGATAAACAAAGATGTCTCCCTTTGTTCTGTAGTTTGTTTTTGTTGTGTCATAATCGGGCCAGTTGAAAAAACGCTGCTGCTAGAGTTGTAAGCTAAATCGTCTTCGTTTGACCGAGGTCAGTATAACCTGACCAAGAAGTCAATCATATCAGTGACAAAGGTCGTGTAAAAAGCTTCAGTGCAAGCCGTATAACACTTGGCTAAGTGAAGTTTTGATATGTCTATTTGACTCTACATTTTGCTTAACAAAGAGAGTATGTCCCCTAAGGGTGATATTTGGTCAGCGTGTACGAAATGAGTCTTAAAGGCAGTTGGTACTAACCTGTGTCCATCCCATGTTGTGGAAGTCCATGAGCACCACGGTCCCCCGGACCTGTGACTCGGGCTCCAACATGGCGGCCTCGTGGATCAAGTAGAATAGTCTGAACAGCTGATCGGCGTTTACTTTCTTTGGGTCCCATGTACCTTAAAATTAAAAGAGGCATGTTTACTGACTGTTGTTAAAATAATGAATAAGGATAATAGTACTATAGTAAAGATAATCTGATTGATATATTTTTTATGACTACATACGGCATACACTGTTTCTAGTGTAGGTACATTAAAATAATGGTAATAAACAGAATTTTCTAAGAACAACTAATTTGTTTATCATGTATCCCGGTGCGCGTACAATCACCACTTTACTTGGCTCCCAAGTTACCTAATATTTGATTTTCTCATTAACAATGAAAAACATTCTCTATACGTTTAAGCTTTGAGTGAAAAGCCAACAGTTATGAAACGAGAAGAAAACATAAACGGTTAGATAATTATTTAGTCCCCACAACCATAATGGCCATATATGCGGGGAATGGGTTTTTGTATAGTTTTGTATGCGGTTCACCGACGAACTGTCACTGATTATTTCTATTGCGTATACGCATAGAATACGGTATTGCAAACTTTACAGCAATACATACATACGCTACGCGCCAAATTCTTTACTTTAAATGGACAAAAAATGACAAATAGTTTCGCAACAAATTCAAAGACGACGTATGATAACAATTTCTATTTTATCCTTCGACTTTTTCACGCGATGATACTTTTCTAAATAGAAAGTACTCTAAGTATACAATGTACAATTACAGACATTATGTATCACGAAAGTACAGTCAAGCGGTTAATCATCACAATTCATCATTATTATTGTTATTGAGCTTGCATAAAGAATTCACAATACATAGGATTTGATGGATCATCGAGGCTCACTCAACGGTGATAAATACCGCGCAATTCGTGTTTGGAATTGTAATGATAATTATCTTGTTTTAAAGAAACGTAATACCTTAACAAAGCTGTTTGAATTTAGATACGGCGTTTGGTAATAAGATTTTTTGTTTGAATTAATTACCTATATATGTTATATTTATTACTATTGCACGTTTATTGAAATTTGAAATCCAATTACAGTTGTCCATATGAATGATTAAGTTTATTCTTGAAACGGCTTTTTATATTGTCCTGAGAAGTGTTAATTCAACAGAACGGTGAAGGATTGGCGGCTAAAATACAGCATTAGTAAAGGATCTAAATAGATGTGAATGCAAGCAACAATATTAAGTCATATTTACAAAACAAAAGACAGTGCAGTGATAAAATACGATGAGATGACTTTCGTAATATGATTACGTTACTGGCATGAAGTCGACAGTAGGATGACGGTATCCACCGTGACTAGAGTCATCTAAATACAAGTATTACTCAATTAGTTCAAAGGTTACGATAATGCATGAATGTAAATGACAGCCCTTCGCTTGTTATTATAACATCACTACGGAAGTTGGACAAGGTCCACTGTTATCTAGGTCGGTTCTAAATGTAAATAATTTTTAATTGTGATTCATCCACGGAATCATCTTTCCTACTGCCCTATTGAACTTAAACAATTAAAACAAATGTATAACATTCTCATGCACTTTCAATTAATACCGAAGTACGAAGCTAATGGTACTTAAGCAATGTTGTAACAAAGAAAATAACAGATTTGTATCACATTAATGTTATAAACTTAAACCACGCTTAAACAGCAAGATCTATTGGGATAAAATGCAGAATGAACTTAGTTGAAACTATGCACTAACAAATTAGATTCTTTTCTCTTTTATAAATTTCTGAAATTTGTCCTCACCTCCAACGCTAACAATTAAGACTCTTCTGCCTTTGTGGTCTCGTCCCTTCAGTACATTGACAACCTTGTGGTCAAGGAACGCGTCTTTCTCCTGCTCTGGCAGCAACCCATCGAGAAGAGATGCATTGTCACGTTTGAACTCAGCGATACGACGCATCTGAAAACAATGTATAAGTTAAATAACGCCTAATGTTTAATTTACAAAGCGTTTGGCTTTTGTCAAAATGTTTGGGTCGAATGTGTCGTGATTAAAAGTCAATAAACGTTTATGAACATGACAACATTTGCAACTTCTGCATTTAAAGGATAAACACTTTTGTTATCTACCAAATTTGGTTCTAGGTCAAATGCGTTAAACCTTGATCGGGTATCGGATGCATTGGAATTACTCAGCTATTAAAAAACAAACACTAAAAGGTTTTATGTGTTTCGAAGTCTGAAGGAAATTATTAGGTCTAATAATTATTTATTTAACTATAAGAGTTTTGTTTGTGTGCAAAAAAAGGCTTGTGACATGCCGAAAAGTAAAGGCAATTAGGTTTTTCTTCTTTTCAAGCCAAAAAAACGATAAGACGCCGTCGATCAAATAGAGAGATCTATAAATACCTAGACCAGTGTAAGAAGTGACAGCGCGAAAGTGACTCTACAATCTTCTGAGAAATCAAGTTCACTGCAAGTTCTGTACGTTTAAAAGTTTAATTTATGCACAAATTATCACTGTTCATGGCAGCACTTTCCGGCTAGAAACTTGACTTTAAAGAGAAAATATATAATGATATGATTAGAGCTGATGTAGACGAAGTTAGCGTAATTTACAGGTATGTCTGTGAGAACACTTCGACGAAACTTGTCTCGTGAGGATAATACCAGTCATTATAAAATATACGTCGTTGAAGTTTTTTTTTAAACTGGCCTCCAAAATGTTCTTTCGAAAAACTGAGGTCTAATTCGAAATTAATATCCTGATACAAGGAAGTTTCGTTAAACGGACTTTAAATGATACTGTTGAGACCTTTTTGGGTAGTAGTGAATTTAGCAGTTACTCTTTGTATTTTCTTTATCTTCATGCAAAAGATAAAAAAGACAACAGTCTAGAATAAGGATAACAACAAAAATATTGTCAGTTTAACTTGATTCTTGCAATCTCAACTTGTTATCATAATAATCGAATAGTTTACATTATCTGTGCAAACCACAATGGGGCTCATTTCCTTGTTACTTTCGATAATATGGTATATTACCAACATTACAATGATGAAAACAACCGGTAAATATTATATTGTCAGTCAATTGCAGATTGTAACTATTCTATTTACCGGATCGGGTTATGTAAGCCACGTATCGACTTGATGAATGGGACACTGCACACTCGTCACCCATACAAAGTAAACGCAATTCTCAATTAATATACTTAAACGTACTTCACTTGGGCCTCTGCACCTACATTTTGGAAGAATGTTTTATGTATGGCACAGTATTAGACTCGCTAAATTCCTAAACGAATTATTTAAATAAATTATTTTGATCAAAAATATTTTGCTGTTAAATTTAGTACTGTCTCTATCTTGCTCTACAATAATGAAAAAGGGATTAGCTAGACGAAAATTAAAAACCGTGACGAAAATGATAGTAAAATTCATTGCATGGCTCGCAGTCAGCTATTTTTAATTCCATAAATAGACACGATACCAAAATTGCTGCAATTTGAACATTGCATCAATACTTAGCCTTCACGGTCAACTGTGAATAATTATGTAAGACCCCACAATTCACCTAACAGAATATTCTTACGTCAATTAAGACATTTCGTCCATGACAAATACTCTACCTTAACCGATTTGTAGTAGTGAACAGTGATTGGTCGTCAACATCTTCCAGTTTGGATCGATTGCTTAAGGCAGAATGGTGAGTGCTGATTGCATCAGTACAAGTCTCATACTAGGCACGTAGGTTCAGACCATAACCGCGACTTGTCCAATCTCTTGTTATTATTTTAATAACGTTTAATTGTTTCTATTTCTTTGTGAACTAGTACTGCACAGTGCACCTTGAGCAATCTTTAATAATGAACGATTATTTCGTTTGTTAATCTGTTTGAGTTACAAACAAGATACCAACCGCAAGTTTTGACGAGAAAACAAACACTACCCACGCTTAGGTACAAATAAAAATAGCTGATCTACTTATTCTCCCAATGGAAAACTAAGTTATTTTCATATTTGAAATATTTTAGAAAAAAGAGGACGATAGTTATTTAATACGTATAAAAATAAGTATGTTTTATTTCATAGGCAGTGTGTCTCTACTGCATGATTCAATTGGGACACAAATTACGTATTTTTAATGTCCATATGTGGGTTAGACATGTAACTATTAATTGACTCTCTGAATAATTGTTGACTTGTTAACCAGCGCATCATAATTATCGAGAGGTGACGCCTTCGTCATTCAACTGCGGACGCTACGGTCAACTGTTATCAGACAGATAGCATGTTTATTGCACTGTGTACAGGCATTAATATATTATAAATAATTCACTTAATAGATATGTTAATCATTGGTTTTGGAGTTTCGTAATTAGACTTATCGTCTTTGGGTGATTATTTGCATGCAAGGTCGAATTGTTGCGTTTAAAGTTAACAATGATGGATGTAAGACACAATTATGAGGCACACATATAAGTATCGAAATGTTTTGATAGTATTTCTTTGCTATATGCCTGGATACTATCGCGGATATTATGAGTTTGGTTTGGTGGTAGTATGAGTTTATTTTTTTATGGGTTTGGTTTGGAAATGCGGTTACACAGCAACTGGAGTTATCTTTGGAAATACACTAGAATAGCTCATTATCAGTAGTGCATGCTAGCCCTATCCGGGTCAAACAGTGATAACCGAGTACTGAAACTCCGCTGTACCCGGCGGCGCTGTCAGTGCATCGCTGTACTACAAAGGGGATCATGAACGCGCCCTTTACATAAACACGTCTCGCAATCAACTTCAAGGTTTCTTCCTTTTGAAATAGACTCGTTTGTAAATTGTTCCAATTCTTCAGGTTAAGGACTCCCTTTGTTCTACACGTTAACTAATTTGTTTTATCGAAACCATTCAATGCCATTTTAAGAGCTATTTATTTGTAAACTGCAGCATCGATGGAGGAAACCATGTATATTACTTTAACATCCTTCAGCATGAGTATTGTCGAACGTTATTCATATAAAATGTCTTGATGTATACAGAAACCTTTCGTGCGTTTAATGTAGAGACACGCGATCACACGCTACTCACGAAAATATACAAGAGCCTAATGACCGAGTGTGTGATGTTATTGTTAAAAAATCCCCTTCAATATTTACGACCTAAATTAATAACACCTTGTCTACCTAATTTTAACATTTTAAATACGGAACGTAGGTATTTCTAGATATTTGATCAGATGATGGGGATTGAATCTTGCCAGTATTTACGACACAAAGAAATGACCTAATCCAACAAGACCCACTGCCCGATGCAGTAACCAAAACATAATCACGAGTTCAACCCACATATTATAAAAGAAACAATAACTTTTACAATATGAGAAAACACGTGATTGATATGAAACTTTCAACAATACGAGTTCAGAAAGTCAGCGTGTTGCTTGCAGTTGGTTTGCTCGCCAAAGACCTTGGCGGCTGTTTTCCCGGCGTTTACAGCTGTGTGTAACTGGTCTATTGCAAATCTTCCGTGTGAGACATGCAACAGCCAGTGTTTGTTAAACAAATACGTTCCACCGTGGCCGCCATTATACCTTCCTTGTACGCAATAATAACGATACACTATCACCGTATCCATAACATAATCATCGTTCATACTCGTAATACCAGCTTCGTCCATTCTAAAGAGAATACATTTTAAATTGCCGTTCTTGGCTTCGGTTCAAAATAATTGAGTTGTAATTGGTGTAGGTCGGTGCTGCAGATCGCACATCGCACTCAAATAATATCTGCCTAATTAGTCGTAATTAGTTTACTATTAGATATTTGACCTGAATGGCATCTGCAGTACGCACCTAAGGTGGTACTCACTACCTAATGGTTTCAAGCATTCCCTTTTGATTCGAACAATATATTTATTTTTTTCCTCTCCTACGGTTCTCGACCTATTTTGTCTGGACATGCTTTATTTATTTTGTGTTATCCCAAAAGTTTCCAGAAAACAATAAAATGCAGAGCAGAAATGAATTAATGATCGGAAAAAATCTTGTTGATGCTTTGCTTATTCTACGATATCAAGGAAGTTATGCGAACATAGTTATTCGATATAAATTTATAATAGTTGCATGCGTTAGTGTTGTTGTGATCTGAGATTAACCGGCTCAATAAACCAGCACCCGTCGTGTTTAGTGCAAATATGTGTTAATTTATAGAAGTGGTTGGCATTGAAAGGAGTCACTGTTTTATGACGTCACCATATTTGCATGTAAACAAATGTTGGATAACATTGTTTAGCTACAAATACGACAAAAGTACGATACAGATAAAAAAATATTTTAAATGTTATTTTTTGTAGAACTCAAATCCTAACATCTAAAAAGATTTTGTTAGTAAAATTACGGTTGGACGATTGAATTTAAGCTGTATTTTGGTGTTAATTTGAAATTACTTCAAAAATAAATGAAACCAAGTATGCAACAAGTATTTGTGACTTTAAACTTTAAAAAGTCAATTCCAGTCATATCTAACGAACCAAACTGTACACCAAAATTGATAATAAGGAAACGAACCAAAACAAGCGACCCCAAACTCTTCCATCTCTCACAAACAGAGAATTTGATGATACTTTATCATTTGCACTAACTAGTGACCCTAAACGTCCCTATACGATCGACAAACAACATTCTAATGTATTGTTTATTATGTCTGTTTAATAGTATCGCCGGCGTATAGCGTTGTGATACCATTATCTTGTTTCGATAAGCGATGCACTTTGACATTGGCTGCGCGGCTTATCTCGCCCTTTCCGACGCCAAACGGGCAGATTCCTATGTAATATATCATGTTTATAAACAGAGGAAATACTCCAAGTTCTATCGTTTAACAAGAGATAAAAATGACAGTAATGTGGGGTACAACCCTTCGCAATGGTCTCGTTATCGATTAGAATTAAATAAGTTATGATAATGTAAGTGCATTTATTCGGTTTGTTGTTATATTTGTGAAAAACAATATAACTTATATAGATTGATATTGTATAAAACTACGTATTCATTAATTCCTACAGAGGCATGATAAACAATTTGTTTTTCTCACTTTAAATAGTACGAAGTTCAAATTTAATTTGAATACATACGACGTAGAAAATCTTTCTTCGTTCCTCCATCCTTCAAATTATGCTGATTGTAGGAACTTCGGCATATAATATGGATGCCTTATGCATTACATTTAACAAACTAAGAATACATTAAAATTATTTACTAACGATGCGATGATTCAGAATGAAAGCATAATTAAAAAAGACCGTTTAGTAATACCGCATTTTAAACATGTTACGAACGATGTACACAAAATTGATTACCTATTCAAACAATTACAATACAGAGGTCCTACCACTATCTTATAGTTGTGCGAGTGAAACACTGCTCTACACTGCGTAATGCGCTGTCACGCTTCCACAATTTCGATTATAAGGTGACGGAAGACCCCCTGTAAGTACGCAGTCAAAGTAAACGTGCAAATATATTGGCTGTCGATCTTTAATTATTATTGTATAACACTGTCCCCGTATTACGACGTTTGCTGGCATTATGTAATACATGCACTAGCTTAAACATATTTATATGGGTAATAAAATATTAATAGTCGTATTCACAATCGTCACTTTACTTAATAACGTCATTTTTTCTGTTTGTCTCTATCTTCCACCTAACAATGAGTGAGACAGCATAACAATACAGAATAAGTAGTTTTTAATTAAAAACAGAGTATTGTTTAAATTATAAGATGCCACGGTTTACTTGCGCGAATTTACCGGGATTGCCCGACTAGTTTCAGACCCAAGCTCGTTAAACAGCGGCGGAGTCGCGAGAAGGGTTTATGGATACGGTTGTAAATGTTATGTAAATTTATAAACTAGAATTCGTAGAAAACTTTAAGTTGTTTATAGTTTGTCCAGGGACGTTAAATAAGGAGTAATTTTGTTTCTTAAAACCAATGTTATACTAATTTTGAGTTGCTTACTAATTGTTTGCTAAACGTTATTTTTGAATATATTTTTTGCCGAAGATATAATTTATGCCTGGTATTTAATTTTTTGTCTAAAATGATCTAATTTAACCGGTTATTACGGGATTTTAAAAATTTAAACACAGTACTATAGGTCGTTTCACGGGATATGAATTCTAATAAACATTATACGAAAACATTATCAACTAATATATTATGCACTTCGCTTCGTTCACGTGAATGTTTTGCAATACTTATCCAACCGGCAACGCAACCCTGTACCATAGTTATAGGTAAGACGCACCCTTGAGATGCTCAACGTCTCAAATATTCAAACAACCTGACATTATATTTAAGTAGATAATAATCACCGTTTATTACCCTTGGTATAATAACTGAGGTCTAGGACGGGCCCGACGAAATCAGTCGTTAACCGCTCGTAATTGTGGAGTTGCCAAACATCACTACATTATGTAGTTGCCGAGTTACGCAAATTTAGTAGGGTGTAACAATATGACCCGCTTAGCTTACACCAGACATCTACACTACTACACCAATAATATAGTTGAATTGTGTTCGCTAGCTCCGAAACTACCGATGCGATTTCGAAAAAACATTTACAACCCACAGATTCAGATTTTTTTAGCTAAGGCTTGTAAAGCTTTGATGTAAAAAACGTTTAAAAATAGCTATGCGCTTATGATAGTTATAGCCTGTTTTAATTTAAGTAATTGCTGTTATGATTTTAGTGTAATGTTACACTGAAATTTATAAAATACTTAATGATGAAATTATATATAATTACTTATTAACATAGTTAATTACCAAATAAAAGCAGAATATAAATTAAAGCAGTAACGACTGGCAATTGTTTACATTTGGTTAAACGTTTTCTCGAAAATTTAATTGCAAAAACAAAAACACATACGATTAATGTAACTCGAATCGTTTTGTAATAATAGTAAGTATATATTTTTTGTTGTCGAACGGAGGTCAGATTTTTCTAAGCGAATATCTGAGATAATCAAATGAATGTACCCTTGTCGGTCATGCCATTACTAAAGGACATTGGTCACGTTTAAAAAGTAAATAATTTACGCCTTTGTCATCCCTTAACGGGCGTTGACCTAGGTATTGTTACAAGCGGTCAAAAAAAACCCCGTAGTCGAAAAGAAATACCACAAAATATTAACATAAAACCACCAAACAGTTCTTTGTATTCTTAGTAACATTTGTATTTAAACCCTAATGCAACGTTTAGACAATGACACCTTTTAAAGTCGACTAAGAAAAGTCTATATAGACCTCTTTTAAACATTACAATCATAAGAAGTGTCAGATAAACTTACAAGTGCAATCGCGCTCTCCGGGTACCACTTGCAGGGCCGCAGGAAGATGGTCAGCAGTTCATCGTCCTCTCCGTAGCACAGGTCCTTGTTCTCCTTCAGCAACTCCCTGAGCCTCTCCAGAGCCTCTCGCACTCTCTCCGGAGTCTCCCGTAACTCTTTCTCGGCGATAGCCTTTGTCTCCGGCGACAACTCTACGCTGCGCTCCAATCTAAACTCGTTCGCAGACATCTCGAATCTAAGAACGAAAATTAAGGTTAAGTTTCGTAAGCTTGCGTACCTTTACGTTGCAGTTAAGAGTACCTATCACTAAGCGAGCATCTAAAAGGGCCTTCTATTTAATTGTAATATCATAATAGACAAGGCCTCAAAGATGGCTGATAACTTAACAGATCAGATAAAACTTGATGCCTCATTATTCTCAAAGAGCATCGTTCGTCTACGTCCAGTGAGGTGTGTTGACATGACACTGGCCGCAAGGCAAGGACTTGTTGTGGATTCCGATCACGGTGCGCCGGCGCACGTGTCGCCGACTCCACGTTTAAAAACACATCATTGCGTTGGAGATCGATTGCACAAAACTATCGGTCACTAGCCGTCGCTAAAATGACCAGGCTATAAATTTAAATAGCAGCTAAAGCCTTAATTTTATGTGGTAACTGCCTTATGCAATCGAATTTTTCGACAATCAGTTAATTATGGCTCACAAAAAGCTTTGATTTGAAAGTGTAGATAAAACTATGTTTAAGTTATAAAATAATAATGTTAGATTCGAATTTTAGCAAATAAACTTTGGATTTTTTATTTTTACTTTAAAAATCTATTTAGTAAATTTAGATTTGTCTGATAAAAGATAAATTTTACCAATTAGTAAGTAATAAATCGTATCGCTATAGACATAAGTACGGCCGTTTTCAGTAAAGAGGTACCTACTTTAGTGCTATTTATCTAGTTTTATCTAAAGTTCAATCAACTTTACACGAGTGTGTTATTGTTCTACATAAATTGCTTACTTAATCACGTATTATTTTAAGTATAAGTAAGTAGGTACCAATAAGTCTAGGCGTGTGCAAAAATGATGATGTGTGTTTTTTTCAAAATGCTTTCTAGTATTTATAATAATGCAATATATTGATCTATTTAGTCGTCGTATGATTTTTGTTTTGGCCCTTTATTCTATTAAACTATAAGCTATTCTTTATTTTATATGTCAGTGAACAAATAGTTATTTGTTGCTTCATTTATCTAATTACGTTTACTTAAGTTAATTAAGTATGAACACTTGTAATCAGTTTTAATGCTTTAAAGAGTTTTATGGCATAATCATTTCAAAATTATTTTCTTGGCTCATGTTTTGATAATACCACTTAAGTTTTGATATAGTTATGGTAAATAAATTTTGCCGGCGACTGTACATAGTACCGGAAAACTACGTGAACCCTATTAAATGAGCTTGCCTTAAATAACAAAGCGAAAAATTTAACAGTTGTATTTTTAATTGTACTTTAGTTTTTTATTTTTATAGATAGGTACCTAAGCTAGTTTCAATATAACGTAGAATCATAAAATTAATTAGTCAATTACGTGTACACTAAAACTATGTAAAATTTAATTGAAAATGTATGTAAATGGCAACATAAATTACACTATAAGAGTCGCATAACTTATTACATTGTTTCTGTCTTGTAAACTAAATTAACATTATTACAAATACAAATAAATTAAAATATTTTATATCTCATTGAACACGTAAACCAGTCCAAATTTCACCACATTTTTTTTTTGTTAAAAACTTATTTGGCGACAAAAAGAAAAAAATATAAAAAAGAACTATATTTAAATTCACAATATTGAACGAACACAGCACAACACAGTTTAAACACAAACGCTTGCAAACCTTCGCTCTATTTTTTTTTTCACTATAAAAATAACTGAATTGTGAAAATGCACTAACCTCACTCGCGTAGGTTCACGCGCCGGTGGAAATCACAAAGGGCGGGAAAATCGATCGTGCGGGTGTGAGAGGCGTGAGCGAGTGTGCGCGCGCGCATCCAACCAGCTGTTATATAGACACGATAAGGCGCACACGCTTACTTTGTGCCCCAGCCGCCCGTAGCGCCTTGTAACTTACACTTTGTATTGTAAGAATATTAAAATAACTCCTCCATGTAGTCCGTGCTCCACTTTCCTGATGAACTTGGTTCAACTTTACTTATTGTTATTTTTTAAAGCTTCGCAGTTATTTCGCAATACTTTAGTTCTTGCGGATGCATATAGGCGTTAAAAGCTACAAAATTAAAAAAAAACGCTGCATTCTAATAGTCAGGGCCCAATTCTGCTATTTACGATGGCCGATAAATAAATGAAGACGGCACACTCAAGAGCAATATAATGAATTTCCAATTATTTTCTTGACAAAACGCTTAATATAATAGGAATGATTTAAAATTTAATCCAATTGCCATTCATTCATCGGCTATTGTAAATAGCAGAATCGGGGCCCTGGACTGCACAACCATCTCTAGCAAATGGTGTCAAAATAAAGACGTATACCCTACTGAAAGCTTTCTTAATTTTTACTTTAGCTGTCCTACTTACCATACAATTATCTTTAATACTACCTATGTGAAACTGCTTCTAAAAAAAGAATCACGATAGTTGAGGGTGGGGCATACTTTTGACATTAAAAAAGTGCGGCTTGATGCCCTAATTTGATGATTTTGTAATGGTGAATTGCATATTCTAATAACACATATCAACTGAATCGTCGACCTACGTCAGAATTCACAAATACCAGAAGACTTATAGCAATAAATTATTAAGTAATAATACACAAGCTTAATCACAATGATAATATATCTACAACTTCTACAATGGAAGATTATGTTAATGATAATGAAACTCCATAAATAATTAGTAAGCACTTTTGTACAGCTACAAATCAATCGAAGGGTTGGCTTTGTGATTCACGCTTACATCACAATGTCATTTAATATTTTTTACATGTCAGTAAAAAATATTAAATAGTACATTTGTTTATTCAGGTACATTTACTTAATGGTACACGTGCGATAAGAGTCATACCGACCTATTATCTAGAATTAGTAAAGGAATACTGTGTCATAGTCTCTTTATTTAACTGTAGAAGTCTTCGTTTACCTAATAAATCGGTAATGGGAGCTTTGAGCAATTATTCAGTAATCTGCAATGAGGTAAAATAGTGTTTTTTAAAAGGCTTCTTTAATATTTTCAACATGAAGCGATATTTTGGCCAATAAAAGAATCCTCAAGTGCGCGGATTCCGAGGATGCCACACATGCCTATCAGTGCAACTCCTGTAAGCCAGGATCTACAGTCAAACAAACGAATTGTGCCGAAATGCTTAGACAAGCTTAGTGTCTAAGGGAAACAGTTTACTGTCATGGACATCGCAATTAATCAGAAATAGTAAAAAGGAGGAGAGGGAATAGGTTGAAAAGCTATCTGCAAGATATTCTTCGAAGAGAAAAGGTGTTTGTTAAAAGTTCACACTTCGGAGTCCTATCTGGAAGAAAGGAATAATACTATCGCAACCCTAGGTAGATTTTTATTCTACTCCAGATGACAGAAGTAGGTACTTCTAAACACCAAAAGAGTAGATATGAGAGCATAAAAACTTTGAAAAATTCTGATCACACTTTAGGTATCAGAGTTAAAACAAAAGAAAAATGGCACTTTAGAAACAAATAATCTTTGTTCTTTGACCGATTTCAAATCAATAAAGCTAATTTTTAAATTATCTATACGATAATGCCTTTTCTGTCTATTACAAGTATGCATTGCATTAGTAAATTTTGATATAATAATATATGACAATATTTATAACGGAGGCTTCGGTAATCGGTAGCAATCTGTATTTATTTTACTAGATAAATTATTTCTTTTATATGCCAAGGATCTTTGTTACGAACCTACGGACTGGGTGCAAGGATCAATATTTATCTATTACCATATACCTATTCCACAGACTAAAGAACTCTTATGAAGTGTGAGTGAACAATGTCCACGCGTGAGTCATGATGAGACATATTGTACTGCACAAAGAAGTACATTTGTTGTCGTTGTAGCGATAGGAACGGTTGCCCAAACGTCTTTGTTCGACGTTAAGTTTGAAAGGCGTCGCGGCGCCTCGCAACGGTCAGCGACAGATATCCACGCATCCCTCACATGTTTAATGTAAACATTGCAATTTGCTCAGAAAAATTAATGTTTATTTTTAATATTAGTGAAACCTTTTTTCCTCATTTCTAGTGATCAGGATTCAGGACTTTTCTGAACGAACACTACAGCTTCCTTGAGAGAATTTGTTAAAATTATTATACGAATATTGAAAATTCTTAGTCAGATAGGTAGGTCATTACTTACAAAGTAAAATATTTAAATAAACCAATTACTAGTCGACAAAGATAAATACTAAGTGTTTTGTAACAATATAGGTACGTAAATAAATTTTATAAATTATATTAATCATATCCCGTTCGAAGTTACCACTAGCCAAAGGTACATTTATAAATAATATTGCACGGCTTGCAAAAGAATCTTAAAATTCTTTGTTTGAAAATACTCGAAGACAATGGTTTTGTTAGGAAATTCTTAACGTAGGTATTCTTATGGACTTAGCCCAAAACATCTTTGTCACGATTGAGCACATTGAGCACGTGTGTCCAGGCATTGTGTACAATGTTCTATTTATTTCAACTCAATATTTCATCAATGAAAGCTAATAATTATCGGTAGTTACTCTTTCCCCTGAGGCTGAAGGAACAAACTACGTGCCTACCTTAATTGTATTTACCAACATACTTAGGTATACGAGAACATTAATTAGCCAACTTCTCTCATTATTCCAAAGGGTTCTTCATCGAATTTGATACCATGTCAACTCCGATTAATGAAACCTTAGCGATGTTGAGGTAAAAATGACGTACAGATTTAAATAATTCAAGAAAAGAATGTATCATTGGAATCCATGATTACTTATTTTGAATTTATTCATAAAGAGAGAAAACCTTTTGTTTGGGGCCAAGGACCCCAAGAGTTAAATACGACGATCGATGTTATTTAATCCGATTTACGTAAACTGTATGTAAATTATAAATATTTTTTATCATCTGCGTTTTTATTTATTTATATAATACTAGCTTTTGCCCGCGACTTCGTTCGCGTGGAACAGTGACTTCCGGCAGATTTTTGGTTTTACTCACATAGTTCCCGATCTCGCGGGATTTTTCAACATCGACACCATTGCGCGTAGTACTAATAGAATTATCTATACTCCGTTAGAGCATTTTCTTTGTAGTAAAACTTTTATTATATTAATGTTATTTTTTTTACACCTTTTTACTGTTTATTTACATTTTTCTGATGGATTTTCCGATGAATTAAAACAATAACATGAACCGAACACGTGTAATGACACCATTGCGCGATTAACGCCATCTATCTACGGAGCATAGGAACAGCTCGACATTTGACCAATAGATGGCACTATTATATAGTATGTCCGTAATAAATTTTATTTTTTATTTTTATTTTTTGTAATAAAAACTATCCTATGTCCTTTCTCAAGTTTCAAACTATGTCTGTACCAAATTTCACACAAATCGGTTCAGTAGTTTAGGCGTGAAGAAAAGACAGACAGACAGACAGAAAGACAGACAGACAGACAGAGTTACTTTCGCATTTATAATATTAGTTTGGATGTAGTCCAATATTTAAGTTTTTTTTTAACATTTAGGTATATACTAGCTGTCCCGGCGAACTACGTACCGCCTAGCAGTCGATGATCACAGTAGAGACAAAGTATTAAGGGTGGACCACCCTTATCACTTAGGGTTATGAAAAATAGATGTTAGTCGATTCTCAGACCTACTGAATACGCATATCAAATTTGGTAAAAATCGGTTAAGCCGTTTCGGAGGAGTACGGTTACTATCATCGTGACACGGGAATTTTATATATTAGAAGAAGATAGATAATACGGACAAGTAGCAGATATAGCAAGCTAATGTTTTTTATGGTTATTTTGCAAAGCTAGGTTATACATATAAAAAGTAGCCTGAACATCAGCTTGGGATCTTAAACGAAAGTTAATTTTCATAAGCATTTAATAAGTTATCGCAACCTCATTAATCGTAGACTAAACAACTGAACAACAAAGTTCTTAATCCATTTAATACTCGTAATCCACTCTTAGGGCAGACATTCATACATAACAACAAATAATATAATTAATAAACATAATTATTGAACTCATCATCATTATCCCCTCGAGATAACGAGTGAACTCTAAATAGATAAAAGTTACTATGCCGGAACTTTCCAGTGCTTACTGTGAACTGCACGCAAGTTATAGTGATGTTGACAAAGCGAGATAGAGCTACTCGGCGCATAGTATCCTCTCGCTTGCACAGCGGAGAAAGTCTCGCTTTATGAACTCGTAGTGCAAGTACTGCAGAGGATTAAAAATTTGTACGGTGATAATAATTTTTCGTTTATCAATTGATGTTTGACTCTTTGACCTTGTAGAGTCATCACGTACATGTATGTACAATAAAGTTTTGTGGTTATGGGTCTACGTCAATTTTCCAGAGTCAGGGTCTTTCACAACATGAATATTGGGTGCTACTACTGATTTATTTATTTTACTCAATTGAAGACCATTCCCACTACTTGAAGACTATAAGTATTTAATTGACTTTTTAAAATACGTAGTCAATATGCTAACTAATAAATGCGGACAACATCACACACATTGTTCTGAGCCCAAAGCACTTGTGTTATGAATTCAGATACAACGAAGGTACCACACACACCTCAGAGCTAGCGACACCTTGAAACAGAAACTAAAACTTAAGATACTAAATCAAAAACTAAGAACTAACGATGCCGTACATCTAAGAGTTCTAAGAGTTCGACGACAATGCATCGAAAACTATCGTATATAAAACACTATCACTATGATGAGCAGGGTAAATAATAAACAAAAAATATATTTACAAATAATATATTTAGTTTCAGGTTTCATCCATTTCGTTAACAGTAGTGTCATCGTCTGAATTTGAGTCACTGTCGCTGCCACTCCCATGCTCCTGGTTAAAAAAAAAAACAACTTTAGCAAATAAAGTATTAAGTACAATACAAAGGTGCAAAGTAATCAATCAATGTTCGGTGGCGAGATAAGGTGCTAATACTTACTTAATCTAGGAATTAATGATATACAATATCTATTAATATGCGGGCAATTTAATGTAATCCGATACAGCTTGCAAGTTATATATTCGCATCAAATATAACATATATTTATTGAAGACATTCATCGATACAAGATTACATCGAAATTACAGTCATATTTTGTTAGGCGAATTTTGCTAGGGAAAAGATAAGATCTTATGAGATAATAGTCTTCAAGTTTTCCCATTATAGTGAAATTGTATACTATTTTCGTCCGAATTCTTAAATTATTTAGAGACATATGAAAAAGATATTTACGGATAACAAGAATGTCCGATAAGATATCTTTTGAAAACAATTTATTATCTACCAATAAACACATAATCAATCAAATACTTAATCTTGTGAAAGGGCAATTACAAAGAAAGACATGAAAACGCATTTATATATCACTAGCTGTCTCGGCGAACTACGTACCGCCTAACAGTCGATGATCACAGTGGAGACAAAATATTAAGGGTGGACCCTTATCACTTAGGGTTATGAAAAATAGATAGTAACCTATTCTCAGACCTACTGAATACGCAAATAAAGTTTGGTAAAAAGCTGTTTTGGAGAAGTAGGGTAACTAACATCGTGACACGGAAATTTTATATATGAGAAGAAGAAGATTATGAAAACCTCCTGGCACATACGAGTAATCCATATTAATATAGTAACTGAGAAATTTCGATAATACTTAAATACATAGCTTGGATACTGAGAAGTCATATTGATAGAATACTTTTTGCCGAGACAACGGCCATCAACGCGGCCGGAACGCCGGACATACGCTTATAATCGAAGTTACTTTACCTATGAAGTCTGTTTTTGCCACCAACAGAGGCGATTTAAGATTCCAATATTTGGAATTGAAAGGTGGCACTTAAAGTGACATTGGTAATTTGGATCGAACCTGCATTGATATCGAACCAAACAAACAGGTCAGAATTTATAATTAGGGGAAAGTCATACTCAAAACTAGCTGTAGCCTCTAGTAGAAGACTTCAATTATTGAAAAAAACAGTCAAATATTTCCAAAAACATTACTAAAAATAAAAGAACATACCTCAAACTTCAAGTCAGTAGCGCTCGAATTGAACAGTGTATCCTTAACATATCGGAACATATGGTCGCGGCAGATCTCATCCGTGTTGGGCGGTAACCAGCCGCGCTTTATGTGACACAGGTACCCAGGGGGGGGCTCTACTGCCAGTATCTCTTCCACTTCCGGTAACTGTATGTCACAGTACTGAAACAAGTTTAATGGTATTATGAGACTGTTACTGGTGTTATAATAAGGTATCAAAGTGAATAATAATAGTGACATGTTCCATCAACAATTCTGTGTAGTTCATGTTTGTGTTCGTTTGTTACTACTTCAAACGGCTGGACCGATTTCAATGAAATTTAGTATGATTTCAAGTAGCTTGGATTAATACATCCGGGCGGAAGAAGCTTGCGGCTACCAAGTACTAGTATCGGCGGGTAACAACTAGTATCTTTATAAGTTAGAGTCGAAGAATGATTTCTATTCAAGTTAGTTAACACTCCTTCTCAATAATCAGACATAATATAATAAATGTCCTGTATTTCCGTCATACCTGATAGAATATATGTCGCTGTGTCGGCGTCATGCCGGGTCGGAAGTAAACAGTCCCCTCTGCGACCTCCTCGGACGCGGACGCGGCCACTTCCGTCAACTTCCGCTTCAAGTTGCGCTCCCGGTCCGTCGACGTCTCGTCACGAGACATTATCATGGAGCGCACGCCCGCTGCAACGCAATGTCATGTTAAAAGGGCCGTCAATGCCTTTTCTACATAGATAAATATATTTGCAATGCGATTAGGAACAACCTTTATACTAGCTTTTAAGTGTCCCATGGTGTGGTGTGTTCCCATAAAGAGAAGGATTGACTCATCTGTTTAGTATATGTGAACTAATTTAAATCATATTGCAACAAAATATTTCGCAAGTGGTTCCGCAAAAAAAATTCCTGCCCTTACTATTTCTGTATTCATCATTAAACAATTCGAGTTCTAGTTGGGGTCTTAGACTATAAATTATTTTCTATGATTAAATGGCACACTAACAAACTAACCTGCATGTCTTAACCTGAAGTCTAAAGTCTGATATATCCTTGCTTGAGGGTCCTTCCTAGGATCGTATCCGAACTTCACCCACATAGACCTCCATGGACCAGTTTTCATATATAGAGCTAAGCAAGGCATGATCACTTTCAATGATATTATCCTGATTTTTGTTTGATATCTTATCAAGTTTAATGACCAAATAGGTCTCTCCTCAAAGAGCTGAAAAGATTATTTAATGTTTAAAATCTACGAGTAAAGAGAGGAGAAATTATAAAGTTTCACAAAATCATTTTTTTTTCCTATATTATATTTTCACTTTAGGCAGTCACAAATATTTATTTCTTTATCAGCCCCCTTAATGACCCCTTAAAGCAGGACTGATGTCAGTAGAGAAGGAAAATGGCACACGCTGTTTGAAATGTCTTAAATCTATGGTATTCAGTCAAAAGCTCAAATAAGTGTGCTCTCAAAAGAACAATCTACAAACCTTTTTAATAATTTCAATCTCCTCTAACAACCGTGGATTTGTTTCGAGCTTAAAATCTTTTTGCCGTAAATAAGTTTCATGGGGTTCAGTTGGCAAATCATCTGTGAGGTTGAACACATATGGGGACACTTGGGTTCCTCGCAACATTCTAGTCTTACTGTGAACACTTTCCCCTCGCTCTGGAGAGGCGCGGTCTGGATACCTTTTGTCGGTGTATGCATAGCATATAGGTTTCTCAAAACGTGTGAAACTGGCTGGGATAAGCATGAGAGGTGCCGGTTCCCTGAAAAGAGGTTTTATATATAATTAGTCTAATATTATAAAGAGTGGAGGTTTGTAAAGATAATTAAGATATAAGAGAGATAATTAATTAATTCAAATATTACAGTAATTAATAGAATGGTGTTTTATGATTTTATTATTACTACAAAAGTGATGGTGAAAACTTAATTTGTAGACACAGAACTAAAAATCAACAGATTTACAACACACCAATTAATTTGGAAACTGCTTGACCAATATTTCTTTTTATTCCCAGGATCTAGCCTACCACCCGTATTCAACTTAGTGTTGTGAATCCCTATCCATTAACTATTTATACTTACAACATAAAATCAAAGGTGTCCACTCCTGATGGTAATACATTTTCTAAGATACACTTTGGTTTAGCAGTACTGGGGCCTTCTGTATGAACTGGCATGTATTGGAAGTCACACATCGCTAAAATTCAAAAAGATAAATATAGTCAACATTACAAAAAGTTTATACATAGACTGTGATAGTATGGCATATAGCATCTTATAAATAGCAATTCTGAATAGTTTTTTTTAACCAATAATAATAAACATATGATAGTAACTATTTTTTTTTAAGATGTTATACTTACATTCAAATCTAAACATTGTTTTAACAGATCCAACAACAACAGTGGATATAAGTTCCCGCCTTATTTCATTTCCATCTTTTATTTTCTTCACTTTCACCTTAAGTAAAACTCCTGCAGTTCTCTTTGCATTGCTAAATATTTTCTTGATAAATGGATTATGCGGCTGGTAGGATAATCCTAGTCGTTTCTTGGCAGCATTGCTATACACCTATATGACATGTTTGTAATTGTATATTGTGGTTCTATCAAAATAGAACAGATACAATGAATAGTGACCTAAGTAGCTTAGTTGGTAAATAGGCGCACAGGCGTTTATAGCCAGGACTTACAGTACTTCATTACCGTAACATGTATATATTTTTATTACTTTCCCATAAAGTAAATTTAGTGGTAAAATAATAAGAAACGTAGAAATACCTGCGATATATTTCTTATTCCACCCAAACAAGCGATTGCTTTCTCATCATTTTTTACGATTCCAGGAAAAAGTACCCCAGTCAATTCTCGATTTAAATTACTACTATCCATAGTCATTTTAATATTTTTTATAAAATTTACGATTCAAGAAAACGTAAACAAGCACATGCTTTTCACATCTGATTTGACATCAGTCAATGTTGGCTGACATTGACTGATGTCAACTGGGTTTATTGACATTTGGCTTTTGGATTCGTGCCTTTTTGCGCACATTTTCAACAACAACAACTACAAGATTTGACCATTAGGTTTTGCTTGACTTAAATCATAACATAGTGAAACTGTTTACTTTAAGAAACTTTAATCTGATTTAAACAAAGTAAAATAAATAACAAAATTTTTAAGAAGTTCGAATGACAGGGTGAAAGAGCTTAAATAACAACATTATTTAAACTAGTATAAATCTTTAATATCACAATCTTAATCTAATTGATGATGGCTTAATACAATAGCTATTGCTGTCACTAATTCTAATGATACAAAAATATTTTTTTCTGTTAAGGCCATTTATTATCGATGCGCCACAGCTTCTACAGCTACTAAAAGTCTGAAAAAAAAGTAAAAATAATTATTTTTATTTACTCTTATCTGGCATTTCCACCCAAAGTGTTTACTACTTTTAATTAACTTACTTTTCTAGTAAAAGGTTTCTTTGCCTTTCAATATCCAGCCTATCCTTTTCCATTTTAAGTCTTATATTGTTACACCTTTTCTTTTCCATCAGCTTTTGTTTCTCGATTCTTATTCTTTCTTCTTCCAAATTAAGTAGTCTGTCATGTACAAGTCCTAGAAGGATATGAAAAAAAATATTTATCAACATAAGGACTTCTTGGAGTCTGTCACCAAATATATTTTATTCATAAATGAAATATTGTTTTCACTATACTTACTAACTGGTCTTCCTCTTTTCCATAAAGGTTTGCCTGTAATTGGAGCAGATGAGACTTCATTTGGTCCCATACCAGCATCAGGGTCAGAGACCACTCCTTCAGCTAGACTCATCTCTAAGTCAGCTGCAGTGAAATGCTGAGATTCTGGAGGCCACTTCTGTAAAATATGAAGTAAATAAAAACTTTTGTGCAATTATAATCATTTTTCATTGATAAATTTAGTTTAATAATTCAAATTACCATGTTACTTGTAGATGGATCACCATTACACATTTCATCAGTAGACCCTGTACTTTGTGTTGGAGCCTAAAACATTACAAAATTATAAAAAAACTATTTATAAATAAGTTTTCTTCATGGTAAAAGGTATTTGCCCAACATTAGGATGTTTGAAAGCTGTAATTATGAATTACTTATGCACAACATGATTTAATTAAACATAAAGCATTCATAAGAAAGGAATAAACAAGAGTTTTGCATTTTTACTTATATAAAATGCTCACATATTTCAAGACTAAAGGAGTATTACCATAGCATTAGAGACAGCTGATGTTTCAGGAACCCCTGACAGCCCAAACACTGAAGTATTGGTACAAATAAGTCTCAGGATCTTTTCCTCAGCTTCAGTTAATTGTGTATTTGCATTACAACCTGGTGTGAATCTGTTTTTCCTAATTTTAAAAGCCTTTTTCTTTACATTTGATTTCCAGTCTCTCCAAGTCTAAAATAAGTAGAAAATGTAGGTATGAATCATACAATTGTTTTAAATACATACTTGTCTCTCTGTACAACTCCTTCAAAGCATTTTTTTTTATTTCATAGTTAAGCTTGAAAGTGGAATTTGCACCTGTTGCCATTTGTCTGGAGTTTTGATTGCACCAGAACCAAAACCGGAATTAGCGTTAAGTTTTTCAGTAATTTTAATCCATGCATTCGTCTGACGGATTCTCCCCTCAAGACCCGTAAATTTTCCGATCGCTAATTCCTTGTCTTCTTCCAGAAAATGTAAAAGCATGTTCAGTTGTTCCGGGCTTGCTTTCCGTCTCTCCATTGTTGTAATCTTCTATTAACAACAAGGAAATATTGCTTGTAAATTAATCAAAACTTTAAAATAACTTATTTATAATACTGTTATATACGTGATAAGTATATTTTCAGTGATAAAACACTGTTTTCAAGTATTTAAGGCGTATTTGTTGTTACCGCTGCCGATGTTTGTTTTCTTTTTGTTTGATATGTCAATGTCAGTTCAGAAAAAATAGGGCTGGTTTCGAAATAACGACTAAAAGTACTTTTAATTTCTCTGACATTCACGATACAGTTAACGATTAGAGGAACAAAATCAAAATATCCAAAACCGCAAAAGCTTGAAAGCTTTTTTTTTAATGCCTCTGTCAAATTATCAATCAAAGTATTATTTATGTTTGTCGTCTATTTACTATTTACAGTATTTACATCAATTTTCGTTTTCGGATGAGGAACGAGGATATGAAATTATCAAATAATGTCTTAGATGAAAGTGAAGAGAATGGCTTCTTAAACTAATCCAATATAGAGCTGTCCTGTAAATCAATATTTTTATAATTTAAATCAAGTATTAATATACAAGATCAAAATATATTAAATATTCAAGATAAGATGAACACGCTTCTTAAACTGAAGATGTTGCGGGGCAGCGCTTACAAAGAGAAAATCAATCGAAGGCATCTTACTGATCTATCAAATTGTGTAAACTTGCCAGACTCTTATCTACTTAAGAACTGTCGCATCAACAGATTAGTCTTTCATCACATACTGAGAATATTAGAACCAGTTGTTCCTAAAACTCAGCGATCGAATGGTATACCATTTCCTTTGAAGGTGACTTAACTGTAATAATAATTAATATTTAGTGTAATAGGTATATTAGGTATGTAGTTTTAAAAAGTAAATGTTAGATTTTGATTATTTAATTATCATGCATAGGTACTGTGCGCCGTAACTATTGCCTGTAGTTTTTATAACGGAAACTAAGGTTTATGTTGATACTGGTGTTTCAATATCTATACTAATACTATTCTTCATAAGATAAAGACTTTTTATAATTCAATATATAACTTTGATAATTGCAGGTCCTAGTAACTTTATCATTCTTAGCAAGTGGCTCTCACCAGAAGACAGTGGGCAAAGACTTCAGCATTAACATATCACAGAAGTCAGTGAGCCGAGTCATCAAGATTGTTGTTGAAGGGTTTAATATGGTGCTCAACAACTGCATTGTATTCCCCACTACTGTGATGCAGAGAGACCAAATTAAGGAAGGGTAGGTATTTAAAAAAAAGGTTTAAATTACTTATAAAGTGTGATGTATGTAGTATAATAAAATTAACCTACCTTTTTCCCAGTATAATGGTACTGGTCTTTTAATCATTTAAGGCTTAATCTATGACCATTTTCATAATCTAATGTAAATAAAAAATTATATCTGATTTTTCAGTTATGTATGTATCAAGGTATTTTTATTACCTCTTTCATTCAAAAATGTTGTAATCTTTGTCTTGTTTTAGGTTTTACAGAAAATACCATTTCCCCGAAACAATAGGCTGTCTGGATGGTACTTATGTTGAGATAGTGTGTCCAAGGGATGATGAAGAAGCCTTCTATGATAGAAAAGGACAATATTCTATACATGCACAAATTGTAAGTTCTGTAAGTTGTCCTAGCATAAACTTAAAGTTGCCTGTTCTAAGTCCTTAATTGTTCTACATTATGGCAAGAACAACACATGAAAGATGGTAAAAGTTTTCCTATATCTTGAAATAGATCATGAAGTCCTCACCCATAACTAGCTCAATCTGTTGAAAATTCTTTTTACTCATATAAATATTATTCTTTAGATTTGTGATGCAGACACAAATATAATAGCTGTATGCTGTCGTTTTGGCGGATCGGCGAGCAACGCGTATATTTGGAACAAGATGAACATAAGACCATTTATTGAAAGCATCAGTCGCCAGGGAGAAATGAGTTGGCTTATTGGTAGGTTACTTACAAGAAATTATACTATAACCAGTAGTTAGCTGCTATATGCAAACATCATAACATGCATCAGTCCTACAAGTAGAAGATGTTAAACTAATGTCTTCTTGTTTTCTCTATTTCTACAACTTTTATGACTCTATTGAAAATGTGATTATTATTTTCCAGCCGACAGCAAATACCCACAACGAGCATGGCTCATGACGCCTATAGTACACGCACCACAAGGCACTCCAGATTCACAGTACAATCACTTCCAAGGAAGGACTAGGACTTGCATTGATAGGTGTATCTCCAAACTGAAGGGTCGCTGGCAATGTCTATACAAGCGGCCGTTACATTACACGCCACAGCAAGCAGCAAAAATCATTAATGCTTGTGCTGTGCTACATAATCTATGTATAAAGGCTGGTTTACCAGATTCAGAACATTACATTGACCCAGAACCAATGCCAGCTGTAAATGAAGTGACAGAAATGCCAGATGATAATGTAAATGATCTTTATATTGGTATAGAAGTGAGGAGGCAGCTTGCTGAAAGAATATATTATAGTGTTTGAATATATTCAATCACAATTTTATTGTAACTTGCTCATGTTCCTATGCAAAGGATTGTTTTGATCATCATCTCATGATCAGCTAATGTGATGTTCCGCCTTAATTATGTGTTAAGAATTACTGTATAATGTAGATTTTGTATCTTTTTGATAATAAAAAACAGTATTAATACTAAAAATATTTCTTTACGTAATTAACAAAGTTTCTCTCACAATACATATCAGTGCATCAGTATTTGCATTTGTGCTAGCTGGCTGTAGGTATCGCCGGGCATTCTGTATGCGATGTTACCCGCGAATGTATTTAATACTTCGGCTTGTTCACGCAACCATTCCACTTGCTGCAAATAGGAAAGAAAAAGTCATATTTAAGTCGTAGTTAAAAGGATCTAATAAACAATCAGGCTGTGAGGAGATAGGAAGAGAGAATGAAAATTGGATTATTATATTACTATAAGAGAATATATAAAAAAAATAGAGAACTCAGCATAACAATTTTTGATACGAATTATGCGAGTCAAAAGTTTTCTAGGAACAACCTAACAGTCTGGTCACGAAAGGATAATTAAATGTTGCTAAAATTGAAGGTAGTAACGTTTTATTTTAATGAGTACCTTGTTGTTCTGCGCGGGTCGTGGCTGCGCGTGCGCGGCGCCGCGCAGGCGCTGGCGCTGCGCCAGCAGGATGCTGCACGTGGCGCGCAGCACGGCGGGCAGCGCGCGCAGCAGCTCGCCGCGGGCCGCGCGCGCCGCCGCCACGCGCGCCTCCAGCTCGCCCGCGCTCAGCGGGACCAGCTCGCACTCGCGGAGCGTCTGCGGAGTATGCAAGGGGATCATGTAGTGGGAATGCTCATTTATTTGTTCATTGAATTTAACCCTTAGGAGGTTTAAGTCAATTAGAAACACAGTACAAAACGTATTCTGTTTACCTCAAGTGCACCTTCATAGTTCTCGCTGTGGAACTGGTCGAAGAAGGTCATGAGCTTGCAGAGCTTGGTGTAAGCCTCGAGCAGCGCGGCGGGCAGCGGCGCGGGCGCGGGGGAGCGCAGCCGCCGCGCGACGTGCTCGGCCAGCAGCGCCAGGCGCTGGCGCAGCCCGCCCGCGCCGCCGCCGCTGTTCACCACCTGCGCCAGCAGCACGCAGAACAACTCCAGGACCTTCTCTAAGTTCTGCGGCAAACATTACAACATTAGCGCTTACTTTTATAAGGCAACTTACTACAAACTCCAAATAGTCAAACTCTGATACTATAAGAGAATTTGAAAGGAGATTTGAAACAAAAAAATATATTGTGAAATGCATTGTATAGAAAACAACTTACCCCAGCAATATCATACATAGTTATGGCATCTTCAAACAGTCCTTTGTTTACTAACTGTTCTGCTACATTCAAAGCAATTACCTGAAAATATAATATTTTTATAATAACAACAATCATATCTCATATATCTTAAACACGCAACTAATTTACGATTTTCTTCAAGTATCTTAATAACTTACTTTACTATCAATATGTGGGTTGTTGAATTGATCCAAGAGTCCAGTGCTGCGCAGTCCAGTCGTGGCGTCCATGCGACCGAAGAGCAAATCGTAGTCACGACTCTCAAGGGCGAGATCAGTACAGCAGCACATGAACAAATTCTTTCCACTGGGGTCTTTTAGATTTCTGTAATAAGAAAGCAATGTAGTGCTAGAACTAAGAACTACCAGCAGCATTGTTGTCATTGCAGAAACAATACGGCAAGAGTCCTTTTTTGAGAGCTCTTTAATTCTTTTTTTTAAACGACTCCCGCAGTAAGGAATTTAATCCTTGTGTCGCGGGGGGCTTACATACAAATCCAGACTCCGAACAAGCATTCATGGATCGCACAAATGCTTGTCCTACGCAGGGAATTAACCCGCGACACGTCACGCATAGTGGGTTTGGTGTGGCGACCTCAACCACTCGGCTAATTGTAATTATCAACTTACAAAATTAGTATTATCTTACCTTAAAAAGAAGTAATAATGTAAAGCGTCAGACGGGTCTGTAAGCTCGAATTTTCTGACGTATAACAGCAAAAGTCTAGCTAAGTTTAGACGACGTAGTGGTGGCGGATCATCGGTATCCACGGACACTAGAAACATATGATTTAATTAATTAAAAATGACCAGAAGTAAGGTTACATAATGGATATTGTAGTAGTATGTACCTAATAATTTCATTCGCTAATAACTTTATGAATGTAACTTACATAATGGTGCTTGAACGTTGCGTGGTGTGCCTAACATATAGACATCGTGAAGAGCCAAAGCCATGTGCACACCATGAACTTGGAACCTAAAAATCAACATTGTATCAATTGCTGCCTGCAAGCAGTCAAAAATCTAAGACTAAACAATTGAGTTCCCTAATGAATTCATAGATTGTACCTATGAGCTTATAGCCTAGGTCTTACCTAGGGATCCTTGACAGAAATTCAATCGCAGGTTCAAATTGTCCCGTCAATGTCAGCATTTGGAAGTATACTACTGGTTTCTCATATGCGTGATAATGAGTTTCACCTGTAACAAAACAATGTTAATATTATATTTAATAGTTCCGTATCAAACCTATAAACAGCCGTATATTTTCGTGATTTAGTAATGGGTCGTACCATATTCCTCAAGAATCATTTTCTGTAGGTCTGAATAGGAGAAGGTTTCACTCTCGTTGTTTCCTCGTGACTTGATAAATGACAGTTTGAGCCAGAGGTAGTCGTCGGCTGT
The DNA here is from genome assembly GCF_003590095.1 of Trichoplusia ni. Lineage (NCBI taxonomy): Eukaryota > Metazoa > Arthropoda > Insecta > Lepidoptera > Noctuidae > Trichoplusia > Trichoplusia ni. The sequence goes on along the minus strand of NC_039481.1, from coordinate 15,638,447 downwards.
TCGCGCTACTTCATAATGCTCATCACTGAGATCACAACAACCTATGACGCAATACACCTAGAAAAGAAATTAAAAATAAGTCTGTGTGATATAATGGCTAAAAATCATCTAATTAAAAAAATAAGGTATGGGTCATGACTCCAAAAAAAACTGGTCTCTCCTTTTACTTTTTTCGCAAAAACGAAAAGTGACGTGAAGTGTTGGACAAAAGCTATTGAAAATTAAATATAGATTTTTACTCAATGTTACAGAATAATAAAGCCAAGATAACTTACGGCTCTCTTGTAGGGATCTGTGGAGTTGCGCACTTGTATCCTGTACTGGAAGTTGATGGCAGTCTGCAGTTTATCACTAAGTGGCTTCTCTGGACTCTTAATATACTCCTCAAGAGCAGATATGAACTCTTCATGATCACGACTGTAAGACAAATTATAAAACACACTTACAAATGATCAAAATTGAATGCATTACCTACATGTCTACTATTTTTCTGTACCATAAAATAAATCTATTCCTACTTGCCATGTTACCAATCACTCAGTATTTGATGAAACCATATTACATAGTTGGCAACAAAACATCTTTCGTATTTATCAATTTATTTAAACATCACATACCCAGCTTTCCTCAAACAATGCAAGGCGGCATTAGCATCGCCACTTCTAAGGCAGTAGTACACCATCGGCCACAGCGGGCGCTCATCGATGACGCCGTCAGTTAGCACCTGTGTGTTCTGGCCCTGCAGTCGGAGGCCCACGAAGCCGCGGACCAGAGGGTATGTGCCCGGCTCGCCACCGCGCATGGCGGCCGCAGGGTTCGCGCGCACGACGTCGCTCATGTATTGTTTGTATCTAAGAATAGAAAGTAAGGTTGACTTGGGCGTAGCGAGATGAGTATAAAGGAGCAACTATCCTCCGCTATAAGAGCAATTTTGTAATTAGCTGTACAGTGTTTTCTACTAAATGCTACATTTCTACCGATATATAAATTTGACTTGATTATTTATAGGTTTGAAGAAATTGAACATGTACTAAATTTTTTATATAGTAAAAGAATAATGTTTTAAAGAAGGAATTCAATACAAGATATATTTTTCTAGATTTTGCACAATACCTTAATACCCTAGATAACTGTTGCAAGTGGCAAGATAAAACTACAAAACATATATGAGACAATAACATACCTTTTTTCCAAATATTTCTTTCCTTGAGCAACAAGGCATTGTTGTATGGCGCTGTTGCCTCTTGCTTTCAAAGGATCTTCATCTCTCACTAAAGCTGGAATGTTGGCCATTGTCTTAATGATCTCCCACATTTCTTTAACTTTCTGCAAAGAATAAAACACAATAACAATAAAGAAAAAATCAACTTCTTTATAATATATATAATAGAACACTTTTAAATTGAAATAGAATAATGTTGAAATCAATAAGTATTAAGAATTAGAAGGGACATAAACACCAAGCTTGAACCCAAGTTAAAAATACACAGGTAATATTGCAAACTGGCTATGTGTATAATTAACTCACCAAATCATTAAATTCGTCAGCAACTTGTGCAAACTTCAAATGTAAGGCTGTTCTAGACTTAGAGCCCTGGAATACCAGCTTATTATACTGTTGCACTTGTCTGGCATAAGCTGCTTCTATGTTGTCCAGCATAGAATGTCCAAACTTCTTGGGTGCATCAGCAATGCTTGGCGGCTCAGGGTTTCGCTTTAGATCAAGCCAGTTTTGTGAAGGACCAATCATAGCATTCATAAGCTTAATCTTTTCTCTGTTCCATTCTGATAACATGTGCTCCCATTTTTGATCTTCAGTTGTTTGTAAGGACTAGAATAAAAAAAAATATGACTTAAACAAAGAGAAGACTACTATTTTCTGAAGCTTGAGAGTTTGAAAAACATTGCAAGAGAGATTTCGATGAATATGGCTTGATGATGATGATGATGATGATAATGAATTGGTTGAGCCTATCAATTAAAAGTATTAAATTAGCTGCCAGTGATGTTTACTTAATAAATAAGATCTTTTAATTTGTTAAAAAACGAAAGTATTAGGTTTTACATGAAAATAACCCAAAATCATACTTACATTTTTGTTAACCTCATCAATAAGTGATAAAATGGCATTTTCCCTTTCATTTCTGAGGAAGCTCTCTATATCAGAGTCTGCTATAGGCTGTAGAGGCTCGAAAGTACGTTTAGAACTTAAAGTTTCAAGTTTCTGAGAAATTTGTTGCAAATCAATTCCTTTGGATCCGAATAAGAGATGCCTGAAACACAAAACGAAGAAATTAATAATTTAAGGGTAATTACAAGGTTACAAAGCGTTTATTCCGAAAAACTAACATAGTATACTTACGCTTGGATGTCGTTCGCTCCTGACTGAATAACTCGTGAATACAGTTCTTGAGATGCCTCTAATACTTGTCCCAAGGAACGTTCGACCCTCGGCAACTCTTCATTACCTTCAATTTCTGTCGTTAACTGCTCCGCTTGTTGCAGTAATTTACTAAAGTCGTCGTCTGCCATCGTGATCGTGCAGTTAGGTTATCAAGCGTTGGTAATATCAATACTTCACTAAAATGACTTAAGACGACTGCACTATTTGAATATAATAAATCTTGAGTGTAATAATCATGGAATAATCACTGAAACTCTTACTATGAATAATCCAAAACAGTAAATAAATACCGCCTTTTAGCGACCGGTACAAGCTTTTTTGACAGTTTGATTTGAAGTTTCTCTGACTTTGACAAGATCAAAGACAATTTTTGCCTTACCTTTTGTAATAAGACAGTGTTGCCAACGTGCTTATTGGTATGTTATACATTTTCAGCGAACTGGTATTTTTTTTTCCTATTTTCTATCTTTACTATTTCGCACATGACACACAATATTATGCTTGAATTCCCACATTCTTTATCAACGTGTTATAAAATTGTAAGCGAGGGTATCCTCGCATAATAAACGAAAACTGGGACAAAACTCGGAGTACAAAAGACAAGCCCTTTAAAAATCTCTAATTTATTTTCAAGAAATATATTTTTAACATACAAATTACGTTTAACAAGTTCCTCACTAATCATCATTATAATTTACACCGTCTTCAGAAAAGTAGCAGGTATTGATACGGAATCTTTAAAAGTTCCCCTGTCTACTCTTCTACGGGGGCCATGTGTTATTTAAATTTTTTCGGGCCAAATATAAGGTCTGCATCGGGAGCTCCTTTTGGGTGTTGGTACTTTTGACGGACATGTTGGCCACGGTTCGGATTGCCGCTACCGCCTGATCCTCCTCCACTCTCTGCGCTATATTCTTCCTCTTCTTGCCTCTCCGAGATATTTAAAGTCAGCCTAAAATATTTATAAAGCAATGAGTTTTCATTCTTAAAGAGTAAACTAAATTAAATCATTATTAAGCAAGTAGTAGGTAAGTACATACAGTTTCATTCTCTCCATTTCTTGTTTATCTGCCAAAGCTTGCTGCTGTAGATTGCTGGCGAGCTCAGGCGGGGCATTGAATGACTTGTACTGAGGTTTAGTACCTTTCCTCACCATTAGCACAAATTCCACGTCTTCTTTACCTTGCTGTAAAAGCTGTTTATTTTTTAGTACTTATACAAAAAGATTACTTTAGTCATTATAGATGTAAAAATGCATACCAGCAGTTGTTCATACGTCTTTTTGGTAGTTTGGCGGCAGGTCATTGGGACGGCTATGTCTCGCTGCTGCGGTCTAGTCTCGCGCTGTCTCTCAGCAATATTCTCCATAACCATCTTCTCAAATGCCGATTCAAATTCAACATCTTCCACCTATAACATGAAGACTGTTAGTATTGCACCTCAAAAATTTACGATTATAGGGAGTTTACTTACGGGTTTTGGAGCAGGTCTTCTGGGTTCAATAGTAATGTCGTCATTTTGAGGAACATCGCCGTCATCATTTCCAGTATTTTCTGTAATGGGCTCTTCATCAGAACTTTCTTCAGGCAGCTGAGGATTGTCTGTCTCATCATCAGTCTCAATTATAGTGTCCAATCCTTCATTCACACTGTCGTCACCCAGATCTTCATTGTCATTATCTTCTTCACCAAGCTCTGGATATAAAGTCTGTCGCAATTCTTCTATTGCGTCCTTACATTCTTGCCAACTGTTAAACATCGTTAGCTTGGGTCTCAGAGTAGTTAAACATTCTTGATAAATGTATTTTACATAAATCGGAAACATATTATCGTCAGTCCAATGTGGGTCAGAATGTTTGAACCAGTAATAATTTTGAAAGAATGTCAAGAAGTAATCCAGACGCTTTTTACTCGATCCGCTATTGAAATAAGCGCCGCAAGTCTCGAGAAGGGCACAGACTAGTCTAATTCTGAACACGTTGTCTGGTGGATCAAGGGGAGAAACATTACTGTGGTCATTTGTAACGCCGAATGTTATGAAGGAATATAAAACTGTGAACACGTCGCGGGAGTCTAACAGCTTATAGTTGTATAGCTCTCCTAAGTATCTAACCGTGGCTATTCTCCTCTGATTGTATCTGGGATGAGGGTCTTCCATGGTGACCCTGATTTCTTCGAGGATTGTGTCAACTACTGCAGGGGCTACGTTTTCTTGCCAAGCTGCTAATTCTGCTGTCAGTCTTGCCAAAGCCCTCCTGGCGCTGGCCCTCACTCTCCAGCCGCCTGCTAGATGCTGTATCGCGATAGCTGCCGTATCTGGATCATCCCAGTTCAATTTTCTCATCAGTCTTAGTATTTTCTCTTCATTACTTTTTTGGAGATCTTCATGAAGAACTTTTCTGATAAACTGGTGCATAGGGGGTTCTTCCTCTTTAGGTTGAGCCGGAGCTTCAGGTGGGCAGACATAGTAAAATGCGTTTTCTATTTGCGTTACGTAACGCGAATCTAGCGCTGATACAGTCTAAAAAAATACATTAACAATTTAGTTCAAAACTAATGACAATGATATTGATACTGTCTATTAGTTATATAAAAGTCGAAGCCTAAGTTACCTTCTTTCTCATCATTTGCTGCAGATATATCATTGTGCGTTGATGTGTGTCTGGGTTGCAGTACAAGTACCTTCCACAGGTCTCGAGGAGATTACATGCCATTTCAATGTGGTGATGTTTAAAGTCATGCAAGAGAACTTTTAAACAATACAAAGCTTCCATTTTCGAGTACAGACTGAACTTGACCAACTCGCCGATAAAACGCACCACTTTGATCTGAAAGTTAAAAGTCAAAATTATTTTAATAGATCAGGTAGTAAATACTAAAATATGCATCAGTGTTTTGTAGTGAAATTATTACCTTAGATTCGATGTTAATCTGATCCTTTTTTCTGACATGATACTTAAAGTCCTGTTTCAGCATTTGACACAAATCTACACACACATCTGGTAACACTGGGTACAGTATAGCTGCAAACCTTGAGTAAAATGGCAACAAATCCAGTCTAGTTCTGGCAACACTGAAGAGGACCCTTGTTAGTTTCTTTCTGTTATTCTTTGTATTGAGATTCAAAACAAAATCAACTGCTGCATTATCAATCAATTCTCGATTGATACAATTCGGCAGTTCATTCAAAAATGCGTCGAGAGCATACCTGTAAAAAAAAATAACAATGAAATACTGAAAATCCTATTGTTTAAAAAGTGTTTTGTTGAAAAGTAGTTTTTATTTCAGATTTATGATAACCATAAATTTGAAAAACCCTTTAACTACAATAATATTTCATCCTATAAAATTTTACGGTTTTTGGTTAACATTATACTAACTTGTTTGAAACATTGGATGGCTGAGCCTCTTCTTGATCCATGTCAGGAACAGTGGGGGGTGCTTCACTGTCACTCAGTTCATCCTCTTTCAAATCTTCATCTAGCATTTCCTCAGTTACTGTTTCAGTCTTACTTTTAACTGTCTGAAAAATAAATACATTTATAAAGCCTCTTTCAAAAAATTATTAAGCCCCAGGCAAAGTTGTATAGTTAAAATATCTTCAATAGAGTATATGACAAAAAAAATCTTATCAAACTTGTCACAAGTTTTAAACTTTCTTTTTTTAAAGACTGATAATAATTTTATAGAAAAAAATATAAGCTATACCTACTTCTTTCAACTGATAGTTAGGCATGAAAACCTTTAGATCAGGCAGGCTAGTATAAAATGTTCTTGTGTCTTCATCTTGCCAGGGGTCTATACCGGCCTGCAAGGTGAACTCTTCACCGCTTCCAATAGTCACAGTACCCTGTGTCTCTGTCACTGTAAGACTTAGTGTGGGAGGCTCACCGGCTTCTCCCAACTCTTCTCCTAGCACTTCTGCAAAGCTCTGTGCTCCTGTGAGCAACTTGTCGTAGGTTGCCTGAAAGAGGATTCAAATGACATTATAATGTAGTTTATTCTTTTTTATCTAAGAACCTACTTGTTTTTTTTAATCACAAGTTAAGACCCAAATCACTGGAAAAAGACATTTTCAGCTAGGTTTTATTTCTAAACAAGGAAAAATAAAGGGTTTAATATAGGGAAACTTTACAGGCAATCAATCAAAATTTAACAAAAATATCTTTCAGAAAATTACCTGATGTTGCTCCAACTGGTCTTTTCTCTCTTGAGACAATTCACCTCTAGTATGCAGTGTCCTTTGGTTGGCAGCATGTAAAGCCTGCAGTTGAGCCCTCTCCGCTAGCAAGTGTTTTGTTAAAGACAGAAAATAGTCCTTCAGAAGAGTTCTTACTGCAGTCTGCTTCTCTGCTGGCAAGAATGTGTTCCTAGGAATAGTCACATTGTATTTCTGAAAAAGACACAAATACTTAATTCCCTTGGCTAGGTACTCCATGTACTGAAATGCTAGTAGTCTAGGCCTAAAATCTCATATAACTTCAGCAAGCAGATATTAGGAGCAACATTTAGATCACTAAAAATATACAATATTAGACTGATCTGTTGGTCAAGTGGTAAGTGGCCCTAACTACTATACCAAAGGTTGTGGGTTAAATTAACATCCAGGACAATTATTGTTTGTGTGATGAGCATTTGTTCAGTGTTTGGGTGTAATTTATCTATGTTATGTAGGTATTTAGAAATGTAGCAGTATGTTTATCAGTTGCCTATGAGATTTGCTTGGTTTGAGTCTATATGGTGTGTGTGAAAGTTGTGGAATATTATATTATACTATTATTTAAAATATAATAAAATGTTTTTACCTCAGCTGCATCTCTAATTTTCTTTGGTACTAATCCAGCATAATCTTCACCACAATGTTTGCAAAATGACAAAAGTATTGGTATATTATTATGCTCCTCTTTGTCCATATTTATCAGAACTGTCAGAACATTACCCAGTAGTGGTAGCCCAGTCTTATTAGTAAATATACCAACGGCCACCAGCTCTGCATAAAACCTTATGTCAACTCGTAATTTAGAAGAATTTGTTATTTTATCTGTAGCTTTGAAAGTTAGAATTTTCTGCCAGTTTTCAAAGAAATTTGAAGAAAAGTCTGCATATGTCCGGTGCAGTGCTGAACATAAATTTATAGCAGCTGCAATATCAGACATCTTGAGTTTAGCTTCAGCAATCGCTGCTGCAACTTCTGATATGTATTTTGTCAAGTTCAGAGCATTGAAATCCTTTAAGAGAGTATCTATTTGTGTCGCACTAAAGGACTTCAATTTTTTCACAAATGTTGTGTTCTTCTTTAACCCAGAATCTAATTTCGAAAAATAATTATCGGGTGGACGTACACAGTTCAAATTCTGATTTCTCAACTCAGATTTCTGCTTTACTCTAGATTCTAGGTTATAAATATACTCATCGAGGACAGCTTTCTCGTCTTCGGCATTTTCCGGCGGATTCTCGTCTGGTTGATCACTTTTCTCTGCGTCTTTTTCAGTGGAAGTCATGATTGATGTTAATCAAATAGCATAATATCTATAAATATACTCTCAATAGAAATGTAGTTACAGAATTCAAAATATAATATTTCTAAATTCCGTTGTTATTGGTTCAGTTTTTGACACACGACGTCGACGCTATTCCTGTCATTAATGTTAAACAAAAACAATTCACAGATAAGTAACGTTTTTCCAACTATGAATAAAATTATTTTATTTCGGCAAAATTACATATAAGTGGGTAATAAAATAAATAAAAAAAGTAAATTAAAGCAGGTTAATCGATAGCATAGGGCAAAAACTTAGATGGATCAGATTAGAATCTGGAATCTTACACGCAAAATCGTGACTGTGGAATCGAACTTTATATTCATAATTAAAAAAAAAAAGGCAATACTTAACCAGGTTTTGACGTTTTCATGAAGCCTAATTTATTGATATTATTTACGGTGGTTAAGGCTGATAAAAGTAGTTCGAAGAAAATAATCGTAACTATGTGTGGAATATTTTGTCAAATATGTTTCTCAAACACTGCTTCAACTAAGGTATAATACTTACATAAAAAATATACTAAAATATATAGGTTAATTTACTACCCTATTGCACAGTGGTTACTGGTATAAGGGTTGACTTCGATTCCGGGGTAAAAAAATTAGATTTTGTTTACAAAAACTTGTAACTTATATATGTCACAGACTTAAACTTACTTTAACTTAAAACATTTTATTCCAGGATAGCCGGGTATTGGATCGAATTAAAAACAGAGGGCCAGATTGTCAAAAATCCTTAGAAATAAGTTTAGGTGATGGAATAAGCGCCTTCTTTTGTGGCGCGGTACTGTGGATGCAAGGGCTCAAGCTGACTCCACAGCCAGTAGACAACGAACAAGGACTCCTATTGTATAATGGAGATATCTTTGACGAAACGTGGGATTTTACTGTCAGTGATACTCAAACAATAATGGACAAACTTTGTAACAGAACTGTAAGATAACTAACCTAACTTATTTTGGTTTTATACTTTTTCAACATAACCACTAATAAAATAAATTTATTTACAGAAGGATCCTTCAGAGGACTTTATTATCAAGGAACTAAAAACACTAAAAGGACCATTTGCAATAATATTCTATGACAAGATAAGTCAAAAGATATATTTCACCCGTGATAAAATTGGAAGGACTTCGCTCTTGTTTCATAAAAATGAAAGTTCCATAATTATTAGTAATGTTTTGGGCAGGGAATATGAATGTGTGGAAGTACCTGCCACACACATACACATATTGGATTTAAAAACACATACAATTAAATTGTGTGCTTGGGATCATGATTTATATTCCACTGTAGAATTAAGTATTGAAGAATGGTTGAATGATCTTCAGAAAAAACAAAGCCTACCTGATGATGAATTTATATTTCAACTTAAGGATGAAAGTTTCCCTGAAGAGGTCTGTATGGGAATTTTTAAATTTCATTAGTTTTCATTAGTAGGACAATATTTGTAATGATGGTGAGTACTACCATCATTACAAATATTTAAAATTGTTTATTTTCAGGATGAATTAGTCAATTACATTATCAATGTTTCTCAACAAAGTAAATGTAAAGTAACAGCAATGAAGAAACTATTACAACATGCTGTCATAAGGGATACAGTTCTAAAAGTAACGGAGCTACTTGAACAGAGCATTAAGTTACGCTTAAATAGACAACCAAACAAGTGTAAAAAGTGTTTAAGGAATAATTTAATTGAAGAAGAAAGCTGCAATCATTGCACAGTGGGTGTGTTGTTCTCTGGAGGCCTAGATTGCACAATATTAGCTGTACTAGCTGATAAATACTTGCCTAAGGAACAAAGCATTGACCTCATAAATGTTGCATTTAAAAAAGATGACAATGGTACCTATGATGTTCCTGATAGGCTGACTGGAAGGCAATCATTAGAAGAACTACAAAAATTATGTCCAGAGAGGTAGTAAAGAGTCAAGGTTAATTTACAATAACTCCTAAAATATTTCATGAATCTATCTTATGGAATAAAAAGTTGATATGGTTTAAAAAAAATTGGTTACAGGAAATGGGTCTTTAGAGAAGTAAATATACCTAAAGACGAAACAGCAGAGCATCAAGCAATTACAATAGGAGATCTAGTATATCCACGGCAAACTATCCTGGATGAAAGTCTAGGTACTGCACTATGGTTTGCTGCAAGGGGCCAAGACCACAAAGACACTTCTACCAGCAGGGTAGGTACTTGACAATAGCTTCTAAAAAGTTCGATAAGGATTATTTATGGCTGCTATAATATAAAATTGACTGTATATGATTTCAGGTTTTATTAGTTGGGTCTGGAGCTGATGAATTATTTGGTGGCTACATCAGACACCGAAATGCTTATAAGCGCCAAGGCTGGCAAGGACTCAGCAAAGAATTACAACTAGATTGGAACAGAATCTCTTTCAGGAACTTAGCCAGAGATAATAGAGTCATATGTGATCATGGCAGGCAGCCTAGAATGCCTTACTTGGATGAAAACTTTACAAGTTATGTATTGCAATTAAAACCATGGTTGAGGTAAGAAATGATTTTCATGCTTATCCATATAAATACAATTAAATGATTAAAGTTATGTCCATGTTTGTTTTACCTACAGATGTTTTCCTAGTGAAGATTTAAATATGGGTATTGGAGATAAACTTACACTAAGGTTAGTTGCCTATAATCTAGGACTAATTGAAGCTGCTGTTCTACCAAAAAGAGCTTTACAATTCGGTTCCAGGATTGCTAACAAAAAAGAAAAAGGAAGTGATTTATCCAAAACTTTTGTTAAAAATATAAGAATTTCAAATTATATATTTTTTTATTGATTCCTAATTGTTAATTTTACAAAATACCTCTTATTATGCTAGTTTGCACGGTAACGGTGTACTCATTCTATTATTAATAATTATTAGGATCGCAATGTAGAAGTATCCGTACCTTCGCAGTGTTTATTTTTATTATCTGTCGCGTCAAAACTTAGCAATTTTTTTTATTGCAGTAACATTATCAATCTGACAGGTGTAAGACAAAGAAACGACGTCATGTTTTAAAGAACGGAGTAAATTTTTATACCGTTTACAAATACAACAGCACTATTGTTTTATGCAATTTTTAATTAAACGATGGTGTCAACATTCTTAAATAGTTTTACAATATTCGGCCTTCCGAGCTAGTGGTGAAAAAAGGAACTAACGATTCAGTCGTACACAATGATTGTCAACTTGACAGTTTTCTATGAACTGACAGCTATGGAAGCGACGCCTTCACCAGCACAGTTAAATTTGTAATTGTATTGTGCTGCACCGTACTTTCAATAAGCAGACAAGCACTCACACAAACTCAGTTGTGTAGCTTCGCATTCTGTCTGTATAAATAAAACATTACCCACACATAGGTTATAAAAATGGCTGCAAATCGTCGCAAGCAGGACGATAAAAATTTAGAAATTTTACGTGAACTTATTTCACTAAATGGGAACAAATATTGTTTAGACTGCAACCAAAGAGGACCTACATACGTAAACACTACGATCGGTTCCTTCGTGTGTTCGAAATGTTCGGGAATGTTGTGAGTATTGTTTCTACGTTATTCTGCTATTGTCTAAATGAATAAGATCAACAAACAGATAGTTGTATTACATTTCAGGCGTGGCCTTACACCACCTCATCGAGTGAAGTCCATATCCATGGCCACTTTCACGCCGGAAGAAATAGAATTTATAAAAGCGAGAGGGAACGACTACTGCAGGCGGGTATGGTTAGGCCTTTATGAGGGTGAAAGTGTGAATTTTACCGATGAACAAAGCGTCAAAGACTTCATGTCAGACAAATACGAGAAGAAGCGTTATTACTTGGATTCGGCCGCAAACAGTAACCCTCCTGTCAATGGCAGTTCTATAAAAAACAAGCCTAAGGTTAAGACCGGAAATAACGCATCTGGCTCGACTCCTTTGATATCGATTTCGCCGCAAACGTCGAAAAATGTTGTGAACAACAACACAGTTGTCCAAACTGCGAAAGTTGTGAACAATTTGGTGCCAGCCACCAACAACATCACCTACAGACCTCAGCCAGTGACCAGCCAGCCTCTCATGAACACCGTCAACGTCGCGCCAGTACCTGCTGCTGTGCCAGCCCCAGTACCTGAGTGAGTTTTCCTACTAATTATGAGCAAAATTTTATCAACAAAACTATTTGTGTATAATAATATAAATTGTTTAACTTTTCAGTTTTCCTGTTGATTTCTCGACGGCAAATATATACAATAGTAGTCAGTTCAACAGTAGTATGAATAATAATTTCTCATCTCCGTCCATGACCTCACAAGCATTTAATGCTTTTAGCCCTCCAGCTCAGCCTGCAAGTAAGTATTTATAGTGTAAATAGATAATTACAAACATTTTTTATGTGGATCTTGATGTTATTACCATAATTTGTAATGGTGTTGTGGTTTCAACAGATGACCGTTATGCAGCCCTGGCAGATTTAGATCTGGCTCTACGACAGCAAAACATGAAACACATGGGTGAGTAATTGTAGACTTAACTATTTTTCTGTCCTACTTACTTCCTAACACACCTATCTCTATCTCTAATATGATAAAATTTATACCTACTTTAATGATTTTGTTCAACCTTTTTTCAGAGGAAAATATTGTAAATAATAAAAATCCATTCCAAAGTACCACAACCAATGATCTGTTTGCAAATAAAAATCCTTTTTTCAATGGAGGATGGAGCACCAACACTACTACTGTACCAGTCAACCCTTTTATGGTAAGATATCTCTATTTAAATAAAATCAAAATACCTATTTAGATATAATAGGTAACCAGAAAAAAATAAACATGTAATATCATCTTTGATTTGTTATATCTACATCCAAAAACAAAAAAAAAGTATTATTTCATATTCAAAATATGTAAACAAATTAAAAACATGTTTGCTATTGAAAAAAAAGATATTTACATTAGTCATCTAAAAGCTACAAATGAAATACAGATTATGATTCGATTAGCATACTACAAATTGAATTTAGATGTGTCCTTGAATGTGTTTGTCGAGACAAGCTTCATTTAGCAACTGAATTAAGTAGCTGTAACCATTTGGATGTACTTTACTAAGTGCATCATTAAATGAAGCATGTTCTTGCATCTTATTTGTAGTTGCCACATTGAACCACTTGGCATAGAATCAACTATTACTTTTTGGACCTCGTAACCTTTTGTCTTCTATAATTATCTATGCAGTTCTATCTGCATAATACATCATTGTGTGCTTAATGGATTAATAATGGGTTCTATGTTACATATCCTGGTATATATTCATTGTTTGGTACAGTTTCGGATATGAATAATATACTTGTTGTATCAGTATATTGTTTCATTTGCGAACTATTTTGATAGTGTTATCAACTGAAACATAAAGGAAACAATGACTAACTGTTTGATATAAGTCCAAAAATATTGTATGTAGCTAAAAATTGTTGCGAGCCTATTATGGCCTGATAATTTTGGCAATTTGGTAATCCCAGAAATGAAAAAGTTCCATAAATCCTGATAAGTATTGACTGCGTTGTTAAAATTGGGTATTGTGATATGGAGAGATAACAGATTTCATGTTATTGGAGTCTCAAGTTCCTGCACAAATGCGTGCTATTCAATTTATTTAGACTAAATAGTATAAACTCTTATGGAATTATAAAACTAAAGGCTACATTTCAAGTCGGCCCGGTCGCTACGTGATCGCGTGATCATCCCAAAACGATGTTTATTACGATAATTCCTAGTATTTATCTTGTTATCATGTTTTTCAGCAGCCAACAAACAACGGCGGTTTTGTAAATTCCAAGAATCCATTCCTCTGATTGGTCGTGGAAACGTAAGAACTAAGTGTGATGTCAAAGAACAAACTACGTAACAAAAAGCACAAACAAAGCTACAAATTTTATGTTATTGAACAATTGTATAGTAGTTGAATAATTTATAAATGTTTTGCCATTGTGGGGATACAGTAACACTTCGAGTATACGCAACATTGTTAGGTAGGCTCGGTATAATACATAAGGAGAAACATTAGTATTGATATTACTAAAATTGAAGACGTAAATCGGGGTTTTACTGTGTCTTAAGCGATATCACTTCATGGCTACCACCGTGCAACACGCTTGTTATGGTTGTAAAATTGAGTGCCTCATAATGCCTTAAAGTTTTCAATATTTACAATTACTAATAAAATTATCTCAACGTAAATTAATAGTATTCAAATATGTTGATAATGAAATTGAATAATAATTTAATGTGTATAAATATGAAATATTGATGAAGACTCTGGTTTTAGCTTTATTCTAAATTATTTAGATAGTATTTTAATGAAATGACCAGTTGACGACGAAGCTATTTACAGTTTACACTAACATTTAAAGTAATATGATGTTGTTAATACGAACAAAATTCCTCAACAAGTTCGATCTTAATCCGGTGCCTTGTGTGTCTTAATATGTTAGTAAAGTTTACGGGAACTGTACAGTTTACGTGTAGTCAGACTATTTCTACCAAACAAATAGATCATAGTTTGTATAAGTCACGTTTAACAGTTCCGTGATCAACACATTTGAAACATTTAAATAGATATGTCACGGCGATAACCCACAGGCGACGTTGTCTGATCTACTAGTATTTTATAGAACTGTACAGCTTTCTTGAATATGTCCGCATAAATTTTGTTCAGTGAGTCAGCCAGTGACTAAGTGATACCTGCCATGCAAGTAATAGATAGGTCACTGGCCTTATTTGATAGAATAGTTTGGAATTGTATGGAATGGTACAAAAAATTAACAAAATATGTAAGATAAAGGTTATAAGATTATTGGGTATATGTAAGTAAGATCTATATTTTGAAAACAATTGAATATGAGTAATAGTAAATATTTTTCGTCCATGTAACCGTTGCTCATTAAGAATGTGACCCAAAAGTCTTGCATGTAATGAATTTTACCACTCACGTTTTATCGAGTTATATTGTTGACTTTTTGTAATTTCACCACATGGAATGTAAGTTATTTTTAATGTTATTTAATATTTTAACATTTTGCTTGACAAAATTGTACTGAACATTCTTAGTCAGGAATAACTATGATATACTCTATATTTTTTAATGAAATCAGTAGCACACGTAAAATTAATTAGACAATTAGAAAATGAGCTCTCAAATTTTGTGCTTCATCTGTGATTATAATCAGTTTTATTTTTTATTTGCAAGGAGCTAACTTGAACAATTTTATTTTCTAATCAATGCACTCTCCTATTTATTTAGTTCTTAATATAATTGTTTTTTTTTACTATTTGAGCACTAAGATCTGTTAATTGTATAAATAAAATAATCACTATTATTTTTTTATAAATCTGTGTTTTAATAATATCCTTTTTACGTGGTAAATGTATCGTAAGTTAAGTAAGTTAATGATGAAATTACATACAACTCAGGTCAATCGTGATGAAATAGAGTAGTCAAGAGACATTCAGCATCTGCAGCAATAGTAATAAAACACCAGACAATCTTTTGATAATCTTTATTGAATTGTACATTTTTACAAGTGATATTGATACCCTTACACTATCAGTCAACCTCTCACATTTTACATTTCTTTGATATTGTATGTCACATTTTGTATTTACTGTTTTTCCTTGTGAACACTGGCGTGGAGAAGTTGTCAGGCGTCACGTTAGGGCTGGGCAGGGGCGTCTTGGGCGTGTCGTGGGATATGGACACAGTAGACACATTTTTAATGGCCTCTGGTAAGTCCTCCGTAGATGGTTGTGATGATGTCGAAGAAGATCGCTTCTCTGATATTGTTTTAAGTATGTTTTTACCTGCCTCTTTAGTCTGGAAATAAACAATAGCTAAAAGTTAGTATTATAAGATTAATGGGGTGCATTGTAGACATAATAATATATGTTTATAAAATAAATAAATAAATATTTTTTTCATTTAAGAGACACGCCCGACAATCGCCAAACTGCTCATTTGTCAAAACGACAAAATCTTTATTTAATTCATAATTCAGTAAAATACTTACACTTTCATGCTCCAGGCACTTATAAGCGTAATGTGCGGCATGGTCCAGTAACGAGAACCTCAGGTAGTATTGTGCTAAGTACCGCTGTGCCGCAGGTAGCTCCTTACTGCCGGCGTTGGCGGGGTCTTGGCAAGCTGCCGTGTACGCCGCCGCAGCACTGTTAGGCATATTCGATTTCTCGTACAACCTGAAATAAATGTTGAGGAAAATTATAAAAAAAATGTATATCGTTACTTTGAATTTAAACAATCTTGTTTTTCCAAAAAAAGTAGGTAAAATTCACTAATAGGTATTTAATTTTAAGTTATAAAAAGGACAGATATTGGGTTTTAAAAAACGTACTTAGCTAGTTTGAACAAGGCCATTCCTTCGATATCACCAGTACTATGAGCTTTGTAGTAACATTTCAGTGCATTCGGTATTTTGTCCATCTTCTCATAGGCTTCTCCCAAAGACACTAACATCCTAGAATCATCGGGTTTAAGTTGAGCCGCTCTTGAGTAGTAATATATGCAGTAACCATTCAATCCCAATATTTCGTAAGCTTGGCCGAGTCCATTCCACGCGCGATAGTCGTTTCTATTAACATCTGAAAATGATCATGCATGAACAATAGTCCATTTATTCGAGTAGGCGCTTGTTGGAGCGCGTCATCAACCTTGCGCATCCCTGAACATAATATTAGTTTGTAAATGATTTTTCCAGATGAAATCTTTTTTTTGTTACTTATTATTTATGATCACTCAAAACAAGTGGATTAGCCTTAAGGGCCTTAGAAATGAGTAAATCAAAAGAAACTTATTCTTTCAAAATTATTTGAAGAAAAACAATGTCATTTTTACCTATAGCCTGTCTGTAACATTGAATAGCTGCATTTGAGTTCTGCAGCTCAATGAATTCGTGTCCCATGAGGATCCATGCTGATAAGTACTGAGGGTCTAAAGATAAAGCTCTCTGAAAGTATATTACTGCCTTTTGATGTTCACTTCTCAAACTGTAGTAGTTACCTGAAAATATAAAAAAAATATTTCTGTAATGTTTTTTTTGTGGCAGTAATATACAGCAACATGCAAAAATGGGCCCAGTTATGTGTTTTTGCTATAGACAGTCTCAATAACTTGGCATTTATAACATTAGTTTTAATACTATGGATATTTACCAATAACACAACAAGTTTCCACTCTATATTTGTCTATAGACACAGCTCTTTGAGCCAAGTTGGCTAATTCCATTCTTTTCTCTTTCAAGTAAAGGAGATGAGAGTATACATCCCAGTTATCAAGTCTGTATGGGTCATTTACATACAGTTCTCGAAATAAGGCCAATGATGAATCCACATCTGAAAATGAAAACAGTTTCATCATTAAAAAATCGGTAGGGAAACAAACAATGCAAATAAAATATGTTGAAATTTGGTAAGTTAGCCATTATTTTTCCTGCAGTAACTTATTTTCTTCTTTTAAACTTTTTGTACTAGTATACAAGGGTTACTCACCTCTCCTATCATGATGGGCTATAGCCATTTGAGCAGTCACATAATTACTCTTCTCAAAGCCTGCTGTAACCAACACCATGTATGCTTCTAAAGCTTGCTCTGACAACTTCAGTTCAACAAAGGCATGAGCTGCAAAGAAGTACATCATCCAATGCTTTGGCAGTTGCAGGGAGTCCAGTGCCTCATACTCATTGGCTAATCCGGCCAGTTCCACCCAAGCTGCCCATAGAGTAGGAGCAGCTGCCACTGCTGCCTGCAGCACTGTCACTGCCTGACTTCTTAGATCTAATTTCTTCAGAACCACCCCTTCCAGGTACAGCAAGTATCCATCCAGATTATTGCGATTAGCCTACAGGTAATGATTAACACATTCTTTATACAAGATCCCGATAAGCAGATCACATTAAGTATGTCAATTATTAAGTAAAATTTAATTTAAAACAACTATAATATATAAAACATTTTTATATCTTACCTTAAAGTATGATAATAAATCCAATAAAACTTGTGTAGACTCGGTGTTCTCCGAACCTACATCTGTAGCATTGTCTAATCGTTTCTTTTCACTCGACATATAGTGGGAGTATTTGTGAAGGAATATACACTTAGGACTAGTACAGTTGTCTAGGAAATGGGCAGCTCTGTCATATTCTTGACAATCAAAGTAACTTTTGGCTAATGTATACGCTTCCTTTTCTTCCGGTGATATCCCATCATCATAAGCATTCGGAGGAGTTTCATACACTATCTTGTGGTCTTTCAAAGAATAATTTAGCTCAGCTAGCCATTTAGCAGTCTGCGTGAGACCCCGATCTGTGCATTCACGAATGCCATGTAGAATATCGATTCTTACTTGGTTTATGTCGATTTGAACATCAGTTTTAGAGTTTATTGACAACGGCTGCATTATACTACAATACTTAAAATGTTCATTTAATTAGACTGCGATTTATGTTAAACTACCGGTTACAAATAAAAGAAATAGGACAACGATATTCGTGCAATCAAATTTGACAATCGGTCTCAATCGGACTGTCAAACTGCAATGATCATTTGACAATGACAGACGTCAGAACAGTGACGGGGAGAGAATAATTGTCTTTGCCCCGACTATTTTTCCATTCCCAGCACTTTGCGTGAAGCATTTCATATCGAGCTATACAATATTTTAAACTTAAAGCGACTTATGTTTTATTTTTATTTCATGCTATCCTTTTTAAACTGATATTAAAAGAAAGAAAGGGCTATATACATTTTGTCAGAAACGTTAAGAATTTCATGTTATGCAAAGATTCATCATTGTTCTGGGTATGAAGTTCTGAATGTTTCATGTCATTTTGTTTTGTCAATCAATTCGCTAGGCAATGTTTTAGTACAACTTTGGTAGAAGTTGAATTTTTATTTAAGTTGGGCTCAGCACCGTCACTTATTGCGAGAATTTCGCGGTGTAAGCACGAGTGTTATAAAATATTGTTGGTAAAATTTACGTAAACTGTGGAAGTATCGATTAGAAAAATTGAGTTTTACTTCGTCTAAGAGAAGAATTAATAAGCAATGGCAGAACAAAATACAGAAACCGCAACAACTGACGTGGAAAGTACGTATACTTCCCCGGGGAACGATCCTAAGAACATGCAGGAGGTGACACAATACGTAAGTTTCCCCTTTCATGAAGATACACTTTCATGGTTGTTTATTTTTTATGAGCCTAGATTTTATACGTCGCAATAAAATACTACTTTGTTTATAGCTGAGGTTATTTTCGGTGTAATGTGCTAATGAGAAATCCAATAAATAAACAAAATTTCATAACCTTTGTATTGTACCTAAGATAATATTTTTTTACCATATCTCATTTTATTTCTTTCTGAATAAAATTATATAAATAACACATGAAAGTCGCAAAATAACGTAAGGTTGTGTAAAATCCGAAACTTTCTGATAAGAAGATAAATTCATGGTTCTTAACAATGGTCTTTTGGGACAAAAATCCAACATAACCAAAATAAGATTCTACACATAGAAGATCATTGTTATATAATGTCTTTACTTGTTTATTTTCTTCTTGTTGCAGGTACAGTCTCTCTTACAAAATATGCAAGATAAATTTCAAAGTATGTCAGACCAAATCATAAACCGAATAGATGAGATGGGCACCCGTGTCGATGAACTGGAGAAAAACATCACTGACCTCATGACACAAGCTGGTGTTGAAAATGAGAAGTAGTGACACTGCAAGTGGCAGTGTTTCTAGAAGTAACTATCACACCACATTGTTTTGTGCCTGAATCATGTCATTTTTACCATTTAATGTCAAAGTAAATAGAAGCATATAAATAAAGATATATAGGTGAAGTCACTCCATAGGGGCTAAATGTTTATGTGGCTCATGTATTTGAATGTTATGTATGTGAACCACCCACTATAGATAAGGTAATATTATTTAAACATAAGTGAAATGGCAGGAGAGGGGAGAATCCTTGTATTCACTCCACATAAGAAATGTAGGCAATAATAACATTAATTGAAATGGAGTGTAACACCAATTAATTATTAATTTTGGAGTGTTAAGTAAACAATGTTAATTATGGTATAAATACATGTAACACTTGGCTGGCATTTACATACATAATTAGATGTAATTGCCTCAGTAACATCTGAAATGAGATTACTGTGTGGTCATGATCATGGAACAAAATGCATACTAAGTAATTATGTAAAGTAAATGGTGTCTGGTGTTACTGTATTCACTACTTGTTACTTAGACTGGTTAGTTTACACATAAGATATATCATGTGACACAAGCCTTTAAATGTAATAGATATAACAGTAAAATAGACATAGAGGCATGAAGTTCGTGAATTTGTTCAAATACGGTTGGAACTACTGAATGGATTTGAGATATTAGAAGTGATTCTTTCTGTTACATAGTACGCTAGTAGTTGTTTAATCTATGGAAAGTGAATATCAAATTATATGCAAAGCAATATGGAGTGATCAGACAAATTGGTTTCTTGTAAGATTTTACTATCACAGTGAATGTATCTGTGTTTGCGCAATTTGTACGATTGATTATTTTGTAATTAAATTGTGTTATATTACATTGATGTTTTTGTTATTAGATCAACAATGGTTAAGTCATGAGGGTGGATATTGATCGGTACTTTTAGTGCTTGGTACCTTTTGGTACAGGGCGCGCAATATCGCGTGCACGTCACGCCGTAAGGTAATGGCCGTGATAGGTACACCAAAGGCATTACGATTTCACATGCGACTCTGTTTATTGAAGTAAGGCAAGGAATTATTTATGAACCCTAATATTATACGGTAATATTATATTTGACCAGATATTCGTTTAGAAGTTAAGCCAGTTGCATGTGGCCTTATACATTCACGATCGTATACATATAAGTTCGCCTCCCTAAGATACCCAAACGAAGCTAAAATTTAAGTAAGAACCTACCTATATCAAAATCTTATGCTCAAATATTATGAAAATGTACAAACTAGAATTTGTGTGTATTTACTATTATTATAAAATTAATAGTTATGGCTAGACGTTTTAAATATTTTGCAGTGCTTCGAAGATAATAAAGTACCTATCAACGGTTATAAATAAAAGAATTCATATTCATCAAGCGTTTTATTTTACCTATTTTATTATTATAAAATGAAAGCTAAAACAACACTGTATTCGTAGATTAACGTGACTCTGTTTCTTCTGACGAATCTCCGTCCTCAGTCTCTTCCGAATCCTGATATAAAAGGAGATTTTATTATCACACCTACGAGTATAATGCTATAGAAACGAAATAAATACTACCTTTATTACATATAAAAATTATGTAGACTTAGATACGTTACCGAAGTCTCGTCTTCATCTTTTGTTGGTGAATTATTCATGAGAGCTGATAACGAGCCGGATCTTGTTATTCCCGCATTAACATATTTTTCAGGAGACTTTAATTTACGCAAGCTCTGCAATGAAAAATCGTGCGTATAACACGGCTACATTCGTTTCTACTATGTAGTTTTAGATGAAGTAGCACGTAATATTCGTGCGCTTAATTAAATAAAAGTTTATCATACGGTAAACATTATTTGGAGGAGACCTTAAAATGATAAAATATCTGATTTATTTTTATCAAACACGTCTTAGAACACATTATATTATTTATCTTTAATACAAAACCAACTAAGTTGAAATCGCTCAATCGGTTCGAGAGCTATGATGCCGCGAGCAGACGGACACATTTTTGCGTTGTGGATTTAAAACGAATTTATCACCCGTCGTTCTTCTTGTCAAAAGCTGTCTTTAGTAGCTGGTTTTCTAGTCAAACAATCATAGTCGTGTCAGTAAATTTAACGCCAGATTGGTATGCCTTTGAAACTTATCGTTTGTTGCTGGCAAAAGTACAAACAAAGAGTACGTTACACAAAGTGACAAAGTGGGATAGCAGAACAGACCGTTTGAAAAAGGCACCGTCCCGCCCGAAGTTTGACGTGTGGTCATGTCTCTTAATATAAATATTCTCTGAGCAGGTACAGTGTGTTTTTTAAATTATGATTATGAAAGTGTTAGTACACTAATGTTAATAAATAGTTGGGTACTGAAGTCATGCTAACCGCAGAGTCCTCATCGTTGGTGGGAGAGTGCTGGTTCATAAGCGAAGCTAAGGATGAAGACCTGGCAGACATTCCTGGATTTACTTGTTTCTCTGGCGAGCGCAACTTTCGCTTGAAGTTCTGTGTTTAGATTATCATTATTAATACTCACACTTACATTTATTCAACACGTTAAGCAATATTTACCGTTTGATCCTCGTTATCCGAAAGACCTGTGTTCAAACGCTTAACAAAAAAGAAAAAAATATTACTTAGAGGGAATTTTTTAGATATCTAACAAGATTGATATGATTTTGCAATGCTTTGTACCTGATTAAAAATAATGTAGTTAGTTTTATTTTACCTACTCTTATGTTGGCATGCCAGACAAAAAACTCACCTCCAGATCGGATTTATCGTTAATGTCGTTTATTTGTTGATGAGCAACTGTAAGCAGTTCCACTGCCTTCGCGTGGAACGTCATTTCGATCATAACAAAGTCCGAAAGCAGAGTCTTTAGTTGTTGCAGCTTGCGTCGTTCGAAAAACTCCGTCTGCTCACTGAGACCCTTGGCAGTTCTCGACATTTCTGCCGACGCCTTCAGTAATTCAGATTCAGCATATGTCTAAAAAATAAATAATGAATGAATACAGCCGTTACTGTGTACAGTTATGCTAGTTTTTAAGTTTTTTGTCACCATCGATTTGAGGTTGATATTGCCTATGCAATTAAACCTACGGAAGTAAATACCCATAGCCTGACCTAGCATCAATAATTTTGGTAAAAACAGCTACAGTTTTGTAAAACAAATACTGAAACCTCATTCGAAAATCTTTTATGCAACGTTATTTACTAAGCCTAACAAAGCAACGTATTCAGGTCACAGGCAGTGTAACGCGAATCTTTGTACAAGGTTTAGTCGTAGCGCATTGCGGTTATATTCATCTAAGTAAGTAGGTAAATACACAACGTACAACTTGCTGCCTGTTAAAAGGTTGCCTCTCCCTGGCTTTGTCGAGTACTTTCTTGCGTGCTAGCTCTTTCTCACGTACGTTCATTGTGTGCTTTAACTCTTCCCTGGCATGTTTGCAAATCGTTTCGTATTGGCATAATTCTCCAATTACCTGGGAAAGAATGTAAATTTAATATAGAAATGGGAGACTAGATTGATAGGTACCTAACTCTTTTTTTGTGGTTGCGTAAAATTTAAGCAGCTACACATGTCATGTGAGAGGTACCTTCGCCTCCAGTCGTTGTACTTCGCAGTTACGATACTCTTCGAGCGCTGTTAAAGTCGTGGATAGGTTTTCTAGGCCGCTACTTAATGATTTGTTAACGATCTCATTATTTGCGTAATCTTTTAAAACTTTAACGAGCTCATCACCCATATCTCTTAATCTGTAACAATTCCATAACATTAAGGTGATGTCTGGCGTATCATTTGATTTTTAATTTAGCATATAATTTAGCCTAAGCTATTCCATTATAAAAAGAAATAGGTTCTTCATTAAAACTTCATTAGATTTGGAGAATCATCGGTTGGCCTCACCTTGCTGTCTTTCTCGCATAGTCACCAAAAGCGACACAAAGGTCCCCAAAGTTCTTTTCAACATTAGTTATGCGATCTTGAATAAACTTAGCTTGCTGTTCATAGCTTAAGGAGTGTGGATTATCACCTCTAAACATATTTAATAAATATTATTTACTTAGGGATATCTTACTATTTATTTACAAGTTCGTTACTCTCGGTTACCATGGTAACCAGTGTTCATAATCAGATTCAGGGATACACGATTATATGTATTTTAGGAGCAGCGGATTAACCAAACTTATACTGGCGTTTAATCCATCTTTCATTACAGTACATTTACACCATATCTATTATTTTATTCTTAACATGCTATTGGACAATTTGCATCAGTAACGGACAGTCTTTCCTGTTCGTAAAATGAAGAGTGGCAAATATAGGACCTGCGTACGTCCGGAAATTTAAAATGTTCCAGTAGCTTACTCAATATAAAAAGTTTTGTAAAATATCATTTGCTATGACTGAATAGCAAATAATTAATGTGACCTCTAGGCAGGGGACAAATTATGTGAGTCTGCAGCAAAAAGAAAACTACGTAATGAGTCTATGGTGGCACACACCAAATGTTAAAAATGTGGCCAATCTAAACTGAAACGCGTTGGCAGTTGACAGTGTGGTTATGTCATCGTTCGTTCATTTGAGTCAAGTTCGTTCTCAATCTGTCAGTTGTCACTGTCAAACAATAACAGCTGTTTGCCTTTTGTGTTTGTTGCCATAAAATCTAATCATTGTATCACAGAAATGAATGAAGAAATAGATGAATTTATTTACCATCAGGATTTCACAACAGTGTCAGAATGGGAAGTATTTACTGCCCGCATAGAAGAAATAATTAATGAGTGGAGGTTGTCTAAATCGAGTTTACCTAAACTGTCAGGAGAATACACAAAGAAATGGGTTAGCAAAACTGAGGAAATCACCTTTCAAGACTCGAAATTTACATTATCTTACCATTCTCTTGAACTGCCCGAGCCGTTGGAGGAGCCTGAGGTGTATGGAGCTGAATCTATCTTAGTAGAGCTGCACAATGGTATAACAGATCCTGTAGTCAAGTTCATTGACGATGTTGATGGCAGTCCATTTCCTGTGTCTGTTTGGTATGGTTTAAAGCGATACCTGATGTTGTATCCAAGTAATCCACTGACCAATGGGAACTTAATAAAGCTAGTGATGAGTACAGCAAATATTGCTTTTGCTAACACAGATTGTGGTGTGCCTTTCTTTGTTAAAATCCGAGAGCATTGGCAGCCGACATATTTAGGTTTCTATGAGGACAGTGAATATAAAATTAGTTATGACACAATACATTTAAAGAGAATTTCAAACCAGTGTGCTGAACTCAGTGGCCTTATAAGTTTGTTTAAATCAAGGATATCCTCGCCTGTTGCCCTAGAACCAGTTGTTCTGTCTTCTAAAGTTTCTTACGAACTAAAGGAGTATGACGAGTTTACTTGGAAGAAGAGCACACAGTCAAATGAGTTTCTGTCCATAGAAGGTTTTGATGTGAAGAAATTAATTGAGCTTCCATTTGGGTCTGATAAGAATCCTATACAGAGTCTGCTTCTCAATTGTATCTGGCTCAAGTTTTTTGAATATCATAGTTGTGTGGAGAATCTTTCTGTGCCATTGGTGGACCCAACTGATGCTCGAATTTGGACTGTGAACCTTAAACTGAAGGATAATTTCAAGTGTCAATTGTCAGAGTTAATTAGTAAGATAATGGATTTGTTAGATAACAACAATTTGCTTATGGATACTTTAGGGTTAAGCAGAAGCTTGGGGTTAGTGAATCCTCTGCATAAAATCACTGAAGCTCCAATAACCATTTCTAAATTAGTGAAGGCTGCTATGGGCCAAAGTAGAAAGTCTTCAGATTTCAAGGGACCTATAGCGGATGATCTGTTGATGCCTCTGTTGTATTATGTGTTCCCTGATGCAGTAGATGACGATTCTTTCAACTATCCTAGACAATTAGAAGTTGAATTCAAGCAGGTGGAGTATTTTGGTACTTAAATCTTAACTTGTTTGCCAGGTCTAAGGATGTTTATTTAGTTATCTTTTAATTTACAGGTTGATGGTGCTCAGAAACTATGTAGTTATGTTAAGACAAGTCCAGAAGGTGGTTTAGTGTGGCGGCTGTCAGTGACTGCGGCGCGGCTCTATGATGCTGGTGGTCTTACGTATTTAGCACATCTCTGGTATGAGTTCAGTCAGGAGCTCCAATACAGATGGGAACATCGGATCCTCGTGCCTGGGTAAGTTATAAAGAGTTTTTGTTACCTAATACAGTCAACCAAACTTAAGGGGTTGGTCATAGTAGTAATAAAACAAATAAAATGAAATTTAAATTATTTATAATTTAATGATAATAATTAACATTCGCGAAACATCCTTAAAAAAGGAGTTTACTTTAAGTACAAAATCTGTTTCCAAACAAATATAATATACTTCTTAGAAATGGCTTAATGTATATTTTAGTTTTTTTGAGTAATTTATAAAACATAATACATGTTACCTGTGATATCGTAATATCGAAAATAGATCGGCAGAGCAGAAAACACCAAGTACAGTAATCGTATTCAAATTACTCAAATGACTATTAAAATAATTTGGAATGTTTTATGCAAACACGTACTTAACTAATTGCGTGTGTGTTTAACATTTTAAATAGCACCATTTGGATTGAGCACATTTTCTGTATAATTTAATATACTAACTTCCAGTTAAATTAGGACCATACTTTACCATACAACTTATTTTTAGTCCTCTTATTGCATTCTCCAACTTCTATCAGTTGTCGGACTTCGAATATTGTAATTGGGCCTAAGAGCTAGTTCTAAATCTACGAAATTCATCGTTTCATTTAAATTTAATTATACTACCTACTGGGGCCGTATTATGAGGTGTTGCCATGATTGATCCGTCATTAAAAAGAGATGGTGCTATCTTTGGGTATAGCGACATCTCTTTCTATCACTAGAACAATCGTGGTTATAAGACATCAGAATACGGCCGCCATACCCAGATTAAGATTCCCAGGATTTCAACATTTATTTAATAATTATACTTGTTAGTTACCTATTACCTAAATCTATAATAACGATATGTACAACTATACACACAAAAGCGAACTTATAATTAAATACGCACCATCAAAGTTACTAGTAAATAAAATATAATATCAGTGGTAATAAGAACACTTGGTGTTCAAAATGCGAATACTATGGATAATAACGTTGTTAAACTTTCAAATATACGACGATGTTTTTTTTTCAATAATTTTATAAACACTGCCCAAAAAATACTATTGTGCGCTTAGACAATATATGAGAAAATAAATAGAAACATTTCTATAAAATTAAGTAGTCATTTGTCATAAATACAGAAACTTAGCTAACTGTACATAATCCCAGAGAAGGTAACAAATATTAGGTATAACACTAAACTCAGTGTTCTATTGGATACTGGATACACTGGCTAGGACCCGTGAGTCTGTTACAATGCGCGTGCGCACGTCTGTTGGTTTGCTCATGGCTGTGACGGCGAGTGTGTCGGTGCTGGCGCTTGCCTCTGCGCGCTTCTACACCGTGACTACACCACGAAGTGTAGGCGGTGCCGGCTCGTGGTCTTCGCGAGGGCGAGGAGCGCCCGCAGTATAGAGGTTCTTCTCGCGCCGGGTCCTTCGCACGCTATAAAGGCACTAGTCCACTGCGGGTCGTAGGGTTTCGTGCCATATAGATGTCCATATCATGATCGGTCCAGTTGTCGGAGGTGTCGCAGTACCCCATGCCTAGAGATCCAACACTATATCGGCTGGCGGGGCGTGACCTAGACCGCGGTCGCCGTCTTGATCCTGCTGTTCCGCCCGTGGCTCCGCCCGCAGCTCCACTCAATGATAACCTGGAGGCTCGTTCCGATGCCGCTCCTAAAGACTGACGCGATTGGCGTAGATCTAAAAGATAAATAGGTGTGTTTAGATTTGAGGGTAGTAAAGGAAGCAGTCTGTTGAAGTTATTGTTAGTAACAAGGTCAGATCATGCGGGAGTGAAATGAAGAAGATTAGAAGCGACAGTTTACTTACCAGCTCTTGATCCTAGAAGGCTACTAGGATATCCGGGCACTCCGTATCGACCGGAATGAGAATAGCTATGCTGAGACTGACCATCAGCGAGGGAACGAGCTCGGCCAGGGCGACCAGGTAGTGGGTCCGGAGGAGCTGGTTCAGTATAGGAACGTGCACGCGGGATCGAACGTGCGCTATAGGCCGACACTTGATCCCACTCACGCTGCTTTCCGAATGCGCCGATCGTAGCCAGCGAAGACAGCGGGCCGTTCGGGCTCGGGGTGCCGGTGAGACCTCCGCAGCACGGGTTCGGCATCTTTTTTGGTGTTTGAGTGTGCAGGCGATGCACGGTGCGAGAGCGGCGACGTGAAGCCGCAGCAAATACGAGAACGGCTACGACGATAGTGCTGCAAATAGCGGCGCTGGCCGCTATCGTGATCTTGTCCATATTAGAAGCTGCGGCGGAAACAGTGCGTACTTCTCGGCATTGAGAATACGGCACTGTTTCGGGACTCACGTGAACCTCCTCCAAGGAGATCACGCAGACCACGATACATTCCTGAAAGATACACGTAACACTTATTCAATGCTATTAACTATAACAATATTAACTACTATGGTAACAATTTCATACATATATACAAAAGGTATTTTATACAAACCTGGGATGGAACATTTCGAATCGTAAATTCTCTTTCGCTAGCTTCTAAAGGTGGTCCTTGTTTAAAGCTTTTGTCTCCAAAGAGTCGATAAACGACGCGGAAGCCGAGTATGTTAGCTACATCAGAGTCCCAATGAATAATCACAGAATTGTCTTTCCTATATGCGTTCTTTACTATAACTTCATTAGAATCATCTATTTTTGGTTTTTGCTGTGGAAAACTCATTACAAGAGGAGGTCTTTGGTGCGGTGCGTGGCGCCACGTGGGTGCGGCTGGCCGGACGGTAGGGATGCGACTGGGACGGGTTGTGCTGGTCGTAGAACTTGACTGAACAGGGGCTGGCTTTGTAGGGATTTCGTTATTGTTGCTTGTTTCAGTGCTTGGTGATGAGGATGTGCTAGTACTTGTCGTTGGAGCCTTTGTAGTCGTCGATGTAGTTGTCGTAACGTAGCTTATTTTCTTTTCATTTAAATCTTTGATTGTAGTGGTCTGTTTTTCTGTCGTAATAAGTGTATCGTAGTCACAAACTAATTCGCTTGGTTCAAAACTATAAAACCCTCGCTCTCTAAACTGCGGTGGGTTGCCACAGAACTGTGGATTCCTTTCTCGCGATGTAACTTGCAATTCCCCGTTACGAATCCATTCAATTATCCAGCGTAGGCGGCAATCACAATTTAAGAATCTGCCTCCGAGACTAAGGCCTCTTAGAGTTTGATTTAGATGATAAAATGCTTGTTCCGGCACTGTAGGCAAAGGATTACCATCTAACGCCAATAACGTAATAGATGGATTATTTGCGAATGCATCCACCGGCAACTTATTTAGTAAATTAAACCCAATATCTAGTACTCTCAAGTCGCTAAGTGTTCCTATTGCGTTTGTAGGGAACTCAGGCAATAAATTATTTAAAAGACTTAAGGAACTAAGTGTTGTCTTTATGCCAGCAAAGGCATCGTCTTTAAGATTGACTATGATGTTGCGTTCCAAGTTTAGTGCAGTTAATGAATCTAACCCCTCAAACGTCCTGCTACCGTCAGGTCCTGGAAGTTCTCGTATACTGTTTTGTGAGAGATCAAGGAATGCTAAGCTCCGCAGGCCTCTAATACATTCGGGGACAGATTTTTGCTTTGTGCCTTTCAGATTTAAATTCTTTAACGAATTTTCTAACCCGCTGAGCGTTTGGGGTGCCAACGTAACATTGTTGTCGGATACCTTTAGTGTTGTTAACTTACGAAGAGTTATGAAGGAATGATTATCTATATGAGTGATCCGGTTTTTGGAAATGTCTAAGAGGGATAGATTTATCAATATTTTGAGTGCCTTAACTGGAACTTCGACCAGTTCGTTGTCTTGTAAGTTTAAGTTTTTAAGGAACGGGCCTTGTCCTCGGAAAGCATCATCCTCAATTTTCTTGATTCCACATCCGGATATTTGAAGGTTATGAATTTTGAGGCTTGCAAACAAATTGTTTGTGAGGGTTGGAATGCTTGAATTGTTTATGTAGAGAAGATCGATGACCATGTTTCGTGTGCTCATATTTAGTGTAGAGATAAGCGTCGGAAAGTCAACCTGGGGACGACAAGGGAAAAGTATTATTAAATGTTTTACGTTTCAAAAACATTATAAGTAACACTGTCTAAAATTGATGTTATGTACCTGATCACATTGGACGGATAAGTCTCTGGCTAAGTTGTGTACGCAAACACACGCATTTTGTAGCGTCGGTGCACCTTCCCACGGACACTGTGCGCCTGCGCAGTGTACGCTCAGCATAAGCAAAGCAGAAGACAGCCAAGCTCGAAGACTCCTTCCACGATTTGATTCCCCCTGAAATTATGTAATTTATTTTCTTTAGTTTATTATTTGTTTCTGCTAACATACAAAATACCTGTAATTGAAAAATAAGGCAATTATAGTTTTCTAATATTTGATTCACCCGAAATACTTTGTCCCCGCGTTTTATACAACAACAAAAAATCGAAATCGAGTACTTCGGCACCTCGGGCTAACAAATACATGCATAGACCCGGAATAATTTCTATAAGTCAAGGATAACACTCCCATTATACCCAGTAATGTCTCGTGTATGCGACCACTTAGACTGTAGGAGATAATCGAAAATGTTAATGTGGTAATAGCTAGAAAGTTATCAGTATAACGATAAGATCTCGATGACCCCCAGTCATGAAAATAACATATTCAATAGCCAATAGCCAAGTCCGTCGACAGAAATGAAAAGTATTTGCGGCTCTATACAGATGGCATTTGACCGTACTATAGAGTAGTTGAGTAGGTAAATTATAAGTATAGTATAATTTTGATTATCTCTGGTGTAGAGAAACCACAACCTCGGAAATATTTCTTTCAGCTTTTCAATATAGGTATACGCCTCTCTATGCCATGTACTGTGTGGTCACGCTTCCACAACTGCATAAAAATATCAATTAATTTAACACGTGGCGGTCCCCCAATGTCGGATCCAAACTTCGACGCAATCAAAGGATTCCTACATTTCACCGACAAATTTTGACCATGACCGAGTTTCGTTGACGCGTCCTATTTTATTTTTGTACGTTGACTCGTATCGTTATTAATAGATAGCTTCAAGAAATAAAAATGTTGCATAATGGTGTTGCTTTTGCTACACTGTAAATCAATCTGTTTACTACCAATGAAGAATTATATCACCTATTATTATCAATTTTCCCGCCTCTGAAAGTTAATAAAAAACAATACCTTGGCAACAAAAAACAAGTAAAAAAAGCTTTAACTACAATTAAAATTGTCAATCAGTCTTATGTACGTCAAAAATAAAGTATTGCTCTAAATACTTTTCTGTAGAGAGAAAAACAACAATCTTTAAGGGTAATTGTAAAATCTCAGTAGTAATAATCGATGTTTATGGTTGTAATAAAAGCTTAGGTTGTAAGTGTGTGATGGATGTGGTAATCAAGCGGCGCACAGACCGTGCGGAGAAGTGCAGCGTGGCGGCCACGGGCTACTAGCCCGGAACATCTGGCTTTCCCTGCACTTGTCTAATACGCGCCTTACATTGTTCAATCACTCAAATTAACGTAAATGCTATCGATTTGTTCGTATGTAATAGATCTGTATCAAGTTTTCACCTTTTTGTAGACACGAAGTATTGCATTATCGAGATTTTCCGAAGTGGATCAGTTTCCATTTTATTTTTGGATTACTCTAAAAAGCTTAACTCTGTATATTATTATAAAAACCTTTTTGCTTCTTTGCTGTAACGTTTCAATACCTAATTATTTTTTGGTATTCGTTTAATGTACTGATGATTTTCCTTTGCTTGCAAGATTTTTAAATGACGACAGAAAAATCCGACGTAACACAAGAAAAATGTGGAACGAATAATTCTTTTAGTTATATTAAAAGCGTTTTTGTTGAATACATAGTAAGTATACGGTTCAATAAGAGAAGTTGTAATCAATACACCGCATGTCAAACATTTGATCTGTGGACGGCAAATGTTTGCGTACGTCCTGAAATAACCGATGATGCGAGCATCAGTGTTGGGTTTCAAGCGAGCTTCATAGATCTACCTACATATAATAATATATGACGAATTAAAAAGCCTTAATATCAACTCCTTTTTGTAGCCAATTAAAACGGTATATTTATAGAATAACTTCCCAACACAGACTTCCTCACAACAGCAAACGTTGTACTAGAAAAAGTCAATTAAATAAATGTATCGGAACAAGCATTTTTAAAAACTTTAAAGCAATGAAAGAAATAAAAGCAAGTCGTAATGAGAACCAGTTATGTCCGTGCGCTGCATTTTAAAGACCACAGTTCGCATGACCGCCGATTAAGCGGAAGACTGAAATCAGTTTGAATTGCATCAACGAGCCAAACTTTACACGGCTCGGATTCGGAAATAATTCATTACACAAATCTAGGACGGAAGCGTTTTGAATCGACTTTAAAAATGAGGCTGTCAATACGAGTCGTATGTGTAATGTGATACTGTTGGAAATGCATAGTTACACAATTTTTTTTAGGCTTCGTCGAAGTTTATTCCGCTTTTTCTGCCAAAGCAATTGGGGGAAATTAAAAAAATGCATGCTTGCAATCCTCTCGTTCTTTTCTTTTCATTCCTAGGTGCGAATAAAATGGTTGATAATGAAATCTAACATAACAGCAATTTTACAGTCACGTATCTTATTTTATGATTAGTTAACATAAATAATTTTATTACGATGGTAATACAGCGGTATTCATAAAAAACCCGGTTGAGATCAGTTCTTATTAAACTTGCATTGTATATTTTAAACCAAGCAGTCGTAATTGTAAAACATTTGTAAATAAATAATTAAATTTTCATAACACGTAAAAGTGAAACCGCAAGCTTTTCATCAATAATCTGAGTAAAGTAGTGAGTGGTCGCGAACTTGGAATGCCTGCGTCTTGATGTAAGCTCGTAACACTAGCCTATTTACATAAATTCACCAGTCATCCGATTTCGCTGCTAACGGTACTGTGCGCGGCTGACTCCATGCGACGCGTTGCCGGCAAGCGATGAGCTTCACTTTCTCATGGACTTGAAGATAGCAAAGAAACAGATATTAATTGTTTTTTTCGTAATTAATCTATGCTCTCAGGATGTAGTAGGTCGAAATCTAAGTGCATCCATAGAATATGAAGTAAATACAATACATGTATAAGCTTCAAGTTATCTGCGCACAAAGCTTAAAGAGAAAATGTGCTTGTACAAATACAGTTTAATGCACTGTTCTACTTAATAATATGGTACATAAATTAAATAATTTATAACTTGTTATAATTTTATGTTGTTTTCCGGTTAATTTACACGTAACTGTATCGTTTAGTTTTATGTGTGTAACAAGGTATTTTGTGTTATTGGCGAGTATGTAATGATAGGTTGTAACGTGTACGATTATGCGTAACGGTTAGCATGCGTTATGTATCGGAGGCAGTACGGAAGTACATCTTTAGCATGCTGCGCGCCGCTCGCCTCGCTCCGAGCACTGCTGTTACTTCAACAAACACGTAGTGTTGCGCAAGTGTTACTGACCCAACACGTAATTGTGTTTCTTATCAGCTGTTGATACAAGAACACATAATATTGTTACTCACAACTGCGCTGCGCCATTTCAATGCCAACTAGCTCATTTGTAACAACGTACGACAAGCATTTGAAGTGACAAACCGGTTGAAATGTTGTTT
The DNA here is from genome assembly GCF_003590095.1 of Trichoplusia ni. Classification (NCBI taxonomy): domain Eukaryota; kingdom Metazoa; phylum Arthropoda; class Insecta; order Lepidoptera; family Noctuidae; genus Trichoplusia; species Trichoplusia ni. The sequence continues at coordinate 15,604,806 of NC_039481.1, read as the reverse complement.
GGATGACTGGCCTCAGAATTTGGTGTATTAGCTACAAAATTTGATTTGAGAAAGCTTCCTATGCAAATTATTCAAATGTGGCAAATGAGTACTTTTTCTTTTTTCGCAGCTTTCTACCTGCCTGTCATATATCAAAACTTACTTTTCAATGGAGGCAATTTAAGATAAAAACACATCGTTTATCAGAAATAAAGAATATATTTAGATGTTTGTTAGTCAGTTACTTGGTCACGGCTGAACTGATTGCCACTCTATATGCTAATCGCTGACTTTCCACCTTCATATAAAATTTTATCGAAATCCGCTCAGCCGTCGTTGTGCTCGACTAACTAATATCCAAACTTCAGTATTTATACACTGGGGCTGTACGAACCAGGAACAGACTCCACGATCATTCCCAACTTTATTTCGAAAACAAACAACTGACTGCTAGTGGAAAATGTTTCCTGCAATATCTCAACTTATATTGAAATTTTGATATTCCGAATCAAACTTGGTTATGAAAATATAATACGATAGTTCTGTACTAAAACATGAAAATGTTGTTATCGGTTGAAGCTGTTCACATTATAATGAGTTCCTGCTTTCCATTTATTTATAACTTGCTAATCGGTATGTCGACTCTATTCCACTTGCATAATTTATGTTGCCACAATTTGCATGTTAAAGATTTACGTTGATCGAACACGTGTTTGTAAATGTTCTGATATAACTCATTGTTGCAGGGCTCTCATTCTTTATTCATTCCGTGCCAGATGTCAGTTAATTAAGCCAAAATAATTCCCCAGTTGTCGGCGCCTCGGCTTGAGTGACAGATCGATTAAAGTTTCCCTAATTTTGTGAAATCAATGTCACTGTCGCCGCACCTTGGGGTAACTTGAAGGCATATTTAAAGGAATTATTTCATTCAGAGTCTTGTTACCTTTGAGTGTGACAGCTAATTAAAGATTCAATCTTTTTAACTCGAATTTGGTAGTTGACCGGCAAACAATACTTATAATTTATTCAAAGAATAATTACGTGTTCGCCAAGTGAAAGCCTTTAGGAACATAACTTCCCTGGTTTTGTGAATTATATTTGAGAATTTGATTTGTGTTAATTCTTTGATTTATAACTAATCAACGAAGACTTGATTCAATTTGTTTCTTTACGTATTCATTAATGTATTACGTTATTCATTATTTTTATTAGTTTAGGTTAATTAAAAATATATTTTTTGTCTACATAATGTTATTAATTATTGTATTGAATATTGTTATCGATGCATAACTTTATCAAATCAGCATGCGTTACTTAGTAGAGTCAATAGTTTTCCATATTATTGCGGATTAACACGTACTTGAATAGGGATTAGTGTTAAAGTAAGTGTATTTACGGTGTATCTGGTAGATATCATTTAATAGTATCATTACATTTCATATTGTACATTTGTAATAGCAAACAGGGAATCAGTAAGAAATTTGGAAAAACATAATATGCGTTAGTCCGTGCTAGTACTATATATAAATACAATACTGTATGAACTCGCGAAGTCGCGACAAACGTGATAAGAAGAACTTGTGGCGCTGCGGTGCGCGGCGCGGCTATATCAGTGTCGACGGAAAACTACCTCCTACCTCGATAGATGGCGTTGGCGTCGAATTAGATCGCGCTATGGTTTCGTTACACGCGCAACCATATAAGAGTACTGCCGAAGTTGAATATTCGATCTTTCCAAAGGTTAAACGGGGGATGATGATCGGATTGGACTTGCGTCTGCATGATGTCCACCACCGAATGTTACGCTTTGGTGGGCTAAAATCCTTCTGACTCCAACTTTTTGAAAGATCTTATTATAAAAATAATATTCCATACAAATATAATAATACTGTAAGTTGTAGATGGCGCCACGTGTCGTACAAAAATCTCTGAAATACTCTGTATAACGTTTTTTTTATTTCTATTTTACATATTGTATATGTATTAATAATATTTATTAATAATTAATTACTATATAGTATTCTTAATAATAGTATTGCACATAATATATTTAATTCTGCTTTAATATGTATGCCAACATAATAAAAAAAACTTTTTATAATAAAAGTATTAAACAAATGAAAAGATTAACAAAACAATTTATATTTCAGATGTGAGATGAATTATCCGGGATATTTTAAGGTGTCACAGAGCCCGTGAGTGGGGCGCGCTGTCATTTAAAATTACACTTTAAAATTAATTCAAGGCACGTTCGGTATTACTAGCAAAGTAGCACCCGGAGAGGGTTTTCTTGAAACACTCAGAACACTCTCGCAAGCTGTTAACATTTTATCAAATATACTGTTTTTCTTATTAACTATGTGGCATAGTTAATATGTTCTTGACATTTCTTTAATTTGTTGTATTATATTCTGTGTGCTTATAATTTAGAGAAAGAAAAAATACTATTTAAACCTCTTTCGTTTGTCATTTTTTTTTTTGTTTTATATGGCCTACGCAATCGGAGTTTGAGTCGTATTTAGAAAACTACATCTTTAAAGCTTTGAAATATTTTAGCAAGTAGACGTTCTTTAGTGCTAATAAGTCTTTATGTTGTACTTTTTACCGTCGTTTTTCTTAGATTGTTGGTCGGACTCGGAAGTTAGCTATAACATTTAGTTTCACGACACTTTAAAACTGAAAAGAGGTGCTATGTAATTTTACTGTTGCTGAAATGTATCGTTTAACCCTTCGACAGAGTTTAGTTAGCAGATATAATTTGTCATCACAATTTAAAGGTATTTTGTTTTAACGCAACAGATACTTTTTCACGAAAAAAGGAAACTTAATTGTAAATGCTTGCTCTACATTTAGTCACAAACGAAAATAGTTGACTGGGTTACATAGGACATTAAATGTGTCCTAAATATCCCACATTTGATAGATACCCACATTCCATAGATTTATTGAATCGATCCGTCCTACTTTGGTATCGTCAAGCCTCTCGTAAGAGTGAATATCTACCGTTAAATTCCGCCACCTCGCCTTAATCTTTCAGAAGAGGAATTTAGCAAGCGTTCTCTCTCGCGGTATCTATGTTCAAGGTTGGTTAATTCTCCTACGTTATGAGGCCGCGAACGTGACACAGGAATTTTACTTACACTCTACATAAATACCTCCTTATTAGTAGAGATAAAAGTATGATTTGCCCTGAATACTGGTATGTAACTAAATATATCTTGCTGTCTCTTTCAATTTTAGGTGTAAAGTAAAAAATAGATAGATTTTTGAAATAACACCTTTAAATATCTCACTTCATACCTACGATTGAAATTTACGAGTCTTAGACACAATTCGTAAATTTCATTGACATTTAATATACGGACAAAATACTCTCAATTAATGCTTGGCCAGGTTTCCGCGAAAGGCAGAAAATTGAAATTCAGCTCTCGATATTTGTTATTATGACCGGGTTACATCGCAGTTTATTTACCCGTGACCATGATCCTTCAAATGGGGTCAAAATGTCACTTCGTTAAAATAATAAATCCCGAATATTCCGTGCAAACAGTTTCGTTCCATACCATTAACATTTAACATTTTTCCGCTTAAATAAAAGTTCATTTTCCACTTTACTTTAAAATACAAAGTTCGATATATTGTGGGAATATTCCCCGGGTCATGAAGTGCGCTAGTTCGGACGGGCGATGATTAATATTGCGTCAGACTTGTATCGGCTTCCACCAAATGGATTACTGCATTAAAATGAAAATGGCAGCCTTATAATATGATAATGAAATCAATCATTTTGCTATTCCTGTTACCTAGCCAGCTAGCTGGTTGGCTTTGATCGATTTTGTTCATCTGTTTATACGTTTAAAAGGTAATTCGCATCTGAAGAAGGAATTTCGAAATAAAACTTGGAGAGAGTAAAGAAACGTATTTACTTGTGCAAAGGTAAACTATTTTCTGCTCCAAGTGGTGTTGGTATGTTAAGAAAGCGTGTTTGCTACCAGATGTGAGAGACTTAAACGTTTCACATAACACTACACTTCTCCATTTATCCTGCGCTTAGAGCCAATTAAACACTCCCATTTGGAACATACTGAATTACTTTAACTTATTCAAGAAGTACCGTTAATGAGACTTGTTATAACCTTAATAACGTCTATTTACGTTTGTGTTGCTTGATACACCTATCTGTTGAATTTGTAATGCGAGCTTTTTCTCTTTAGATTAGGATCCTGGCGAGGTTATAAAGCTCTTGCTAAATTTATCTTGAGCCTCTAAGATATACCGTCGCCATTAAAGTTTCACGGTTTTCACAACGTGTAGCGGCGGCGGAGCGTCCTCTACCCGGCGCGGCGTTATACTCTTGAGTCGGCGTTTGGGTCCCTTGATAAAGTTTTAACTGAATCCAAACTTGTTAATGTAATGAGAGTGATTGATCAAACCGGATCACGTGTACACTTTAAATTCAATGAAATGTTATGCTTTGTGCGCGTAAGGAATTTGGATATGTTTGAGATTTAGTAACTTAATATTCCTTTGTCGTCTCCATTTTGACTTGATTGTTCGAATGACGAGGTTTTATCTTACTTAATAGTAATACAAAGTATAGATGAACTTGAATGATATCTATACACGCGACAAATGATGGATGTTGAATAGTTTATTAATTTATGTGTTGCCGAAAGAATGTTAATGATGACAATGTTGAAGATACTCCAGTGTTCTTAATTGCTGGAAGAATTCGCATGTATCATTAATTAAAACTGTACTGTTATTTGGCAAAAAAATATGATTTAAGAGTGAATTCGTTGACAAGTTGGATAATCTTATAACGTTTGTGAAGTTTACTTTGAGCTGAAAGATTTACACGAACTAAATAGTTTACTAGTTACCTATTCGTGTGCGATCAAGACATCCTACGATGTCTGTTAATAATTTATTCAAAAATATTTATGTTTATCGTATATCAAACATATTATAAATTATTTAATTAACCATTATAAATACTCATCAGTGGTCTTTAAATAATTAAAAGTGAAAGCGAAACTAATGAATACATTACAAGCCGTTGTCCTTAACACTTGGAGTGGAGACTGTAAAACAGTTGAGTTTATTTCATTCAAATATCGCATCGTTGATTGTAAACCTGATAACACATAGGCGTACCTGTGTAAACAGATATGGATATACAAGCGGTGGCTGTACCTAATAGGAACGGGGGCAGTTCAGAAATAACAGTCGCATTGTTTAGTTAGGACCCAATAGGAGCTGTTTGTGGCGAACCGGCTTGATACCTCTCTTACTTAAACAAAGGCACGCTCCAGCTGTTTGTATACAAAAAAAATGTAATTACTGTAGAGTTTTTCATTTCAATAATTAGATTTAGTGCAACTGTTTATAATATAATTTTGAAAATTTCGTGGAATTCAAAAGTGACTTCGTTTCGATATTTCTGTGGTCAGATAGGAAATGTCGATTCAGGCGTTCTTAAAAAAGATTGTTAAAGTGATGGTTAATCGTATTTACAACAGACATGATTTCATTTGTACGTTCAAATTTAGTGATTAATATTACATTTAAAACATTTGACAGCTTAATATATATAAATCTCGTGTCACAATGTTTGTTCTCAATGGACTCCTAAACCACTTAACCGATTATAATAAAATTCGCACACCATGTGCAGTTCGATCTAACTTGAGAGATAGGATAGTTTAAATCTCAAGATATAGTCGCAATTTCTTCTAACCACGCGGACGAAGTCGCGGGCAACAGCTAGTAATATTATATTTAGCTCATATTAATATTACCACATTCACACGTTACAAGCACACCAAACTAAATGAGCGTTAGTATGACGTCTACCACCACCTTTTAAAGACTGCTATGGAAGTATGACGCTGCATACCTACGTATAACGTAGTGATCTGTGACACTTATACAACCAAACTAAAAACTTATCTTGTTGCCTTACTTTAAAAGGTGATGGTTGTTCCCCGCGAAAAGGTTTTACTCTTCTTCTCCCGTAGAGCCAAAGAGTGTTAGACAAACCAAGCTCCCTCTTTCATTTGTATGTTTTAAATCTTACGACGACGTTCTAAAACCACAACAAATTGTATCGGAATCAATAAGTGATCCTTTATCTAACGTACGCTGTAAACATTAAATCCTATTTGAGTTACGTACAGCAATTCCTCGTCCGTACTTAACTTGGCTGAATGAATGCGGCTTAATGGACTCCCCTGAGGTATACGACGTATCCGACCTCTTTGCAAGGATTAATGTAACACTATTTAAGTTTGAATTGTTACTGTTACTAATCCTTTTACTTTTTTTTGTCTTAAATTGTAGAAGAGCTTTTAAACGTGATGGGATGTTGACTATGTGTAGATTGACGGCGTCGAATATATAAATAAATTTTCTCTACAAACTGGTCATTCTTATAAAAACTTAATAGCACAACTTTGCATAGTTTTCGCCGCAGCGGTATTTTTTGAATTCATTTCATCTATAATTAAACAAACAAACCTCTTTATATGCAAAATTGCGCACAATTTATGGTATCATCAACAACTTGTTATACTTTTCCGTCCGTGCCGTATGCATATCAAACTCCACATTCTACGGGCATTGCCTTTGACCGTTATGGCACAGTGGGTCCAAGAAATGTATCATTAATGTCAGTGATGTTAGCTATTTGTCGCGAATCAGTTCCGTTTGCCGTTACTCTCGGCCTTACTGTTCAAGCTGTCTGAACGTCCGCGCTACACCGCTGACCGACTCGTGCCTAAAAGGCAGATTAGGTCGTAATGTCCTCTTGTGACAGGTGATTTATAGGCTGAACACCTGCGTGACTATCAAACTGCTGTAATAACTTTAACGATAGGTTTTTGTTGCGTAGTTACCATGTGAGGATAATCATGCTATTTGATCAATGGATCTCATAGTACATTACTTATCAAGAAGATAGTTCTTGTTTTTTGGCATAATTTGGCAATGACTATTTAATTTTAGTTCCTATGGCTACACGTCTTTCCTCAATAATTTATAGAATAAAAGCCAAGTTGAATATAAACCAAAGATGCTAAAAAATGACGCATCGATGAGGTAGCGCTAACCTTCTAACGGTAAACTTACATCGGTGCTGTAGAAATTCCCATCAAATTATCATTCGCGTTCATTTAATTAAGCGTATCACAGCCACTATGGACGTAAACAAGCGTTGGTTTGTGTCTAACAGTAAATGTGGGTAGAAAGCGCGACTCGCACTCCCTACGATTAGACGCGATGCGTGGCGACTAGCGGTCAACGGAATATCTTTGATGAGCAAAAATACATTAAAAATATATAAATGTCCACATAATAAAACGATAACATCTTGTCTTTATTATGGCCATACTATTCGAGTTGTACGTTTAGTAGCTAGCTACTGAAGTAGGGTTATTATTGTCTTTGTTATTGTGAAGGGAACTACGCGTCCGTAGACGCTTTGATCATGTCGTGTTCTTAATTGCACCGCTATTCAAGGCGGCAGGTACCTACGTGAATAAGTTGTCTGCTTAGACTTTGCAATAGAAAATAACCGGGTGTTGTTAATGGGTGCGATCCTAGAGAGCTCGTGGATATAATGGTGGAGCGTAATGCCGATTGGCGGGAAGCGGCGCGAGCCCTCGAACTGCGGATGTTAGGCGCGCTGAAGTAACTTCCTTACCACAATTTACGATTCTCTAATATTAACAAATTATTTTGTTTTCATTTTCCGCCACTTAGCGCCCGCTCGCCTTATCCTTATCATTATAGCTGCCGACCTTACTGCTAGTCTACAATTATTAACGTATTTGCATTCTTACTGCTTTCTAATACACATGTATATTTAACGTATACTAATCACTAACTAATTACAAAAGTAATAACGGCTTTCTTTAATCGACATCTAGATCTATAGGCTGTATAACAATAACTTCACGTTTTATAATCTTAAGAAGAGCTTAATGCAGTCGTAATATGGTTATGACAGTTGTGTAATGACTGGTTATTTCTGTGCTGTTTTCAAAATATATAGCTACAACTAGTTATCCAATTTAACAATGCTGTTATGTATATGTAGTGCACCGCTATAGCTGTTGCATACTCTAGATGTAGAAACAGTTTTATGACTTCACTAGAAGCCATTCCATCTAAACAGGTTCATTTCAAACATTCGCAGTGAAAGACGAGAAATATGACGCTTTAAAATATTCATTTGACATATTTCCAATGTGTGTTCATTTAAATTTTATGCAAGTGAAATCCTAGTGCTATATGTTCCGTGTATTGAACGCAAAAACGCTGTGGAACGCAGTGAGGCGTTAACGATCGGATGTGGAGATTCGCAGATATTGCCAGCAGTCGGCGGCCGGTAGTACCCGCGGCACCGACTGGCCGCGATGCTGAGCGACGCGAGACGCGGACCAGCCTCGCGCGCTCCCACACATAAGATACATAGGCCTACATGTTACACTCGGATGCTCGTCATCGCTTATTAACGCCTGTCAAATTTTAATATCATGTTCTTTTTACTTGATTATAAAGCTTAGCTAACTAGAGTAGAAATACATAGCAGCGGAGCACTTCTGTAATAATGCACTTGTTACCAATCACATGTAACGTTTATTCGTGAATATGGTGTAAAATTTTAGTAAAAAATAGTACTTTACTTTGTGATAAGGAAACGGACAGATTTCGTTCCGTCTCCTCGGCGTGGCATCCGCGGCATGTTGGGTCCGTCCCTACATTCACGGTAGATCGACCGTCACTAATGTTTCGATGGTAGCTAATCCATCTTCAGGCCGCAGTCGGCAACCGTGACTTAGATGAATATTGCACCTGCGTGCCGGGTCACTGACATCGCCACAGAGAAACAACACACAGTAGGCTGATGACATCAATTAATGACTAGAGACATCACTCAACACGAATGGGGCTTATACGAAAATAGTCGCACGCTAGGTAGAGAATCTATTGTGAATTGTCCAGCTGAATCAATGGCTATAGATAAGTTCGAGTTAGATACTGACATAATCAAGATAATCAATGAAATTATTGTAAGTGACTCGCACCGAATAATTAAGCGGAACGTTATTGGTGTGAAACAGATGCTTGTGATATTGTTACGTAGGTTATCTTAACGAGATTGAATGTGCAGGAAAGTTCAATAAATAATAAGGGTCCGTCAATCAATCAAAGTTCCAGCATCCATGTAATCCCTACAGGATATCGATATCGCACCCTGCCTTATTGAGGATACGCGGATACTTAAATAATCTAGTGATACATTCATCAATTCGTAATAATAATAAATGCTACAGTATAGTTAAAAAAAACTTGATCTAGTAAGTAATACAAATATTTGTAAAAATAATTACCCAAAAATAAAACAGTAAAAGGGAAATTATCAAAATGACAAAACGATTGTAATATAAGCAAACCGTTGCACTCAATTATAACAAATGCTTCCCACGATTAATAATTTTAAATAAATTATAATGTGTTTAAAATCAAAATCAAGTTGATTAGCAAGTATTTATATAGTAATGATTACATCCCGGTTCAATAATTACATACGTTCCTGAATTTAATTTATGTAATTAATAAATTTGTTTTATGACAGCGGTAGGTATTACTGATTTAGTACCGAGGTTTTACTAGTACTTAGGGAATCTAGTACTACAGTAATACGATGCTCGTATTGTCAAGCGACTCTACCAGCAAATGTTATGCTTTGCGAAAACGATGAATTCTGTTTGAGATGATATTTCGTTTAGTAACGTTTAACCTTCCCGGCATGCGATCCGGGTTCATGTGTTAGCATTTGTGTGACCTACAGAGACTAGATATCGTGGTGCATAGGTTACCACGCTTGCAGCCGGTTTCTGACTGATCATCTTATAGTTAATCGTCTGTACACGATGTTGGATAAATATTTGTACGTTCTGGACACGCTCTTATAAAGACGCGGTATTTGGTTGAATGCTTGTGGTCAACAAGACACGATGAGGCCTTTAACCCCATGATTAATAGATTTGATTAAGGAATGCCTAGCAATACTGCAAAGAAAAAAGAAACTTACGAGAAGCCATCCTTTTTCTGCGAGTCACGTGATTTTGATTTGTCAATCCAATACATTAAATTCCAATCAGAGTTAGCGCTCGGCGATCGGCGAAATGTTACATATCTACGTGACAAGATTGAAATGCGGACTTCTAGAAATTGTAGGCTAATAGATATATTTCTTACTATGATACTTGTACTTCTACCGGTGTGTAGGCGTTTAAGCCAATGCAGGGAAAGGAATCCGCATAAAATCGGCAATAGAGAAAGTGTGAATAATCAAACAGGTACTATTAACATTTTTATGAATTTAATGCCAAATAATATTTATAATTGACCTATTAGAAATCTGTTTCTTTATTTTTTAATAATAAAATGGCATAATCAATAATATAGAATCGATATTAACACGCAATTAACTTAGGATAGACGAAGTAAGGATTTTCATGATTTAAAAAATGTAATTTTTCTCTATATCTTGTATCATCGTGCATGAAAGTTACACAATGTTAGTAAGTTGTAGCTAGTAGGGTGTAAGGGTGCAAATATGTTGAGCGTCAGAGCTCCACTGAAAACCCGCTGAACAACTTGCTCTAAATGTCACTGAACATTTCTGGCAGTTAGTTAATCTGATTTTGTTCATCGGCTTTTGTTTCTGACTATTTCAGGAACACACAGTTAACAAACATAAATAGGTATTCAACGCATGTACTGTGTAACTCAGTTCTTTATATAAGTATATACATATACAGAGGTAAACCTGTATGCGCAAGTAAATCCGCAGTAAACGCATTAATTAATAAGATTATCTTGTACATACAGTGTAACAGGGTAATAATATATTACGTTGTTTCTGAAATAGGCACTTATTAAGATGAGCGCTCTTAAATGTATTGCTCTCGGCTTAGTTAAGTGGCAGCTGATTAGGTAGCGAGTTACTGCCGAGCCCGTTACACGGAGCACCTCATTTATCATGTTAAACTAAGAAGAAATGCATGGTTTTTACCTACGTATGTAATTTATAAGACGTCTATTGTTTTATACTCGTACAAGAAATCTAAAGAGTTTGATTGAAAACGCTAATCTATAAAACTACTCATTGTAATAGAAAAAACTATTCCGCATTTGAGAAAATTTGTAGGGCTTTTTAATAAATTTTACTTGCCGCAAAAGAGAAAAGCAAGTCGAGTGAAAGCGCTGGGCGCATGTATTCAAATATAATAATAGTCACACGTGTGTTGTGAGTATTATTAAGTAAACTTACCCTCCAATAGATTCAGGTAACCTACCACCATGTTTAAAAGCAAAATTGTTTTCCCTGTAGATGTGAGACAGCGCACTACACATTATAGAGCGGCATTTCTCTCCCACACCTTTTAGAGTACTGGTCTTACGAGGCGGTAGTAAAGCCCCTTCACTAAATAGTTGTTTATTTATTGTTACTATATCTTACGACATAATCAAGTCATAGCTAATACTAAACATTGGTAAATAGGCCTCGGGCATTGTCACATACAATTGTTGTCGCTGAGATGCCAAAGAGATTTTAATCAGAAACTTTAAGAACAAAGCCTTTTTGCATTAAGATAGAGAGATCGTTACTTCTTTGAGATATAAACATGTTCGTAAAATACCTGTCTCTAAAAATAGAGTTCTAAGTATTCACTTAGAAAGTTTGTGTTAATATTCCACAAATGTAGAGCGTATATGTTTAACTGCATAATTAATTTGAAGTGCGGGTTTAAGTAGAGTATGTTTTATAGAGCATTGTTTTAACCAGACGTAAAGGTGCCATATAACAGAAAACGTACGTAAATGTAGATTTAGGGTTCTGCTAATGAAACCAGTCCAACAAAAGTGTAAGTAGCGGAATTAGAATAATGATAAATTGTACGTTTGGCAGAGGCAAATTGTATATGTATTTAAATGATGTTGATGTTTTTATTAAAATAGTGAGGTAAATGGTTGTTTGCATGCTATAATGTGTACTACGGAGGCGGCATCACGTATACAATCAGGGTGCATGTACAGCGAGGCTCCCACGGGCTCGCCGCGCCGCCAACACATCTGCGACACAGTTACTCTGCCTATTGTCTCCGGTTCCTCGCCATGGGGTTTTTACTTACTTTTTGATCATGGGTGAAAACTGTCGCAAAAACCAATTCCGTGTTGCTATTATGCTCAAGGTTATACAATGTCAACTGGCATAAAAAACTCAAGAATCATGTTTCGTTCAAACACGGATATTTATATTGTATCGAAAGCAGTTTCGATTTTCAAATACACACGCAACATTTTTTACGTACATTATAGTGTTTAAAGTACCTACTTTGGGAACACTTTATTATGTATGAAAAAAGCTCAAATTGCTGCAATCAATTTCGCGCGTAGAGCCCATCCATGAGGCGCGGGCAGCGCGCGGCGCTGGAGGGGGGAGCGCATACATTACGCGGGAAAGGCGTAGACCATGAAATAGACCTCTCCATAGCCCTCTTGGGGCTCTATGTCTAGTCAGTACGCTATAAATAATAGCTCTTAACTCGGGTTCACCAGATTTACGATCTCACTAATAAATATAAAATAACGTACAATATTGTACGAGCGGGTTATTAAATAAAACTTTGCTAATTATTTACTCTTGGGCTTTATGTAGACTTGTCGAATCGCAGAAGGCAATTAAAACGTGTTCCGAGCAATGCGAGCTACGTAAATTAATTGGTTAGTGAATTTCACGGGTAACACCTACGCCGGTGGAAACTGCGCAAACTGCCGGCTGCAGAGAATGCATGTACCAATTTACCGGCCGGAATCATTACCGTCACTAACTTACTGTTAAACTTTAAACGAACCTGCTTCAACACCGAATTTATTAAACGGTGCATAGAAACTAAAATTGGTAGAACTGGATAAGATTAAATTTGTTTACAACTTTTGTTAATGTTTTAAATTTCGGGAATTTTATTGATATAAAAGGAATTTTCTCGATTTAGGTCTGCCGCAAATCTTTTACATCTTTGTGGTCTATACGATAAAGTCAATAAGCCTCACAAATGAAGAGAAAACGGAATGCGCGCTTTCCCACCTCGGCGATATCTACAAAGCTCAGTCGTACTTATTGATATTGGTTTATGAGTGGAAGGTGCGCGACAATAGGACGGGTCCACTCTTCCCATTAGATTTACTTTGCGTTTCTATCTTCTATTCAATGCATCGCACTCATAGATGCGTTTATAATGAATTAACAAACAATTCCATTCTTCTGCGCTGCAACTCATCCGCTGTTCAAATGTTTATAAAATAAAATCGCATGATAACATTTAAATGACTGTTCAATGATTTTACTACAAATGCAAGTGTTTTGACTCAATACCGTAAACATGAGACTTAGTCGGACGGACAGATAGTTATGATTACTACACCACGATAAAAGAACAACAAAACAAACTCATTTATGTTGTTGCGGTACGCCGAATACAAATCTTTATAACTATATACTACTCTATAGTCAACGATTGGAGGTATTTTATTTGATTTCTCTTCGAAGAAAAACATCACGGTTAGATAGCTAAAAGTAAACAGGGTGGCTATTAACGAAGTCGAAAGTCCGGAACTGACTTAGATGGAGCGCCTTAGTCGCCGGGCGTCGGCGGCGGGCGCGCGCCCCTGTCGCCGCAGGGAGGCGCCACCCCGCCACCTCGACAAATACACTATCAAGCCGGCACATAAGAAAACTTTGTCAAATAACAAACCGCCAGAGTAAACTATTCAAGAAACAAAACTGCCCGCTACCGACGATTTCTTATCGAAATCGCATTTACTAAATGTTACGTTTTAGAAAGAGCTTTGGCGGCGCAGAGAGACCAGTTTGAAAATACCAAAATTAAGAGAAAGTGCGTGTTTGGCATAGCCACACGTGTAGCCGTGGCTGCGTCACGATGCATCTTGCGAGATTTATTGAAATGACATACATTATGTGTCTGCAGTTTCTGTCTTCCTCTATATTTTATGTTAATGGACTTGCATACCAAGAGTGATTTCAGAAATGCTACTCAATTGCAAAGCGCAAACAGTTTTACTCATGCTTAACGCAATCCTACTGAGAAACTTCAAAACATAGATTTGATTAAAATAGTTGTTTTGCTATGACTAGATAAATCCTAGCCTGCTTAAAGAAACAGATTCGTATAATAATTATATCCAGTTAATGCTACGGTTCGTAGAGCGCGCTCTATGTGTACTTTTTTATTTGAAACATTTATCTTGTGGGGCAAATTGGTAACGTACTCGTGCTGTTTATGTACTCAAGTAATATAAATACGATCCCTACATTCTACTTAATTAGATTTTGATTGAATTAAGTGTAAGTAGTTTAAAATATATGTTAGCGAATTCTTGAGGGGTTCTGAATCATCTGTGACAACTCTTAAGGATTTGAGGACGTGTAAATTTTATTGCCCAAACTTGGACACGTGAGCCAATTACGAGCATATGCTAAAAGACAAAATAATACTAGGTCGCTCTCCTCGATAACCGTAAAGAGGTTAGAAAAATATAAGGGCGAACAGGGTATGAGTACCAAATTAAGAGAAAACAAATGAGGGGTCATATTATACCTTAGAATACTCATAACGTATATATAGTGAGTATGCGGGGATACCGATACGGTTGGTTGTGGAATGCTGGGGCAACAACTAGTCAAATAGGTTAAGGGCCGGTAAACATTTCTCCAACTATGCACTGTTATATAATGTAAATAAACGTTTTATTATATCTTGTAGCTATTGTACACTCAACTTATTTTAATTTGCCATTTTGAGAAGATGCTCCATAAAGTCCAAGTTATAACAGTTTTATTTTCGTTTTCATAAACTATACGAGATCGTGTATCTTGTTCGTGCCGGTTGCTGTACTGTACGTACACTAGATTCTCTCAGAAGTGGGTCAACGTACGCGACTAGACAATTTTCTATCAAGCGCTAAGTGTCTGTTATTGACAGAAAATTATTTACAGTTACATGTAGAACTAAATCTAGATATTCACTTATAAAACTTACCATTTTTAGGAAAAATCTTGACAGCAAAATAATCCTTTGATTTATGTATGAAGCTGCTCACTAAATTCTAACACTGTCACTCTGTTTTTGCTTATTTCCGCATAAATCACCGATGGCTTTTCATGTTTGTTCACAACTATGGAAACTCTGTCACTTTCGGTGTTCGGAACCGGTTAGGCGCAGCTTGACCGATGCAGGTCCATGTCTGCGCGGTGGATGCGCTCGCGGCTGTCGTCGGCGTCGGACTGGTGGCCGGCGCCGGGCCCCCTCCACTGCTTCCTGACCTACACCTAGTGGCTGCTGGCGGCTGGCGCACCGGCTGCGGTAAACAAACGGTTCAGCGACCGATTACACGACGAGCGTCTTCAAGACGCGGCCTCACTCCTCCGGCTCGCACCAACACATTTGTGATTCAATGTGATAACGGTGCTGAGAGCGTTCGCGCGTTTAGTTCAGTTCCCGTTGATTCTGGGTCGTGGCACACAATCGAGACATCATTCTGTTTCCGTCGAAGAGCCGCAGGTGTGCGTACTGCTACATTGTAACAACACTACAAAGTGGACACGCCCTTGCACTTAGCCGATTGTACTGCGCTTAAGGATTTGCACACTCAAAAGAGAAAATACGGTATATCATGATTTGCGCGAAACTCTTAGTAATCTCGTATGATTCATATGCTTTCTTTTCTGGATATTCATCTATTTATAATTGCGTTTAAAGTGAAAGTCGAAACATGTTGGAATGAACGCGACAGCGGCAGTTGCTTAATGAATGTACAAAAAAGTTTTATGAGGTTCGCCAAGACACAGAGACAGTAAAATTATGAAATTATTTTTTGACCGAAGTTTGCCTCATTCTGATAAAAAAGCTCTTTATGTTTTATCTCGTTGTAATAATTATCATAAGAGATACGTAAAAGTAGAATTATTTGTTGCTCTTAAAATGCCGAACTATTTATTAATCTTTGTAATAAACTTGAGATATAAATATTGACACACCATAATAGTATCGTGCACTAATTCGCTGGCCACCGCATCCCGTTTATTTTATTACACATAAAATGTCTTTATGAAAAATCCTTATTAGTTACACGTAAAGGTTAGCTTTTGGCCTGATTGCTATTGAACAGTTAATGTCATTCCCAAACATTTTATTTGGAACTATAACTTTCTTGACATGGCAATCAAGTTAATTATTTTCCTATTATATCTTGAGTATTGAATGGTTTACATGTAATGAATTGCTGTCGCCAGCAGGAGACTGCTAAATGTTTACTTACAGTATGATAAAGTTTGTAGACTTTACATTTTAAGATTGAGAGGTTTCAGGGATTAATACTAGTTCATAATTTATTATTTTCGGTGAAAGTTTTGTTTATTTTTAAAACTTTCAATCGTAAGAGTACTGAATATTCGTAATGCAAACTGGTCACGAATTAAATCGTTTAATATTACTTTTTTTAACTGAAGAGGTCAACCTATAACTATTGACGAGTACGTCTTGGTTTATGTAAAAAAGGACTTACTACATCATTTAATTGAAATAGACTAGCGTTTTTTCTTTAAGATTGTATAGTTTTCACAGCAGATGTTTCACGTTTCGCTTTCTTTGTTAACAGAGTAGCGGAGGGGTCTCCTAACGCGCGGACTTGCTTGTTACACCAAAAACTACAGCTACTCAACTGTTGTATTAAACGAGCTCAAGAGAATACTGGTTCCGTCGCTGGGAACTCTTCCGAAGATGAGTTTTTCGACTGTTCCGAGGGCGAGAACGAAGTGCATTTGCCCTGGGACAGACCGGTCGGCCGGCTCACGAGGTTCGGAGATGCCACTCTCAAGAGCGGGTCTCCCCTTTACATTCCCCGGACTCAGGTGTGTAAAATCATTTGAAAGCGCAACTTTAAATGACGTATTGGTTTTCAAACCAACGATTAAGGCAGGAACGAAATAAATAAATCATACCATTTAACATAAAATTATGCAAAGTTATGGAATTTAAATTATTTGTGTATCATCCGTCGTCGATGATTTTCGTATCATTCCCAAAATAGATAATAATTATTTTGACTATAACTGTATTTTTCCAATGTAACCTCATTTAAGTAGAAAGTGGTCAAAACCGGCATATAACTGTGTTTTATAGAATTTATTAGCCTTACGTTTTAATATTATTTATATGTATGACTCATATTAGAACAATTTGTGTTTCGAAAAAAGGATCCTGCACCAAAGACCGAAGACCAGTTGGAGGAGGATGCCGAGTTGATGTTACGGCTCGGAGACGATGCGAAGGCGTCCGAGCTGCGCGCGCGGATGATGAGCGCGTCACTGCTCTCCGATATGGAGGCCTTCAAGGCAGCCAACCCCGGCGCGGAGCTCTGCGACTTCGTGCGGTGGTACTCACCACGGGACTGGAAGCCGGACGACGGTGGCTCTTTAGGTGAGCGTATGTTGTTGCCCGGGAACCCTTGGGTAGAAACATGGAGTGTCGCCCGCCCAGTCCCGGCTTCGAGACAACGGAGATTATTTGATGAGACTCGTGAAGCAGAACAGGTCTTACACTTTCTACGCTCGCGGTCAATCAGTGCCGTGGCTGAACTCCTACTTCCGGCAATATTTCGAGCTGGGGCATTGAAGGCACACGAAGAAGGAGTACCTTATGGAGCCTCGACGGTAGGTGGTGTCGATATGCGGAGGACGTTTGAAATTGCGGCGAGGGATCTGCACGAGGCTGAGAGGGAAGCGTGTAAAGTGGCTTGCGAGCGAATGGTGTTCACCTCTTCTGAGGAGGGGAAACCATTGAAGTTTGATGATCGGAAAAAAATAGAAGATATTCTGAAATTTGATAGTTACAGGTTACCGGATCGTAGAGAGTTCATGTTTTCTGTGAAGGACTCGGTAGCGCCTCAGATGATGCGGGTTGTGATCGGCTCGGACTTGACCATTGTGGGCGCCTTCACCGAACGTATCGTGTGCCTCTAGCTGTTAGCTTGTTAAAATAATCAGAAGTTTTAGTGTAAATGGTTGACGGATTTGTTAATGCCATGTAAATGATTGTTGATTTAGTGTTTAGGTATATTATTAAATAGCGTATAGTTATTTGTTTGATATTGTACGTGTAACAAGACTAACAAGGAACCTCAATATTATGACACAATTTTTTACTCTCACTTTTATGTTGCAATCGTGTCAGCCTGATTAGCACCTAATCTATGTTACCATATAAACCAGAGATGTGAGCTAAATTGCTATTAAGTTTTTCTATTAGAAATACTTACTAGGAATTTGGTTTATGTCCGGAAAATGTGAACTTTAATATAAACCTACATACAAGAAGCAATAATGACATTGAATTTAATTCGAGCATTTCTATAAATAAGATTAAGATTAACTTCCTTTATTGAATACTTCCTAACTCGTTGCGAATATTCTTCTTAATGATATTTACCGACTTTGTTTCATATAGAAGGTGGCACTTAAAATATCATCACGTTTTCCATGCATTTACCTTCGGAAAATCACCTTTCTTATAACACAGGGTATGGAAAAGAAAAAAATCTCTTTAATTTTTGCAGCAGTAATTGCAAAAAGTAACAGTTGCAGGAATCATTTTATTCATTGGATTTCTTGATGAAAGTTTTGCATCTCCATGGATATTAGCAGTTTTCAAATATTATCAGGGTGTTGGTTAATCACAAAATGATTCTATTTTTTTAAAGGTATGTATTTTTGATTTCCAGAGCAAATTCTAATACAAATTCAAAATAAAATCTAAAACTGATAAATAATCTTATTGGAATAAAACAATTTCTATAATTACAATATTTGTGATAAAATTTATTAGTAATGTGATACAAAAAATGTGACACTTAAATGCCACTTAAACAAAACGGGATGTACAAACTTATTTAGTATTTGATCTCAGAAGTAGGTACTGCGGTACTAAATTCCGTGTGTATTTTTATATTGAAATACCGAGCATCTTTTGAGATTCAATGTACGAAGAACGAAAACACTAAGTCTTTAACCTTAGTTATAGACTTCACGTAGTAAAGAGGTTAGTTATGTTTATGAAAAACCTTGAAACTTTTTCATACAACATTTAACAGACTACATATCATAAAGAGTAATTAATAAAGTAATTAACCAGCCAAACTTATGCGGGGTGTGCCAAGGCCGCTGTTTGTCAATTCCTTTGTCGGTAATATCTGGGGACATATTATACAATAAATAATGTAGAATAACTATAAATACGACAAGAGGTTAATTAGGCTGTTGTTTTTAATGCCTTAGCGCTAAAATTATGAGAAACCGCAAAGGGAGACATGGAAATGTACTAATATATTAACTAGCTAGTAAGTGATGAGCGATGTAGCAGAAGTAGATCGGCTAGAGTAGCGATGTATGTGGGGCGGAAACTGTTATAAACAGGAGGGGTACCGCCACTTCTTAAAGTAACACCATGCTTCGTGGAAAGGAGATGGTGCCTTACACCGCGTAAAGCGCCGTCCCCCTTTCACAACTGCAACCATCTTTTTTAATTGTAGTGGTAGACCCGCATGCCCATGAAAAATACCAGGGCGTTATAAATAATGCCCCTATTATTCATATACAAACACTTTCAGCAACATTATCTGCGGGTTTCCTTAGCAGCGATAGGAATTTGACATATTCTACCGAGTGTTTATGTTAAATTTCTATCTCGAGATTCTCGGTACGGAACCACAACTAGATATGTTATTGAAAATGTTTGTTAGGCCATAATGTGTAATGTTTTACCAAACTGAATAATTAATATGTAAGGTAATGTGAAGGGTTTGTTAAAGCTTCGTTATAAGCGTGTTCTTATTGTAACCATATTAGCCTAAATAAAGTTAGTCTCAAATTAAGTGCTTTGTTTTTTTTTTCAAATTGCTTAGGTTTTTTTACCTGTGTGAATGTCACTTGTTTTATGAAATTCTGATTCCTATTCGCCTTTGTTTTAAATTTTATATAAAGCGCTTAGACCATCTATGTCTTAAGAGGCAATTCTGGTTATATACTATTTATGTTCTAGGTTTTGTATATATCCGTTCAGTGGTTTTTAACTGAAAGAGGAACAAACATTTATACATATAAACATTCGCGATTATAATATTAATAGGATTATAATGCAATCTACTTTTATTTTCTAATGTAAATATTTGTTTACAAGTCTTTTACTTGGTCCCACCGCGCCGTTCAGTGCACGGAACAGCTTAAGCTGACACCTGAAATTATCTGGGTAAGGTTCACTTAGGTGTCGCATAGAAGGTGGGTAATTAAATATAACAGAATCAACGCCTCTGCATGGTGGCACTTGAGAGCCAACTGGTGACGTCATATTTATGATTCTTGTTCTATCACTGACCGCTTATACTGATTCGCTGAGCGTCAGGCGAGTGCTCGGCGATAACAGCGCGTACGCTGCTTATTGCTATACGCAGAGAGCAGGTGCGGCGGGCCCGTGCGTGTAAGCGAGTAATGTACAGCTCGCAGTGTGGTGGTGGAGCCGCGGAGACAGGCGTGGGTGGCGCGCGGCACGCATGCGCGCGGCGGCCGCGGGCCGGGAGCCTCGCGAGATGGCTCAGTGGCGCGGCGGGACGCCCGGTCGATTCCAGGGCGCGCGCCAACCTTTATGTCAAAACGCCGTATCGACTCTAAAATTCATTAAAAATATAAAGCGCCGTCATTAAAAATATTGTTAAATTCTCGGATTTATTTTTGAAGTTCAAATATTTTAAAATCGTTGATAGGTTATGATAGAAATACCCAAAAAATCGTGATTTAATTCCGGCTTCTTAGAAAAAAATCATGGAACATGTCTGGACATCTGCTTTTGTGTGATTAATAAGGACGACAATAGAAAATGTAATTAATGTTTAGGTGAACGTTAAATGTTATTGATATAAAAACTGAAAATAAACTGTCACCATCGCAGTGTTGTTTTTGTGTAATTGTTGTGGTAAATGTACGGTAAATTATATGGTATAAAGTGGTCAATGGTTTTGGATGGACAATAAGTAATAGTGGACGTTCATCAACGTGTTTATACATGCGTCAACTACTGGTGTTTGCTTGAAAAGGCAATAATGATCGGCGGTTCAATGTCATTGGTACTACTTAAGGTGAGTGAATTATGTGTAGTAAAACGCCCCATCGGCTGAAAAGGTAATATGTGTCTGAGTAGACAATAAGGCTTACGTATTTATTTTGCTCTTCATATATTGATAATGGAAGACAATGAGAGACGTTGTTTTCTGGAGGGAATTGTGTGTCGCCCAGTGCGTTGTGTCACCGCCGCTCCTGCCTGATTGCGATCCATTATCGAGTTAGACGCGACAAATATTAGCAATTCAATAATAATAGGAACTACAGATCATAACTGAAGGACAGGGCTCTACACCGTCTCCTACGAGGCTCTCCTATGTTTATTTACAATTATTGAAACAGTATTAAGCATTTGCTGACTGATTTTCGATTATAAGTAACAGCAATTTAGTAAAACCATGACTAATATGCCTTGTATAGCAATATAAGTACTAGCCAGTAGTTGAAATCACTTATCCTAGTTTTTCACCCATTATTTTGATGACCGTGAAGTGGGATCATAACCTAACTCGCGCCACGCCATAAAGTAAAACAGCAACTGGAATATTATACACGAAATTAAACAAGTATTACGAAATTTCAGTGAAGTGATTGACGTTTGTTTACATTTTTGGGACACGATAGAGATTCTTACGTAAATCTATAAGATTATTATTAATACGGCTGTTTTTGATACTCGGATATAAGTAGCTGATGATATTTGGGGTTCTTATATTTTTCGTACCTTTTTGGCCACATTTGTGTACAGCTGAAATTTTATTTTATTACTAGCTGTTGCCCGCGACTTCGTCCCCGTGGGTAGAAGATATAAGTTATGATTTATACCTGCCTTGCTTTCTTCACATTTTCCATTGTATCTTCGCTCCTATTAGTCGTAGCGTGATGGTTTATAGCCGAAAGCCTTCCTCGATGAATGGTCTATTCAACACAAAAAGAATTTTTCAATTTGGACCAGTAGTTCCTGAGATTAGCGCGTTCAAACAAACAGACAAACACACAAACTGCAGCTTCAGCTTTATAAATTAGTATATAGATTGTCTTATTATCAAAATGGATTTATTTTCTCTTCTAAGTAACAACCTTAGAGTGGAAAGACCATTTGATTATTTAATTAAAAAAAAATGGCCTATTTGTGGTAGCAGTCCTAATTATTTTTGGTTTCGTACGACACAAACTTGAAACATACTGTATTATTCTTCTCAAAAAGAATTCTAAAATCGTTTTGCTAGTATCTATTGAAGTTCTTAATAATGACTCTCTACTCCACACCACGACAAATAGCTGTAATTGTAATATCTTCATTCATTCCATAGGTAGGTACGTCAATCATGGTTTACAACTTCATGTCGTTTCCGTAGCTAGTCATATTACTTGGCGAATATTGATTGGATTTTGTTTGTCTAGTATAATTGGTCTCTCCATTCTTATTCTTCTGCGTCATAGAAACAGTTTCATTAAAAGCTGACTTGTCGTATATTAATGTTTATCAGATGAGTCACAATTATGAAGTTCCTTTTGTTTTAAAAACAACTACATCTTAGCGATGATTGGTAAATGCTAGCTAATGTACAAGTTCTTTTATAGCTACCTATGTGTAGGTTCTAGCATTTTATATAGGTGTATACTGGACTCGATAATAATAGACTATAGATGGCCGACACGAGGTAATCAGGAAGCACTTTCCCTCTTTCCAAATGTGTCTCGTCTATAATTTGACTTTCACAACCCAATTTCAATAAATCTAAGGCATTAGCCTTGGTCATGTGAAGCATGCGCGTATGTTAAATGGAGCGATGCTGGCGTCCTCCATGTCCACTGAATGGTTCAGGCCTCTGAGGCTATTATAAATAGGCAGACCATTATACAGTGTGCGCTTGACTGGACAATGAATAGACGCGCTACCTAGCTACCATGTCTTGGGAAACTTTTCTAAAGGTTAAAATCAATACTTCCCACAGAATGTTTAAAAGAATTTCAAGTTACTTTGTGGGTGGTTTTGGTTTTTATCACGAATTGCTGTTATACTTTCCATTGTGGATATTAATGTCTCAAACAAATGAGGCACGATCGTTTATTATCGCTATTTGCATAGACAAATAGAATAAGCGTGTGATTGTATAAGGAATGCTCGTTAGTACTATTATGTACACACAAATAACTTTCGTATATGTATTACATTGTACTTAGTTTTGGCAAGAGGCCGCCATAATTACTAATTTATTCGTGTACTAAATGGCTTCACCATGTCGGTATCGATACTGACCTCGCTATTTATACTCACACATTTATATTGGAATGTCTTCTACAACAAACTGTCCATGGAGGATGTTTTCTAAACAAGCACTCATTACCCTTGTTTAATAAATTCTTATCTCTATTGATTCACAATTACGGTTAATGCACAAACATCACTAAGTAGGTGATGCCCCTGACTTTGTCCTTGTTAGATGTTACGGATGTAGGTACGAGTAATCAAAATATTATAAACAATTCGATTAGATAATATTCTAATCGATTTGTTTACCATCTAAAAAGTAATGGAGAGTCCATATTTAAGAAATGACTACATTGATAGGAGATTCAAGTGATCTAATAGTTTTAATCAAAACTGACTCTTTGTACCTACTACCTATCTAAATTATTGTTTTTTCTATGAACTTCTTTTCTTCTAGACTTCTAGGACTCTAAACTAGCCGTGCACAAGCTAAGCCAATGAAAACATGCTTAATAAAATGTCAATTAAGTGTAAGTATTGACTATCAAGCCAAATCGCTTGGCGATCGCTTATTACATGCAAATTTCCTTAGTAAGCCGGCGACGCTACAGTAAATGGGTTAGACACAAACATGGTGGCAACATCGCTTATCGTTTAGCTAAGCTCCTGACCTCAACAAACTAGCTATTGCAATATGTTACTCCGTTAGATTGGCGACGCTACAAAATGATCAATCAATATCTTACTAGATAGCTATCCTTGGTAACATCTAGACAGGCTTTGGTTTTAATAGCTTTTATACTTATAGGAACAGTCATAAATTACAAACGAACTACATAATGTAATGATAGGACAGCAAATGTAGGCACCTGAAAACAGACATGTGTCATTGAATCCAAATAGACTTTTGTTTTCGTTAAAAAAAATGAAGGTTCAAATAATATAGAGCGGTTTAATTTCCATATTATTTCAGGTAAATAGTGACTATTGCAACACGAACAAACTCTAGATAAAAACAATATTTGTGCGGCAAAACAGAAAACTACGTCGCGCAACGAGTATAGGTTTGACAGTAAATACAAAGGAAAGGAAGAGGAACAAATCCGCCTTCCGCCGCGTCCAGCATAGTGGAATAGATTAGGCGGACAGAGCGGACCCTATTGTATGAAATGAAGTTTCAGAATTCTACACAGGCCTATGAAATAAGGCCCACTAGTGGGCACTGGCCTATAGGAAAGGTTTGAGCATTGATCACCACGCACACTAGCTCCCCGCCGAATAGGGTACACGATTTTAAATTGGGAGGATGTCAATTTTTGGAACCCGTCTTTCTTGACGAGGTTTTCGTTCACCCTTTTTCAATTTTAGTTTAGGGCATAAAAATATGCATGCTTTGTGATACATTAATATCATCTATTTTCACAAATTATATTTTTCTCGAACCACTCGCAATAACTGCATACGGCAGCCATTTTCAATAACACACCTATCTAAATGTTCTCTTTGAAGTTTGTAATATGTTTATAATGTAAACAAACCGCGGTTGTACGCTTGCGGGCAGCGATCGAGTTATATTCAAGTTGCTCACCGCGGATAATTTACGAGCGCATATAAAAATATCGGTTTACATTGACCAGGTGGCTACGCGGTCTCCGACGCAATATTTAATACAATGTTTTACTTTATTGTGCAACGGGCAATGCGATAACCTATCCTAGATAGAGATGGTATACAACACGTTTAGTACTGGGCTCAAAAGACCTCCACGAGACTAATCATTTACGAATCGGGCACAATTCATCCTCGACTCTATTTATTCAATTTAGACTTTTTTTTTCAACTCTCGGCTTCGGATTTGTGACGTATCATGGATAAATCGATACAATGACGCCGGTGTGTATTGAGCCCACATATTACAAGGGAATCTGTAGATATCAAAGTTAGTAGCGATTGTGACGTATGCGACGATAAGAAAATAATGTCACGAGCATTTGTGATGCATTCAATGATGTATGGTATGTTTATAGAGGGATTAAAAACGTGGTTTGTTCCGTCAGATCTAGTTTATTGTAATTCAATGCAGTTAGCGGAGTTTGTCAACACATAGTAATGAAGTTTTCAAACGAATTGCACCAGTCGCTTTAATTTACAATTGAAAGTACCTATGAATGTCATGATCATGTTGAAATATAGTTATTTAGCCATTATTGACAAATCAGACATAAAAAAAAACACAAAATATCTTTAACGACATTGTCGCTACAGCTCGTCGAAGCAGTTCACTATGAGTATTGAGAAAAAAACACCATTATAATGGCGCCCTAATATTTTTATTTATTTACCAACCAGTAGTAGGCTATAGATTATGTTTCATGGTTCCATAAAGTCGGGCCATTGTGCTCGTTATTACAAGTGAAATTTTATGTTTATCGTGAATGAAAGTTTTTGTCATCAAACTTGCCGTCAACCTCGTATTTTATAATGAGTAAATAACGATCGCAGGCTTTCTTGTTTTTCCGTTTTTGTTTTTAAGTTAAATGAAATAGTGGCAAAAAGTATTCAAAGTATCGTAATGGATGAAGCTAGATTAAAACTTAGACAGGTATAACAGGCATAGTTCCAGTAATGAGTTCCAAAATAAAAGCGAAGCACAAACTCTGTGAAGAGTATTTGGCGAAAGCGTAACGCTATATCTAGTTATTTGTTGTGATATCTATAGGTATTTACATCTGTTATCCGACAGGTTGATTGTTTGCACGCCTTGAATACACAACTCCCCTTCAGTAGCTGTTGGCAGCCGGCCAGGGATTGTTCTGCCTTATAAATTATGGCGGTACATCGATACTTTACTATCATCGGAAGAATTAATGAGCAGGAGCTCGTAGGCTCAGACTCATACACAAACAATACATTACCAGAACATTGTACTGACCTTACTCGATAGTAAATTATATTAACACACATTTGTACTTTGATGTGCTTATTTTACATAGTCATGGCAGTCCATACAATCTCTATGAAGATTCTAATTCTGCGGTATCCGTTTTATTTGTATGAATTGAATAATGCGTTAGGCGTTAGTGCGTCACCACATATCTACCCAGCGATAGACAACTATACAATGTTGTTATATATTAGAATTTTGTTACGTGCTGAAATCTGTTTTTGTGGGTAAAGAATTTGCCACGGGTCAGTGACTCAACAGTTTTGGTTCCGTATTGTTCGCGCGGCGGTATCTGAACAATGGCGGCGACACTCCACTTTTTTAAGGAATTAACAAGTCGCCCTCCATTTAAGTGGCCTGCGGTGCTTTCAAGCGCTCTCATTATGCTAGGGGATTGAGATTGGAGTCTGAGTGGCCCCGTGACTCATGAAAGACGAACTTTACTTGTGCATTGATCGCAGATCGGCGCACAAACTCGATCAGCCTACGCGATAGCCTTCGCTTTTAATTCTTCAAAGGAAGGACAAAAGATTTCACTTGCAATTACTTTTTATAACGTACACGTTAAGATAAGAAAAATGCTATTTATTGAACATATTCAAGTTTAAAACAGGTATATCATTCCTAATCACGCAAAACTGCTTTCATATTTTTTGTTAGAAAATATTATTTTTTTATTGACATTTCCAATACCGTTAAATTGGTTCTCATAGCTAATTTATATGCAAGTCGCGTCGGCATACATTTCCATGGAATTAACTCTTATAATACACAAAAATCTGGTTTTATTGCGGATTACACGTGTCTTTTAATTAGAACGCGCGGCTGGTGCCGACTGCCGCCGCTTTCGAGTGCTCGCTACGGGAAAATGAGAACATTACTTTGGGAATTGTTTCCCTGAAAAACCTTTAGTTAATACTACGTTTTGTATAGAATAAAATGATTTTAAAAAAGCTTAAGATTCACAAGTTTAGTACGCTATCACATGATGATTACTGAAACTATGAAAAACATTGTGAAACTATGACATGTATTATGTGGATACTAAATTTTTTATTGATTTTATTCCCATACTCCTTGCCGATGTGTACCTGTCAGACTATATTTGAGACTTTGAATGCACAGTCATTGGTTTAATATAGATAGGTACACAAGTCATGATCGAGGTTACATCAGTTGACCCCATCGATGTGCTTACGAAGGAGTTCACCAGCAATAAGTCTGATAAGAATAGCAAGAAACGTCAACAAACAATGTCTTACCACGTTTAAATTTTCCGTATTTGCCTTTATAGCACTATTTATAATAGTTCCACAGAACTACAAGAATGTGCACGAATATGTGTTGGTCAAATATTCAGAGGTTTGGAAAAGAATGACGGAAGGGCTTCCGTGGCCGGCCAAAGGTGACGGCTTCGGTAGGTAAAAGTCCGACATACCCCGGTCTCCGCAGCCCCCACCGTCCCCGAGCCCCAAGGCTGAAGGTTACCCGAATATTCGCTCACTCGTCACTCATGCTTCATAAATACAAAAGAGTGCGTAATTCATTCAAGGTTTTTATTTGGTTAAAAATGTGACACATACTGATACAACTTTCGACTAATCGAATTGTAAAGAAATATAAAGCAATACATGTAATTAAAGTACAAGCGTAGCGTTGAAGATTGTCATGAGATGACCGACCACCAGTAGGCTGCTAAAGAATCTGTAACAATACGTATATTATTTTATAAAATTTACTATATTATCGTCATTGTTTATTGTTATTTGAAGACTATAATCTCCTATTCTTAGCTATATCTACGTTGGTGTCAGTACCGCTCTACGCTTAGTATGACAATAGCATCTCCGACGACATTCCACCGTCTTGACTGGAATGTTGCGCCAATGAGTTACGTGGCATTCCAGACAGGTGCCTGTGCTAAACTATTCGTGAATTAAAAAAAGTCAAATTGTGCTATTCCTTCTTCCAATCCAAATATGTTTTGTCAATTTGTCAAATTTACAAATGCAGATCAAGAAATTCGAACTTTGTTGTCTCTATTGTCATTATCCAGCATTTTAGTTTCCATAATAGCATTTTGTTTTCATTTTAAAATATTTGCGTTTAAAATCTGACGTAGAAAATGTATCTAAATGCAAGAAGCAATAAATTCCTATTAATATCTGATATCTGGAACTCTCGGACTCGTAGTCTCGTAGCTATAAAATTTCCTTACCTCTCGGTTCATTTATGCCGGGACAAATGCGAATTCTCGATCGCGATAGGATGATTTCCGTATTTGCCACATTTCCTTCGCTTCCCGGGACAGAGCGCTCGCTCTCGTAAAAGATGAGACGGGTTTTGAAAGACGTTGAGCCATAATGCTACTAGAATTATATATCGTTTTACTTGGCTTTACTGTCTAACTTCTCATACCTCTATCTTTGTTTTTAAACCGTCTAGTATTAAATTTGTCAGTGAGCAGATTTAAGATGCGATTTTTGATAGTGGTTTCTTAGGTTTACGCGAATGTTAGACATTGAAATAAAACTACTTTTACTATATTTATCGCGGTTTAATTTCAGACGTTTCGACACCTTTGCAGGTATCATGGTCACGAGCAGACTGATGCCCGTAAAAGTAAAAATAAGTCCGTAAAACTAGTTTTATTTCAATGTTCTACGATTATTGATATTCCATATTTCAATTATTGCTCGTGATTATAATTCAATATTTAAAACAAATGCTATGTGCTTAAATACTCGATGCTATGAGCATTCATTTACCAAACATTAACAGATTACTAATTAAGGAAATGAAATAATACTTACTTATATTACATGTTTTTGTATGAATTTTAGTGAATATAGGTAGATGTGTAGATATATCTGCGACCTGCTTGAAATTACGTAGCCCACTTTTACGGAGCGAGAGTTCGCCCCATTTTCAGGCTTATGCCGAATTTTATATTGATATTTTATATTTATCAATCTCCCAACAGAAGAGAGTTTCATACAGCTTTATACGGAGGGTGCTAAAGGTTTAGTGATTCCTTTTGTATAGGAAATGTTCGTCGTTGACGTTGTTCGTTTATTATTTAATCTTTAGCAAGCCGTATTTTCTTATATGTCTTTATCGATAAACCAATATTGTTTATTACATTTCGCTTGATAATGTACTTTTTAGAGTTGTATCGATAACTTGGAGATAGATTGCAGACTTTCTTTATTACTTAATTCTAAGCAAATAACTAATACTCTCTGTCTCTGATCAATTACAGCAGAGATTTGCTTTGTGCTCGGCGTTTCGTGTAAGAGACGAAGTCTGGCTAAAACCCGAAGGAGTTCCTTGACCTCTGCTAAGCTAGTGTAACTTGTATCGAATCCCAAAATCGTTGACCATATTTTGAGCGAAAAAAGTCTGGAAGTTTTTATTTAGAAATGAATGGGACTGCCTTATTTTATGGTTAAAAGCTATTTAATGCTTTATAAGTAATTCACTCATAACTAAAACCAATGTGTCTATAGTTAAACTAACTAATAGAACGATTTAGTATATTATCAGGGATTTGATAGGGACGTCTTTGGCCAGAGTCGTTGGAGATCTCGTCTCGTTTTTCTAATCAGTCCTGCCTAATGTACCTTAGTATTTATAAAATGTACCAACTATTAACTGTCTAAACATAAATCTGTTGTCATGGCTTTAATTTCAATTTATTAAAATATGCTATTTACGTTGCATACAATTACAAGGAGAAACACAAGTCATGGAAAAGAAAAGAGAAAAGAGAGCCTTTTGCTCTGCACTGACAGTTCAGGCTTCAACTCAAGCAATACAAACTCGTTAGTCTTACCTACTTATAATAGAAAATGTAATTCACGATATACATAGAACAGGGTAAAAAATCAGTGTTCCATATTCGTGGTCCCTGGTTGACGATAATGGCTTCGGCTATCAGGTGCGTAATCTACATACAGTGATCGCGTGCAGATTATGTTTACTAGCGGTCTGGCCCCGGGTACCGTCAGCAGAAACGTCCGTTAAAACAATCTGAATTTTCAAACAACTGTACACAAGCAAATGGCATTTATTCTGTTGTACTATTATGTACCAAAATATACTTGACATTTAGTACGTTTAAAAATACTGAACAGTATAACCTACATGACTACTGCCTACGTAGTGACAT
Source organism: Trichoplusia ni (assembly GCF_003590095.1). Lineage (NCBI taxonomy): Eukaryota > Metazoa > Arthropoda > Insecta > Lepidoptera > Noctuidae > Trichoplusia > Trichoplusia ni. The sequence continues at coordinate 15,574,235 of NC_039481.1, read as the reverse complement.
TTTGTAAATCGAATGCATTAACCGGCGTCCATTGCTGACCGTACCATATTACCTACAATGAATTATTCAGCTGTTTGCATTACCTATTAGCATTCCAACAATGATGACTAAAGTTTAATCATTTTGTCCAGTTTATATTTAAAGTGAAATGTTGAAATATCTAGATTAAAGCTAACTAAAAATATTTGTTGCAATTTCCGCAGCAACGTAACTTTGTATATTAAACAAATGTAATGATAATAGAGACACAGAACAAAGATGGGTGACCATCTTTGTCATAACGAGTTACTCCGTGTTTTAATTGTTGGTCCCATCTGTTATTCCTACATATTTGACAGTCCGAAGCCAGTAGTCACAAGCTTGAAAGTCTGACAACCAGTCTAACCACGGGGTATCGTGTTGCCCAGGTAACTGGGTAGAGGAGATCAGCTGAATCCGTTTAGACTGGAAGCCGACCCATACATAGTTGGGAAAAAGCTAGGCCAATGATGATGTAATACGAATATAGGCATCCTCTTCTCAAATTCACAAACGATAAATATAAATGGATAAAGCTTGACTAAAAATACGAAAAATAATCAAAATCAAAGTTTTTCTTTACAGTAAGCTTGTAAAAGGCACTTTTTAATTTAACAAAGACGTCATGTATGTAAGATACAAAAATTGCTACAAGAACTACAACATTTAAAAGCCAGTAGCCAACAGCGGGACCTACATTACATCTTTCCAATCGTTCAACATAATTAAACCAATCTAAAGGACAATGCTAGATTGCCAGGTGTTATCATTTCATCTCTATAGCTGATCAGTGACACAAATCAAACAACTTGGAAAGAGGTCAGTTAATTTAATAGTCCATTAAATCACATTCAAGTTAGCAACTTTATATTAGACATAATCATTCTGACATACTACTCTCTAACTGGCTTCATATTACACTCGTGATTGTAGCATAGGTCTAGGCACACTGTAATGTGACACTTAAACAAAGTGCCCAAAATTATTAGCCGGAATATTGTCTGTTAAAACGATAGACGATATGGCTGCAAATAGTCTTGTGAGATGTCAGATTAAAAGGTATGGAAGAAGAAGATATGATGCGCTGACCTCAAAAATAAAGTAGGGACAGAGCGTGTAGGATAAGCGGAATGATGATGATGATTGTCCTATTAAAAGAAAACAAACTCAAAAGGTTTTATTAATTTTTGATATCTTATTACGTGATCCTATACTTAACAACTTTTGGTTTACACTCCAAGCTTTAACTATCATAGGTAGTGTTTGTACCTGAAATTGTATATTGTAGGTACCTTAATATTCAAGGTAGGTTACTATTCCATCTACGGCTTTACCTCGCATCTCGCCTCTGTTTGCCAAGTCGTGAGGATAGCGCCAGCGACGCGCTTCCACTGTTTACTCTCGCATTTATGTGTAACAGGATTCAAAGGCAAGGCACATTAAAATTTAAGACTCGCCTTCCTGCTTGGGAATTCTGCACTAGACAGATTTGCATAATCTTCATGACGTCCTCAATACCTGTACGTAAATTCGACGTAATAATAAATTTCGTTTATACGACTATTGAATCAATTATTCCTCTGTAGCAGCTGAATGGAGGTCTTTCGTAATCTCCTATTAGGTAAATATTATAGATATTTCGGGAAACTATCACAATAGGAGATTTTTATAAAACTGTTGAATGTCAACGTACTGAATCTATTGTTCACAAAAAAATCTCTATAATTCAGTCCTAGTAGTAAATTTATGATATCAATTACTCAATAAAGCTTCTATATTATCTATTTTTCAATAACGATTGAAAGATAGCAAGAGTCGATTTGCAACAGCGTTGGCGCCAGTAAAAATAAATCGTATTTTCACATTTGCATTATTTCCTAGCAACAATTTACGGTTCCTATCTAAAAGATGTATGGCGTGATAAACGCCTACGGTACAGTACATAGCGTATTCCCCCGGGCGTCGCATGAGATTATATCGCAGGGACGGTTGACAGAGAACAGCTCTGCGTATGTGCTGATAGCATCGTACTACCAATACAAATCCACCTGTAGTGCCCCTTAAGGGCCCGTTCGATGGAATAAAAGATTTGTCCGACGTGTCTTGTTTATTTTCAACACTGAGCAGCCAATTTGAATGGATCGCTTCGCAACACAATGTAGAGATACAGTACGATACATTTAACTAAAAGCGGCCACGTTTATTGTTTGCATGCGGACGTTATGTATCCAATAAATCGCAGCAATCAGTTTTATCTCAGTTATCGGTGTGCAATAAAGTTGTATATGACTGTATTCAGCATTACGCCAGCATGAATTTCGTAAAAAGCGATTAATATACAATAAAGATGAGCTCGGTAAGTAAGTATACCTGTTTTTAAGTAGCATTTATAAAACAAATAGGGAAAAACTGTTGAAGTGTTAAAACTAAAATAAATCTTGTACATAACAAACGGAACTGGCATTTCAATGCGTATTGTACATCGTAGACCTTGATTAAGGTGCACCAAAGATGTAAAGAAGACTTTTAAATCCCGTGATGTGACTAATAGACGCTTTTTTTTTCTTTAAAATCATTGACTCGCACATTAAAAAAATCAATCTTGTGTGCACCCAGGCTCAAAACATGTGTTTGTGGATCACTCGAATGCTTGACCTACGTCGCGCACGGTGGATTTGGCTTGGTGACCTGTACATTCTGCTATCCGTGCACTATGCAGATAAATTACGAGACTGCCTAAGTTTTCAGAGATTAGGTGTGAAATGCAACCACGTAAAGTTTTTGTCACAGTGACCGTTGATTGCATAGTTTTGTTAAGTACTGGCAGGTCAAAGAATTATTTATTTATGACTCTTTGCTTTCATGGAAACACAACAGTAACACTTCAGAGTTTAATGTAAAACGATCAACCTAAAACTTTCTCTTCACGATCCAGCCATAATAATTAATGTTAGACCTGAGAGCAGCTAGAATTATCATATAATGATGACGTATTGCAAGTTACACTTTATTGATCCCAAGAGTCGACTCTTATCAATAAAATATCAAGAAGATACGAATGAAGCGTGGTCAGGGTCACCACGTAGTCATATCTAGTGCATAGATAGGATAGCTCAGTCAATCTTCATTAATATATGCCTCGCTTCACCCGCTCACCTACTGTGTTTGTCTTGTTCTTTTATCTAAATGTCCTTCTACCTTGACAGATCTTTTATTTATCTGAGATTGAGATACAAATTAAAACGACATACTTCGTCGTCAACTTCACTGATTCGGTAAACATTATAATATCTCTAAGACAATATTGTACCATAAAAGTGAGCTAAAACAAAATAAGAGACACCATAATGTTTTAAATAGCTCTTTGACTTAGTCCCCTTATAAACACCCAACATTCCAACAATAATGTCTTCCATTCTTCTGCAAATATCCAGAATATAAACATTATCATAGTGTATCAGACAAGATTATATGTTCCTAACTTGCTTTCCAAGGATCAGTTACTTACTAATAACTTCTTCAGGAAGTTTGTAAATTTAAACGACAACGTAAATTAAAAATACTTCACGATCTTAACGTAGTATGTTTTGGAAAATGTGAAATCTAAACGTGGTTTAGGGTCGTGCGCTGAACCGAGGCGAGGTCTCGTAATCAAATGAGTTTATTAAGTTACTAGCACCGGCAACGTCGTCCGGAACGCGGATATTCGCTGAAAGGTTGTTTTTATAAAAGTCAGCCAACATTAGGTATCTTAGAAATTAATGTGATTCAATCAGTGACTTTATTACACATTTCCTCTTAAATATTGTGTGCCTCGTTAAGAAATAATTGCTCGTGCATAATTCAAAGTTTTAAATAATTTGTTCTTTAAATAAAAAAAATTCAAATGTATTAGCAGATACAAAAGCTTATTTCCAGCTGCTCTATTTAAGTACTTAAGATTCTCCAAGTTGTGAGTAACATCTATTATCACTTATTTTGACAAATATGATTTGCCAACATCAGTAAAATGGAAAAGATTACTGTTTAAGATCAAGTAATTATTTATCTCTAAGTCTCTCTAAACCTTGAATAGCAAACAATTTCTCAAAACCTAGTAAAGCCTCTTCGTGTGAAGAATATTTTGTGTTGCCGTAGCCGTGTATTAGGTATAATGGATCTGATTTACGAAGCGTTATATTTCCGAGTACCGAACATAATTTAATTTGTGTACGCACGGTTGATTTTGCACACTACTTGCGATTGTATAGACAACCTTTGTGACTTCTTCCTCGACAATGTTGTATACCTGCAAGTACATATTTGCTAATATTCAAAAGAGAAAGTTTGTGAAGTTGTAATGAGAAATATCAGGATCCGTTATACTGTTCTGGGTAATTATTTAACCAATAGAAGATTTTTGTTTCTGAGTACCGAAGGCTTCATGTACCATGTGTTAAAACTCCCAAAAAATGGGTAAATTAAGAGTCAGACTTACGACAGCGAGTGTTCCATACAAATAGGCTAAAGAAAAACAAATCGGTCAAAAAATTAAAAACTGTATGTTTTTACAGCGGCATCTGAAATATAATATGAGTGACAATTTGATATTGATGAGATAGGTGATAGAAAGTTTACCCTTTAGGTGAACTAGCAAGAAACAAAGGCATTCAATCATTTTGTAATATTCATGTTAATAACTTTAACAATGCTCGACTTTATGCCAATAAATAACTACACATTCAGACATATTTCTTTTGTTTCCTTTCCATTTCCATACAGCTCTTGTATCTATGCAATAAGTAGCAATATTGTGAATAAAGGAGGGTCGCTTCCTTTATTCTCAGGTTTGCCACTTATTGCAGGTATTGTCTCCTACAGGTACCTATTGTACGCAGTATGTTGTTACCAGTATCTAGGATGTCGTATAAAAAAATTATAAAAAGTTGAGTATGAATCGTAATTGCTACACTTTCAAACAGGCTATCGAAAAACAAATAGGAAAATAATTGTTTCCTCATGAAAATGATTTTACTGACAGTTAAACTCAAGTTATTTTACTTACTAGGGAAGATTTTTTTCGTAGTACGTCGCGTCGGAAGAACTTCATCTTTGAATGTTTTTACGCGACTGCCAGGAGGGTTATTTACTGGATATATATTACGGACAGACGTACATACAGGAACGTAACCTTAGAGTGTCATCTCTACTCTTTGGGAACCCTAAAATCAATATCTGCAGAAATGAAAACATAGGTACTGTAGACGCTTTGTTTATTTAATAAAGCTTCAGTACTTTTCAATATCCTGCCTGGAGAACCCTCTTCAAATATCTTATGCAACGATAGTTTCGCGTCGTATTACCTGTTCAGTCGGAAACAAGAAGCGTATTATGAAAACTATTTGGTATTGCATCTGTGCGGATTCTCCGGGGCAGTATTTTCGATCCTTTACATTCCGATAAGATTGTTTTATTTATGAGGATGAATACCAAAATATGGAGGTAATATTGTGAACGGTACAAATAAGGAAAAAGTTTATATGGCTTAACTTTTGATCGAACTTAAGAGTTATTGTTTTAAAACAGATCTTTGCAGTAATCCTTAGCTCAATCTGCTTTATAATAAGTACAAAAAGTTATCAAATTTAACGACGTGTTTCAGGGTACGTGGTTAGCCAGGTGAAGGATGCAGGTGCGGTGGGCGGCGTGGGCGCTGGCGTGGTGCGCGTGCGCAGCGGCCGCGCCGGCCGAGCCACGCGCGCCGCTACCCACCGCCACCGCCGCCGCCGCCGCCGCGCCGCACGCGCCCGCCGTCGCTACGTGTGAACCACTCGTGCTTAAGAACACACCGCCTATGCCATCGGTGAGCCCAATGTGCACTTTAATCATATTAATTGAGTCGTTGATATTCTTGACGCCAAACAAACAGCTAATTTACAACAGAACATAACGGAATGCCTATTCATAGAAATACCTCAGACTACACAACAAACAAACTTACTCTTCAATTTGATGACGCCAGAGGCAGCGTGGAATACTCAACGACGCCCGTAAAACATATCCTATAAATAGTATCTGGAATTTTTCGACACGTAAAATCACCTCATGGGTAAATAAATATATCGGTGCGTTATTTCAGAACGCGCGAGAACATGAGGCAGCCGCAATGCACACAGCGCGCGCTCTGGTGGAGCTGGTGCAGCAGGGCGTGGCGGACGAGGAGCGCGCGGCGGCGCTAGCGCGAGCAGCCACGCGCGCTCCGCTCTCACCGCCGCCTGCCGCCGTAGCTCTCGGCGCTCCGCAGTTACATCTCGGAGTACTGTACATAGCAGAACCTCCTAAACTAGTCGTATTTCAACAAAACAATTCCATAACGTTGCGTCAGTTCTGGAGGACGTTGGCGTCAGCATGGAATGCGACTACAGCGGTCTGGTCAAACGCGTGGTTTTCCTGCGAAAAAGACGGCGAGGGTTGGTGGGGTGGAGTGGCTGCAGCTCGGGGGTCGGGTCCGGCGCGATCAGCTGCGGCGCTATTCCGGCGCTGGCCATCCTTGCCGTGCGAAGAAGCCATGAACGACTGGCTAGGTGGAGCCCCACTTTGTGATGCAGCCACGACAGATTGTGAAGCAACTCCTTCTTTTGGGTCCAACGATCGAAGGATAGAGGTGATTAAAATTAATTTTACTACAGTGTCGGTCTTCAAATATCCGTTATTACTGTATTGTGTATGTTTTCTAGTATCGCTGTAAGTGCCAGGCTGGTCACTGGAGCGCTGGTGGTAGCGGCTGGCTGAGCGGCGCCACGCTGGCCGCAGACAACTCCGGTCCCCTTACCTGCACTCCTTGCGGTATGGGCAGCGACTCCACCGCCTGCCTCGCTGACGTTTACCGTATAGCTCTCTTAGCTGCCAACTTGGCGGGAATGTTGCTCTGTCTTGTTATTGGACTCATCATATTTAAGAAGCGGAAATGTAAAGTAAGTTTATAAAATAATGTCTGCAGGATTTAAATGCAGGTGTTATTAGCATAATATTCTAATGACCAGCGTACCCAAACACTGTATGATTGTTTTCAGGCGGTGGCCATGGGCATGTGGACTGTGTTAGAAGTCGTACTTCTTGGAGCCTTGTTAATGTATGCTTCGGTAAGTACTTGATTTAGTTTTAGTAACTTTTCCCTTTTTGCAAAGTAAAAAAATAGGGAATCCCTAAATAATGATTCCGCTGATAAAAGGTAAATAGCAAATAGATAAATATGTTCCCTAAAAGTTCAACGTTTTATCGCGTCGTCGTTATCGTACTTCTCGGGAATTTTATGTTTTACATTATTTTACGATTACCGTAATGTGAATAGCTTCGATGAAAAATAATGTCAACGCTTTAGCGTGGAGCTATGAATCATACATGAAATTCAATTCTATTATAATGTAGAGTGCATAAAGATGACATTCTTTTATAAACAGTTCTCTGTTCGGGAGTTGTTTGACGAGAACGTTTGTAATTAAAACAGTAACTACAAATGACTTTGAACATGTTTTTCGTTTGCAGGCGGCATCCCAGTACATATCTGTGGCGAAGTGGCGCTGCATAGCGGGCGCGTGGCTGCGGGAACTCGGCTTTGTGGCCTGCTACGGCTCCGTAGTACTGAGGCTCTGGGTGCTGCTCGCTGAGTTCCGCACAAGAAAAGCTCATCGGTGGACACCGAGAGATTCTGAGGTTATTATTCATAGGGCATTTACTCAGTTTCAAGACCAAAGCCAAGCAATTTTTTTTATCAAAATGAAAAGTTGCTTGTGATATTAGGAATCAGGAAGAGGCTACATTAAACAATGGCACACTCATATAATACTCGTTCATACATGCCATGAACCTTACACTCGTGCTTGAACTGATTTAGCAAACATCTGATAGCCGATATAGTTCACCTCGAAGTTATCTCTCGTCAGCTATTTTAGGGCCCATCCCGTTTGCTTTTGTATACTTTGAGAAAAGCAACAAAAGATTTTGTACATTCCAGGTTCTTCGAGTGGTGGGTGCGATGGTATCAGGTGCGGCGTGTTACCTGGCGGCCTTCACAGCGACGGCAGCATGTGAGGAGGACGCGGACGCGGGCTGTGCACGCGCCGCCTGGCACCACGTCACCGCCGCCGCAGAGCTACTGCTGCTACTTGCAGGACTACGAATCGCATATGCCGCCAGAAACGCGAACGTTCCTTTTCAGGTAATATGTTTGCCTTTGTATTTATCTATCTCAACCGACATGCAATGGAACATGATCATGACATGGAACCCATCATAATTGCATTATTATTACTTGTTAATTGTGGATCGGCGATGTTTATATTATGAAAAACTACATTAGACGATTACTTACCCGCAGAAAACTCAACCACTTCAAACTTTAGATATAAATTTCATCATTTTTGTTTTAGGAGCGCGGCTGGTTGTCAGCGGCACTGGTGGTGGAGGGGTTGTGCGGAGTGTGGTGGCGCGGGGTCGCGTGGTGTGCGGCAAGCGCGGCGCCCGAGCGCTGGCCTGTGGCGGCCGCCGCGCGAGCTCAGCTGTCTGCCGGTGCCGCGCTCGCCTGCGTGCTAGCACCGCGGCTCTGGCACGGGTACCGTGCGCGCTCCCTCGCGCAAGAGGTACTTACATAAACTCATACTTAATCGTGTCAAAAAGAAACCGTTTAATTGATTAAAATAGTCTGAAACCTTTTATTCAACTTCTTATAAGACAAAATTAGTTTGTTGCTCCACACAAAATTAGCTTATGGCTTAACAATATAAAAAAAAAGATTTAGCAAACAGTGAGAGAAAAGAAAACTATATAAAAGAGTTCGTAATTTTCAGGTATCACGTCGTGGTCCTGCGGAAGGCTTTGGCGCGGAGGGCGAGGAGGAACCCACATCGGAAGAGGTCCGCGCCGAGCTCAAGCGGCTGTATGTGCAGCTGGAGATCCTGCGCAACAAGACGCTGCGCCGCGACAACCCTCACATCAGCAAGCGGCGCGGGGGACGCAAGCCGCCGCATAGACGGTTCTCGCTACAGGTACATAACTGGCAGAATTTACATACCATAACATAAATATGGAACTGTATATTACACTAATACCAGAAGGCCTGACAACTCTTCTAAAAGCCACTTCGCTACGCCCCTTAATCTGCAATGGCAATATACACTTAAGAGGTGGCGGTAGCCTGAGTTAACAGACTATTTTGTCCAGAATGGACAAAATTATTGGGTTATTTTTTGACTATCAGTTGGCATCTTGAATAGTCCTGTTCAATGTGATTGTATCAACCAATAGTTAAGACTTAATCCACTCTGCACCTAAAAGCACAATTTAGAACAATGGTTATTTCAAATTGCAGTGCAAGAGCGCTCCTTATTATTTCTGCTTTTAAGGCACTTGCTCATTCAAGTCCCAATTTATAGAATCCTATCCAGATTATGGTAGGTAGTGTATAAATATCTCTCCAAAAACCAGGGACATTATAACAAAATCCCATGATGAACATGATCATTGTTCCAAATTACGCTTCTAGGGTAAGAAATAGTCTATCCAATGCAATATATAACAATGCGATCTTCTGTCTTCTATTACTAATTAAGTGTTAAATTAAGCAATTAAATTACTTGCAGCTTTCAGTTAGCCTCTGTTTAGATATATATAATCTTCAATATGATATTTAGAGAGTATTTAGAAAGTAAGTAGTTAATCTTCTTAGCTTCTTCTAAGCAGTAATTGAGTTATTTAAATGTAGGTACATTTTAGGTAGGCAGTTTCTTCTTAAGATGTTAACCTTTAAAAGTACGAAAGTGGGAGAACATTTATATATTAATTTACATTCATTTGTATGGTTTCATGTCTTTCTATCCTTACCTTTAGTTACCTTGTGGTTCTATTTACCTGACTATCTTTAGTTGACTTTCTCTACTTCAGATTTATGTATTTACTAACCACTTCTCTTTCCCGTCAAACAATTTTTTGTAGTTCGTTTCATCTCCGTAACAATTTGACCCTAGTATCTGAATAAGCCTAATATGTAGCCGATAACGACCCGAAGTGTTAGTACTGTGACTAGTGTCTAGGTAATATAGTCCTCATGTATCGGTGTTCTATCTCCACTGTCATTAATTAAATGTTTCATCTTCCATCCTACACCGACTTTAGAAAAAGGGCAGTCGTGAAAAGGTAAGGAAGCGTAAAGTACCTACGATTATCGCATGCGCACTGACGTGGAGCACCCGCATGACCCCTGTGGATGTCAACCTTGTAGCGCCCCGCGACCCCGCGACCTTGTGACCCCGCGACCCTGTGACCCCAGCGCCCCGCGTCCCTGCACCCCAGCCACATACCTGTCGCAATGTTTCAGATTCTCGCTTTTTTGCTCCCGACGCCATATAAACGTCTTGGCAGGAAGCAACACACTTTTACTCTCAAGTGGCAATCTCGCTGTTATGTCCTCGTCTCTATCAACCGAGGCGAGGGTTTTATTTAAGTGTTTTTCGAATGTTCATGTCTGTTTTTATCAAATGTGCCGCTTGAATCCAGATTTTACTTTTTTTAGTGGATTTTAAATAGCAGCTTCGAGGGCTGGAATTAGTTGATTTTCACGTTTCCTGATAATCACTTATTTTCCGGTGATTTATTAGACTTCTTACTGAACAATATTTTATCATACAAAGGAAAAGGTGTTAACAACTTTAAAATTCACAACAAATTTCATTTCATCATATACTCAAATTCAACTAACTCCAGTCCTCATGGATATTTATATTGCATTGTGACGTGTTGTGGTGTGGTCAGGCTCTGCAGGCGCGGCGCGGCGGCAAGGGCAAGGCGGGCGGCAGCGCCAGCGCCGTGGAGGCGAGTGAGGCCGGCGACGCCTCGCGAACTCCTGAAGACTCCGTCTGCTCCGCCGAGGGCCCGAGCCATTACACCGACGCCGACACGCAGGCGTGATGCCCTCGATGCCCCAACAGACCCCACTCTTAACACAATCCCGTGTACTTTAACCATACTTTTAGGGAAGTCTAAGGCAATAACATCTCCTTCCGTTAAGCAGTTCTGCTATAGTCGAGGAAACGAGACGATGCGAAGCGAGCATAAAGCGGCCTCTCTCTTCCACAAAGTAAAAAAGAAAAATAACAATACAGGTTCAGATCGACGTTCTGCTGGCAGTCCTCTAAGCGTTTCGGTCTGGTATCTTAATAACTTAATGATGATAAATCGCGCAAATATGTCTCGGTTTCATTGAATTTTAGTAGGATAGTGTTCGTTACGGCTGTAAAAATATATTTTAATGCGAATGGGGGAGTTCGTTATAAGTTAATAAACCTATAGGGCCAGTACAATAAAATATGATGCCTACAAAATTTGGTATTCCAGGTTAGTGTCAAGAAGAACTGAAATTATTTTGTGTTTTTATTATTTTACGATATATCTATTGTCCAGTCTACGGTAATCACGACGCTGTTATACCCCCATGTAGCTATTGACGCAATGACAAATACTCGTACGTAATTGGGGAACCGGTCATACAACGGGCTACCTCACAATCTGACAACATTTTTAGACGAGTCACACAACACTTGACATAGTTGTGATTGGGCGCGGACCCCAAATTATTCTTATATCACCAGTATAATAAGAGGTGGATTTGAGAATGGTCCATTAAAAAATATTATAAAAGCCTTTAGGTTCGGAATTGTTATTGGTATAAGACAACATTAATTAGGTGTTTGTAAAAAGTAATATTTTTTACGGAATGTTATTTGAATCTTCATTCAATTTGATAAGTAGCAAGCTGTCTGTCGATGTAGATCGGAGATAGGAAATGCACAAAGTATGTATTAAAGAAACTGAAAAGGGGCCTACTACCGTCCTATTAAGTCAGTTTGGTACAAGTGAGGAGCGAGATGCTGGTCTATGTTGTAGCGCGCCATCTCGCTTTCACAACTGCAAGGCATACAAGAAGATATTGTAGTAGGCCCCCTGTTTAACTGTACAACACAAAGTTCTAGTCAAGAGATTGATAAGTTATGTGTAATGTTAATATAGTTTTAATATCGTTGTACTTTACGTCTTGTAGGAACGAGCAGTAAATGTTTACATTGTATCAAGTCTTATTTTTATTATGAAACAAAAGCAATCTTTATTTTTGTTTCTAATCAATTATTAGTCTTGTCTTTAATTAAAGAGCGATTTATGTGAAGGGAAGTAAGTGGGATTTATAGAGCCAGCAGATGAGATCATGCAGTAAATTATACTAATACTTAACTTATTCCGAAAACTGGGAAATGATTTGTCTCATTTAAATCAAGACTTTTTTTCTCTCTTTGTGAAGATTCTTGAAAAGTAATTAAAAAAATATCAAAAATGATTCCAAAAAATATTGCAAAATCCAGCACACTATGAATGGTAAGCTCTCAGAATAAACCTAAATTACTTCCCTCATCACCACCGCAAAGACACATTCATAGTTCATAGAAGTGATTTGATATCTTTACCTAGTATTTATGTACTGTGTGTAACTGTGGATGTCTCCCAGACTTCATGTGTCGCTGTTCAAATAGCTTCATGTCCTTGTGTGACGTCACGTGGCCCGCCACCGTGACAATGTCCCTTTAGAGTTGTCCACTTGTAAATGTTCACATCGACAGTCTATCGATATCACGTTAGTCAGCTAAATCTTAAACTTCTCAGTGTTCTATACTCATCGTGTAAGTTATTTGTTTTAATTTTCTATGTTCAATGTAAGCAGGAGGTAAAGTTTTCTCCGCTCTTAATATTTTCTATAAACTCGTGTTTTTCGCTACTTTAGGCATTCCATCGGTTATAGTTACATTTTGGGATAGAAAATGATCTAAAATTTAATCTTGTTCTTGTTTGATGATGATTGAACTTTATTGTAATTCTTACTAATATACTCAGCCCAAGATTTGTAAAAAGTGAAAGATTTTGAGAAGAAATAGCTAAATCTAAACTAAGCGAAATATATTGTGTATAACTGGCGTATAAAGAGACACTGTTAGTTAACTAAAGCGAGAACTGATTAACTCTGGAAGTTTCCCAACTATGTATGTCTTCAGATGTTCTCATCAACACTTTGCTCTAACTCAGCCGCTTCACGACAGTCGACAACCGATGGCTGACTTAATCCTTATTTTATGATTTCGATCTTACAAATTGTTACCGGTTCTAGGGATCAAAATATTTTAGTTATACATATATTTAATTTAACATTAGCACGGGTACTAGTTTATATAAATAAATGTAATAGTCAGATGTAATATTTTAGATCATTTTTACGTGAAAAATGCAATTTTTTGGTTGTTTATATTTTACGTGATCGTTAATTGTGCATATTTTAATTAGTGGTATTTTAGAAGGATTTGTAAATATGAATGCTAACAGTTTTATAGTACGATACGCATGAATTTGTTTCAGTATTTAAACGTTGAGCTTTGTTCAATGTTTGTGGTGCGTGAGGCGATATGAGGCCAAAAATAATATTATTCATATAACAACATATTATTTATTGAATAAATGACAATATTCATAAACTCTTGTTTTATTACAATACCTGTAAAAACCTGAAGTTCAGAGGCTTATGCTTTGCCACTAGTTTACACATCTGTATTGTTAAGATCACAGCAGATTTTGGGAAGTTACTCATTTGGTCTTATCAGCGTCTGAAGCTGATATGATTATTTAATATCTAGTTGATCAAAGGAATACAAATAGAAAAACACGTTCTCATTACAAGGCCAAACCGTACGTAGACCTGCTACGAAATTACGTAGAACATTTTACAAGCTGTTAGAATATTATTTATAAATAACATTCTGGCAGAATATTATTTATAATTGTACTTTTAGTATTTTTTGATAGAATCTAGATAGTAAAGAACAATTTTTTTAACAGAGGCTATGAATTTGCAAATACATACTGTACAATAATAGATTTTAAAGAGTTCTGCGACTTTAAGCTAAACTATATTATCCTAAAACTAATACAGCACTGGAACCAGAGCCGCATAAACTTCATTATTCGCTTATCTTTAAGTCTTGTCACATCAGCCAAAAAACGAAGAAAGAAAATACTCAATATTATTATTTCCTGACTACATACCAGCGGCGTTGCCATCCGATCCACAATGTGCTCTCTTAACTACTCTTAAGTAGGTATCTACTAATATGACATTTCCATACTGATTTGAATCCGATGTACCCGGCCTTACGATAACACTCGGTTTGAATGGAAAACAACAAGCATAACATACGCAATGTGCATCTACATACCAATTTCCCTTTCATAAACATGTGAGGACGCTATAGTTTCCTAGCAACGGTAACCAGCTACGCCAATAATACGCATTGGAGTAAAATAGCTTTTGTATTTTTTTGTTATTATTATGAGTAAAATGTCGCATCGCGGCGTAGCGTGGCAACGAGGAGCCTTGCAGGAGACAAAGGATACTGGGAACGGTCGGCGACAATGTGCCTTAAGCTTATATAGTTAGGAGCAAGTGATTAGCCGGCGCTCGCTTTTACGCTGTGATGGTGTAAATATAGAAAATGTCTGGTAAGTTTATTATTATTTTTATTTCAATTACATTCATAATCAATGAGGACGAGGAAATGAAATATCGGTCCTCTAGAAAATGTGTGAAGTAGACGTTTTAAGTTCATTGTATTAATTGATTGTGAGCATGGATAGGTAAGCATATATACATAATGTCTTGTATCCCTGTCGTAATTTATAATAAACCGTGTTGGTAAATTTGATATGTTCAATTAAAATTCTACGATTTATACTTAAATATTCATAAACAACGTGCAACCATTACTATACTACTATGTTATTTTAAGTTGAGGCTATGAAATATACGCTAATGGCGAATTTGTTTAGTATTACATGTTAAGGATACTAGATATGAAGGGAATACGATGTGTTTTTTAACATTTTAGAAAAAATTAACTGAAGACGTTCCTATTACTAACGACCAGTTTAAATATTGCCACGAGCTAATAATCTAATATATAAAATTCCCGTGTCACGATGTTAGTTACCGTACTCCTCCGAAACGGCTTTACCGATTTTCACCAAATTTTATATTCGTATTAAGTAGGTCTGAAAATCGGCTAACTTATATTTTTCACACCCCTAAGTGAAAAGGTCTTTTCAACCTTAATTTTTTTTTCTTTATTTTTGAACGATTTTTTTTTTATAATGAAGTATCACTTACTTTGTCTACACTTGAGTTTATCTAGAAACTAGAAAGAATTTATAAGGCAAAACAACGCTTGACGAGTCAGCTATTAGCTAATAAAATGTTATATGTAATAACCTTTCTACATCAATTTAATGTTTTTCATTAATTAATTAATTAATTAATTAAGTGCCTTAGTCGAGCTACGGTCCTTCCTTCACAAGTTACCTTTGTCTACTGTTGAAGCAAGAATGCACGTAAACTTCGCTACGCCGTAGCCCAAATGCGCTACGATAGTGCGAAACTGCTAACTAATGGCTACTGAAAGGATCTTCAGCAACTTTATATTATAGGTTTATTCTACACATTGATTTATGAATACATATTATTGTAATTATTATTCTAAGCATAATTATTATTCGATATCAATTATTTCTGTAGAATTACGGTTGTGGAGAAAAACTAACAAATGAATAAGAAAAGTTTGGAATTTCAACCCTTATCACATAGGTTATCAAAAATACTTAGTAGCCGATTCTCATATCTCATACAGAATTTCGTAAAAATCGGTCAAGCCGTTTTGGAGGAGTATAGTAACTAACATTGTAACAGAAAAAATATAACGAAGTCTTATATTATGTAACTCTACACTTTAAATATTGTATTCATCCGCAGCTATGGGCACATGCCCAGATTCGTAGAAAATGTGAAAAAAATAAAGGATAAACGTTTACGTAAATTTGTGAAATATTTAAAATACTTATGTACATATTTTGATGTAAGATGATGTTGTATGGAAGGATTCAGAGTGCACTTTGTCGGACACGACTTTTTGATCAATTAGTATAAAACGAGAATACACGCGAGTTTATTATTAGTCGTATTCGTCTCGTTACCCACTTAGTAACATCATAATTGTTCATTGCAAATGTGTAGTATACACCTAATTGGAGTGCAAATATTGCAAGCAAACAAAAAAACATCAGCATGTTCTAAATTAATTCCAACATAACAATTAGGTATACCTAGTTACAAAACGTTACATCCGAAGAATTCCAACACTTCCTTCACGTACATTATTCTGTGAATTCACAAAGTTGTTATGTATGTACTTGCCTACTTGCAGTGGTTTATGTTATGTCGTAATGTAAGTGTGTCGATCGATCGCATGAGTGGACACATCCAGTGCCAATACACCACGATAATAGCCTCATGAGCGCGAGTCCTGTGTGAGCGCCAACTCAGCAGATAATAAGCGTCTTTGTTTTTTTTAATGTCTAGGTCGTCAACCTTTTTCTTTTTTTAACGTTATGTTGATTCTAGGGTTATTTTTCTCAAGTACGAAAAGTTCGTGCATCATTTAATAACGTAGATGCGAAATAATGTTACCTAGCTACTCTATATCGGCCAAAAAGGCCAAAAGTGAGAAAACCTGGTGTACAGCTACCAATTATGTCAGAAATATGAAACTTCGATACTGAGGATTAAGTAGGTACAAATGAGCCAAAGAAAACATAAATTGTAAAAGAAAACAGTCACACATCAAATTGATGTCCGTAACGTTGCTTAACCTCGATTCTTATTTCTTTGTTTAGTGAACTTTATAGCTATCAAGTTTAAAAAAGGTTGTTCTCAAATGTACAATACCTTCCTAATCACTAACCTGATCCTAGAACTAGAAAATACTTACACAGGCATCATTTATTGCAAATTGAATACTCCACATTCCGTGTTAACACATTTTTAAAGCAATAACATAAATTGCCAAAAATAAACAAGGCTTAAAACGCTATACAAGTTACAAGTCAAAATAAAATCCTACGAAGTCAGTCACAACAAAATTGCTTTACTTTAAATTTCAATCGACTAAAGAAAAAAAACTTGGAATATAAGGTTGGCGTGTCTCGCGTAACTGTTTTCCTTACATATTCGTGCACTTATCGCCTAGACCGTATTGCCGTCAATCTTGTAGCCAATCTGTTCACCTACATCGTTAAAGTTAGTTGAGTTAGGTGGCTTACGCGGGAACCTAGCAGTCTAGCCATGTCCGTGTACCCCGACGCTCTGGAACACACCTCTATATACCTTCGTGCTCCCTATGGTAATACTAAAATAAAATAAGATATATTCTTACAAATATTTTCTTAAATATCGAAGATTTTACAGTTTAACTAAAGGCTATTTATTAATTTGCATGTGTGTGCGTGCTAGAAACTTATCAATCAATCACATTTGTGATTGAATACTTTATCACGTATACGAGTAAGTCATCCGAATTCTATTTGTGAATGTAAATCAAATGTTGTTCCCTCAATTCAATTGGCAGTTTGTAGTCATTGCATACGGCAGGTTGGCGGAACTTAGAGCTGATAGAATCGTTGAGGAATATTGAGAGATATTTCCCCAAAATTATGCTCCAAAATCGGTGTAATACGTGTGGGTAAAATAGTGTGTCTTGTGTTATGACTGAGGTTTTATAATTTATTATTACAAACTAATTCTATATTCTTGCGCTTTAGATAGTGAAGAAAGTGATGGAGAGGGAGGGCTCGGCAATCTGAGTCGCCTTATCGTACGTCCTCCCGGTCAGAGCGGTAAAGCCAAGCGTGGTCAGCTGTGTTTCGATGCAGCCTTTGAATGCGGAAACCTGGGCCGAGCCGACCACATCACCGACCTGGAGTATGACTTATTCGTACGCCCTGACACGTGTCGACCGAGAGCCAGGTTCTGGTTTAATTTCACCATTGAAAATGTTAAGCAGGATCAGGTAAGTAGGCAAAGCATGTGGGCATACATATAGTATCCTCATTTTGTTAAATACCTAACGTTAAGACTGATAGTATTATTAAAATGTGCGTCTTTCAGAGAGTCATACTAAATATCGTGAATTTGGGCAAAGAAACGACGTTGTTTGATACTGACATGACTCCGCTGGTGCGATCTACATCACGACCAAAATGGTAAGTATAAAAATCCAAATTATAAATACTTTGATTATTCTCTCTCTGAATCTTATACCTACACCTTTATAAATATTAAACGCGTTTGTAACTTACAACTTTCGTAACAGGCAACGAATCCCAAGAAGACTGATATTCTATCACCGCTCACTAGCACACAGAGGGCGAAAGATATTAAGCATAGCGTTTGCGTTTGATCGTGAAGAGGATGTGTATCAGTTCTCAGCAGCCGCCTCTTACTCCTACTCGCGGCTTCAGAAACATTTGGCCGCGTGGGAGAAAAAAGCGCAAGCGTTTGCTACGAGACAATCTATCGCTCAAACAACCGTAAGTGTTCCGTAACCAACTTAAATAAATCTATAAATGAAATCCACATGAACAGTACTTGGCTTTAGGATCGACCGTTTTCGTATATTTTTAGCAAAAACGTCGCATTGACCTTGTCACAATCGGGGACTACAATTTCAAGGAAAAGGATAAAGATTTTAAAGAAGAAACAATTGTTCCTAAAATCAAGACAGCAGAGCAAAAGAAACGCGTCGTTCTTATTATTGCTAGGACACACGGCGGGGAACCCCCTTCTTCATTTGTCTGTCAAGGTATCTATTTCAAAAGTTTATTCAGGCATGGAGTTTTCATCCTGTTGCATAATAAGTGCTATTTAACTTTTTACAATTTGATAACTTTAAACCATAGCGCTGACGTTCAAAATAAACACCTCATTCATCAAATGTTTACAGGGTTGCTGGACTTCTTGCTTGGGTCCTCTGAGAAGGCCTTAGCTTTGAGAAACAACATAGTTCTAGAGGTAAAAATATGAATATTACTAATAAAAAAAAAACGTTATTTCGTTAAGTATTAGTGAATGTACCTATTTTATGATTCGGACAAAGAATTTCTAAATCTGTATTATTTCCAGGTAATACCGATGTTAAATCCAGACGGAGTTTTCCTCGGCAACCAGAGGTCAGACTTACTCGGCGGCGACCTCAATCGTTGTTGGAACAGAGCCACTAGCTACGCGCATCCAGCTCTCGTAGCCGTTAACGATCTTTTAAAGAAACTCGCTTCAGAAAAAGTAAAGTCAACATTGACCCAAGTTACTCTCTGAAAAGTGCACTAACGTTACTGCTAACTTTAGTCGATTTGTTTCGAAATCACGGAAAAATTAATCATAATTTTAAAATATCTTTCTATCTAGTACCTATGTATATAAGCAATAATAGAAATATTTTTATTCCCCAGACAGTGCAATTAGACTTTATTATCGATATACACGGTGATATAAGCCATGAGGGTGTATTTGTTCGGGGAAATTCTTACGATGACGTCTACAGGTTCGTATAACGTAACCATACTAAAGTTAACCTTTTTGTAAAGAAAACTTTAAGTGGAAGTAATGACGCACGACAGTTTTATAATGGCGAATTTAATTGGTACTAAAATAAAGCTTACGAAATGTTAGCATCTAATTATAAAAACAATAAAATGAACTACCTACCTAAACCTTGAAAGAAATATTTTGCGGAATCAACTCGTAAACTTTTGATTTGAGATTTATTTTTTATTAGAAAGATTTTGAAATACATATTCCTGGAGAGGTATGGGTTTTTTTTTGCGTTATTTGTGAAGAATTTGAGGCAACGGCTTGTACTACTGGGTATATTTGCATGTAACGTTAGTTTACTATAGGTTCGAGCGACATGCAGTACTTCCAAAGTTTCTGGGCGCTCGTATAGAGGCCTGGAGGCCCGAAGCCTGCTTTTACAACGCGGACTCGATCCTCGCTGGCACCGCCCGAAGAGCTCTACCCACGGGATCTATTGACGCTTACACCGTCCTTGTTTCATTAGGCGGGCGGAGATTAGCTCCTAGAGGGCCATATATTCATTACACAGAAGATGCTTGTATCCTTTACTAAAATATTTGTAGCACATACTTATGTGTCAGATTTAGCAAGTTGTATAAAATATGTTATGAAAACTCCTGGTAACGAATGAATTTAATTTTCAAGCTTTTGTGTTCAATTCACCGTTCGAAGTAAGAGTTCATAAAAACAAGTCTATTTTTCTTAATTTACTTAACAAGCTATTCAGATTCAAAAATAGGCAGATCCCTAGCGAAATCTCTGTGTGATTACTATAGGCACATAGGCATCATTCCACCAAGAGTGGGTCGAAGCAAAAAGAAAGATCGCGGCAGACGGCGGCGTAGACGACCGGTTGTGGAACGAGATAGGCAAGTCATAATGTTTAATTTATCATAATTCTAATGGTTTTTATACCCAGAATTTAAAAGCTTTCCAGTTAGGTTAGGTTAGATAGCAAAATAAACCGAACTTCTTGTTAGTAGCCGTTTTACCTACGTCACAAAGTTAACAATGGAGTTTTTTGAGAAAGAAGCCACAAAAGCTTTAAAGTTATACAATTGAAAACTTGTTCAAATGGTAACCTTTAACTGAAGCCTTACCATAGGTCACCAAGTTCGTCCCCGGAGCGGCGCGTGCTGGCTGGCCGCGTGCTGTCGCCGTCTCTGCCCAAGGTGTCACCACCTGCGCTGCAGGCGCTGCCGGCGAGGTTATCACGGCGGCCTATATTAAAATCTAGGCCTCGAACCGTGGCATATGCTGAGAAAGTATTGCCTTTAATTACAGGTAGGATTGAGTCCTTAATATTTTTTTTAATATTATCTTTGATTTAGTCCTTAGTCCAAATCATGTACAGGGTGGAAAAGTACGACCTTAGGACTTAAATTTATGGAAAGTCGAGTAATCATAAATAACTGACACGCTTATTTTTATTTTCTAGGAACTGCTGTAAAAACTCCTCGTCTAGCAGTGGTAGATATGAGCGCATACATACAAACTCCCAAAGATTTTGTGAAACATCGACCAGATAAGTCGCAGCTCCGGGTTCGCAGGTCTACGCGACTTTCAAGACCCAGGTTTACCAGTGACGAGTACGACACGCGCGAATCTGACTCCTAGACACGTCCAAAAGACTACTATAGGTTGTGGTTTTAATAAGGGTAATATATTAAAGTTATATCAAATAAAACAAACATGATTTTTATTGAAACGTATAATGTCGAAGCTTCCATATTTACAATCACTAACTTCTATCGTTCAGTCATCTCATTCTTAGAACAAATCTTATTGAACACTATTATCACTACAAATTCTACAATCATAACGGCAAATGAAAAACGAGACTGAGTATCGTTATCGAGATTTATTTTTGAACATTTTTTTTTATTTTATGACAATTTTGGTTTCAACGTAAACGATTCGACTTCATCTACGCATACTAAAGAGGTCACAGGTCATCACAAAAACGATACAATCGTACATACGAAGGGTAAAGAAGCGCGGGCACTCCGCAATCGTTCAGCCGAGCGGCCGCGGCCGCGCGCTGGCCGGACCGGGCGCGAAGCACCTCCCCTAATAAATATCTTTGGCATGAACCGAACAGCTCGCCGACGAGTCACACGCGATCGCACTAACAACCGACAGTTATTGCTTCGATGCCAATATAAAGTTCGTTTCGTTCCCGCACGGGGCGTCGCGTCGGGAGCGTCAGTGGGCGGCGGAGGCGCGCGCGGCCCGAGCGCGTCATTCCCAGGCGTCCTTGTCGTCGTCGGACAGCGTCACCAGGTGCATGGGGTCGTCGTCGGGCGGGGGCGCAGGCGCCGGCGCGCCCGCCCGGGCCGCGCGCTTCTGCCGCAGCAGCTCCTCGTCCGCCGCCGTCAGCGGCTTGCGGTACTCGTACACCAGCGGGAAGATGCGCTCCACCGCCGACTGCACGTCACTAACGCTGCGGGCTGACAAAATACAAACATTATTAGCTGTTGCCCGCGACTTCGTCCGCGTGGTTAGAAGAAATTGCGACTATAACTTGAGATTTAAACTATCCTTTCTCTCAAGGTGGATCGAACTGCACATAGTGTGCGAATTTTATTATAATCGGTTAAGTGGTGTAGGAGTCCATTGAGGACAAACTTTGTGACACGAGATTTATATATATTAAGATGTTACAAAAAAAAAACTTATCTAGGTTATAATGACGTTTAATCGCCGACAACGTGGGTTAAACCGCGCGGAGTACAAGCATTTGTATGATCCACGAATGCTTGTTTTGAGTCAGGATGTCTTTGAGAATGAGTAAAGAAATCTGGATTTCTAAATTAATCATTAATTGCTGCGTAATTGTCAAAATTATATGGCCACATTAATTATCTCCTACTTTTGCTGTGCTCGACAGGGTTCACAAATGTTAACATTATAATTTTAAGAACTTCATACATTGTGGAGTGAAAATAAAATATTAAGTCTTGAGTCTAGTAACCTGAAGGAAATCGTCGTTAGCAATTAGAACGCCAATGTACTATTACTTGCATCGCGCATTGTGAGTTTATTTTGATGAAATGAATTTAGAAGAAATAAAAAGGAATCAAGCATCATTGCGTTAAAACTTCATTGTAGCGGTAGTATTTGTCGATTAATGTCCTTGGACGTTATCGTTCCATGAGTTCCGTTCATAGGCTTCCGGCGTTCTCATCCTTCTATTTTTAAAGTTAATAAGATATTACGATGGCTCCAAGTCCTGACATACCATGTTCCTAATAATGTAACATTTTTTTTCTGTGATACATCTATAAGCGCACCTGATATATACCCCTAAAACCGTAAACCTGATTATTGGAATGGCGATGGTAGGGCTCATTTGTGTCCTATATGAGTAACGTAAAGTATAGTAGTCAAAAAGGCCTTCTATTTATCCTTTTCCGTGTCGACCTGTTTGATTGCAAATTATAATTTATTAAATAATTTTAAATATCAAGAGAACAACCAAGTGGTCAGTGAGCGTCAGGAACTCTTGTACAAAATTAATAGTCACACTGTGCACCTCGCTCCTCGACACCAAATCAACAATTGAAAGACTTCAAATTAAAGACAATTTATAGATTTTCCCGCGAATATTCATGTTTTATGGCTATCCAGTGGCGTAAGTGTGGGTTTGGCAAATGATTTTTTAGATTTTAGATTTTTTGAAATTACAATCAAAATGGTCATCCGAAAAAGTATGTATTTTTGGCTTTTAATAATTATTATTTGTTTTAAGGTTTAGGACTATTGTTAAGTTTTATCTATACATATAATAAATCTGTAGAAAAGTAATTTTTGTACATTGAAGAAATTGAAAAAAAAAATAGCCAGCGTGTGAAAAGATAAGTAACAGAACCCATTTCCATCATTTTTGAAATTTTTGTCTGTTTGTCTGTCTATCTGTTTGTTTGTGCGCGCATCACGTAAAATCTACGAATTCAATGCAGACAATGTTTATATACAAAAATTATACGCAACTTGAGGTATAACTTAGTTTTTATTTCATCGAAATCGGTTCACTCTATCAAAAGATATGATTAATTTAGTGAGTTCAAGAAGTAAAATATTACGTTACGCAATTCAGTATAGTACTTGCAACGACATCTTAAGACTAAAAATAGAACTAATGTTGATAGTTGAAATCCAAATCCGATAGATGGCGTTGTGCAAATGACGTCATTTTCTGAATCGCGGTGTTAAGAGATTCCGCGCGAGAATCACGTCGACCGTGTTTACTTGAAAAATTGGGTTTCGTTTGGTGTCTTAAAAGTTCTGGAGTGTGTCGTAAAAGGTCTTAGGTTGCTTGGAACATAATCGTTGTTCTAAATTGGTCGAAATATAAGTATTGGCTGTTTGGTTTCGTTTGGTCATTGGTTTGAAGTAGGAAAGTAGTATTTTATTTACTTCGTAGTTTGTATCTAATAGTGCCAATCGTTTTACAGTAACTTAGCCAATTCGTTGAGTCACGACCTCGAACAGACGATTCGTTGTCATACTTAAGGCGCGAACGCACGTACGAACACGAACATAGCGAACACAAACACCAGATATGCCGTCCATACGTACGAACCAAATGTTCGGGACATTTGGTTCGTACGTATGGACGGCATATTCGAACACGAACGCAAACATAGTTCGAGTCGAGTTCGCGAACAACAGTCGTGAACTCTATCTTAGTAGCCATGACGGCGCCGCTGGAAGTGGTCGATTGTGAAGTAGCGGAGAATTTTTTGATGTTCGCAGTGATTCACGAAATGTTGTTTCCTAAAGCGGATCCTAGATGGATCCGCACTGCGATAACGGGCCCGCACCCCGCCCAGATCTAGGTATACGAACAGTTTTGTTGCGTAAGATTTATTAAAGCTCTTCGAACACCGTCCATACAGAACACACTACAAGGATCGCCGCGAACATGTTTGACGAACAGAGTGTTCGATGTTCGATAGTGGTACGCACGTGCGAACCAAGTTGTTGCGTATCATGTAACTCAACAAATTTGTTCGTACGTGCATACGCGGCTTTAGACTGTTCGACGCACCGTTCTTTTACGTTTGTAGGCTATTCGGTCATAAGTGTTGTTGGTTTTTTTATTGCTTAAATTTTCCTTGAAAATGCCTCAAAGAAAAAAACTATCCTTTCGCTGCATAGCCGAAATGCGAAAAGGATGAGACTTAGTAGGTCTCAGGAATCGGAAGAAGATCGTGAAGCACGGTTATCTGCTAACCGAGAGCACATCGCTCTTTCACGTGAATCTGAAACGTTCACCGAAAGGGAGTCACGTTTAAGTTCACAAAGAACACGGACCGCAACTTGGTGGTCTCAAGAGAGCATCGAGACGCAAACGACGTTGTTTTGTTCTCAACAACCACGCGAACGAAGTCGCGGGCACAGCTAGTTTACAATATATTTACAGTTAATCAAATAATTGTGGTTTTCCTGTTTCACATCTATCAGACGTCCCACGACGGTTTAACAGTAGCAAGCACGGTCTATGATAAGACAAGATACCTGTTAGTATAAAGTTCCACTTATCAAGGAAAGACAGTTCGCTTTTAAGCAAAAACGTTAGGGGCCCCAATTACATATAATAGACCGATTAAAGCACTAAGAAGGAGGGACCCAAAGAAATATTTTGAATAGCATTTTTACATTTTGAACGGAACAACCGTCCGAATTTGAATGTTTAAGTGACGACCCGTGCCTAAATTATCGTATTATAAAAGCTCAGTTTGGCGTGTAGCAAATAACCAATGAGATCGTCGCTCGGCAAGGTCGTCTGCAGGGCGAGACTGTCCGGTGCCTACGAAGGGCGCGACTCAATACAATAGGGTTAACTGATGTTCAGTCCAGATTTAACAACCACAGAAAATATTTGGTTTGTGATAATTAAAAACGCTAAAGTGTAAAAAGTATCTCGATTTTTATATACTAATACTTATAACTATCAACATAAAAAGTTTAAAAATCTAAATTTATTTAACACGAAAAAGTGAAATTATAAATCTTATAGATACCTACACGACCGCTTTCTATTTGTCTGAATAAGATATGTTTATAATAATTATAATAGTTCTATAAGTCGGAATTTTCCTGTTAAATAATTTCTTCTAGATTATTTTTGGTCTTCAATCACAGTAAGGGCACAAATTTTAATTTACGAAATAGTCGCGTCCATATCCAAATGTAAGTAAGTAAGTAGTAGTTAAGTATGATTATACGAAATTTCAAGTATTTTAGAGAGAGCACTTTAAATTGAACTGTACCTGTGATAGTCACACCTCCAGTTGAGAATATCTTAAGTGTGGCTTTAGGATTAAATAACTTATACGTAACTCCTGGGTGAAGCTCTGGTTCATAGCTGAAAGTATAAAAAAAACAATTTGCAAAGGATCGAGATTAAGACAAATACACTGGTCAAAACAGAAGAAACCTAACCATCCTAACATATCTGGGCTAAGTAGATAATTAAAAAGACCACAACAAGAATACGACATACGACGGAATGTGAAAAATGTGTCCATTCAAAGGGTTGACCAAGACTGAAACAATGAGTTATTTAGTTTTGAGATTTATGATTACTACAACCAATCTCTATAGAGTTAAGCTAATCCTTTTTTTTCGTCCGAGGTCCGTCCGCTAATCCGAGGTCATTCATGTGGGATATAGACGGTACAGTTCAAAAATTTGAACAACACAACACAAAATTGAATAAATAAGAGTATAAAGTCTATTTTTTTCTATTCGATAAATGGAAATAGAATTTACTTTGAATTTCTAAAATTATACCTACCGTGGCAAAGACAAGTTATTCATAGCATGTGCATGTTTGTTCAACATGATCATTCTTAAGAATACATCGTTGGAAAGTGTATTTAGTAAGGTTTATGTCTCAGGATAAATACAATTTGTATCTAATGAGATAAACAGCTTCAATATGTAATCAGCATCACACTTTTTATTTAAGGATTGAATGGCTTTGAATATCTAGCAGTGTTAAACACCAAGGTAATTATAATAACGTATTAATTCAAATCATAGCATCATACTTGCTATGCTGTCAAGACTTCAATTTGGAAGGGGTAGTTACAAAATCTTTTGCAAGGTCCAAGATAAATTTATCAGTATAAAGATGTAAAACAAGTGATATAAATACTTACTCAGCTTCTTTGTATCTCTTGGAAAAAGATATGATCCTTATACCGAAGGGCATCCGACAGGTGCCTAATACATTGACTACGCGGAAGTTGCGAAAACGAACTTGGAAGCCGAGCTTCTGAAGTGCACGCGCATATCGCCGCGCTGCGATCTTGGCCTGGTCTTCGCTGGTGGCGCCCGTGCACGTCACTCGACCTGATGACCAGATCGATGCAGTTGTGTATGGACGCCGTAACTTCATGGTTACCATTCCGTTTTCACGACGAAATTCTACGTTAACACCGTTTAATGCTATCTGTCTAAGGTTCAGGTGGCACTTAACACTAAAACTGCACACGACATTGTTTATCATTATATCTATTTCAGGTGTATCCTCTTCTTCTTCGACGGGCACGAGCGGCGCCACCGCGTCGCCCGTGTCGGCGCACTGTGGCTGCGGTGCGCTGGCTGTGCCCGCCTCGCAATACTCATGGTCTGGCACCATGTGACTTGGAACAGTGTGTGAGGATATGCCACGATTTTGCACTACACCATGTGTGCCTTTACTTAACTTAATACCATTTTCTTGGATGAGCGTAGCCATGACGACCACGGCACACTGAAATATAAATGTATATTGTTAATTCCCAGTCCAATCAACAGAGATTTAACAAGGACAAATAAACCACATGGTTTTGTAAAAAAACTGCCTTAGTTTTACATTTTATTATCACCAGATAAGAACTAACAAGCAACAATGTAATGTGAAGCCAGCTGCTACACATATAAAACAGAGTTAGCCATGTTATGTTCTGTATACCTTACACAGTTACATACACTATGCATTGCTATAAATAGTCCCTGCAGAAGTGTGAAATGAGATATTTGACCCTCACACAACCTACATCAATTTGCTATTATTATTAATACTTATTTACTTTTCGTTTCGGAAGACATAATAAAAAAATGTATTTGGAATTGTACATCCATCCATAAAATATTTTTTTATTGCAGGATATGAATCAACAATTATAATGAAACACTGATTGAGTTTGTACATTGAGAGCAAGAAAAGTGTGATTATAGCTGTTATCGTCAGCATTCAGCGGTAAACCATAAAGAGGACTTTATTGAAAATTGTTGATTGCACAACAATGGCAAATGGCAAACATACATGAAACAATGAAAACATTTGCACAAAGCACACTTTCAGCTAAAATTATGCAAGTTCTTGTTATATTTCATAATAGTAGTTTTGTTTTAAGTGGAAAATGGCCCATCAAACAATTTCCAGAAAAAAATTGAATGCTCTTGAATATGGAAAAGTATTTGGAATTTTAAAATAAATTCAAGCATCTGAATCTGTATCACAATGATTGAGAGCATGTCAGCATGAAGCTGACAACAGTCAGATTTCAATTGATAAGATATACCTACCAACACATACACTATGGTTAACTTCAAAGAGGCACTTTTTATGTTACAGAACACTTCAGCACAAAGGAATCAGATATTCATATGGCATAACTATGATCACTTTCTACTATTTACTTTGTTTTATAATTTAAACAAAAGTAAACATTATTTAAAATTATCTATAGCACATTATTGATTTAAATATCAAGATTCTGTAGAGGGCATAATTTAGGCCACTTCCCACGGGTCGGTACGACGCGACGCGACAACATGACACTTTGCACAGCTGACTGTCGGACGGGCCCCCGCCCCGCGCTACCCCCGCCCTCCGCATTCCCCTGCGCCCTGTCTGCTACATCCTGCGCCCTGCGCGCACCTACCTGCCTCGCTCTGCACATGCACAATTGCACATGCTTAATGGCAACCCCCTGGTCGCAACCTACATCCCTCTCTTTTCTATTGCAAGTATTGATCTGAGCTTATTGATAAATCAATAACATCAAGAGCTTATTTCACTATAAATTAATATTATTTGTAGAAATGCTAATTCTTTACTTATCTGCACTGTCCGTTATGAGATTAAAGCTAAAATAAGTCATAGTCAGCAGTTATTGACCCCATAACGACCTAAACCACACGTGATTATGGACCACAAAGAAAAGTTATGGGTATTCCTATAACCGTTTTAGAGGTTGCAATTAAGACTCCCGATTCTTGTTCATAGATACATGGCATGTTATTAATGAATTATTTATTGACTATTTTAGAGATGAACAAAATAACACGAGAATGAACTTGAACCAAAATGGGGCAGACTCCGTAACTTTTTATGACTAATTGAAGGATGATATTGTAGATCAAGGAATCACAGATTAGGATACGGTTATTCAATTTCAAGAAAATAACATAAAACAATAATTTACCTGAGCTAAGGTATATATTTGTCACAATTATTTTTACACTACCAACGAATAATAATTTTCATTGCAGAACTAAAATGTCCAGACAAGAGGCTACGAGTACGAAATAGATTTTGCACAATTCAGGAATATTATATACACACGAAATATGACAAAAATTACTTGGAAAGCTAACTGATACAAGCGACTCGTTAATAAATGCAAAAATCAAAAACTTATGCACATCCTGCCTAGCACCGCCATGTTCCATTCGATTCGATGGACCTTTTTATATTCTTCAGTTTTTAATGAATATTCTGCTAAGTTTGGAGCACTGGCTTTTTATCTTCACTTGAACTAAATTATAGAAAAAAATTTGGATGTGAAATTGTTGTCTCTGGTCATTTTGCAGGATAAGAATTTATTATTTCTGAATGTTTTTATTAGGTATTAAATAATTACTGTCGGTTTATTTATAGAGTCGGTCAGTGTGTCGGTTCCTTTCGAATAAAAGTTTAGGATCGTGTATGCACTACTTTTTTAAAGTATGTACAATAAACAAAAAATAAATAAATAAGGGAATTTTTAAAAATGGTCCCTATACAAAGTGTTATTCCATTATTATAAGTACCTACTGTTATCCCAATTGTAGAACATTCCTGAAATAAATGTTCTTTATTAAAAAACGCATGTCATCTTATCATATTCAAGCATTGCATGGCAACCCAAAACTAGTTAATCTTTATCCAAATTTCCATTAATTTAAATAAAACTTTTGAATTTGTTCTGATAAGTTATTATTTTTTTCTAGCCAACGATATTAGGTATTTTGATGGAGCCCATTTCCGAAGGTCAGCGGTAACTTAAATGTTTCAATCGTGACTTAGATGATGATGGTTACTCATGGCCCGTGGCCTATCGGTAACTTAAAAGTAAAGACACGGTCGGAATTTCTCTTTTAGCCGGTGATTGCATTGAAAATCGATTTCAATTAATCTTATTTCTTTTTTTTTTTATAAATAAACACAGACAGATTATACTATCTGGTCTTCGATTGAAATGGATTATAAGAACTATTACTAACCACTGGTATAGTAAAGTAAAAATATAAAATAGCAAAAAACCATTACTGACTATTTTTGTACTTACTTTTATTCTTAATTACATTGAAAGTATCTTTTAGTCATCTAGCTAGATCTAGTAGCGCCATTGCAAACTTGCCAAACTTCTAAAAGTATATGCAACTAACTTCACTTTATTGTTCGATCATCCATCGTTCATCAATCAAGCGGTCGAATAATTCGTAATTTTGCTTTAATTTTTCACATTTGTGCCAATCGTTACGTTAATTTAGTGTTCTTAATTTGTTTAAAGTCGGTGGATATTTATAAATGTAAATAATCATTCTGTTGTGTTTGCAAACGTGCATATGCTTTGTTGTGAGAACCACCTTTATCTGCTGTCATCCTGAGCTGTAGCAACTGAATTTTTCGATAATGAAACATAAGTTATCCTTTGCATGGTAGGTTATCGATAGAACTAGAGTACAAGAATAAGAACAGGGGATTCAGTTGTTGATGTGTCGTGATGAGAGTGGTGTTCTTACACGGAGCAGTTATCGGGAGAATGTGTGGTGGCGTTTAGCCTTAGTGGCAGAGGACGTCAGAAATAGGATCCAGCATGGAATCGGTGAAGGACGAAGAACGAATGCGGCGGCTGCGCGCCCTGGAGGAGCAGCTGTACGACCCTCGCTCCACCGGCAACGTGGACTGCCTGCTCGACACTGTGACTGCGCTCGTCTCCGATTGTGACCACCCGGCTATACGACGTATGAAGAATGTCGAGGCCTACACCAGCAGATGTAAGTACAGTTACTTCATATTTCATCACCAATACAGTTAAGTTGAATAATTAACTTTTCTAATAACTTCACCTCTAATATATTTCTACAGTAGTGATTCACAAAATTTTATTAATGTACAGTTGTTATTCATTGTAGTTCCATTTGATTATCATTCATTAATGTTTGAGTATGTTTTTAAAGTATGTAAATATACTTTATATTCCTAAATATAAATATACTTACTGTTTTCTAGATAACAAATTGATCTGATAGGGTTAAATATTGATAATGATTTGTATATAAATAAGTTTTTTGATTACAACGTGTGTATTATGTTATATAGGTCTGCATAGTGAATAATTTTATAGTGTCTGTTAGAAGCGGTGTTTACAACACAAGTAAACTACCAATGGGTATATTTGTGCTGGTACCTGTTTTTGTTTTGATGTCTTCTTCTCAACAAAAATAATGATGAAATGAATTCAAAACAAAAAATATAATGCTTTCATGAAAGCAAAAGTACTATTATTTTACCTATATATCTTATAAGAATCAGTTAAAAGTTGTTGTATAAAGGAAAATCTGTGATTAAACTTACCAACAATAAAATTAAAAAAAAATTAGTTATAATAATGCTAGCATATTCAATTATCCATTTTAAGGATAATATATTAATTTTGGCATTTTGTTGATGCATATTGCCTTAAATAAAGTGTAAACAAAACCAAATATTCATTACAATATTGAAATACCAGTACCTTGTAGTGTTTGTGAGGCGTTAGAGTTTTAGGAAAGTTGAGTCAGTTAAACTAAATGTTTTTGTTATTTTAAAAATGTTAGCCTTTTTTCCAGTCATAATTTATAAGTATCATCTTAGTAATAAGAATATTTGCACTACTTAATCATTAGTCAAACTTATAATACACATTTCAATGTTGTATTTATTTATTGGTCTATGAGTCTGTCAGTTTATCACACACAAAGAGGGAGAGAGTATGTCTCTCACAAACATCTTATACCTTATTACAACATGCATGATTATTACTACAAATTGTTGCATGTTTGTACTACTTATATACTACTTTATAGTTCCTAAACTTGTGCATTAGTGAGATCACATATAGCTATTTATTTTGGTTACTTAACCATCCTCATAGCGGTTAATGAGTTCTGTATTATTTTATAAACATCTTTAAACATTACAGGTTAGCTCTGATACAGCAAAAAGACTATCATATTTATAGGAGTGTACTTATTACTATATGTCATACATTTGATAAACAGCATAGTAATGTTAATTAGGTTAATCATTAACTATTTAAGTTATGTTAATGATTATCTTAATAAGGTAATATTTGCAAAGCATAACTGTAAATCTTGTTAAAGATTTGCTGGTCTTTGACTGCAGATCAACTATATCTGATTTCGAAATCTTTTGTTTTAGATGAAACATTTGCATCAGACATTATAGATCTGCGTATGAAAGCCGCAGATTTTGATTTGATCAAGGTAATTGGCCGAGGTGCATTTGGTGAAGTGCAGCTAGTCAGACACAAGTCTACACGTCAGGTATATGCCATGAAGCTACTCAGTAAGGTTGAAATGATTAAGAGATCTGACTCTACTTTCTTTTGGGAAGAACGGCATATAATGGCACATGCAAACTCCGAGTGGATATTAAAGCTACATTTTGCTTTCCAAGACCACAAGTATCTGTACATGGTGATGGATTACATGCCTGGGGGTGACCTTGTTAGCTTAATGTCAAATTATGATATACCAGAAAAATGGGCAAAGTTTTATACAATGGAAATTGTCCTAGCCTTAGATGTGATTCATGGTATGGGTTTTGTACACAGAGATGTCAAACCAGACAACATGCTAATTGATAAATATGGTCATCTCAAGCTAGCTGACTTTGGCACTTGTATGAGAATGGGGCCTGATGGTCTAGTGCGTGCCAGCAATGCTGTAGGAACTCCAGATTATATTTCACCAGAAGTTTTGCAGTCACAAAATGGAGAAGGAGTGTATGGTCGCGAGTGTGACTGGTGGGCTGTGGGAATATTTTTATATGAAATGCTTATTGGTGATCCTCCCTTTTATGCTGACAGTTTAGTTGGCACATATGGTAAGATTATGGACCACAGGAATTCTCTTCAATTTCCTGATGATGTGGAAATTTCTAAGGATGCTAAATCTCTTATCAGGGGCCTTTTAACCGATAGAGTTAAAAGATTGGGTAAAAATAGTGTTGATGAAATCAAGCAACATCCATTCTTTATAAATGAC
Organism: Trichoplusia ni; assembly: GCF_003590095.1. Classification (NCBI taxonomy): domain Eukaryota; kingdom Metazoa; phylum Arthropoda; class Insecta; order Lepidoptera; family Noctuidae; genus Trichoplusia; species Trichoplusia ni. Next base: position 15,541,096 of record NC_039481.1, on the reverse strand, counting down.
CAGTGGAGTTTCGAGAACCTTAGAGATTCTGTTCCACCTGTGGTCCCCGAGTTATCTAGTGATGATGATACAAGAAACTTTGACGACATGGAGAAGTCTGATGCTTTAGATGAATCATTTCCTGTACCAAAAGCATTTGTTGGTAATCATTTGCCTTTTGTAGGCTTTACTTATAATGGTGATTATCAGCTATGCAGTAGAGGATTAAAGGCAGCCGATGTAGTAGACACTATTTCTAATAATCATATTAACAATGTTGGATCTGAAGCTATATTGCAGCTAGAAAAGCTTCTCGAGAGAGAAAGAGATGGTCGGCGAAAATTAGAAGATACCCAAGTCACTCTATGTGCTCAGTTAGAAGAACTATCGCAGAGGGAAGCCAGAAACAAGAAAATAATAGCTGAAACTGATAAAGAGTTAGCATTATTAAAGCATGATCTGAAGGAATTGCAAAGAAAAGCTGACATAGAATCGGAGACAAGACGAAAAGCTGAATTCAACCTAAATGAGGCGAAACGGCGGCTTGATGAAGAACAAAGCAAGCGAGCTAAAGAAATTAACAATTTGCAAACTTATAATGATAAAATCAATGCCTTAGAAATGCAGTTGACAGAGTTACGTGAAAAATTAAAACAAGAAGCGGAAGCTGCGTCTAAGTCAAGAAAACAAGCGGCAGAATTGACCGCTGCGCAGGCCGCAGCCGCTGCCGTCAATGACGGCACCCTGGCGAGCTTGCGAGCTCAGCGGGACAATCTGGAAAGGGAACGCATTACCCTCTCTGAAGAGCTGGCTACAGTGAAAGCAGCTAAACAACGATCGGATGCGGCGGTGGCTGACGCTACTAGCAGACTGAATGCGGCACACGCAGAGATGGAACGGTCCTCTACCAGACTAAATCAGATCATGGCTGATAACAGGCAGCTGTCAGAGCGGGTTACAACGTTAGAGAAGGAGTGTGCCTCTTTAGCCCACGAGCTTCGCGCCGCTAAACACATGTACCAGCAAGAAGTGCGTGCCCATCAAGACACACAGCGGTCGCAGCTGCTCTCTAAACAGGAAGCTAATCTGGAGCTAGTCAAAGGTGAGTGTTCGTATTCCAGGACATTTAATATTTTGCCATTTTGTCCACGCTACAATCCTGTTTATTTGAGCTAAACTGTATGAGCTCCCAAAAATATATTTCATACCTTCACTTTTTGCATGCCTCAGGAACATTGGATATGATATTTAAAGGTATTGTTCAGTTTGCTAATATGCCTCCTTTGATTAGTATGTCCACCGTAGTTTCATTTTTACAGTAAATATTACATTATGGCTTTATAAAATTCCTTTTCATTGACTTATTTTAAATGCTGTTTGCATTATGCAATGATTTATTTTTATAACACAAACCGAAATTGAAAGAACTGGATATTTTTTAATTTTCTTTGATATTGAGAAGTCTCTAAATTGCATTCATTAATATTTGTTCGCAATGTGATACAACAGCACTACAGTCCAAATTGAACGAAGAGAAGTCGGCGCGGCAGCGGTCTGAGTCAGTGTGTCAAGAGAAAGATCGTCAGATGTCTATGCTTAGTGTAGACTACCGGCAGATGCAGCAGCGCCTGCAGAAGCTGGAGGGTGAACACAGACAGGAGACAGAAAAGGTTCACACAATATTTTTTTTGTATTATAGAGTCACAATTATTAAAGACTGGACTCTGAAATTCTTTACATTTTGAGGTCAAGTTTGAATACCCTAAGATTTTTTCAATTTTCAATGATTTCAGAATTCTAGATTTATTTTAACAATTATTATAATATCAGATAAAAATACAAATTGTCTACTCTTATGGTCCTCTTGAAATATAGAGCAAAATCATCATTTTCTTCTTAAACATGTTTAATACAGCAATTACTCATTAGTGAACTATGCATTCCTTCACTAAGCAATTATGTATTCTTTATCTTGAAAGTTTGATTTCCATAACATTATTTTCCTGGTTGTCACCTTCACTGAATATTTTAAATATATCACACACAACAAATTTTAAGAAAAGTAGAAAGGATCTAAATCCTTATTTAAAACTTGAAATAGCTTGTGCACTGAAGAATTGCAGGGGAGGAAATGTGTGCCCGAATTGAGATGAAGAGTGTTAGTGATGTGCGTGTTGCGTGGTGCAGGCGATGGGGCTGGCGGCGTCGCTGGAGCAGGAGCGCGCGGCGCGGCTGGCGGCGGGCGGAGAGGTGGCGGCGGCCGAGGCCGCGGCGCGCGCCGCGCAGGCCGAGCGGGACGCGCGCGCGCGCGAGCTGCACGCCGTGCGCGCCGCGCTGCACGACCACGCCGAGAAGCTGGCCGCCGCCGCCGCCGAGCGGGACATGCACGCCAACAGGGTGAGTACTCACTACCACTCTTAGCAGAAAAGTACACGAGACCGCTTCTTATTCGTACTGTTGACCTGAATCTATATCCTAGCTTTTCTATCCTATAAAACGTGATAATAAATGGAAATACAAATATTGTATATAAATAAGAGACTGTTTGTTTCCTAAATAAAAATAATGAAATAAAATATTGACTGCACGGACAGCCGAGTTGTTGCGGTCGCCTTACCCACTGAGCGAGACGTGTCATGGGTTCGATCCCCGTGCAGGACAAGCGTTTGTGTGTTCTACGAATATCCTGAGTCTGGGTGACATTGTGCATGTGGCTTGAATGTTTGTGAAACCCCCCGCGACACAAGGATTAAAAAGTTGTTGTAATTATTTTTTGTGTAATCACCATAACCGAAGGAAAAATTGAATAAGTAGGTCAACTGTGTAGTAAGAAGTAAACAAAAAACATGGCTCTTGTGATACTTCAAAATTGTAACAGTGTCAATGTGAAGAATTCCTAAAAAATAATGGAAGAGTCTAAGAGCCGAGCTCAGTAGTCCAATATATTGATTAGATAGTAAGTTATTAAAATTTTAATATATATACGTGATCTATGTTGACGAACTCTGAGTGTTTCTTGTGAATTAATCATAATCTCATCGCGCCGAAATAGACTGTCCTCCAGCATTATAACATAGTGACTCATTGTCGACGGCAAATATACACACATACACAGCTTTTGCCTTTACGAGATATACCTACACCTACCTGCGCGTGCTCTCCTCTCCAAATAAATAAACACATGATTACGTAGACAGCGGTTTTTCTACAGTTAAGTAAAGCCTTACTCATTGATTATTTTTATGTGATTTACTCAATTAATAGAATATTTATTCATTAAACTTCACGGGAAATACTTGATGTCAATTCATATTAATAGTTGTGTTGATGAAAACAAATCATTTGTTAATAACACGATCCCGATATTGTCGTGAAATTAGATCACATTGCCGAGGAGATTAATTAGTTTCACTAGTGGAGTGCCCTCTGGGAACAAAAATGATTACTTTATCAAATTGTTATAGCACTCGTATCTATTACAAAGTACACTAACCTAACTGGTCGCACATAGCTCGGTTGTTACAACTGTATATTTCGAGTTAGAATGCATAAATATATATGTTTTATTGCACACTCATACCGCTAGTCGCACGAATTACCCAAGTATGAAAAGTAGGTATTCTTCTTTGACCTTGATATTTATGACACAAGCATTCAAAGATTGGTTTCACAGATTAAAACTTCGTTGTTAAGTGTATACGCGAGCACTTAAGGAACGGAGAAAGCTTTAAATTTGTTAATTCCAACGAATACCCGTCCTAGGACATACGAGTACATCACGTAGCGTCAAAAGCTTAAAGGAAATAAAAGTATCAAAATATTGGCCAAAGTTCTTTCCTTAATGAGATCTAATACAGTTTATACAGTTCTGTGAAACGAACAGGAATTCCAAAATATGTGTCAGATTATGTGTAACAAACAAAAAAGTTGTAACGGTAATCTAAACATACAATAATAAAAACATTTCATCAATTAAAGATGTATTTGAATCACAGTGAAAACATGAATTTGTCGGACACAAGTGCTGAACAAACAGAGCCATGGCAATGAAGACATGCCTATAAAACACTTCTGTAATGATCATGACACGCATTATTATACAGGAATGTGTTATTGTCGTGTTAATTTCCTGGTCATCTTCAACTGGGCAGTACGCTCACAATAAAGTTGTACTTCAATCATGTTTGCATATAAACATTGTAGCTAAATAAGTACTTTGTATGTAGATTCGTTTTATCAAAACATCTTATAAATACCGAAGTTGAAATATTAAACAGAATACTTTAAATACTTAATGAACATTACACAGTACGCAGAGTAAACCAACGATTAAACACATGAACATGATGGCTCACTACACTTATATTAAGTTGGACGTTCTGTCTCGGCTACCGTAAAATAAAAAAATCTTTATTACCATTGTTCCGTTCAGTCGAGTGAAATTAATAAATTAAAAAGATAAAATGACTCATCATCAGACTAAAAAGTTAGACCTACGATATTGTTTATAACAAGAGCTTTATACCCCTTGCAATAGCGCGATTATGTCAGACTCACAATAAAAATAGTGACTCATATGACGTAATCAATTGTAGAGAGAACACACTTCGTTCTGCAGCTTTATTATAAATTAATGTTAACTACAAAACAGGTAGGTACATGAACGTAGTCAAGTCATGTTTTTTTTGTGAAAAATATTTACATAATCTTATTACTATATTTTAGATCAGAAAAATGGATCTTTACAAAAAATTAACATGTAATAATAAGAGCTATGGTTTAGGTTAATATACATATCTATTAATGAGATAAAGGTTCTCTCTGTACCCTTTTTTGCTTCCTTATGGCCTCTTGACGATACTTTCGGTCATTGTTACCATAATATTCTTGGTTTTCACGCCTTGGTTTTCCTTGGGTCTACTTTTAGGCATGCAAACCGTGATGGCTGTGATGTGTGATATGTGTGTGTGATGATTATATTTTCTGAAACATTCATTTGTACATTAGACGCGAAAAATGAAGCTGCATACTTTATGTTTTATATTTAAGATCATGCATAAGTACATGGTTTTAGTACTTAACTAATAAGAAAAATAAATGTGTTTTTCCCTAACAGAGCGAGGAGCTCCGGCAGCAGCTGGAGACCGAGCAGCACTACTGCTTCGTGTACAAGAGCCAGTCCAACGACATGCGCCTCATGCTGGAGGAGAACACGCGAGCGGCGCGCGACGCTGAGCAGGAGCGCGCCAGCCTGCTGCACCAGCTGCAGCTCGCCATCGCGCGCGCTGATTCCGAGGCCATCGCCAGGTATGATGCAGAACAGACCTGATACCTACCTAAGCATCTAAAAAAGTTGAAGCAACCTAAATTGAACAAATATTCGCTCAAACGTTTTGTGAAATACCCAGATCATAAAGAGTGCTTGACTGTGTCAAGATGATAGCTGGTTCTAAGAAACTTATTAGCAATTCATTTACTTCATTTCTCTGTTCACACACAATGACGCCGAGAAACTGAACCACCATATTATAATATCGTATTGTAAACTTATACACACATGTAATCTATAACAATTGTCTTTATGCTTTAGTAGTAAAAGCGTGTTAAATGAGCGTACATTGATTATTATGTTCGATCACTCATCATTGCGGTGATGAGCTCACTTTATATTTTAATATTCGCATCCTTATTATCAGTTCGTAATTTAATGATGGAAAATAAAAATAAAAATAATTACAAAGGGTCGATGTTAACCTAGTGTGGTTTTGTGATCTAAGGTCGATAGCTGAAGAGACCGTAGGCGAGTTGGAGAAGGAGAAGACGATGAAGGAGTTGGAGATGCGTGACGCGCTGTCGCAGCACCGCAGCGAGCTGGCGGCGCGCGACGCGCTCGTGCAGGGGCTGCGCGACCGCGACCACGAGAACAGGGCCACCATCGACCTGCAGCGGAAGGTACGTGCTCTGACAGTGCTTCTGGCATTACACCCCGTTAACTTCTAATGACCTATTTCTACCGCCATTGTACCCTAACATTGTATGTATTAAGAATCACTGCTGTAATTCCATGGTGTACAATAAAAAATATTCTAATCTAATCTAATTTATTTCGACGTTTCATGAGATGCTTTTGTGAAACAGATTTCTGTAATATTAATATATATAAGAACGTTAATATTGTAGTTTAATGAATTATGGGTTTAAAAAAAATGACCGGCTTTTTTGCATCTGCCAATTATGCTGATAACGATTTCTTTTGTAGTTCATATTTTTTTAATTCGTTAAATATTTTGTTGCATGAAAGGAGGTTGACGAGCTCCGCCGCAGTGGCACCGCTCTGGCCGAGCGCGTGGCCACGCTTCAGCGTCTGCAGGAGGATGTAGATCGTCTCAACAAGAAGCTCAATTCTGAGATCATGCTCAAACAACAAGCTGTTAACAAACTTGCCGAGATAATGAACAGGTATAATTTTTTTTCTGCGTCCTGAAGATGGTCTTTATCTTTGCTGGATCGTCAAATATAACGTATTGACAGCGCAGCTTTAGACTAAAGGCCTATTGTTTTGAGTAAGATTTTCAATTCACTGCTGTCAGTGGTCCTCAAATAATAGTAATGTTTTGTCAATGGTGGCTTAATTAATGTTCTTTGTTGATTAAAACATTTATTTTAAAGTCAGCTAAGTTAACTGTTAGCGAAATTTCCATAAATCAAAATAGTTATTATTATGATTTATAATAAATCATAATATTGGTATTGTATTGAATGTGGGAAGTGATTCCTACGAACAACTTATAGTCGCACACATAAATAAAGCGAGAGAAATGTGACTCTGAGATGTGGGATTGCTGTGAGATGCTTAATGTATATCTGTAAAATACATATCGCCTATTGTAATTATTGATTTGTGTCCCGACTTCTTGGCAAGGCATCGTCATCCAATAATCTGTATTTTGCGATATCTAGTCACATCCTTTACTATAACTGTGACCTCATTTACAGGAAAGACATGAACCCTACGACTACGAAAAACAAAAGCAAGATGTCCGTGCGTAAAGACAAGGACTACCGCAAGCTGCAGCAGGAGCTGACGCGCGAGAAGGAGAAATTCGACCAGCACATCTCAAAGCTGCAGCGTGACCTGCAGGACTGCCAGCAGCAGCTGCTCGACGAACAGTCCACACGGCTGCGGCTTGCTATGGAGGTACTGAGATTTTCATATAACTCATTAGTGCGTTTTACGGAAGTACCCTCATATTTAATTCCGCTTTCTTATATATCATTGTAATTTTTATTATTAATTTAGGTCGACAGCAAGGACGTAGAAATAGAGCAATTGAAAGAAAAACTGGCGGCCTTAACAAGTGAGACAGCGTCGCAGTCGTCCGCCGACGCCGAGGACGGCGAGACCGAGCAGACGCTGGAGGGCTGGCTGTCCGTGCCCTTCAAGCAGAACATACGCCGGCATGGCTGGAAGAAGCAGTATGTAGTCGTGTCCTCCAAGAAGATCATATTCTATAATACGGAGAACGACAAGCAGAACACCACGGACCCCGTCATGATACTTGATTTGAGGTGAGAATTTATAATCAGCCATATATATATATGTTGTCTTAGCGAGATTAGAGCTCTTTTTTGTATGTATTTTACCACCATGCTCAATAATAGTAAAAAAGTACTTAGTTAAAAAAATTGAAAAATGTGAACGCTTTGTTTTTTTTGTGTCATCGTGCATTTTAATTTGTGTACTTGTATTTTTAACAAACATTCAAGTCCCATGCACAAAGACACCCAGAGTCAGGACAAACATTTGTGAATCACACAAAATGCTTGTTCTGCGCGGGGGGATACATCGCTCAGTGAGTTTGGCGTGATGACCTTAACCACTCGGCTATCTGTGCAATCAATATCAATAAATTACAATATCTGTATATACTATGAGTTGGGTGTGTGGTTGCAGCAAGGTGTTCCACGTGCGCTCGGTAACGCAGGGCGACGTGATCCGCGCGGACGCCAAGGACATCCCGCGCATCTTCCAGCTGCTGTACGCGGGCGAGGGCGAGGCGCGCCGCCCCGGCGACCAGGCCGACCTGCCGCAGGAGGCCGCCGACCACGCCGGTAACACGACTCTGCAACTTCTTCTGTAGGACGATTCATGGATAGATATTTATATAGCAAAAAAGATAGTCTGCCAAACAATTAATTGTTCATAGTTCAGGCGTTCAGGCAAAGACTTGATTTAAAGACGAAATTTACCTGTTTGGAATAAATCATAGTCATGATAATTGTTAAGATTGAAAATAACGCCTACTTATCGTGATAGCCCAACCAATTTATATTAACACAAGATTCCAGGGCAATTATAATAATATTCACTACTACGCAAATACTGCCACGCTTAAACATGGCAATTTCGTCCCAGAACCGAAAGCCACCGTTTCCAGAGGAGAGATATATCAACAGATGCTGGACAGCTACAAACTAGAGTAGTGGCATATAAAGGTTACTGTTTAAGTCCAACTGCAAATATGCACGATACTTCTGTTATAAAGTGGGTGAACAAGGATGGGCACAAAATTTTACATATCTCACTTGCAATAAGACCACACTGCCGCAGTCCAAGAAGCCACATGATTTGACCATGTTTGTTGCTATGTTTATAAGTGATAGGTGATGGGCAATTGCGTACTAAATGGTAAAAGGAAGACCGCTTCATCAGGGTCTACACGCTTGCCTGCCACTACAGTGCATATAGCCAACTGTTTTCATATTAACTTATTTCGTACACATCTCATGTCTCATGGTATGTTTTTATCAGGCAACACGGTTCAACATAAAGGCCACGACCTGGTCAGCATCACGTACCACATCCCGACTGCGTGTGAGGTGTGCACTCGTCCGCTGTGGCACATGTTCCGGCCGCCTCAAGCCTATGAATGCCGACGTGAGTATTTCACTCCAAAACTCATGACATTTTTTGTTCGCTAATATGTTATCACATCCCGGTCGGACGCATGTCGGTCCTTCAAGCCGGATCATTGTTTAGGTGCTCTTCAATAAGTAGTGGACTGTATGTTAATAATTATATTGATAAGTATGGTAACAAGTAACAAATAGAGCCAACGTAACAAAAGACGGAATGGCCGCTCGCTCGCAAGATTGAATTGAAAAACTGGTCTGTCGCAAGCCGCGCGGTGGCGCGGGTGCGCTGCGTCCCGTCCCGCGCGCCTCGCTTCCCCCGCGTTGGTTACGGCTGCGTTCGTACGTGAACAGTTATAGTAACCGGCACGGAACTATGAGACACCCGACGGCGACTCATAAGCGACCGGCAGTTGGCATCACATAATCGCACAAGAAATACTTTTTGTTGCAGGTTGCCGGATGAAGATCCACGCCGAGCACGTTTCTGAGGGCGAGGGCGTAGCGGCGTGCAAGCTACACGCGGACCGCGCGCGCGAACTGCTGCTGCTGGCGCCGGCCGCGCAGGAGCAGCGCCGCTGGGTGGCGCGCCTCGCCCGCCGCGTGCAGCGCTACGGCTACCGCGCCGCGCACCACACCAACCACGACCACACCAAGCTCTCGCCCAGGTGAGCCCCGCCCACCACGCTAAGCTCACACCGCTGCTGCTGCTGGCGCCGGCCGCGCAGGAGCAGCGCCGCTGGGTGGCGCGCCTCGCCCGCCGCGTGCAGCGCTACGGCTACCGCGCCGCGCACCACACCAACCACGACCACACCAAGCTCTCGCCCAGGTGAGCCCCGCCCACCACGCTAAGCTCACACCGCTGCTGCTGCTGGCGCCGGCCGCGCAGGAGCAGCGCCGCTGGGTGGCGCGCCTCGCCCGCCGCGTGCAGCGCTACGGCTACCGCGCCGCGCACCACACCAACCACGACCACACCAAGCTCTCGCCCAGGTGAGCCCCGCCCACCACGCTAAGCTCACACCGCTGCTGCTGCTGGCGCCGGCCGCGCAGGAGCAGCGCCGCTGGGTGGCGCGCCTCGCCCGCCGCGTGCAGCGCTACGGCTACCGCGCCGCGCACCACACCAACCACGACCACACCAAGCTCTCGCCCAGGTGAGCCCCGCCCACCACGCTAAGCTCACACCGCTGCTGCTGCTGGCGCCGGCCGCGCAGGAGCAGCGCCGCTGGGTGGCGCGCCTCGCCCGCCGCGTGCAGCGCTACGGCTACCGCGCCGCGCACCACACCAACCACGACCACACCAAGCTCTCGCCCAGGTGAGCCCCGCCCACCACGCTAAGCTCACACCGCTGCTGCTGCTGGCGCCGGCCGCGCAGGAGCAGCGCCGCTGGGTGGCGCGCCTCGCCCGCCGCGTGCAGCGCTACGGCTACCGCGCCGCGCACCACACCAACCACGACCACACCAAGCTCTCGCCCAGGTGAGCCCCGCCCACCACGCTAAGCTCACACCGCTGCTGCTGCTGGCGCCGGCCGCGCAGGAGCAGCGCCGCTGGGTGGCGCGCCTCGCCCGCCGCGTGCAGCGCTACGGCTACCGCGCCGCGCACCACACCAACCACGACCACACCAAGCTCTCGCCCAGGTGAGCCCCGCCCACCACGCTAAGCTCACACCGCTGCTGCTGCTGGCGCCGGCCGCGCAGGAGCAGCGCCGCTGGGTGGCGCGCCTCGCCCGCCGCGTGCAGCGCTACGGCTACCGCGCCGCGCACCACACCAACCACGACCACACCAAGCTCTCGCCCAGGTGAGCCCCGCCCACCACGCTAAGCTCACACCGCTGCTGCTGCTGGCGCCGGCCGCGCAGGAGCAGCGCCGCTGGGTGGCGCGCCTCGCCCGCCGCGTGCAGCGCTACGGCTACCGCGCCGCGCACCACACCAACCACGACCACACCAAGCTCTCGCCCAGGTGAGCCCCGCCCACCACGCTAAGCTCACACCGCTGCTGCTGCTGGCGCCGGCCGCGCAGGAGCAGCGCCGCTGGGTGGCGCGCCTCGCCCGCCGCGTGCAGCGCTACGGCTACCGCGCCGCGCACCACACCAACCACGACCACACCAAGCTCTCGCCCAGGTGAGCCCCGCCCACCACGCTAAGCTCACACCGCTGCTGCTGCTGGCGCCGGCCGCGCAGGAGCAGCGCCGCTGGGTGGCGCGCCTCGCCCGCCGCGTGCAGCGCTACGGCTACCGCGCCGCGCACCACACCAACCACGACCACACCAAGCTCTCGCCCAGGTGAGCCCCGCCCACCACGCTAAGCTCACACCGCTGCTGCTGCTGGCGCCGGCCGCGCAGGAGCAGCGCCGCTGGGTGGCGCGCCTCGCCCGCCGCGTGCAGCGCTACGGCTACCGCGCCGCGCACCACACCAACCACGACCACACCAAGCTCTCGCCCAGGTGAGCCCCGCCCACCACGCTAAGCTCACACCGCTGCTGCTGCTGGCGCCGGCCGCGCAGGAGCAGCGCCGCTGGGTGGCGCGCCTCGCCCGCCGCGTGCAGCGCTACGGCTACCGCGCCGCGCACCACACCAACCACGACCACACCAAGCTCTCGCCCAGGTGAGCCCCGCCCACCACGCTAAGCTCACACCGCTGCTGCTGCTGGCGCCGGCCGCGCAGGAGCAGCGCCGCTGGGTGGCGCGCCTCGCCCGCCGCGTGCAAAGAAAAGCAAGGTATAACCCCAAGAGTCATTCTGCCTTCCACTCCAGCTCGCGACTGACTGTGTTGTGTTGCAGGGACTCGATGCGCTCCAACCTGAAGTCGGCGTACATGAATGCGTCGCAGCGCAGCTCCACGTTGCCGGCCAACGCGTCGCTCCCCCGCCAGTGAGCCCGCACGGTACTTGAACCCCTATCGACCCCGAGCATGGGCCCGTCTCATCGTGTATTATCACTTTTTGCGTGTACTTGATTTTAATAGTGAGTCGCTTCGTTTATCGTGCCTTGGTTTTTGTACTAACACTATTTTCGAACATTTTATTCTACGGGGCCTAGAATATATTCTGTTATTTGGAAAACTAATTGAATTTATAGTATCTTACTGTTGATCGAAGTACTTTTCGATAAGTACTTAGGATATCTTGTTACGAACGCTGTTATTTAATATTTTTTTAACCGTCGGAGAAGCTCGATTCTCGGCTAATTCGCTGGCATTTGATCTGGCATTTAACAATATTTACATTTTGAATCTTTCAGAATTTTCTATCCAAATTTCATTTAAATTTGTAAATTAACTAGTCTTAAATAAGTTAAAGTATTTTTGTCTAAATTTTTATAAGATTTCGGCATGATTGCTGTGATAGTTATTATTGAAAATATTAATATTTTGTACTTATCAAAGTTGTACCGTCACCACATAAGTTTTCTTTGGGTTGAATTGAAAAAGAAAAGAAATGGAAAGCTGATTGTCGTGTTGAAATCTCAGATGCAATGGTGCTATGATGTGCATTAGTTGCAAGTTGTTCCGATATTATATGACATCAGCTTTACGAAGCACTTGCTGTGGAAAACAATTCAAATGTTTATGGATCATAAGGATTGGGTCGTGTAAATATTAGCCGTGTTGATATTATTATGTTTTGTATACTTATATTGCGGTTTTGGATGTGGTTGTAGGTTGCGCACGGCAGCCGCGTTGTCTACGTAAACAAGTGGGCAGTGTCACACTAGCTTTTGAAGCTTTTGTCATTTAAATTAATGGGATAAAAACTAATTATCATTATTGTTCATTACACTGTCAATGCGAGTTGAACACAAATCATTGACTAGTGAGATAAAAACTGGTTATTTTTCAATAATATTTTTGTACAATTTATTGAACCAGTAGAGCATTTTTATTATAATGTATTTTGTTACGTTTTTATTTTTAACAGCACTTAATGTTTATTCATTCAGTATGTTGTATATCGTATACTATTGTTGTATATACATAGATATCATACGAGGAGCTGTTACTGGATCGGTATACACGACAGTTTGATCTATCCTGATATACAAAGCAAAAGACCATAATTAGCGGCTCAAGTCAGGGCGAGCAGTCACACTGTTTCAAAAACATTTAGTTATAGATATGGGAATTGATCCTACCAGGAATTGACTTACCAATTTTTTATCTATTGTTAAACAACCTAGTTAAACATATATCATGTTAAATGAATTGTAGCAAATTATACTAACAGATTCAGGGACCCTTATGTTAGATTAAGTACACAAGTAAGACAATTCACAACACGCGAGTGTTGCAAATTAACGAAGGAACCGTGCCATAGGTGTTTTTGTTTTAGTGAATCGTCTCATAATTATATTTGCTCAAGTGAAATACCTAGTTCTTCTAACTAAATTCCGCGACGTTACTTAATTATGTAAGTTTCTGAAAGGGCTTCCTTGAAATACATGATCAATTTTTTCTAGACTATTGTGTAGTTAGCTGATGAGCTTAAAAAAATGTTTAGATAAAAATTTAAAATTTACAAAATTTTGCTAAAACATATTCTGTATACTTAACTGTGGCACCTACTGCAAACCAATTTCTTTTGCACGAAAATATCAGCAATCAGTATCCGGATCTTTAATATTTTCGTATTGGCACGAATTGTGATAAGTGCCAAACTTAAAACATTTTTTGAATCACCGAGTCGGCTATAAAATAAATTGTGTTTAACTTTTATATCGTTTACAAAAACATTGTTAGGACTAACGCATTAGATGTAAAATTACGTGTTACGTAAAGAGGTATTGAAACACCAATTTTAAATGAGCCTTGTAACCTCGTGTACAATTGATGTCGTTAAGTTGTGAGTATAAAGTACAAAGGTAGTTGAAACGGTTCACAACTATTCATATTTTGATGACAAACTCGGCTGTATTAATTAATCTAGTTACCTGATACCGTCACGCTCAATGTACTCATACGAGAACACGTTAAAGTGAGCTGAGAATATATTTTTTACGTTTTGACAATAACATTAACTTTTAACATCAAACTTTCTTACTGATAGGTATATTTGGCTATAAATATTTCTGCAACGATTAGTGATGTAGAGGGATAGGTGACCGATTCATGTAATGTGTGAAGGCTTAGGACAGCTGTGATAAATAGACGTGTTTACGTCTGTAGTCCAGTCAAATGGCGAGCGGTTCCGAAGTGGCCTCGACTATTGATCGACCGTCTTTAATATACAGGGGATAAAAAGACATTTTGCGAATATCAATAATATTTATAATGTATTAAAGGTTGTATTTGATATGTATTTACAAATAAAAGTAACGTTTCGAGGCTCGCTGGTAAATCGCTAAGTTACAAATTTAACTGGATTACGGACCCCCGTGGTGCTAGAAGGAAACAGGCCTCCGACGCATTGTTGTTACTATTAGTTCTTGTTAAATATTATAAAATACCCTGTTTAATATTGCTCTACACATTGTTTACATTCCTGCAACGAAAACTATGTTGAGTTTTGTTTTCCTTAGTTTTATATTGACTCAAGTTCTCTGTTCTGTCGCATATCCAGTTATCGCTTTGTTTTTCTTTTAGATGTAAGTTCGGAACAATCTCTTCATTCATGTTGACATGCGAATTATAAAATTACGTACTTAAAGTTTAAAAGAAATTGCAATTTCGTCGTTGTGTTTACGCTTATTTTTGAGATGCATTTTATTTTTATTACGGCAGCTTATGCATTGTATTGTGCGTGTACTTCATTCCATATTATTTCATGAGATGTATTTTGTGTTTCATGTGTTCGGTTTTATTATTACCAAAGAAGTTTCAAAAATAACATAAAAAGCTGTTGATTTTGGATTCTAATAGCCTTGATTTTTGTTCCATGTCTCGTCATTAATATTAATTCCATGTAATAATAATAATATTGTTATTTACTATGCATAATTCTGATAACCTGATTTTACTATTCTAGATGACATTTTTCGGGAGTATTTTTCTCGACAACCGCAGCAATATAACGGCGCGGTAATAGAAATACTCCCAAATTGTCTTATATAACAATAACTGATATTATGTAAAATCATTATGTAAATTATTTATTATCGAATTAAATCATTTATTGTAACGTTTTATTTATCTACTAAAATTGTAAGTTCCTAACTAGCTTTTCATATTTTGTAAAGAAATTTTTTCAAGTAGCTTTTTGCTAATAGAGAGGACATTTCGTATAATCCATCGTACATTTTATAATATAATTGATATTGAATTTATAATTTGGAATATGGTTTGGATAATGCTGTAATGTAGTGGAGCAGCCCGCGTGGCGGCGCTCGGCTTGCGATAGTGACACGCAATACTAATAACGTGCCTTAGCTACGGCTCACCCCATATCATGTAGGCTTATATATTATGAAACCTGTCATTATTTTAGTGTAAATACGCTTTTTATTCAACCGATATTTTATGGATTTTGAAACACTTGTAAATTGTAAAGATTATTAATTTTAAGGTAATTAATGCCCAATAGCTAATAAGTACTATTTTTAAAATAAAAATAACATTTTAAAACTCAATGTTTTATTTATTAAACTTAAGTGTAACTGCATTATTTAATGATATGCCTACAACAAGTATAATTTCGTATAATTATGTTATCTCAAATAATTTACATGTAACGATTAAAATACAATGTGTTCCCTTATTATTCAAGTAATAATTGCACATTTGAATACGTATTCTTTATTTTATAAAATGCACATGATGCTTCAAAAACGTTTGATTAAAAAACGTGAAGTGCAATAGATATATTTTGAGGTAAAACTACCTAATTATATTATTACTCTATTCTATACTTACCACAACAACTTGCAAACAAAAATTATATCTATGATACCTTAATATACTATGAAATAAATAACAACGTAAATACTTTACTATCGATAAAGGGTTTTCACGTCTTCAGATTACATTTTCAGAATATGAACGAAAGTAGTTTTAGTTTGGTGTTTAATTACACATTATTTCAATGTTTATTGAGGAATCAAATAATGGATTCTGGTTTTTTTAGTTACATTCAAACGTTTGCCAGTGCAGATGTTGATAGATACGCTTTTAGTTTAAAAAATCTCGAGAAATATTAAAATCATGTGCAAATTAACACTAAAAGCGTATATATAATTTCCCTCCATGGAAAACTAAGTTCATAATTCCATAAAACCAGAAGTAAATTAAACTGATACGATTTGAAAAACAATCAATCAATTTGGCGACGCGTAGCAGCGCACTACAAAGTTTGTAACAGCGTGTCTCTTAAACAACAGCAATAATAAAATTTTAAGAAGTGGTATTAGATTCTTTGTCATAAATCTTGTGAGACATTAGGTGTTCGCGCAATTAAGATCCAAGGGTCTGTAAGTAAGTACTAGTCAGATCAGGCTGTTTACTCAGAAAAGACCAACTGCTTTCTTGAGTTCCTTCTGTTTCCAGCCAGGCAGTGTACGGAACTCGTTGTAAGGCGTGCTAAATGTTGCCACGAAGTCGTCGTGCGTTAAGTATAACTGTAAATAATAAACATACAACATTTCATTATCCATCCTAAGAAAGCAATCATCTCAAGCCAAAAACGGTAGTGTACGCATATTACGAAAAAGGTAAATTGATTGTTTTAACTATGAAATAATTGAGCTTCTAACATATGCGTGAATTTTAGTGGTGTTTATCAATTTGTTAAGCCCAATAGGTGTTGTTTTACCGTTACCAGCTACTTCCATGTTGAGTTATTTATACAATATTTATTTATGCGTTTTAACACAATTGTGGCATAATAGTTTAACTTAAGGATGCAAGATACGTTTTAAAGGGGTAATCTTAAATTAAGTAGGACAAATTTGGGACTGAGAACATTACTAATGCAATGATTACCTCTTTGGTGAGAGGATCGACATCAGGTGGTAAATGTTCCTTGGGCCCTTTCAGCACCGCTAGTGGATATTTTTCATACTGATCGAAACGATTAGCGCTGTTACCACACTGTATCGCACTGTTGCCGCTTTGAACTATTGCCTTGCCTTCCAAAGCACTGATGATCGCACTAAAAGTTTTGTGACCCTGAAAGACAAAGTGTTATGAGTTTATGATTCAGCAGTAATTGTAATATAGTACTCAGACCTTTAAAGATATAGATACAAACCTTCCACATCGATTGTTTCCAATGGGGGAAGAATCCTGTGAAATGCGGCGGTTCACGGCCTTGACTCAGAGCCAGGATGGGAGTGCAGGAGTCGCGCGCTGCTGGATCTAAACATTAAGCAATAGCAAAGTTACTTTTGAGAGTGTCTACAATGACATAACCAAATAAATCTTGTCTTTTCCTCTTGAGAAGTGAAAATAAGATAAAAAAATCAAGTTAACGGAAGTACTCACCTTGAGCAAGATAAGCGAGTGCGATAGATCTGGGGTCATCCTTGGAGCGCGGGCAGCAGTGCTGGCCGAGCCACACGAAAACGGCGTCGTGAGCGTCCACGATCCCCACCATCTCGGGAGCCAAGTCATACTGACTGAACGATACGATCTCTTCAACTGAAAAGGTGGGTGTCGAAATAAATTAAAAGTTTTGGAACATAAAGTTCAGGTTCTTTTATCAGATTGAAAAGCTTTCAAGTTCGAGACTATTTTTGAGATGTACGGTTAATGTAAGCAATGAAAACAAATATGCTAGTTAGATACTCGTACATATTATTCGTAGTTTAGTTACCAAACAGTTTGATATAATTTGATACTCACACGAATATTGGTTCGGTAATCCGAGAGATACATAGAAGAGGCGCGGAGGCAGCGGACGCGGCACCTCTCTTAGAGGAGACGGGACTAACAGGTGGCGCCGGTTGCCCAGAGCGTTCCAGAAGTCCGGTTTCTCTTTACCTGGAGATAAATGTTAGCAGTAAGATCCGATTAGAGCATCAATGGTCAACATTCTTCAAAAAAGTAAGTAGATACAATAAAATTCATGTAAATTATGCAAGGGTGACCTGAATGGAAGGAGTGGAGTGGAGCCGAGTGGAAAGAATAGGGTAGCGCTTGCATGCATGAAAGAAAAAAACATACGATTCTATAATTTTTGTACATAATCGTCCTTAGTTTAATAAGACCATAAAATTGCCATTACCTTGCATAACAAGCGTGTGCTCAGCCGCAGCCATGTTCTTGGCCACCTCCCGCTCGTCGCCGGTGGCGCTGGCGGCGCACCACACCCAGACCCTGGCGGCGTCGCGCAGCACGCAGCAGGCGCCGGCGCTGGCGCTGCCCTCCGCGCTGCCGGCGCGCAGCTCCGTGCCGCGGGCCTCGCGCGCGTACTGACCCGACACGCGGACCAGCGCCCGCGCCGGCGCCACCACGCGACGCCCTGTGGCTGAAGACGGAAATTGGATCTTAATAAAATGGAAATAAGAACTCCTTGCATATGTTTACCAAAAATAGGCCGAATAATAAGCTAGCCAATTACCTATAGATGGTAAATTTACTTACGATCATAATCAGTAGCACTGCCAACGTAAGTGATCATGCGTCCTTTGAAGATTTGAAGGAAGTGAGCCGGTTCCTTTCCTTGATACACCCACGACTATAAAATATGAATGTATTAGTACTGTACTATTTGTGAAAGATTTAACTAGAGTACCGATTCCTACCTGTACAGGAGAACGCCCCAGTTTTGTGTAGAGGTCTTTGGCTTCTTTTGCACCCAAATTCCTCAGATCATTGGGTGAAGAGCCACCCTGAAAAATAAAGTTTATCATTGGATATCCATGCAGAAAACTATTGAAGTGTTAGATAATTATAGTCCTATTAGGCTATTTACCATCCAATAGTACAGCACAGTCTGGTCGCCAGTGGGTGCATGGTAGGTGTAGAGCACAATGTAGCAGTCTCTGTCGAAGAAGACCGCGGCCTGCGGGCGCTCCACCTCCGCCAAGTTCTCCTTGTTGGGATCCTCCGCGTCCGTGCCGCGTCGGCGAACGCGCCACACGCGGAGCGCGCCAGAGCCATCGTCTGGTAACTGAGCCTAGGAACAAAGATTATTCTATTATCGTGAGTTAGACAGATATTTTAGATGTTATTTAAACTGAGAAAAAATGAATCGACCAACAGGTAGACGCCCTGTTTCACTGGCCCCTGTATCGCTGGAGTGATACAGTTGTGGCGGACCTTCGGGTGCTTCATGCCGATGACTGACGAGAAGTGACCAAAGATCGGAAAAGTAGCGCTCTCTCATATCTGAGACGCTAAGCCGACGGAGTAAGAAAAATTACCTCAGCTGCAAGCCAGGCATTCGTTGCCAGACTGACGGCATCAAGTCTGGTTGTAGCAGAGCGAGCGGCACGAAGGCGCCCGTCTCGCCGGGCATCACACCAGCGCCAATTGTGGAACAGCGCGGCGAACTCGAGCGGCTCCCGGCCCGCCGGCGCCGCCGACACGGGCACCGTCATGCGACGCGCCCGCGCCAGGCCCCGCGCGGCTGCAAGCGCCCCGCGAGCTGCCGCACCCGTAGCATTGGGTCCCACCCACGCCCAGACACCACGACTTCCGCTGTCTACTATGTAGACGCCCTGCATTGATGTTGTTGAAAAGAGAGGGAGTTACTATTTATAAATGAAATTTTCGACATTAATTGTTAGACAGAACCCAGAGAAACATCCAACTTACGTCGTCGGCCAAGTCTTCTCTGAACAGGGGTGCTCGTTTGACCTCTTCGAGTCTAGCGGCGGCGCGCTGTGAGGGTACGGCAAGTGGGAGTGCGCGCGGTGGCTGCGTGGCGCGGTAGAGGCGCGCGGGCCGCGGTGGCTCGGCGGGCGGCGCGGACGGACGCAGCGCCCGCGCGCGCAGCTCCAGCAGCGCGTCCAGCAGCGAGCGGTCCCCCGCCGGCAGCGTCTGCTCATAGCCGTCGTGAGCAATAGCGATGCGTCGCGCCATCATACCTTTGTCCGCACCGCGGGCCATCCGATACGCTATCTAAATTATAATCAGATCATTAACAATATAATCGACGCTGTTACTTTAATTGCAACCATATTTAGTAAAATAAATAGTCTAGACAAAAACAAAGATATGTTAATTAAAGGAAGGAATAAACTCATCAATCGTCAAATGAGCCGACCTCAAAATACTATCTACTTAATTAAAGACCGCTAAAGTCATAGTTCTCGTGTTTCGAACGCTGTCAAGCGTAACGCTTAACCACAGACCTTGGCTCCGAATATTTTTTCCACGAGGTTAGCGGTCCGGCCGAGCCACAGCACGAGCAGGGAGGCGGTGTCGAGTACGAACACGCCGTCCGTGGCGAGCTGCGCCCACGACACCGGCTCCAGCTGCACCAGTACAGGCCGGCGCCCGCGCACACGGTACAGACGGGCGCTGCCATTCAAATTTGCAGAACCACTACGAAGAATCCTGGACGCCAACAAAAAAACTTGCTCATAAATTTGATATCACAAAAAGGCTTTAATTTATTTCTAAACCCAACTGAAACTTTTTGTGGTTCGTAGGATACACGGAATAGCGAAAACGAAAACCACAATATAAACTTAATTCAAAAATTCACTTAACTGACCTCAATCCATCCCTGAAGTAGGATAGCAGCCGCGAGGTCTCCTTAGTGCAGGCTTCGCGGTGTATAACAGTGGGCGCGGCCAGGTAGGCGGCCAGCTGCGTCCCGCGGCGCAGCGCGAGGCCCGCCAGAGCCCCGCTCCGCTCGCCTCCCCACGAGTGCACGTGACGCTCCAGCAGCTCTCCATTGCCGTTCTCTTTGATTTCTCGGCGCTGATAAGGAGAAAAAGTTTTTAATTAACACCTGCTCTAAAGCTTCTTTATCTTCTGGAAGAGCAAACAACATGATTGATGCATGAGTTAGACTATAATACCACTGAGCAATTGTTAAAACCTATTAACTAAGAGTAAGAAAAAATATATCATAAAAATAAGGAACAACTTGTACCAACACCCACAACATTACACTCAAAATCACGCGGAAACTCACGCATTCACACAGTCATACACACACACACACACACACACACACACACACAAACCAATTGAAACTTCCAGTTATTCGTCCATATAAATTACTTTTATACTTTAATTTTATTATAATTCTACTATTACTTTATATAGAGTTTAATTTTAAGTTTTATGTTTAAATTGTTGATCTCATAATAAGTTATAAATTAGGCTATTTCACATTTTGTTAAATAATTAATAAGACGTAGGAATAAACGACATTGTCTCCTCGAAGGGTAGCCTGGTGATCTGTAACACAGGTCTTACCTATCACAGACACCAGTCTCTATTTTAGTACACAAAATAAGTACTGTAACATTGTGTGATAATGAGAAAAATAAACATTTTTATTATTATTTATTATTATTAACAGTTTCTTTATAAGGACTTGTGCCTTAAATCAAATGGACAAATACCTCCAGACCTTGAAACTTAATTTCCTCGAAGGCGAAAATTAAATTTGACACTTCAAACAGTGGTCGTGATAACTTTTAATACCTACTGTCCTTCAACTTACTATGACGTCTGGTCCAGCAGGTTGTCCCGGCAGTGAGCAGGAGTACACCAGGTAAGCTTCACCGTCATAGAATGTGCCGTAATGAGTGCGAGGCAATAATTCCGTGCTCGATTCCTGGAAACAACATTATTAAATTTAGTAACAAAATTTGCTAAATGAATTGACATCTTGGTCATATTATTATTGATTTTTAAGGGAATACAAAGATTTACCTACTATTTACATAAATCCATAATAAGAACTGTGTTTTCCTTTCCAAACTGAACGAATTCAGTTCAGTAACCTCAACCTAATGTAGCTTAAAAAACAAATCCAAATCAAGCTTCTAGCTATAAATAAATTCGAATAGAGCAAGTCTGCGCAGGCGCATCGACCGTTATCACGAAAAAAATAAACAAAAATATAGATTGCCAGTTAATTTCGTAACTGTTATTGTTGAGTGGTATAATTTAGTCAATGTTGGTTATGTTGTTAGAATTCTCGGCAGGAAATGTCTCAATGTCATAATCAAAGTGAGTCACGCTCTTTAAAAATGCGATATTTCAAATGTTCTTATTACTGTTTTTAGAAGATTTTCAGTGAAAAACTTATAGTAGTGGCATCGCTCGTGGCTCCGCTGAATGGAACGTTGTTGTCGACTCGTGCATACAGATGTACAATTACGGCAGCATGCGAGTGCGTATCTCTCGGTGACGTTATATCACGACACCAAACACTGGATAATCCCCGAAGGTATTCATTACACGCGATCTCCTTTTCTGTTTCATTTCGTCATTACATACGCTTTCGAGTATTTATCCGCGTATTATGTATGGCTATTAATTTTATGTGTATGGTAATATTATTCTGAGGGAATTGCACGAGACGTTTCACATGAGCGCCTTGCGAAGATCAAGCATACTAACATACTTAATGTTTATACTTATAAATATTTACTTAACAGTTATGATTAAAGTAGGAATTTTCATTCTTCAAGCATGAAGAGACAAGACTTGATGACAGACGGTCGGCCTATTAGCAAAAGTTCGTGCGTTTAAAATGAAACTCAAATAATTGTTCATAATTAAAAACATTGGTGTTTTTTTTTGTCAATTACCAGGTACTTACATGCGATAAATTTCAACGTCGAGGTGATAATCTCTTTACTCGTTGAGAATTGTCTAAACAATCAATAAATTTAAGCTAAAATAATTTAGGTACCTTAAAGTCATTTGGAGATGAAAGAACATAATTATACATATAATACATAAATTTGTAAGTGGGCGCACTACGGTAAAATGTCGTACAATGGCATGAATAGATTCTGTGAATCACGCCTACAGAAAATCTACATCAATAAAACTTAAAGCTCATAAATAATAGCTTGTTTACTGCACATTTGGATAAGATTTATTGAGCTAGTTTTATGATTACGGGTATAATTGCTTAAATAGACAACAGTTCTTGTCTATAGAGTAGAGATGCAACAGTCGTTAAGTTCTTAATGTACAAGTTAAGCGGTGAAAGCCAGGAATACTATGGTTTAGATGTTAATTGTATGTTTTTTTTAATGTTTCACCTAATTAATGCTTATAATAACTGTTCGATGCCGCTATCTCCTGAAGGGTAGATAGCGTTATGTACCTACGCGTGAAAGTGATGAATCGATTTCAATGGTTACAATTATTGGACGCAGTGTTGTTGCATTAAAATCTGGGTCAATACAAAACTGGCGCGAAATGCACAACTAAGACATGGGTTTATTTGTAAAGAAATGTTTCCGTGTCTGATAGCAATCTTTGTTTGTATTGTAATGTTAAGTTGAAAATCGTTCAGTCGCGGTCTGGTGGGCCAGTTCCTGCAGCGTCCACGTAGCGGTACTCTGATGTGCTGTGACTCACCGCTGGTACAATACAGGGTTGCCAACACTTTGTTTTGTTTGAATCCACATCAAGAATTAGGGCATTGGATTATGAGTTGAAAAAGTAATAATTGAATAATAGATTGATGTTGTGACTAATCCAGAAATGTTTTCGACCTGCACACTCATTGACTGATTCTCATTGTATTTTACTCAGACATTTCCATGTTCTTTGTAGGCTAATGGATATTTTTGATTAAAACACGCACTAAAATTACATATTATTACTATTTCAACTATAAAAGGAACGGATAACTATTGTTAATAACTTAACAAGCTCTTATTTGGCTAACCCTGACAATGGTATCATGATATCTATGCCAAGTGGTCGTCCGTTACATTGCAAGTCTCATTCGCGGCCATTATTTATCTTAATGGAGCAAACAACGAAATTAATTTATCGGAGAAATTGTATGAAATTGTTAACATGAAAAGTGCATCTCCGAATGTACAAGTAAAATTATTGTCGGCCTAATTAATTAGGATTTATTTGGACAGCGCGAGAAATCTGGATGAAAATGATAGACTCCGTTTTTAAACTGTTGAGTAGATATTAATTGCTTTAGTTGTGGCACCTGACACCGCATAAGTCGCGTGTAATTGTGAAGATTGATATTGAAAAGTGGCAGAAATAACTTCGTGTGCTAAGTTATTAGGACAGCTCAATTTTGTTTTCGTTTACTGCATTTGCTGAATCACATAATGGACGAGTGGTAAATGATGTGTGAACTTGTGGAACTCATTTCAGTGGCTCACTGACGTAAAATGTCTCTTCGTCGTGGTGTATATGTATAACAATGCATCGGATTTGCTTTCTGAGAGTATTAAGGACAAGTTTCTTTGTGAACAAAGCACCATTGAGAACTTACTAAAATTATTTATCTAGCAGTAGAAAGTCAGGTCATGTAACTAATAAAAGCGGCAATAGTAAGTAAGCTGCGGTTAAGTGTTCGATTACTAGAAACTCAATGTTACAGATTGTAATGCTGTTACAGATATAAAATGCATCAGAAAGTTGGTAATAAACGCTGGAGTAGTATTCATATCTTATATATGATGTCTGAGTGAGTGTTAGCATCGCATTGCGCGGGACTAACAAGCGTGATGGCCGAGACATCCACCCCGCTTAACATGCATCTCTCTACAATTTATAGTTTATGACGAGCTATGGACTTTCTCTTGTCATTTTATATCCAAGAAAATTATACTTTGTATTTTAATATGCTTTAAATTGCGGAGGGAAATTGGTGTAATAAGTACCCGCGTAGGCATATCGATTACCGTCTTATTAAACTGCAATTCGAATTTGTTCCAGACGTTCAGAGATAAGTAGAAGTTGCAAACATTTTAATGAGGCAGAGGTGGAATTTTGCGAAAGTTACAAAATAAGATGCGTAATTCTAACTTTATTCGAAGAGAAATGGATCACAGTTAAAACTAATCAAAATTTTGTTTTATGCTTACTCATAACAAAGTTAAGCAACAATTAAGTCTGGATCTTAACTAGACCGGTTATGTAAGTAGGTAGTAGATTAGTTTTAAAATCTATTTGAAATCGTGTAAATGTTCTCGTGAAATCTTCACAAACACATCGCAATATTTCAACATTAAACGAAGCAGCCACGATTGTTTGCTTTGGTGTGAACAAAGTTTACTGTATTTGTAAAGACCTTTCTCACGTTCTATTAAGTTTAGTAAAATGGTCATAAATTGTATAGGTAAACAGTGATTTCCATAATGCTTTTTAAACTTTGTAATTTTGTTAACAAAGCAGTAGTCTGCGTCTGGAAAGTATGTCGTTCCACTTCAGGATAATTGTCTTTTGTAATGGTGGTACATATTTGTCAAGAATTAAGTAAACCCTTTTTTTTGGTAAGGCGGGAGTATTCGTATATACACCCAGTCCTTGGGGAGGGAACAGGAGTCAGACTTTTAATGACCAAACCTGAACCTCCGTGCTACGTCATCCACGTTTTTGTGCAATTGCAATGCGTTGCAATGCTCCATACACCAACAATTAAGTAAACATACGCAAATATTTTTTGGTGCAGGACAAAATTTGAAACTTTGATCTTGGGACCTACCGCCACGTTTTTAATTAGTATTAATCCGGGTGTGGGAGAGAGATGTCGCTCGTGGCTAAGGAGGAGCTCGTGGCTAAGCTATAACCGCATAAGTGATTCGATCACAGGTTAAGCTATGCTTGACGCGGTTGGTCCGTGGATGGGTGACCATCTTCGTCATAACGAGTTCCTCAGTGTTTCGGAAGGCACATTAAGTTGTGTTTCCCGGCTGTTAATCCTACATCTTTGACAGTCGCTACAGATAGTCAGAAGCTGAAAGCTGCTGACAGCCAGTCTTACCAAGGGGTATCGCCCAGGTAACTGGGTTGAGGAGGTCAGATAGGCAGTCGCTCCTTGTAAAACACTGGTACTTAGCTGAAACCGTTACACCGGTACCGGTCAGGGTCAAGGTGAGACTGTCATTATCTAGTTTCGCATAGAGCCGTACTGTATTTGGTGCATAGCAACAAACACCTGTGATAGATAAATCGATTTACCATTTAGCATGTTCGCAAAGTCGATTTTGCATTGGGTATTTATCTGGCTTGCACTGATGAAATAGGCGGCCTAGTATTGAACTCGGGTAATCTGCAAAAATGTTTGTTTAACGGTAGTCGACTGGTAGCCGACCCCAACATAGTTGGGAAAAGGCTAGGCCGATGATGGGAGAGAGATGTCGCTTTAAGCCTTGTATAAGTTATCACTCTTCCACAACCATAACAATATTAATGTAAGACGTGGTTATCGACCTTATAGTGTCACGCGAGTATCAAAATAATCAACCTTACTGCCTTAAAGAGATTTGGATTCTTATTCAGTTTTTTGCAGACACATATTATGAGATGTAGGTAATGGATCTAGGCTTAATACGTGCTGTGCAAACGAGATTACTTCTCCGGTGTTTTTTTTCGTCACACTTCTTGGACATAACTCCGTTCTAGGAAACTCGGTGTATTGGGCTCTGTGTATTATGAATAATGAATATGAAATGCACGCACATCAAACAGACAAACAAAAAGTGTTGCTGTATTAATGTAGTATAATAACGGAGACATGCGTTATGTAGATATTATTCAAAGCTATCATCTTATGCTTGCACTTAGTTTACTATGCTTAGTGCTGTCAATTCCATATTAGCATTAGCATTATTTGCAACTAAATTCATAAAACTTTCCCATCTATCGGTGGAGTTATGTTTTATATAGTCTTAGGCAGTCTTAGCGCCTTTTTTTAAGGCCTACTTTAACTAAGTATAAACATTTTGACTTTGATCAGATGGGCAGGAAATATTTAAGAATTACGTTGACATGAAAATAAAGATGAAATCGAGTCCCTGCGGCAATCGAACCTAGAGCAAAGTGGTGCGGTGACTGACCACTTCACAACGCAGAACTTCATGTAATATTTTTTGTTTATTATTCTTTTTTTTTCGCTTAATTACCTAACGCTTCCCATTGTTAGTAGCCCAAAGCCGATGTTCTGCCCATTTCGTAAACTGTGTTACATCATTCGTAATTACAAGATATGATTGCGATATTCAGAGTGACAGCACATTTCACATACCGCACGATATGATGACTCAAATCACAACTTTTGTCTTCATCAGTGAAAGCGAAATTTGTTGTGAGCAAAAAGTGTAGCGTGTACGTAGATATGTATGTATCAAATTAATGTGATTGAGTGTGCGAGTTTTGCGTGATAGGTCAATTAAAGTACATTATTGCTTAAAGGAAATCGTGACTGAACTTCGTGAGGCTCGAATTCGGTGTCTAGTAGACTATTTAGGATCTAAGTAATTTAAAATGTCTTATATCTAAAGTTGTTGTCGTTTTGTTTCTTTTTGATTTAACTCAAAATATTTTTGGAGAGAGGTCTTGCTGTTATGCCTGTCGGAAGAGAGAATTCTTACATAAGATGGTATATTTAGTCATTACGATGCCAAATGCAATCCTTTGGATCCGATATGGACGGTTTTCTACTTTTTCTCATTTCTTTCGTTTATCAATTTAGCACCACCTGTGTTGATTTATAAGGGTTGGTAAAGTATGTACTGGTACTGATGAATTGAGACTATTGTTTGATGATGTAGTAGTGGGATATGAATGCATATATTTGGTGTTCTTACCGTAATTCTCCATACAAGGAAGGTGGTGTGGTCCCGAGGCACCGTTCGGAAGGCCGCCTCCGCTGTGCGCGCGCTACCTCCCTCGTCCTCCTGCGATGTCAAGAACATCAATTTATATTTAGGTACTACACCAGGAATGAGTGAAAAAATTACAGACTGTGCTTACAATTTGCAGATCTTAAATATTATATGTATGATCCTATATATAGTCGAAAATTATTAAGTATAAATAATTAAATAAAGTTATACGCGTTGAAACTCTTTGATTAACTCTCTGAAAGCACCATCGTGTGTTTGTGTTTTGTTTCTGCAGCGAGTTGCTTTTAAAAGAATGTATCATTAGTTTAATAACCTACCGAGAGTACCGAGTAGGTAACTTATTTTTTTTAAACTCGTAATAGAATTTATTTTGATGCGTTTTTAGAACGTTAAATTTAACCTCATTAATAATGATAAGTACAAAACAAGTTCAGTAAACTGAAAAGTTCAGTTCAACTGGCAATATAATTAAGATCCCATTGTTTTGTTCACATTGGTTTACATTACAGCTTATAGTTATTAGTCTCGTCTAGACTATTGTCTAGGAAAATAAAGGTGTGTTCACAGACGAATGGGATTAGAACCCCTTTATTTAGAGTCAATGAGGGCAATAGGGTAGGGCAGATTACAAAATGTAGGAGCGTCTCAAGGACAGCCAGCTACTCTATCAAGCTGGACAAATGACTAAACGTTAGTGTATTGTAGGTCGTCCACACAATAGGCGTCCGGGTGTGGTTGCTAAATGTAATATTAAACCGGGTTGTTATAACCTACATTAATGTAAACAGCAATTTCTTCATTTCCATGAGAGTAGCTATTGTGGGTCAAATTAAATGTTATTCTTTAGGGACTTTCCATTTTATGAGATAGGCGTACGAGTGTACGTGTTGCCGATCTTTTTATGATACCGCTTACAAGCGAGATGTGGTACCTAAGTGGAAAAGCGATGTGCATTAAATGATAATACAATGCGATAACGGGAACTTAAATGTTAAGTGCGAGTGGTATAACTATATACTTATTTAAAACTGCATGAATCGGCTTTATCCCAATATACAAGTCTTGTTTTTATATTAAAACCTAATACACTTACTGCCAATCCGTTGCTATTGTCGTCTGACAAAAAAGTCACAACTTTCAAAATAACGGTCGCAATATGATACGGCCGCAAACGTATGAATTGTTGTGGGAAGTCATAAATAATAACATGGTTTTAATTAAACCATACGTAATGAATGAATCGCACAAAAGGAAAGATTTATCCCATTCTAAAATGAATCATCCGTGAACTTACGCGAAAAATGTACGATTAATGCAAATCCTACGAACTGTAATTGTACGTACGTAATGAGTAATTCATTTAAGGAAATTAGTATATTTATACATAAAAAGGTTCTCACACTGACGCACTACAGTATTCAAAAGTCCTTACTAGCGGTTTTGTCTTTTACCGGTTTCCAGGCAGATAAGCTGACCTATTTATTGATCGCAATTTATATGTTACATGTCTACATAGAGATGTATTGAACAAATCTAGATCCACTATTGTGTAATGGTCGTAATAGCTCAAATAACGAATGACAAGGATATATCAGCTATTTGGGGAATGTTAAACATTTAAGTAATTGTGGGTATATTTCAATAATATTTACCTACCTACTTACTAATTGTTTAAAGCGTAACAATATTTCCTGTTATTCTTTCTAACCATTGCAAACAAATTACTAACATTTATTGAAAACAGCAATGTTGTACCGTGTCATTTCAAACGTAATGAGTTAATGACTAATGACAGTTTATGACCGCCTGGTAAGCTGCTAAAGGTACTATTTAAACGCACTTAAGACACTTTCAGTTTCTTTCACGTTTAGCATCGAAACAAAGGCACGTGATATTTACTTGGTCAGCACCAATCTCCAGGATGTGCATTTTCCTTTGGGTGTTCAGAAGCTGGCTCGTTCCATAACAATACAGGCGTGCACTAGAGTATCACCCGCGTATCGCTGTGCGTTGCGTATCGAACGACAAAAACCCGCGGCTAGACGACCGCGACGTCCATGCACTTCTCACAGACTAACCGTCGGACGACGGTCGAGCGAGCCACAAAAAGAAAATTGTTTCACGCTTCTTGCACCTACATATTTTAATAAAACTTGGAGAGGAATGAATTAATGCTCGCGAAAGTCTGGGCGGCAACCTGTTAAGATTGATATGTAGCGTGGCGGTGACTATCGCGTTTTCATCGCTAGTTATCGGCAACTCTTAACGACTCAATTAGAACATCGACAAATTGACGCAGCGGAACCAACTTTGTTACAGGCAGTCCAGTATGGACCGGACAGTGGACGATTTATCTGAAAAACTGCTAAAAGAAATGCAAACAGAATATTTGAAGCAGAATGTTTATACACGACACAAACATAAGTAGAAGCATACGTTATTCTTTTTTCTATGTAGAGACAGATCTCAAGTCAATTTTTTATATAGACTCCGGTAGATCGTAAACCGTAGATAAACAAAATATTTTATACTTAGACTTTTTTTTTGTAAAACTATTTGTTTTATTCATATTTTTTTAACGGTCAATTACGTAAAATACCGAGTACTTATACCATGAAACATGCACTATACTGTAATTACAAATAAGTAGGTTCTCTTATATGCAAGAAATTGAAATGCACCACCTGATATTCTTCCATTAATAGAGTAATTATGCAATGTTATCACACTTTCTCATTTAGAATGACTATGAGTATGGAACCGTTTGATCACTATCAATTTTATCGCCCGTCAAGCCATGTAGCAGCAGAGATGTGACTGACCACAATAAAGGCACACATGATGGGATGATTCGCCAGTGTCACTATTCTGCCATAGCGTACAGGATCTACGCTTGGACGCGTACTTTGTTCATTATAAAATTAATTCCGCATTCACTATCGTTGTGCTATTTGCTCTACAATCCCTTGTTGGTAAACATGAAATTGTGATTTGTTACGAAAGTACGAGGTTAAATATTACTCATCTACTAACAATGCGAATGTAACATTTGTTATGGAATTAAACTATTTATATTTAAAATTAAAGACTACTTTGGGGGGTTACATACGTACTCAGATCTCTGGTAGGGAGAGTTACGCGCTGTAGCTACCTTCTATTACTTTTTACCACGTTTACAAAGTTACCCTTTCATGAAAATAAATGGGTAGGTACCTAGCTTTTCTGGGAAGTATGTGCTCATAATGGTTTGAATGTTTTTTCTATTTATATTTAAGTATACGTATAAGAAGTTACTCAATCTATTTAAGAAATAAATATGTCTAATCATGGTAGGTAAAAATTACCGGTAAATTAATTTGACATATAAATTTGTCGGATAAATTATTTGTCAACCAACAATTATGACCGTTACATCGATCTCGACCTCGATCTTAATTTTTTGTATTTATTGTAATAGCGGTAACAAAGCTAAATCATAAATTTTAACTGTGCAGCTAACATAAGATACAGCCTGGTGACAGACGGACGGACAGACTGGTGAATCCGTATTTATAGGGCTCTGTTTTTCACTTTGGGAACAGAATCCTTAAAAATAATACTATCAACACTTATAAAACGTTGGGGTTAGGTCTTTTCATCCTGTTAACAAAGAGAAATGCCCAGAGCCGGATCTAGAGCAACAAGGGAGTGAAAAATTTATCGCTTTTTTTAGATGACTACTTTGGTGGTGGGCCCCTGGTCATAGTGGGCCCCTGTGCCTTATGGATAATACGGCACTGGAAATGCCAAATTAAAATTAACATAAATCAAGCAGTGCCTAACAGCATGCATTTTCCTGGGCACAACTAACCCATTAATTAAATATGTCATGCCAATTTCTTCGAATAGATTTCCCAACGTAAGATCGTTTAGTTGTATTTGACCTACAATAATGAGCAAAATAGACTAGCTTTGCTTTACCCACTGAAACTTTTTAAATACCAGATGAAGTTGTGCTAGATTAACTTACCGTTATGTCAGTATATTAAACCTACCAACAACACAAGCGGTACAAGATACGCAATAATAAATCGATCCGTCACGGTCCACTGACTATAAAGTGACCCATATTGTTGTGTGTAGCATAGGGAATCTAATCTTTTCTTTTTGAAGTGTGAATTAAACTGAGACCTTTTTGTAATGATCTTTCAAGAATGTATCCGAACATCTTTGCGAGGCGGGAAACAAACGACGGGAGCTGTCATTTCAAATTTGTAAAAACGTAAATTACAGCAATCATGTACACAGATGATAATTCTGATAAAGAGAGTGAATTTGAAGACAGAAGTCCGGAAGATAGTCCGAATATAACAAAAAAATCTCTATCCACTGTCGGCTTCAGAAATAATCCCGAAAACCAAAATGCAAGACCCCTTGCGCTGCGTGCCACCCAATCTTTTACCGGGGCCGTCGAAGAGCTCAGGTTATGTGGCAATTTTCAACGGATTAATTTATGTAATAGGATGAATGTTATGTCTGCACCGAAGATAGCTACAGTCTGTCCATGTGGGTGTCTTCTACGCCCAGCGACCACGGGCCCCTTCAGAACAAGAGAACAGAATACACTAGCACTTCACGTCGTCTCTCCGGAGGTTCTGAGCTACCATGGCTATTGCTTCGAGCCTTACCAAATTGCCATGTTTTGGAAAAAAGACTGTAGAATGTTCTTGTGGAAAGGAAAGGCCAAAATGAAGAATGTTATTCATGCAGACTCATACAGAAAATGATAATAATGTACCTAAACTTATTTAATTTTTTTGTAAAAATTAAACTTTATGAAACATGTTTATATTTTTGAACAAGAAATTTAAAGAGTAACAATTAATATTTAAGCTTTTATTACTTAACAATACAAAATAAATATGAACTATGGATTTCAGATATCATGTAACAGAAATTTAAATGATATACAACTACTTCAAGCAGTTAACATTGCTATTTGACTATGCTATTCTGTAGCAACTTCATTCACTGTAAGGTTTGTACTGTATCTAGGGGCTGCTTTTCAATGCCAGGCAAATTATTTTCAATAGCTTCTCCACAAGAGAATCTTTTGTATTCAAGAATCTCTACTTTGTTTTGGTCTAACACTTCCTCAACTGTATATGAGGGGTCCAATAAATATTCTTGGAAAATTAGAGTGGTTTCATCATCCACATTTTTGGCTGGATGGTCCTTCTCTTTATTACCAATCTTTTTAGGATTCATGCCTACAATATGTTGACATAGCTGCCTGCCAACATCAATTGTATCATCTCCTTGCTTGTAAGCAAGTAACGCGCCATATTTTCCAGCAGAGTATTCAGTAGGAGCAGCAGGGGCCGGATGGGTGTAGCCAGCAATTCTGATACTGTCATTGTTGGCCTTCCAGCATTCAGCTCGCCTCAGGATAGCATTCTCCCCAACAGACCCAATGAACAAAGCTAACATTTCAGAAAGCTTCTTCCCATTTTCGGTAGACAAGTTGGCCAGTTGTTCACTGTCTAGTTCCATCTGAAAATAGAAACAATTATGAGTTGCATTACATATGTAACTTAATGTCACAAGAGTTATAGTAATTCATCATCATCATGAATTATCTAGTAAATTTACTCATTATATAGGTTGGCAATTTTACCTCTCATATTATTAAGATGTTTACCTTTGTGATAGGTCCTTTTCCTTGCATATGAGTGTGGGCAAACTTGAAGCATGCAATAGTGGCATCTTCAATCATCTTTTGGAATTTGTCATTTTTAGCCACAAAGTCAGTTTCACAGTTGAGTTCCACTAGAGCCCCATGGGTCCTGTCGTACTTAACAGCTACAAGGCCTTGAGCAGCTGCACGACCCGCTAGTTTTGTGGCTTTTGCCCAACCCATGGCTTGAGCTTGCTCGTTTAACCATACCTCAGCCTGTAAAATAAATTGTTAATTCTGTAAATTTATATTAATCCCATATAAACTAAGTAGCAATAAATATTGTTTTAATTAAATTACCTTATCAGGATCATTGTTGTGCATTTCTAAGGCTTTTTTACAGTTAGCGATGGTGTAGCCAGTCTTTTTCCTGAGTTTGGCAAGCAGTGAGGACTCTGCTGCTCTGCAGACAGGGGTAAAATGAAAACGCCTCACCAACTGGAATATCATCTGAAAATATCACACATTTCATGAAGTATTATATCACTTGTGTTTGAAAATGGGACAGAATGTATGCCATTGCAAAACAGGTGCAATATCTAAAAATAAGTGGTTAGATATTAGCAGTAGATCCAATTCAATAACAAGAAAAGTTGCACATGCCATGTTAACACTCACAAAAACATATAACTAAACAGGGTCACACTTGTAAAGACTGTAGTTAGACTAGTTATGATATTATCACTTTTTCATTGAGGTTTATCCCCATCCAATTACTGAATGAGACTATTCAGATTGATTCATTGTATGTACTTATAAAGTTAGTCATGACATCATCAGAGCAAGACAGAATCTGTTATGTATACTGAGTGTCTACTGGATGCTGCATGAACATAGCTACAATAGTACCTACAGCTATATAGTCGTGCAATTTACTTGGATTAGTGTTTGATTCCGGCCATATATGAATTACCTTTGAATATGACTCTACCATGAGCTTCATATCAACAAGATTATAACCTATAAACAATAAAGTATCTTAAAAATACAACTGTCATTAAATGAAATAAAAATATTGATTGGCATGGTAACTGGCTATGTGAAAATGAAAACGAAACAATTGAAGATAAATGACAATGTTGTCATGGAGAATCAATATTTCAGAATAACAACTTCGTGGTTCAGATAAAAACAAGTTGTAATTTTAATTTCCTTATTTTTATTCGTTGTGCTTTAGAATTAAGTGTTGAATAACAGCAATTTGTATGGATATAACCAAAAAGTAACTATTTGAGTGCCTACCTTGTAAGGAACCAAGTCAAATAAGGTATTGATAGAATTAGTTAGATATAAGGTTGTTAGAGCTATTGATAAAAAGTACGAAGTAAGTAATTGTTAAGTATTAACCTTTGAAATTATTGCATAAAATATATTATTTTATCCGGAATCCGCTACCACAGCACATCTGTCAAACTAAAATTCGTTTAGTTACTTGTAAGTTGTAACGTTGTAACCTAAAAAGATCTGCGAATGAACAATAAACCTAATCTAATAAAATTAAAATATTAATTGAGATTAAAAAAAGAAAACATGTAACCAGGAAAACGTGCCTACCGACGAAATATCACAGATTTGGATAATTCTACTTTCTGAAATTCTCATTCATAAATTCGAAAATTCTACAAAGTAATACAAGTCGAAGAGCTGATAAAACACGTTTCACATTTATAAATTACTCAAATATTTTTAGAGAAATTTTGGGCATTAAACATAACGTAATAGTGGTAGGTGACACTGACTGTGCGCTTGGAAGTCCGACAAGTCAGATGTGAAAACCCCGCGAAAATACAAAGTTAGGGAATGGCGCCCATATAGTATTGTAGTTTACTAACTGTTAAAAAAAAACAAGACGGTTAGTTTTCACACATATTTTGATTTGCCACTCTACTTGGCTGGTTCTACATATTCTCAATTCTTTATTGCGTACCATATTTAACGTATACACGTTGTTATCTTTATGCTTAATTTAGAGCCCTATCGGGCACGGCACATACTACTATGCCGAATAATTGGCCGATAGGTAAAACCGCCCCTGGAGCTCAGGTAAATTGTTGATGAAGAACCAAAAGTGAGTTAACTATGAAAAGCAATGGCAATTGGTGGAGACGCGATGAATTTTTATTTTTTTATCATTTTACTATTTTACGCTGTTCTTGCATAAACATAATATTGTAAAAAATTTACGGTATACACTGTATTTTTAAAAAAAGTTACTTATGGAGTTTGCCGGTTCTTCTCCATAAGAGTGATACTTTAGAACCGCGCAACTAGAGCCATCACCTTAAAGTTTTGAAAGTGCCTGGAAAACGGCCCACTTGAAATAAAAACTTTTGATTTTGATTCGGTTGATATAAAGTAAATAAAAAATATAAGAGATTCGATGATGAAGTTATTTAATGTACCCGGGGTACTTTAGTACGAATCATAATGTTGAGGCTATTGGACTAATAAATGTTTTCGTTAAAACTTCGTACTCAATATATTGACGGCTTTTTGATGCTTCTTGTAGTAGGTACTTCAACCTTTCAGGCCCCCAAGATACAAGCTTCAGCATTGTTTGATCACCGCCGTGTAATGCAATGAGAATGTTAACTTATGAAACACCAAATATTCTTATCGTTATTCTATTATTTCAATAATTCCTTTAATACCAGACGTAAACTCAGTTTTTAATTCTTAAAAAATAATAAGCTTTTTAATGACTCGAAGGAAAGTTACATGTTTTGGTTTGTTGTAGTCAACGAAAATGAATAATAATAATAAGAAACCGACACGAAAAAAAGGTCAGCCAGGGCCTTCTACATCGGACACAAGGTTGCCCAAGATGCCAAAAATATCGATGCCGGAAGATTTTGCAGTGCGGACGCGGGCCATATTTTCGCTGCCAGAACAAATTTTGAAACTACCCGCACCAGCTTCTAGAGCGGCAAAACTGCAGGCTGCGAAGCTTGCACCGAGGAGAACTTCAAGCGGTATTTATTTTTTATGAAACGGGTAGATGTATATGTAGGTAATAAGGCTTATGGCTATGAATTTTATTTTTCCGTTTTAATGGGCAAGCTGGTACTATTGCTGTAGGTATTGTGGAATGATCTTTAAAAGAACTAGACACTTGAAAATTACAGTAAAACCTTTGTACAAATAATTATTAATACTACCAAGTATTTTTCAATTCGAGTTTGATCGCTCACCATATCTACACTGTGCAGTGGCAGTCAGGTAGTAAACTAAGGGCTGATTTTTCAATCGCCAGATAACTCTTATTCGACGAATATATTTGACGTTTTGACAGCTTTTGTATAGCAAATATGTCAAACGGCCATATTTATTCCTCAGATAAAAGTTATCTGATGATTGAAAAATCGGCCCTTAAACGAATATTAATTCGAATAAATTATTGATAAAATATTGTTAAATTGCAGTAATGCAAAACTTTACGGCAATGAGAAAAGCTCGCGAGGAGTTTCGATTAAAATTGGTGAAATTGATTTGCCAACCTGAACCAGAGGATTCACCAAATTTGGGAGCGCTGCCCACTGGTGAAGAACAAAATATGTTGCGATACTATTATTACTTGCGCTATGGTATTGATACCATTCACGTTGCTCCTTTAGATAACAAAATCATATTAAGGTAAGTCTGTATGTTGCGGGTGCTATCAGTTTAAAATGCGTATCGCTGCGAAAAGTTGCGCAGATCACTATTAACGTATCTACTTATTTATTTTTATACAAATGCAGGGTACACCATCTTATTTCGCCAAAATTGAAGAAATGGAAGGAAACTCTTTTTACGTGTACCGATGAGATGCGCGAAGATTTTATGATGAGCATGAAGAAAGCCATCGTAGATTTCGTGCTAAAAGATCCGAATACGGTATGTTTAATGTAGATATCAAATAAAAGTAACAATGGTCCCTTAAATATTCCAGTTTTATGCCAGTGAACATCTGTCCTGTTCAAAAGCGTTACCTAAAGTAAAGTTAAAGTTTTAAAAAAATAGCATTATTGGGCAAAAAAAATAAACTCCGTAATGATGACAAATTGATCTTTCGGTCTTACTACTTCAAATATTCTTTTTGATCTTCGTTTGAATGTATCACAGGAAGAGTCATTGGAAGTGGATGATACTCCATTGAAGCAAGAGTTGGCTATGAAAGACGACACCTGGAGGAATCGTTACGCGCTTGCGCACAAGCACCTCACGAAGAACCTTCACAGCGTTAACCCTTGTATTGCACAGGTTCTGCAAATCTGGTGGAAACAGTTCAAGTAAGACCTTATATTGAGAATTTTTGAAGTTCCTTTTACGATTCTATACCTCCATAGACTTACCGGTTGTCATTCTGCCGTTCCATTCATGAATTAAGATTCAAAAATTTTGAAGATGATCATTACGTATTTCAGTGATTTAAGGCTGATCAGTATGAAGGATATTCAGACGACAAATGAAGCTTACGAGCTGCAAGACTTTTGTTTTGTGTGCAAGAGACATATTGAAGCC
The DNA here is from genome assembly GCF_003590095.1 of Trichoplusia ni. Taxonomy (NCBI): domain Eukaryota; kingdom Metazoa; phylum Arthropoda; class Insecta; order Lepidoptera; family Noctuidae; genus Trichoplusia; species Trichoplusia ni. Next base: position 15,503,309 of record NC_039481.1, on the reverse strand, counting down.
GCGGGTAATGTGCTCACCCATCAATGGATCCCAACCATTCAGAGCGTGTTTTTGCAAGTAAGTGCCTGGTGATCATCATCGGCCTAGCCTTTTCCCAACTATGTTGGGGTCGGCTACCAGTCCAACCGGTTTCAGCTAAGTACCAGTGTTTTACAAGGAGCGACTGCCTATCTGACCTCCTCAACCCAGTTACCTGGGCAACACGATACCCCTTGGTTAGACTGGCTGTCAGACTTTTTTCAGCTTCTGACTATCTGTAACGACTGTCAAAGATGTAGGAATAACAGCCGGGACCCACAATTTAACGTGCCTTCCGAAACACGGAGGAACTCGTTATGACAAAGATGGTCACCCATCCACGGACCAACCGCGTCAAGCATAGCTTAACCTGTGATCGAATCACTTATGCGGTTATAGCTTAGCCACGAGCTCCTCCAAGTAAGTGCCTGGTGATATTTGATTAAAAATATAGTTTTACTTATTATATTATATTAACAGGGGGTCCGGAAGTAATGCAAAGTGTTATTGTGGTTATGACAGTGACAGCGCAATACACGGCATAGGGCGGCGTCTCTTTTTCACAGCCGTATTAAAATATCTTTCAGATGTAGCGATAGGCCCCTGTTTCTTCAGCAATGCGACCTTGATATATATTTAATTTTACTGTTATTTTTAAGTAGGTACGTAAGGGTAAAAAGCTGTGTGAGCGAAAAACTAAAAAAGAGTTGAGTACTCTATCTGTAGACTGATGCTTTGTTGTCAGTTGTGTGAACTTAGCACTTAGTGTTGTAAGTTTATAAAAAACCGTATTATATTTTTCAGGGCAGTAAGAAGAAATTAATACCAGAGCCGAAACAAGTGTCTAAAATGAAACATTTCTACAATTGTTTGGCGTGTATTATGACGTACAATCTTCAAACATTATGTCTGAAATCGATGCAGGAGTTCACTGAATATGTTATGGATGTTGGCGTAAGTACTTAATTAGATATATTAGACTCAAGGATTACCTAAATTTTTATTACATAGAACTTATACTGGCGTTGCAAGTTCAGTTGATTTGTTATTAGGTATTATCTAGAAACTCTTGTTAAGCACTCTATGTTAAGTTTATCATTCATCGCTTCAAACCCACCGAGAGCGTCGTCTCGAGGGTTCGATCCCCGCGTAGGACAAGCATTATGTGATCCACGTAATTATTGTTTCTTATGCAAGTGCTTTATTAAGGGCGGCAGTAGTTAAAAAAATACATATACCGTTTACTTTTATCGAGTTATTGAGTAAATGAAATTGATATGTTATTATAATTATTATTGTTTTAGGGAACAAATCAAGGTTTTATAATCAATTTAGGTTTCCAAAACGATGCCATTGAGTTTGACCCAACGTTTCGCCAGTTCAGAGATCAGTTGTGTCTCTTGTATGAGTATCTGATAGATGCGTGTCGGCAGTCCCCTCGGTTGGAAAGTATTCTTTACCAAGACTTTACGACTAATACGAGGGCTACGTTGAAGGTAATCTACTATTTAATTAGTCTCATTAAAACAATTTAATAATAATCTATATGTAAAGAGCAGCTCCAAAATGGCTTCTACTCTCAACGTATACAATTTATTACGGTCGCTGTTGTTAACTTAAGAATCCGTGCCACGGTATACCTTTGTTTATAAACATACTTAATACACGGTGTTGCTATGTTTATGCACACTGACGCGTTTTGCTCGATGCTCGGAAACATCAGTTTAGCAACTTCTGTTGCGTCGTGTGGACGTGGCGAGTCTGTAGCCAGTTTATAAACATGGCGGCAATCTGGAATAATGATAAAATATTCCAATTAATAGAGCTATATCAAACCAAGACATTATTGTGGGATACCACGATAGGAGACTATAAAGATAAACCTAAAAAAGAGGCTGCGCTTGATGAAATCTCTGAAGCCCTAAATATATCCAAAAGAGATGTGGAAACCAAGCTTCATATACTGCGTACGCAATTTAGTAGGGAGACAAAGAAGGCAAAGAAGAATACTGGTAGAGGGGTATTAGAAAAAAGTAAATGGATTTATTATGAGCCATTGCAGTTTTTATTGAATGGTGCAACCACTTCTGTTAAATCTGATCCTAAGGAGAAAACAGTAAGTAGTCATTTTAAATATAAATTTATACTTTATACCTATTTGCACAACGAGGTTTTCAGTTAAATTTTTGACATATTTGAAATATGCAACTCCTTTTTAGAGGAATAATATGAAAACTAGGGAATATTTCATACAGATAATACAAAAGCAGATATATTATTATGTAGTAGCCCTGTAGCGCACCTGAAAATGTATCGGAACCGCGAGACGCGTAGGTCCCCCCCCCCCACGAGCTATATACTACACACACAGCTCAGTCAAAGCTATAAATACGTGTGTACACGCACACACCCGTATTTCATAAATCTGAACGCACTATTCGATCAATTGTTAACCTTATTGCAACCGTCGTTCGAGAGTGAGCTACGTTTATGTTTGGGTAAGTAGTTCGCTACATAGTAAATGCACGCTCATTTACTATGTAGCGAACTACTTACCCAAACATAAACGTAGCTCACTCTCGAATGCTGTGTTAAATTACGACAGCATATAGATTTGCATGTTTGTACCTGCGCTAGTGATTTACTTGAATGTAAAGTTGTCGATACTTTTAGTCGATATTGATATTTTATTGGGTTCCTGAAAACATGATACCTAAATGAAAAAAGAACACCTTTTCAGAAACTATTTTGGGGGGGTATTTGTGCAGAAACTAAATACATTCACATTTCCCTACTATTTGCGACGGTAACTTCGTTTCACTAACATATTTTTGGGTAAAATCTAGACATAACTTAAAAACATAGTATTACACCTGCCACTGGTACATATCCACGATGCAGACGCATGACAATACTATCGTTTAGAGATATTAAATTCCTTGTCGAGTTACTTCGTCTGACAAACATACGTAGCAATAAAATAGTTGCTGTGATATTTGAAGAAACATGAAATGACCGTACTTTAAAATTTGTTGCTTTTCATAATGTTAAGACAAATTTAGATAATATAATAGTTTAAATTCCATTCCGTTTTCGCCTAAGTTTCGATATTTTTATGAAACCAGCTACAACTCTGTGTACTCACACAACACAACATGCCCGATGTCGATTGCGAGCATATTGAGGTAATATACTCAAACAGACCACCACCCCTCCTTTTTAATATTTCTATGGAATATTCCTTATTAATAATAAACATTATCAGGGACTATTCATACGTTAAATCTCATCTTTTTATTTTTGCTGAGAGTCTAGAAGCAAAAAATTAAAAAATATATATAAAAGGGCATAATTTACAGTTGGAATTGGCGACGCCATCGACATCAGCAACAGCCTCAGCGAGACCCCCAACCGGTACATCTTCAATGAAAAGGAATAAGACGGGAGTACATATGAATCGAATGAAATATATACCTAAAATTATAAAACGTGTGAAAAGGCAAATTAATCCAGAGGAGAAGGATGCATTTGATACGTATGCTGCTTATGTAGCTGCAGAATTAAGAAGTGTCGAAGATGACCGAGCCGTCACACAAGCAAAATACCATATTAATAACATACTGTACAAATTGAAAATGGGACAATATAACACAAGCTACGGATATGTAACTTGTTCTCGTTCATCATCCTCACGAAGCAATGGTCAAGATAGTGATACGTTGGATGTGCTGGATGATAAATAGGCGTAAAACAATGAAATGAAACAAATGAACGCAGATGTACTGAACCTGCTTTACGATCTCAGTGGTTAATCACAATCACATATTCTCAATTTCATTATTTTGTATTAAAACTCGTATTAAAACTATTAAATACATTGACATGTCGTTTATCTTCCTTTGGTATTCCTGATAAAAATAAAAGTTACTTAGTTTTTTTTTATATACTTAATAATTAAGTATTAATTAGGTGATCAAATGTTTACAAAAGTCAAATTAAGCCATGTGTTGATAAACTGTTTATGACGTTTTTCTCTCAAGTTGACCATAAACACTTTCTGACCGTCCACATTACCAGGTGCCGCTTGGATGTCTCACTGATGGTTTTACCCTTTTTACATAATAGCTCAGGAGTGTTCCTAGAATAAAAGGGCTTTCGCGGACTACATAGGTTTATCAACTTCGTCAATTCGATGGGTCCGTCTGGACTCATCTATGAGAATAGAATCCAGGTAGAAGGACCATAGTAACTCGCGCAACATAGTCCACACCTGTTGACTTTTACTGATAAACACGTTTCATAAACAATGTTTCGTCACATTTGTTTATGAACTGTTTAGTTTCAGAAACAGTGTTTATCAACAAATGTAGCCTATCTTAATCAAAGGCTAAGAGCTTATTTAGACGATGCGAGGAATATCATACAAGTTGAAATACATTGCGCAGCCGGGCAGCTCGGGGATCTACTGAGATGTAAGATCGCCAGCAATGTATTACAACTTGTACGATAATGTCTCGCGTCTAAATGGCGGGTCTATTGACTGGTTTTAACTGTCAGAAGATCATCTCTTACACTTACTTATATTACCATAGAATTGATTACCTACTCTGAATACAGAAAACGATGCAAACTCATCCGAATATATTATAATTATTAATTAATTTAAACAAAGTTTCAACACTTGAGCAAACTGTCGCTAAACTAAAGTTTACCATGTACATACATGGGGCCTAATTATTACACTATAATATGTTATCAGAAGACGTAATTATGTTAAATAAATACATATAATATGTGTTCGTAGCCTATCATAGACCCTGACCTCGTGGATGCTTATAAGGCTCAAATCGCGGAACTGATTGCGGACCAAAGAATTGGCCCTGAACTACGGGTTCAAGATTTCGACGACTACGTGTGTTTGCTGAATGGAGCGGTAAGCTCGATAACAGTAACTGTCGATTAAGCTAATCTGATATTTTCCCAAATAAACGGTTGGCTTTGTTTCACAGTCCATTGCAGAGGTAGAACAATTTATTAACTTTCGCCCAGAGAAAACTTTTGAGGAGTATTGTGAGGAGTCAGTGAAATACGTGGACCTGGCGCGAGAAATTCCTTCGAAATTGGAAGGGACTATCGTAATCGGAATATTTCAAATGCAGAGGGGAGAACTTATCAACTCGTTACGAGCAGCTGCGACGAGATTAGCTAACACTCTGTTGCGTAAAATGACTGAAGATTATCAATTGATGATAAAAGCGTTAGTATTCGTACAGCTAGGATTATATATGCTACATTTAATATAATATATAGTATATATATTCGTATATAATTTATATTTTAAAGAAAACATGGAATATTGCGTAAACTCGCTTAATAAAAAAGGTGATGCGTTTTCCTTAAACAAAAAAAAAACTTAGTCATAATTGTAGTCTATTCAATCACCTTTCTTGACCGTTGCTGCCCCACTGTTTCTATATAAGCCACAGAAAGAAGTTTTTTACATATCCTTATATCTTGTAGAATATTAAGTATATGGCTGAGGTAATGGTATTATTATTCTATTCCATTCAATTACTTTATGCAGTATATACGACGAATACGCAGTAATAGCGAATACCTTGCTTACTCCGCCGGCTGATACGGCAGCATTGATGGAGCTGATGGCGTACGTGAAGAAAGTGGAAGACACGATCCTGGCGGAGATGGAGGAGAAGCTTCGCAACGTCATGAGATACATCGTCTTCCTAGGAGACTACACCACCTTTACACCACTCGAGTTGAAGGCGAACAATCAGACCTTTCACTGGTAATAATAAAGATGTTTCGTTACTACTGTTACTGTTGCGCTCAAGCTACCACTGAATATTGAATTTCCAATAAGTGTGTAGAAAAATGCTTAAGAGAATACGAAAGTTGGCATCGTAGATCAGATATAATAAAACAAAAATCTCTCCAATTATTTTTATTTTGCTGTGGCCGACAGGGTAACCATAATTACACCATCCATAATTGTTTCCATATCTTATTGCTATAAATGACTTGATTTCATTAAAACAATATGTGCTTTTTTGAAACAAGTCTAGATGTGAGTAACATTAATGGTTTACTTCAAGGTATGCACGTATGCCTGGTATAATTGAAGAGTCGAAGGCTATTTGTGATCAGAAGAAGTTGGAATACCAAGAACTATTGAAGGTAATAAAACTAATAGTTTCTTCCGCAAAATTGGGTCACATGTAAAAATTAATTAAAAATGCGTTTTACTATGTGGTTATGATAAATTCCTTTTTTTATGTTAGGTCCGCATTGCCAAGTTTATTGATGACTTGGAAATTTATGAAACACAAGTTAACGAAGTGCAGTATTGGGGAGATATTAACGAACTGCCTAAATACGTGTCGAGGGCAAGGCATTTAGATGAAAAGTAAGTAAATGTACAAAGCTTTACCTCAGCCTGTAAAATATGTGCTTGATTCGTTCGCTTTACAATTTTGAGCATCTATATCTACAAGTGACGTCATATACACAGGTTATCAAATGCTTTGACGAAAATCGATCAGTTTAACGAAGAAGAATCATCGTTTGGTTGGGATCTATCTCAGTATCCAAAAAGAAAAGCTATTTTTGATAGATTAGTGCCCTTCAAAAGACTATTCGATGCGGGATATGATTTCCTTGAGAAGCATAACACCTGGATGTCATCTAAGGTTAGAAAACCTAAATTAACTTATACTTGGCTTGGCTTTAATTAATGAGTTTCGATAATAATTTGTAAGATTTTTCATAGGTGGGTAGTTTTGACCCTGAAACTATTGAGGGTGACGTCAGCTATTACTATAAGATTGTGTACAAATTGGAGAAATCGTTCGCAGAAGTACCAGAGACGCACCGCCTAGCAGTGTCCGTACAGTGAGTATCTACTGATGCCGTTTGATTTCAATATAACTTGTATTTTTTCATTTGAAGAACTTGAAATAATAAAGATACTTTTAAAACAGTGAACAAATGGAAGAGTTTAAGAGCCACATGCCGATAATTCAGACTCTTGGTAACCCTGGCATGAAACTACGTCATTGGGAGAAGATTTCAGAAATTGTTGGATTCCCCATCGTCGTTGATGAGGAATTGACGCTCGAGAAAGTCATAGATTTCAACCTCGGCGATTATATCGAGAAGTTCGAGAGCATTTCAGAGGCTGCCACCAAAGAAAACAACCTCGAGCGAGCGTTGGACAAGATGATGAAGGAATGGGCCGATCTCAAATTCGAAATCCTCACATACAAGTAAGTGATAAAATTAAAAGTTAAAGTAAAAAAGGCGCTTTTTAATCCTTTAAATTTTTGCATCTGTATCGCTTTGTGTCCGGGTTCTAAACAAATGCTATTTTCAGGGATACTGGTACTTACATTCTATCAAGTGTGGATGAAATCCAATTGCTATTGGATGATCATATCGTAAAGACTCAGACTATGAAGAATTCTCCTTACATTAAACCATTCGAGGACGTTATTTAGTAAGTAATTTATTAATTATATAAATCATCGGTTTTAGTTTATAATTTTCTTTTGCTGACTTTGTATTTCTCTAGTGATTGGGAGGGAAAACTGGTGCTTTTACAAGAAATTTTGGATGAATGGTTGAAAGTTCAAGCTACTTGGATGTATCTGGAGCCAATCTTTTCATCACCTGATATTCAACAGCAAATTCCAGAGGAAGGCCGTCGGTTCAGTGCTGTTGATAAGGTTAATCTGCATAAATGTTGCATTTGTTTTTGTTTTTAAGCAAAAGATCAAAATAATAATGTTTTAAATGTTTAATTCTTTTTGAAATGATTTACTGTTTTTTTATATGTAATTTCTTTCTAGTAAATTACTGCATTATTGTTCACTAGATGTGGCGTGAAATAATGAAGGTTGCTTTCGCTGAACCTCGAGTGCTTGATGTGATAATGATAGAGAAAATGTTGGACCGGTTAAAGAAGTCTAACAATTTATTGGAGATGGTCCAGCGCGGCCTCAACGCCTACCTGGAGAAGAAGCGACTGTATTTCCCTCGGTTCTTCTTCTTGTCAAACGACGAACTGCTTGAAATTCTGTCCGAAACTAAGGATCCTACGCGGTATTCATTCATTCAAATTATCGTATTATTACTGTACGTCTTTGGAAACTTATTTAATTATAATTTTTAACAGTGTACAGCCGCATTTGAAGAAATGTTTCGAGGGAATTGCGAGGTTATCATTTACGGATGACATGGTGGTGACTCACATGAGATCCTCGGAAGGAGAGATAGTACAGCTCACTATGACGATCAACACCGTAGCTGCTAGAGGCCAGGTTATTATTAAATATATCCTTGAATATTTTTCCCTGTGAAAATAATAGTACATGTCGTAGATAGGGCTTTTTTGATATGCTTTGCTTACTCATAGTAAATATTTATACTACTTGTGTACCCACAGGTAGAAAAATGGCTACTGGAATTGGAAAAATCTATGAAATCCTCTGTTCATAACGTTGTGGCTGAATCATACAATGATTATTTGAAAATAGAGAGAGACCGATGGGTGCTGATCTGGCCTGGTCAGACGGTGAGTAAAGAAGATGAAAAAAAAACACAACAAAAACACAAATTATTTGCTCGCAAGTCAGGTTCATAACAATTAACAATTTTATTTACCTTTCTTTAGGTCCAATGTATCGCAATGACGTTCTGGACATTAGAAGTGACGGAGGCTATACACATTAATATAGCGGCTATGAGAACTTACTGGCAGAAATGTAATTTCCAGATATCGAAAATTGTTGACTTAGTGCGTGGCGAGCTTAGCTTGCAAAACAGAATTACTCTCGGTAACTATGTTTTTTTATTTACTCAGTCAAATTTAGTACAAAAAATTTGAGATCGAAATTATAGATATTTCACGTTAAATAAAAATAGAATTAACAAAATCAGTTCATCAGTAACAACATAAAAATATAGGCGAATTAATATCCTATTCATTTTTGAAATTTCGGTTGAAAATTAGAGTGGTAATATAATCCTTATTGCAAAACAGCAAAGACCCTTCTTTATTCTTGCTAACAGTGGACGTGACATTTCTTTAATTTAATGCTCATTTTCAGGAGCATTGGTGGTATTGGATGTCCACGCTAGAGATGTGCTCATGGAACTTATTGAACTAGGAGTGACACAAGACAATGATTTCAACTGGCTTTCTCAAATACGTTACTATTGGGAGGTAATTGTGTTAATAGACTAATAGTGTTGTTGTTATGGTGTATTATTTCTTTTCAATTATCAGTAACAAATATGGCATCAACCAAATGTTATGGATCTATCACACTGGTATGTTAAGATATAGTATGCAGTTATCCTCTTGTCTTCGACTTTGTGTAGATTTCTGGGACACCCTGTATATAGCTCAAGTACCGGGGCCGTACACCAATGCTTGTTTTGAGTCTAAGTGTCATGCATTTGATTTGAATGTTTGTGGAAACCCTCGTGACCAAAAGGATCAAAGACTAAAAAAAGGGAGTTGTTTATAAAAAACGCATAAAGCTTTATCCAACTTAAGCGGCATAGGTCCATTGAGAAATAAAGATATATGAATTTGTTATAACCAGGAACAAGAAGACAAAATATGGCATTGTGCGACTCGCATGATAAACTCCCAGTTGATGTACGGGTATGAGTACCTGGGTAACACTGGCCGTCTGGTCGTCACTCCTCTCACTGATCGCTGCTTTAGAACGCTGTTTGGTGCATTACATCTTAATCTAGGTACGTAGTCAAACAAGTCACATCAAATACATAGTTTATCAGAAGCTTACCTTTTCCAACATGGATAGTTTTGGTCAACGTGTTTTGTATCTATTATAGGTAGTACATTTGTATCTATGTATTGTAACCTATACGACCGATTACTTGATCCGATTACTTGAAAATCAATTACTCATAATTCTAAGGCGGAGCGCCGGAAGGCCCTGCTGGTACCGGGAAGACTGAGACCACTAAGGATTTGGCAAAGGCCGTCGCTAAGCAATGCGTCGTGTTCAACTGTTCTGATGGTCTCGATTACATAGCCCTCGGAAAATTCTTCAAGGTAAGTTATTGCTTGTATTATTGTTTTTCGCTTAATGTTTGAGACGTCATCGTTTCCCCACTTTCTACCGTGCATTGCACCGCATGCTGTCGTTTTGAAAGTGTTAACGAGACATCTTTATTTTTCTGCATATAGGGTTTGGCGTCATGTGGTGCATGGTCATGCTTCGACGAGTTCAACCGTATCGATCTGGAGGTGTTGTCTGTGGTCGCGCAGCAGATCCTCTCCATCCAACGCGGTATCAACTCTGGATCCTCGGAACTGCTTTTCGAAGGAACATTACTGACACTGGACAAGACGTGTGCTGTGTTTATTACCATGAACCCTGGTTATGCAGGACGATCTGAACTACCTGATAATTTGAAGGTATTAAATGGTTATTATAGGATTTTAATGGATTGAATAGGAAATAATGTTATGAGATAACCATCCCAATACTGAATTTTAAAGACGGTCTTAACAGACAGTTAGTCAGTCAGTCAGAAAGATCTCTTTGGTAGAAAATAAATGACTCGGTCTTTCTTAAGTCTTACTGAACTTGTGGTTTCGCAGGCGTTGTTCCGTTCAGTGGCCATGATGGTGCCGGACTACGTACTGATCTCGGAGATCGAGTTGTACGCGTTCGGCTACCTGAACGCCAAGCCACTGGCCGTCAAGATCGTCGCCACCTATAAGCTGTGCTCGGAACAACTCTCCTCACAGAGTCATTACGATTACGGTCAGTTTTTTATGTCTATAGACTTTTCTTTGACATCATTAATGTTAGAAAAAAACTTAAATACACAGTTCTATACGAAACCAAAAAAAAAATGTCTGTAAATCCTAATTACAAAACGGCAGCTTTAATTGGCATCAAAGTTGTCAGCAATCGTTTTTGCGACAGTGAGAGTATCTTCCGTTTTTATGAATTGACACAAAATAATATTTGACAAATAAAAAAAATAGAATTCGCTAATTAGTAAAACCGTCTCAATTTTTCATAAACGTTTAAGGAATGCGAGCTGTAAAATCTGTGTTGCGAGCGGCTGGTGCTCTTAAATTGCGATACCCTGATGAAGATGAGGATCTGATCCTGTTGCGATCCATCAAAGATGTGAACTTGCCGAAGTTTCTGGAACACGACGTTCCTCTCTTTATGGTTAGTTTCAAACAAGAGAGGCGTAAACCAACATCTTTAATTAAATTAATATTTACGAAGGAACAAAAACGCTTTCGACGAACCAATTTTTAAACTACTATTCATTACATTTTAGGGCATTATCAGTGATCTATTCCCTGGTCTACCGCTTCCTCTTGCTGGGCTACCGGAATTGGTTATATGCGTCAAAGAGATTTGCATAACACATAATTTGCAATGTACTGAATTCTTCGTTGAAAAGGTAAATATAAAAACAAGCAATTTTTCCTTTCTTTATTTAGTGGATTACGAACGAACTAATCACATCTTTATTTGTAGGTGCTCCAATTATACGAAATGATTTTAGTACGACACGGTCTCATGTTGGTGGGATTGCCCTTCTCAGGGAAGACTAAATGCTATCATGGACTGGGCCATGCATTGAAATGTGTGGCCGAAAAGGTACTTGTATACTGATCAATAGTAAATGAATAGTTTAGCAACTTTGGAATCTGGTCACCGTGCCAAATCCACAGAGCGCGTCGTGTCGCGGATTTGATCCCCACGTAGGACAAGCATTTGTGTGATCCATGAAGCTTGTTCTGAGTGAGTGTCTTTTTGCACGTAAATTGTATTGTGCTTAAGACATGATGACGATGATAAATTTATCGATTTGCAGTCAATAACTGTAAGTTTAATTCACAGGGAACAATGGATGAGCACGCCGTAGAGTGGACGGTCATAAACCCGAAGTCGATCACGATGGGCCAGCTGTACGGGCAGTTCGATCCTGTGTCACACGAGTGGTCTGACGGGATCCTAGCTGTCAGCTACAGAGCTTTTGCTGTGTCTCCGAATAATAATAGGTAATACACTTCTTCGTCTTCGTCTATCTGAGATTCTTATTTTATGTGTCAGTGTGTGACATATTTTAGTGCACAAACGTGTGCGGCAAACACTGGTGCATTCTCTGTTCCTGCTCTCTCATAGCCCGCTGGGGCGACAATTTGACGTGACTGAAACAGCGGTTTCTAAAACACACACGCACAAGTCTGGGGATAAAATTGGAGAATTTTAGCTTAGTAATCCTCACTAAGCTCCGAATTAATGAGTGGAACTTGACCTTAAAATAACATTATCCAATTTTGCTTATGACACTTTATCAAAAACTGTGGTTTATCAAGGAAATGGTTAGTCTTCGACGGCCCAGTAGACGCTATTTGGATTGAGAACTTGAACACTGTGCTCGATGACAATAAGAAGCTTTGTCTGATGAGTGGAGAAATTATTCAGTTGGCGCCCACCACTAACCTGATCTTCGAACCGATGGATCTGGAGGCTGCTTCACCAGCTACCGTAAGTGAACCTGCACTTTTATTCCATACAAGCAAAATATAACTTGATATTCGAGCAACTAGTGCGTGATAATAGTTCAGTACCACGCTGAAACTACATTGTACTGCGAATATAAAGACTCAAATATGTGATAAAAAACGAAACTTGTTTCTAATCAAAATTACCTTAATCTATTCTCATTTTATATACTAGCAATAAAACATGTCATTCAATCTCTCTTCGCTTGTTGTCAGGTATCCCGCTGTGGTATGATTTACCTGGAGCCCAAAGGTCTTGGTTGGAAAGCCCTGTTAGAGTCGTGGCTGAATAAGTTGCCTCCAACTTTACACACTGTTAATCGTAACTTAATCCGAAATCTATTTAACCGCTTTTTGTCGCCTTTGCTTTGGCTCGTCGAATATTCTGGTAGAGCTAAGGTAAGTAAGAGTACTAAAATAGACTTAAATTACTTTGAGGTATTTATGTTTTTTTAGTTTTAAGTCTTACACTTTATTAGAAAATAGAATCAGAGTTCCAAGTTGGTGGCCCAGTTTATTAGCTGACCAGTATTGTAAAGAGTTTTCACGTAAGCGTTTGTCCAGCGTAGGCGTTCGATTAACTGCAAAGTGAACGATACGACAACGGCACGCGCGCCTATAATTTCATTGAACCCCCTACGCTGAACAAATGCTCGTGAGGAAGAGGCTCTAAATTACTGAATACTTTGTATAAATATACAATGGAAATGTTTACGTACGTCTTTACAGCAAATGTACATCACGTCTCGCAGTAACATAGTTGTGGCGTGCATGCATCTCTTCGATTGCTTCATGGATGACTTTTACGACGAAAAGTATCTCGAACAAATATCCGATCTCGATATAAGGGCTCAACTAGAGGTGAATACCCTAATACTGCAATCTGCTCTGAAAGCTTGCACTATTCATGTACCACTGTAAAGTTTACTTATTCTTATTCCCATGTGGCGTCGATCCCTAGTACACACCCTTAGTTCTTGACAGTTGGTTTCTTTTTTGTTTTTTTGGTTTGTGGTCGTCACACTTATCGTCGACCAGTTTTTTTTATCGATTAGTAGATATTATACTTAAAGTTTTGAAATGTTTTAGGGCGTGTTCTTCTTTTCTTGTATCTGGTCTATTGGGGCAACATTAGAAGCCGATAGCCGACCTAAATTTGATATGATGTTCCGTGGATTACTTGAAAAAGAGTTTCCAGAAAAGGTGAATTATCAGTTTTTTGTTGATTCAAAATATCTGTCTTAGACAATACTAATCTCATCTTACTGTTACAGATTAAAGACGCTCTTGGTTATCATAAAGAAATACTTAAACCGGAAAAGCAATACATATTTATTATTCCAAAAGAAGGACTCGTTTACGACTACAGATTTATCAAGGAAGTGAGTATTTCGCTTTACTATTTGACGGATGCACTTGACTTTTGTTCATGCTAGTCCGAGGTCATCAGTATTATCCTTGTACTTGAAAAGCGAAACTTATTAATTGGTTGCATGGGTTTATGGGGAATACCAAAATGCCTCGTTTCGTTCAGGGTAAGGGTAAGTGGAAGCCGTGGGTGGATGATGTGCTCTCGGCTCCGCCCATCAGCAGGGACACGCCGCCCAACCAGATCCTGGTCACCACACTGGACAGTGTCCGGTACCTCGCGCTCTTTAAACTCCTCGTCACGCACCACAAGCTCGTCATGATGGTCGGGCCCACTGGTACCGGCAAGTCATCCTATATCATTGTGAGTGCAAATATAAAAATCTAAATTGTATGATCTGAATAAAATAGTTTTAAGGAAATTAAAAAGTGAAGTATGTAGTTGGTGCCAACCTCTCCTTACAATTAGATTTGGTATGTCTATCACCGAACTTACCGTTGAATATTTTTTCACCCATTTTGTGACCGCAACTCAACTATGCAAACTATAGCTGATGAAAATAAAGGTATTAAAGACGTCAAACATGTAACAGCTTGAGTGATTAAATATCGTCAGCTCCTAAGATGGCGATCGAAAATGGGAACATGCATTGTATTGGTCTTAATTTACAGGACTTTTTAGTCAAGAGAGTAGATACAAAAGTGTATAAGGCTCTCATCATGGCTTTTTCGGCTCAAACCAATTGTAATCAAACTCAAGATATCATCATGGGAAAATTAGATAAAAGGAGGAAGGGTAAGTTTATAATTCCATAACGTATATTGTTTTCTATCAATTGCCTTTAGTATTTAACTCAATTTTGCGATTATCTTGAAATGTTTAAGTCTGTTTTGGAAATCAACCGACCACAACGGCTTCTAGGTATCTACGGGCCACCTATAGGCTGCTTCTCAGTGGTGTTCGTGGACGACGTGAGCATGCCTCAGGCTGAGACCTACGGCGCGCAGCCGCCTATCGAAGTGTTACGTCAAGGCATCGATCTCGGCCTTTGGTACGACAGAAAGACCAACTTTGCTATGCATCTCATTGATGTTCAGGTCAGAACTTGGTTCATTCACTACACTTATAGAAATGTTTCTCCGGAAAGTCCCGATTTTTCTAGTATTTTTCTTTAACTTCTTACTTTGAGCGTTATTAGAAACCTGCAGTATTAAGTCTGAAAACCAGTCTTGCTAAGGAATATGTAAAATACTGGTACCGCTAGCTCCTTTAGACTGGAAGACACTGATTTAAAAAAAAGCTAGTCTGATGATGATGAGAAACCAGAGCTTTAAAATATTTATATTTTTACAAGAAATTAGATAAACAGTACTTGTTGGTATAATTTGAAGGAACTCCTGTGTTGCCTATGTGTTGTTACATTAATCGTGATATTTTTTCTTAAAAAGCGTTATTATATATTATACTCCTTGGCGTTTTCAGTCTTGTATGGTATAAAACTATTGATATTTTCCAGTTCATGTGTGCTATGGGCAAGCCAACGCCGGGTGCTAAGCTGGTGACGCCGAGGTTTTCACGACACTTCTGTTTCTTCTGCATCGATGAGTTCGACGAAGAAACTCTTCAAGTCATATTCAGTAGAATTATGCTGTGGCATCTTGATACAAGGTTTTTTTTTGTATAAAGTTAAACAATAGTAGTATTTAAAGTAGAATAACAAAGATTGCCTGAATAGTTCTACAAATTCAAACCGCACTCACGTATTTTCCGACACTACTATGTAATTGCTTTTCTTTTGTTCGACCAAATACATTGCCACATTTTGTAATTAATTTTGTTTCAGAGGATTTTCAAAAGAATTTGACCCGTGTATTGAGGAGCTTGTGATGGGTACATTGGAAGTATATAAACAATGTCGCTTGAATTTGTTGCCTACGCCTTCCAAATCACACTATACCTTCAATCTACGAGATTTCTCCCGAGTTATACTGGTACGTTAAAAAAATAAAAGCATCCTGTCAACGACTTCAACCTTGATCGTATATGTACCTTAACAATAAAAAAAATAAACTATCTTAAATTTTGCTTAAAATTACCAATTGACGTATATTGCGGATTAAATATTTCGTTTCTCTTACACAGCTAGGGTCCTTAAGCTTTTAGGAAGCGGTAAAAGCTGGGCGAGTATCTAGCGTAATCTAGACGTAAAAAAAGAGATAGATTTTTCTTTGAACTTGAATTGGAAAAACAGGCTTAGTAATTTTTTGCGTGCAGGGCGTCCTGATGTCAGTCCCTGAAGTAACCCCGGACCTGTCCAGCATGAAGCGCCTGTGGGTGCACGAGTGTCTGCGCGTGTTCTCGGACCGCCTGGTGGAGGATGCAGACCGCCAGTGGCTCGTCACCTGCCTGCGCAAGGCCACCGCCATGCATCTCAACGACGACTTCGACCAGCTGCTGGGCAGGCTGCTCGATGGACCTAAAGATGTGAGCTGTGTAAATTATTAATGAAGTTGATTTAAATTGTTCGTCTGTTGTTGACTTCGCTTTAAGAGGAAATCGTTAAGGAAGTTTTTGTGATGACAAATTTCGTCATCAGTCAGACCTAATATTTGCTGTTTAAAAAAAGTTTAATAAAACCACTTCGTTTATTTTACAGAGAATTACCGATTATCATCTACGGAAGCTGATATACTGCGATTTTGCGAATCCCAAAGCAGATACACGATTCTATATGGAGACTACAAACATGGAACATTTGAATTCAACTGTGGATGCATTCCTGGTCGAGTTTAATAACATGTCCAAGAAACCCATGAACCTCGTGCTGTTTAGGTAACGTTGAGAATGTAATCTTAAACAAAATTACCCTCAAAAGGATAGACTTTTATAATTCATGCTAACCAAAATTAATCACGCACATTATTATCGGGTGTGTCCGGTTAGCTTCGGACCCGACTAGGGTCCTTAATCATAAGAAAATCCCCATCTCCTATATAATAATTCTGCACTACCTGGATCCAGTCCTTTTGGACTGTGTCGTAAATTCATTCGTACCCTCCTCTACTTTCTGGGTCGGACTCAGCGGCATCTTCAGATTGCTTAGTGACCATCGCTCAGCACTAGCAAGTTAGTTTCTGACCTGACCATTATGAACTAGTTTATCCCTGGCGGCCACTGATTCCTGAAATATATAAGTTCATATGAAAACTGTGTAGGTTCGCGATCGAGCACGTGTCGCGTATCTGCCGCGTGCTGGCCCAGCCGCGCTCGCACGCGCTGCTGGTGGGGCTGGGCGGCTCCGGCCGGCAGTCGCTCACCAGACTCGCCGCGCACATCAACGAGTTTGACCTGTTTCAGGCACGCTATACCTACATAACTATTATTATAAGTGTTAATACTAATATGTAAACGTTGTTTTCATGGTTTTGGACGAAATTGTATTAAGTGAGACAATCCTTGATAGCATAGCCTAAAAAGATAAGACCAGGATCTAAGACATAAACAAATAAATAAAATAAAAAGCCTTATATTTTTTGCAAGAAAAATACTACAAAATAAAACAGGTTACTCTTAATCTACGTCTCTTATAGTTATGAAGTCTAACCTAGTTTAATCTAATTTCATGCTTAGTTCTAAATTTATTTAAATGCAAAACAAGTTGGTCTGCAAGAACCCCTCCTCGGGTAAAGGCCTCCTCCAAAGATTTCCAATGCTCCCTACTTTGAGCTACGGAGATCCAAGAATGACCAGCTGTGTTAATAATTTCGTCCTGCCATCTCGTAAGCGGTTTGCCTCTGTGGCGCTTGCCCAATGGCCCGGTCCATGTCGTAACTCTTTTTGTTCATCTTTTGTCTTTAAGTCGCGCTACATGCCCCGCCCATTTCCATTTCAGTTTCAGTGAGTGATCTAAGACATAAAGACTACAAAATGACAAACATTAGAATCAGGGATTCAAAATTATTTCAACCGTTTTCAAGCCTCAACTCCCCAAGTAACAAGCTTTACACACTTTAAAAATGTTTGAAACTACAGGTTGAAATGAGTCGAACCTATGGCAAGAATGAATGGCGTGAAGACTTGAAAACTTTACTGAAGAAATCGAGCACACCTGATCTGTACATGGTCTTCCTATTCGTCGAGTCACAGGTAAAGTTTTGAAAATATAATCTGTTTCTATAATGTTCTGTGTTATAAATTCTAAATTAAGAAAATACTTGTTTTTTCTCTGATTCTATAGATAAAAGAAGAAGGTTTCCTAGAAGATGTAAACAATATGCTAAACTCCGGAGAAGTTCCGAACATCTTTAATGGTGATGAAAAAGCAGAGTTGTGTGAAAAAATGAGAGTTGTAAGTAATCTGTCGCCCATATACCCCAATTCCTATTAAAGAATTAGATTAATGTAGATGTTTCATTTTCGTAAAAAACGACTTCGTCCTCGTCAATTCAGCATTGACTCCACTGTAAGAACTTACTTTGCCTAAATATTTCCCGTTCTGATCACTAACTCTAGACTTCTTCCACTAGAATTCTATTCAGTTGTTAGTTTAGTTAAATTTTCGTTGTCCAGATTGACCGGCAGCGCGACAAGTCCCTGCAGACTGACGGCAGCCCCACGGCCCTGTACGCGTACTTCGTGTCCATCGTGCGCGACCAGCTGCACATAGTGCTGGCCATGTCTCCAGCTGGTACCTCGCTGAGAACTCGCATCAGGAAGTTCCCCTCGCTAGTCAATTGCTGCACTATTGATTGGTTCCAGGTGACACTCCACACTCTTTCTATTTTTGACAAGTCTTTTTACTTTCAACATTATTTTATGCCTTAATAATTTGAGCACATGAATTGTCTCGTTGGTAGTAAATATGGTACTCCCGAAGTACGGGACTTTGGATTTGTTTTATTTTTTCCATAAAATATTTCAAGCAGTATTATATCAAGAAGCCCATTTTTAGTAGTGAAAAATGTGCAGCGTGTCACACCAATAATATTGATCATAAGATTTACGTAGTTTAAGCTACGTACAGAAACTAAAAATTGGCATTTGACCGTATCCAGGAGTGGCCACCAGACGCGCTGCTTGCAGTAGCGACACGATTCTTGAAGGACATAGAGTTAACAGACCTCGAGCGTGACACAGCCATCAAGCTGTGCCAGGTGTTCCACACGGACACGCAGGAACTCACGAGACAGTTCCTGCTGCGGCTCAAGAGATACAACTACGTCACGCCCACCGCCTACCTAGAGCTCATCAATATGTTCAAGTCATTACTTTCCAAGAAACGCATGTAAGTGATAATTATTGTCTCGGAACATGGACTACTTTGATATTTATGCATCTTACATTCTGTCCTTATGAGCAGTAAGAAGCTAAAAAGTGTTACTAAAGGGTATCATGTTACCCACGTAACTGGGTTAAGGAGGTCAGATCCACAGTCGCTCCTTGTAGAAATTGTTACTTAGTACAACCGGTTAGACTGGAAGCCAACTTAGTTGGAATAAGGTTAGCATGATGATGATGACTTTATTTTTGTAAGACAGTGAAATAAATAAGTGAATATGTTTTATTTTATCGAATGTGGCGTTATGCTCAATAGCACTTAGCAAAAAAATCCTGCTTATAGGGAGCTAATAACAGCAGAAAAGCGATACCTAACTGGACTGGATCAACTAGCGATTGCGGCTAAATCTGTGTTTGCACTGCAACAAGCGCTAGAAATACTGCAGCCTAAGCTAGCTGCAGGAGCCGCAGCAGTCGCCGAGACCACTGCCAAAGTGGAGAAGGAGAAAGAAGGAGTGGCTCTAGTAGAGGCAGAAGTGTTGGTTGATCAGGCTGCTGCTGAAGAACAGGCAAGATAATCTGATTTCTTTATTTAGTTTTACCAGTAATATGTACATTTCTCATTTAATTTTGCCATTCATTATTACTAATTACTGGTTATGTCTAAAACTTTACGTTAGACCGTGTGAAACTTTTGAGTTTGTCTATAAACTTAATTATTCTAAAGAGAACATTATTTATTGTGTGAACACTATTGTTTCCATGTCTTAAAATAAAACTGTTGTGATACACAATAGGCACAAGAAGCACAAGCTATTAAGGACGAGTGCGATGCTGACTTAGCAGAGGCGATGCCTATCCTTAACGCGGCCTTGGCAGCGCTCGACACCCTCACTCCGCAGGACATCACCTTCATCAAAACTATGAAGAGCCCTCCTCGAGGTATCCGTATAGTGATGGAAGCTGTTTGCATTCTAAAGGTATTTTTTTTTCAGATTTTTACATATCGCATATTGTAATTGATTATGAAAAGACTTACTAGACTTACATTCTGAAAAAAAAGCAAAATGATGTCACTAGTAAGGAAATACCCGAATCAGATTATATTGTGCTTTAAGTCTGCTAATGTTAAACTATGAGTTGCCATTTTGACATACATTTAAATCTCAATTTGACTGAGACTGAATTGAATGATGAACGTACTTCATTTTGAAATTTAAGCCTTAATTGCTTGTGAATGATATTGATCATGTAAAATTGACCTGGCATGAGGTTTTATTTTTATTTTATTTATTGCTCTTCCAAAGGATGACCCGGTAAGCAAAGAAATGTTTCCACGCAATGTGTTTAGTTGGCACGAATTTATATGCATGAACAATCTTTTTGCAGTAGCTGAAATGTTTTCGTTTTGAGTTATTCGATTTATTTTAGCAGTAGCTCTATTTTTTTTATATTGAGCGCAGATGATTTTGAGTTGTGACTTTTGTTTCGTTCGCTCGACGACGCAAAATGTGTTATCGGCAACCTCGGCAGAAGTTTCGTATCCAAATGTTGCACAAATTACGAGAATCGAAAACTCGAGTAAATAAATAAACTTGTTTAGTTTCATCTTGAAGGTTCTATTTAAAAGTTTAATGTCAGACAGAAATAGGTACTTAAGCTAATAACAAATGAATGACACTCAGCTTAAATATAGGACGTAAAACCGGACAAGATTCCCAATCCGTCTGGTGTGGGCACAGTTGAGGACTACTGGGGGCCTTCCAAAAAGATTCTAAACGACATCAAGTTCCTCGAGTCGCTCCAGAACTACGACAAAGATAACATCCCACCGCCTGTCATGAAGAAACTCATGACAACTGTTATGCAAGACGAGGGATTCGTGCCGGAGAAGATCAAGACTGTGTCTGTGGCTGCCGAAGGTATGATTTCAAACAAGTAGGAAATTTCGAGCTATAAGGTAAAAGTAAGGATAGCGTAGTATCAGGTGAGTAAAAAAAGTAAATGGCACCAGTGCTATAGCACGGTGTGAGGTTGGCAACGGTTCAATGAAGACCAATTTGCTGTGGGTATGATTTTTGTCAGGAACAAGACTAAGTGCGATCCCAAATGTTAGTGTAAGGACACAGCAATAAAGGTGTCTAAAAGAGTTCCGCCAATAACTAGTTGATTCAAAATGTTTGCATTATCCAGGAATGTGCAAATGGGTGATTGCAATGACGAAGTACGACAAAGTAGCGAAGGTTGTAGCGCCAAAGAAACAAAGGTTGGCTGCTGCACAAGCTGTGTATGACAAAGCCAGTGCCGCACTCGCTATCAAACAAGCTCAGCTCAAAGAGGTGAGTAAAACAAAATGTTCTTTAAAAAAAATGTAAAAAAACCAGCTATGTGCCTCATGGTTCCGTATAAATAAGTGATACAGACGGGCTGGACGGGATGCGCTGGAGGGTTTCGCTTTTAGCTTTTGGATAAGGAAGGCTGACAGCTTTTAAAAAAAATATCATTGTTATAACATGAAACACATTTTACTGCTTTATTTTACTTTTTGACGTAATTCATATGCAATAGGTACAAGACAAATTGAAGAAATTAGAAGACGCGCTAGCGGAACAGAACCGCCAGCAGAAGATATTGGATGATGAGGTCATGGACTGCAGTAATAAATTGAAAAGAGCTGAAATGCTCATATCCGGTCTTGGTGGTGAGAAAACGAGGTGGACTCAAATCGCGAAAGATCTACGTGAGACGTATAATACGCTGACAGGTAATATTCTGTATTACTACTGTTTAAGTATAACTATTAACTACTTAAGTGACTGGGCGAAAGTAAGTGAAAACAATCTAAAATTGCAGGTGACATTCTGATTGCTGCTGGCATCATCGCATACCTCGGACCCTTTACAGCACATTTCAGACATGAACAGGTTTGTTTTATACGTAATGCTTGAGTTGGTTTGCCCTTTTATGAATAAGGGCGTTGTTACGATTTTAATCATTTATTTTGTTTCCTCAAAGGTTAAGAAATGGGCGCATGCTTGCCATGACTGCGGGATAGTATGCACTTTAGATTTCAGCATTATCAAATCACTTGGTGAAGCAGTCACGATACAACAGTGGAACATAGATGGATTACCATCTGACGATTTCAGTGTTGAAAGCGCGATTATCATCATGTAAGAAATTTTAATCAATAAACAATTCATATCTCTTTGTGTTTTCTGAAAGCTCTAACTGACAATTGACTCTTTCAATGCGCAGGACGGCACGACGTTGGCCTTTAATGATTGATCCACAAGGACAAGCCAATAGGTGGATTAAGAATATGGAAAAACCCAATAATATTTGTGTTGTCCGTATGACGCAAGCAGACTTGGGACGCGTTCTGGAGAACGCCGTACAATTTGGACAACCGGTATAGTATTTAAACATGACTTGACAACTTAAAGTTAGTTAGGAACTATATAAAGACCAAATACATTTACAGGTTTTGTTGGAAAACGTTTTGGAAGAATTGGATCCAATGTTGGAACCATTGCTACAACAGCAAACATTCAAACAAGGTGGTGCTCTTTGCATTAAAATTGGTGACACCATCGTTGAATACAGTAAAGAGTTCAAGTAAGTACACTTATGAAAATTTTATCGTGCTATTATAAAATTAATATTGTTTCTGACATTAATATTAATTTCCAGATTGTACATTAGTACGAAGTTAGCAAATCCGCATTACTTGCCTGAAGTAGGTGTACGCGTGACTTTAGTCAACTTTATGTTGGCAATGGATGGCTTACAAGCTCAGCTTCTTGCTCGAGTTGTGGCTCGCGAGAGGCCGGATCTACAACAAGCCAAGGCGGACTTGACTACACAAGGTGCCGAACATCGAAGACTGCTGCAGGACATTGAGAAGAAGATCCTAACTGTACTGTCCACATCTGAGCATTTGTTAGAAGATGAGGAAGCCGTCCAGGTAATTATAATTTTCTTGATGTGTTCGCGTATTCAAAATGTTGCTTTAATCTTCTTTGTTTGTAAATGTTGTTAAAAATATCCAAGGTGCAAAAATACCAAGTTATCCGGATTTTTTTATTACTTAGATTCTGAACTCGGCAAAGGACACAGCTAACGAAATTAAAGAGAAGCAAGAGGTAGCCATGATAACGGAAGCGGCTATTGATGTAGCACGTAACGACTACGTGCCTATTGCTGTGCATTCGACTGACCTATTCTTCTTGATTGGTAAGAAATCTATTAGTCTTGCCTCATAAATTCGTTATGTGAACTTTTTAACAGTTTTACAATAAATGTTTCTCTTTTTAGCATCGTTAGCTCATATTGATCCAATGTACCAGTATTCCTTAGGATGGTTTGAGGGCTTATTCACGGCAGCTATTGATAATACTGAAAAAGTAGAAGAAATTCCCGAACGACTCAAGATTTTGAGAAAATATTTTACGTACTCACTGTATTCTAATATCTGCAGGAGTCTGTTTGAGAAGGTAAATGGTGATCGCATTATATAAAAAAATATGAAATTTCAGTGTTGCATGTGTAGAAAACATTTACAGACGTAGTATAAGCATTTCGTTACGAAATACTTTATTGTAAGTTCGTAAGTTCAACTACGTAATTAGGCGTTATTTTATTAGACAAAAAAGCATATTCAGCCTTTTTTATTCGAAATTTTCGTATTTAATCCCCACACTTACTCATCAAGATTTTTTCTAGGACAAGATGGTGTTTTCACTTCTGCTAGCAATCACAATAATGATGGCGGAAGGTGAGATGGACAGGCACGACATGTTGTTCTTACTCGGAGGCGCTCAGCCGCGACACGTCGTACCCAACCCCGTGCACTTCCTCAGCCCGCAAGCTTGGGCCGACTTCAATGGGTAACGTACTCAATACTACTTATCTGTCCTCTAGAATGTCTGTTTGGCCAAGAGCGAAATTATTTAAACAGCAATAAGGTTGACATTAGTAGCTGTCCATATATTTTCAAAGCGCGAAAGATTTTCAACTTTATTGTCGTCGACCCCTTTGTTTTTCGACCGAACAACTGTCTCATAAATATCTATATAAATGAAAATACATGTAGTAAAAACGAGGAACGTAACATAAAGCATGTGTCCAAACTGTTCCACCTTACCAAGTACATCTTGAAAAGTAGGGCCTACAAAAATTGTAAATAATTTTGTATTATTAATAAAATAAATAATACTGAGGCATTTTTATTGTAAAATAAGACAAACTCTCTTATTAGTTTTTGCAACTTTCAGGTTAAATGAATTTGACAAATATCACGGTATTCTGGACCATTTTATAAAGAACATTCCTGCTTGGGAGGATTATTGTGACAGTCCAGATCCTCAGAATCAACCAATTCCTTCACCTTGGGACAAAAAACTTGACCAATTTGAGGTAACATAAAAAAAAAACTTCTTTTTCTCGCCTTTACTTCACATGAGATAATTTTTCTTCTCAATCAGGTCAGCAAAATACAAAAATTAAATTTATTATTTAATTTTGATTCAGACCCTCTGTGTCCTGCGATGTATGAGACGAGACATGATGGTTCCAGCGGTCCAGAATTATGTTGAAAGTAAGTATATAGTTGAATGTAAGTATTCAGCATAGTTGAATGTAAGTGTATAATACTTAATTTCAAATATCAGGAATTGGAAACCCACAGTGACGCAAGTGTGGTATCAATGCTCACTTCTTCTGCATACAATATTTGGCGTCGATTCTTTGCTTTCTTTTAAAAAAAGGAACAGTCGTGGAACACACAAAAGTGTTTCATACGTGGGGATCGAAACCGCGGCACTTCGTGCTCATTGTGTTTGGCGTGGGGACCTCAATTACTCAGCTATCCGTGCAGTTTTATCCGTGGTGATTTATTCTACTTGGTTCTCCGAAGAGTATGATATTTAAATACTATCATTGAAAATGTACTATAATTTCAAGGTAAATTGGGTCGTCAGTTTGTGGAGCCTCCGCTTTTTGATCTGACGTCGTCGTACTCGGACTCGCACTGTTGCATACCCCTGCTGTTCGTGTTGACGCCGGGGTCTGACCCGATGGGCACATTGCTCAAGTTTGCGGATGATCAAGTAAGTTTCACTTTTTGCAGACTCTAATGACCAGGATAGTTTTCCAGTTTCAATGTGAATGTGAATTTACTGAGCAAAATCATTGTGGTGTTGATTTTAAGTTTCTTTGTTTATTTATTGAGATTATGTACACAAAACCGTTTTAATTATAATTACTTTAACTACTTTTAAATTAAAAGATTTTATTTTTTCTTGTAGAAAACAACAAAGTATGTCCGTCTACAGTCTAAGCACAAGGCTTTTAGTCGCAATGTCTCACAAGCAAGTGCATTTTCCTATTAGAAAACAGAATACAAAGAAAGATCTGTATGTTCTCAGGGTTTCGGTTCATCTCGTTTGTTTTCGTTATCGCTGGGCCAAGGGCAAGGCCCTATTGCAGTCAAACTAATAGAAGAAGGAGTTCGCAGCGGCACCTGGGTCGTGCTGCAGAACTGTCACTTGGCCAAGAGTTGGATGCCTACTCTGGAAAAGGTAGTTTTCAGGAACATTTTCATCACATAAAGTTATTGTTAAGTATCTTTTTTCAGGAGTGTAGGTAGATTTTAAAACTGAAGAAATAGTCGTTGCCTTTGCGTCACCCCAATACCTAAATTAAGAAGTGATAAAAAAAGTTTTCGATGAAACGTACTCGTCTTTTTTTGAAGCCAGAAAAATAACAGGTCCATTTGTTTTCATTAGATCTGTGAAGGATTAACCCCAGATGCGACTCATCCGGACTTCAGGCTCTGGCTAACGTCATACCCCGCGGAGCATTTCCCCGTCTACGTGTTGCAGAACGGTGTCAAAATGACCAACGAACCACCGCAAGGTAAGTAACTAATTTAGATGAATAAAAATATTCGTGTTTCAAAGTAATATGCTAGTATATTGTTTTAGTAGTTCAATATCTACAATATTGCCTTAGGAAAAAATCGTATTTTAATGGGGTTCGTCTCTTAGATTCTTCAGTATCTACATTTTATCGAAGTACATACATATACTCGTAGGTAGAACGCCTTTAATATCGCTACCAGAAACACGTGTGCTCATTATCGCCACATACTAATTAAGTTTTGTATTGTTCCTTCCACAAGGCTTAAGAGCGAATATTGCCCGTTCATACAACAGCGACCCGATCAACGACCTCGAGTGGTTCGAAGGCAACAAACAGACGGAATACTTCAAGAAGCTGCTGTTTGCGTTGTGTTTCTTCCACGCCGTGGTTCAGGAGCGGCGCCAGTTCGGTCCGCTCGGCTGGAACATCCGTTACGAGTTTAACGAGACGGATCTGAGGATCAGTGTCACTCAGCTTTACATGTTTTTGAATGAATATGATGTGAGTATATGGTGAAGTTTTTTTTTCAGCGGTAATTTCTTCAAAATTGTTAATTTAAGGGTTTTCGATATCGTCGCATGGTGATTGAAAATACCGCTTATTTCTTAATAATACTTATATCAATGTTGCTCTTTTGATTAGCGAGGTGATCAACAATATCGTTAGCTAAATCACAGGCAAAATCTGCAGGAAGATCAAGATTTTTAACCACCTCGGTTTCTACACCAAAAATACGATTTCATTGATCGTGACGTCTTTTCTTATTAA
This sequence comes from Trichoplusia ni, assembly GCF_003590095.1. NCBI lineage: Eukaryota > Metazoa > Arthropoda > Insecta > Lepidoptera > Noctuidae > Trichoplusia > Trichoplusia ni. The sequence continues at coordinate 15,476,358 of NC_039481.1, read as the reverse complement.
TACAATAAATAGTTATCTAACGTTACAAATTGCCGTCCAGGACGTTCAATTCATAGCGCTGCGGTACCTGACGGGCGAGTGTAACTACGGCGGGCGCGTGACTGACGACTGGGACCGGCGCACGCTCAACACCATCCTCTACAAGTTCTACAATCCTAAAGCTATTAACCAACACAACTACCCACTTGACCCTTCAGGCAAGTTCTTATTCTGATTTATAATTTATTTTTATTTATTGAGGTTAACCAACAGCTTCTGTGTACAGTAATTCGAGTAAATGATCCTGAAAAACTGTAGAGTTTTAGTTTTTAAAAATTAATAAGAAATCGTAAAATGGATAGGTAAGAAATATATATTCCACAGTGGGCTATCACTGTATATTTTCCTCAATATTCTGAAATTTCTATACACGTACGTATTATAAAAATATCCTAAATATCCAGGTGTATACTACATACCGACACTAAAAGAGCACTCGGACTTCATCGCGTTCGCGCGCTCGCTGCCGGTGGCCACGCCGCCCGCCGTGTTCGGCTTCCACCCCAACGCAGACATAACCAAGCATTTCCGCGAGGCTGGCGAACTGCTTGATACTGCTATACTCACACAGGTAACCATATATAGAAGGAATTCTCTTGTTCCTATACCACTGGTAAAGGTTGTCTGGTCTAAAGCTAACAGGTTTTTTCAATCAATATCTTTTTAAACTTGTAGTAGGACTTGGTAAGCATTTACATATATATAATCTATATATTTTTTATTAGTTTGTTAACAGAAGTTGAAGTACCTACTATTAGTATTAGTATTGCCGTTGAAGTATTTTCTTTTGTCAGTATAAATGTGTTTTGCTTTTAGTCTAATGCTAATTTAGAACTCATATATTTAATCTTACATGTTTCTTATGTTTCATCTACGTATATCATTGGCGCATCTGTAGGACCGATTGGTGAGTGTACAATATTTTGTCATTTATTTTATTAGTTGCGTAAAGTAGTTGTAAAATTAATATTGATTTGTAATTTTCATGCATCAAGGACCTTGAGAAACAGTACCAGGTAAGTCACATACGTAGATTCAATTTTATTACAGTAATTTTATTAAAATAAAACTATTGAAAGTTGATGCTTGTGGCATTTACGTTAATATTAGTGGGAAACTGAATGTAATGGCCACAAGGCGCAAACATTGAAAATGTGTTGGATCATTCATAATACTCTTCTATTTTTCGAATACCACCGAACAATGAAAGGTAAGCTCACGATCATGTCTAACTTTGCTTTTACAAACAGGACACAATGGCAGCGGGCGGGACCGGTATTACTCCGGAACAGCAAGCGATGGAGATAGCTGAAGATGTACTGGCGCGGCTGCCAGACAAGATCCTCACCGGCGACTCCCACGAGGGCGACATCAAGCCGTCTGAAATGACCCCCATGTCGATCGTCGTGATCCAGGAGGCTGCCCGATACGAACGACTGGTCCAGGTCGTGAGATCCAGTTCTAGAGCTGTTATTGGAGCTGTACAAGGTAAAGTGAATGCTTATCATAAATCGCTTAATGATAAACCGATGATGGAATGCAATGTTATGCTTTTGTGCACATATTACATTGTAACGTATAATGTGCTTTTACATATTATTGTTAATTTATTTTTGAACTTAAATTAGAAATTTCCTAAATAAAATAAAAGAATATGTAGGTAATGTGTAGTTGGTTTAGATTTAAGATAATGGACTTGATCGATTCTTCTATTCTAGGGTTTTCATTTTGGTATGTTCTCAGATAGATATCAGCTTAGTTAACCATGTATCTAATCACTTATACAAGCTATAGTTGTCCTAAAATGGAAAATATGTCATCATCATCAAAATTAAACTACCGGTGGCCTTTTTTGTTAAGCGACTTCCATTTTCTCTAGCTTGGTCCATGTCTTTCACTTTATATGTTGTTCTTACTTCTACCTTTTCCTTGACCAACTGGATAAAATGGCAGAAGTGACCAAAAATCAAGTTTTTTCTTTTATTGTAAATGATTAACGTTTCATAGGTGTGAGCGTGTTAACGGATATAACGGAGGAAGTGTTGACGAGTATGGTGCGCGGGCGCATCCCCTCGCTGTGGGCCGGCAAAAGCTACCCGTCGCTGAAACCTCTAGCCTCCTACTTCAATGATTTACTCGAAAGACTTGAATTCTTACAGGTATTTATTCACCTATATAAATATATTTAAATACCCACCTTCTATTTTGTAGCCTTCTTTTAAAGCATGATTTGTAGCTAAAGAATCTAAATCTCGTAGTGTTTAAAGTTGAACTTGGCATTATCAGACAATGTTTTCACCGATTTCAGTAAAATACTTAACGTATTTTGTTTAAATTATTACCTATTATAAGACCACTGTATATAACCCGTGCATTATTTTTATTATTTGTACTATTTTAAAATCTAAGGAGCTTGTGGCTAAGCTATAACTACACAAGATAATCGATGACAGATTGAGCTACGCTTGATACGGCTATGGCTCAAAATGTATGTATCTTGGTCTAAAGTCTCACTATTAGCAAAACATTATGTATTATGTACATGTATTACATATAGTTCACAAAAATAGAGAAACTTTCAGTTTTAAATAAGATGAAAAAATATAGCTCTCACTTAAAAGTTATGACGTCTTTTTGACGGCTTTTATGAAAAGAATAGTTAAAGTCCTTGTCCTTTCTTCCTTTATCCTTTTTTAATAAAAACGACTCCTGCTCTAAGGTATTTAATACTTGTGACAGGAAGTCTCACAAAGACATCTCTCACAACCTCATCTACTATCCTACGCACGTTCCCTTACTAATGGTGATCGTTTAAACGACTTTCTATTCTCCTTCATAAATCTAATTTGAACTGAAGACAAATGTAATGTTCACCAGCACTGGCATCAGTACGGGCCGCCGGTGGTGTTCTGGCTGTCGGGCTTCTACTTCCCACAGGCCTTCCTCACGGCCGCCCAGCAGAGCTACGCGAGGAAATACAAGATACCCATCGATCAGCTCGCCTTCCACTATCAAGTAACCAGTTTATATATTTTCTAAACTCATATAGAATAAGGAGTATCAATATATTACTTTATTCTAAGCCTGTATGTAGAAGGAGGAATTTTTCCACTTCGTCTGGATTTATTACTTGGATGCGTGGTAAGATGTGTGTTTAAAAACCCAATGGAATAGCAACAGTCATCTGACAATTTTGTTAGAATATAGCAATTTTAAGGTCACAAACACATCTTTCGCTATACCCTTAAGTTAGGGCAAGATAGACAGAAACCAATTTTTGTTCATCCCATCTGATGAGAACATCAAATGGTAAGAACATATAATGGCCATTTCTCTACCCTTATCTAGGCCAGCATTGACCTTTGAAAATACTTTCATTTCATTACGGCATGTTTTCTTATTTGTATTCGTCATCTTAGATGATATCTGTACTTAAGCTCTAAATACGGAAAATAATTAAACCGTGAATAATGTACTAGTTATTGTAAGCTCTCGTATGTATAGGTGCAGAAGAAGTGGGAAATAGAGGAACCCCCGGACGAAGGCGTGTACATCCGCGGTCTGTACATGGAGGGCGCTCGGTGGAACATGGATGACATGATGGTGGACGAGTCCATCCCCAAGATACTGTACGACGACTTTCCACCGGTTAGTATCGCATTGTGTAGTTTCGTTTAATAATATAAAGGCACCGACAACGATGCAAAATGTAAGAGTTGGAGAGCTTGTTAGTAAGCTCTCGCAACTCTACGTAGTAGTATTCTAAGTGTGTGCGTATGTGGTTGCAATAATATAGGTATATATGCTGTGGAATACGCGGGTCATAGAAAAATAGTCGTGTAGCTATCTTTAACTTTAGCTTTAACTGTTTTACGGTTTTATATTTTTGTAGACTCAGGGAAACATATTACGAACTCGACAGGAGTCAGTATAGGCCAGTATAAGTTTATGCTAACTGGTAAACCCCGGTCCAATAAACACATTTTATCGCTAACAATAGAAAGTCTATTGTTTGGCGGCCACCGTCGGCACACATAGGCGACAGTTAGGGACTTAATAATGGACTAGTCCAGAATACGTAATGATTTCTAGTTGTTTATGAAGACCGAATATCATCGTCTTTTTTCTATCCACCTCAATAATACTTATTTTTTTATACTTGCCTTTTGTTTTGATGCAGGTAGTTCCTCTATGTGTAAAATACTAGGTACCGGACCGGTAACCACGGCAACCGCAGCGTAATGGTAGAGATCGATCATTCAGGCACTAAGCCACAAGTCCTCTCGCTCGACAGTGTTTGATGACTTCACTTAAGTAATTTGTAATGAGAGCTTTTTATTTTATTAAAGCTTTAAATATTATTCTTAAAAACTATGTTCTCCTATTTAAAGGATTGAACGTCTGCTATTATAGAAGTAATCTTTGTTTTCGTTATTATTTTTAGGCTTTAACAAGAGGTTTAATTTACAATTAGGCTAGGTCGTCACTTTCACACCATAATTTTTATATATTTTTTTTCGTCTCCACAAAACTAGGTGTGGCTGATACCGTTAAAACGGGACGACTTACCGACGGACGAGTTCTACAACTGTCCCCTATACAAGACAGGGGATCGTCGCGGCGTGCTGTCTACCACGGGTCACTCCACCAACTACATCCTTTTCATGCGGCTACCTTCACAGAAGTCGCCAGAACACTGGATCATGAGGGGCGTGGCTTTACTTACACAATTGCCGTTCTAGAATGTTCTGTTCGAGAAGATCGCTTTATTATCAAATGATGTAACGGTTTACTCACGCGTGTTTATCGGGAGTGCCCGACTCGAGTCGACGACGAATACGCGTGAGTAAACCGTTGCATCATTTAATAATGAATCAGTCTCACGATAGTTGTTACTATAAAAGATCACTTTATGCTTTTACCTTTAAAGTTAGACGGAGGATGCTTTAGGAGTCTAACGCTGTCGTCTGAACATTCAATGTAACGGTTCAGCATTCAAATTGGAAAACATGTACATTCTTTTTACAAAACTAAAACATTACCTGTGGCACAATGGCATCTTTAACTTTTAGCATCCTCTTTAGATGATTTAAAAATTAGGTGTCGTCCATCTAGTCATTTTCTCAATAGTGGAAGAGGAATTTGTAATTTACTTTTACCAATTCTATTTCAAGCCTCTCTTTCCTTTAGCTCTAGCTCTAACTTTGTCTAGGAGGATAAATTTCACAAGGCACAGCTAAGAGTATAAAATTTCGTATTTTACAAGGATAGGCATTCAAATATTTTCTTTTGTGACAATTTTCTTGAAATTAATATAAAATCATGGAAATTGTTTCGTGCAGATTTTTTACCTATTTCATAATTTATTGTTAGTCATTATTTTTTAAACTAAATAATATAATGTATGTTGAGTTAATTTTAATTATTGTTAGTTTGTTCTGTACGTGAAACGTTATTTTTATGTTTGGTTAAGATAAATACTATTTTGAAATGTCTGTCTTTTAATTACCATCATTTTCTAAAATTTCTAGGTTTTTATAACATGCGCTTTGTTAATCTTGTTGAAGCAAGTGGCAATCCAAATTTAACATCGCATGCACTGAAGTTGATTTTAGTTTACGATACCAAAAGCAATTATACAACCCGTTTTTATATTACAGCATAAACAGGATTATAATTTATGTGCTAGGTTAGCAAATATCTAGTGATCTCTATTCATTATAATCGATTTGCAAATAAATGGTTCAATCACGGGATATCGATATAAATTATTCATGAATAAATTACATTGCCGTCTGTGTACACTATGTCCTGATTGGATGGACTACCTCATTATGAGCACAATTAATGGGAGGAGCTATAGGTAATGCGGAGTGCAGCATGTAATTAGAGAATACAGGATTAGATGTTGCTTTGTGATTGATTGTAGATCTAATGAGCGACCATGGATTGGATTTGAGTCGGATTATTACTCTTTTAGCAATACTGTTCGCCAAATGTTATGTTGGTTCCCAAAAAAATCTGTAAAGAGAGCATTCATCTTGTAAATTGGAGCCGACGAAAACGGCAGTTTTCTTGAAAGAACCGGGTCAATGTCATTGTTATGGTTGCGCGGTTTTATGTTCGGCCAAGGGGACCACAATGGCGTGAGTATTACAAGAGCGGTGATTCTGCGATTCGGCGTATTACAGTGGCTTGTCATTTAGCACGAAAAAGCTCGCATCCCAGATACGGCATGTATTAAATAAGCGAGTAGTGGGCAGAGTGGAGGCTGGGGTGGAGGGCCGAGGGGGCTGTAGTACGGGAGGCACTCGGTCTGGCGCGGCGTTGCCGGGCGACGCGAGATATCGATCTGCGCGTCCGCCGCGCAGCATCCCTCCCGCTCCCACGCCCCCCGCGCCCCTGCCCGCGCCCCCGAGCCCGCCGCGCGCCCCTGCCGCCCGCGAGCCCTTGATTCCACCGCTCGACCACCGCCACCACGGCCCACACCCCACGCCACCCCCTACAAATACTTATTACATTTCGCACTACATACTACACGTAATCCGATGCAGAAATTTCGCGTATGCTTTATAATCCTCTCTAAGCACTTCACAATATTTGTAAACTGACTAATCTATTGAGATATGTTCTACCCAAATTAAGGATTTGCAAATCATGTACTCATGTAAACGTGATTATATTGCTAGTACCTACACTAATTTTCGGCATGTATCTACAGGTTAATTATTTACCACTATGTAGTTTGTATCTGCTACCTGTATCTAATTACATGACGATTATGTTATTCATGATGTTACTAACATTATATTTTAGAGAATAAATTATCATAAGTTGCCAGGTAACTTAGAGCAGTACACATAATTATATAAACATTTTAACTACCCATCACCATAATCAAATCATACCCTACATTCGTTTTTCGCAAAAAAAGATATTTAAAAATGCGATCAATGGCGATCACATGGAATGCGGCTAATTGCATGTGTCAGAGAGCATAATAGAGCGAGTGGATGAAGTATAATTTATGAGGAGAGCGAGCGAGGCAGGCCGGCTCGCAGCAAGGGTACGCACTACGCGCCCCGGCCGTTATTCATGCACGATAATTCTTGAGTGCCACGGCGACTGTAGGTGTGCAACCCAGTATCGTGTAACCACGGTCCACAGTGAAATAAAAATGTCAAGCTCCTAATATAAATCTTTGTTTTTTTGACAATGAGATTAAAAATTTCCCGAAACCACTAAGCATTAGCTTATTCTTCTGAACCAATTTATCATTTATATATTCCCCAAGTAAAAAGTGTGTTTACTATATTTGCAAAATCCTATTTCTATTTTTCATATTGTAATACCCTCAGCGAATCCGAATCCCTCTATCTTTGTTTCTCCAGTTTTTTACTTTTGTCTCTTACCCGTATTCGGCGCGTTTTATTTGTACATACATGAGTACGTATATTTTTTGTAATCACCTTACCATTTGTTTCCCGGGGTTGGGCGCCCGGGCCGCCCTGCCACCCCGCAGACAGGTAGCGACTGTTAACGCTCTCACAGTTCATTGTCTAATTTCCACGTTGCTATGACGAGAGACATGGTGTAGTCACAAGTACCTCCGACCCGGCGGGAGCTGTATTGAGTTGTTCCCTAACAAGTACCTAACCAGACGAATATTGAAATGTTTTTAGAGCCGTATATTCCGACTGCGGATACTACTCATGTTACGGACTTGTTTTGTTGTTTTATCCACCTCGATATATTGAAGAGCACCCATTCGTTACTGATTCGAGTGTGGAGCTGTAATCGAAATGTTACGCTATACATTTTTGAAATGGAGGAAATGTCTTTGTTCTCAATTGCTTTCAGAATTAACAGTAGCTTGCTAATAATACTTGGTTGGCACCCATGATGTTTAGAAAAAAAAAACACCAAATTGTGAATGAATTTACTTAGGTTCCAATAAATTTCATTATTATTCACAGGCTTTGTCATGTCAGTGCTTGTCATAAGCCCCGCTTTTTGTGCTCCACTCATAATGGTTCCTTGGTAATCTGACCGAGATTTAACCCTTTCAGCAGTTTCTTATTATCGTCCGCTGTCACTAGTATGTGGAACACAATCCCTCTGCACGCCGTGGCTTTATACTTATATTAAAATATTGTCAGACTAACCATAACTTAATTTTTTTTTTTTGATATGTATACATACTTATCTAAGTCGCCAAGTGGCGACGAGTGGAGGAATTAAAATGGAGGCAAACCGCGCATTATCGTTATCTGAAAAAACGTTCGCAGTTTTATTTTTTTTAGGATGCGAGGCAAAGCTTGGAAAAAAGCGCTAGAGTATGTCCCGCAGCGCTCTATCTCTCGGCAATAAGGATTTAATTAAAACGCAGCATTTACATCAGCCGGCGGCGCTCTGGCTACTCGCACACATCGAGCTCTCAGCTCCCGCTCAGCCTCCACTTTGTTAGCGGACTGCCCTCACCGACCCTCCTAATTACACGATAAACATGATACTCTGTCTGGCCGGCTCTCCTTTGCCTCCTTTGAAACGTTTTCACGAGGATAAGCAATGCCGGACCTAATGCAAATATTAGCAAAGTACCTACCTATGCTTAATAATTTCACATCGCCAATATTAAGGGGGGAGGTTGTGCCGAAGTTAGACTGTCTGATCCGATAAAAGCTGGCGGTCTCCGGGTCCGTATTTAAACGAGCTATTTTAGGTGGCTTGTAACTGTAACGTTGGTCGGCGGCGGTGCACAGAGCTCACAGCCAATCGCTTATTGGGATTGGAAGCAAAGCCTTTCGGGTGGTTGCGGCCGCTCCGGCCTTCCAATTTTAATGTTATATAACTGAACCGAATTAATTCGCAGTGCACGCCGCCACCACCGCTAGTTCAAACACCCGCTTCACGATCCAATTTCGAATAAATATTGCTTTTTAACTGTGATACAAGAGTTGCGGTTGATCTGTTGTAATTAAAAAGCTCATTCAGTCTGAAAATCGAATTTAAATGTGGTTTCGGTTTACTATTTAATATTGTTGATAAAGTATAATTGGAATGCATTTGTATTTACATCAGCGTACAGATTTTAATTATATGGATGATCAAAATCAAAGCGTTCAAAATGAATTCCCGTTTGGTTGACCGACGCCGTATTGTGTAACCCTGGCTAAATTAAAACGAAATGATTTAAACATGAAATAATAATAAACGATTTTCACGTTACACTGAGCGGTGTGCTCACAGGTGTTCTAGTGTCGCTCGTTCGTAATTGATTGCGGTCTCACTGCCCACGCGTGTCCCATGGGTGTCGTAAAACTCTACTCAAGTCCTTTGTTTTTCTTTTCGCTTGCCTAATGATAGGTATCGTGCCGTACCCTCCGGAATCATTATAACTTCTTAGATAATTAAATATACTTACATGTTTTAGTACAATAATTCTCAAGTAAAATTACTATTCAAAAGACTCACATAAATTAATAAATAACATTATGAAAGTACCTCCAACAGTTCTCTCCGACAAAACATTATTATGTGAAGTCAAAGTTAAAGCAAAGCAAAATTTATAATTGGAATATCAGAAACGAGAATCTCGCTGTACGACATTTCCTAGCGGAAATAATTCACATGAAATTGTTAGCGTAGAGTTCCCAGTTTGCTTTGTATGTCGATAGTTGAGAGGCGGATCTGCCGGCAACTCCGCGAACTCATTACATCGCAAACTCCCGACTTGGAATTATACAGACTATCGCGTCCGACACGGCTTCTAATTAGTGCTGCTGATGAAAACATACACTTCCATAGAACATCGAGTTTCTCTTTGAGTTGAAAGCTACGATGGTATTGAAAACGTACTGTTCTGAAATCTTTTGAAATCTATACTTTGCTATTCGTTAGTAAATTCATCTCTAGCGTTTGTATTGACAATATTCCTTTGTCAAAAATATTAACTTAAAGGTTGTATGGTTGAAAAAGTAAAATATAAGACTTGAATAACTTTTCTATACAGCAATCTGAAATTGACTTTAGTTAGGACGTTAATGAAACAAAAAACATACCGGAATACAAACTATTCAATAAAAACCTCTATTTTAAATATATAGTTCAAACCTCTATTTAAGTTTTATAAAATATATTACCTGCCAGTACTGTAGCTATAGAAAACAGATGAAGAGATCAAAGTAGCATTGACTAACAACTACTGTACAGTCGTTAAGGGGTTCGGACTGTTGTTATTTTTAGGGTCTTGCAAAATAAACAACGCTGTGTAGAGAGCAAATACTCGTACTCATTGGCAACGCTCCATAAGATCGTAAGTTCACCCTTCACGCATATCAAATTTTGTTTTAGAGTGACATCCCCGCTTCAAGTGGAAGCACCATGTTGAATGTTTTATTACGACCATGCGTATATTTGGTTTGTAAAGTAAAATGTATCTAAAATCAAGGCTAACAAATATTAGGTTCTTTAGTGTCTGTCGAAATTTGCAAAATAATTCTGTAGTATAAATTATTAATGAGCTTTGAAACTATTTCCTATCTTTTTGATATGTATAGTGTTGCCTAGTTTAACAAAACAACACGCGATTTAAAAGCGACGATTAAATGTGCAAAACACGAAAATACTTCTGATTCTAAAACTCCTTTCGAGTAAAGTTCGTTTTTGTGTAACATTCATAATCAAATAACTGCAACAGCGTTTTATTCGCAGACTCCGCTATACATGTTCGTCATCTCATCGCTTAACGTGTGAATCATTGTTTAATTGAGGGGTGGGGGATGGGACGCGGGGAGCGGTCGCGCATCGATCGTCTCGCGTCGCCATGGCAACGCTCCCGCGCCCGCGCTCCGCAGCCCGATTCATTTGTAATCATTTGTTTCGCAGCCATCGAATAATGGTGGTCGTGAAACGGTGCGAATTTGATGAATCACCTTATTGTATATAAGCACATTTAATGCTATTGTCATTTGTCATGTTATGTGTTAAACCTTTCAGTATGGGACAATACAGTACTAATACACATACGCATGGGCTTATCGAACAATGCCACATACACATAGATAGATGTGTATATACCAAATTCCAACCATCATTATAATAAATGAAAGGAAAAACCAACACCATCCAATGTTTCATAATCATAATTCTCTTTTATGCCCTTATATACTTTACTTCCTCCTCTGTAAATGAACGCGACTCTTGTGAGATAATTACACACAACCTTTGTGTAGCGTATTCTTACTCATAAACGTAATATCAGTATATTAAACACCAATATCCTGCCATGGAAATTAATTTCTGAAAACTAATTGAATGTTCAACCGAGCATGAATCTACAAGTGCTACGAGACTACGTCGTAGCAACTTGTAGCAAGCGTAATGAAAGCGATTATATTTTCGTCCGCACGTCACAAGGTTTTGTGTTAGTTATTATGTAAGTAAATGAAATTCAACAATGGATACATTTTCGAAAAGCTATTTTCAAACATCAAAGTGTTTTTGCCAACTTGAAATGAATTAAGTTTAATAACTTGTTACTTAACTTTTAACTGTCAATGATTGATGAAAAATATTACCATTATTTACTGTACTGTATCTAACCTAACCTTACCTCTAACCTTATTTAACCTATGTATTATCTATCTTATGATTATCAAGCAATCAAACGTAATCAATCACCCAACGGAATAAGTTACGCGAAACCCGATGCCATAATCAAGTTAATTTTACAGAGCAAAGCAGATAATTAATCAAATTTAACATCAAAAGCTTGTACGAACAAGGTAAAAAAAAATGTGAAAGGGAAAATAATTACATAAAAAACAGGCCACTTCAAAGGCCTTTTCAAATTATGCTGTCGATATCGAACAACAAAAGAGCTATGAAGTATAAAATATGGTATAAATTGGAGCAAGCGGACGGGAGAGGATCTACCCAGCCAAGTGTTGGGTTTTCTCAAATAATTTTAATAGATGTCCGGGGGGTGGCGCGGCGGGTGGTCGCGCGCGGGGAGGGGACGGACGGCTCGCAAAATGAGATTTCCTTTGAGCCAAAGAGCCGCTGACCGCGACACCCAGCTCTGCTTGAATCATGTCCCTCATATATCATGCATCTCTACATATAACACGCGGACCGTACGTGGCGCGTATTTTTAGGATACATTTATATGTTTGAGGGCGCACCGAACTTTGTCGCTAATTCATGATCCGTGTATGACCATGTTATACTCCCTAGAGTATCTCATTGAATTAAGTTTTAAACCTTCCATTTATTCTGTCAAAACGACAGTAGATACCAACATGAGTATAACATTAATTTAGAATTAATTCCTCTCATTAAACATTTTTCTCAACAAGCTATTTACTCGTGAAACAAGTTTTAATCTTACTTCAATATAAAAGACACCCCTTTGACAAAAAGTATAAGACGTGTAAAAAATAAAAGTAAGCAGAAAGCTTTTCATAGAAGCCAATGTACTGTTAAAAATTGGGGAGAGAGCTCTCGGCCGGCGTCCTCTTGATTTTAATTTCATCGTGAAACAAAACGAGCAAGCTTTATTGTAGATGCGCTCAAAGCGTTTCGTGGAACAGGATCGCTTGCACGCTGCAGCGAAATATTACTCTGTTAGGCTTTCATTGTATGAGATGAATATTGGTTCTGACTTGAGATTCTACAAAGCCAGCATAAATTTGCATCGCGAGTTGTAAAATAAAGGTTCGCTCAGGAAAAGCGAACAATTTCTCTTTAGAAAAGCGTACGGACGCTAAACAAAGGAGATGATTTTTTTTCTGCTTGTTAGAAAGAACGTCGAATGTTCTCTTTGTTAACTATTTCTTTATTTATTTTAAAGTGATCTCGACATTGCGCTTTCAAACAGTTTTATATTAGACCATGCAAACATCAAACCACTTACGAAAATTCTTGGACGCCTCGTTAAAATATAGCTACTCAAGGAAAATTAACTTGATAGTAATAATTTAAGCAATGGATCATGTTACCCATTCATTGAAGAAAATGCTTCTTTTCTCCGATCGACAAGATTAGTTAGTCAGATCGCGTGTGACGTCACGATATGAGCTGCTTAGCTCCGTCGCCTTCGAGCACACGTTTATAAACTCCATTACCATATAGGTTACATAACACCGTCCCGCCACTCGGCGTCGTTTCATTTCGTCTGCCGTGTACGGAGAATATCATCTTACCGTTTTCATCTTGTCTACTTAGAGCAAGAACTTTATTTTATTTTCTGAAGACGTGAGCGCGAGTGTTTACGAGTTTATTGATATTAAATTTTATGAAATGGCAGTACAAACTAATATCGGCGTATTGTACGTTGTTCAGCTTAATTAATTTGAAGGAAACTAAGTCTCATTCAATTAATACAGTTGTTCAGCCAATAGCGGTCGGCGAAGAAATAAGGGGAAATACATCAAAAACCATTCATTTCAATTCACAGGAAAAAAAGTAAACGATTTCTTGCAAAATTAATTCGAATTTGTTTCAATACGTTATTCAACTACGGTCCTAATTGGAATAAGCTGATTTCGTTTGTGAAATAAGAAATATACTTGGCTGGAAAATCAAAATTCTTTGTATCCTTACTTTGAATACAATTATTTATGAAATGAAATGTTGTTTATTAAATTACAATGTATAGGTAATGTCGCAATCAAGTTTTCCCCCGGCGAGTTTTACAGGAGGCTGTCCCAGTGGAGCCCCCTCGCCGCCCCCCCCCCCACGCCCGTCATGTCACCGAGAGAGCCATTAGAGCCTGTATCGAAGAGGGATCCACTCAATCACGCCGGACGTCCGTCAACTTTTGTATGCCGCCGGACGCCGCGCGTCCCCCCGGCCCTCCGATATTACTGATGTAACCCTCCGGCATACCGGCTTTGACTAATTTGCGATATTAAATATCGTCCGGGATTACTTTTTATTGCTATAATTGTATAGCGAAATTGAAAGGGGATGCCTTTGTTAAACGAAAAATAATTTCACTTTTAAAGAACTGATTTATTCAAATCTACCTTTGCAGATATTACTCAAAACAAAACAATGCTATTATACGCAAAACGATTGTATCATAAAGCAGAGTAATGGTAACGCACAAACAATACGACGAAGCCTTTATCTGTTTTGAAACCGCCGCCGCTGGTCACGTCTCACCTTAATGGCGCTGTTTACAAAGTTGCGAATAAAAAACAAGTGTTCATGTTGAGCTGGAAGTTCTCGCGTGCGTATATTACGCGAGACTTGAAGGAAGTTCGGTGCCTCGTCCGGGGCTTAACCAGCCGAGTTTCCAGTTAGAGGTACGTAAGCCTCGCTCCACGACAACTTTACTGCACGTTTTATATTATGTAGCGAGTTACGCGGCACCTGACACCGCTCCGATCTTTACACAAAGAACTTCCGTCTAGCCGGCAACGCGAGCGGGATACATAGGTTTCTTAAAGTAACCATAGCAACCTATGTACGACTGTAACTCCACTCGGATGGAACGGTAGAAGCGGAACAAATACACATATCGAATCGCGCTTTTGCCTTTAGATATGTACTCAATAAAGTTATTACGTTAGTCTACTGCTATTAGGCAAACAGTATTTCCAGTGTAGAATCCCCTTATTATAGAAGTTAAATAAAATTAGTTCTAGCTGAGCTAGTTTAGCGTAACTTTTAAAATTCATATCCGATGTTTGTAGAATGTATGTGGTATTCATGCGGAGGTTTCCGCGCGGGCAATTTCAGCGTTTCAGTGATTTTCAGGCGTGTCAGCGCCAGCTACAGAGTGACGGCTGCGCTACCAGCTATATTATTAAGCAAAACGTCTCTATTAGTACGCGGCCTCTAATACAGCGGTGGAGTACACCCACCTTGCGTACTCTCTATAATTATTCTCGTATTTACATTAGTATGTACCATTTAAATTTAATAATTTTCTCTGGTGTGTATTTTTCGAGACCTACTTGCTTTCAATAAATCGCTCGCATAGGTTGAATGTGATCGCGTTACTGAACTCAAATATGTCTAGGTACATTTGTACATGTATACAGTTATTACATTTGAGTATATAATTTCTTATTTTCTATAAAAAGAACTCTTAGTCTTCCCGTTTACCGCAATTCAGATAAAGAAGATGCTAAAGAATATAACCTACCATAATATCCATAACATGAAGGTTTTATCATACTTAATCTCGCTGTAATGCTGGCCACTCCGTGCCCCGTCACCCCGGAGCACGAGAGCGACGCGATCAATGTAGCCAGCGCGAAGCCTCCCACAAACGCTACAAAACACCAAATAACTTTGAACATTTTCTGCAACACGAGTATTACACAAACTGTTTATTGCTTTCCACAGAATTTGCACGTACAAGTCATTACCAGAACTAAATCCCTCATACGGAAGCTTTGAGAGAGAATTTTTGATTAAATTCTAAGTGCTCTTTACAGAAATATACGTGCCTTACGTTCATTGATATTAATATAATGAATACATACCTACATTTACATTTTTTTAAGTACATCGTTAAATATTTTACCTTCTATCAAAGTTATATCAAATTAATTTCGCCGTGTTTTTGATATTATTATTATTTGTACACCAAAATATCTAATTATACACTCACATAATTATATCAGTTCGCTTGATTGATTTGATTAATGCAAATCAAGCGTAATCTCATCTTAATTGCGGAATTTGATATTGGAGAATTAATTAAGGTATATCTACTCGACAGTATTCTAAACACTACAGCCAAGTTCGATACTTCTCTGAACGAAGGATTATTTTGAACCAATTGTTTTAACTGAAAGACAAGTATAAAGGTATAGAAAATTACATTTAACACAAATTACAATTTATTAGAGTTATTGTACCGTTATGTACAGAATTTCCCGTAAAAGTTTTAAAAATAAAACTAATCAATTTTGCAAAATTTTTCTTTCATTTGGTTTTGTAGATAGAGTTCATTAAATCTTATGTTTTAAGTTTAGTAAATAAAATCCCTTATATTAACAAATTGCATTTAACAGTTATTGCACATGCTTTAATTAGTGTTGCAGCATACATAGTTAATGAAAATCCTCTTATTGTCCACGGTCCACCGAACTTGGCTTCCCCACTACCTGATATTAATACCATTGTACATTTGCTAACAGCACTAATGCATTTCCATTAATTTAAGCCGATTACACATATAACTGGGTAACGCATTTCCATTTGCTACCTTTCAGCTGCAGTTTTGTTATGTACTGAGTGCTGTAGAACATTATGTACTTATACATATACCGTACTACTTATACCTATTGTAGTAGTGGAGTGTTCTAAACTTTTCTATATGATGGAAGTCTTCGATACCTATCAATTTCAGCCCTTATTTAATGAATGCAAGCCTTAGTCCATCTATTTATGAGTTTTACAGTGTTAGCCGCATTTAGATCAAAGTCGTATGATGGGTCTTGAAACTTATTACCTTAGTTGGATTTAGGTGTGTATGGGATAACAGCACACCTGAGGCATATAAATGTGGTAGCTTCTCCTAACTCTTGATTTAGCCTGCTTATGTTCTAGAAGACTTTGAAGAGTTGTGGTTTCTGGACTTACCACCGGGACCCAAAGCAACTGCACAATAGGTATAAGTGCGTAAATGGAAGCCTACTACCGAGTAGGTAGTCTAACTGACCAGTTTGTCCTGACGTGCAATCTTCAGTACTATACATGCAAAGCTATCAGTCTAAAAAGTGGTTTGAGTACCACTTAATATTCCTGTATAGGAAGGGTTATCAAGATTGCTTACTGCGGATTGGCGATTTTCAGGTTTTCCAACGATGTTTTCCTTCACCGTTTGTCAGTTGTGTCTTAGAATAATGAAGAAAGTCTCTCCCTGCAATTAAACCGAACTCGAACATACATCAAACGTCACGAAATATAAAATAGGTTTAGGCTACTGAAACTGCTCATCTAATAACTAAGACCATTGATCGCAATGTTGAGCAGAAAAAAGTCTTAACCCGTATTGTGTACGAAATGGGAACAATTAATCTGAATCTTACTTACCCACATACCTTCATATATTATGTACGCTGAAGTAAATGTTACAATGTCACTGATGGTGGTTACCTGTTCTAAATTTTTAAGCGTGAAACAATGTGGAAGGTTCGTGCTACCAAATAATAAAATTATGTTATATTTATCAGGGTATCAAATGCGTACCATACGTGTACGAGAGAAAATAAAGTTGACCAAATTACTTAATAAAAACGGTTAGTATATATAATATCTTGGCGGCAAGATTAAAAATACTCTAACAGCAAAAAACGGTTTTATTATACATCTAAAACAAATTACAAATACTCTATCATCTAAATTACCCCATAAATCATTTTGTTTGGCGTCACTCAAACTTATTGTAATCAATTACCGGACGTAATCTTCCTTTAAAGGCGAGGAACAGCCCCCTTTAACAAGATGCGGTGTCGGCGGAGTGTTTGTGTCCTCGGGTCCTCACACTAGCGTCCCTACTTGTCACCGGTCTGCCGGACTTTAGTCTGCTTGGATAATCCGACGTAAGTCCTGTTTGTAAGGCGTCGGGACCTCGTCAATCAACGGCTAGTCCGGGTAAGGTTTGATGTGCAGGTATATTATTGTGTAAAGAGATAATTTGTCGCAGAGAAGCGAAGCCGAGCATTGTAATGCTGAAATTAAGGTACCTTAAATGATGTGAATGATAAATGATGAACGGAAACCGGTTTATTACGACTAAAGGGATGAAGACGCGGATTAAGGCATGTATGTTAAGTAAAAATCCCAAGCTTGATATTTTAATCAGAATTAGTTATAAGACGAAAGTCTGTATTAATTCCAAGTGTATCTTCTTTTTGAAAATGCACAACAATTTTATAACTGCACGGATAACCGAGTGGAATAGTTTACCACGCCAAACCCACTTGCACGAAGTGCTGGATGTTCGATTCCCGCGTAGGACAATCATTTGTTTGTCTTTGTGTTTATAAAATTCCTTATAGCGTGAGTCATTTTTATAAGAACGAGGTGACTGCTTCGATGAGTGTTTCATTTCTTGCAAGTCCTCAAACACAAAAAGATCAGTTCAATCCGTATAAAACAATTAAACATATAATTCTTGTCGAGACATACCCAAAAGCGTATAATTCGTAGTCGCAGTACAGTCAGAATATATTATTCTCGTTTGACGACGCCGACGGTTCGCTGATAACCTGCACAGCTAATGGCTCAAATCCGATTAAATTGCATCAGTTAGCGAAATGTCTTGACTCGTCTGCGCTGTTTCAACTAAAAGCTGATTTAACAGAATTTAATAGGTAAGACCTCTTTATACATTGTCGATAAGGCTCTAGTAACTAAGCTACAGCTAATAATAAGTAGGTACGAAAACAGTCGATCTTTTTTAGTATATTAAAAAAAACGTGATTTTATATTGCGTACGACTTTTTTCCTCCCACTGTATAAAGTTCAGTTCCATATCTTTCCCGACATTTAAAAGCAGACTTACCCCGTATTCCTCGGACCCTAATTACGGATAGGTCGTCGAGGACCGCAGAATTCTTTGTCCTCTTTGACTGTGGTTTTTGACATACCTAATTAATATTTTTAACGCGTAGGTTGTGTGCGGTGAGGGTGAGCTAGCGGGATGCGGGGTGCGCGTGGGGGGCGGTAGTTGCTGGTGACGCTGCGTCATCGCTGCGCCGCGCGACGGATAGCTTTTACCGTTTATCAGATGAACGCACGCATTTCACGGTCTACCACGCAAAAGCTGACCTAACAACGCGAATAAGATAAGGCTGCTCCCGGGGTCGCTTTGTTAAAAAGTCATAAAAATATATATTAAAGAATGTCTGTAGAAAATTTCGACACTATTTAACAGGCTCACAGAAGAAAATCATAATTTCCCATCAATTAATATGTGGTGACATCATTATTCAGCACTTAAAAGTCCCAAAGAGATCGTAATTCGTACTCATTTCGAAGTTATTTCAATATTAAAATCCTCTTTGCACATCGAGATGGCAGTATCATAACCAATTCCTTTTCTGTATCAACTCAGACGCGGTATTGGTTATCGAACTCCAATTACCTATTAAATATTCCCCTTAAGAACTTATAGAGTAGCTAAATACTCCTTTTGAGCTCACTATTTCGTCTTTGACGAGAATTTGTCGAAGGACGTCGAAGTACCGAGACGAGACGTCTGAACCTAATAGGATTAGTTATGATTGGCAGACGTGCACATATCAAACGGTAAATAACATATGATACAAAGACCCTATTACATATTCGGATGTATTGTAATATTCTATGTAACATTAGGTATAAATACAAAATAGAATCTTAAATTTTTGTACGGTGGAACGTTCAGATGGAAAAAACAGCTACTTATTAACATAAATCTACTCTTTGTTTCTTCGCTAAAAGTTACCTATAACTCCACTTTTTAACGAGGTCGTAAAAAACCACTGTGAGTACTCAGTACTATTGTTCCAATTTTGTGTAATCATTAAATATTGAGCACAAACGGATCGGAGCCCGGAGCTCGGTCCCCGACTACTAAGAATGTATAAATAAATGAAATAGAAAATGGTATTACGATCCGCCATCGAAATCGTGCTCTTCATTTATAAAATCTCATCTCTTTAGTGAGGACACGACCGCCGTCTGTTATTAATCGGCTTATATCCTTCCCCGGCGGGTGCGGATGCAATAGGGAGGCCATGGGGATGCTGGCCCCCGAAACATTAAGCATACTTCACACAAACTCGAGAGGCTCGAGTGAAGATAATCTGACACTAGAACTGTCTGCGATGTTTTGAAACACAATGTTTGGGCTTGTATGTGCTTTGGAAAGCTTTGCGCTCCTTAAAACAGTTTGTATTTTGAGAGGGAAAAGTAAGCATAAGTACTTACTGTGTTTTTAAAGTAAATTATTTTTATAATGATGCACGTATTAGCGAACGTTTCGGACGTAATAATGCGTATTCAATACTTTAGTGGAAATAATGGAATATCAAAACAAGCTTCACCTACTTTTAACATCATTTATTATCTTACGCTGAAAGTTTTTGTAGAAACCTTTGGTAGCGGTCTTAAGCGGCGCTCGGGTGGTCATTAAGGTTTCCACGTTGAGAAAAAGTTTTATTGTGTTCATCTTAAGTCTCAAGAGTAGCCTGGGGTTGAGTCGCGCTCAGAAAATTACAATAGCCTCACCCTCCAGAAAATGAGACTTATAACTGTCATCGAACAGAACTATACCCTACTCTTTCTTTTCATTCAGTTTCGTTTGTAAGAAAATCCTTTTAACAAAAATATTAATTTTTCTTTTCCGTAGTAAATGTAATTACTAACAGTACCTACATAGAGTGCACTGTGCAGTGAGGATGTATGTGGGGGTGAGGGGCGCGGGGCGGGGGCGGCGGCCCCGGCGGACTCGCGAGATACAGCACGTTGCTTATTATGTTTGATTTATAGCTTTAACTTTGTTCCAAGTTTCACTATACTCTATAAGTAGTTGTTATGGAAATTTTAATCAAATAGACTTGAAAGTGATGTTTTATGTATGTCAAAATAAAGTCTTTAAGATTTTTCTGTTTTTTTATAAGCTTCAGAGAGTTGAAGAGGATTTAAATTGACTTTGAAAATGATTATTTAACATAGTCTAGACTTTCTTCGAGACCTTCTAGTCTTTAATTAGATAAATATGATCATTTCATTAATATTGTATCGAACAATATATAATGTCTTCCGTCCTCCCGTGTCCGTAGTACATAAAACGTTAGACTGAAATTGTGTTGTAAATAAAATATATTGAATTTAGGAACAAATATTTAACAGCCCAACAATGAAGTAAAGTTTTCCACCCACCCCTCCCCGAGCGTCGAAGGTACGGAGAAAATAAAACAACTCGTTCAACAGAAGTCTCTAGAACATTATAATTAAAAGTTGTCTATGTTGAGTGTAGCGAACATCCTATATTTTGCTTTATTTGTTCGCATCTATCTGTATATTAGATTCCGGCTGTCGCCATGGCGACGAGCTCGCCCGGGACCCGCCGCCCCGGGAAGCCAGGACGTGCCACTAATTCACCTGTCTCACCCACACACACACAGCGCACTCAGACACAGCCTCACCTGGCTGGAGCGAGGCGTACACCGACAGCATTACACGCTCGTATGCACACGGCACAAGCTTGCATCGCGCGCCATCGCTCATAAGCGACCTTATCGCGACAGCCGGAAAGTCCAATGTGCAGCGGGGCGCCAACGTCACTGGCGTAGCTTTTCATTCTGGCATACAATATAGTGACAGCGAGGATGCGAGGTGCGGCGAGGAGCGGCGAGGTGCGGCGCGGCGGCGGCCCGGGCACCGGCTCGGGCACGGGCTCGGGAAACACTCGTTAAACCCGTCCGCAGCCAACTGTAACTGCATCGGAAGCGAAGCAGTCACCTCAGGGATTGCATCGGCCGCCGGTGCTCGGGATTTCTGCCGCTTTTAGGCATTTCGTTCGCCGCTAGTTTCCGGTCTCGGTAAAACATTTCAAATGTGGAAATTCGATTCGAATGAGTTCACGAGTCGTCGCGCCCCGCACGCTGAGCACCAGCTGAAATTTCTTGTGCAGGTTTGTGGAAACTTCCTTTATACGCTCGACTTACTATGAATGTAGTTATCGGGAAATGTTAAGACGGTTGTTGGCAAACATTGGCAGTGTTCCAATCCTCTGTTACCTAAGAATACATCGGCGGGATATTCATACTACGATAGCGTAGACCCACTGGCTCAGAAAATAGGATTTAAAATAAAGATTCAAGTGTTCACTAGATAATTTGTTATTCATTAAACGGTTCGAAAAAAAGTATAGTTGTTTCTTTGTGTTTATCAGTACTATAGTTTTGTCCTGAAAATAAACTACTTCTTTTAAGTGTTTTTACATAAAGAAAGTGCGTTACTCATTTTGGGATGTGAATCTGCAAATTATCAGTAGTTTAAATAAAGTGCGTATTAATTTAATACGAATTCGAAACAAAAAGAATTTGATAAAGTCCTCAACTCTTCCTTTCACCTCTATGTTGTAGCGAGACCCTTTGTCTCCTGAACACATACGGTACGTGTAATAAAGTCGTGAGGGTCAGTGGGAATCATCAAACGTTACAAGTTCGTCTTAATGTTGGTTTTATTGCTTACGGTCTACCCCCCGCGAGGGTCCGGTCATTGTATGATTAAAACCTCATAATTAAGCGCATACAATTATATAATTATACTCGTTTTCCTCTCGTACCAGACAAGGGCCGTAATGAGTATTCTACGGCCGACTGGTAAATTATTTCACGATTTTTGGAATTGGTTACTTATTTTCAGCAAATGTTTCCTGAATGGAGCCGGCGATCAATTTAAATTTAATTCCGCAAATTATTTGATTATAGTAATTCTTTTTTTTTATTGAAAAAGAATTACATGTTTAAACAGTCCTTTTATGTAAAACAGTAACAGACTTTAATTTGCTACTGTTTTATGCGTAATCTACAATAATAATTCATGTTGATTTGAGTCATCCTAAGTTTTTACTTCCATAATGTTTATTTATGGTGGGTTTTCATATAAAACTTAAAATAATTAAAAAGAAGATTCTTTAATATTTTAAAAATGTCTACGTTAGCGGTAAATTCTGTCATTGCGCAATGTATCTCAGATGCGCTTGCGCACCTAAGGTTAAGGTCACATTAATACATACACATTTTCAATTAAACATGGCCGTTCATTTGAAGCCTTTGTTGTGGATCTTCTAAATCAACAATTTAATTCAATTCCTTAGAAGTTATCGCGAATTTGAAATAAGTGTGCGCACGCGCCGCGCTCACCTTGCCTTTGCGTTGCGCGTGCGACAGTATAACAAAGCAAAATACATTTTACAGCTGCTCTGTCAATAACACAAGCCGGATTATTAACAATATAATAAATAAAGATTTTTTTATTGTATTAATGACTTTCCTTCACGTTATTAAAGTTTAAACTTCTACACAAATAGATACGTGGAGCTATTTTCCCCACCTCTACTAATCATTCCAACCAACGAGTTGCTGTTATTGCGCTGTTCTTATCTTTAGTAATGATTTATGAAACCGAAAAGAGAGTCTGAAAATTTAATGAGGCAAAGACGGAAAGGAAAGCAAAGGAAGCGGAGCCATAGATTTTGGGGTTCAGTTTCTCCTTTTGAGTACAAACCATGAAAACTAAACACTAATCCCTACATCTTAATAAAAATAAAATTACTTGACGGAACTATCTGTGCAAACTCGGGCCGTGTTGCTATTTTACAATATTTGCTTCAGAATTAACTCATCATCATCACCAGCCATTAATTACCCTTGATTATAGCATTTCTTCACCATACAATCCAGTCCCTCTTTACTAATCCCTCAATCTCAAACAGACATTATTTCAACAACGACAAAAATATTTGTACGATGGAAACAACAGACTACTACGATCTTCATTTTATGCAACACTCTCGTAACAATATTCTTACAAATTCATAATCATTCAATTTCACTCTATTCTACATAAACGATTTAGAATTAATTAGGCCTAACATGTATATACAAATACAACGCATCTGAAACTCTCATTGTTTCAACAAAAAAATATTTGTACGATGGAAACAGCATAATACTACAAAATCCATTTTGTGCAACGCTCATCGATTCTTACAAACAAATAGTTATTCTATTTCTCTGTATTCTATATAAGACTTAGACTTAATTAGGTCTAACACGTAAGAACACAATGCATAAAATCATCAAATTTGCAACAGCACAATCAACTAGCGTCGAAACTACTAAACTGTATTCTGAGACTCTACTTGGGAACAGTATGTAACTGCTAACGACATAGTTCTCACTGCGCGGCTAAACAGTGACAATTAAGAGTAGTGGAGTCACCCTAAACGGTTCGTTTACGGTCGTCGGTGATGCACTCCGCTGCCTTCGCTCCTAGCCTACATTGTGGCCACTACATGAAAGTTTCCCGTACGGCCGCCTAAACTTGTAATAGTCTTGCCCGGCATCTGCCTTGTTATGTAACTTTATTGTCCGAGTACAGAACGTTGGGCATTTCTTAGTTAGCGGTTCGTATTGCATAAATTTGTTGTGATTAGTGTTTTTTTTATGATTAATTTTAACTTTTGCGTTTACTACTAAATGAAAAGAATACATAACATGGTATGAAGAGTTCGGTTAACATTAACAAAGGATACTTTATATTTTCCAACGGCATAAAACAACAAAAAATAAGGCCCTGTACCTACAGGAACATTTAATTCAATTGTTAATTCTGCGTCACATAAAAAAAAAACATTTAAATAAAAAGAACATTAAGAAAATAAATAATGTAAACGCAAATCTGAATAATCTTTTAATAACTTCAATCTTCTCTACATCTCGTAATAAAGATTTATTTTAAATCTATACAAAAACAACTCTGGTAACATAATTACACCATTTTGATTAAATCACCAAAAGATTAAATCCAATAGCAATTAAATAAAAAATCTGCATTAAAGCAAATTGTTCATCTTGATGTCCAGCACTAAATCGCCAATGATACTGTTGATTAGCATGACCACTATACCTACTCATATTTCAACTCTTTACCCGGAGGCCTTTTATAAGACGACTAAAAAATCACGGTGTATACAGTCAAACGAGGAATGCTATTAAAAGGAACTCACTTGCGAAGCTTCATCACTCTCCTCCTACGATAACCACACAAGTTCTTCCTCTCCTTTGTTCCTTCTTTTGTCTCATTTACAAAATACGATAAAATTGACAATGATCTTTGGAACAATTGGCTTCAAATATCTCAATTCAAATCATAATTTTGATTACATTTGAAAAATAGCTATACGAAAGATCATTATAATATAAAGAATATGGTAAATTAACCATCAAATTATCGAAAGAAGTATATACATGTTTGATATTTTTAAAGAACAGAGAAGAAAGATGGAAGAGGTGAGACTAGCACGAGACGAAGGAAATAGTATGAATAAAAAAGGCCTGCCTCATAAGTTAAAAAAATGCAACCCTCTGTGCGTTAGAAAAGTAGCACACATAGCACACCAACAAAATTGAAACACGTAAATGAAATATTGAATTAATTTATTTGGTTTATTATTTTGAATTATTTACAATTTTACAGAGTTAAATATTTACAAGTTCATCATCATTCCCCTGCCCTTATCCCAATTATTTTATTTGGGGTCGGCGCAACATGTCATCTTCTTCCATACCTTCCTATCGGCCGTCATCTCACAAGAAACACACTTTACAGCCATATCGTCTTTCACACAATCCATCCATCGTTTCTTTGGTCGTCCTCTTCCCCTATATCCATCCACATCCATGCTTAACGCTTTCCTTACCACATGATTTTCATTCCTCCGCATAACATGCCCATACCATGACAGCCGGTTACCACGTAGTTTCTCTGTAACCGGTGCCACTTTCAAACTTCCCCTTATATACTCATTTCTTACTCTATCCGCTCTCGTAACACCACACATTCCTCTTAACATTCTCATCTCTGCTGCATGCAATTGTCTTTCATTCATCCCTTTTGTCGCCCAGCACTCTGATCCATACAAGACAGCAGGTCTGACAATGGTCTTATAGATCTTCCCCTTAAATTTAAGGGGAATGTGGGGGTCACAAATCGTTCCCGTTACCTGCCGCCATTTCATCCATCCTGCGTTAATTCGGTGCTTAACCGCCCGATCTATTTCGCCATCGCTCTGAATGAATGAACCAAGATACCGGAAGTCGGAGCAGACTGGAAGGCGCACACCATCAAGCTTTATAGCTTCAGGACTGGAGAGACCGCCGAAATCGCAGAACATGTATAAATACATTAAATATTTACAAGTTAAAAAACAAAAAATAAAAAATAATTAAATTTATTAAATCAAAGCATCAAAAAAATGAAATATTATAAATACTTAATATTGACTTCAGCGTTACCAGATACCTGTATTCCATTTCCTCTTCGTCATGAGACACAATTCGTGAACAATGATATTGGTGTAATCTCGCTTCTATTTCTGAGGCCAACAACTTGATGATATAGAACTTCCATTTTCTACCATCCAACGCCAGCTCTTTGTTGTACGTTTCTACTTCTATCCTTCCCTTTATCCAATTTAAACAAAAAAATATATTGGTTCTTTTATTCTCTATAATATTGCTTAAGAGATCTACAGTCTAATTAAATTGCTAAAATTTGTATAAAATATTGTTAATTAATAATAGCAATTCAAAATCATCATCATCATCATCCACAGAATTTGACCGTCGACTGCTAGGCATATGCCTCCTCCTTTCTCGTGACGATTTCTATGGTCATATGTCAGCATCATCAAGATCCCGCCCCAGACCAACTATATCGTCGATAGCAATTACCTTATCGTCAATCAGTAACGCAACTTTGACCTTCCTCCCCATCACTAAATAGTAAAACAGACTCCTTACTCTTTTCCCTCCTTGCTCTCCTGATAAAGTACAACCATCATTTACGTTGACCCCAAAACATCTTCAGTTTAAATTATTCAACATCGGCGGCGCCCACACTCAAGCATTTTGTAAATCTTTGCACGTACTACACCCTCACACTTGACCGATTTCGTGTTACGTGTACCTTCAATTTCAAAAGAACAATGATTTTCTTCATTGTGTTGCATAACATGCATAAATGTTTAAAAATTGAAGTCCAACAAGAGTATTTTACTGTTTTTATTTCACCACGGGTCTGTTTTTAAATTTTACAGGACTTATCATGATTATATTCATTTTGATGGTTTCTTTTACGACCCGGTTAAACGGACCCCAATCTCATATTATAAATTTGTTTTTTTAATATGAGAGTTTGAAACATTTAAAATTGAAAGATAGAAATATAATACTTGAAAATGAAATACATTTTATTGTATTTTAAGCGATTTCTTAAAAGCTATTAGTTATGGTGATTAACTATTAGTGTCTAAATCTTGGAAATTTTTGTATTCGATCTTAATTTCCAATTTCTAATCGAAAAACTACGTGAGAAAATTATTTGCATAGAAGAGGCCTGCCTGAACAAACCGAAAATTTATTGGCATTTAAATAGGCTGAAATGCGATTCAAATGCGAATCTGAAAGACAGACGTTTTGAGGCCGCTAGTTGATATGATCTCGTTTAAAAGCGCTACAATTATTTTTATAATATGCGCGCTCATCTTTATAATTCCTTTAAAACATTAACAATCAGCGAATAGCGCCGCATCCATTTCGATTGGAAAAAAGCGAAGAAATCGTATCGAAAGTAAAGTAAAATCAACGGTATTGTCTACTAATAACATATAATGGGCTATAACATGTCTTAGAACGCAAGCCGCCTACGCTCACCTCTGCGTACGTAGGCCGGTGATTTCAAACGCCTACGCCACTTTTATAAAGAATTTAAGTTAATGTTTGCTCGCTATCCGCGAGTGGTCTTAGTAGGCCTACTACTACGAGAGATTTTCTGTGATATGATTATAAACCTTAAACATTTATTAATATGAAAATCTTTGTATTAGCTCTACGCATTTAATTATCATGAATTAATAACCGCGACCCAGAATGAAACAAATTGTTAAACCAACCCAAGACATTTTTGATCGGAGGTTTAAAAGACTGTTTGGAATCTGGTGCCGGGCCCGAACAGAAAAAGAAATACACCGATTTCTTTACAGATAATTAATAACTATAGAGCCAACCCTTATTCTTAGCCGAAAAGAAGTGATTATTACTTGATTTATGGTAATGATTATTATAATAATTATGAGAGCAAACATAAAGTCCTGCTTAAAGAGATCATAGACAAAATTGCTACAGATAAGAAATCGGAGACGTCTTTGGAAATCGACTCTCCGGTTATTCAATTGTTTTTCTATCTTTATAAGTTCGGTAAAGGAGTAAAAGTCAGCGACTACGCTCATTGCAAAAACATTAGAAAACAATCTGTCACATTCATAATTCACCTTTGGGTTTTGCATTTTTTTTGGTATTTTTAGTAGGCAAGCAAATTACATTAAAATCATCGTTTAAATTTGCGATATGATTAAGAAAGTGTATGTAACAAGTGTGTTATACACTTCATATTTCGCACTAAGAATTCGGTACAATCCGAACACTATATTCAAAACAGACAGCTCAAAAGAATTTGTCGTCGAAGCACATTTTGAATTTTCGGAAGAACCTATTCAACGACTGTAAATACATTTTAATTTGATTACATAAATACCAAAACGCACATTACACTTTTACAAGAAGTGGTCCTGGTCTATGTTTAGGAACCAATAACGATTAGATTTTGTTACATTTAAGATTATGTACAAACCTAAATAAATGTCAGATACCTGGACCAAAATCAAAAACTATAGTGAGATGTAGGTATATTTGTAGCTTAAATAGAAGCATTACGGCTACAGCGGACAGTAGAAATGAGATTTAAATATAATTTTCAACTAATATCTCAAAATCTTTATTCAGAAGAACGTAAACGAATTTTAAATAAGACACGTGTTTAATTAAAAAAAAATATTACATACTACTTAATTAAAACTATTATGAGTTATTACGGCACAAAACTTGCTTTCTTTTATAGAAATAGCTAACTCGGAAAATGATCTAATAGCAGAAAGCCATTATGATCTAATTGAACAACATAATTATGCATATTACAAAACGGGTGGATTATAATCACGAGTTACTACACTTCTATAGCCGGCGATCGATTTATCTCCTAATATTAAAGTCACCAAACCTGCTGACTTGACGTTCAAGCTTACGTGCTTCGGTTACAGCTGACTCATGATCCCATTATTGTGAAGGATTCTAAGCTCGGCCGGTTTTCGCGCACACTACCATTTATTTCTTATGAAACATGAACAATTTCAAAGCGATGAATTAATTCCTTTCAGGTTGTTCGAAAAGAAATCGTAGATTGTGCCGGCGTGAAAAAGATTGAGGGAAAAATATTGGATGACAAGGAAATAATCTTAAAAATCTCTTTGTTTGAGTGTTTTGAATAAATTTTTGTTCGAGTACCAAATTCTCAATTCTTATTGAATGTAAGCACCTTGTTAGATATTTTTGCATTACTTTATAGCTTTATTGTAACTGTTAAGTAATTTAACGGTAATATAGCTGGTAAGAAATCTCAGCAGAGCAAGTAACGAGTCGGCGCTGCCCCTCGGCGCTGCGTGTGCTAACATTGTTGCTTCATTCTCAATTCTAATAAGAGCATCCCTAGCGGCGGTTGTGTAAGAACAATGAGCGTAACGAGCTACCGACTCGTAATGCTTTCAATATATTTTGCAGGGAAAAGCTTTTTTGACCTCATTCTCAGATACTCTTTGGTATAGTAGTTTCATACTCATTGTTTTTCAGTGTAAAGCTCGTACTACCTATTTTACATACGCTTTCCATCAAAAGGAAAGTTCTTTGTTTTAGAATTTCTAATTTTGAGCTATATCTGTTTGGCAGAGAAGCCCGGGGGCCCAATAAGAATAACGGTGATAGAGAGCCCGTAATGAAGAGCACTCAAAGGCGGCATCGGTCGAGCGCGAGCCCGGCCGCCCGGGCCATGGCGGCGATGCACCGAACAACCCTTAATTGAATAGCCCGGCCGGGGGCTAATCAGGGCTCAGCTGAGCGGTGCAGGCGAGGGCGCGGGAGGCGCGGGGGATGCGGGGCCGGGGCCGGGGCCGGGGCGAGGGGCGGGGGCGCGGGCCGGAGCCACGCGGGCTGGCCGCGCCCCCTGCGCGCGCCGCTTGCCCGGGGAGCTCATTCAAGTAGCGAGCGCGCCCCGTACCAGCCGCCACCCTCAGGTATGTCCATTTTGCTTTTGGTGTTTGCACGTAACGCACCTATCGCGCGCGCTCCGCGAGTGTCAGTCGTGCTGTGAGTGAACCGTGCCGCTGCCGCGCCGCGCCATCTCCCGTGCAGCCGCCGCCGCCGCCGTCTCCGCCGCCTGAGGTACGTACGCATGCTGCACTGCCACGCATTCGAGCCTGTGCCTTCACGATTTGAATACGTGTTTCATAAATTTAATGTTCTCTTGCAAAAGCACTTTATTAACTTAGCACCGTGACGCGAATTACTTAAAAGTGAAATAGTTCCGACGTGTTTTAACAACTTAAAGAAATAACTTCAGTTCTTCTTGCAATATATTCAAAATTTAATAGTTCCAAGTTTCAACTTAGAGTTCTTTGAAATATAATTGGAAAATAAAATAACTTGGCGTCTATCTGAAAGAAACTCGCTGTTAATACAAGAAGTAAGGTAACATTTTCAATTTTTTCCAAATCTGCGCTCTCTATGTTTCACCGACACGTAACTGCTTCCTGTCTCGCATGTCTTGCAGAAACTCCGCGCTTTAAATGTTGTGCTACTACCTGAATTTTAATTTTATAAAAAATATTAAAAACTTTAATCATTACAATATTGCTCCTATCGTAACTTGATACAAGCAAAACCACTTAAAAGGTGAAGAATTAAAATTCAGAGTTCGATGTTGTCTCTAAATGTTAGTATTTAAGTTCCCTTCTGCGATATTCCTTTTTATTCCTTATTCATTTTATCCTTGAACGGATTTACTGTTTCTACTTCTGATTTTACGACATGTCCAATAACGCAAACAATTTAAACTGACTTCTGAGATTTATCTACCACATCTGAGCATCCCTTAAATAAACTTAATTTATTCATCTATCCTTTTTAGGACATGACATCATTTTACAAATCCTATGTAACTGAGAATACTTCAATTTTCGGTCACAAATGCCTCATTCTCTATTAAGAGTAAGCAATCAATATTCGTTGAGCAAATCCTCCACATTTACGGTCTACCTAAGTCTATAAGACCTAGTCAAGCGTATCCATCTATCTATCCATTGTGCGTGGGCATGAGATGAAATTGCGAAGACTTTCACTGGCGCCACCACTTCACCTTGTCGCCTGGCGATGAGCCAGAATCCTCAGCCCCCTCATCCCTCTCCCCAAAGTACCCCTTACCGGCGGCGACTCACCCCCGCGCCGCGTACCCACGATACGCGTACCATGCGATACGCTATATCGCCGTATTTTATTACCGTATCTTTTATGTATGACGCAATATACATTATGTATGATGTGTGTCATTAACGGCCCATACAAAGCCTACGTAATTACATTAAATTGCATTTTAATATCACCGTTATTACTCAATACTGTTTGAGTTCGTATCAGATTGATTCGAGGTAATCGGTTGCGTCGGGTTAAAAAAGAAAACTCCTTGTAGTCTCGAAGCTGGTTTTACGGTAGAATCGTTCAAGTTAAAAAAACCTATCGAAAGTACTTGATTCAGTTTGTTCAGACCAAAATTTCATAAACTTCAAAAAAAAAAGGAAACTTGAAAATTGACGGCAGGAAAATCTAACAAAGTTCTTATGACTTTAAAAGACAAAAAAAATAGAGGGTAGTACTTCTAGCAATTCAGGTTATCATTCATAACGCGCGTCTACGAGCGAAAAGGCAATACATATTACGCGATAATAGAGTCGATAATGGTAGAGCGTAGCTCGTAGTCCGTAGCTCGTAGCAGTCGCTACGGTAACGCCGGCGTAGACGCCCGCCCGCCTAGATAGCGCTCGTGATCGCGGCCGACACTTTGTTTCTGAAACGCGCATATAATTAACATAATAAAATAAAATTTACATAAATAATATGAATATTTAAACATTTAACCTTGCATAAAATTTAAATTTGAGGAATAATACGTAATAAGTTATCGTGTGATAAGGACATAGTTTGAAAATTTTTGATCATTTTGAAAAGAAGTAACAATCGGCAAACAAATAAAATAGTTAACACAGTGATTAAAGATCTTCATCATGAGGTGATTATTTGGATTTTACCATAGGTACGTATGGTATTGGGACATAGAGCAGAAGAAATATAATAATTTAAAAGGTTTTTTTTAATACAAAGGCTCTCTCTTCTAAACCGACAATATTACTACTACTTCTAAAGGCATTTAAACAAAATCTCTATTTTACTAAAAAAATATCAATGTTTTAATCATTTAAGTGAACTTTAACTAGACTATATGTCTCACTTTTTTATATTTATATCTACTTGTTTACAAATGATAACTATAAATGAATAATATCATTATAATTTTATTGCATTTGAAGATAGGGTTTCCAATTTAAAAAAATTAAGAACAGTTTAGATCGATTTAATTACAATATACATTTCGATATGTTCACGTATCCAGTCTTCAGTCTTATGAGTACTGGCTTCTGAAAAAAAAACATAGTTATTCTCTTTTTTTGAACCTTTAGAAATAAAATAGGAAAAAAAAACAAATCATACCAGAAAGTATACTTTAGCATATTTGCTAAATATATTAAACGGTTCAAAGTTCAAATTCCTCTCGTTTCTATTGTTTTGTTAGTTCCATAACAAAAGCTTTTTATATGCTGTTCACTAATTTAAACTTTGGCAAAATAACACTAAGTACAATTAGTACTAAGTACTAATTATATGTCTTAGCGACAAACTCTCGCTTTTTTTAAATAATAATAAGAGGAATTCAGAGAAACATAAAAATCTACTCTTAAAATCTTAAAAATCTTACTGTTATTTATATTCTTGACCTACCCTCAACAGAAACACTGAACTTGTAAGAAAAAACAAATACGATCATAGCTTTCTTAAATCTAAACATGAACCTATCTGAGTCGCAATTCGCATCTAGTCTCATAAAAAACAAAACGAAAACAGCCATCTTATACTACAAAAATTTCTTACTTCGGAACAATAGCGACTTGAGCTAATTCTCTAGTCAAGTCTTGGTATATACTACATAGTATACGAGCTGACAGCTGATCCTAGTATCACAATCGATATCCCTAAGGTGCGAGGGTGACGCCACCTGTCCTTATCACAGTTATCACGCGCCACACCAGATTAGATAACACTCGCAGCTTAACTACAATTAATACTATATTACCTACATATGTGAAAAGGATGTGAGATTTCATGGAACATAGGCATTTTGCCTTTGTATCGCGTTTTATACGAAGTTTTAAATGCACTTAATTATTAAATGCAAGTTATAGAAGACAAAAGGAATTTATAACAAAAAATATTTACAAGTATACTTATTGAACTAATAGGTCGGTTAAAAATGAGTAACTACCGACGTTTATTATCTTGTAAAGAAAGATTTTTTTTGCTCAGAATAAGGAGTTCGAATGAACGTGATAAACGATTGGGAAATAAAATGACTGCAAATAATGAGTATTAAAAAGAATTGAAAAATTTTTCCCCGTGAATAAATAACATTAGATATGATTATTTATTAATATTTCAAGACTTAAAACTATCTATAATAAAAAAAACATACAATACAACTAAAAAATAAAATCAAAATCGCGACTTTTAGCTAAATTTGCCAAAAATGTAAACCAAATCCTTTAAAATGTAATAATATTAATAAAATGATATTAACAACGTAATATTCATGAGATTAGTAAACCAAAACATAACAATACCATGCAGCCGGCGCCCGGCGCCCGCGCACATTGCGTGACGCGGCCGGCGCACGCGCACGCTGCCCGCGACATATGCATGGCGGACCTATCAATTTGATCCGCGCCCGCGCAGCTGCGTACAACGACCCCAGCATACAATACCATCAAAAAAACACCCCATATTTTGGATGATTAATCCAACTCGCTTTGTCTAGGATTAAAACTCTCATGCTTTATTCGCACGCGCAACCTATCTGCATATTAAATAGATGCATTATATCTATTGTGTGCTCTTAGCATATGCGGCCCATGATGCGTGTAATCCCACAACTGGTTTACATGTAAATAGCACAAATTAATATCGTACAACGTTTTACCATTGTTGCGAAAACTAATTCTTTTTAGTTGGAATATTGAAATAAATACTTTATTACTTACTTTATTTCGATTAACATAAAATATTGAACATGATTTAAATAATTTCAAATATGCTGTTGCTTCAGTTTAAAGGCGGATTACAAAAAAAATCATTTATGGAATAGCTGCACTCGTATTGCCGTGGGTAGTTTCGCAATAAATTTTACAAATTCAATGAAAGCTCCAATTCTCACTTAACAATTACGAAGGGGGTTACAAAAGACGGCCATTACCAGTTCTGTCGCCAACTAATAATAAGTCGCGCTCACAAAGTCTCCGTGACAAAAAGCGCGATCGACAAACAATCGGATAGGAACAATAAAAGTCGTGAATCAAACAATCGATTCATCGAATCTAAAAGTTTAGCGACAGCTGCGCGGGGTGAAATGATGTCAGGGCCCAATCTCCCACGGTCCCCTGCTCCCTTGCAAGCTCGCTTGTCCACAATTCACGAGTTTACTTGCATTAGAATAGCCCATGGACCGGTTTGAGAAAGTTACTAATAGTTTTGTAACTCGTTTTGTTTGTGTGGCATATTAATTCATTAATGCCACAAAAAAACATTCTCATTCATCTATCATTTTGTTATAATTTCAAACACGTTTAACGATAATATCCCTTAAAAGATATACTTGTAACTGGGACACAAATTAACTTAAAAAATATATTTGAACTTAAAAAAATAACTTAAAAATTACATTATAATATATGGAACAACATCCCACACTTACTCATTAAAATCATGAACTTTTTTTTTAACAACTCAACTTAACAACTACTTAGTTATAAGAAATCTTTTTCGAAGAATTTTATGGCAATGAACGAGTCACATGCGAAGTATATTACATAAACTTTATTAAATGTCGTGTTGCATGCTGGCTGTTTACAAATAAGTGGCTTATTAGCTTTAGCTACATATTTTTTCATTTATAAGTTCGACGAT
Organism: Trichoplusia ni; assembly: GCF_003590095.1. Lineage (NCBI taxonomy): Eukaryota > Metazoa > Arthropoda > Insecta > Lepidoptera > Noctuidae > Trichoplusia > Trichoplusia ni. Next base: position 15,441,340 of record NC_039481.1, on the reverse strand, counting down.
TTACCTAATGTCGTATACTTATTTTCGGAACAGAAAACAAAATAAGATACAAATATCATAAATGTTAGATATCATGGAGTAGAACTTTTTGGGAATCGTTATTATATTTTAATTTTAATATTTTATTAATCGTACATTGGGAATTTTACATCCCCGGGAAATCATCGGTCATTTTGTCCTTTTTTCAACGACTCCAAAAAAGACGTTCTGATTTCGTAATTTTTTTTCTTACCTCGGAACTTTGGACTTGATAATCAGATTTTCTTTTCCATTTACTTAATGAAATAGATGTCATTTGGTCCATAAAATTTCAGCAAGTTTTACTCAGAAGAATTTATTTAAAGTATACACTTTTGTCCTTTTAATACATATTATTCGCATTTTGGCTCCACAAATTAAATATATTATAATCAGAGTCCAATGCAGTGAAATGCTTGCTGCAAAAGAAAAACCCCACATGTGTTTACGCCTGGCGCTGTCTCCTAGCGACCAGTACACAAACTGGATTGTCTATATCAGTAAATCAACCTTTGAATTAATTATTACAACGTAGAGTTTTGGCTTCAAAAAAGCAGGGTAGAGTTCACATTTTGAACCTTTTAAATAACACGTACTACAGTAGAGTCATTCTTAAACGTAGTTTTTTTTATAGAAAAAGCTAATTATGACCAAAGTAGACGTTAGGTTTAATAAATGTTGCCATGAAAAAAGATTTTATATCAAACATCTGACACAAAAATATTTAAAAGAAAGTGCAAGCTTCATTTCAGTTTTCACTGACCCTCAATTTAGCTGTCCTCCTATTAATTTCAAATAATAATTACTTCATCTCAAAAAAGTTTGATACACCCTCACGTTTATTTCAAAAGGACCCCATATCGAATTGCCACCCAATAAAATACATCCCACCTATTTATTAAAAAAGAATTCTATAGAACCCTTCTATTTTGAACAATAGAGGACGGCCTTAGCACACTTTAGGAGTATTTTTGATAATAATAATGGTTGGGAATGAAGGGTTGCAGTCGCGTGGCGCTCCGGGCCGTTGAACCTTACCTTTCCATTTTACAACTCCATCCAATTTTAATTTGTTAATGGAAGAAGATACACGTGACTCGATGCAATTCTAAACTAATGGCATGTAATTGTGAATTTGGTAATTACAACACAACTACAGTGAATCGATATAGACCATTATGGATAAAATCATCAAAAATAGTTTTGTATCGAAAGTATATTAAAACGTGCAAGTTTTTTATTGGTTATCTATTTGCAAAATCAATTTAATAGTTTTTTTAAGTCGTTTTACCAACAGATGTTTCTTATAGGTTTAACATTTGAGACGCTTTTAACCCGTATTACTTTTCACATGACGCAATTGGCTACATTGTCCAAGAAATGCATTCATAGAAAAAAAAATGCGTTTAGGAGCTAGCAGATATTTTACATTTAGGTAGCCTAACAGAAAGCAGGAATAGCTTTAATAAGAAACAGCAAAGGACTCTATATTTCAAATAAAAATTATTATTCTCATCATTCATCTCGGTTAGCATTTCCATCAAACAATTATGACAGGCTGTTGCCTCGTTAACTTAGCTCGGTGTATGTTAATAAGGCGTCGGTAGTAAAGTGGTGATTATAATGTAGCCGTGTCGTTTAGCAGACGCACTCACCGAGGGTTCTCGAGAGGGAAGCCCCTCACCGCTTCCGCTGACGTCACTCTTAAGTAGTACTTACCCCACGTCACTTACCCCGCGGACACGCGGCGCTTCATAGATCATTGTCCTCAACTGTTTAATTCACTTTTGAGTCAGTTTTTACTCGAATGGAATCCTTAAAAGCGAATTTACGTCACGTTACGTACGTTCAATTAAGACATTTAAGGATCTGTGTTAGATTTTAATGGCTTTCATATTTGTATGATGTGATTCCAGTTATTAGTATTGCTACCATACCATTATATACCATTAGTATAAAGGGAACAAGTTTTCAATATCATAGTATTTCTGCAGCACTTTCCAAACTGCTTAGAAATCTACCCCATTAAAAGCTCTTATTTCTAGTATTTCAAAACAAACCACTGAAATTCTCACAATCGAAAAAGGCCATTTCAATATCAGCCGGCGATCTAGTAAATAATAGTAACAACACTAATCAACCTTCAACGTGACCAAAATACTCGCGAAGCTTAATGAATAGGGGCAGGTGGTGTCGTGGGGGGCAGGTGGGACAATGTTTACATTCCTTCACCATGGAGAGTGCAGTGCCATAAGTCAGGCGGCCACCGGTCACCGTCGCCGGTCGCCGGGGAAACAGCGATCAATCAAAGCCGCAGTTACTACACTTACGCTCGAAACACGCCCACAAAACATTAATGATTTTATACCCTTCCTTTTGAATTTTGAATAGGTTGTCGTTAAATATAATTTGGTTTCTTTATTCATACGGGGCGGGCTGTTCTGAGTAATCAAACCCCCTTTCCATAAGTAGGTTCTATTTGGTCTATCAACCATATTTAGAAGTAACTTTAAACTTTCTACTTAAAAGTTTTCCTAACAGTACTAATACTCAAATAGTACGGAATCAGTTCAAGGCCGTCCAAATGATGGATATACCAGGTCGTATTATTCGGGTGCGATATGGCCGGTTGTCACTCCGGTCGCGGTTGGCACCGCCATGCCAGTGTAGCCCCGTACTAATCCGTAACAACATTGATTCCCCTTCTTTTATTAGCTAGCCTAATAGCTCGCAGTCACATTACATAGATACTTGCCCAGTCTGGTAGTAATTTCGATGCAGTTTTACTCAATTATTTTTAACCTTGTAGGTTAAGTTGTGGAAAAACTCAAGATGAAAATATAACTCTATCTCGTGCCGAATGGCTCCTTCTAAGTTGGGTTTCAGATCATAACTATACAAATTTTCAAAATAAGTCTACAAGGTATACGTTACTACCAGAAGAACATTGATTTAAAAATAGTCACCTAATTCACCAAATTTTAATTAGACCCCGAGACCGATATATATGTACTATTCACGGTGTTAAAAATGTATCAAACTTCGAGACCTACTTCGATTCGGAATCAAATGATACAATATTCATGAATCTAAAAATGGAAAAAACGCAATCATAACTTGATTCGTATTCGCCGTAGTACGCTTTAGTACGGGAAGGTCGCATCAACACGTTATACATTATTAATATATTTCATCGCCGTAAGCAAAGCCTATTTGTTACGTTCTCACTTTATAAAATTGTTAAAGAAACTTTTTTGTTGCGAAAGAAAATGTAAGATTTTAAAAGAAAATTATTGAGACTGCAGATACAGAAATTGATAGGCATTCGCGGCTCCTAAAGTCAACTTTAAATGTAGTTTTTGTTCAAGTCCTCGGCAAAAAGGTGAAAGTTGTCTTATTGTCTCAAGCAAAAGTCTACCCGGAGGAATGAGAAGAACTTAGGTATCCTAAGTACTTATATTAACGATCTCAAATAGAGATAGGTAATACTTCATTTAGTTTTGAGGTAACAAGTAGTAACACTTGTAATATAATGTGAACGACCTGCAAGTTTAGATGTTATCAGCGATCGATATGTGATTCACGCCACGAATGAATGCGATCACAACGTAATACGCGAGTTATTTCTGTTCATACTGTCCGTCGATATTGTATATCATTCAAGTGAGGAATTCGATTCTCAAAAACTGAAAGATTGCTATCGTGTACCTAAGTAAGCCTAATGAATTGTGATGTATCTACGTTATTGAGTTAAAAATTAACAGAAAGACTATTATGAATTGTCTTCATAAATTGAGAGTCTTTCAGTACATGACTATAAAAAATACGTAAGTTTTAAACCAACTCATCTTTTTTCTTTTTGAACCCTGCATGTTTTGTGTTAGCAATGTTATCAGTAAGCATTTTGCTCTGTGTAATTGATGTTGTTTGTAGTTTTTTTTTTTGTAATTGATCAGATAAAAGTGTTTTGTATTTTACCAATAATCCCACGTAATTAAAATAATACAAAGAAAACATGCTGCAGACATTATGCAACTTATAAATACAATTCTAAAAGCTTGCATTACGTTAAAGTATCAATATAATTAGGTACTTTGCTCACTACAATACTAGAACATGTCTAGTAAAACTGGTTACTTCACAATAATTGTATCTAGTGTAACGGGTACTGGGTGACGAAGGGTTGCTCGCGTGTCACCCCTCGCCATAGCGGCAGCGTGACAGCGTGCAGCATGACAAAAGAACGCCAGCTGCATCCTCGCGACTATTGTTCACCCCCCAAACTACAACGTTGCGATTGCGCACGCAGCGCAACAAAAAACTATCTTTGGAGCTACTATAATTTGATAATGGAATATAATGCTCCATACGAAAAAAACGTTACAACCGTTAAATAGCCTAATGTTTAGAGGATTTCTTTAACTTTAATTTAAATAAAAATTAAATGCGATAGAATGCAGCAACAGTTACAAAAATATTTCAGTCATAAAGTAACATATTTATCGCATGAAAATAACATAATATTTGTTCATTATTACGACAACCATTGGCTGACATTTACTCACCCCCGAACCTCGATACTTCTGCGATGTTTAATGAGTTCGGAGTTGCGGGGGCGTCGTAATTCTACAGGTCAAGGGCAAGGTTACAGGATACGGAACAGTCGTTATGTGAATTTTGTATAAACATTAGGAAAATGTTACATTTATCTATGGTTTTTTAATATGGGTGAAATGTAGTCTCTCATTCATTTAATTATAGGTATCTACGTTTTTCAAATTCAGTAAAGGTCAAATATATTTTTATTAATAGTGACTAATTGTATTTGCTGATTATATTGAATAATGATTATTCTAGTAGGGTGATTGTTCTTAAAAACATGTTTTTGTTGAGTGCCTACTAAATAAAAATAGCAACGTTTTGCAATAAGGCACATTATTCTAAATATATAATCCCGGCGCGTTAGTATTTTATAATTATTGTAAAAAGAAGACAGAAGACTTATGAAAATCGAAGCCTAGAAAAAAGAAGAAAGAGTCCTACTCCTCGCGTTCACTGCCGGGGCCATATGTGTGTTATAAAAATCATAAGGCACGCGGTGAATGCCAAGAGCGGACTCATTCGTCGTGCAAACTGTTGTCAAAGAAGAAGAACCAAGACATTGAACAGAATACTTCAAGACTCGGGCTTGTAGCCCTTGAGAAACAACTGAAGATCAAAATTTGAGTACACGGAAATACGAACACTATTGTCACAATAGTTGATCCATATATGTAGCAAAATACATATATGTTTTAAAATCACATATCTACTTATATATGAAAAAAATGATTTGATCAAAGAATCAATGTTGAATTGCCAATTTTAATTTAATGTTAATGTATTCCTTCTGTACTTTGGATCTTTGTTTTCAGATCATTTTTTTTCAATTCAACAATATCGAAAAAGCTAAACTTAATTATACCAACCGACATCACGTTAGGGAAGTTGATCTATTTAATAAGACATTCCTACCCTGCTTTTCTTTTAAACAGCAAAGTTGTTTCATTAAATAAAAGAAGAGTCGAATTGAGTCACCTCCTTTTTTGAAAGTTGGATCAAATTAATAGTTGTGTCTCGCTTGGCTTCATAACAATGCAAGGAACAAGCACATATAGAGACACCCAGACTCAGAAAAAGTATTTGTAGATCATATAAACGCTTGTCTTACGGAGGATCGAACCCCCCTACACTTCTTGAACAGTAGCTCTCCGTGCCAGGCTAATATCTTCAGTGTGCGGTTTAAGGCTAATTTGACAAGGCGCTGAACTAAAGCGCTATATGTTCGTAGTAGTTACTGAGAAACTCTTTTATAGCATTCGAGAGCTATAACAATCAAAGTAAACCAAGTGGCTCATGGAGAACAAAATAATCAAATTTTATAACGCCATAAAATACAAGTAGTTTTATTATTACCGATTGTATTTACTTCACGTCTAGAAAACAGTACACCTACAACTTACTTAAATTCTGATATCTATCGTATTTTCAAAGACAACTCCACCTATCTGGGTCAGTGTTTTATTGTGTTGCTACTTACGCAAAATTGCATAATTTGACTCAATTTACATCGGCCAGTGAAACCTACAATAACAAGTGACCGATACAAATGTGATCATGTTGAGTGTACTATTGTAGACTTCAGTGCCAAAACAATTTGCAGCGTTTGTAAAACATGCTTATTTCCCAATGCAATTTGTCTGTTGCTGCTGTTACTATGTAGGAGGCTATAAGATTGTTACTAAGTTGATAACGTTCAGAATTTCATCAAGTTGTACATAAATCTTTTAGATCAAAAATCATCACAAGAATCTATAGTTTGGGCAAAGTTTTTTGAGATCCAACAGACAAACAGTTTTCTTGGGCATTGTACCACATTTGCATGTTTTCAGCATGTACCTTCTAAATAAATAAAAGTAAGGTAACTAAAAATTGTGTCTCAAAAAATTAAGATGCATCAAAAAAACTGCAGTGTTTAAAAGTGATATAAGAAAAATGATAATAATTGAAAAAAAAAACCTAACCAAAGACGACGTAACAAAAACTCACACACAATGTATGATTCGAAAACATTTTGTCATGTTCTGCCTGATCATTCCAAGGTTACGCACAGAGCTGTGATAGCACAGATGTCGAGCAATGTTAGCAGACTACACAAGCATGTGAAATGTATCTTTATGAATTACATAAAGTGAATACATGAATTAATCATTAGTATATAGGGAAATACATGCCAAAGGGAAACTCAATATCCTATGCAGTGAAGGATTTTAGTTCTAACACATCATTATGTTCATACAATAGAAAATGTGAAGAATCTAGACTCTTGTCTTGCCTCAAATAAATAACATAAAATAAATTAATAAACTTTTAGAAAGTGTGTAATTATTTACGTGGATTTATCACGCACTTTTATATATGAAGTTAATACTGCATGGCATAAGTAAAGCAAAAATGTATATCTATCTATAAGTACACATACATAATTTAATTAATTATTACATAGAAGCGTAATCTGTCTGTTTGCTCCGACTCATCGCTATAATGCCGAGATCGATTTTGAAGGGACTCTTATTGGCAGATATAATTTTTGTTAAATTTCACATCAAGTTGCCAGTCGCGGTTACAGCTAGAAAACAACACAAATATAAATAATATAGCATGAAGGTATTACACAAAATAATTAATGTTTCTCCTCAAATATCAAAATAATACCAAAAAAATGGCGTATGTTTTGATATACGTCATATTTTTTACAGATACAACATTCTCGACTTACATCGTCAACAGACACTCTAATTGAATCGTTCATCAAAACTATAAATGTTAAAACAATCACTTAAAAGTAATAAAGCTAATGTAAATACAACATTGTTGCATAAATTACACTTTACAACCTCCGTTAAATGCTTTGACTAATTAAATAAGATCGAATCGTGTGTTTACTCTTCCGTGTAAAATTTGCATTGTAAATATTATATTTCCAGTCTAGACCTTGGGGTAACAGGGTTAGATAAGTTGTATCACCAATTTAGACGCCTCGGATTTATTTGTAAGGACATTGTCTAAAAATGTATTAACATATGGGTAAGTCACAATATGGTTTTGGGTTATCTTTCTTTCTATTCTTTATGTGAACATGAACTGTTCCTATATAAATTAAATGTAGTCTAATTTATAAAATGAAAAGTATGAACCCATATTTAATTTCAATAATAATCTTTAAAAAAAATGAATTAGGGCCTAATTCAAAGCCTTAATTCAATTTTAATCAATAAATTGAAAATACAAACTTGAATACTGGATTGCATGAAAATTTTAGTTTTATACATACCATGTAGTACTTTAAATATACGTAATTAACAGTTAAAGTGCAATTGTTTTATAATAATAACACACGTTCATTATACAAATTCAGTCCGATTCGGAAAAAGTCAGTTCATTAATCAGCAAACATAGACACTGCTGCATTCAATATAATTTACAATCAATGCAAGCAGAAGTCACGTTCCCTACGTGCTCGAAGACCAAAGAATACAGACCTTATCTCAATGCTAGCCTTTATGGAGTACAGAATTACTAAAAACAAAAACATCAGACTTCAACTGACCTACAGTTTTACATAAAGTGCTCTAATATAATCATTTGTAAGCAAACTTTTTGTTAATTATTTGAAACACGATAACAACTCATAACAGTTGTATTTCTCTATTTATATAGAAGTAACTTGACCTCCAGAGCCCGGAGGTCGGTCTACCTATATTGTTATACTCCGCAGGTATTCGTTTATTTTGTTAATTATTTTATTGCGTCCCGTTTACCTCAACGTGACCAGACGGATTCTTAGAATCTAGAGATCGAAATGTTCTAAGATATTGTGGTATTGTAGACTTGGTAAATGGCCACTAAGGTGTGAGATTCAAGTCATCCGTATTCAATTGTACATTAATACATACCTTGTAGTTTAGTAAACAGTCAAGCCTGTGCCTTGTTGCCTAGACTGCTAAAAAAACATTTATTACTTATCAACAAAAATAAGAGAAACAAAGCAATAAAACAACAACACTTCTTGAAATCAAATATTAATATCAGCAAAACCTAGATAATTTCTATGGATTAAATGAAATAGGCTGTGACTAAGTTTGTGATCTCTGATCTATTGTGGGTAATGTTTTTGTGATTGATAAAAACGTGCTTGACTTTGCCGAAAGTCAGCGCTCTTTCAACTCGCAAGAGTCACCTAGGCCAGGCGCTCTTGTTTGTGTAAACAAAAAATCTTTTGTACACGTCAATGTTAGCCATGAATTTATTCAAGAACGAAAACGTTTACTTGGTTTAATGTTATTAAATATGTAAGTTAATTATTATTTTCACAAAATAGAGTAAATTGTATTATAATATATTTCTCAAGATTAGCCCCTGATAAATCATTTTATTTTTACTACTTTTAGATCTCACAAGATTTAAATTCCCAATTAAGGAAGGTAGCCAACTATCCTCTGACAGTTTCTTGCCTTAGAATTCACAAACTTTATACCTCGGAGAGAACCTCCTGACCAACAAACTCATTGGTTAACTTCGTACAAGGGCCGATGCAATCCCATTTGTATCGCTAACTCAATCTGCGCCTTGGAAGCTGATTTGCCGCCTCCCAAAACTTGCAAGAAGCCCAATTGAAAAGAGGGTAAGTAATTGCGAAATTTGATTCCTCAGTTAGCAAAAGTTGTTCTTCGTCCAGATGACGAAGAAGTTTTGGGGAAGTTTCCTAGTCGATGGGGAAAATGGTCGGGATTTCTTAGGAGGAAAATGGAGGAAAGTAGTTTGCAAGTTGGATTCTACAAGTATGTTTTTATTAATAAATGATTAAAAAAGGTTAGTCAACGTGTTTTGCAGGTTCATATTCAAAGGTCAATTCAAATTAGGCTGCTAAACAGACACTTTGAAGAGACCGACGTGGAAGATTGAAGACTTGAAGACCAACAAATAAATTGTTTTAGAGTACAAAACCGTCTTTTATTTTATTTAATCTGAAGAAGATTCCATGAAACCTCTTTTTCCTACCACAGTGACGTTTAATAACATTAGAAATTTTCTAACATTTTTCTTCATAACATTAGTTTCCACACGTCGCATCGGCCAGTAAATGAAAGCGATCGTTTTTCTCACAGTGAACAGCTGTTATTCTTCCCACGAGCTGTTTAAGTGTCGACGAGAGCTACCAACCTGTTACTGGTACTTGTTGCTGTAAGCAACACGTTATTACTGTCCTTTGGAGATCCTACCACAACTTAAAACTATAAAGGTGCAAGCAGGAACTGGCGCTGCGTGGCAACAGAATCAGGGTATCTAAAAAACCTTAATTAGTTATTTGACTTTTGTTTAGAGATCAACGTCATGTTAAGGTGAGTCGCTATCATCTACATTTAACGACCTCAGACGTCTACGAAGAACGAATCGGGTAAACAGACTTAAATGTATGTATGTGTGCGTGCGTGTGTGTGTTTGAGTTCACTTACTATTTGACGCTCGTGTCATATCTTGAAGGCAATAACAGCGCTATAAAGAAATGCGACAGATATATTAATCTTATCTGGCACACACTCGCCAAAACGTGGTCGCACATAGATTCACTATCAACGTGCTACAGTGCGACGCAAACAAAGGAATCTATGATTGTTGAATGACAAAGAAGGAATTTGATGTCCGTCTTTATGTCTTTATGAGGCGTTTGTTTTCAAGTAAAATATAAAAACAAAGATTTATAACGTATGAGGTTGGGTTTTTGTGAAGTTGTTTGTTATTAATTTTCATTACCTATTGTTGTGTGATTACATAAAAATTTTGATCATTTAGATGATAGATCCTATTAACGTAGGTTTTTGTGTTGTAATAAAAAAATCTTGGAATCTTTTTAAAAACTGTTTACTTCTTAGAACCTTTTGATAAGAAATATAAAAAAAAATATTTGACTAGAATAATGGTCTCACATAGTACCCACAGACAGATATAGATATATGTAGCTCTAGACGAGCAATATGCACTCTACAGTAGCAGATGCATTCACACAATTAGTTAGGAGGTCAACAATAAACCAGAGATCTCGGGGCCTATCACCACATCTTTCAATAAAACTGCTGCAATCGTGTAAGCGAGATTCGCACTCACAATATAGAACGCCATCCCTTTCCTACAAATCCATCATATTTAAAATAGCATTACTGGATGGCAAAAGGGAAGCCAGTTATCTATTAATTCAGCAATGTATGATTTCTGGATGATAATGTGATGAATCGAATGCCTTATAGATTCTATTCATTGTAATGTTTTATTGCCTTCTCCATTGTATTTGTCTTTTTTAGATATGTTGAGCGTCAAACATGTTTATTATTTATTTTTTAAATATTCTTTCCTAGAATTTGTTTTTCCTCTTCAAGTGTTACAAAAATAATATAATCATAGTAGATATCACAGAAATTGGTTAAGACATCGATTTAACGAGTATTAGATACTTGAAAAGCGATGTTAGAGTTTCATGCAACATTATTTTTTTATATCAAAAAACAGGATCTGATACTGACGTCACAAACAGGATACAACGGTAACAGTATAGATACAAACGACCGCAAACAAAATACGCACAATTACACTACTCGATGCAAAGAAGTTGAAAAGTAAGTTCACTTTTGTACCGTTATAAGGCATGCAACAAAAGATAATAAGCTTTGTTTATTAAAGCATTGTTTCTGTAAATAATTCCTTGAATAATATATGTAATATAGGAATTAGTGCGAACTAATGACGTGTTTGAAAAAGCATTCTGCGTTACCGCTGACCACTACTTGACTGTCGTTTAACACGAATTCCACAAAGTTATTGCATTCATTTTCACGTTGATTTAAAAAATAGAACTTGAAACTTCGAAATACTAATTATATTCATAATATAGTGAAAAACTAAAGAAGTAAGAAAAATATCTGCATGGTAGACTGTATCTAGCTGTACTCGACAGACGTTACTACTCCAGGCTTTCTGTTGGCTCAAAGACCCCTGAAATTTGGGAAAAGGAGTGAAAAAGTCGCTATATATTATTATCAATGCAATTTTTATTCTCCATTGATTGTAGAATCTGGAAATACAATCAATATTCTTAGTAATCTATAACCATCGTGGCTTCGTAACGACCACAAGACAGTATTTTTTTCATTGGTCACCGTTTCTGAAAAAAGTTTTTACGATGCTTTGAAAAACTGGAACAATAAGGTTTAAAAAATATATATTACAAATACATTTCTGCATTTATACACATTTCGAGAAGAATCGTGTAACATTCAATGCTGTTTATTTGAATGACAATATTTTACAAAGCGTATTAGTTTCACAATATTGTACGATGAATACTGAAAGATTTCTGTTATTACTAGTCTTGTTGCATCTAGTATTTATCATAAATATAATGTAAGGCTGTTTAGAATAACATCTGTAAGTAAAAAGGTTTTGTTTTGTGGGTGATAAAAGTCCTTCCTAAATACGGGTACAAAACAAAATTATGCGTATGCGTACCAGTACTAAAATACCAATGATTTAAAAGTAGCTCAGTAGCGAAACACTACCATTTATGGTATATACTTGGTATATGTATATATTGGCAGCCTCGCATGCTACGTCAAGCTAAATGACTCTCACTTGCGTGAACATTCACAATTTATTGCATTTTGTAATGTCTGCGGAGAATCTTTGGGCATCTTATATGTGTTCTGAGTCTATTTCGTACATTTGCGTCTCCCACCACCGAATCGAAACGGATGAAATGTATTCTGCGCAGCCTTGTGTGTAGTTCTATTCTAAGACCTGGCCTAAAACTGTCCGGTGGCTAGGGCCAAATGTGTAGTTAGCGGAGCTCGCATCCACATGTGTTGTCAAAAGCGAGCGCATGATGTGTACCTGTGTGCTGCTCATGACGCTTCCCTACTAGTAGTCGGCACACAGCGTGTCCCAATTCACCGCGTCGGGAGACTACCGCCGGACAAACCGGGATGACTCATTAAATGTTGGCCGCAGTTTTATCTCCGGGGAATTTCTCCTTTGTTACACACGCTAACGTGTTGGCTACTATTCAACTATCCGACGAAAAAAACAATAAGCGCTCTGTATTGTTGCTTTAAAGGGAAACATTGAGTGTCTTGTCTCAAAGAATGTTTTAATTACTCGGATTAAGAGTCAACGAAAATAAACTTGATTAAATTAGACGTTTCTATAAATATGCATGTTTATTGTCCGGTCACAGTATTGAGACTATTTAAATCGTTGCATTACGGTTGTCGGCGATAACGCTTAACAATCCATTAAATCTCTACTAATGTAGGTACTACTTATGTGGTGATAATACTCATCAACAATAATTTACCTCGCACTCACTGTCATTACCTAATCTACATAACTTGATCGTTAATTAATGATTACGAAAAAATACCACTGTCACTTTTATGGGGTCTATGCATTCTTCTATACTAAACGTAGTCGCACCAAGTATTATTTCATTGTGAAATCTGAGTAATTAATTGAATTTCAAGTAAATAAATGAGTCATAGTATTTTACGGTACAAAGGCACACTTACAAGTAAATAAATAAATGTACGATCGACACGGGTGACGTACGCAATAATTAGCTACAACGTATGTATGTACATAACAGGTTTAAAAGATAATACCAGGTTTCCTCGTGAGTGTGACTCGGCCGGACAAAGGCAGGATCTAGATAATTAGTTGCGGACAAAAATAGTCGTCGCAGTCGGGCCCTGGGCCAGGTGACGTCAGCGCGCCAGGGCCGGCGGCGGGGCAAGACGGGCCCCGCGCCAGTGTCGCGCGCGCCGTCAGCCCGCTCGCACGCCACCTACCGAGCCTGAGTCAGCTCCACCAGCCGCGCTCGCCGCCGCCTGCCGCCGCCTGCCGCCCCCCTCCCGGCTGCCTACGCGATCCTGACACTACACTGCCACAAGTGAGTACTCTCGGCGACCCTATTATATTTATGTTACATACGTGTTGAAAGCTATTGTCTAACTGCAACGATGCAACGCGATAACATCCGATGCAGATTTCACTTCGGCCTACTGCACTACGGGATTAACTACTAGACGGCTGCATTGTTTTTAATTAGTATAGGTATACTTTTTTGATATTAAATTATTTTATTAATGGGGCCTAGGTTATATCTGTACGGAGAAGCGAATCAACCTTGGCGCATCGTGCAATGCAGCGGGGACCTTGCAAGTCACGCGTCAGAGTAACCTCGACTCACGCCGTACTCGCACTCCTACTACGATTGTCTTCGATACTATCGCAATTTCTCGGACGCTTAGAGCGAGACGCGTTCCATTGCTTTCTCTGTAGCGTAGGGTGAGCGGGCAACGCCATGGCACGCTAGTAAAACCGGCAATGTACGTGCAGACTGAGATGAAAACGAAATGAAAACATTATCTCAGTGAAGCAACATGTTGATAGACGCGCTATGAAACTAACACAAACAGCTGACTGCTGACGACGTGCTTCTTTTTTTGACTGATAAAAAATATGACGCGGTCATTCAAGGACGGTCGACCACTGACGAGAGGTATTTCCCGTTTTGAACTGTCAATGTGACATGTAAAATGCGAAGAAACGGACATTAAATAAGAATAATAAAATTTTTAATTAATAAAGTTGTGGTTGAAGGGCCGTCCTCTGTAATTGGTAATTAAGTAATATAACGGTTTCATTAGTAATGTTCGGTTAGGGGCCTCGATGTTCCTGAGTTATCGCGACGGAAAAACACGCCATATATTATCGTGCGTTGTTCGCTATCAGCTTGGTGTTACGAACTGTATTGTAATGTAGAGCCAATACTCTTCAAGGGGCTCCGCGCTCAAACGGCACGTGTAGACAATTCAGTCAATTCACGTAACGATAAATATACAAACAGTAAAACAACATCGTTACTACAAACGTATTAACAAAGCGAACAGAGTAACTGTACTCATAAGATAAACGCAATTTTGAAATTGAAAGTGCCCAAGTTTGGTGGACCACTTTTATTTAAACTTGTCCTGCTCGATTTCCGGGGCCTTGCTCGATAAACACAAGATAATCGCCGAGACTTGATAAATCGTGTCGGTCTGTACAAAAAATATTGCAAGGCGTTTATTGCATGATAAGATAAATTCACGTAATGGATAGAACCTTAAAAATGGTTATGAACCTGCTTCTTAAGTTGTACCTTTAGTTACCGATCTTATATTATATTAATTAAAGAAGTTCGTGACAGCAAGTCGCTGCCTTAAAAACTTTAACGTTCATTTGCATTCAACGTTACCTTCTAGAACGTCTTTAGATATTTTTTTCACCTCGAATTGGCATTGATCGTGGTCCACAAAACCGGTAAGGCTGCGGTTACCCTTCGCCGAACGTTCAAACATGCCCGACCACCGACTACCTTATATTTAAATAAAACCTCACTTGGAACAATTATTTTTTATTTAATAGTCTCGCGTAATACTCACATACCTAATGAATTGTTATTTAAAAAATTATAGGCTATTAATAGCTCCATCTATCTCATTTGTCGTCGCTGTTGCCTTAATTATAAAATGATGTTAAGATTGTTTTGACTAGAACTCTGCGTCAAAACTACGGTCATTCCTCGAGACGAATACAATACATTGATAATGGTAATGTCTTGTTATCAGGTACATTGTTTCATATTTACTATGATTGTCTTTTCAGGGTGCAATGGTCAGAAGATACGAAAGAATGAGTGGACGTCAGTCCTGGAACGAAGACGACATGGCTAAGGCCGTCGCAGCGGTGGTGTCGGGGAAGATGGGGTACAAACTGGCCGCCAGGACCTACCACATACCCCGCTCCACACTCCAGAGGCGCGCCAGCAAGATACGGTACCAGCAACCTGACGATCCCAAACCATTGATGGGCCACTACCGAAGGGTATTCACAGACAGTCAAGAAAAAGACTTAGTTGGGTACATAAAGAGTATGGAGAAGTATTTCATGGGGGTCTCGAGGCGTGATATCCGAGAACTAGCCTTCCAATACGCTGAAGACAACAACCTGAACCATCCGTTCGACGTGAACACGCGGATGGCGGGGGAGGACTGGGTGAGGAACTTCCTCAAGCGGAACCCCGAGCTGCTGGACAAGTCGGAGCACGAGTACGGGCTGGAGCCTGTCAACTTTGATCAGTTCTACCACTTCATGTGTCAGCTGTCATGATGACTCGTTGCTTAGTGCGTTCAAACTAGTTGTAAGTAAAAAGGTCAAGTTCGCCCCCGAGAGAGCCTCATGATTAATGTATGTATGACAAGTGTGAATCCAACCTGTGTATACTGTATGTGCCCACTTTTGTAATCTGAACTGAGTATATGTTGTACTTGAAATTGCTCAATAACGCCGCACATTCGAAATCGAAAATGTTTAATACTGAATGCCTTCTGGCAATTGTATCCACAAGTGGGAACATGTGATGTATGCTAAGTAGTAGACTTTTTGAAACGTTTTCAAATTTATATCGAGAAATTTAGCAAAAATTAGTCCAAGAGAGCCAAGCTCGAAAATGCGATGTTACCTTTGATATTCATTCTTTATTTGATTAGATATTTAATATATTAATATTCAGTGCCGTAGCCACCGTGGCCACGGGAAGCTGCCCGCGCGCCTCGCGACGCACTCACGGCTCTGTACTTATCGAGTACTTACGAAGTCTATAGTTGTATCTGATTTATAGTTTAAATTTTGTTATTTAATGGTACTAAAAGATAACTTGCTAAATTAAGGGCTGTGATAACAGAGAAAGGTGTATTTTTATGTAACATATCTAATAAGGTTACGTATCTATTTACAAAGACGGTATCTGATATAGAATATTTATTGTTTGAAGCATATATTTATTACAAATTGCTTAAATTCCGAGTGTTGGGTGTAGTAACGTTCCGTAACGAGTTAGTACCGGGGAGGTGCAAGCTATCAGCGCCGGTGATGTGCAATGTTTCCTCCGCGTGTGCAATATGTAGCATAGTACTTAGTGTGCATTAAATTGTCTGCAGACCGTCGCACAAATGCGGCCAATAACATATCTAAACATTCGGGTCATGCCACAGCAGAATGCACATACTCGATAATAACGCACAAGTATTATAACACAAACAGATATAATGCATATTCATCAAGTACCAATATTAATCAGTATGGCATTAAGTACGTTACGTACGATTATTATATGCTAATTTACAGCAGCAAAACTCTAAGGTATGAAAGTACTTACTAAATTTCCGTTCGTATACCAACTCTAACAAATAATACGTGGAAGTAAGTCTGCTGGAACAATACGCGGAGGCGATGAGCGCCACGCGCGCAGTACCGCGGAGCTAACATTTCCGTCGGCGCTCGGTGTTTGACGTAGCGAACATTGCGCAGCGCTTACTGCGTTACAGCGGTGTCGCCGGTTACGGAACATTTACCCTTAATGAATGCTGATAACGAACGCGTCAGCCGCGCGCCGCCCGCGCCTCGCCCGCGCCGCGACGCACTCGCACCTACGTCACACAAACATTTTATATAACACTATTTTCGTGATTAAGGGGTTGGTGATATTCGTGGGATGGTTTGTGTTTGGTTATTTCGTCTCTAGTTCAAAAATGTTTGTGTTTGGTCCAAAATTTCGTATAGCTATGTATTAGCTTACATATTTATCCCACTGTACCAAATTAGTTATATTATTATAGTTGTTACCTGATTCAAGTTTTGATCTCTTTAACTTAGTTCAAAATAGTGAAATGTTTATTTATTTAGGTCTTGAAATATTGAATATTGTTGGTTTTAAAGAAATTTTATCATTAAAAAGCAAATACATGTATGCCAAACTATGTTGTTATTTTGAGAATTATTTTTAATTAATATAATAATATATTCCTATGTACTTAGTTAAAAAAATCATGTGATTATAAATTGAAATATTTAATAAATACATTTTGATTACGTTGTTGTACTTAATGATATGGTTTAATAAGAAAATATCACTTAACACGAATAACTAAAACTGGAAGGCCTATGAAAATTCTCTAAAGAATTCATGCTAAAATAATAACGGTGACAAGGAAACACAAAGAGCAATCCGTATCGATACGACAGATTGCTCATAAATCTGATCGATGACAGTAGTCATCGACTCTCCAAATTATCACATCACATATTGAAGTAAAAAGGTACTTAACATACCGTAAATAATGCAGTGATAGGCATAGAACTTATAGATAATTAACATAACACTTCATAACAAAATAGGATCGAAGAGTTATGAGTCACTTTTGAAGCATCGATTAATATTACAAGATATATATTTATGAAAATAAAAACTAAAGCTTTTAAGAAAAAACTCGGAAGTTTGGAAGAGGCCACATACTAAATCTTTTGTAGGGTAGACAGAAAAGGGCTTGTCCTGCTCTCCGTTCTAAAACAGTAGCTTCATTCAAGAGCGACAAAGCAAATATTCGCTGTTAAGTGTCATGCTATCTCTATCATTGTCAAGTGAAGTGCAGAGACAGACCGTTGCGTTGAAGACGGCCAATACAAGTGATGTCATGTGATAATTCGAGCAAAAAGGCTGTTTTTAATTCTAGAGTAAAGTCCTAAGATGAAGGAAACGATGTATGTCAATGCGCGTTGATAGTTTTCAGATGCTGCTTCAACAATAAAATTCTAGTGAATTAATCAAAATGCACTACCCTCCAGAAAGTAAAAATATGGCATTAATTTAATAGCTGAATTCTTTTTGCAAAATAGTTACCTGTCATTCAGAGTAATGAAGGGAGTCCAACTCCTTCCCAAATAAACGGCTTTAACATTTAGAAGTTATAACAGAAAACCAACCTAATATACCTAGTTAAATTCATTTACGAAACTTCGATTCAGTAGTCAGCCCCAGCATTTCAAAATTATAATAATATATTATAATAGAAAGTCCAATTTTCTATTGAAACATTTTTCTTTCTCTTTCCCAAGTATTTCCATAACTCCGCGGTCGAATAGTCGAGAAATACAATTTTAAATAGAAAGCACATTTCATAACGAGCTTCATATAAATGCATTGCGAAGCGAAATTACTTTTAAAAGGTGTCGTTATAAAGGGAGCCGGTATAAATCTTGAGTTTCCGTCCAATGCGATGAAAGCAGGTCAGTGCATTCCGCTGGACTAATGCTCGCAGTGTCAAAGAGGTGTCCGGAAGGCAGTCGTCGAGAGCTCTCTGCACCGCGTCTGAAGGAAAATACTTTAGCTGGAGAATTCATTTCATGTACCTCCTACTCTTAAATAAGTTCTGTGTCAAATACAGCTTGAGCTTTAGCGATAACAAGTAAAAAGGATGAGCAAGTTGTAGAAAGTTTAGAAGGTGTTTAGGTATTTTATGTCATTCAGTCATTATTATTATATTTAATAGGTGAAGACAATACAGTCGTGAAATTATTTTTAAACGCTATACGCCTCATGTGTGGGTCAGAGCAACGTATCCAACGATGTAAAAATTGAGAAATGGATGAATTAAACAGGCTCCCATAATAATGCCCAAATTAGGATATAGCAGTACCAACAAATTTAAATTTCTGTTGGAGGTCGTATAGATATTACCTGTTTGTTTGTCCGTTTTAAATAGAAATACATCGATAACTCCTAAAAGAAAAAAATCTTATTAACCTCATCGCCGTATTTATTTGCCTGCCTTTCACATTTATCCAGACGCTTGTTTCTGAAAGAAAAAGTCTAAAATCAATATCATACTCTCCCTAGCGAGAGGTTGCAAAGAAAAAACCTGTCTGAAAATATAAAGGAAAACTCAATACTTATAGAACCTTCTACTGAAAAGCCGGGGGCGTGTCGCTCTTCATAGAAACAGCTACAAAGTGATTACTGCGAGGAGAAAATGTGAATTAATATTTTATACAGCATGGAAGCTGCATCGATGCTTGCCTTTGAAAATTGCAATCGCCATCTGCACTCGTCGACTACACTTTGCTATTACATTTTCTTCAGTGCGCACTGAAGCAAAACGTACTTTATTATTTGGTTTATAGTTGTTTGAAAGCCAATTTACGAGACCGAGGCGGCGACGCGGGAGAAGCAAAAACAACGTTTGAAAGGCTCCGTCTAAAGAAAATATCCTTTTCAAGACACCCATTAGGGGAACGACGAGAGAAAAACATCTTATAGCTGTTATTGTATACTGTATAGACTTCCCGCTAACTTTTATGTTTAAAAGCCTTTGATTAGCTCTGCGCAGATGGAATTATGATTGCTTCCCGTTTAAAGCGAAATTAAATTCAGACTGCTAGAGTTTACTCAGGCTGGCTGCCGGCGGGCGAGGCTTTGAGAACATTTTATTTATGAATATCATGACGGAAAGGTTTATTTAGATGACGGAATAATTAATTTTTGGCAAGTCCAATGTTTCAAATTATTAATAAATACTTTAATAAATTTTAGCTCGTCAAGTAGGTATCAGATACTTTCTATGTAGTAATTTAGTAGAACCAAGTTATTCTTTCTTGATTTCCAACACATATAGAATCCATTAAAAATAAAGATTGGCCATTACTACAACCCGAATAAACCAAAGAATACATTGGCGCACCAAACCTAACCTGCAAGTATTTTTCTAAAAGAAAACTAATGTTTGACCATACATTTCCATTTGCAAAAGAACAAGAACGAACAACGTGAATGATTACAGCTCTACATTACCGAACGAAAGTGTAAAACAACAAAAAGCAACACGTTACATTAAAGCTATATTATTCATCGATCATTAATGTGCATTCTGTTCCCCTCCCTAACGCCTCCACTTTATTTGAAATAACGTGAGAAGAAAGCGGTACTGCAGCATTTATCAAACGCTGTCAACTCAACACGAGTTTTAAAAGAAAATAAAAGCTCGTTCGTGCAATTTATTGAGAGTACCTTCGCCACACATTTTAGTGTTGTGCACTTACTTGTTAAAGAAATACAAAACTATTACTTTGAAGTTACTTGCTATTACTTACTTATAGAGTTTCTATTAATTACTAGATCGTTATGAAATTTAGATTCGATGATTTTTCTATCTCAGAAAAGAGTAAATCATCAATATAAATATCACGCTTTGTACACCACATAGTTGACAATAAAAAATCAAATGATAATAGGTTTTCGGCCTTATCGTTAAAAGCTTGCAGAATCCTCTTAGAAATACATTTTCAGGTGAAATGGTTATATAGATCGTTGAAGCCACAATTATTTAGATAAAGTTTACGATGTCAGAGTAGCCCGCCTCCGAGCCAAACCGTTGCTATACACATTGAACTTCTGTACATCAATAAATAAAGTAGAAACCTTGGCACGGTCAAATCTTTATGTGGATAAGTTGGGGAGTTTCGGCACGATCGTGTGGCGATATTTTATCTCTGAGCGTTATATCTGATCCAACTTTAACAATAGTTTCTCTCTAAGCATTGTTCTGTCCTTTTGATAGATTTGTTGTGTGTGATAAAAAGTTATTGATATCGTAAGAAACTCTTAAAAGCTTTTGGATAAAGGTATAAAAATTCCTCAAGAACTCCTAACTTGAAAGGCATTAGATGGTTAAAGAAATTCTGAACAGATCCTACCTTAAATGTAAAAGTAGGAACTAATTTTATAAATGGCTAGTCTCAACATTAGATTGTAAGGAGAGTCATCTTTTGAGTACAAAGTAAGACGACATAGTAAATAACGTCGCGGACAAATTGGATATTCCCATTAACGTAATGCGCAGACGTCTTCAAAGGAATGGCTTCGAGTAAAGCATACAAAGTCAAAGTTTTCTTATTCAACTCCAGAATGGAAACTCTCCAAACACGTCTTCAGCATGCTTTGAGTACTCCATGGGTTGTTTACTTAAAAATTGCGAGGCAATCCAATTATATTGATGTTTGCCCCCTCAAAGGAGCTGAAAGCAGCATGGCGGACGGTTTCCGCGCCGGGGAGCGACGGGCGCACTTCGAGAGCTCTACCAACGCAAACTAACAAGAACCGAGGCTTTTTATTTATGTTACACTCTATTACGACACGACTTCAGACTTCAGATGAATGGTACGCCTGAGTTTTCGTTCCCGTCAAAGGCAATGAAATGGATTCGCAAATAGACGCCCTGAACGTCGGCGTTCAATATATTTATGCTTAGGAAAGTCGCTGAGTATGTTCGGAGTACAGAATAATATCGTAAAGAAGCGTCGCCCCAGATACGAAGAATATTCGTATTTCCACTCGCTACGTTCCGAGAACATTTCTGGGTGAACAATGTTTTACATATTTCTAAACTCGAGAGAATTTCGCCAGTTTTGTCGCGAATGTAAATGTTAATTTGCATTGTCAAAAGGAACGTACATTTTAAATCCACATTTCGTTTCTAAACAAGATTTTAAATTTAAATATTTTTAGGATATTTTTATTTCCGAATTACTTAATATTATGATAGGATGGAAAAAATAAGCTTGGCCCTGCTGCCGAAATAATAAACAATGAGCCTCCCAAAATACCAAATTTCTTCACAATACAGAATCATAACAAACCCAATTAATTACGCCTGGCGTGCTCATTAAACTGTTCAGCGTTGCATACTCGATACACACACCGAAATGAGTCTTCATTAGACGTATTCATCACGTTGGACGTGACTCTACATACAGCATGCAAATACGCGGAGAGCAATTATAAGTTGGGAGGGAGAGGGCGGCGATAGCCAGACGGATGGTCCAGGCGAGGGGGCAGGGCCCTTTGAATATGACACCCCCAAACCAGTGATATGGTTAATTACAAAACAACATTACAGAGAAAGCTTTTAAAATTTCGCTCGGAACCGTAAATGTATTTTGCTGGACGTTTTCAAAGGGTTGATAAAATACATGATTTGTTTGATGAAGTCCATTGAAGCAGACATGTTTTGGTTTATACCGAGAGAGGTTTTAGGTAACGATATGTTAGAAAAATAAGTGAATTAAATGCGTGTAAGGGTATAGTACAATGGAAATATTATTTGCTTAAATATGACACATTATACTGTGTTCTGTAGCTTTTTATAATAAAATCAAACGCTGTAATTACCGTTAGTATCATGGTTCCTCAGACCCAATACATCGAACTAAAGCTTACCGAACTAACGATTCGGACCATAAATATTATAACTGCAAGTGTGCTCATATGTAAGCCGGTCTTGTTCTGGATAAGGCTGGCCATACATGAAGCTACTTGAGCAGTTCAACAGATCGGTACCAACATTTTTTTGGCAAAAGAACATCTCCTCAGGATTATACTACTGGAATAATAGAACGAAGTGGTACTCGCTTTGCACATTTATATATTGAAAAAAAGGTAAACGATATGGATCAAGTGGGTGACGAACAACTGTAACTTACAAAATTTGAATCGTCAGAATTGGAACTAAAATAATTATATGTTATAATTATTCTCAAGGACACATATTGCTTTCGGTCATCTTTTTTGCATGTCACACCTGAACAACCGGGCGTAATTTTTCAACTTTTCTGTTTTAAAAAGTGGAAAATTAGTTCGCCGACACTGCCCACTGAATTCAGTACTGCAGCAATGTATTGTTCTTCTCTTTACTTGTCATATTTCTTGTTGCGAACTGTCAACTTCTCTCGCGCAGTTACAGGAGTTTTAATTAAACACCGCGTGCGCCTCCCGCTGGCTAGCTTTTCGTTTTTCACACGTCATGGTCAGTGGAAAGTTGTTTACTGGTTAGTTAGAGTTTGTTAACGCGCCGTCCGTGTATGTCTAGCCTAACACATTGGCAATAAGCCAGCCAACTTGGAATATCGGTAATAGTCTCAGATTACGGTGACACTCAAGCTTATTTATTATTCAATATCCTAAACTTGGACTCGAGAAGTAGAGGTAAAAAATGCTGCCTCGAGTAGAATATTTTTATTTAGTTTGAATACAGACTATACCTAACGTTTTTTTTACTTGAAATTTGGCGCCCAATTTCTTTTCACATAAAGCATACATTCACAATTATTATTTGTAACCCTATCCACCCGTAATAGTCACCATTTTTATGTCCGTCCTCTATTTTAATGAGTATTAATGTGTATGCTTTTTTTTCTTTTGTCCCGCATATATAAATACTTCAAATTACAGTGAATGGAATTTACTCTTGACGGCACTCTTGAGTATAAATTTTGCAGTATTTACGTCACAAGTGCCTCCTAAAGTAAACTAAAACTGAATTATATGTGTATCTGACAGACTTAAAATATATACTATACAGTATACCCAGTCGTTGTACCTATTACACTTACAAAACTTTAGGTAAAGAAATCCTCCATCATTAATACTGGAAATTACTTCTATTTTGCAAAGCTTTTAAATGATATAAAACGGGTAATAACCTGTCAGTCGAGAAACAGTTTATCTGTAATGTTCAACTCATCTGTCATGTAGCTTTCTTTGAAGATGAGGTGGGTAGGTACAGGTGAAGGTAAACCAAGAAGAGAAATATGTTTTTTGATGTTGTAGAATTTATAATTAATAGTCAATGTATGTAACAATTATTCATATTGCCAAGATAAAAGTATTGATAAATAGTTTTTTAAAGAACAGCACAGCACAAGAATTAACATAAAATCAGGTAGGTACTTATTTACCCCAAATACATTGTAAGCACATTTTTTTCCGCAGATCTACATAATGTACTTACCAAGCATACAGACGCAAAGATAATCTGATCCGCCATAAATATAAAAAACAACATTATTTCCACTCCATTTTCAGTCCCCGCAACCCTGTCCATTACAAGATTACGCCAGAGCAAAAACGAAAAATACGCAGAAAATGCAGTGTCACGGTGTGCCGGGTGACATGGCAGGTAAATCCAATTTGCGATGTCACCTAGCTACTGGCACACACGAAAACACGTGAAAAACAAAACGTCAAATAACAGAAAAGAAGAAAAAACAGATGTGTCAGTGCAATGAGCCGCCGACGCTGGCGTTAACTGCATACGTTGACGTAAGTAACATGAAAATAAAGATAAAACTCACGTAATTCTATCGTGAAGGATTTTAGTGCACCTTTTGATATGTTCAACTAGCTTTTCGCCCGCGGCTTCGCACATTTTCATTTTTATGAGAAGTAGGTATGAGATGATATCAAAATAATCTTTAATTCTTCTTAGTGGTGGCAGGAACGGTAACTTACTACTCGTTAAATAACTTCTTACATAATTAATCCGATCACGTAGTATTATCCTCAAGACTATATGAATCATATCGTTATTAACGAGCAAATACAGAGAAATGATGGTGCAAGTTTATTTGCGTCAAGTTAGGTAATTATAATATATGAGAACTAAATAATGAATCAACTTACCAGTGATATAATAAGTAGTTGAGCAAAGACAAGAAACATCAAATATTTTTTAATAACGATTAACACGCGTTTTTACGCTTTTTACGCTTCTTACGCAGAGGCGCGGGCGCAGAGTGGTCTTATTGGAACTGAATAATAATATAAATAATATAATTATAAATCCACCCCACGAAAGTACTAGGTACTAAAATCATCGCTTTTCAGAGCGTTGTACTATGGTATGTTTTAAAGAATGTGATAAGGAAAACGGACACAATTACGATAATTATGCAATGCAATGATGTATTTGATGTAGTTAGAGCACTACAGTAATACGTATACATAGATAGCAAAACCTTTCGATAAATCTTCTATAATTAAACAGTGTACCACGTACAAAATTTAAACTTTTTCTACTAAATGTGCATCTACACGAATGTGACAGAAATTACAAAAAATATTTCAACTAAATGTTACCAAATAAAAAGATTATTATTATCTATAAGGCTGAGATGACGCAAGCCGCCCTAAGAATAGGTCACCTCCCCAGGGCGTCGTAAAGGGCAACGTCGGCTCTATGAAAACAGCATCCGTGGACCGATACTATCACACTCAACATTATTTAAACGTACATTAATGGTATCTGCCCACCATAAATGTACGAGTAACAAATAATAAGTACAAAAAAACAATTAGTTCTTTGACAGCGATAATGTCTCAAACTACGTGTCAAATTTTTTTTTTGTTTCTAACAATCCTCAAGCACTGGCTGTTTGGTATCTCATTACTTGCCTCGGATAAAACCAAGTTTTGCAATATACTGAAGACTTAATGAGCTGATCGTGCCACGGACAGTCAGTAAAATCGTTTTCTGAACTAATAAGGAAAAAGCTTGTTGAAGATGGCTTTTTCTGATTTATGTATCTATTTCAGAGATCTCTTTAAGCATTTTAAGCTGAACAGTGGGCAGTCAAAAACATTAAAATCTATTCACTGAAAATTTGATGGTTTTCAAAAATACTTGCGTTACGTGGGGATCGAACTTGAGACTGCTCGCGCAAAGGAGGTTTGTCGTGTCGACCATTACAACTCATCTATCCTTGCAGTCAAATTCTGCACATCATTTTTCATAACATAAGTAACAATAGGGTAATACTAAGCAAAACACAGTTCTGTACTAAGTTGGTACTTAGACAGAGTTTAATTAGCGTGATCGATTCCCCTAACAAACACGAAACTAATATTAATTTCACATAATTCAAGTAACACCACTTGTATTAGCAGAAACCTCTGAAATTACAAGTTTGTCACCGACATGACACCAAAGGGAAACTTCTCGAAATTTCTCGAACCTTCCCGAAGTTTCCCACAAATAACTCATCCTTTGGAATAGTGATTAATCAAGGTATGAGATGGTATATGAGGTTCTTGAGATGATGTGAGATACTTTATACTTGACGGTTGTCTTCATAGTGTTATTTCTTGAACTTTATCACAATTTCTGGGATCCTGTGGTTTAGCAATATTACATTTTTGTTTTAATGTATACACGTTTAGAAACAATTTAATTATTTTTGCGAAAAAAATGTTTTTATTACTAGTTGCGGAAAAAAAAAAATATTTGTGAAAAAAACAGATTAACAATCACAGCTCCAGGCAGATAACACATCCTTAGAATAAGGCAACTTTGTATTTTTACCATTTGGATACAGAACAAAAAAAGAAACTTGAACTATAATGACATCTCATGTAATTTTACAAACCTTATTAAAATAAACGTAGCAAGATTTTCTTTTATGTACTTGTAGGTAAATCATACAGAGGTACTTTAGCAATAACCACCGCCTCTAAAATAATCCATTTCATATTCTTTTCCATTTTCTCACAAACTAAAACAAAATGCAGCGGACAATTTACTATTTCACCTCGAAAACAAGTGAGGGCGGTACTGTCCCGGGCGTAAAATATGATCAACCATAAAAATAACTAGGTGTATTTACTGTTACATAGTTTTCCTTGTTTTCCTCGTCCACCAACATATGTTTGTGACATCGTCCAAATGCGACACTCCATTATACCCTCAGACTTACCTACCACCTGTTTATGACAAGCCCCCCAATCTCCAGGCGGTGATTAAAAGTTTTGACGAATACTGTTTAATATTTTATTGTCACGTGGAAATCGTTTTTGGTATTTACCTACATTTGTTACGGAAACGGAGTGTTATTTGGAATCTGAGTATGAATAGTACGAATTATATGAATTGAGCCTTATTTTTATCTCATGAACACTTATCTCCTTTGTTAAAAGCGTAATGACTTATAATATATTATAATAACCCATCGTCGACTTCTCGACACTCGGAAATATGTTTTTAAGATTGAATTATTCCTTAGATATTATTTTATTCGACACTCGGTAGTAAAGACTAAAACAGAAATCCTTAAAATGAAAGAAGAAGAAACGAGCTCGAAGAAAATTATTTTAGCAAAATATTATAAAAAAACAAAATAAAGACAAGACGAAACGACCTTAATCACCGTTACTACCCTTCGTCTAGAACAGGTACATACTATATATACCTAGAGCCCTAGATGTCTGGAGCCCTTGTGATCGTCTGAGCTGAATGTCAGACAATGTCAGACCTTATAAAGTCCGGGGGCAGAGGACACACAACGAACACCGTCTGCCTGTCAACCTGACACTAAGTCTAATATTTCAAACGGTAACTTTTGACGAAACCTTTCTAAAAGTTTGTATCTAATATTTATTCCTATATTCTACCATTTCAAAAAAACGTTTATATTTCTACACATAATACTTCGATAATGTTTCTATCACAATTCACCACATCCTAAAAAGACCTATTGTAAAGTAGCGAAAAAATAACAAAGCAAATCTTTTATTCATTTCAATAATAAAATAACTGAAACCAAACCCCAGCATTTCCTTTCTCGGTAACGCGGCGTATAAAAATATATCACTTGTATATACCTCTGTCTGGGAGAGCAGTCTGAAATTAATCAAAGAGCGTAGCGGGAAGTCGGCTCGATCAAAGGGCACTAACGAACAAAGGAAGCGATCAGGCGTGGGCATACATGTCGCAGTACTGCCTTTGTTACATCTCGTATAAACCGACAGATATTCAATAAGAAAAGGAAACTCTACGAGTATGTTCCACTATTGAGTATTAATATTATGTAGTGTGTCGCTTTCCGTTTGTCATCGACTTCTTAACCATACCTAAATATTTTGGTGGACCTATATATGTGTGAAATTTAGGTTGATAAGCTGTAATAAAAGTAATCAGAGCTGATACAATGATAGTGACGCTCCTGAATTTAAGAGTGAAATTTAAAGAAATGTGACAAAACTTCCACTCATTGTTAAATATATATGTATGATGTTATGATAAAATATTAACGGTGATTTCTTTCTTGTTTCATCTTAAGAAATTGCACTGCTGCGAGTGACGACAGTTTAAAACCTACGTAGCGACTTCAATATTACATTTCCGATCATATCTATCTGGAGCGCCAATCAATTTCCGCCGAGCGCTGCACGTACTCTCAGCTTGTCACATTCATACTCAAAGGAAACTATATTTCCATGTGTGGCTCACATGCGCGTATCATATTCCAATATATCAGAGTGGCGCATTATGATCGCACACGCTATGTTACTCGCGGGATTACGCACCTGCTTCGGGCTCACACAGCCTCCTTCCCAATACCAAATATTTTCTTTAAATAAGGATTATTTACGTTCGGTGCATGCATTATTAATTCGCATTATCCATTCCGAATTAGAGTGCGCCTTAATTCCGCTCTCTAAAGCTAACTATTAATAACTGATGTAATAAAAGCTTTTATAGGTACGCTTGATTTATTATTAAACTCGATGCACGTAAAAACCTTTTTTCACGAAACTTTTATTCTCTTTATTCATTTTACGTTTTCGTCCAAAAGGATACCTAAGTATTTTAAGGCTCAAGCGGTATACGTATTTATAGAACCCTCCAAATACCATTATACACCTACCCAATGCTTACCGTAATTTCAAATGAAAATATTTACAGAAGCCCCGTGTCAAATACAAGCGAACAAAAACGGTAATTACAAAAAAGAGCTCTCATCAAAACAAACAAAGGCGCAAAGCGAAAAATATTTGAATTTGAATTCTATCATTCGATATTTAAATCCAGCAGCGGCGGCGGTGGTGCGGTCGGGCGGGCGGCAGAAGTTTCCTCGGGCGAGGGCGGAGGCAGGGGGAGCGGGCGGGAGGCTGGCGGGGGATAACGGAGCGGGCCGGGGCTCGCGGGGAGGCGGCAGGGGCGCGGGGGCCGGGTAATTAGGCGGCCCGGCGGAGGCTGTATTGATCGGCGCGTCTCCTAGCAACGCGCGAGATGGCAGCACAGCCTGCCCTCGCACCGGGAAAATGTTTTTTGTTCGAACCAACTCTAGGTGAGACCGTTTTGATGTAATCTCCGCGGAGATGATTCAATTCGATTCAGCAGTGTACGCATTCGGCGCGGGAGATTATGACGCTATTAGTCCCGTTGTAGGGCGCGTTTAAGGCGATTCACCATAATGACGGGAAATCAGGCTTAATTTTGTATGAGACCTTTGTTTGAGGTGGTGCAGTATTCGAGGGAAAATATTTAAAGGCTTAGTCACGAATGGGTTCCGTCTTAGCTCACAGCTCAGTATACATAATTAAGATTGTAGTTATTATAAACAGGGATCATCCTCCGTGAGGACTCGCAGGCACGTCCTGCCGGAGAGGGTTTAATGCTGACACAGAACTAAGCTTCAGCATTTCATTAGAAATTGCGGTGGCGATTTTACGCACTAGTATTACGTTGTAGGTGTATTATATCTACAAAAAAGCTCTTAAGGGAACAAAAAGTATTACTGATAGCTACGAAAAGAATATTCCGATCCTGTACTTTCATTTATATCAATGCATGGTCATCGAGCAATTCATCTCACCCCAAAGCAAAAGACAATACATTATAATGGAATACAAACACACTACATACACTGCAAATGGATAAACGATAACCTAAATAGAACATAATAGAACATGATAGAACATCTTGTATCTAAGGGAAAGGCGAGCACCTAGCATCATGTAAGAGGATATTGGATGAAGCAATTTGGTACATTCGAACAGCGTATTCTTGCGTCAAATGCCAACATTCTTCAGACGTTTATTCGTATCCATTTTATCAGAATATCTATAGCATCTGACAGCACACAAAGGCCGATAATATGCAGTGTTGCATATTTTCCGGATGCCTTCGTCCGGCGAATGTAATAATGTGCAGTAGAATCCAGAGAGCGTCTACTGTTGAACGTTTATAAAGAATATTGCGATGTGTTGCGCTCCACATTTCTTGTAGATGTTTAGAATTGTGGAACGCGATTGGTCCGTTTTATAGTCGTGAATAGCAGTCCATATTGTACCGTTTTCATGACATATTCGTAGAAGAAAAGTATTAAATGGATTTCTCGCAACTCGCATCTGCGTTGTAATTGTATATATAAAATGTACTCGTGAATACTTTCAATTATCACCATCCTAATTATTTTTCTCGAGTCAGACATTTACGAATAATATAATTAAGATATGAGCATTAATTTGATTATAACGCTTTCCCCTAATTTTCCCTCTTACGAGTCGTTACTTGTTTCAAATGATACTGAGAGAATATTAGATGTGGGCTGCAGCCTCCCACTCAGATGTTAAATCAATATACTTCGCAAGTAGGTCGCGTTATGTTTTAACAATCTTATTTCCGCGCTTGCACTCAAGGCTAGTATAATAAAATGAGAGAAAACAGTTTATTATGAAAGAATTAGATTGAAAACATACAGTAAATGTGTTTATGTAGAAGCAATTGGAATAGCATTAAAAATGGTTTCATTTGGGTTATTTTATTTTTAAAGGTGCTCATAAACCTGAGTGTTACGTTTTCACAGGGGCACATAATTCTCCCTTCCTTCCTGATGTATGAAATAAGTACCCTTAGATTTCTTTAATCATCCGAATAACAGAAGCTGTATTGTTTTTTTTTTAATATTTAAGCTAACATTGGCTCTATAAATCTATTTTCAAATTTTCGAGAGGGTTGTCGATTTCTATCATCATAATATCAAAACAAAATAGAACCACGTTAGTAGGTATGTCGGCAAAGAGAGAAAAGCTTTGATGTCAAAAAAGAGGTCGATTAGAAAAGTTAGATTAACTGACGAACCTCATGACGGCTGGCTGTAAAAGATAAAACAAACAAGTATAAAGTTTATTCCGACTCGGGATTCTTATGTAGGTACTTGTAGGTACATAAGATCCTACTCACCTACAAACGGAAAGCTCCTGAACACTTTTAATTAAAACTTAGTTTATTTGGAGTTAATGCCATTGTTGTAAGAAGTGAAATACTTATAATTTATTTCATCTTATTTTCCTTATAGGTATTTTACATTAAATAAGGAATTTAGAAATAAATCACGTTTACAAATTAAATATCGAAACACCGAACAACAAGGGTAGGTACTCTTTGTGGGTACACAACTTACTATCGAATGCTAGCAGAATTTACAACTTATTTCTGTTCTTATTCAACTCCTACTGAAACCTACAGACAAAACTGGAAAGTATTATTCACACTTTTATCTTCCAATTTACATTTACATGGACACTGAGCATACTACAGATAATTGGACCCAAATTACATTTAACCACATTGAACATTAACTCAAGTACCCTTTCGTGAACAACGTTTAATACAGCAATAATATTATTCTGTTTATTACGTGTTCCGCTTTCCCCTACAATACATTTCAACACACAAGTTTCATAATTTAGTTAAAAATCCTACGCTTCGTAGCGGCGGAGGCGTAGCGCTCGAGACCCGCCTAACTTCGTAGCTTACTACGGATTGTTCCAACAATGAGCTGAAACTGCAATTTCGTCAACAAGCAAATTTTAATACAATTGTAGTTTACGTACCGCTTGTTTGTGCAGCGACTTGAATATATTTGTTCGTGATACAATATCTGCTACGTCGCGCGTAGCTTTTGAAAGCGCTTGGGACGTTCGGTAGCTTGCTTCTATAATGTACTCGCTTCCACCGTTCATGTAAATAATGCTTTGCTTTATGATAAAATCTAGCCTCATTTTTTATTCCCAGTAAGAATCAAGCTGTGAACATTGTTGCTGATCGGATCACTATGCAGTTAGTATGAGTTATTCTACTACTTTTATTTTTTTTTAATTTTGAAACATTTTGAACGAAAATACTTAAACATCATTTTAAACTTAATCACTCTACCACAATACAATATACGTAGTGGCTTTGAAAATTAAAGTGAAACAAGAAAAAAAATTAAGATTGTTTCATAAAATATGCTTTAACAAAAAAATGTTACGCAGTAATAAATTGGTTGGCAAAATATCTGTCGTCATCACAAGGCAGTATACATATATAATGCACATGTCGTGGGCAGATTTATTGCCTCTCCCGGGCGGGCGGCGGGCCCAGATAACTGTAAGACAGGCGAGAAGGGACCTCGCGCGGCGGACACAAAAATACCCCTTTCACTCAAAATGCCATGGTTATACTATTTATTATACGTTTAACGTTTATACTGTGCACATCACTCTAGCTTTTATATGAAAGTAAAGTCGCTTATATTCCTTCTTCTGAAACTGACTTCTTTGAATTTAATTTAACTCGTGACACAAGATAATCACGAAGTACGTAGTTGGCAAAATAGAGGCATATATTTTACGTTAGAATAGAATTTTAATAAAAAGAAAATAATCATTTTCACAATGCTACCTACACGTAGAGAACAAAGACTCTCTCAGGCTTAACGATCTCGACTGTATGACACGGCTATAAAGGTAAGCCATAAACTCTGTGCGGCCACATTTTACTGGCCGGCGGACAAACTCGCTGTGGGTAAATAATAGATTCTTTTAAGTATTCTATGTACCAACTAATTGTGAAAATGAACTTTACTGTAAAGGTGGTTTTAATATTTAAATGGTACCTCTGTTAGCTTATCATAAACTTTTAAAGGAATAGTTGCATTGTACAAAAGTAACATTGTATACCGGTCTCGTTTCCACAATGGCAACAATCCTGCTATAAGGAGTTCTTAGTACAGATATCGAAATATGATAAACAGATAATACCTATCCACCTTATTAGACAACCCTTACATTTCCTAAAAAGTACTCATTTAGCGTAGCCTTTTTTCCCAAAATATAGATTTAGAATTATTATAAAACACTGACATACCGACTAACTTATGTACCAGACGACCATACATTATAATTAACAAAGTCATCACTTATTGTTAAACATTATTGTTTAATCAATGCACGTACTCATGCGTGATCAAACCGAACAAAGGCTGGCGAGCTGATAAGCACAAAGGTCTATTTATTTCATAAATAATCTAGAACCCGATCTTATTATTCCTCATAATTACTTTTTATGTGCACGACAGGTAGGAAGGAAACTAATTATACTCCGCGCAAACTTAGTTTATCCTAAAGAGAAACGAAACTCTCGACGCTATGATTAAAACCACGAAGTCATAGTTTAACTAACTATTAATTAACCCGCGTCTCGTTGAAAGGCAAATGATTAAAAAGAAATGGTACAACAAGATCCACTAGTAAAAGACGTATAGCTAAAATGTTTGTTTGCTTAAATTATGTACAATGGAAACACGTTTTTCTTTATATAATTTCAAACAAACCGCGTATTGTTCCTGAAGTTTTATAATTTATGGCATGTGGGCTTCTTCAGAGGAAATTAAAAAAAACATGCGTATAACAGCTGACGAAACAATCGAGCATCGTACAAGTGCCTATAGAAAACGTCGCGAAGACATAAAAAAACATATTTCCTTTATTCTCGAACAAAAAAAGTGGATTGTAGATTACGGTTACCTCCATAAATCGGGGCTCGGCGGCGGCAACAGAAGTGTAATGTGCAAGAGAAAATATTCAATCAAGTTTATAGCGTCAATTCTTCGGAGGCGGCGGCGGGCGTTTTATCTTGGCCAACGGTTTCAGGGCTCATTTGGCTCACAGTAATAGCGGGTAGGACCGCTTCGCATCATGAGGGTTAACTTTGCAAAAATTGTAATTGACACGATTGAACAGACTTTGAGTACTGTACGGAATATCGTAGCTCTAAGCCCGGTTTTTGGCTCGCCCCTGCTCTACATGCAAAGTCCTTTGTCTGGTAGCGGGATTGCCGACTAGTAGTAAGTCTGGGCTTATACGATACGTTAATTTTTAAGAACACAGGCTTTTCTCTACCAGTTTAACCGTATGTTAGGTAAAAAAAATGGTAAGTACGTAACAGAATAAAGATAATCATATAAATAATTTATATAACGAGTCAATAACGTTGGTACTATTTAGATTTTGTTTATTACATCAGCTAGATTGGAAACCAGCAATAAATTATGTTTTCGTCAATAATTAATTCTTAAGACTTTAATCCAATATTATACAAAACAATGAAAAAGGTTCTAGATACGTGCTCTTGACAAGAATACACATCTTAGCAATCAGTACGATACTGTAAAACAAAAATAGAGCACCCAACTCTAGTTAAATATTTGAAGAGCTCACAAACTAATGTAAAACATGTTATCTACGTACAGCACACGTAGGTGTATCGGAACATCGTCTAAATAGCAAATGTCAGGCACTCACAAAATTAACCTCCCTCACAAAGGATGGCTGGCGTTCACTAGATTCTTCAAATTGCTCCTCGATAGGGTTGGCGAAGCGTTACGGATGCATTCACACTTCACCAGACAAAGAGCTGCAGTCAAAGCGATCTCGATAATGTATCGCACCTACGTCAGAGCACACCTAGACATATTTGTGAAGTCAAGTGAATAGGAATTCTCACTGCGATGGAAAAGCACAAGAATTTTTCATAAGATCTCCTTTAATCTCAACATGCAGCTACACAAAGGCAGCCTCGTAACTACGATGCTCAAAGCATTGAAATTGTTTATTATTTTCCAGCATGAACATTGAATATCCGATATCAAAGCTTTGTGCAGTTACAAACATAACGATGTGAAATTAATAAAGCCCACCCAGACGGCCAGCATCATTCAGTACATAAGATTATTGATTTCCCGCCCCCGGGGATAGTCGGGAGCTGGCCATGCAATATAAATATTGCGAACATCCCTAGTCAAATATTAACTGAGTATAACGCATGTGTGGAGTGGAAGTACCTCGCGGTCCGAATGTAACCATTGGCAACCGTCGGCGGGCGCTTGCACTAGCTCTGCCCGGGCCGCGGCGCACATTCAACCAATTACAGCTATAAACAAGTTAGAAATACGGTCCATAATCGCTTGCTAAACGTTGCAGCCGGCGTTTGTAGGTAAATTGCATCTCTCTGCCACCTGATTCTCGGTCTCGTCCCGGGAGGGGGTCGGGCCCGGACTTAACCACAGAGCGGAAAATACAGCACGACAGTATTTTTATAATGGAATATTACAATTATAATAACTACTTTTCTGTAGAAATGAATGGATTCCACGCAAATTTGGAATGGAATAGTTTATTTAGAATATCATTTAATTGCTTGAAATATGGTTACAATTGCTGGTCTTAAAATACAAATACGTTTTTTCATATCTTGCCTTGAGCATGCAAATATAATATGGAAGGGCATGATATGCCTTGATTGGATTCATATTATACAAATGGACAAAGTAAAGTTATGCGAGTTCCTGTGTTGGGACTGAAATATAGTATTTTAATCCGTTTCAACTCTTTGATAGTGTCATCGGAAAACAAATGTAGAGCTAAATTATAAACCCTTAACGTTTCTCCAAAATAAATACTAGGTGTTCTATTCGAGAACATATTTTTAGGCTATGGCTCCAGCCATGGCGTTTGAACAGCCCTCGTCGCTTTGTACTCCCTAAATAAGTACATTCGGTGTGCATATGACATGTTGACGAGTAATTACATCGAAAGTAGACACCTAACGTAGGTATATAGCCGGAGCCAGACACACACACACACGCTTGCACATACATATCAAAGGGATTCAATATTGGATTCGTTAATTAATGCTACCTTTGTGATGACCATTCCGCATTCGACAGGCGGCCGGCAGACAGGAGGACTGAGCACTAATTAAGGGATTTCGGAAATGGTTTCGTTTTGCCCGGGGGCGTAGACGGCTGTGATATGTCCGTAATGAACAATTTGATGCCTGCCTGTATATACTAACTATAGATGCAATCATGTTCAAATTGAATAGCTAGAATTTCACAAAGGGGTTCGCCGCCCCTCTGTTTATTAATAAAGCCAGACAGTCTGGAGAGGTACATCACAGAGGAATTTGAACAAAGGCAAATCTATAACGAGCTCTGATAATTATAATTAGAGATGCTGCATTGTTCAATTAGCCAGCCAGATTAGGAAGCCATGAATATGCGATTGTTGTAGACTGCCTAAAGTCAGCCTGTATCGGCACTGAATTAAATTTAGTGCCGATTTAGATGAGAGATAATATAGTACAGATTTAGCTAAATATTCTGAAGCGGTTATACAGGCTCTTTAGAGATGGGTCAAAAAACTGTATCTGTGTTAGAGCGCTACACATTACATATGAAACGTAAAATATTATTTGGATGACACGCCCAAAGCTTTTATAGAAATTGTAGCAACTATTTCATATTTAAAGTGTAAAAACCTATTTCGTAATGGTTTATTTTACTTCCTGTCATAATAATTTAGTGCTTTTCAGCCTTTTGGACTGGTATCAAAATTTATAACAATTTATCAAATTCGTGGTTCATAGGCATCGCGATATTTTACGAGCGGCCATATTTCATGAGAGATGACACACGGCGTGTTGCGAACACTGCCATGACTTGTGGTTGTGACTACTATCATAGTTTCACACATTTTGTTGATAATGTCGCTATTATATTGTCAGGCACTATTCCCTATGTTTACTTAAACCTAAACAAACAAGACATTTATTAATTATACGAAGTCTGGTAGTCTGTTTAACATAATATATGTAAGTCTATGTTTGAATGTGGTGGCTTTATTCAGTCTATTGTAATTATTTGCACGTACCAAGTTATACTATGGTCAACTGGTGGATTTCAATAGACAGAAAAATTCTTTCCTAAACAAGTTTAATAAAATAATTAGTAATAATAATCCCGTGTATTAAACAGGTGTTTTGGTTTTCCCGGTGGTCGCTGAGTGATGAATTGCAACAGTTTAGGTTTAGTCTGTAAGAATCTGATATTACTCTGTTTCCCCGAGGAGCAGGGTGTTAATGTGGATTCCCCCCTTTACCAAAAAAAGGTGCCACAGTTTTCCGGAAAATCTTAAGAACACCCTTAGACTCAGCTAGCGTGTTACCTAATTATTTTTACACTCCTAGTATGCAATAGTTCTTTATCTATTTTGGATTCTTCATGCACTGTTCTCCCATAGACATTAAAGTTCTCTCTCTACAAGGCCTCTGCATGTAGGACCATTGTTTCGTGAACCAGAAAAAAAAAACATATATAGATTACAGTGATTCGAAGAGCGTGTTTCTAAAATGTCATTGCCATGAATAAAACCGGCAAGAAGCTCAATAGGCTACGCTTTAAAATAAAAAAAATATACCTAAACCACAGGATCTATTGACTCTAATTTTAAATTTAAACGGAGGGTAATTTAAAAATAGGATAGTATTCAAGAATCCAATTGGAAGTAAAAGAAATCTATCCAAGCGTAACGATAGTTTATTTAAACAACATATTCACCGGCCACGCTCCCGAAATCACCTCATTCGCATCGATAAATTGAGTTATGTATTAACTCGATAGATACGCGTACATGTTTGAGTGAGTACACGTTAAATCTATGTATTACATAATATATAATTGCAGACAGGAAGGGGGGTGGCCGGCCCGGCCGGGATGGGGGGAGCGGGAGCTGGCTGCAGGGGGGTTATATTCCATCGAACACCTATAACTACGCGCTGAATATTCTCTAAAATCAATTCGCTTGGTCTAACAAGCGAGAGCTCGGACAAAGCCTGTTGGAGATCTTACTGAGATGCATACACTGTTATCTATTGTTATAACTTTGATTAATATGATTATTTTAAATAAGTAATATATGTAACCTCAATTTTTTTATGGTGAAATATGGATTTTCCTTTTATCAACATGAAAATATATCTTATTTAGTTTTGAAATTTCGAAGTTGTCATGATGGAAACGGAAGTAAAATTTTTGACGAAACATTAAAAAAGTCTTTTATGAAAGCAATTTTCAATTACAGGTGGTATGCTTTAACCCCTTTTTTATGATTTATAAGTAACAGACAATAAGAGTTGCTAGGCTGTAAAGACATTTACTTATCTTCTTTCATATTGAATTTGTAAACCGGGTTTGGTTCAGCATATATTTATAGCAGTTCAGAAACCCATTATTGACCACATATTATGTCTGTATGCTAATTAAACTTTCTGTTTATCACCTAAAGTACATGAAAGCCACACTCGATAGGCATACACACAGCACAATTACGTAGCCATCTACTTACACCTAGGATAGTATCTACCTTACCATCTAATACGCTTTGACCCTATACATAATCGTCAGAGATTGTGCATTAGGATAGAGATAGATACAATAGATAATAGATACCTAAGTATATACATACAATCTAATCTGCACTACGACAGTAACATAATTGGTGAACCGACGTCGCCGTCGAGTCCAGTGATCCGCACCAAGACGTGTGGCACAACGCTTGCAGCTCCCAGAACAAGATAATGGCAGCCACATGACATGTACCTAAGTATATGAGGTAGGTAGCTGTCACAACGGCTACATGTGGAGGTACTCTCGGCATCGATTGACATTAATCCCGCGTCTGAAGGGATAGAGATACAGGCAGGTGATTATTTAGTTTTAGGGATACACAGTATCTATTATTTCTGTCTTTGATACATACAAGGTTTCCGTATATTTTTGGGTAACATTGGGTAAAGTTTATAAGATAAATAATGATCAAATTATATGATTTGCTTGATGAGGCAGAAAAGGAACCTACGATTTTAGATGCGAGGTACTTTTTCACAATATTATGAAGACAAAAATAAATAACCAAGTCGGATGAAAACAAAACGAAGAGAAGATTAAAATTAAAATTAAGTAAAATGAAGTCCAAAAAGATTTGCTGAAAATTGTTCATGTAACGTCTCGATTAATGTGGTCAAAATCTGTCATAACGCTATGACGCTATTATTTTTTTTATGGGCAGAAGCAAAGAATGCCATAACAGCAGTTAACAAATAGCTAATTCAATCACAAGATAAGGTTTGGCAAGACTTCGTAATACCTACAAATTTGTTAGTGGAGTGCTCATGTAAATGAGTCTCATGCTGTTGGCTACGCGCCGAGGAAAACAGTTGTCTGAACCAAATGTTTTTGCATTAAACACCGTGCAAAATGTGCCTTAATAAAATGGAAATATCACGGGAAACTTTGAAGAATTCCCAGCGTCTGCGCAACAGAGTGAAACAATTGAAAATCTTTCAGCGAGTAAGTAACCAAGGCTATTACAAGAACACTATCTTCAAAAATACTTTTGCAGTTCTGAGAATGAGATGAGGCGGGGCCTCGTGATACTAGAGTTAAATGTAACATTACCAACATTAAAGTCATATATCATGTTAGTTCATCGATAATAACTGCGCACACGTCTGCTCAGTCTGATTTTACTCAGGGGAATTGTTTCGCGCTTTGTTGCCAACATTGGTATAAAAGCTGTCGAGACTGATATTGTACCTACTATATTACGTTAACTGCACTATTTTAATTATGAATTGAACAAATGGGAATGCTTCTTTATCGCATCATTAATAAATATATGTAACTATATACATACAGTGAAATGAAACTTCAAAATTATACCTACCGACCTACGTTACATATACATAAACTCGTCCTGCTTTTTAACTGCAAGTAAACGCGTTGATTAGTTCCGCAACTATCTGCAACTGACAGTAAAAATCTAGAATCAACAATGACTTGCAATTTCCTGGAGTCCAGAGAACAACGCACGCCTAGCCCCGCAGCAATCTAGCGCTGCGGCGGTAACATGTTCCTGAGAGAGACATTCTAAAGAATGGGGTCAGATCCGACACTCGTGCAATTGGACCGGTGGTGGCTGTGTCCATCATACCTAGACGGAGCACCGAGAGCCAACTGAGGACGCCGTGAAAATATCTATCTACCTTTTTATAATATGTAAAAGAAAAATACAAACCATTCAATCGAAAGACACAACTGACAGTATCAAAGGAGCGCAAATATAAACAAACTGTCAATAAATAACTTTTAACGAAGATGCGACATCCCTTTGAGCAGAAAATACGAGAACAAGCATGTTTGTAGTTACGCTGCCTGTTAGAATAACAAAGCTCCGTATGTAACGTCGCTGAAAGTGGCATTAAAGGAAATAATTAAAAACCTTGTTAGTCTTAGCTGCGAGCAATAAGAGAGCCTGGCAAAGGAACGTCGAGAGAACAAAATAAAGCACAAGCGCGCGGCGGGCGGCGGGCGGCGCCTGAAACCTGTATAAATGCAGCACATTTCCAGGCGTCTACCTCTTTATTGCCTTCCCGAGCCGCGCGAGACAAAAGAACTAAAACTGCGCCTCGGGAATATTAATAAGAATTTATCTCACGCCGCCGTAAGTATCTGCAGTCCGCCTTCATTTTAAAATTCATAAAGCTACGACGCGACGCACGTTCCACAAAGAAAATGTTAGGTACGAAAACGATTTCGTTTTAAATGCAATTTACTTATTCATCGCTAAGTAATCCTGACCCGCAAAGAAATGTTTAAGCTCGTACTGAGCAAATAGAGTTTTATGGGTAGAGAAAGTTTGCACGCCCTCGCTCCCTGGACAAAGCGGCTACCGTTGAGCCCGGGCGGGCGCTGGCGGCGGCGGGCGCAGCGCGGGGGGACACGCGCCCGGCATTACGATGCTGCGTCGCAGCTCCTACTTGTAATGCGGGATCGTGCCACCGACTTATTTGGGTAATCGTTGGATCCACACGTTTTGAACTCGTAACACAAACCCATATTTTCATTTTATTACATTTGAACAAAGCGAACAAAAAATAATCATTATTTGCGACATCATCATCCTGACTGATTAATCTCACAACATCTCATTAAATTGATACTTCGCTGTAAAAAAAACTCAACTGATAAACCTCAACAATCATTTCCAGTCGTTTGCATAATATAATTGATCAGACAAAATTGTAATTCAAATAATTTACGCTACGTAGGTAGGCAAAATCGAGATGAAAATAACACAGACGATCCGCCGACGTGAACGCACTCGATTTGTAATGGCTGGCGTCACGCGGTCTGCCAAGATGGCCGCCTGCGCTCGCTGGAAATGTTCCACTATTTACGTGCTCTCCCGTTTCCACAAATCTTCTAACAGGAAACGTGACTCTGAAATTGTTATTACATTTTTTTGCGTTATCTATTTATTTTATTAGGATATGCAAATTGATTTAAAATTGTCAACATTTTCACAGTAGCTGGTTGTACAACATTGAAGTAACATAAAACCATTAATAAGCCTCTTACCCTATCCGTCTAAGTCAACATCGGTGTTCTCGGAGATGCGGCGGGGTGGTGGCTGGAGGGGACTCGGGCCGTTGCCGTGGCAACGCACGGGGGCGCGGACCCGAATTTTATCGATTCTGGTACAGACAGCAGCCGGGTGAGCTTTCGCCTACACTAACACGATTCAACGCCTGTGTTTGCAGATCTCTGAGGTTTATAAGGGCTCTGACATTTAGAACTCCGTAGTTACGTTGTTTGTATGTCCATTTAGGTCTACTTAACTACTATCACTCTATAAATCATGTTCATAAGCACAAAATTGAAGAACTTATTAACAAAATAGGTTTTTCTCTATAGGTATCCCTCGATAAATAGAAATGCATTTTGGAAAATTTTGTTCATGGATGAAATTCGGTAATCCTAGGATCGTAAAACATATTTTCATCGAAATAACCTTACGTTTGAAATGTAAAAGTCGCTTGAGATTGTAGTTTTGTTGGTAGGCCTTTGATTCTAGATCTTCTTTGATTTTATGTTTAACATGAGCTCTTATTGAGCAAGCGCTCAACTGCATATAGGTATCGGTATCGCAAAATTATTCAGCTACTCACTTTTGTTTCATACAAGAAAGGATGTGAATAACTACCCAATCCATTTCACCCCAAACAACAATTTGGCAAAAATGAGAGCAGTAGTTACTCCACAACGAAAACACGTCTCCCGAAGCGATTTTTGAGTAGGGATAAAAAGGATAGTGGGGTTGCAAAGGGTTCTCCACGCGAGATATGAACTAGTGCACCCTTCGCGCCGCCACCCCTATCAATTGTTACCAGTTGCGCATATTTTTACCCGCAAAAACAACCCGCTGGGAGCCGTGAGACCGCACCGCGTTTTGCGTTAAATCACACGAGAATATTCGCGTCTTGAGTTATATGTAACAGTTGCAGCTTATTAGAATATCTTTATTTGTTTTACGGCTTCGCATGACGATAAATACGTAGATGTTTCAATTATGACGTATTTTACAACCTGGTTGTGTAAACACCTAATGCTATTTTTAATTGCTTACGTTCTTGAGAAATAATTTCAGATGTAACTACAATTATCTGCTCTACGGTTAAGAAAGGTTGCAATTACATTTGAAACGCAATGCATCGCCGACAAAACCAAAAAAGAAAAAAAAATTGTGTCGATCGTCGAAAAATACCCAAAATATACTTATACTTCTGTAAAGAGAAAGCTAAGTAAGCTTTAATTCGGAGACTGGTCGACGCACGCATTCATATACTGATCCTGTTAGCCAGACGAATTCGTAAAATAGCTATAACAACAAAAAGTAAAAAACTTCAATACAGGCAATCTCCCAACCTTCAAACAACAAAGCAAAGCCTATGAGAAGACGAAAAAAAAAACAGTTTTTCCAGTCAACTTCCGTAGGCGGATTTGACAAAAAGTATCGCAGGGTCCGATTAACACAGTATCCTTGAAGATGTCTCTCGCAAAAAGGGGCATAAGGGGACAAAAGGCCCTGAAACATTTCTCATTGAGGCGAAGGGCGGGAGGGTGGCCCCCGACGGCCCGACACCCGCCACTCTCCAGCCACGGTGTCCATAATTTATGCTTTCGAGCGGACCACGAAAAATAAATGAGCGCCCGTAACAAGAGGAAATGGAAAATTACTTACGTCTTTGTCAACTGTTTATGTGCTCTTTTTTCTATCACGCAAATTATTTAAGAGATTTATGCTTTTTCTTTTGGATTTTTCGTCAACTTCTTTTTTGGCTTATACTTTTTGCACTGTGAATTGAGTTGGCAAGTACTAAGTTTGGTTATCACCTAACCTACTGTCAATATATCTGAGTTCCGCGATATTCATCCATAAAGACATTACTATTAAAATAACTGACTATTAAAATAAGTTTAACCCAAAGAAAACAGTCTGGCACAAGTAACGTTCAAAATAACAGAATGATAACAATCCACAGACTATAACAGTCCTTTATGGAACGTATAAGTACGCGCACA
Organism: Trichoplusia ni; assembly: GCF_003590095.1. Classification (NCBI taxonomy): domain Eukaryota; kingdom Metazoa; phylum Arthropoda; class Insecta; order Lepidoptera; family Noctuidae; genus Trichoplusia; species Trichoplusia ni. Next base: position 15,397,657 of record NC_039481.1, on the reverse strand, counting down.
ATGTGCCCTGAACCTGGGATTTGGCGCAATGAACATTTAAGATTCTTTAGATAAACGTACCCCCATGGTTAGCAATTCAAAAGATAAGGATTTCACTTATTGTCTAAAATATTTTACTTGTGAGAGAATTCAAAAGGCCTTTGGAGAAAAAACAACAAAACTTTCCACATATTTTTTATTAAAATAAGAAAAATGGTGGGTTGTCATAATCAGATCAATTAATTAACCATATTCGTAAAATAACACAATCGCTGTACAGTTAACACAGTACAATATCATTGACACAATTTCTTACATTAAGAACATACATTATAGTTGCTTATAAAATTAGTAAAATTATTCGAAATATATTTCTCAGTTAACATTTTATCGATGTTTTATATCAATAATTACCCATGATAGGCATTTGAGTGGGCAGTTTTTAGTAGCATAATTTGGAACTGTCATAATTATCGACAAAATAAATTATTTCTTGCAAATAGATAGACATTTGTCAAACTCTACACATAGGACACAATTTTTAATTTTCTACCGCGGAGTCGACTTCAGTATTATCTTATTGAGGTAGAAAAAACATTTCAATTGGCTTACATACATAATCTATACACAATAAGGCACTTTTGCCTCATTAAAAACATGATTTACCTTTAATTATAAACTAATATTACTGATAGCGCAAGTCAGTCACTGCTTTCTTGAGGAATCGGCTGAGGTTCGTAAACTCTTGGTCTATGACTGCGTTAAACCATAGTTTATTGTCTGCGTCCCTGTGGTCTATAGCCTCTAGTTGTATGTAAGTGTAGGGAGCGAATGCTAAACTGTTCCTTATACTCAATTTCGAATCAACATCCGGCATCAATGACGACAGTTTGCTGACAACTTGAGGGTCTAATTTCTCAAATACGAAGCCCAAATTGCGGGCGCTCAAAACTTCTTCACTGTACAAACAGTTGATCAGATCCGAAGTGTACGCTTGAAGGATTTGCATTTGATTCGAAAACTCACTGTCGTTCTTATCTATTTTGTTAGCTGTCTTCAATGCTGTGAATATTTTCTTGTACCTAGAAGCAATAAACACAATTAAATAAGGAATAGAGAAATAATGAATATCAGACAACGTTATATTAGCACTATACTCAAAGGAAGGTTACAGTCTGTAAATTTATTCATCCTTTCAAGTTGCCCGACCAACTGGAAGATAATTAAACTTGGGGGATGTTGCTGACGTAACTTGCTATTTCCGCGTCAAGATTAATAGTAAATAGATGTAATATTACCAGTTTTATATCATAAAGGAGAGGTTCTACATACAGCGTGCGAATATATTTCACATTAAGTGGAACAATATGTATCAAAAAGTTGTAAGAAAATTGTTGTAAAAATAACTCCAAAATAGATTAAAATCAATTAAAATCATCGTGTTGTTATGGACTATTTAAGTAATACAAATCAAGGCTACTTTTGTATTTTTAAATCCCCTCCCTCCCCCAGTAGCATTTAGACTTTTGAAATATAATATTAATAAACATTTTGAAATATTATTATTGCATAAATATATTGACCTTTATTATAACGATTGTTTTTAATTCTTATAGTTCATATTATATTCACCACCCTATATATGACGGCTATGTATTTCTAGAGGATGTTCGCGAGACATAGTCGATAATACGTTAGGCTATTAAGTATCCAGTTATGAGTGGTTAATGTCGCTCATGGCTTTAATTTACTCTACGTAATTACGTCATCGATGATGTCAACCCTCTTAACTACTAGGGACTAACTAACTTCAAAGGATTTTATCTTGATTAGTTTATATTTTTTGGATTAATGCTACTTTTACGTAACATTTAGTTTTTTTTTATTTTAAAATGGATAACCACTTAAAGCGAGGATTATCAAGAATAATGAATTTAAATCAGGCAATAAACAGCTGGCGTTTGTGCATAAACTTTCCAAGAACATATAGTCAAACGTTTTGGAGCAGAACGTCTAAAGCGCAAAATGAAAACGATCGCAATTTGTCAAAAGCGCATATAGTCAAATGCGCAGATTGTCAAAAGCGAAGAACGTCAAAGGCGCTCATTGTCTAAAGCGCAGAACGTCAAAGGCGCACAATGTCAAAAGCGCAGAACGTCAAAGGCGCACAATGTTAAAAGTGCAGAACGTCAAAGCTGCATAATGTCAAAAATCCTGCTGAATCTTAGTAATCGCGTAATGTTATTAAATATCTAAAGTCGTTATTTCTGGTTAGTCAGAATGTCAGTCGGAATAGGAAATAAAATTATAACTTGATATTTTTAGGAAAAAATAATTATAAACACCATTCCTATATTAATGAATAAAATTTTACATTTTGTGCTTTTGATGTTATGCTCCTAAACCATTATCCAAGAGTAAATTGCAATAAAGTAGAAATAAATAAGATAATGAATTTGATACATCAACAAGTGCAGTAAACTGTTATATTTTGAACTAAAAACTCTGCCAAAATTTACTATTAATTCATTCAATGCCCAGTAACCGGCTCCCAATTTAAGCCGGTTGCAGGGCACCGAATGCGTTAAAGGATAAAATAGTGTCGTATATGATAATGAGTATGTCCGTACTGTATCATGAGTCCGGCCACGCAGTCCAGCAGCGCGGCGGAGGGCTGCAGCAGCGGCAGCGCCAGCGCCAGCGGCGGCGCGCGCGGCGGCAGGCAGGGCGCGGCCACGCGCGCGGGCGCCGGGCGGGGCGCGGCCACGCGCGCGGGCGGGGGAGCGGGCCCGCTCGCGCCGCGCGCCCTGCACGCCAGGCTGCGGACACAGCTCTGCAGGACCAGCATGTCATCTGCCGGACAACACCACCGTCAATACTCACATACCAAGTCCTGAGGAAACTCGTTAAACCAATTTTTCACAGTCGCCATTGATGGAGAAGAGTCACCGTAAACAGCATCCAAGCGCTCTTTAATTTCGCTGCGCGATTTTCCTTCCAAAATCAAGAATCGAATCACCGACCGATATTGCTCTTTTTCCATTTTTCTGTAATCCGTAGACACGCCTGTTTAAAAAACGCGGTAATACAGAAAATACAAATCCAATATGGCCGAAATTTTGATAGTAGCCGTCTACAAGGAGGTGCTATACGAAAATAAATTTATATTAAATAGTGGTGCCATCGGGCGGTCAGGCTAAGTACTTATCGGAATGCCCAGGTATGCTATACGACGTTGCTTACCCTCTAGTTACTGAATTCACAGGAAATACAACGTAGGTTTTCATTCCCTAGCGGTTGCCGAAAATTTACATCAGTTCTACATCATAAACTATGTTTTAAATTGGAATGGCTTAAAAGTTTGATTTTTTCCGGCTTAAGAGATAGTAAATGAAGTGAATGTTTGATATAAATTGCAGATACCTCCACGCGTCCCTGAGAAACTGGACAACACGGTTATACTTAAGGGTTCCCTGTTTTGTTTCGATGTACGGAACCGTTACCCTTACATTTGTTTTATAAAAACTATAAACATACCGGGGTTAACTTGCAGCTCCTTGTTGCACATGTGGCTGATGGCGGCGGCCACCTGCGGCAGCAGCTGCGAGTAGCTCCCCGCTGTCGGCGCACTGCCCAGGAAGTGCAGGCGGGGTCTAGTGCTAGCAAATACCTGGCACAAACGAGATTGCTAACTTATTGTTTTAAGTCCAAAGCCCACGTAGTAGGTATCCATATTAAATTGCGATAGTGGTATTCGTCCTATCTGCATTTTTTTTATTTAGCCCACTGTGTCCCACGGCTAGGCAAAGGCCTCCCCCAAATCTTTCCACGATTTTCTGTCCTGGGCCTCATGGAACCAGCCCGTGCGGTAAGCGTTAATATCGTCTCGCCACCGCTTCCTAGGCCTCCCACGGCGACGCCTTCTATCCGCTGGCTCCCATATCAAATCTTAATATAATCTTCAAGGCCAAGAAAACACATAAGTTGTGGCATAACTTGCCTTACCTCAGCTACGGCCACATGGATATTATCCACATACGACTAGACCTTAGGTAAAAGCTTGCAACTTATAACGGCTAAAACTAAAATCTGCTGTTGGACTGATATTTACTTAGATAGGTAATCGTACTGTCGTAGCTACAGTACCATAAGTAAGCATGTGTGTCCTCACCAGATTGCAGTACATGTAGGTGAGAGTCCGCAGTATGGCGCACTGCTCGGCGGGCTGCGCGCGGTGGTACAGGCGCGACAGCGGCCACAACACGCACAACACCTGCTCCGGACTGTCCACGCTCACCCACTGGACTAGCTCTAGGATCTGCGAATGTACATTTATAAAAAATTTAAAAAATAAAACAATTATTAAAAACATAGTTCACATTACTTAGTACATGTACGAGTACAAATGACTCAGATGTAAAACCAGTAAAAATATCTTAATAATTATAATCATAGGAGTTGAGTTAATCTACACCAAAACATAATAATATACGAGATGCAATAAAGTTATTGATTTATTGATTGATTGAATAAAGATAATATAGGGATAATTATGTTACGATTTTATGGCTAAACGTCTTGCTAGTTTCGAAACCCGACACTTGTGTCTTTTCGAGTACAGTGTGCTTAGTATAATCACTTGCCGAAAACGATGTAAAGTCGTCAGTCTACCTACGGGCCGCGTAAGATCTAATATCAAGTTTTAAATTCAACTACTACAAGAAGAAGAATAGCTTATCTGCTAAAACAGTTAAGACATTATTTGGCATATAGATAACTTGAATCACAATGGACTAACATACTTATCGTCGCACCATAACTGTCATTCACGAGGGCGGGGCTTCAGTCAAAAGCTAATTCTAGAAGAAATGACAAATGTATACTAACAAAGGACTTAAAAGCAGATTATACAGAAAGACATTCAAAGAAGCCAAGAAGCCTTCTTAATAGTATATAAAAATATTTATACCTCAGCAAAGTAATCCTTCTCATTCCACAGAGGCAGGTACTGCGCCAGGAACCTGGTGATGACGGGCACTCCCTGCATGAGCGTGTGTTGTAGCACCGCCAGCCGGTGCAGCAGGTCCTGCTTCTCCAGGTAACTGTGAGGCGACACGTCTAGGAAGCCTGAACAATACAACCATCATTTAACTTGTGTGTGTTGTGGTTACAGGATTTGAAATGACACTGTAAAATTACCTTTCTAGCTATTGCTCGCTTTTGAGTATCAAGTCGCGCAACTTTGTAAACTAAATTCGTTATTATTTCGAAATTTCAAAATCACAGGTAAAGAAAAAAGTGAACAGAAAGAAGTATTTACCGCGCATTGGCTCAGAAAGAGGTATAAAAAATATCGTCTCCCAGAAAAAAAATGTTGGATTTTTTTTTTAATAAAATACCATTTTCACTATTTCGACGAGGTTCCTCTGGGTAGAGAACATCACCGATTTATCTGAACAGTTTAAGGAAATTGGCTGTAGGTATGAGCTACTCACAGCTATTGAGCAGATGGTGCAGGTCGTGTGCCAGGAAGGCCTGCTGGTGGTGCGTGGCGGCGGCCAGCAGCGCCAGCCCCGTGGCGTTGCACAGCAGCGCGCGCAGCCGCGCCGGCCGCGCCACTGCCGCGCACTGCAACACCGACACCGGGCTGTCGGGACATCACTCATTACACTAACAGATTCCTCAAGCGTATTTTTCAACTCTCCGAGGCTTGCGAGGGTTTTCAGTTTTTCACAAACATTCAAATCACATACACAAAGACACGCCTTAGGACAAGCATTCATGGATCACACCAATGCTTGTCCGACGCAGGGATCGAACGACGACGACTCGTCGCGCTAAGTGGGTCTGGCGTGGTGGCATCAACTACTTGCTTTTCAGAACCGACATGGGGTTTTTACCTAGGGCCTGATAAGACGCTGTCAGCGACATTACGTGAGCGTTACAGGCGTAGCATTAGTATAAAAACTTTTTAAAAGCAGATTAATAATTGTCTCAGAAATAATTACCTTCGCTATGTATCGATCAGGAATAACACGTTTGAGTAAACTGCTCTTTTAGGTAAAGGAAAATGTAAGATAAAACCTATATGCAATCATATTCAAGAGTACTCACTCAGTGAAGTCAAGGTAGTTCTTCTGAGGCTCCTTCTCAGCATACTGTTTGGAACCAATACTGAAGAACTCCATGTTTGGTACCAGAGGATCCGCTTTTTTGTTTCTACCTCGCTCCTGTACACGCATTTGTAGTTTGTTAATTAAAAGAGAATAAACGAGAGAGAATATACTAATATTATATTCATTTGGTTTCAATTCCATAACTGATTTTAAATTCTGACTACAGAAACTGAATTTTATGTACTTCATTTGTTGTTTTAAGTAAAGTAAAGTACAGCACTTGGTGTTATATAGAGTTAGATTATTTACGTCCTTTTGAAAGATATATAAATCATACTTACAGAATTGATAGGATTGATCCATAACAAATGATGTCTTTCTTTGCGCAAGATGTTTCTGTGTTCCTACAACAAGAAAATATTTTTAAATAATTACACTTACTCCTCAAATTTCGCTTATACTTATCGCGATTTTATTTCAGTTCGACTACGCCGCTCCCTGAGCCCATGATTCAGGATTCTGGTTGGGACAAAAACTATTCGAACAATCCCGATAAATACGCGCGACTAAATCGTTATTAAAGATATGAATCTGCATCACGAAAGTTATTAAAATATCTTGGTTATCATAAATCACCTGTTGATAAATTTTACCACAGTTATATTTGGTAAACCAAAGAATAACTAACAATCACAACTCAAAGATTGTTTGACAGATACAGGTATGCTACATACTTTAATGTAGAATTGTAGAAGAACATGTTGGTTGCATTATCTCACCTGATTTCTTTTAAACCTTTCAAGGAGGTTGTTATTTATTTTCTTGAAGGCTGTGTGGATAGATATTGCCGGCACATCTTCTGGCACACACTCTGGCTTGTATGACTTGAACAAGCCGAGGAGTACTTGCAGTTGTCTGTACATATTCTGTAAGAAGATGCAAATCAATTTGTACCAAGATGTTGGGAGGGCAAGTCTATGTACTTTAAAGTTCATGTAAGCATTATCTAGGCCAAGGTAGCAAGGAGCACAAAACTGAAAATACTGATTTACAGAACAGCAAAAACCGGTCTAAACAAGTTGAAATTGTGGCCCTGAGGGTTGAAAAACTCACTTCTGAAACATTATCCGTGCAGCTATTATGGTTCATGAGATACAGCCTGGTGACAGATGGTAGGAAGGATAAATGTGCCCCCCAATCAGAGGAAAGACCTTTTCCCATAAAGAGGAGGCATAGAATGTACAAATGAAATATGATCTGAAAGTTATGGTTTGCAATATTTCTATTCAATTTGACAATATAGGTTTAAATAATTTAGGCTTACCTTTTTAGCCTCTCTCTTTTTAGCATAATCAAGTAGTTCAGTAACTCGTCTTCTGGTCACATCTATTGGCTTAGTCAGTCTGTATACAAGTTTCATTGCGTGGGGTGTCTGGAAGATAAAGACAAAATTTTTAAATAAACTAAAATTAAGAATATTGTTATCATACAATGGTGCTGTCATCTATTTTGCAACTCCCATAGAATAGGGTTGGATGACCCCAGGTTGATGATTGACAATATGTTTAGTTAGTTATAAAAAAAACTTTTTTTTTTTTTTTTTATCTTTATTTAAGGGGACTCAGTCAACATGACGATGTCGCCCCGTAATTCTAAGCTTATAGTAGGTAACTTCTTAATCTAATTTATAAAAAACCTTATATTTAACTTAAATTTGTGCCTCTGAAATCTTATGTTGTCCTTAAGCTATGGTGTAGTATCGCTTAAACGTTATTGAATTGGTCCTCCCTCCGTAAATGGGAGGTGTATAAAGCACACAACCTTCTGGCTCCTTCCAAAAACGGAAAGGCCAAAAGGCTGCTACATATCCCTACATTGTACTGCAAGCCTCCAATTGTTTCTCGCCGCTGGGCTTCATTCCGAACACATTCGAGCAGGACATAAAAAAAAACTTGGTATCACTTAATTTGGTACTACTTTGAGGCTTTCAGCCCCAAAATTCAGAAACAGGCAAAATTCATAATCAGTTTAATAAGAAACCCAACTTCTTCAGTCACAGGTAAATCTAATACTATAGCCAGTGTTATTTATAGTTTTACTTACCAACAGTTCATAGGTCAAGCTAACATAGAACACATCATATCCTGTGTCTAGTGTATCCATGTCAATACAGTCACATTCCATGGCCGCTGTAAATTAATTTTAATACAATTATTGAAGTATCTTACAATAACAGTACAATAATTTACAGATGGACATGCAAAATGTATTTAAATTGTCACTTTATTATGTGTCTAGTATATGGTAAGTCACTTGCAAAACAAAGAGAGTCAGTTCAATTGTTTACAAACATTTATGCTTAGAATGTTGTATTATATTATTCATTTAAACTTACCAGTAAGCCAGTCAAGAAGGAAGCCTATTCTGGAGAAAGTCGATTGATCTTCATAGTTGGAGAGGATCCAACTCAGTGCATATTCCACAGTGCGGTCTTCAACTATGTCTTGCGGCACCAAACAAGAACCCAAACTCACCCATTTCGTTATCGCTATGAATAAATACAATATTGCTTATCATATCACATTTTCCTTCACAGTCATAATAAATCTCTGCACAGAAGCTACTTACGAATAGATAAATTCAGCCAAACTTTAAACAATGTGTGGAAATCGTTGTATTGTAAACCAGCAGTATCAACAGTGTAAGCCAATTCATCAATTTTACGCTGAAATAAATCTTTATCGAACCCTTTCTTCAGAGATTTTATGTAATCGATTATTTCATCCACGTCTGCCATCATATACTAACAATATGTAGCAATCCTATGCTTTTTATTTTGAAAATATTATCAGTCTTTATAAGGAGTTTCAAACACGAAAGACGTTAAAATCAAAATTGTTTTGACACATCTGAGCCTGTCATTGCCAGGAACGACGCTTGAACGAAAAAAAAATAAGTACAGATGCAATATGAGTGTAATTACTGTTTAAAGATCGACAATAACTATAAAATAGAAAAGGATATCAAAAAAAAAATACAAAACTTTTAATCGCGAAGAAATTTTACTTAATGAGATAGTAGAAAATTGAGATGTTAAATTTAGATTAGTCTTTATTTTTTAACGAAGAGCAACAATTTCGCAAATTATGTTTTGACATGGTTATCATTCATGTTTACAAGGTAAGTATCAATAAGCGCGCCAGTTCCATTTTATAAAATCATTTTTTCTAAGTGGAAAATGCCAAGCATTTATCAACATATATACTTACCAACTAGTATTTAATCATCATGATACATTTCATGCATTGATTAACAACTATGGCAAACGTCAAAATTGCAATAAAGATTGGAAAAATATAACTTACTTCATAAACAAAAGATATACCTTCGTTGTCTATGATACAAACACAACGAGTGTGCACCATTTTCAAAAAATACCTTGAAGTAGGGTAGTAGTAGTATCTTCTTGGGCTCTTGGAAACTGCGTTTCATTACACATTCGTAAAAACCTGATAGTTGTAAATCCTTTAATGTTTCATTTTTTATGTTAAGACAGATGTGTTTCTATTTACCCATGATTCTTAGGGCCACAGTTCTTCATTTTTTTCTTATTAATTAAAAATTATAATTTATAATACACCCGTAAGCATTAGAGTAGAAAAATTATAGTTTCTTACTTTATTATCAAGAGAATCAGATCGATTCAATTTATTCATTTCATTTATATTATTGAAGCACGAAGAACAAGCTGTAAATTCTTTGATTGCAATAAAAATGGAAGCCGGTTTGGCTTGCATTTCATTTCCCCGACTTTATAACTGTTATATGAATACTATAGTTTTTATTACTTTATTCGTTCGTAACTAACAGTTAGCTTTACAAAAACAAAAATTTACAAAATGTATTCGTTTTATTTGTAAATTTTAAGGAAAAATGAGCAGTCGTTTCTGGTATCCCTAAAACGCATAGACAAGACGCTGTATTTTCGCTTCTCTTATTTGAAGTGTCAAAATGAACGAATTGTCGTTTGAAGTAAACAGTATGGATATTTGCCAATTGACTATTTTATAAAATATGTTTAAAATCATAAAATCAAGAGTTAACTTTTAGTGTTCATAACAACCGTCTAAAATGTGGCCCATGCTTCTTAATTTGACCCGCGACGAATGTCGTCTTACGCTCCGTAGACTTGGTATATATTTAGTCCTATAAATGGCTTTCATTTTCCCTCCTATGGTTTTCTCAAATTATACCCAACGCGTCGTAGCTAATTTATTGACAATCTTGTTCTAAATATGTTTTGTAATGAATTGTTTATTCATTTGTTTGTAGAATTGGAAGCCTACTCGAATATGATCAGTGTGTTTAGAGCACAAGGAGCATTGGAAGACAACAGAAAAAAGCTACTGGAAGAACTGCGCGCCGTTTTGCATATAAGCAATGATCGGCATAGCGCTGAGGCGCGCCGCGTGTCTAATGATGAGCTATTAGCTACAATTGCAAACCAGTAAGTTGATATTTAATATTTTCAATGTTGGGTTGTTGATTTATTTTTAAACACTATTACACAAAGTCAAAGATGGCTGAGAGTAACTGAAAGTCAGAGGTATTAGCATATTACTCTTATTTCTAAGTATTTCTAAATGATTGGAAGCATTTCAATCTTACAAGATTGTTATAAAACTTGTTATTTTTTTACTAGATTTTTTTGAATTCTATTGTTATGTGGTCTGTCTTAGCCTTGTAGATGCATGTTTGATTTGACAATGTGTATTGACCACCGAATTATTCAAACATATTTAGTTGTTTTAGTGTTCTAAAATGTTTTAGAAAGTTATTTAATTTATATAAAATTTTGACAGATAACCTATACATTTTGAAATGTCAAATTATTTTTTAATGTCTTTATCAAACTTATTAAAAAGTTTTTTTAATTAGAAAATTTGTTTTCTTTTTGCAAATAATGTTTCTTAATAGATTGATTAGATGTAAAGATATAACAATAAAATGAGGCTTTTAATTTTGAAAACTGAATTAATTATATTTGCATTTAGAATAAATTTGTTTAAGTTATGTAATGTAAATTATTTTATTTAAAAAAAGAAACAACTTTAAACTCACTTTGCTTTTTTTTATGAATAAAATTTTGCTCCTTTTGTGATAGGTTAGCAGGTCCAAACACAGGCTTAGGATGGATCAGCGAAGGAAGAAGACGGGTGCCTTTGATGCCTCGGGGGATTGCACAAACCATCTACACAGAGATAGCTGATAAGGCTGCTGAGGCTGCCGCAGCTGAAAACAAAGAGATCCAGAAGAGGCTTGAGGCTGAGAAGCTTATAGCCCCTAAGTCAAATGAGGAAGAAATGCCTGATGCTGAGGGCCAGACGGCCGAAGCCCTCACAACCAATGACACCATGGATGACACCATGTATCCTGTAGCTATGGAAGATCAAACCACTAAAGTAAGTTAAAGTTTAAGATCAAACCAATAAAAAACTAATACATTTTTCCAATTCTTTATTTTCATATAATTTTCTGAACAGAATATTTTCCATACATTTTAAACTTACAGATAAACAACATTATTCTCTTGACTTTACATTATGATTGTAGTTATGTAACTGAATGTTTAGTATTATTGGTCATAAAACTTTGATAACAGAATTTAGAATGTTAGAAAATGATTAAGGTTTGAAAGGCTGCTTAACATTTTTTATTTCTTCAGTGAAAATGTTAAAATGTCAAATCCACACAAACCATTTGGCTATCACTACCAAAGTTTACATACTATAGGCATAAATGAATTGTATTTTTTTTTATTTCACAGATTTGGGAATCGGAACTTGCTAGTAGAAAGAGGAAAGTCCCAGAAGGTGGTGCAATACCAGACGATGCCAGCACTCCTGTGAAAAACATGAGAAATATTCCAGTTAATGCCAACCAGAAACATTTGAACCTCTCACAAATTTATTCTAAGTTCTCACAACCAGCTACAAGTCAGTATTCATACTTTTTTTACATCAGAGTTTTATTTTTCACTATAGTAATTTATAATATTGAAAAAAATATGCTGTTTCAGGTAAAACTTCAGGGCAGTCGAAACATTCATATAACCAAGTAAGCAAAGTATCAACCAGTAAACCAAGTCAAGGTCATGGCCAGCGCTCAGCACCGCTCAAGAGCAGGTCACACAAAGTTGCCAAGGGTCCACAAATTGTTGTACCCAAACCACACATTAGAAAACAAGAATTACCAGGCTCTCCTAACAAACAGTACAATGCATCATCTATGCAAATGGAGTATTCAGGCCCCCCTAACACTTTCCAGGCCAGCTATGCTCAATCAATACTAGGTAGTAAAACAAAACCAGACTACTTGGATGAAATAAAACCCAAAGTGTTGTCTTCCCCGGGCATGGTGACCGACTCGCCGACGATGCAGCTCCTCACCCAGCCGGCGACGGTCCCGCACGACCTCGAGGTCTCGGAGAACGCGCACCCGGACGACCCGACCTCATTACAAGCTCAAAGCACGCCTGTCCACAAACAGACGGTCTCCGGAAAACCTTGCCAGCTCATTATAAAGAATCGCGGTGACATAAGCACAGATAAAAAAGTACAAATGTCAGACATAAAAATATTACAAAAGCCCTCCGAGGGCATTAAGCTTCTATCAAACAGGCAGGTAGTGGTTGCGCCGAGTTCAGCTCAGAAGGCGTTGAACACGCCCGGCAAACTGGTGCCCACTAAAGTAATCGGTTCGATACCTAAGACGCGCCATCCAAGCACACCCTTAATGAGTGAGAAAATGATCGTAGTCTCAAAACCAGCGTCAGAAAATAAAAACATAAGCAGTAAAGTAATTATAACATCCGCAGTCAGCAGTAGAGACGGCACCCCAACTAGTACAAACAGCATATCAAACAAATTTACTACCGAAACACTTACGCCTAAGGGCATTCCTGCCACTGACTTAAAAGTATCTGCTAAAGCAGTCGTCTTGAATCCTAAAGGACAAAAGATGGTCGTATTACCCGCAAAAGCTCGCACGAAACAAGTTAATGAAGGGCAGATACCATTATTACATTTTAAGGGTATTCCCACAGCAATGAAGTTAGTGCCAGTAAGTTCACAATCCATAACACAAATGACAAAATCGCCTGCTATGACCGTCATGTCGAAACCCACAACAGTTAGTTCAATTTCTTCAAGTACGAAAATTGTTGGGATGGAACCAATAAAGACGGCGAACTTAGCAGATATTGTGCCTGTAAAAGGTTTAGCGCCCGTCACTACACCTAAAATTACCAATCCTATCGTCCGGCCATCGAGTGCTAAAGGCAGCGTAATTGTAGTACAAAAGGGCACAACGATAGGTAAAGCTTTAAGCTTTGCAAAAAATGGAAATGACATGTCTAAAGTAATTATGGGTAAAAACGTTAACCAATTATTGCAAGCGTCAAAATCAGAACAAGGGGACGTTTCTAAATGTGCGGGTAACGTTATAGTGTTAGAATTAAACAATGAACAGACTGGTCGCACGACAACCATGTCCGAAATATTAGACAGTCGCGGTAGTAATGTCGCTCGAACATCTGATGATAGCAAAAAATTGTCTCAAATTACACCTGACACACCCGTCTTATTCGATAACCAAATCACAGAAGAAACCTGCAATGCAAACAGTTTAGATTCCAATGCGGAAAGCATATCAGAAATGGTTCCCATGGAAGATGCGAGCTTAACAATAATTGAGAAAGATGACAGCAAATCAAATTACACCAAGGAAGCTGAGGGTGTGAAGGACTCTTCTAGCGTCACGGACTGGGAAATGGAGCTGGACACAGTATCAAGAAAGGGTAAAGACGAAGACAAATTAAATTCTTTACACCTAGACTTAGGTATGTCCAGTGACAGCGACAACGAATACATGTCGTCCAGTCACAAGTCCAAAAGCAAACACTCGTCGCAGGAGAGCATGCAGCGGGCAACACCAAGCGGTAATCTTTATATTTGATTCCACCTTTATTTTTATTTTTGTTTGTTCTTTCAATCAATTTGTAAGAATACCTAAATATTTGTTCAGGTGAGGGCAGCGAAATGTACAGCAGTTCGAGCGCAATGACCCTCGCGACGCGAACCTTACTCAGCCAGCTGCAGGACGATGGGTCGTCCAGTAATGATTCTTCGTTTGCTCTCAAAACGAAAGTCATCGAGAAGTTAAAAGAAAATGATTCTAAACTAGATAAATCAGAGTCAGAAGCGTTAACGAAAGCTAAAGAGAAACTCTCCGAGAAGGTTGCGGAAGCTAAATCTCAACAGAAGAGGATAGACATCTACAGCACAGCGATCACTACGTCTGACATAAATTTAGACTCGTTCTCATATCTGGACGAGGGCGACATGATGGCGGCGGACGACGTGTTCGCGGCGGTGGACAAGCCGCGCGAGCCCCGCCGCGCCGACACGCTCGACGACCAACTTAGCCGGTTATTAGGCGAAGACTCTGCTAACTCGACTGACTCACAAACTGTAAGTGAAAGTATGCCTTTAAATAAATAATGAGCAATAATTTAGGTTTAGTTAATGATGGAACCTGTGGAAGATATCTTTAATAAAATGTAATGAACTTAGAATAAGCGCGGACATATAATGTGAAGTGTAAAGTGGTGACATTGTCGTCTCGAGAGAGGCGTGATCATAGTGCTGTTTTGTTTGTTCTGCTAAAATATACAGTTTTTGAAAGGTGTTTGTATACTATCTGTGTATTACATGTTTCCCTTCGTAACAATAAAGAGGCTAACAGGTTTTGAAGACGTTACTATAATCTCACGAGGATTTTATTTCATTGAAGTAAACTCCTTCAAAAAGTTTTATCTAAAATAAATATTGATATTTAAAACACAATAACAAACATTTTGTAAGTTACAAAATTTATCTACATTTTTGATTCATCATAGTTTTCAAGATCAAAATTATTAAAATAAGATATACACAGCATGAGTGACATACTTATTTATTAATATAAATAGTTCTGTAAAGTTTGCATTTCCTATACTAGTTACATAATAGAAAGTTGAGTAGAATTGAATATTATTTTACGAAAATCAAAAGTAGATTATTTTTATATGCCTATAATAACAGGTGAATAGGTAACATACAGTCAAAAATATGCATGCCTTATAATTTTTACGATGCAATGTAGAATTGATTTACAGTGGTAAGAAATATTCTCGTGTGTGGTGGACTCGGTTTAAGGTTTATTGTTATTTTTAGTGACACATCGGACCACGTGCATGACCAACTTAAGCACTTACTTCTGTGCCTGCTCTGTGGTCCCATAAATGTTAACATAGCTCTAGCAATTTGATGTTTTCATTAAATTTACTATGGCGACCTTTACATGAAGTACCTAGAACGCACAAATTGTTTTTAGTTCTTTAAATTCTTTATTATTAACTTTGATTTATACTTATTGTTACTTACCAATGGTCATGAATGCATTACTCTGCATGTAGATTACTTAATTGAATAATTTGTTTATCGATTCTAAAGACAATTAATTTTCTTAAATAACTGCATATCGAAATACGCGTCTCTACTTAGCTAAACAGATACAGTTGAAAGGTACGGCATGTGCCAACATCTTTACCCCTTGATGGGGTTACCGTAGCTCTATTTTCACAAGAGGTAGAACTAATTTCAGTAGCCACCTCTGGCAGCATTGAATAACACTTTGCGTTAACCGTTGCTGACGGCCTCACGAACGTTCGTACTCCCGGCATCTTTGTCGTTATACTAAATAACGATTTTCAGTGGCACAATGTATAGAAGCATACTTGTCTCCTACATTACAATTGATTTAAAATTCTACAACTAATGAGAGTAAAAAACGGCTTGGTGTTGCCAGATAGTTCAACTCCTAAACTGGTAAGGATGTCCAGTGGCAAATTTTGATGTGCATAGTATTCAACGATTTAATTTTGTAGATTTCTGTTTATTTTTGTTATTTTGATTCCCTACTAGTACAGTTATAGATATGTAGTTACAAGTCAGTTATTCTATGGATAGAAATATATTTAATGTGTGAAGAATTAACACAGCGACAATGTTTTTATAGCCTTATAAAATAGAATAATTTTATTTTATATACACACCAGTTTTCTAGCTTACATAGTCATCTATAATATTTAATCACATTATTTATTAGAAAACTTATAGCAGTTGTTATATATCAATACTTGTTTGATTTAATGCTAAGTATAAAATAGAAGTTAAATAATTCTTAATACTGTAAAATGCTAAATATTCACAAGAAATGTACATTCAAACGAATCGATTTACAAAATCATTTGATTGCAACAGTAACCCAGTGTCGTTATGTGAGTGGAAAAGGTAAAAATATTAAATAACATAATGCAATTACAACGTGATCGGTTTGAACAACTTAACAAATGCAACTTTTTATTTAAGCACTGCAATAAAATGTAAAGATAGGACAGTTAAACATAAAGTAGGATTCAGTGATTGTTTAAATGTATGCTGTTATACAAGTAAGTAACCCATGAGAGTGAGAGTTGAAGTAGGTACGTATTTTACGTTTTAAACTTAAATAAGTGACAGAAACTAATGTACGATTTTGACATTATTCAAAATATTCTTGTCAATGATCGTTTAGAACTGATGTTGTGTGAAAACACGATTAAAGTTGCACATCGACCCAATGGGCATTGAGCGTCGTGCGCATTGGTCGGAGGAAACGTAGGTGCGTCCATTGATAGAAAATGTTTTGAGGACTAGTAAATGGAAATATAGTATAGTATCTATACTATATTCAAAGTTGTCTTGAAAAGGTTGGTGCTACGTGATACAAATGTTTACTTTTTAAACAACACCACTTTGAGGTATAAGCTGTACAGAGAAGGTTCATGTTTACCAGAATAAGCATTAGTGTGTTCGCATACTGCCCCGATTTTAATAAACCTCTTTTTAGTAATCTCCTCTAGTAATATTAAACATTTGTTGTACCTCCACCGCGTCCTCAAGGAGATCAGAAGAGCCAAATTAGAAATTCAAGTATATTGGATTTGATCCCAACCCGAGGTGTGTATAATAATGGTACATATTTCTTGCTTTAAACGGGATGTTATTACATTCTAAAGAAATAGTGCCATGGGTAGCGAATTAGTTATTAGTTTGTTTTATGACAAATTTGTACATAATAATAATGTTACTATTTTTAATGAAAATATCATTGACTGTACTGTCAACTTATAAAAGTATATTAGTATATTTTGTATCATAATAATGTACGAAAAAGCATTTTTGGATATCTATGTATGTCCGACTATAAACTGATTTTAGTAAAATGTTAATAGGTTATGTCGATTTTAAACGTAGACGATGCAGGTGAATATGTTAAATATTGTTACCACGATGCAATCAAATTGTGGATAAAATGTGTTCCCTTTAAATGTAAGATGTCCTAAGAGGATAAAACTAGTGTATAAAAATTCTTGTTAAATTGTTTAAGGCAATGTTAACGATTGACCTGCATCTGTTTATTTTATATAATAAGTAGAATAAGAATTGTTCATTTGTTTCGTCAGCTGTAAATATTTTGCGTAGTTACTAGTACCGTGGTAGAATCAAACATGTTGATACAATTTTCTGTGTTTTTTTCGCAAGTTTATTTTATCTACTTATTTTAACAAATAAAAATTTAATCATAAATATGTTGTTTCTTGTCACACCAATAGACTAGTATATATATTTTTATATAAGATTTTTTATTCATAGCGTGCTAACAGGCAAACATAAATAAAATAAAACGGGATTTTGTATCGACTTACTTTTTAATAATAAAAATTAAGACATACAGTTACACTAAAACAATAAAAAAAAATTAAAGCAGTGCTTTTATAAATGCTTATGCTATCCAGAACAGAACAGACAACTAATATGGAATAGCGGAGAATTTAGTTAAACAAAACAATATAAAAATAGGTGTGCCTATGTAAAATATAGTATCGTAAAACATTTCAAAAATAGTTAAAGACAGACTGTTTTAATAAATACTGTGATCTAACGGTACAATACGGTGAGTCGTAGCACTATCACAGGCTACCACTTCGATGACGCCACACGATTGAGGACAGTGCTGAAAAACAAATTCAACAGTTATGTTACCGTACATATGACTTATCAGAGACAAATACAAAATACAACAACATCTATTTTACAATACAACAGTAATTTATGGCATGAGTATAGAGGACATCTAATATAGCTAACTTGGTTATAATCAAAACTTTAAAATCATAAAGTTTAGAATAAATATATCATGCAAACATAATAACCATTTTTACCTTACAAAACTCGGTTTGAATAGCATGGGAATTAAAAACATACACAAATTTAGAAAAAAAAACAGGCATCATCTTTCTACACATTAATTATTATTAATAGATGTACGAACTGCTCACTCAATTCAAATACATGACTAACTTCTAAGTATTACCTAGGAAATGATATGTGTTTCACCATTATAGATTTTTAAAATATGAAATTATTTACCAGTAGTGTTGCATTTAGCTCGTGACCTTGTGCATACATTCGGCGACGTAGCCGACGTTCTTTGTAGTTATACCAGCGACAGAGATACGGCCGTCCTTCGTCAAGTAAATGTGGAATTCTTTGATGAGACGTTCGACCTAGAAGCGATCAAAATAGTTTTTTAGCAACCCTTTAATAGTAAAAGTTATGTATAGAAAAAAATAAGTAGATTTTTCTAGGAATACATGAAAGAAAACCACACACATTTTTGTATTTCTTTATCACCCCAACACTTAGGATATAAAAAGGCAGTTAGACCAATTCAAATATATTTTATTTTTTATACAAATCAATCGACTAATTTGAGTAATTATGCTTAAGCTTAGTCTTAGCCTCGAGACTTTTCAAATGAAAAACAAGTTATTTATTTTAGTGGTCCCTTTAAACCTAGTATGGACAAAGCTACTGTATTATATACCTGTTCAGGGTTAAGTCCAGTGTAGCAGAACATGCCGATCTGGTCGGTGATGTGGTTCCACGTTCTCTTATTACCAGCTGCCTCGATGGCGGAGCGGAGCATTTTCCTCATAGAGATGACGCGGTCAGCCATTGACTTCACGTCCCCTAACCTGAAATCATGGTTTCCGCAATGCTTTCAAAGTAATCTTTATTAGGATGTGAGAAGATTGAGTTTGGCATATACCTAAAGTTATGTTAACCACGTGTGCGTATTTGGAGCTTTAGTAAACAACAAGTTTCAACTTAAAAACAGTATATAGTTGTCAATTTTTGTTGTTTAGAAGATAAGCAAAAATACGTGTCTATTTTTTTTATTATTTGAGGGACTAAAATGATTTAAATATTTTGTACGTCATCTTTCCTATTACAAGTACACATTAGAATTACCATTGTTTCATGAGCTCGGGGCTGGTGAGGATCTCCTGTACAATACGTGAGCCGTTGATGGACGGGTTGGAGTAGATCGTTCGGATTATGACCTTCAGCTGGGACATCACTCTGGCGGTTGTCTCTGGGTCACCACAGAGGATTGTCAACGCTCCGACACGCTCTCCGTACAGACCTGGAATGATCGACGAGCAAGATACAATTACGTTGGAAATTATTATTTTAGCTGTACATTTTTAATGGGAGCATATTTTATTAACTTTTATATTTTCATTTTTCCCTATAATAAATAATTCACAGTGTAACATTGGGTCCGTGTCTCTTAAACTACATCTGGGTCTGTATCTTAAAAGATCTGTCAATAAAAGATATTCAATAAACAGTACAAATAATAGACGGGTTTTTTTTAAGAGTAATCAAAATCAATCTATCAATCAATCAGTAAACTTAAAGCTCTAATTCAAATTCAAAAAGCTCTCTAAACTCAATTAGTATAATATTTGTATTTGTATACATATATATATATTTTTTTGTGCGGTGGTGTTGTGGTAAAAACGAGCAAACGATGAGTGATTCATTCCAAAAGTATTACCTAACACGATTAAAAAACATCCTAACTTATACCTCCAAGCTCCACAACAAAGAGGACAATTCGCGCGCAGCACTTTCGTTAAAAAACAGGCGCTTCGTTTGCAAACCTTAACTACTCATTTAATTCATTTATCAACGTCATCTGGTCAAACAGGAGTTCTAATCTAGAGTTATAATTTATGTTCCTTTAAGGTTTAATAAACCTACCAAAATCGATAAAATTCTATACCTCGTTTTTTTACAAGAGCTAGTGTTTTCTGGTTTCTGGTCAACAATGCCATAGATTAAATCATACCGATTGACGTAGAATAATAGCTTTGATAAGATAACAAGGTCAAAAACGTAAACAGTTCGTTATTGGTAAACGCGTTTCGGATAACATCATCGAGTATAAATTGAGTATATTTGTAGGTTAAAATAAAATGCGCAAAAAACAAAATGTAACAGAAACATACAACCGTCTTCAAATAAAAACTACTATGGAAGTAACTTTTAATACTAACATTATGGGACCAATTTAAACGTAAAATGGAAAAAGAATTGATGAAATTAAATTTAATTCATCCAGTCCAACGTTCTGCGAACAATCTAACAATCTTTAAAAAAACGAAACACCGTCGAAGCCTTTTTGAAGTCGGATGAAATGGGCATAGATTACTTTTACCACTTAATAATAACGCGTATTAGGCAAAAAAAAACTTATCTCGTCCGATATATCTGTATGACGATAGTAACCTTATATCTTACCACATAATATGAGACGTGAGTGATAACATATTACGTCATATTATATAATATCAACTGGAAAATAAACAGCGCCGTAATTCTATTAAATAATACATCAATATCTTCAATCAATCTGTTTTATAATGCTCAATTGCAAAAACCTTTAAAATAAAAGAAAAATTCTAAGGATACGATTTGATTAATTTATTTATCAAACATGGCGTACAACTCAAAAGCTTGAAACAAAACTGCCTTAAGTGTCAAATCGGTATGTTTTTAATATATGAACCGGTTGCAGATAAAAACTACTGTTATTTTTAGACACAAACCGGAGCATTCTTCCGTAATTTACATAACGCCTTTGAACGATAGCCGTTCACACGTCATAGACTCGTTACTATAACATATAACCTCATACCATCAATTGTCTACGAACATGGAATTATGGCAATATTATTACTGAAATGAACTGATTTATGTTTACAATAAGCAGTTCTCATTGTAATAACAATGAACTGTAGGTACTTATTTGATATTGCGTGACAGTAAATTGAATTATTTTTTGCTTAGTTTTGCCGGTGTCGCATGTAAAGCTAGCATCACAGTTTGCACAAAAAGACCTTTGGAATTGAAAATAATGATCGGGCAATATTTGTTTACTGGTAACTGATTATCTTATCCCAACTAGATTTGTTGCTAGATAATAAAGGGATAACCATTGAGATATCACTCTTACTCGTGTAGCTATACTGACACGTTATTACTGCCCTATCTTCCGTATAATCTTATCCTCAACAGGTGGTAATCCCTCATGAGTTATATTAGTACTCTACGTCAGACGTAATACATATAAAAACATATCTTAATGACTTTTCATATATTTAGGAACATTATTCCCACAGCAGTTTAATTCCGATGTCAGTCGAATATTATCTCGTGAACAAATTCGAGGATTGGACACAAAATATAAATATCATTATTTTGTAAATTTCTCCTGTGTTCGGAGTTCGGGTTCGATCCCCGAGTAGGACAAGCGTTTGCGTGATTCACAATTGCTTGTCCTGAGGCTGGGTGTTTTAGTGCGAGTGGCTTACATGCTTGTGTGACATCGTCCGCGAGACAACGATTAGTTTCATATTACGGGAGCCGTTTATTATGTTTATCGAACCAGATACTAAAAAAATAGGCTCTAATAATTAAAAGAAGGGTAGGAAATGACTTTCCAACTTACCCATGTTCTTGGCAAAGCTCTGGGCCACCATGACCTCGTGTCCGTGGTCCACAAACATGCGCACGGCCAACGCGTCGTTGTCGACGTCGCCGGTGGCAAAGCCTTGGTACGCCATGTCGAAGAACGGGAATAGTTTCCTCTCTTTTATGACCTAGAAAGTCATTAGAATAACTTAGTTTAATCACAAGAATTCTAGGCATTAACCCCAAGTATAAAAATTAAGTACTCAGTAGCAAGTTTGTCAAAACACAAACACTCTTGCGTTTATTAAGAGGGCTTTTAGGAAATATAATAAAATAAACGTTAACAAGTCCGGGATTTCCCGCACCAGCGGGTTCGCTCACAAGCAGCAATTAAGTCAAGTGGGAAATAAAATCTTCAATGCAAGGACCCTAGTCGCTTGGATTTACAAATGGTTTGACGTAATAAAACATCACATCATATCATATCACATATTATATATCACATTACTTGTATAGGAGTTGGTAAAATGATTACCTTTGATAGGCGTTCCCACTCGTGCTTTTTAGGATCAATACCAGTGGGATTATGGGCGCACGCGTGCAGTAACACGATTGCACCTTCTGGAGCTTTCTGTTAAAAAAAAGTATTTAATAGCTTTGCGGTTCCATGTTTGGATTAGTATGCACGATGTGTAGGTGCGTTCCTAAGGCAAAAAATGGGATATTTTCAATCTATATGTAGGTATTTTCTTAATAATTCTAGGTCTTACAAACAGTGCAAACACCGTAAGAAAACCTGGATTTCAATAGTGTCAACTCGCAGTTGGGTAGCATAGTAATATATACTCAAACCACAGCAGCAAGATGACTGAAGGCAGGTATTATTTAATTACCATTTCATGATATCAAGACTACTACACTTAATATTGCATCTAAAAGATAGTCAATGCAAAGAGTACAGAAGAAAAAGGGTGGGTATTTGGGTAATAATTTTATAGAATTTATCTTAAATTTGATTCGAATTAGCAAATGACACACATTACGCAGTTTGCCTCGCTTTGTCAACACAAGGTCAGACCCAAGATATTGACTTATAGGCAGTTTTATATAACTACGATAAGGCGATAGGAACTATAATTGGTTAATTTCCATTGTTTTTCTGATGTTCAATTTCGATTTCTTGTACTATAAAAGTAGTCGTTAAAACCCTATCTTGGATTGTAATTTAGGAGTAAATAGTTTCATATTATATTATTTTTATTTTTAGTATATACAATAATGATCCCTATTACTTAACTAGTTGCCTAGCAACAAGCATTGTTACTGAGTTTTTCTGACGGTAGAGACCTCCGCCCAAGTTCAATTTTTTACTGCGACTGTTTAATTACACAAAAACATTCTTTTGTTTGTTTAATTAAGGAATGCTTTCGTGCAGATTATTTTAACCGCCATAGTTATACTATACCTAGATAAGAAAGTAAAACAGAATGAACATGCTTTGTTATAAATACACTACGGTTATACAGTACTCGGTAGCTCGGTTCTTGCGTAAGACTACATACTAGATTATGGGAGGCAGGAGTTAGCTGTATGCCAAAAGAAATATATCTATCCTAATATTCCTCATATTATAAAGCCGAGGTGTTTGTTTATTTGAACGTGCATAATCTCGGGAACTGTAGGTCCGTTTTGAAAAAACTTTCAGTTTTAGATAGCCCATTTATAGATGAAGGCTTTAGCACATATTTCATCACGGTATAATTATTAGAAGCAAAGCGATTATGAAATCTGTTACAAAAAGAGAAGATCCGTGCAGACTAAAACTATTAATTCGATTTTTAATACACCTAAATTATTTCTTCATAACACGTGGACAGAGTCGCGGCCAACAGCTGGTCAAATATAAAATCGAACAAAATAGCATCTATAGAGCAAGTATTTAGTACCAAAATGCTACCTAGAAAAATGTTTGACAATAATTTAGACATGGATATAGGGAGGGTTACACACCACACTGCCCTAAATTGAATAACTGCGCCAAGATCGGCACATCCTGCATGCCCATGCAAATGTGAACAGAATCTAAATCTATATTTGTTTATTACAATGCAACATTTAAAAACCTTAGTTACAGATAGTTATTATGACAAGTAGAATGTTTTTGTGTTTGACGCAACACCTGTATTCGAATCTTCAAGGTCTTTAATTTTTTGGCTAAAGAATTGTGAAGGAGGTTGAGTTTTTATGTACATCTAGATGGCTAGGTAGGTTACGTAGAAACAATGAATTTGCAGAAGATATTTCGGTAAGGTATTTTAATTGTATCAAAGATTCTGTTATCGAAAGACTAATCTAATTAAGATACGACAGATAATTCCTAAATTCTTAATACTCGTCCTGAAACAAAAGCGGATCGTACTAGTCAAATTCTTAAGTATAGGTATCAATCATTCAGACATGGATCATGCGCAGAAGTCGTGGTCGTGTTATCGCATTATCTTACTCGAAAGACCATTGTAAATAAATATTTACGCGAAATAAAGCCAAATATATTGATGTAATAAATGCGATATTCGAATGACGATGACGAGTTGAGTCGATTGCTTACATCAAGACATCTACTGTTAATCGATACCATGCTGCCATGCCAGTGACACATCAGATAACGTATTGTGTGCAAAAAAGAATATTCTTCTATCTTTATAGTCTTCCGTGCATTTCTTTTATTTTATTAAAATATTAAATATGATTAACTTTTGTCGTCAAGGCGATATGGTCTGTTCCTGGTGTTATCTAAGAAGAAAATAGTTACATCTCGTAAAAAACCTACCTACTACATCTTATAATGCAACGTTCTAATTCATCACATGTATGTCAAACGCATTATGATCGATGTTATGCTATATACCTTACATAGCTATAGACAACGCTCGTTAATCACTTGCTACTAGAGCTACTTCATCAACAATAAATGAAATATAACAACCTTGTTTACAATGTCTCCAGTGACCTAGCCAAGGTAAACTTTCAGAAACATTTTAAATTTATTAATTCTAAGAGTTGATTTTTATAAATTTGTATTAGTTTGATAACCCTGAAAGTTTGGATATCTCTAAATTTCTCATGCATAATTCCAGGTTTGAGTGTTTAAAGACTACAGTGTTACTTACGCTGAGATCTTCGACGGCGCCATCTACATCGAAACCGAGGGTTTTGGGTGCAAAGTAACGGTAACTCTTCATCGGAAGACACACAGCGTCACAGATCTGAGGGTGATTGAACCACGTCGGTTTTGGCAGCCAAATCTCCCTGGTTTTATTGTAATGTCTGCTGATGAACTCGAAACCGAGCCGCAGGGCACCAGTGCCTGATAGTGCCTGTTTGAAAAAACATTAAAAAAAAAACGTTTAGACTGACTTTTAATGATATAACTATTGACAGAGCTAGGTTTGAGGAGGCTCACCTGTACAGTTGCATTGGTCTTTTCACAAAGAGGTTTACTTTTTTCACCAAAGGCGAGCTTAGCACAAGCTTCTGTGAATGGGGGCTCACCAGAGATTGGGCCATATTCATGGTTCAAGCATTTCTCATAAATAATTTCTTCTGCCTATAATATGAAAAATGTAATTAGGTAGCTGATATTAACAATAAAAAACCATTTTTTGCAATAAGATTATGTCCTTTAATGCCACATGTTCTTGTACTAATTACACTCATGATTGTTTTGAGTCTCTCAATGAAAGATTTTGAAAGTTTTTTATTCCAACTGTGCTGATTTTAGATCATAAAATGAATTTTAATGGATTGTAATTATCATACCATGTTTTTAATATTTGGTTTTGTGCGGCATATAATTACTATGACTATAAGGTATACGAAAATAATAATAAAAAAATGATTGATTGATATATGTACTAAGAACCAAGAAGCATTGCTTGTTACAAATAAAATTTGATCAATTTGAGAAAGGCCTTTTCACAGTTGTGTGTTAACAAATGGCAAAACTGGATAATGTTGGGTAATGCAGTTTTTTTCAAGCCAGTTATGTGATAAAGACTTCAGAGTGCAAAAAGGTGTGCAGTAAAAAGATATATAGAAGGATATCATTCAAGTGTATAGGATCAACATGTCTTTCTTAATTTAGCATTTCTCAGCCAGAAAGACCAAGCAAGCAAGACCAATTTTTTTGGGTTTAGGTATTGTTATAAATATATCCTAGCAAAATTGGTATCCACATAGTAACTCTTGCTGACAAGAGAATACTTTGTCAATACACAATCCATACATTTAATATATGTACTTGTTTTATGTAGTAGTATTGTATATGTTCAGATAACAAGAGACAGGTGCTATTTAAGATAAGTACTAACCCTTCTGACTGATGGAAGGACAAATGGTTTTCCATCATCATCTCTGTACGCACCTACTCCAAGGTTAACCTTCTTGGGGTGAGGGTCTTTTAAATATGTGTCTCTGATACCTAAGATTACATCTGGAGCTCCTGCGGGCACATGGCCCCACCACATGCTACAAAAAAAAATATAAACCAAAGCTGATGATTTTTTTTTTACAGGCATGGCTTATTTAATTAATCAATACTTACTGGTAGATTAAGACATTATGTGTTCATTTGTAGGGTCTATAATCCATACAGTTTCTTATAAGAATCTATTACAGACACAAACTAGCCTGTAAATCCTCATTTATTAAATACCATTTAAATATTAAGAAGCTAAATATGAAATACAGGACCATGTGAATAAAAAAATATAAAGGTAACCTGGTTATGTATAGGGAAACATTTTAAGGTAAAATGCATTGCAAATTAAATATAAAGGAAAAATTGTTACAACTTTATTAATTATAACACCGGGATGCGAATCTTTATTATGATAGTAATTAACATTACGTAAATAATTAGCCGGCACAGTACCTTTTTGCTCTTAAAGCATGGTTCATAACATCCAAATGACATCTTGTTAGCACTTGGGCCCCTAAGTTTATTAATCCGAACGTCATTTTTAATTTTAATACTGTCTTACACCGACCGAGACAAATTAATAAAGGCAGTTATTAATCAAAGTGCCACCGCAACACTGCAGCACTGCCAATGCCGAATTTATCTACCGGGCGCCGATAGACAAATTGGCCAGGATGGGTATTTCCAGCAGAAACATTAAATTTCCTAAAAATGTAAAAAAAAACTGTTAGTTTCCACTTACATTATAAGGCTCCGTAATACGTGATAAAATACTTAAAACATGTTCAGAAATAAAAAGTAGCTCAGATTAACCCCACTTTATAACAATAGTCTATTTATTTTATTTACCAATGTATAGGTACATAAATATTGAATAATAATATTATTAAAAATTCAATTGTGTCCTGACAATTTCCCCATAACTGTGCAATTATTTATAATTTGGCAACATTCACTGGAAACGTCACATACTCAGTGTCGAGCCAATGTCAAGAAAGGTCAACCAGGAACCGAACAGTTTAACTGTTCGTAGTTTTGAATTCGAATTATAGATCTTGCATTATATTGATGCGGATTACAGTGCCGGCGTGATGAGGCGATGGCCCAGGGCGACAAATTCTGGGGGGCGCCAAGGTCTGAAGTTGAGAGTCTCTTGCCTCTCCTGGCGCAAACCCTTAGAACTGTGCCTACGCTAGAGGTGGAATACTTAAACTGCTAAACGTAACGCTAAAGGAAATATGAAATTCTTAATATAATTTTACTTGGGATCAGCAAAAAACTAACACTTGATATTGCTTCCCTCAAGTGGGTGCCACAATATTTTCGCCCGGGGTGTCAGTGGCCCTTACGCCGGCACTGGCGGATTATTAGGGATTGGAATGCGATTATCTGTAGGTCTATCCTAGCCAAGTAGCTATTTTCTAAAGCCAAGTTTACGTTTAGTGCTATCGTCCAATACGAATTGTATAATCAGTATATTAATGGGGATGATCCGCTTGAGCTTTGTGCTTTCAACACTATAACAAGCTGCCTGCTGAAAGGCTCGTATCACAAACCAAAAATTTCAACGTGCTTTTGCTCGAATGCGGTGAAAGTGAAGTTTGATATTTCAGGATGCCGATCAGAGACCAGGCACATTAAGCGCAATGACGTTACAGTACAATAAAATGCTCGAGATAAACGGCCTAGTGTTTCTACCATAACTTCAAAAGGGTTTACCATATTTTTAGATTTGTTTGGCACGATAAATTTAACTGAGCCTAGAAGAACAATTTTTTCACATTAGCATGGATGTCACGTCTACTTTCTGTCAAAATTAGCTTTTCATCTTTTTTCCTGGGTTTTCACGTTTAGTGACTATGATCAAACCGCCACAGATTTTACTTTTAAGTTTAGTACTGATATTGGAAGCGGCTGCACGCACAGGCAGTTTTTCCTGCGCTTGGCGTTTCCACGACAAATTCGAAGCCTATAGAGCTCAATAACAATAGTTTCGATTTTTTAAGATTTTCACTTTTTGTGCTAAACACATATAGCGAAAAAAACGTGACCAATTTCGTGAGTCAACTGTACTGTGTGCGAGGTTTAAACGTTTGCGGCTAAACTTTTCTGCGGGCTGTTTCGGAACCAGAATCCTTGTTGAGAACCATTTCACATGTCGTAACTGGACTGGGAAAAAGGGACCTGATTCTGATCTTCACGATTTATAGCGAAATTTTATTTTTTGTCAACCCAACCGACCTGTTTCTCTTCAGCCTTTCTATATGCTTTTTATACGCAAATCGCGAGTCCGACTCGCACTTACACGTTTTAGTATTGTCAGTGGTTCACATATCTCACTATTTAATCCTAGTAGTTTTGTTGTTCGCCAAAGTACCTCAAAATCCTTAGCATTGGTTTTGACGTTAATTCATGCATTGCATGCATTAATAATTGTGATTCGGTAAATTGAGTAAAGGTAAAACAGACCATAACTTCACTATGGCTGATGTAACATAAATGTATTTAACTATATTTTTATAATGTAACAATAATAATAGAATACTTTATTTGAATGTTTTTGTCAAATCATATAATTAGATTACGCACATTTTTTTAGATTATTATTGTATAGAATGTGTATGTGGGAATGGTACTTCTAGTTGCCTTTTATGTCAATTTTCGCAATTTTTTTTAGAAGCAACTGACAGAGTGTATTTATTTATCCTGACTGCTATACCCGAGGTCGTGGGTTCGATTTCCGCCCAGGACAAAAGTTGTGTGATGAGCATGATCATTTGTTCTGGTGTCTGGGTGTAATTTATCTATAATATGTATGTTGTATGTTACCATAACACAAGATCTGCTTAGCTTGAGATCAGATGACTGTGTGTGAGTTGTCCCAGGATATAATATATTATTATTATTATATATCTTCTAAACAAGGAGCGGATTTTTCTGCATCCACGCTTGGTCTGCGTAAAACGAAACTTTTCTGGGGTCTTATTCTGTCCTCTACTTGCTGTATAGTGAAACTTAATGTTTTCGAGAAGTAAAAAACATATTTTTATTTATTATACCTTCGTTTTATATGACTTTTAATATTCTATTTAAATTATTTTATCAGGGTTTGATTTAAGGACGCGAACCTTAATGTGTCCTTTTTTAAGAATAGCACACCAAACGAATATGTCAAAATTATTATGACGTTTTTCTTTTCGCTGAAAGAATTAGTGTCGATTAATCGTGTTTATTTAGTAATACTGCCCTAAAATATTGAAATATGGCTGCTGAAATCAAGCCTGCGCCAAGGACGCCCAATGATAGGTTTTCCACGACCAAAAAACCAGCACTTTTGAGCAAATTGGAAGGTTGCACCGACGATGTAAATGCAGCGGTCGTTATACCTGGCGAGGACGGTGTAATTAGCGTTTGTGATGATAAGTAAGATATCTGACTCATAATTCGTCCATTGTTTAAATTTATAGTGATAATTGTTTTATTTTAAAGCTCAATGTACCCTCACTGAACTGACGTTTTAAAATTCACCCCCTCTATGTGCTGTTTGCGTCAGCTCGAGTAGATTGCAGATACATCTGGAACTTCAAGTTTAGAGTTGTTTCGCTATTCATTTGTCCAATAATACTTATCGCATAATAGAGACTTATAAACAAACCATAAATGTGGCAATATGTTTACATACATATAATTGATGCCCGCATATTTGAAAGGCAAATGAGGTCTACATTACTAATACTTCTACTGCTACTTCTGGTGCCCTCCTATCCGTCCATAGAAGATGATCATTTAATTTGTTTAATATTCTAAACATTTTTTTTCTATTCAAGTAAGATAAAAGGATAGATAACAAAGTCACATATTTAAATGACTATTTATTAATTATCAAAAAATTCTTAATCACATATTGTAAGATATAAATGAATCTCAACATTAAATAATTGAAAAGTAAATACATTAAACTTAATGAATTGCATTTCCCGCCACTTATTTTATTAGGCAAATAAAATAATATTATAAGTTAAATAATCCAGACCTTTGTACAGCTTATAAATGTCTTCAGGCCTAAATTCATCTTTATTTTTTCTGGCTGTAATTGCATTGCATGATGAAGATTCTACCTCAATCATCTTTAATATTCAATCATTGAAATAGTTCTATGGATCTCAAGCTTTTAAAAATACTTTTAGTTCATCTGCAGTGATGATGATAGTCCTCAAACATTCTGACACTTAACTTTCAGGACCGTGCGAGTTTGGTTGAAGCGTGATTCAGGACAATACTGGCCGTCCATTTGTCAATACATGCCATCAGGATGCACTTCAATGTTCTATACACCAGAGACAAGACAGCTATTTATTGGGCAGGAGAATGGTACAGTATCAGAATTTACACTGGCACCAGACTGCAATAGAATAAACCCTGTGAGTACACTGCATTTTTTTCCCTATACTTCAATTAATTGATACATTCATCATCATCCTAGCCTTTTTCAACTATGTTGAGGTGGGCTTCCAGTCTAACCGGATTCAGTTATGTACCAGTGTATTACAAGGAGCAACTGCCCCCAGTTACCTGAGCAACACAATACCCCTTAGTTGGACTGGTTGTCAGACTTTCTAGCTTCTGACTACCTGTAACTACTGTCAAAGATGAATGAATACCAGCTAGGACCCTCAATTTAACATGCCCTCTGAAACACAGAGTAGTGTAGTCAGTCACCTATCTACGCATATTTATATAGGATAGTTCAACAAGTTTCAGAACAAAACAGTGTCCTTAATCATGAGCTTATGTGAACTCTGCCCTTACATACTTACTAGTAACTTATTTTTTAAGCCATCAAATATCTGTATGTTGCTCCTGTACTCTAATTGATATTCAGTAAAACATGGTCCAATAGTTGATAGAAATATCTGTAAGATGTTCTCCAATGTCTATTTGCAATAAAACTGAGGTGGCAGAGATAGATAAGTCTTATATATTGTTTGATAATTTAATAAAGAGGCATTCCAAATCCAAATATTTTGTGATTATTATAAATGGGAATTTGATGAAACTTATTTGTTCCTGATAAAGTTATTGTTGCTTTCAAGCTATCTGATGTGAATACTATGTTGTTTTAATCCTTTTTTCCCATCCTGCTAATATGAGGTGTAAGAGGAAGACTATAGTAGTCTACCTCTGTTTTACTGTTGAAGTAAAATGCTACTAGACTTGTACTAGAACTTCTGCAGAGGTTCTGTTCTATAAGTTTCTTGTACAGATATAGTCCACTCAGTATACTAACAATTCAAAGGAATGAGTAATATAATTATGTCCATTCACAATTATTTCTATACTTATTTTTTTTTTAATACAGTCATTTCTTGTTTTAGCATTCAAACAACCTTGACTTCATTTCTCTATACCTTTTTCAATGTTGCTGTTATAGATTACTTTATCTTTTATGAACGTACATAATTTGCATTTATTGTGTGTCCCAATTAGGTAAGAATGAGTTTTTGGTGCTCAAGTGAATACTTTACATTGAATTAAATACTTACAATATGTTAAACAGTACATTTTAACCTATGGTCTTATAAATCTATGTACTGAATGATGATAATATTTTTTTAACAATAAAAACGTACATACAAATGCCAATGAACCGGTTGGTCCCAACTTGGCGAAATTTTTATGGGGCCAAATGACAGATATTATACGTTAAAGGAAAAAATCAACGAAATCGGTTCATCCAGTCCGAAGTTTAAGCAACATAAAAAAAAACAATATAACGACCAAATTGAGAACCACCTCTTTTTCAAAATCGGTTGAAAATAGTTTATGAAATACTGAATTTAAAATGAGCGTAATGCAGCTGCATGACTATAATATTGTAGTTACCAAAGGACTGCTGTCTCTTATTTGAATGCTGATGAGACGGTACTTAGCTTATAGAAATCTATTCAACAACAGAGAAACCGCTAGATTTTTATGGAAACATTTGATCGTTTACCCTATATTTTCTATTTTTCAACAGACTCGTGAGTATTTAGCCCACACGGCCCGCGTGACCGCCGTAAACTTTTCTCTGAGCTGCGAGTGGGTGTTGTCGGTAAGTCGCGACAAGTTCTTCGCGTACCACTGCAGCGAGACCGGCCGCAGGATCGGTGGGTACTCCTTCGAAGCATGGTGCACGTCTTTGCAGTATCCTTTTATAATAAATTGAAGATTGAAAATTTAATGTTCCAAGTGAACATTTAAAAATAACTGGTTTAGAACAGGGCCCCGATTCTGCTATTGACAATGGCCGATGAATGATTGGCAATTGGATTAAATTTGAAATTATTCCTATTTTCTTAAGCATCATGCTAACACAATAATTGAAAATTCGTTGTATTGACCTTGAGTGTACCGTCCCGTACTGAATTTCCAAATATTGCGTAGGAAGAAAAATTCTTAAGAGAATACGAAAAGTGTCGTTTTGAGCTAATTTTCAGAATTGGTGCCCAGAAATTATCTTGTCAAAATCCTAAATGAAACATATCTAACTATTAACTTCAACTATGTAATTACTTCAAAACGTAGCGCTAAGGATGTTTCACCCGTTGCTAATTGAAACGGATTTGTATAATTAAAATGAATGAACAGTGCTTCGTTTCGAGATAACATAATGCAATTATCACAGCAAACGAATTTCCTGAACATATTACGTTAGATTTGACTCTCAATCGAAATACGCGTTTGTCGGTGACTACAGCGGCCAGATAACGATGCTGAAGTTAGATAATAACGGCGCTACACTGGTGACCACGCTCAAGGGACACACTGGGTACGTAGAGATGGTACTGGTATGAACAAACAATACAAGATTTGCTGTGGTAAATTTTGGGTAATGGAGCCGATTTTGCTATAAGTAGTTGTAAATTAAAAAGATTAATATGTATGGATAAAAACTAAACAAGCGTTTTGTTCCCGATGCTCTTCTTAATTTCTATTTAAATAACTGACAGCGACTTAGTTTTTTTGATATGTACAACGTACATTATTGAAAATAATAAATGTAAAAACAAAAAAATTATGGCGTGTACAGAAACATTTATTTAAATTTAAGGCACAACAAATTGCTATACCAAATTTTTTGTTGCATTCCGTAATATATGTAGGCAGACACAGTCGGCGTAGGCGCCTGACCACGGTGGTAAATTCGTCCATGATCTTTTATAAAACATTAATTAAAATAACTTTATTTGCAACACACAGTAATTTGACAATAGGTACTGTAAGGCCTACACTATGAACAATATTATTACAGGTCCGTAAGAGTACTCAACTGGGCACCATTACCTCAGTTGCTGTTCAGCGGGTCATTCGATCAAACGATAATAGTTTGGGACATCGGCGGGCAAAAAGGCACAGCGTACGAACTACAAGGTCACAGGTAATAACAACCTGTTATCTACTTATTGTACTTATTTGCGATTGATTAGAGCTCGCTGTTGACAATTATGTTGCAATCTGAATATGCTAAATTTGTTTTGTTTTGTACTTCTAAGGTTTGTTTTCAAGGAATGTTATTTTAGGTTCTGAATTCCCTTGTCATGATTCCGTTTGTTAAAATTTGGTTTTTTTTTGGGTACTTAATTATAAGTACTCCTATCGTCTCTTTATTAATATAGTTACTAATGATATTATGCATGTCCACTGATTTGTATAAAATGTTATTTATCAATCTTTTGTTAATGTATTTAATGTGTCCCTTTCGCATTTTCAAAGAATTTCTTCACAAAAAACAGTAATAAAACACGCCGTCACATGTTTAAGACTGCAAATCTAAGCAAGGCGGCATTAGCCACGGTTTTTGTAAACACTTTATATCCTTCACCTAAAACAAAAGATATACGAGTATGTGTGCAATAACCGCATCGCTTCTCTTGTTCTGCGTTTATTTTGTTGTTAAATAGAATGTTAAGAAATTTAAGAACGTCGCCATTGTCTGTATATTAAAATAAACAGGGTATTACAGTAAAAAAGTTTCATTAATTTTGTTATAATTATTTTCTTGACGCGGATTAGTAATTGAATAAGAACGGTTTACCCTCTGGATCCCTCGACTATTTACGCCCAATCAAAGACGACTCGTCGGGCGATTTCGATAACTACGCGTGAGTAAACCGTTCTTAAACAATGTATTTTTGTTGTTTATATTCCAGTAACAAGGTGACGGGTCTGTGGTACGTGGGCAGCTGCGAGCGCCTGATCTCGGCGGGCGAGGATGGCGCGCTGGGCGTGTGGGAGATGGGAGTGCGGCGTCGCGAGACTCCCGCATGGAAGGAGTCCGACCTGTGCCAGATATGTCGCGCGCCCTTCATATGGAACGTCAGGGCTATGATGGAGATGAAACAACTTGGTTAGTGAGACGTTTTTTACTCTAGATGAGAATGTTGAGGTCTACCAGATTTCCGTGGCGAATATTTTCAATTAAAGTATCTTTAAATTGCACCAAAAATAAGAAGTTAAATTGTATCCATATATAATAATCTACAACTTTTGCGCAACGTCATCTAGTCTCAAACTAAGCATGCCTTGTATTATGAGTACTAGACAAGCGATAAACACATTTTACATTTTTAAATACATACATAATATAGATAAATTACACTCAAACACAGAACAAACGATCGTGCTTATCTTGTGTGATATTTTACATTTTTCCTGGTTGGGAATCGAACTAGCGACTTCCTATATAGTAGTCAGGGTCACTAACCACTAGAGCAACAGGCCAGCCAATATCATTTGCACATCTTAAAAGTGGATTCAGTTTACTATAATTTGGACACCCCTCGCCCCAGGGCTCCGGCAGCACCACTGCCGCTGGTGCGGCGCGGCGGTGTGCGCGGCGTGCTCGCCGCACCGCCTGCCGCTGCCCGTCATGGGCTTCGAGTTCCCGCAGCGCGTCTGCTCCGCCTGCTACGACACGCTGCGCCATGAGCCGTCAGTATACACAGCTTTACACCTATAGCTGAGAAGAAAATTCCATAGGAATTGCCAATACCACCATCTCACGTTCAATTTAACATGGTCTTTACTTTTTGAGAGGGCCTAGGAAATTTACGACTCATAATATAATTAATTTATTATACGAACTATGACCGAATTAAATAAAATATTTAATTAAGAAAAAAAATATTACGTAAGCAAATTTTCTTGCTTGGATTGTAATATTTTTTATAATAAAGAAAATCTATGGATTCCTACCAGTCACTTAAAAAGACAAAAATAATTTAAAATTGTCAACGCGTCACTATAGCATGATACAAACCATTCCAGACGCGAGTCTCTGGCGTCATTCCACGACATGAAGCACGCGGTGTGCTCGCTGTACATGGACGAGGCGACGGGCCGCATGTGCACGGCGGGCAAGGACCGCGTCATCAAGGTGTGGGACGTCGGCGTCCTGCTGGCGCCCGCGCCCAGGCCCGACCAGGCAGAACACTAGGACACAGTACGTGCTGCACCATTACCTACAAATACGGGGATAACGGACTTTATTTACTTGGCAACACTATATGTAACGCTAGAACGGGAAATCTGGCGACCCTGATGCCAGAATGTCAAAGTTAACGCGTAGATGTTACTGTTTTGAATTGCGGTTCTTAGGTCGCACGTAGTTAAACTTTTAGTTTCAAGTAAATTTTCCATCAGTCAAATTTGAATTGTATTGCTGAGAAAATAAAGTCTTCTTTCTTCACAAATCAACGCCCGGTCGTATTTTCGCTTCAAACAGCCTAATAAAGTAAAGAGGTAGCATATGTTTATTCATTTAATACTAATGATTTTTCATTAGTATTAAATGAAAATATAATTTAGCCTCTTTGGCTAGTTGGAGAGGATTGAACATGAAATTATTTTGTTATGTTATTCAACGAAACTGTAACTGCATTTGATCCAGTTTTCTACATTGCAATCGTCAATAAACTAAAAGGTATTAGATGGGTATATTTTGGGCTGTTTGCTTTAATGTTATAGTCGTTATTATTATTTAATGTGTATATCTAATATTATATTTGTTGTTGATAGCCCAACGAAAGTTTTGCTTTCTATCACTTGTCGTGAGGTAAGACTGAGACTTTCCTTTCAAAAAACATGAAGTTTAACGTTCATTACGTATAGTAGTTAGATTTGTGTCATCATAATTTAATTATAAAAATATATTGAGACGAAGATCTCAAAACTATTTTATATGTGTGATCTACGTATAATATTTGTCTATATCTCTACTGTCAAACATGTGTACATATAAGTCTGTCGAATGCTTTGAATATTTACATCGAGGCATCTGTTAAAATATTTAACTTTATACAACTTTCAAATCATCTACAGCGGTTCACAGTCGACCGGCTCTGATGTCTGGTTTGATAACTTTTTAGTATAAAATGTGGAACAAACGTTGTCTTGGCCGAGTGTTGTGACTGATATATAAAATTGTATTATTGTGTTCACGATACGATGTCTGTGAGTGCGGCGAGGTCCGCATTTCGATGTGTGGGTACGTTGTGTTGCACCTTTACATGTTAAGGCCGGTTCACACGACAACCGTCCATTATGTTTTAGAACCGCGATGAACTGATCGCGGAGAAATTATTTTATGAGATAAGAGAAGCGTTGTGGTGTGAACAACCCGGTAGTCAGCATCCACATGAACATTGTTTACTATATATTTTACTTCACATACTTCATCAAAATCACATATAGAGCTGCTCTAGTCCAGACTATTTATTAAGCTCCGTAAGCAGCACAGCATTATAGAACTCATTACTTACATGATTTGGCATACTTTTCATTACCCGTTCGTGTGTGCGCAGCTCAAAATAGACTAATATTTATTTTGTCATTTTATTCATTAAAATTAAATAAAATTGCGTGGATGTTGTTACGTGTATCGATAGATCTGTTCTCACCAAAAGTATATATGTATGAAGTAGCGTTCGAATGGAAATATGTAATGATGTCAGTGTCTGCACATTACCGGAACCGCCGAATATGCTAATGCTACCTAGTTTTTATGCAGTCCAAATTCGTCGTGACTGCAGATTCCAAAATATCGACGGCGTATACTTGTGTACCTTTGGTGGAAACTCATATTGTATTGTTAAAACTCTTTCCGAGTATTTTATGTTATATGTTTAGATATATATTAGTTGTATACTATCTAAAATATTAATTGTTTTTATTGCAAAAAAATATAATTCCAATTTATTCTATTTTTTATTCCAAACTTTGCAATGTTAAAGACATTTGCTTCCAAGGTTGCTTGTATTTAAAAGAAATTATTATTAATTATAAACATTATTCAAACTAATATTTTGACATAATGTAATAAAACAAATTTAAAATTATATTTATTAAGTGTAGTTTGGTTTATATTACTTAAATATATTTTCATAAATTGATTTAATTTCTTATTACTTATCAAGTATTTTTACGAGTTACGTAAATAATTTCTGGTTATTCGTGCTTCACCTATTTAATTACTCTAATGAATCTGACAATAAAATCGTGTATGATGTCTTCTCCATATATAAAATAGTGATGTGCACTGTCATCGTTAATCAATTCTTTACTGAGCGAGTTATAGATGCTTACGATATAATCGGAATTTATAGAAAAGGTGCTTTAACTGTGGAATCATCCTGTATACTGTATGTTCTCAGTTGTAATGTTATCATCGAACAAATATAAGTAGTTGTTTCTTCCATCAGTTAGGTGACGTGACTGCTTGCCAAAGCACCGATTGGCCGCGCCCATACCTTACCAAGCAACAGTTGGTATCACATTCATATTTTGAATCGAGAAAGTTATTCTTGACATGTTCGGCGTGGACCAATTGAACATTTAAATGATAAAATTCTTGTATAAACTTAGATGTAACATGTCGTAACTTGTGTCCGAGTAGGTGAGATAATCAATTGATTAAAATTCTGTAACTAAATGTTGTATAAAAATGTATAAACAAAATTAGCGGTATTAGCTGGCAACCTGTGTTGAGAAGGTCGTAGTCTCGATGTTTTGACGTGAGTAGGGCAAATGACACGGTTGGCTACTGCACATTTGTGTCATTTAGGCAAGATCATTCTTTTTTCTCTGTTTATTTCCACTCCATCGAGCTAAGACCGTCTCATAAAAGTCGCCGGCTAATAAATATAAACGACAAATTAATCTTGGAACGTTTATTAAATACGTAATAATACATGTAAATTATTTAGACATCTCTTGCTTTCCTAGTTATGAATAATGCCAAAATTATTTAGATAATTGTAGTTAATGAATTTTTACGGATAATGCACGTTATTTGAGAATTAAATTGGGCTACAGGTTTTTATTAATTTTAAATTTACTGCAAGTGTTTTTTGTTAATATAATGTTTGGCACATCGTAGTTCGCAAAACTTGTAATTGTTTTTTACATCCGTACCATGGTTCATCTTCTCCGATGTGACAAGTATTATTATACTGTCTTGTGAAGATTTGCTTTAATTTCTGTTAAAAGGTCGAGATAATATTATCTATATTAATATAAATAAATAAATTAACTATTCTTTTATGTCGTTAAAAGAGATTTTATTTTTCTATTCATTGAGCTTATTATTCATTTGTAAAGTAATACTGTAAGATATAGTCAATGTGTAACTATTAGAAGTATTTAGGTCGCTTGAAAGTTTCTATGCCAATAAAAAGTAAGAAGTAATCGTGTATTATTACGACATAGGAGGTAGATACGATGGAGCAAGATATTGCATGTTGAGTCTCTGCACACGTGCCGTCGGACAGCGGTCTTGATGTACGTAAAATATAATATACAAGTCACAGCCTCGAAATAAATAGTCAGGTACATGATTAGTGAGTCCCCTCGCGGCGAGGCGGGCTCAGCCCGGGCAGGAGTACTGTTCCTGCGGCACGCACAGCTGGCCGTTGAAGACCTGCAGCGGCGGACACGCCAGCGCCGTGAGCGCGCCGCCCACGCAGAAGTAGTAGCGCGAGCACTGCGAGCCGCGCAGCGGGAAGAACCCGTCCCGCCAGCAGCGCCGCGCGCCCCCGCCCGCGCCCCCCGCGCCCCCCGCGCCCCCCGCCGCGCCCCCGCCGCACTGCGCCGCGCCCCCGCGCACGCACGCGCGCCCGTCGAACACCTTCCCGCCCAGGCACGACAGCGTCGCCAGCCGGTCGCCGCGCTCGCAATAGAAGTACCTGCAGAAATTAACTACTATGTAATATCCCACTGCGACCGACAGTGACGCGGTGACAGTAAGTGATCAGTGGGTTAATTCCACATTGAATCGAATTGGTACTCTGGGATGCGACCCTAGCGCCAGTTTGTGCAGTAGCAGGAGTTGGAACTACAATCGATTGACAATTAAAGTCATGCAATTAACATCAACGTTATGCTGATAGCACTGGATCGCTACTAAATCTTCGTTGGGTTCAAAACTGAAATTGTACTATTCAGGGGTGAAATCAATTCATAAAGTTATCAAACGGTTTCAGGAATCGAGAACCGAATCAAAATCAGAAAACAAAACAAAACGATTTAGTTATTAATCTGCAGAATGTCGAAATTTTCATTACCTGCGGCATCCAGACTCGATCTCAGCATGATAACCGTTAGTGAGGCCTTCACAGGAATAGTCATCTTTTATGCATAATCCAGGTTTAGCCGGTACACATGACTCGCCATCGAAAACTCGTCCTACTGGACATGCGTATATAGCTTTCTCGCCGCGCACGCACTCGTAGTACCCGCGGCAGCCGGTGTCGGCGGCGCGGTAGCGGCCGTCCGCGCGCCCGTAGCAGGACTCGCGCTCCAGGCTCGGGCACAGGTAGTGCGCCGCCGGCGAACACCGCACGCCGTCGAACACGAGACCCGCCGGACACGCCAGGGTGGTCCGTAAGGGCCCTTCACAGTGGAAGTAACGAGTGCAGTTGGAATCGAGGTCCTGGTACGTGCCGCTCGGGAGACCTTCACAATCGACGGATAGCGCCGGCCCGTCACATAAAAAGTTATCGGAAGGTGTGCATCCGCTACCGTCGAATACGAATCCTGGAGCACATGATCCGCGTTTAGTTACGCGTTCACGTCGACACTCAAACCAAGAGGCACAGTCCTTCCAATCGCGGTGTAATCCGTCGTGCCTGTTAAAGCAAGGGCTGAGTGCCGGCGCGGGGCAGGAGGAGCGCTCTGCCGTTTCGCAGGCACCGTTCGAGAACAGAAGACCGGGCTCGCACACTCCGCGTCTTATCACCCGATGCGACTCGCACACGAAGTACTCCCGGCAGCCGGTGGTGCGGTCGGCGTAGGCGCCGTCGGGCACGTCCCGGCACAGCGAGGTGCACGCCTCGTCCGAGCAGAAGTCGGCGTCCCCGGCCGGCAGCGGCGCGGCGGCGGCGCGCGGCGGCGGGCAGCGGGCCGCGCACTCCGCGCCGCACGGGGCCACGCCGCGCAGCTCGCCGCCGCCGCAGCGCAGCGCGCGCGCGCACGACTGCGACGCGTCCGGGTAGCGCCCGTCCGGCAGCCCCGCGCACACCGGCTCGAAGCAGGTGCCCGCGCCGCGGGTGCACGCCTGCCGCTCCAGGTCGAACCACGCGCCGGACGGACACGCTCGCTCTACTGCTGTCCCATTTTCACAACGATAGTAGTGGCGACAGGCGGTGCCCGGGGTCGCGTATGCGAGCGTGTCACTAGGGGCACACTCCCGGCGGATGCAAGGGCGACGCGCTCGGGGCACGCATGCGGCCTCAGCTTCGCTAAACACTCGCCCTTCGGGGCATGAATATCTCCCAGTTACCGAACCACTGTTACACCGCACATATTCTTGACAATCTTGATCATAATCTGTGTAAAGTCCGTCCCGGTGGCACTCCACGCCATTCGTAACTGAAAAAATCTAATTGTTTAATTTTGAGGTCTGAATATTTTTGTGTTTGGGCTCTCATGAAAAATTAGTCAAAAACTTAATCGATGATATAATTAAAACGAATTCATAAAAACCATTACATCCCAAAGTATTATAAATGTGAATTTATTTATAAAGGATACATTGGCGATGATACTCACTGCAGATTTGCGTAAGGACGAGAACCGCGAAAATCGCGAGGAGCGCGTGTGGGCAGGCGGGCGCGCGCGCAGACATGTCGGCTGCGACTGACGGTGGTCGCGCGGCGGCTGCGGACAGCGAGCGCGGCCCTCGCGGAGAGCGCGGCTCTAGGGTTCCTTGACATTCGCACGCCCCTGTCGTAACTTGATCCCTGCGGTGGCCCGGATGCAGCCTCCGAGTGAATAATCTAGACACGCCTCGTTTGTCGACCGCCTGATCTTCGAGTGAAAATGACCCGCCGATTAAGCTCGTTGGCCGTGAACTTTGTCTTCTTATGTAACGACAGTGAAAAATATTCGATGAATGAACCAAAAACCGCAAAAGACGTACCTACAATTGAATATCTTGCATCACTTATGACGCCTTCAAAAGGTGTTTTTAAGAATTTAGCAAGATTATTTGTATTCGCTTCGTTTATTTTTAAATGTTGTTCGATAAGATCCTGCTCATAAATCAATTCGACTCGAACGACATCCGACTGCTTTTGCTACTTGACCTCCTCCAATGTTGTGTTCACAAGGCCTTCAGTCGTGTCTTCCATTTATATAATGAACGCATGAATTGCTATTCTGCCGTTGTACCCGTGGGAAATTATTATAAAAACACGTAAGCAAAAACATGCATAGATCGTGTCGAAACGTCATAATACTCGGTAGTGAGCCGGAATCTCCGAGAATCCGCATCAGCATACGAATATGGTTCTATTGACACAGATTGGGTGATAACAGCGCTCAAATATTTGAACTAGGTAGGTGTTCAATGTGCACGATCATTGTTTTTTTTTTAAGGTTTATAAGGAAAATATTTTCCAGCAG
This sequence comes from Trichoplusia ni, assembly GCF_003590095.1. NCBI lineage: Eukaryota > Metazoa > Arthropoda > Insecta > Lepidoptera > Noctuidae > Trichoplusia > Trichoplusia ni. The sequence continues at coordinate 15,355,169 of NC_039481.1, read as the reverse complement.
TTTCTAGCCTACTTCGAAGAGGAATAAATAAATAGGATACCTACATACCTGAATTTTATTAGATCACAGCAAGTTAAACCATTCAAAATACGTGCTTCTCTCCGGCCATGCTGATGCAAACGGATACTGTGATTTCATTTCTAAATTAATTTATAATGTACCAAATTAATTTAAATAAATTATTTAGGTAAAAAGTCAAGAAAGGTTAATTCCGTCCAACTGAACAACATCTAAGGGAACTTCTTTAAGTCAATCCTCGATTGCGAAACTCAAGGCTTAAGTTTCGCAATACGATCTATAAAAGCACTACGTATATATAAAAGGTAAATTACTAGGAATGTGTGGAATGCGCGCTATGTGTGACTTCTCCGGTCGTCCGCAGCGGGGGGCGGACGGCAATCCTCTAAAGAAGCTTACACACGAGTCACCATTCACGCCGCGGAGGGGCGTGGATGTACGTGGCGGACCGACGAGCAAATGTCGTGACTCGAATGTATGTGATCCCGTTCGTTCCGTTAACGAATCTGAGGCCATGTATCTTAAAACAAACAAATAAGCGAAGTTCCGATCTTTATAAGATACTCCCTACCGGATTTGCTAGATAGATAATAGATAATATTGTGATAATAGATAATAGATAATTGATAATAGATAATCTAGATAATATTTGTAGATTTTAACTTTCACAGAGATTCCGTATACCGCCTACCTAATATTGTTTTTAAGGTATGACACACTACCCGTCTATTATGTCTCTGTAAGGCCAAAACCTCTATGCGCATGAGAAAGAAGAAGCATACTTAAAAGGACGTAGACATTCTTCCATATTTTTGTTCTTGAAATACTCATATTTACGTTTCTAATACACTCGTTTGGTTAGAAAATATAACGATTTTTCTTAAATTTTCCTATTTTTTTTCAGGTCCTTTAGATTTTCTTTTCAGTAACCATATGTTGTATGGTTGAGCATGACAGACTATTACTGGCTAATTAAAAAGACTAGTTCCTTGTTTTGTTCTTTGAGTACCGGGACTCACATGGAACACGAACCCATCTGACAGCACGAGCCTGATCCTGATCGGAGGTGAGCTACCCTTCACTCACCGGATCGCGTCTGCGGTGGCGCGAGTTATCGTGTGTTTTACCATACAGATACCTCTAATTGGCATTCAAACCGAAACAAACAGCTCGCAGTTTCTAATTAAAATAAGAACATTTAATATCTGTGTGTTCTGCCCTTAATGTAATCGATTGCCTTTCGATCATTATCTCGGATCCAACCTCAATTACAATAAACTTAGCCTCGGACTTAGTTCCGTATACACGAACGTCGTTTGGCGTTTGACCGGCAACGTTATTTGCGATCGTGATTGGTAGCGTTACTTGACAATATCCTTCTTGTGTTTCCTGTATCTTATCTTTCTACTGCCCGTTATGATTTTAGCGATCGATACTTCACCTTGGCATGTCGTTAGGGTAAGTAGCCGATACGTGAGTAGGTAATTACACTGTCGATAGATAATGTCACTTACAGTAATAATTAATGGCACCAGTTGTTCGGGGGCCTACCGCAACGTCTATTAAGTAATATTATTGCAAATGTGGAAGAGACATGTGGCTCTACATCATGTGCGTGACACGCTTCTGCAACCAAAATAATATTAGATTCATTAAGACGTGGTGGTAGATCTTCTTAGTAAAAGTATTTGCCATAAGAGTACATGCATTGATATACCCGACAAAGAAGAATCGATGGTCTCTCATAGAAGAATGTAGTCCTTCCATAGAAGAGCATGGAGTCCTTCATGTAAAAATATCCAATGTCATAATGGTTGTGGAAATATTTAATTTTGTTTTCGGGCAAAACCGCAACAGTTAGGTTGCAAATTAAATATATCTAGTCCTTGGTTTAGAAATTTTTTAGAGATTTTTTCGATCCAGAAATGAACTTTCTGGTCTCTCCTTTTTCTTCTTTCCTCAAACGTTGGGCCAGTCAATCATAATAATTAATCATACTGACACAATATGCGACTACAACACGTGTATGTAAAAGAACACGCGCAGGTCATATATTAAGTGGGTATCTGATCCATATTAATACGAAAACGATGCATACTTTACTGCCAGTAGACACCTTCCTAATCAATCATTTTCCTTAGATAAGTACCTACCTACCTAGTCTACCTACTACCTATAGCAATAAAATTAATGAAGCAACTATGTACGTATTACGCGCAAGAAAATTGTTAGAATAACGGCGCTATACACAAAGTTTACTCGGGATTAGGTGCAGAACTAAAAACTCAGACCACTATTAGATTTATTTTTTATTTTTAGAACGTGAAGAACTTTAAAGTCAATTCGGTATTTACTAATAAATTTGTGAGAATTCAATTAAGAAATGTTTTTAGCTCATATTAATGTCATCCATGGTTAATAAATTTCCCACGCTATCTATTCACGAGATGAGAGAAACACGTGCGGCACGCAAAACTGTTATTGATTTAATCGCATTAAAAATGAATGAAAAAGTAAAAAATATTTTTATATTTAATTATCTAACGCGTAACGCATTCAAGAAGGTTTTTCCTCCGTCCAAATTCATTTTACTTCGTGCGATTTTTGGATGAGATCAAAGTTTAACAAAATTGTTCAGTAATCTCTCGGTCAAAAGCTCCTTAATTATAACTGACCACAGAGTGTAAAGTCAACATTAATTACGTTTGTAATAACAGACGTTTAGATGGGTATTCCATGTCCGGGAAAATTACACTTACTAAAAAAGCTCAACCGTTGTCTGTTATTTCAGTGTATTGCCCTCAACTGATTATCCGACCCACAGTGCCTCTGGTCGCCGAATTTGTAGTAAAAATATTACCAAGCTATGTATAATTATTTAAATTAAAGAATTCCTGTCGTTTTAATGTATAATTTTATGTTCCTAAAATACTTCTCTAATATGTTACGCGAAACGACGAGTTAAGGTGTGTTAGACTGTCATGCGGATGTTAATTCGAGTTATTTGAAGCAATAAAATTAGGCAAATTTCTTCAAAGGACTTACTTGGACACTGTGCCTGATTTACGGACCTTTGTTCCATACAGATCTATATAGTTATCTGAAGTAGTCAAGCCTGTTGTTTCAAATGACGGATATGACTCACAATAGGGGTTTCGTTTTGAAATAGTTCAATGCTGGGGAAGTATAAAGTAGAATGTTATGGCAGTGAAATTGTGCATTAAAACCTACAATAAATACCTACTACCTAGGTCCCTCTTATACTAAATAATAAAATCGTGCCGAGTATGGTGATGCGTGCTTTTATGTTTTAGAAGGTATAATTAATATAATTATAAAGTTAAGATGTTCCAATTATCTCGGATCTCATGTTTTTGTCCGGATTCTTGTCGTATAATTAATGGTTCCCTAATGGATCGTATCGCGCTTTTTGAACAAAACACTGAAACACTTATCCGGGTTAGATTGTTTAGTAAAAGCTCTGAAGGTCGTTTAAATATCATGGCATTTATCTATTGATCCTGTTCATAAGGATGTACACCATTCCGCAAGTAAGTAAATGGTAGGAAGTGTTTTTGTGTTTTATTGACAGATTTTTGCCGCAATTTCTTTAACTTACTGTAGAAACATTTACATAACATTAAGATTAAATGAAAAATATTATTTTTATAAAATATTTAAATGTATTCAGACGTGGACTAATTGATAAATTCCTTTCAGTAGCTGTAACGAAAATATTTTATTTAGATCCGGAGGTCAAATTTAAGTTACGATAATGCGACCGACATGCAAATAAAGATAGCTAATATATTAGTGGTACAACTAGTAATATTTGCTTTAAATTACGATATTATTTCGTTCAGTATGTAAAACTAGTGAGTATCACGTTTCATGGTTTTCCCAGAGTTATTTTAAGAAACATCCTCGAAATACCGGTAACGGTAATTAGACATTCTTCTTTCAAAAAACGTTACGTTTAAATTCCGTAGTATGCTAGTACCTACACTACAAACGTAAGAGGGTAATGTTTCATCTTCATCCTACCTAGGTCTTCCTATGATTCTTTTTAACGGCTTTCGTTCTTTGCAATTTAACCTGTCTATCGCGAGAGTTTCGGAATCGTTCAAGTCCATTCCTCAACTAACCAAACATTTATTCTCTCTCTATTTCTGTTTTCATCTTCCGCACATTCCATCCATATCTGCGGTTTCTTCCCTTTCCTAGTAAACGCGTATACTCTCGTATTCATCTATAATTCACATCTTGTTTTTGTTTACTCAAGTGCATCACGTGCGGTTATTAACGACGGGGTTTAGGTAAATCACACGCGAGAGGTTACAGAGATGCCTTAGTAGTGAATCACCGAGTGATTGAGGACTGCACAAATAGAGATAATCCGCATTGATCTTACATGTACCATACATAATAGTGAATTAAGTATGTTTACATAAACGCAATAATTAAAATGACTCAAGCTTCCGTCGAGCAAACTAACCGGATATCTTATTCTAAAAATATTTTATTTGCTTCGTTTTCCGAAGCCGTACTTATAGGTATATAATGATTGTAAGTATATTTTGCTTTTAAAGTAATTAGAAGCTTATTACTAGCCGGAACTTGGGCAGCCATTAAAGGCATGTGCACAAGAGCGTAAATAAAATAATTAAATTGTTTAATGCATTTTTTGGAATTTGTTTTTTATACCGCAGAGTAATTAAATTAAAAATACTTTTTTTGCCAACGTGAATTGCCACCACTGATTAAATAAACTTTAAAATTTCCTTTTCTTTTTGTAGTTACGCACAACAACTGTTTCGATTTACAAGTACATTTAAAAATGATTACTAATGTTATCTACCTAAAAATCTTGTTGTATCTAAATTACGATCTTGTGCCGAGGTACTTAAATAAGGTCTTGAAGTTAACCAAGTTTTTTGAAAAAACCGTTATTTGTACGAGTTCTGTAAATATTTATTATTAAAAAATCCCAAAAGGAACGAATCTTATTTCAGATCATTGTCCGTCTAAATTGCATCGAAGAATCAATATTGAATGTCTACATTTCATACCACTTAGCGTAGCACAAGATAAATAATATTATCAAGGTGTGGTATGAAGATGTTCAACCAAGGCAATTAGATACTTTAACTAATGTGTTGCTAAGCTGCATGCGGGCAAGAGTAAATTTGTTTTATAGCAGACAAGCTATATCGGTAGTAGCTATGCAAGAGACTTCGTTTGCCTGGAAAAGATATTAGCAGCACTATTTTTGGATACTAACTATGTACATGATTCTCTAAACTGACATAAGTTTTTATTTATGAACCCTTCGACATAAAAGAAGTTACGAAGACTCTCAATGTTCTGTGAAGCTTATCCCATAACCGTTTTCATTTGTATACTACGTAGCAAGCATTCATTTTGTAAAATATGTAATGTAAAAGAAATAGTTTTCTATTATTTTAATATATTTTAGTATAGGTTAGTACTTAGCATCTGCTTGTAGAAGATTTTTTATCTTAATGCTGTATATCACAGATTTATGAAGCTTATTAGAAACCATGTTGAAGTGTATATAGGATTTACTTACGGACAAAAGTTAGATTTAGCCTCGCCCCCATAACTACCTCATACTTCGGTCTTAGGTTTTCCCTTATTTATTTGTTTTCCAAGAAACGTCTCGGTTTATGAAATTAAAGATGTTATTTGCGTTTTCTTAGTAAGGACATCGAATGACTCGCAAAAAGATGATATTACGGGGAAGTGTATGCCACATCGCTCTGTATTGTAAATAATATTCAGAAATCACCAAAATATGTGTGACTGAATTTATTAATACAAATAAGTAGGTACCAGGTGTGGTTGGACTATAAGGACATCCCTTTACCATATAAAGAAACATTTGCAATAACATAATACAATCACTTAATTTGTAACATGTTTAATGATAATTATTAAGTCTGCTTTAAAAACTACATCCGGCGTTATGATACGGATCTTGAGACCAAAACTAATTTCCGTGCTAAAATGACATTCGTCATACTTATTATTGTTTGTATTAAAATATATTTCGGAGGGCATAACATAAATATGTTAAATAAAATTTGTTTTTGATATCGTCCATACTTGACCACTTTGTATTTATTAGATATAATTAAGAATAATTTTAAAGATATTTGGCGTATGTGTATGCTGAAACAATCATGCACAACAATCAGACAAAATGATTTTTCGGTGAATATTCCATAATTGTAAAGTCCTGTCATCAAAACTAACAAATGCGATCCTTTGTGTCGGTGCAATATTCACAGGTGAAACGTTCCACCGAGGAATCTCTCAAAAACGAAACGTCCACACGGTGAATAGTCCAAAGGAGAAAAGACTGTCGAAGAACGGTTGCAGAATCATTTAACTTGCGAGTGGCTTTTGTTTCCATTTTTAATGTTTTTGTGGTTCAGGGTGTCTATCACCACCTCAGTGTATCGTTGCAGGTTTGGAAGCCCGACAGCGCACTGCACTGAGTATGGCGTTTCCTTTCCCCAATTGCAATAGTCTTAACGCTGGTGGTCAGTCCCTTATAATTCCTGTATTACAAGGACTACGATAAAATAATTTTAAACTACCATAGGTGAAGCAGTACCTTGGAATGTAAATAAACAAAATGTTTTGTCATTTTGAAAGGTTTTGCACTGGATACATTAAAATAAGTTTTGCTGCAACGTTTATTTTCAGCCCGAGATCCGGCTATTAATCTATCCTCGACACAGCAATCTTTTAATAAGAGTCTTACATATGGAGTAAAAGTTCTATATCCGCGATATATATGGATGACGTCATAATATTATTATATAAAGTGTTGATACAATGTAATGCTAGAAATACTCGCATGCTCTTGACACTATTATGCGGCCTTTGCACGTTGCTCCATACAATAACATATTCGATTATTATTGCATAAATATGCATAACACTTTATCGCTTTTCAGGACACACTTCCTTCTATACTTGTTGAGATCGAAATGTGATTGTATATCTTATTATTTTCTAATAGCAATTTTACCTATTATAAGCATAAGCAAGCACAATGCCCAGCGGGTATGTCCGAGTCCATAAAAGTCTAAATCCCTCCGCTGAACCGAAAGAGTCATTTGATTCCAATCCAGAAAAAGAAAAAAGGACAAGGCGTTTTTAAAATTGATAGTGCTGTCGTATGATCATAAAAATACATAAAACAATTCAAGCTTCAAATAGTGCGCAAAAAAACTGGGCACGTGCTTATGACCTATGGGGCTTTCGAACAATATAGGCCTTTTACATACCAACACGGCACCGCCGCTCGCTTTAAAAAGTAAAACAAGCGTTCTCAATTTCGATAAGACGAAATATGTGGGCATGGTGATTGCTTGTCTTACTCATCCGTATCAAAGGTTTACTAAAGAAGGTAGGTAATAAGTGACGTAAAATGATAATACTGCAGACTATAAGCTTTATTGTAATGCAAGCACGGCCATAGGCCACATAATAGTTTTTTGCCAGGGGCGAATTTAGGCGGTTGCAAAATTTGATCGTCTTTTATCGTAGAATGTTTGTGTTACGTGGTTTCGAATAAAGATTCAAAAATGTTTATGTGACATCCCGCAAAAATCACATTTTTATTTTTCTTTAAATGTCTACTTCGTTTAGTTTTCATGCTTTACTAGATAGGCAGCAATGTTTTGTAGTTCTAGAGGAGTCATCATCTCTAATCCGGCCCTGTATGCTGCAAGTATGTCTAAAGATGTTTAATGTATTAACGTGTTGTAGCAACATCCGCATATGGACAGAAAATTAATAGGTGTTGGGTTAATTACTATAATTGATTTCAACACCATTGAACATAGGTATTAGCGTATATCAGTTATCTTGATGTATATCAATAATTACCTGGTTGTCTGGCGGTCTTGTAAAATAAATCGATTAATACTAAAGACAGAAAATATTTGTTAATTTATTTTACAAGTATAACACATAGCTAGCATTTATATTATAGGTATAAAAGGGTATTCATAAAAAGTGTTTTTTAGAAGCCGTAAGTACTAAAGGGGTGGAATGAAAACTGAATCGAAAGACGAGAAAATTCATAAAATTTTCTCGATAACCTTATCACTTAGCACTTTGAACTAAGTAGTCTTAGGTACTAACCATTCTTAATTTACTCGTAAATAGCTTAACTCATATACACAGTTGGTGTTCTTAGCAGTTAGAATAACAAACGTCCAATATATTGATATGCAGGTCACACAAACACACATATAAAAGCCAGCAATTACCTCCAATCACCTCAGTAACGTCTCGATATTGATCTATATGTTATCAACACCAATAAAAATAGTAAAGGCAAATATAAATAATATTATTCAAATAAAGATCCTAGGAGTTCTGTTTTCATTAAAATAATTTCAAAGTTAATTCTCATGACCTCAAAGTGTTGGATCAAGATGCTATTATGAAATACTTCGTTTTATATACAAACAAAAACATACCGGTTCTATTTTAAGTTTACACAAATAATAAATAATTATTAAAATGTATGTTATACGTTTGTGTTTACATTCGTCGAGACGTTTATGTTGTTTTACAAATTTATTAATTAGGTACAGATTGAATACGGCAAAGATTGTTTAACTAAAATGTTTTGTTTTCACGTTACGATTGTTTCTATTAATGAATTAACATTCCATTTGATAGTTCGGATTTTAATAATTTCTCTTTATTCCACCCCCTCGCGTCATTATTCTCTGTACTTAATTGAAAGCTACTCAAACAAAAAAGAAATCGAGTAAGAAACACTTAAACTTTTAGCAGTAATCTGTGTAGGATTAACCTAACGGTTAATCGTTGTTATCGGTCCAACAAATTCGAACAACCAAAAACTAAGCCAATCTTTTTTTATCTTCATTTAGTTGGTTATATTTCCATTTAATCTACTTATTTAAAAGTCCACACAATCGTCATTCTCAGAAGCCAACTGCCATCTGAATTGAATAGAGTTGAGTGAACAATTATAAATTATCAACGTTTATCAACGACGATGAATAAAATGACATTGGAGATTGTGTTGCACCTATGAATATTTATTGGAACAGCAAGCTGCGCCCAGTGGCTTTGCCTGCAGCTTATTAAAGGGCCTATCACCTCTTAAAATAATCCTTTATAATATTATCAACGCGAAAGTTTGTATGTTTGTATGTATGGATGTTTGTAACCATTTCACTCAAAAACCACTGAATGAATTTCAACGAAACTTGAAAGGCTGAAAGGAGAAACTGGTCTTTTTCGGCTAATAAGAATACGCTGGCAGGCAAGCTTAAAAACAAGTTTAACAATATTGCTTCAAGCTTTTGTTTTGGCACTAATTGTATGCTTTATGCCGAGTTATCAATATACTTTTATCGTTGAACCGTCAATTGTATTAACGTTAACCATAATGAAGTAACATAGACACATTTACAGCCTTTCGCCTTATTAGTGAATTAATTTAAAGCCATTCAATATCTTGAACAAGTTGCAATTATGAATGAATCTCGTCTGCTCTCGGAGGTAGAGTTACATTTGATCTTGAACTTTGTTAATTGTTCTTTTAGAATTATTGTTATTACTGGTTTAATGTAATATAATGGTAATGTTGATGGTTAATTGAAACTTTATGATACTGGTAAGTATTTTTATTATGTATTATATTACTTCAAGTACATAAGTATCTTTGCTCACGTTGAAATATTTGAACTTTTTTGATTAACCGATCTTCTGAAATTGTTAACTGAATTTTGAACTTGAACAAGTTGCTAAAATGAATTTGGGAATGACTTTTAAAACATTGCAATCTTCCTTTGGAGATCCGTTATTTGAAATTGCCGGCGATTGAATGGAAATTGGATTAAATTTGACACTATTAGTATTCTCTTAAGCACAATTATTGGGAATTCAGTAAGGGGCGGAAAACAATTTAATCCAAGTTTCAATAAAGCATCGACATCATGTATAAAGCTCTTTGAATTGAATGAACTTTCATGATATATTTTTTTTAGAAAACACCACTCTGGTAAGATTTATCAGCCGAAGAAAATCTCCCAAGGTAATATTAAAGTTATATTCCTTAGCAAGATTGTTTTTGTGTACTAAAAGGTCAATATGCCTTTGTGCATTGGCCAATAACTTCCAAAATGAGCTGTTCTCAGTTTAATAATAGGTATCACAGCGAACAGGTGTAAAAATACTTTTTATTTTAATCATTAGCATTATATTTTCGTTCGAAAAACTTTGGTAGTAAATATACGTTTTTTTTTCTGTATAACTGCGTCGTTTATTCAAGTTTAAAGTGTCGTGTTTTATTTAGTAGGTATTATTAATATGTGTTATACCCATGAAATGTGGACAGGTAGAGGAAGTGGCTCAGCTCTGCCACAGCACTGAAACTTGTGTCGATAGACTTATTTGCTGTTTAGTTCTCGCACTCTTTTTCGTCTGTCAAAAATGAAAAAAATATAGCTTATTTAGTTATGATACGCAGAAACGACATCAGAAAGTAAAATTTTATTTGGGGCTTAATTTAAATCTGTTAACCTTAATCACGCTTAAATTGTTCATTACCCAAAAGTGGTACGCGCACGAAGCTAAAACTCCACTTCCTTTTAGTTCTCTGTTCCACGGTCATACCAGTTCGGAGCGACATCGGTCGCCGGGCGGTCTGCATTACCTATGCCTCATGACGTAACCTGACACGCGAATATTTTGGGGTACCGCGCTCGACGCCTAACATTATCCTTATTAGATGTCTTTTTTAGAATATTTAATGATCATTAATTAGTTCAACACGGATGTGCTCTGCGAAAGATGTAAAGTTACGACGCGATGTGACTTAGGTATTTCGTAATTTCTTAGACGTTTGTTTATCAACCTGACGGCTTGTTTTTATTACATAGATTTATGCAATTGAGCTTGAGCTTAGACTATGCTTCATACACTTCAACCTATATCAAGTCATCTAAATTAACTTTTCTATCAACCCTTATGCGCTCGTAACTGTTTGCTTAATAATAATAATTAATTATTGTGTTATGAATAAAGTAATCATTTTTAAATACCGTAAAATGCTCGTAGATACTTTACGACATACTAGCTGTCTAATTCATAAAGCGATAAAACCCATCTTGAGAGTGCCTCTTGCGGTCACTACTGGCTGCAAATATTTACAATGTTGACTCTTGTAATACTTTATAAATCGTTCCTGGGTACTATTTATAATGTGGAAAGTTTTCTTAAGTATGTAGTGAGTATTTGAGCGACTTTTTATCCTTATCGTTTTTCCTTTTCTTTAATAAGTAGGCAGAGAGGGCTTCCCAACATCTGTTAGTGTCGGTCCGTTAAATCCTTGCTTCTATTTTTTCCTGATGAAACTTTAATGCAATTTACTAAGAGGACCTTGTAGCAAAGTAGTTTTGTAGCAATAATTGAATTATTTAAATAGATTTTTATTTTTTTAATTAAGTTCAAGACCCATTCAATTTTAATTTTCCTTTTGGTTCCTCCCTTGTAATAGGAAAGCGGAAAATATTTTTATACACCTATTTATTACTGCTACGATTTTGGATTAATTTCATTGCGGGTTCCAAGACAGTCGATCGTTTTCTAGGAAGCACCAAGCATAGGCATTTCCTTGACCCGTGAGTCATATATAAGTATACCTATATTGCTATGCTACCTGTTGACGGAGAAGTTGTTAAGTGTGTTACGGTTGACAGTTTTGATCCGAGCTTAAAGGAGTTGCAATAATGGACATGTGTAGTGGGCTAATTCCATTATGATAAATACTAGGTATGATGATATTTCAGATTAGGTTGAATATTGGAAAGAAAGCCTGAATTTCTTATCTATCTGCGAGTGAAAAAGTTTTAATTATGGGTTGAAAGTCTTACTCTAATTTGGAAGCTTGGAAGAAGAAAATATGGAATATAGACTAAACGACATGACATATGAGCAGAGAATATTTCGAGGCATTAAGGGCAAGGTCATTATAAACATACTGACCCACAAAGAACGAACATTTAGTCCGTTACTCTGACATTTATACGGGAGGCTTTATGTTTGAATCGATGTAAGTGCCTCCATCTGTACCTCGTTAATGAAACTACCACAAAATGAAATCGTCAAAGAAACTCGTTTACCAGATATTGCAAACACATGCCTACTGTTTACTAAAGGTATATCATTTGTCATACTCCCAGTAGCGTACATCAATTCTGAAGCATATATTATTTAATGATTGTTATAGGTAACTAAACAAACATCTCGTGATTCATATTTTCCCAACAGTAATTATAACAATTTCAAAACTTCCCATTGCTTTCAATAGATGGCGTTGTAGTTCGTCGGTAAAACAGATTAAGGCTTTTATGGCTAACTCTATATGAAGTTTGGGTTTATGGATGTGACAAATAAACGTATGAATTATATTATGTTTTGTTGTATATTCAGAATGTATGTGTGTCCAGTATAAATTGGTAAATGGATGTCAGAGTTTGAAAGGAGGTTGTATTAAAGATGGCGGCGGGCTCGGTCGGCGCAGCAGGCGGGCCGGTCCGCGGGCTGTCGACGGGCGACACGCAAGCGCAACAGGTAGGTTAAGATTCACGGTCCGTCGCATTTGCTGGTCCTATGCGCACGACGCGGCCCTCGCGTACAACCACACGAACCGCGACCGACGAAATGTACGGGGATCATCGGTGATCGGGTGAAGTGATCGTATTATAGTGATAGTTCAACAACTAGTGCTTGTGTCTGTGATATGACGAGGACCAGCTCCGGCGTTTGACCGAGCAGCACTCAGCAGCGGATCTTAACGGTAAATTTTGGTTAACGTGACAATATGACCTGAGTGTTTACTAGTCAGGTGATAGCGCATAACTATGCATCCAGTCTGTGATTAGATCTGATGAATGTTGATTAATTTAAACGGGTACAGTCGCACGCGCATTGTTCCACATTCGAACGCGAGAACTCGCTGGATTTCTTCCACGTAGCCCGTAGCGGTGTTTACACGTGAATTATGACACCTGTATCGGATGAGTTCGTGTTGCCGACTCTAATCACAACATTTAATAAGTTTTCTCAAATAAACTCGGTTAGTTCTGTATTATTCGCTGTTTACCATGGATAGTATTTACCGTTGCAAAAGAAAGTAGGATCAGCAAATATGTAAGTAAAATTATTTTCGCTGTTCAATCGATTCGATCGCACGAGAATCTTATTGGATTATAATTGACACTTAAGTTATGAGTCACGTTAATGAATAGTTGGTGATTGATGTTTTATTCACTCAAGATTCACATTAATTAATGAACCGGGCGCATTAGTATACACATCGGATATTTCACAACCACAGTGCAACCGTTAGACGCGCCTCGTAATAATATGTTAATCTTTTTGGAGGTATTCTGATATTAAACGGTCATGTTATCGGAATCTTTTGAACCTCAGTGGCGGTTAACGACAAACTCATTAGTAAACATTTCTAGCGCGTCGTGAGTCAGTCATCAGCAGTCCAGCATTCTGAATAAACATCAGTTTACATACATACCAATATGAGATGAAAATGAAACTTGTCGTATATGAAGCTATCTCGTTGTTTTTACTTGCAGACTTGTCGATAAGCGCGCTTCTCCAAAGAACAATGGCGAATAAAGTTCCCATAGAAAGTTGTAAACAATATTGATCTCTAATTTGTATTGATTGTCTATTTACATCGTCGACATAGTTACCATGTCACGACATGTACCCTTCAATTCAATAATATTTGGAACTATTCTTTATACCTATTTTGTTTTAAAATCGGAAAGAAAAATATCCAATTTTCTAGATCGGTTTTCTTCGTAAAATGAAACGTGTAAAAAGTCGTTAGTGGCTATTAAATAACTGTATAGCTATCACAAACTAGTGATAACTATACAGAATCAATTCAAATACAAAACTATATCTTTTATTGAGATGAGAGTTCCTCGCAGTAAAAACTCATTTTGTTACTGTATTAGCAAATATTTTCTGTGTGAGTTTGACGAGGAGCGTTTTCTCTGTGGACCCGTAGCTAAGCTAACAACTAAAAGTATGTGTACTTCCTACAAATATTATAAATAAATTCGTTCTGTTTCATGTCTTGGTCCTGCTTAGAAACTGCCCAAATAGCCTCTTTTATGCTTTGACAACAGATGCTCTAAGTATGATCATAGGGTAAAAAAAAAGAAACATACCAATAGAGGCTGTGGCGATTTCACTTCTTGAGAAAACTCTATAATAAGACTTCCTATTACATAACTGATTCTCGGACTCGTTGCAAATTACTTATTCTAACTTACATCTACATACATGAGCTTAGCCTGCAAAGAGGTTATTTAACATTTTATTGAAGAGAAAATACAAAGTCTTTTCAATTTCTGAAGCGGTTTCCGTATTCGTAAATTATCGAAAAAGAGTATCAAGATGGTCGAATGTCTTTCGAAATTCGATGACATAAAAATTAAATCGATTTTTTGTTTAATCGGAAGTATCGAGAACCTGTATCAGTCAACGACTCTGTTTAAGTATTTAGTTGTGTTTGTCTAACAATATTCCTATCCATCTATCCGGTTGTGTTTGTTGATAATACTGCATGAGACTCAACACTATTTCATACGATTGTTAATGTTATTGTCTGTTCGACACCTTCTCTGTGTGATCTCCTGTATCTAAGATCTACATGTATATTACTGTCTACTCTAGTCGATGCACTTAAAATGCGGCCCTGCCTGATGTTATTAAGGATAAACGCCTTCTTCACCCGAAGTTCTTAATTTTCAACTGCAACTTGCATTTAAATTAGCCAGAGATGCAGAAAAAGTTAAATTGATCACAAAAAAGTGGCTTATCTTCTAACAAGTAACTACCGTAGTGTGTGTACTCAAAACATGGAAATTCGTGACTTTTTATACGTGGACAAGTCACACGTACAAAGTAAAAACCTCTTTCATACACGTTAAAACAGAGTAAAAGTTACGAAAAAACATCCTTATTCATCGAAGTGACACAAAAAAATAAATAGCAGTTGTCACCGCAAACTGTTAATTTTGCTAGTTCGCGTAAATTCTAGTAATATTTCTTCGCTAATTGGCGCCCAATCGTGGTTCACTTATGACAAATTACGTTAAAATGCCAAGAATACACGGACCTTTCAAATTGAATTGCGGAATTCCATCAGCAACGAGCATAATTGTTAATAATTATAATTAAAAATGAATGTTTGGCCATCGATCCTATACAGACGGAACATGTGTCGGAACATAACATTAATATTAGCTTTTCGTAAGCATTTGATTCTTCTAAGACTAATTATTCTGTAAAACGACAACTAAAATGTTAGGCGTTGGCATGTAATAAAATATTAACAAGGCTTGACGTAACGAAGTACGTGATTGTTTAATTTCTTCCGGAAATTGTGTGACGTAACAATTAACTTCACTTTACGAGTTCCATAGTTACGTGATAGCTCCAAGTAAGAGACTTTTTGAAAAAACTCTTGTATTGAACAAAAATGTCACAGAATTTGCTATCGGAAGCCTCTAAAATGGCTTGAGAGATTTTTATGATATGTCTATACCTTTAAGTACTAAATATTGTATGATAAAATTTGATATTTAGAATTTGAAAGGACCTTCATTTGCTACGTCATCGGGGCTCGTACAAAAGACATCAACGAATTCATGATTTTGAAAATTTAATCCTTTAAACCGAATGATGATCTTAGGTAAGGCATCTTTAAGTAAAGAATAAGTTTGTGTTTTTAAAACTACATTTTTCTTTTTGAGTAATGTTTTGGGAAAGTGTTTTATTTCATGCGTGTGCATTAAAAAGGCTCAAGATTTTTCTTTTTATAAAATTCATTTTTCTATTTTCAACATACATCTTGACAGTAGGTAGCAAAATGTGCGAGTTTTTTATGTAATTATATATGAGACAGCAAAAGCCACAATTTTATTGAAAAAGCCTTTTAATTTTATTTACGCAATGGTAAAGTTTACCTTTTGCAGTGACAGTGGAAAATAATATTTAATAATATGAATCTAAAGTTCAAAAGCCTCTGCATTTTATAAATTGCGAAGTACATTATAACTTGACAAGTAAAAATTAAAAATTGCAAATATATAATTTAATGTTCGAACCGATCACGACTGCTCTGAACAACAGACGGCAGCTATTTTCTTTTATTACTTTATTATAATTTGTTTGTCAAGCGATAATGTGCCTTTTAATTGGTAACGTAAAGTTTATTTTGCAGCTGCTTGGTGTTACATTTAATTATAATTGGCGCGTAGCATTTAATAGACTCGATTGAACTTTGCATTTCGGTTTGAAACGCTCAGCCCGTGACCGACACTGAACTTGAATGTTACGTCATAGCTTTTGCAGAAATTTTATTTTATTTAACAAAAAAATGCTTTAATTTTTTTTGGTAAACATTGGTATCCTGAATATCCTTTTAAAAACTCTATTTTTGAAGGATTGAGTGTTGTGTTGTGTTTCAAGTGTGTCATTTCACGTACAAGGCTTAACAAAACTTTTTTGAGCACACAATGCAATCTGTCTATTCGCAAAGATATATTTCAAAAACGAATTCCTTGAACCTATTTTCTTTACTTCATTTATAAAAAGTCCATTTTAGGAAACAGTCCTCTTCTATGGTCCCCTTTTAAAGGAATTCCATGTTTGGTGGTACAGAGTTTATAACTATTCCCTTTTTTCTTACTCGTTCAAACAATTCACTGACATATCTTTGAAATAAGTTTTTATTTTAAAAGCTATAAGGCTGGTTTTTGCATTCCTGATCGATATGTCTTCCGTACATTAGGCAGTGAAAGTGTCGTACGCATGCCTAATGCGTTTTAATGGGTCATCTGTATGAGGTTGTCTTGCCTTGCCTTGTGTATAAAAAGAGGTTGTATTGTATTCCTAAGAATTTATTAGCAACCTCTTAGATAAATATCGGGACTTATGAGCACTTTGACAGTTGAATGGAACAAGCAGAGGTACAGCTATATAACGTATGATCGATGCTCTTTTGTTCAGCTTAAGATGAATTCGTTCGATTTGACGTCTCTGAGTACTCAAAATGTCGTAAATTCGAGATAAAGTCTTCATACTACAATTTGTATATAAAATGATGATATATTGCTGATACTATTAGAATGATAAAAAGGAGAGAAAGATGTTCTTTGATTCACAGATTCAGTAAGAGATTCATTTAAATGCTTAGAGCCTTCTAATTTGATATTCAGATATCAGCAATTTTTCCCGCGATATAACTTTCAATCTTTTTAAAAGGTACAAAAATGAACATCGCATCGTCACAAGCCTATTGTCCACAGGAAACGGTAGCCGCGCCCGGTATGTCCGTCAAAAATATCCTAATTTACAATCAGGACTAAATGCGTCTGGAATTGTAAAAAGAGTTTTTGTTTATATTGTGTCGACTTTCACTGGACCTCAGGACTACCATTTGTTATGTTAAAACACCGCTCAACTACGTGACTTGAGTGAGAAGTTCGTATTAATGCAACTTACATTTCTCCTCGACAAAATTAACTTTAACATGCTCGGTATTGTTTTTCGGTTCAATTCTTTCGTTTATATTAGTTTGTTATTTATTTTGGATGCTGATGATGTAGCTTGGCGATTTAGTGATAGCGCTACTAGTGATATGTCAGAATGGAGGAAAGAAATATGTTACGCCGACATCAAATAAAGACTGGACAAGGGCGGAGGGAAGAAGGATGTAGCTATTTTGGCCGGTTTTGAGTACTTAGAAAACGTGAAGATGGCTCTAGGTACTCAGTTTTATCATCATCATCATCCACACTTTATTTTCCCAATTGTGAGGGTGGACTTCTCATTTGACATTCTCTTTGGCCCATTTACTCCCGATCAATACTTTTATTTTATTGCTTTATTATAATTTTTTTGTCATGCGATAATGAGCCTTTTAATTTTTAACATAAAGTTATAATATTGCATCGCTTTTAATTTTACCTTAAATGTTTCTATATGAGATGTACATAATTAATATCAAAAAGCTCTGAGATTTGTTATGAAGTATTTGACCTCAATTCAAGTATACAGTATTGTATAATTTAAATTTTACATTATGAAGTCAGGAGAAGCCGTAAGACTGCTTCTCAATAACTCACGTAATGCTATGATCGATAAGCCTCGATACTAATGTCATGAACACACACCCAACAAGAATATTGTATTATCTGCATGGGTATGACCGTTTTTGTTTTCTGGATAGATATTATGTTTATGTTATTAATATAATATTCATTGATGAGGTCGACTCGTTAACTTACTGGACCACGCAATCAATTTGTATTACCCTCTTAAATTGATCTCGTTTCCTATATCTTCAAAAATAGTAATTAATTTGTATGAAGAATAACAAAGGGATACTAATTTACGTTTCGTGATGATTTAATTATGTTTTGAAAAGATATTTTCTTCTCATATTCTTCACTGAGAATACCACCGAATTTTAAAATATTTTACTATGCATAAGAACACGATTCTATTCCCAACTTATTTTTAAAAATCATGCTACCTACTTGCTCTCAATACTTGTGACTAAATACTCCTTTTATGAGATCGTCACGAACATTCTGCAGGTAGTAAGCTTGTGCGGTGACATTCTTCAGCGATAATTAGCGCGACTCGTCTGGATATGATCCGCCAGTGTAACTAGACCCCTGATTTTAGTGCGTACTTTTGTCTTTTCTCTGCTACGTGGACAGACGCGGGAGGCAGGGGGGTCAGTCTGGCTGGTCGCTGTGACAAGCTAGTGACGAGTCTCCGGTGCCTTACAAAGTCACGTCGTGAATTGTTGACATAAACCATTCTCTTCGTTTACGAGGCGATAAGAAATGTTCGCAGTGACGTGAGATCTAGTGTTGTGAGTTCTATTCTAGTTACGTGTGTGTGTGGCGACAGCATCTTGTCATCATTATGGCAATGTAATGACGATGATTGTAGGTAAGCGGAGAATTTAGTGTCATTTCATTTTTCTCAAGTCATCCATTTGATCTAGATGAAGCTGGGTCTATTCTTTAACTGGTTTATAGTTTTACTGCATCATTGCTATGAACAATTTAAGACAAACTCACACACGTATCATTTTGTTTACGAAAAAGCATCATGTTACATATTCACACATTAGAATGCTAAACGCGTGTGAACGAAAGCGAGAATAAGTGAAAAAAATAAAGGATTAAGTAATGCCTGATTTGTAAACGAGTCGTGCATTCAAAACATTGTCTCCCGCGGTTCCGGTCGTAAAGTTCTCCGTACTTGTTGGGAAAAAAATCCAATTACGTTGATATATCTTTTTGTTTCGTCCGCGGAAGAATGTGGGTCAAATGATGTGCGTCGCATGAAGTTAGTCGCGACTGACAGGCGTGCCGCTGAGCCTGCGTTGTGTCGCATATCAAACACTTTCCTATGCGCTTGCGCTTGCGCCGCTAAAAAGCGAAGTTCCCTTGTTATCTGATCGTCATGTTGGGAACTGTTTTCGTTGATGGGGGTCGCATTGTTAATTTGTTTTGGTCGGCGATGTTTCTTTTTTTACGATTCCTTTTAGGAGACAAGTAGTAAGTAAGAGAAAGAGTAATTTCTAACTAATTGGTATAATGACTGACTGACTGAGATACGTACGTAGAATTTTATTTAATATTAATTTAATGTGTTAGTTGTTTCAACTCAAACCGATTAGAAAATAATGCATAAATTAAATGGATTCAGAACAACGGTTAATATCTAGACTGGCAGTAGTAGTATGAATTAATCCGTTGACTGTAGACGATAGACGATCGAAAGCATGATCGATGATGATACTAAATCGTAAATATATGGTAATTACCGACATAATGAGCACGCGATAATTGGCGTACAATTGTGAATAATGCCAGCCGGACACGAGGGCGGGTGATACTAAAACAATAACATACAGCGACTAGATTAAAAAAAAATCCGTGTATATACTCATGTAGTGCGTACTTAAGAGAGGAATGATTCTGACGTCACGCCTTCACGTAACCAGGGCCCCAATTCCGCTATTTACAATGGCCGATGTATAAATGGAAATTGGATTTAATTTGACACAATTTTTATTCTCTTAAGCGCTGTGCCAATACAATAATTGTAAATTCAGTACGAAGCGGGACACTCTTCTCTTTAAATGAAGATAGAGAAGCTATCTATATTATCTTCGCCATTACAATGCAATTCCAATTTCCATTCATTCATCAGCAATTGTTGCATTAAGGATGCTCTTGTCATAAATTCAATAATACGACAGGACGCTAACGCCGAACGCAGAAAATGAACAGCATATTGTGATTGACGCTGGCTGGCTAGCCATCAAAAGTTATTTGACTTTGGAACGAGAAAATTTAAATGCCTTTGCATTATTCAATCCTGCGTAAATTTAACAGGAATAAAATAGATGTTTATGTTAAAAAATCCTTTTCATTACCGCCACTAAACCTGAACAAAAATGTTCAAATTTACGTCTTGAGTGCACACGTGTAGGAAGCCAATCGCGTGGTTACACTGTCAAGTAGTAACGAATTATTTACCATTTAACAAGATATAATGTTGTTAAATAATACAGCAGTTAAAATTGTTCCTCAGTAGCGGTTTTATTGTCTATTTGTAATGATACGAACGTCAATGGTCAAGAACTTACCGAGTTGTGTAATGGTATAGAATACAATAGATTCGTGGGTAATTTTCACGTCATTTAAACCATTACGAGACGGCCTAGCTAAGTTACAAACGTCAATTATGTATTCACTTTTTAAAATGACCTTAAATTAGACAGTGACAGATATAGAGAATCAACAAACAACATTTGCTGTGTAAATGTTTTTTTGTTGGTAGTTATAAGATATTTCTTGTTTTTCTAAATGTAATACGATTGCAATGTTTGTTTAAAATACATTATCAATTGCAAAATCCTATAATTAAAATTCTCGAGGAATCCGCAGGACTAAATATCAAATTACACTTTTTATTTTTTTTTAGCTTTGGGATATAGGGAAACAGGGAGAAGCGAGGATCTGGTGCAGCTAGAAGTATCCGACAGGGGGGTTCTTTACCCAGCAGTAAAACAAAGCACGCTTGATACAATAGTAAAGAGCCTTTCCTCTTTTAACACCGACAACTCCAACAAGCAGGTTATTTAAATACAATTATCGTAAACGCCCGAGAATGATAGAAAAGAAACCACTTGGCTAGGCCCCAGTCTTTACGCAGGCATTTTAATAACGTGTGATGACTTAAAAGTGTGTCGAAACATTTTTCACCTAAAATCATTTCTGCTCTCTCATGTCTTAGATACCGTTATCTTGATAAACGTGAGATTATTCAAATTATGAAGATGCGAAGATCAAATGTTGTAACAACCACACAGCTTCCACTTGGACGTGAACAGCGCCCTTATTACAAAGGCTGATGGTTCATTTTTGTTATTATTTTTATTATTATGTGGTTTGCTGTACTTTCTTAATGAAGTGCAAAGATTCGTTAGGAAACTTGTCTCGTGTGATAAGATTTGTTCAGCAAATTAGGTTATCATCATTCTTTGTTTATTTAGTTAAGTACGTTAATTTAGGTAAGTAATGTTGTCATATTTTGCCTGACACCTAAATTTGCAGCAGTCCAAACATCAAAAGTATAGTCAGTCTTTAAATATCAGATATTTTATCACAAGTATGTGAAAAACAGTTGATAGAACTCGCTATCAAAACATTGTAACAAGTGAGGACTACCTTAACTCTTGCGAGTCGAGTGATCATTACGCCATAACGCACGGGGGTTCGGCACCGATCGCACGCCTGAACGAGCGCACTTCCTAGAGGCGGTGCCGCGGCGACAGGAAGCCACTGCCACTACTGCCCAGCCGCGTGTGAATGCGCCTTCCGACGATTGAATGCACAAACATCGATGTTTACATAATAACGACACTTTTGCGACATGTACGCCGTACGCACTCTTGCAATGATAATTGGATATTGATAGCCACTGTTCACGTTTTAGCAACACGTAATAGCGACTAGACTTCACTTTTATTTTTCTTTCATGTTCTGCATTTTGAACAGCTAAATTACTTGTCATTGCAAGTCTTTCCGTTTTATATACAGTGCATGAATGCAGTGAAACGGATGAGCTTGAAATAGTTGTGTATTTTTGTTTCTTAGTTTCAATATCACTTCTTCGTAGTCGATAACTTACGTATACAGTATATAAGTCCTTTGTATCCGTCCAAACAAAACTAATATAAAAGCATGAAAAGGTGTGAACGAAAAAGACGAATTAGTGAATTTAGTAGTGCAGAAAAATGAAATGAACAGCGGATAATAACCGGATTCGAGAACAGTTTACAAATGAATGTTTTGAGAGTTTTACAAACATGCGCATAGGATTTTATCGTTGGGAGACTTTTAAACAAGCACACATTACTCGCTAGGTACATGTTGTAGTCTGTTTGCAATTTTTACACTTTATTTTGTCGGTAAGGCTCAAGCTAGCAACCTAAACACCTAGCAACAGACACTTACTCCAACACTAATTTCAGTTCAAACACAGTAATGTATCTATATCTGCTAGTTTAACTTTATACCACTAATGTAGTAACAATTAGCGACCATATATATATAGAGATGAAACGAGGACATTGTGAAAAATGCTTAAGAGAATACGAAAATTGACATTTTAAGCCTTCTTTCATTCATTCATGAGCCATTGTAAATAGCAGAATTGGGGCCCTGTGGAGTATAGTCACAGTCAATAGTACGATGTTGTATAGTCCCGTAGTGTAAACCTAGCATAAGGTAGTTCACAACGGTCGGGGGCCAAGCTCGCTCACCCGCGACCGGCAGGTGGCGGGTCACGGCCCGGCCAGCGCCTGCGCAGTAAACGTCACGCGAATACCTAACTGCACAATACACTAAACGTATGTACACTTGTATAGTCATTGTCAAACGTACTCTTTACCCATGGCATGGCTTTACAAATGGCTTAGCGATGGATCGGGTATTTTACTTCCATTAAGCACATGACCATTCTATTGCCCATGAGATTCTAGGCTTAACGCAGATTTAATAAGCTGTCAATTGTATTGGTTGGTTGTGAAAGCCGGTGAAAGTTAAATTTTTTGTAAATTCTGAAGCCGCTTCACAAAATTAACTAAACTGTGCCCGATGACAGTGAAGCCAAATAAAAAACCGTTGCATAAGAATTTCATCCATTTGGCTTCGTAAAAGCCAAAAAATTAACAATCTAGAAATGTAATAAATATCATGTTTAATTTATTAGATAAATATTGGAACATAAATCAACATGTTATTTAGTTTTCTTCGTTCACTAAATTCATAATTTTATTGACTTGTTACACTCGATTTATTTGTATTTTCCATTTAGTTGACGTAGCACGAATAAATACTTTATCGACTAATGTTTAAAGATGTTTTTAATCAATACTTCTGCATCGTTCAGAATCTATTTAAAGTTTTTTGTCATTTAGCTGTTCTACACCTGGTTCTGGTTAACCTACTTACATAAAAATATATATAGTTATAGTTATGTAAGTATAGTTTTTTGTCTGTCTATGTTATTATTATGTTCATCTATACTAATATATAAAGCCGAAAAGTTTGTTTGTTTGTTTGAACGCGCTAATCTCAGGAACTACTGGTCCAAATTGAAAAATTCTTTTTGTATTGAATAGACCATTCATCGAGGAAGGCTTTAGGCTACAAATGCACGCTGCGACTAATAGGAGCGAAGATACAATGGAAAATGTGAAAAAAAAACAGGGCTGGTATAAATCATAACTTGTATTTTATACCCACGGGGACGAAGTCGCGGGCAACAGCTAGTATTTCATAACGTAGCACCATTGTGCAAGCCCATCATTAGGGTTAAGTTGAGCCTGAAACTGGATAAAACTTAAAAACCTACACAAGAAAAATACATCTACGGAATTCGTGAATTAAACTATTGGGATCTATTCCTCATATCTGTTTTAGTCTGCCCAGCATAGAGAGATTACAAGCATGCTCAACGCCGCGTCGCATCACTTTATAATTAAAGACTTCAGACAGGTCTGAACCTAGACAGTCGATCCCCAAAAGACCAAAACATACACAAAAATAAGTATAGAATATACCAAATTAGTGAACCGAACTAAACTATCCATAAGAGAAAGAACCATCAGCATTAATTCCGTTTAAGTCCGTTCAGTAAACAGAGATTTCAAGCATACTCAACTTTTTATCTACATCATAGCTTGTCTTGTCCCGTTGCAAGTGCATTTCGCTATCGCTTCGTAGACCTGTATTCCGCGTAACGTGCATGCCACAGCTGTCGCGCCTGTACCAGTGCGGGGCAATCTATTGGAGTTATCATGTTAAGGAGAAACGGGAACGGTGACTGTTTCCGACTGCGTTCCGGGGCATACGCGTGTTCAAGTCGATTTTGTAGCGGTATGGAAATTGTTCTTTAATCGTAATCAAACGTTACTAGGTGTTCTGATTCAGAATTTTGCAAGATTATTTGGAGATTATTAGAGATCTACTGTTAAGAAAATGTTATTCAAAGACTCAACTTTTCTGTCAACGTTGTCTTATAATATGACGTCTAAGCGTGACTTACCGTAAACATGAGACAACTAGTCTATTTAGCTGACCCAGCAAACGTTATTTGTTATAACGGCAATTGTTATAAATGATAATACAATTGTTGTATGTATTTTTAATGCCACATTATAAAAAAAATAAAAACAAACAATTTCGACCAAAAAATAAAATATATTTTTTTTTAGTGTGATCAGCCCTTATCACTTAGGGGTATGAAAAATAGATGTTGTTCTATTCTCAGACCTACTCAATAGGTATACAAAATTTCATAAAAATCGCTTCGGAGGAGTACGGTAACTAACATCGCGACACGGGAATTTTATATATTAGATATGTTTTCTATAGGCTTTCTCTCTTCAAATGTAAAATTAAAACAAACCTGTGTCTCGTTTTCGGAAAAATCAAAATGGACCAAATCAATTATTTGTAAAACATAGGCACACAGACTATTTGTAGTTAGCGACTCAAAATGAACATCATTAACAGAAACGATTGCTAACATGGAACAATTTTATGATCAAAGAATATCACAAATACGTAACTGGTATTTAGTCCGTACGGTAACAGGTACTTCATGCATTCCTCTAATGTAGTTAGTATAACATAAACTGCAAGTCATTGTTACGGTACATTGTACAATACTTGAAATGTCTTCGTTAGCTATAGTGATGCCACGGCAATTGTTAAAGTACGACTTGATTGGATATAATCACAAAAATAGTAGGTAATGGTCATTTGATCGATTGGGTTATACTTCCAAGCGTACAGGGGAGTGATGACCAACATAATTGGTGATATGTTATTTTAAGTAACACATGATTCTTTTCATCAGCAAATAATGGCACAAAAAACTGTCAATCTTATTCGAAGTTTCTAGATATATGTATTTTATCCGTAACACGTTACATAATAAAAGAATTGAAAATGAGAAAAGTAACAGTTTAGTATAATTTTGTGCGATTTTCCAACTTTTCGGTATTTTTTGTGATACCTACTGAGGGTTCCGAAAAAACAAATCAGTTAGTTAACAAATGAATGAGATTCGGGTACGGAACTCTAATTAGTTCCATCTTCAAAATGTCGATGTTTTGACAAAGATAAAAAGCTTTTTACCCTAATCCGCGTGTCATTGCTTATCGATTACGTAATCCTGTAATCCCTTTAGGGCTACACAACGCCTGATGTTACATGATTGTTCTAATTTTATGCTTGGGTGCAGAATACTCTGCGTCAGGATAGTTAACATATAGGTAATCGCATAGTAATGTCTATAAAAATGCATTTCCTGGAAATTCGTTTACTTAGTTGTTAATAACGCGCCAGTGTTGAAACACATTGACTGCCAAGTATGGCGTGAAAAGGATCAAAACATACGTATATGACTAATCTGAATGTTTTTGACATCAACATCGAAAAGAATGGCTAAGACCTATAGAAGGAGATACAGCTTCGAGTCCGATTTTTTCCTTGCATTAATTGCAGTATTTAATTGCAAATCTTCTCATGAAATTCTACCAAATAACCAGCGTGCAAAGGGAGTTTTAACGATTAGACCAGACTTGACGTTACCAGCGTGTAATATTTGATTGGCAATCAAACGCTATCTATTATTTTACTCTTATCAGTTGCGTGTGTCCACAACCTGCCAGTTGCGTCCCTTTTCCGTTAGATAGCGGGCGATCTCAGGTGACAAATATGGTACTTGCAAAACGAGTGTTACTACAGTTTAGTGTCTATAGTTTCTTAGAAATCTCCACGCTAACTGGATACTAGTCTGTTGAAGTATGTGTGTGAAATACTTGAGTGCTTTTGCTATGTGATGTTATGTGATTCTCGCCTAGCGGTTTGTAAGTGGAGTAAAATAATTGTTTACACATAAAACTGTGTAGAGTCGAGTGTTTTTGTTTGAAGCTGTCAGAAGTTTTATCAAATAAGGGTATGAAGGTCCATGTTTAGGGTCTTAAATGGTCCATTTCTTATTGCTGCTGTTAATCTAGTTATTTTGCGCTCATATACTTAGTCTTTCTTACGCGAAGATGGTATATCTACACATAAGAAAGAAGGTTCTACATTCCCGACACCGTTTTGCTCTTAGTTTTTTGTTAAACTACTCCCACAAGAAGATATTTTTTTGTGTCTTCACAAATATTCAAGTCAGATAAAAGACACCAGAGACATAAGCTTTCGTGGATCACACAAATGCTTTTTATACACAGAGATTGGACCCGAGACACGTCGCGCATAATGGGTCTGGCTTCTTGACTTATACCACTCGGCTATCCGTGTAGTCTAGATCGAGGCCTTAATCATGAAGAAAACAAAACTTTCTTTACACGGGTAAGTTACGCACGTAGACTCTTTTCTGGAGAACTCATTTTTCTGTCAATACTTTTTTTTGTTTACTTATAAGAAATTCGCGTAGCAAGGAATATGAGAACTGTCACGCATACCATCATACGGCGCATCAACTATAGTACAAGTTACAATGTTGTCTGTCTGATATTACCGTTGACTTGACAGTTGTATGTAATGCTGTGTCCTAGATAGAAAACCAGCTTTAGTCACATTACTGTTTATCATTAAGATTAAGTGTCCTGTGTAGGTGCTGTGCAAACATGACGGCACCCAAGCTGTTTGCGAGATATTCTCTCATACCAATTGCAAAACGCTTTTGTACTTGTATCGGCGTACCTCCTTAAGTTTATGGTTTAAAGTGGTTTTCATAATGATAGCAGTTCGAAATGAAGTCATTAAAAATGAATCTATAATGCTTTGCATGCTTCTAGATGCCTTATCTTAGACACTGATCCATTAATCTTTAGTATAATCTAAACACAGCAATAATTACTTCGACAGATTAATCTGCAGGGCTTTCTGATATAGGTACTCCGGTGTTGCAGTCAGGGCTTACTTCCATTATAAATCTTAGGGACTATGTATAGTGAAACAACAGTTGTGGAATGAAGAGACATGCCGCTCTTGACCGCCTAGCGCGCTTCTATAACAACAAAACAGTAGGCACACTATTTAAGAAAATCGGTCCAGTGGAAGCCGGACTCCAACACTAAGGATCCCATATAAATTGGCATTTTAGCATTTGTTGTTTCTAGTTATGACGGTTTCTAAGATACAGGCTGATGATTTGCCGACGCGACGGACAGAAAGTAGTACGTCAGTAATACGGGTCCGTCTTTACACGTTGGATACGGCACCCTAATAAGGTATTAGAATCCGTTAAATCAAACCTCTTTATGAAGCAAGCCAGAGGTAATCGTCCTTGTGACGTAGCGTCCATACAATAGTGAAGGGGTATCAATAGCCGAAGCGATCGGAGTTCACATCGGCATTGTCCCGCGAGATGAACGCCCGTCAGATAAAGGACTTCCGCCGCTTAGTTCCGCCGCGCGATCACACGTGAGCTTGCGCCGTTACGACGAATAGTATGGATAGAGCGCTTTGTGTACTATCTGATCCCTAGGAAAGGGAAGGGTCTGGGTCTGACACTTAAAATCTGACTCCCTCATAAAGATGGAGGTTAAGAAACGGTTGTTACTGGTCATACATTTGTTTAGGGTTACAAAGCCACATATTTTTTTTCACCCTTTCTACAATCGATTTGTTTATCTCTATCCTATTTGTACGGCATCCTTAGTGTCGCGAGCCCTACTCGTGCTTGACCGGCTTTCATACAATATTAAGGCATTTTACAAGTCATAAGTACTGACAGGTCAGTAATCACTTAACTCTGAATTGTTTTGTTCAACAACGCCAGAAACCCAGAGCAAACCATAGCAGTACTTTATAAGATTTGTTAAATTGATACCCACTGTATTTACACAAACTTCGTAAATATTTCAAATATCAGTATTTTAATTAACACTGATATCTAAATGTTCTTAATAATCAAAAAGTTTGGTAATAAATAAAGTATCTAAATCACCTCTTGTCCGCTACTTTTCAATGGCGGCGCGCGACGCTATTACAGCGATCTATGCGCGCACGCAGCCCGCTTATTAAGCTCAGCTGCGCATGCGCCGGAGTTGTGCACGATCCGCGTATTATAATGTCATCTACAGCTTTTAAAGTACGGTTATTATAACAAATGAGACGGGTACCCGTGTAAATACACGTACATGTTAGCTTTCCGATGTTTGAGTAGTATTTAGATTTGTAGAAAACTGTGACTTATGAACTTACATATATTGTGATTTGATATTTTATGCACTTGTAAAGATTGTGACTATACATTAAATACCTATTGGTATTATTCCGTTTTGATCTAACAGGAAAAGTGTTGTCATGTCAAACTTTATTTCTTTTGACTTTGCGTATTTATTTCTTTAAATTAAAAGATAAGTTAGTAAAAAAGAGGCAGGGAGACTGGAAAATATAGTATTCATGCAAATATAATGAAGTTCCTGAATGTGAAATAAAGAATTGGCTGTATTACTTAAGCGTGTATTAAATGTTTTAATAATGACTTAGTATGACGATGTTAGGACACCGGATGTTTTCGAAAGAGAAATCCAACGTCATTGTAATCGTACATTTAGCAACAGTAGGTTATTGACTTACACGAAATATACGATTAATGGCTTGGGAAAGTTCGGAAGGTAATAAAAAGACAAAAAAAAATGTGCTAGAATCTTTCTATCTAAGTTAGAGAAATCACCTACGTAGACAGACAACTTACTGTTTCCTACATACTGCCCTTTATAGTGAGGTTAAACCGGGATAGCCTTTTTGAATTGTCTTTTTTTCGAATTGGATGTAAATATATTTTTTCCTTTTAATGAAAATACTCGAAAATTCCAGCTGTCGCACAAGTGATAATGCATTTCCACAGAAAATAAAAGAGAAGGCGTTGCCAAAGGTAAGCTTAGAACTTTAGACGTGAACTAAACGCCCTCGGATTTAAAGCCATAAAACTGAATGCATTTCCATAAGCCTCTGTTAACAATGCGGCGTACTAATAAGAACAATGGATCACTTCGCACCTGCTCTGTATTAGGGCTACCAGTTCATTCAAACATTAGCACGGTTTAAATTCTAACCTACATACTTGCAGCTTTTTTATATGTCTTATTTTCCCTACTACATTTTTTTCCTATTGGGAATGGCTTAAAATATGTTTATTTCGAGTTTATTGTAATTCAAAAGGTAAATTTGAATTTAAAAACGATTTTAATTATTATTGTTCGAGTAATCAAAACATATCGCGATATTTGAGAGTTGCGCTACGAGTTAACACAGTGAAACTTAAACGAGATATAATTGCGAATACGATTCAGAAATCAGGTTCTTTTTAATTGGTATACAGAATAACATATTCCCAAAACAAGGCAACTACAATCATCACTTTATTAATTACTTTAAATAAAAAGGTGTAAGTGGTAGCCCTACTTCAATTTCCAATCACTCGCAAGTTGTTTGAAGTTACGAACCTATTGACTCTGTTGTTCCACACCACTTAATTTGCAGGGCACCTACGCTTTGAGTTTATACAAAAGCCTTTTTACGCATTTGAAAATGAATTGGCTGAGGGCTTTTATTTTAAAAGCTTTATTTAGCATCCATGGCTTTAAAGAAAAGGTGTTCTTAGCTGTTCATACAATCGACTGCCCGTTAATATTTTATTCGACTAAATGTACGACGAGTAGGTACGTGATTTAATCGTTGGCTTGAATGACTGCTCATTCGATATGAATTATACATATTTAATACAAATAAATCTTATTTCTAAAATCTAGCACATCCAAATCTGTCAACCCACCCACACTAATGACGGAATTCACAATGTAGAGCAACTTATAAACCAGATGTCGTAACATGTTCAAAATTATCATGTTTCCTTAACCGGAGAGAATTTTGGCCACTACAACGGCGAAATCTTGAATCTCATAAACTTGGCTATCCCTACAAAAAACAAGTTAGCCCATCCTTCATCTCAATGGGCCCGCATACGTATCTTCATTTGCAAAGTGCTTGGATATAGAACAATGCACTCTATAAGAGCGTCCAAAGCAAAACAATAGAGGATCGTTGCAGAGAACAATTCGGATCTCGTGACTTATGGAGTTGCGGCTGACTGATAAGAAGCGAGGACGTACTCCAGTATTGTATTTGCTACCTAATGCATTGAAATAGCAGAGGAACAAGTGTATTGGTTGCTACGCTTACTTATTGCGCAAAAATATAGAGCCTCACCAACTCTGTTTCCCCTATGTCAGCCGTAAATGGAGGGATACATTTATTATATAATTGAAATATTGACAAACCGCTTTTTTTTCTTTAGTGTTTTTGGAAAATATGGACCGTTGATGTTTCTTTTACTAATTTTCTCTGTCCGTTTGTAGGATAATCTGTAGGAATACTCTGGTCCCTGTCTCTTGTTGGAAGGTATATATTATTTACGTTTATTTTCTTCGAAACGCAAGGCTTAACAAAGTAGATAAAATGTTCTAATTATGCGTTATTAAAGGTTACCCACTCCCTTGACATTTCATAATTACTGCCTTACCTTTCCTTATTCTGAATGAACACTATTTCATTTGCAATATTTCTGTTTATTCAACAGTAATTAGGGACTGGTAAGGCCAGATAAAGCTAAATATGGGCCTTTTAATAGAGTTTATTACATCCATGCATACTTAGTTAGGCAAAATTTGTTGATTCTAATTAATTTTGACTCTAGCCGGTAAACTACAAATTTTATTAGTTTGCAAGTTACACTAGCTTTTCGGTTTACATTGTAAGGACCCATATTTATCATGGATTCTCCAATAGACATTTGACAAAAGCTCTAAGTGTCAAAAATACTGCGGCAACCAAAAAAAATACGTAGTACGTTAGTAGAATAGAAAAGGAAGTAGGTGATGATACCTACTTATGATATCGATAAAACCTTATTATTTAGCTACCATTTTAAAAATAATACTTTCTTTTATTAAATATTACAGCAGTTTTATCTAATGTTGTAACATAATAACTAAATAAAATATACACATGTGCTTTATCTCTAGGAAACATTTTAATAATGATGAGCAACGTATATAAATCTAAAAATAATTCTGACAAGCGCACGGTAAGAAATAATGACGTAATAACATGTGATTAGTACCTTTTGAATGCAACACATGCAACAACATTCGCAATACAGAAACATTAAATTTAGATAGAAATATGTGCAGCACACACGGACACAGCATCGGATTTACTAAATTGATTTTAGTGTTAACTTGAAAGAGGAGTGTAGTAAAATAGTTTATGTACAATGTAATAATAGTTAAAAATGTATCATATCATTCACCATGGATAAAATGTATACGTCGCTAATTTACCGACCTACTCTATGTATAAATTTAACACAAACATAGAATTTTCATTATTATAGGATGTAAAGCTTGTGTCGTTGTTGAGGGTTGTCTCAGGACCCGATTTTGGAAATTCTTATACCATTTAAAAGCTACTTTATTTGTGAAACCCAAATGTCGACCGTATAAGTGGTTGCTCAACTCGTAATATTTGAAAGTATTATACCTATTTGTATTGAAAATACTTCACTTGAATTCATATACATAATGCATTGAGAACAGACAATGCAAGGATTACTTTATTTAACATAATATGTATTATTTGTTATGAGAACAAAGTATTGTCTTATAAATTAAACAATAATGTTCCCAAGAACCGAAGAGTTAACGAAATAGGTACTTATAACTAAGGTTGCCATCTTAAAAACGTGAAAACCAGGACCAGACGCGTGAAAACCCCAGATTTTGGAGTCCAAAGTTCGTATCCTGAGGGGTGGATATAAAAACTTCTTTGGAACACCTGTTTTTAATAAGAAAAAAAAACGATGAAGTCAAAAACCTTCCTCCAGTTTCAAAAAATGCTGGAGGAGGCACTTTTGAATGGTTTCATTGCTTTTTATATTTTTTTACAACTACAGGACGATATCAATTATTTACATTAAATAGTTCACTGGATTAATAAGAGTGTTTCATTTGTTTCAGATCGAGCTGGTGACCACATGCCGCCGACATCATGGTGATCGTTACCAGGGTGGGTTTTACTTTGCAGACATTCATCTTTCGTTGTACAAATTTAGCATTTTAGCCGGAGGTATTTTATCAAAGTTTCCCTTATGCCTGAATACTTTACTACGGACCTGACGGACCCATCCGGAATCCTTAAACGTGAGATGCGGAGTCAGCTCATGATTAAGGACTTTTGCTGGATCCTAAACTAGTTGTTGCATCCCGATAAAATGTTCTTGAACAATTAAAGCCAGCTACATTCTATACGCCACCTTTCCCCTATTTCTCCATTCAATATTCTGAATTTATTGTTATTCGCTAACCTTGACAAGGCGCATACGTTATATTGGACTTACATACTGTAATATTAAACATAAGGTAGATACTAGTAATAAATAACAGTCACACACAATTGATGCCTTATGTAAAGTTCAAGGTTTTCGCTAGTTAATTCCGTCTATAAATAAAGATACATGATGGAACGATCCAATGCAAAAAAAACAAGTAGACAACGTTTTTCACTTGTAAGTTGAAATCTTTAGAAAGCCGTTGATAGCAGATAAATACAAACCGGATATCTCCATACAAGATTTACTAGAGACGTAGTTTGACGTCAGGCTTAAGGTTTGCCGTTGCTTGTTAGTTGACGTCAATAGTTTTTCGTAATAATAGGTACATTTTGAGTTATAACGTCTCCAAATATTGGCTATGACGTATTTCCGTCCAATGATCCAAATATAGTCGTGAATTATGATTTAATTAGGTCAAAAACGAGCATGTCCAGTAAAACCGAATAGTGTATCAAATCAAGCTACAGAAACACCAACAGACAATACTAAAAATGAAACGTCATAACCAAAAATTAAGAAAAAAATACACCAGTTTTCTATCGATAAATGTTTTTAAATCGGTTTACGTAAAGATATTTATACGGAATTAACTTCTTTTGTAAAAGCTTATTTGTGTTGTACCGAACCTTTACTGACAAATCCTGACTCACTAAAGTGCACTATCATAAACTGTAGTTACAGAGTACTCTAGATATAATAAACCAATCATATTAAACACAGGCATCAGTCTTTATAGGCCGTTTACCGGATTAACTTAGTAAGCTATAGGTACTTCATGTCTTTAAAGTAAAATATTTAGAAGTGACTACTGGTTTTACTGGCTATGATGATGCTGGCTATGTGTACTTACGTACACAATAACCTCTTAGTACTAATAAAATTACTTCACTTTTCTAAAGTTAAGACCTGTATACCTGACCACGGTGTGACGTCATTGGCAGCCATTATCTTTAATACCGACCTCGTTTGTTTTAATGGCCAATCGAACATGAAATTTCTTAATTTAAAAAGCCCGATTTCTTAAACGTCAGCTCGGTCGGTCATAACACGACACTGGCAAAAATTGTTGAAACTATCAGCAGATTGCCATAAGGTCAAAATAAAGCGAACTATCCATTTATTTTTAGGAAGTCGAACTATTTTAATTGTTCAACCAGGTTTTACTACCTTTTCTAAAAAGCTATTCCTACCTGCACTTGCCTAGTTGTTTCATGGTTTGTATGCATTACTGTGTGTTTAATGGAGAAAATAAATTAGCGTAGAGGCCAACCTTCCGTTAAATAGGTTTTTTATCACCTAATCATAGATTACTGTTTCTTTTATTAAGCAATAAGCATGTAGGTTAATATGTATTTGTACTTCGTTATCCAATTAATTAAACATCAAATATGGAACGATGTACTGATTGACCACCAGTGTCTACAGAATTTCATAAAGAAAATCAATTCCATTCCAATAGAAAAACGTAATCATATATGCCATGTTATATCGTGTCTAATCGACTCTACTTCTTTAAATGTAACGTTTAATTTTTTGTAACAAACGGAATCGAAACATTCGATAATTGGCAATTCAATGTGATTGCGATTGTGAAGTAAAAAGAGGTTAGCTGTCAAAAGCTGCACTTCCGCGTCTGAAATATTAAAAAAGCGGAGTGTCGGTAGCGGCGGCGGTGACGCAGTGTGAGCTACCTACTTGTGCCCAAAGCGGTACATTCTCGGCGAGTTCCGATCAGTGCGTTTGGCAACACATTCCGTCAGCCCGCCACAGACTCCAGCTCCGAGGGCGTTCACCTCGCTGACCAATACATGCATACACACTATATAAATATGCACTCTCACATACAGACTCGGTATCACAACTCATTTTGGAAAACTAAAAGGTGTGAATTTCTAATAAATCGGTGTCACTATGTGACTTATTCATGAGAGCGGCTAGAATCATAAAACCATAAAGTTGGGTCGGTTGAAACTGTAGGGCAACACGATGTCGTTACATCCGCTACGTAAATCGAGATACAGAATTAATTCACAAAGAATTTAAAGTGCTTATTTTAATAGTCAAGAATAGGAACAGATCTTGTTTTCCAAAGTAAAGCAATCCCAAATTCTGTTCGATTTGATATTATAAAATTTAAAAAAAACGATCGCCAAGTTTTTGCCGATTATGTCATCGAACCACATTTCCTATAAGGTCTGATAGTCTTGATCCCGTTTTATTCGCAATTTGGTTAAAGGTTAGTTTCATTGCCAAATCGGCTGTATAAGGATGTCAGTGCGTGGCGAGACTGCCAAAACGAGAGGGAGAGTGGTCGCAGACGCACCGCGGGTGTCGTAAACCGTCGAGTGGGAGCTGGGACCGACACCCGACGGGTTTCTACACAAACTGGATCGATATCACCAACAGACCAGTTTATTGTTTTGATAAACGACTAGAACATGCTGATTTTGAAATTAGAAAACAATTGGTACTAGGAAATTATTGAGACCAACAACCCATGAGTCCAAAAATATTGGATTGTTGCCTTATGGAATAGATTTGTGGCTGACGTTGGTTTATCACTGGAGCTAATGAAAAGAAATAATTTATAAAATAAAAAAGTAACTCACAATCTTAAAAATACTTCAAGGTATTCAGCAACCAAGATCCAGCATGATTTCAATTGGATGAAAATGAAAAACCAGCATATAAATAGGCAACATTATGACGTCACGAAATTCAAGTAATTATTAAACAAATGACCAATATTGAAGCAACAT
Organism: Trichoplusia ni; assembly: GCF_003590095.1. Taxonomy (NCBI): domain Eukaryota; kingdom Metazoa; phylum Arthropoda; class Insecta; order Lepidoptera; family Noctuidae; genus Trichoplusia; species Trichoplusia ni. Next base: position 15,319,254 of record NC_039481.1, on the reverse strand, counting down.
TACACCTACACATTGGTTCAATAGACATCAATATCCCGGCAATAATGTATTCTTTTATATTCACGTTAGACTGTACACAAGTTAAATGAGACAATAGATAAGTGTTTGTATTATAATTTCTATAAATGAACTCGAACACGGCATAGTCTCCGTTTCGTGATAGCTCGCAGTTGTGTGTAACGGTTTGCCGATAGCATCTCGATGACGTAGCAGATTCTTACACCGGAGCCGATTAAAGAACAATATTGAAAAAAGACTTTTGATTGTAATTTCTTAAGATTTTTGTTGGAGATTGGAGTTTATTATATTGTTTCGTTTTTGTATGTAAGAGTCTGCACATTTTGCGAGTCACTAAAGGCAGTTCTTGGGTAGGATTAAGTGTTGTGAGAATTATGAGAGGTCAGAGGCGTCTTCAAACTTTTGAGGCATCTCTACATTGGAGGCAACACCTATTAGATGCATTTTCTCCGTGTTATATTCTTAAATGATCAGACCCTGATTTTATAAATTTGTTGAAATTTTGTGAGGTAGTAATCACAACGCATTGAAGTCTGAAATAAGATCTCATTACTCAGTATTCACAGAAGTATTGAGTAACATTAATTTGCATGCAACATGCAACAACAGATGAAATTATTATAAAACCAGTTTTAATAAATGGTCAAGTCGCGCTTGACTGGTGCAATGTTTTCAGCCAATATCTAAAGCCGGTGCCTTGAATGTCAGTGGCTGACATTCAGGTCTTATACCACAATATCTTAAGTAAATCTGTTGATCGTATAAAACGGCATCTCTCCTTTACATCTGCAATCTCACTTAGAGACCACCTCCATACCTTAAAGACTAAGATTGTTGACCTTGACCTTGAAGACGTTCTGTCATGTAACATAATAATTTGTCTAATGTGTGTATGTATTAGAAATTCGATTTATTAAATTTTCATGCATCCGGATGTTTATTGCTCATTAGAAAAACTAATGTTCAAATTATAAGATAAAAATCGGCTATAAAATATTTATATTTATTATAATCATCAGTATTATAGTTTATGCCAAATATTTACATTCAAATCCCGCTTTCTTCTAACAAGCGCCTGGGCCACACATTATTTAGAAAGCATTTGATAAACCGGTACAGAAAGTATCCCAAAAAAAACACGAATGTATTATAATTTGTATGAATTGCAAATGTACATTATTCGATTGCATGAAACGAAACCTTTTTCGTTTTTTTTATATATATTTTTTCGCAATATTAACTTATATTAATTCGAAATGGAACGAGACAAAGTATTGAGGCTATTTTTTAAAGAAAATATAAATAAATATAATATATTAAAAATACCTTTTTATTTTTCGATATATCTTAGATTAACGGCACCTACCCTTGTTCTTTAACACCCAGTCAATTGCTGACTGTGTAAAAAAAAACTGGCTAAAATGCCGAAAATTAAAAGTAAAAACCATACCTACTGGTTTTGTTTCGGTTAGTTAATTAATACACTCAATTCAGATATGACGATACATTTGCTTTGAACTTAATGGACGATTGGTCATTGATAAGTACGTTTTAAAGTAGCTACATACGAGAAACTGCGGTCAGTTACTGATAAACTTATTGATTCAACTTGCTCATATTTGAGGTTATGTTAGATTTTTTATTTTTTATCTAATTGTAATGTGTTGCCATGGAAACCTTGTTCTTTGAGGTATAATTCATTTGTTTTGGTGTTTCGTTTCTTGTTTAGTTTTTATTGGGTTGGTAGGTGCCATTAGATCAGTAATTAATTACTGATTTAAAGTGTACGTATGTGTAGAGCTATGACGATCGTGTTTTTTACATGTGTTAATATCACCTTTTATTAATTATCTAGTAGTATATTTTAAGTGCTTACCTAATATATTTATTAATTAAAATCCGGTTTTCAAGTTGTTATTAGTTAGCAGTTAGTAGTCATTGTGAAGTGAAGTGCAATGACATGATTTTGTAAGTATCTATATACTTGATGATAAATAATACTTACAAGATTATCCGAAACATACCTACGATAGGGAAAATTAAGTGCGGTGTTTGAAATACTTAAATATTTTCTGAGTACTTAATTTCTGTTAACTGCTACCTTTATTTTTAAATTTATCCATGTTAATTTAATAAACGATCAATGAACCAGCAACCAGTATTTTAGGGAGCTTTATTCAAAAACAAAAACGTCAATTTGAGACTGTATTCATCGCTACATTGACGTGAAACATGTTTTAAGGGTTATTTATCCAAAAGGTAAATAAATACGGATCCCTTATATTGAAGCACTGCATTATGTCCATCCGTCTGTATAGCTGTATCGCATGAAAAATGACAGCTATTGTTGAAATTTTTACAGATATCGTAATTCCCTCAAAACAGAGAGTCCAATTCGCACTTGACCGTGGAATTTATTCCACATTAATAATGTTAAAGCTTTCTTTTCAGTCACACTATTTAAACTACATTTTTGGAGAAAGGTTTTGTCAATGTCAAGGTTATGACCATTTGGTAAAATTTTATTGATTAGAAACATAAAACAATCATTTCTTATTCGTCTATTCAGCAGATCTCTTGCATAATTTAAAATCTTATCAGATATTAACATATCTTATGAACATAATAAAACGTGCGTGTTTAATTGTAGCAATTGCAAGTTTCTCACTAACTAATTATCATTCTGTTAATCAATGTAAAGATCGACAATGTTTTTATAACGTAACTTTGATTAATAATTTCTCGCATTCAACAAGTCACACATTCCTTCACTCTTATGCACACGTTCATATAAATAGTTATCAAAAAAACAATGTTATGCAAAATAAAAAATGATATAATCAATTAACACCCAAAATTAATTATATATGGAACTAGATTATTTGCAAAAACTGTAGAAGAGTCATAAACTTGAAAGACTACCATAAATCAATTTGTATTTTTTTCAAAAACTTTACGCTTTAAACGCTAATTTACATAAGAAAGTATATTGACCTCATCATTAAAAACAAAATAACAGAGAAATTTAAATTGCTTCTATGTAAAGGCACTTAATCTTAATTTTCGAAATTTACTTAATGACAGTAAACCGATTTAAAAAGCTAATACATCTTCACCAGCCAGTTTTTCAAAAGTAAGTAATAAAGTTATTAGGATCAGAAGCAAAAACGAGAGAAGTAAAAAAAGAAAATAAACAAGTTATTGGACTGGTTTCAACATCGTCTGGCGTAAGCCTTTGATTCTTCATCCAATCAATGTAAGATATGATGACTTACTTCTTGATTTTTTTATTTTTTCGTCATGGCATTAATTGTAAAGTGAAAATTGGATAAGTGAGATGAAGACGATAGATTTTGATTACCCATAAAAATAATTTAGTACGAGTCAGATTTATGACTTTTACAGTGACAAAAAAATAAAAATACTGGCAATTTTTGTTGGAAATCATCTTTTGACACACTTAACCTTTTAGTAGTTGGACTAAACTCAAAGACAAATGTCACCAATCACCCAATCTTTTATATAACTAAGTATTCGGAGATCGATTATCCGGACTGGAGACTTTTTTCATTTAAAAATATCATATCATACGTACTTATCGTATCTCATGTGTTTTCCAGGGCGATTACATATGGATCGAGCCGGTGTCGGGTCGGGAGTTCGACGTGGCGATCGGCGCCCGCGTACTGGCCGCCGAAGGACGTCGGATACGCGTCCGGGACGACGACGGCAACGAACAATGGCTGCCGCCGGAGCGACGCATCAAGGCGATGCACGCCACGTCCGTGCACGGCGTCGAGGACATGATATCGCTAGGGGACCTGCACGAAGCCGGCATACTCAGGAATCTGCTCATCAGATATAATGAGAATCTCATTTATGTAAGAACGATTTTTTTTCTTAGATTTATCTTTTTCCCTGTAACTATTATGTAGGTGAGTCTGTTGCATTTAATTTTGTGAAAGAGATGAAGCTCTGAATCGTGGACACTCCCGCAGGACCCCGGACGTTGCTTATGCTCTCAAAGTTATGTAAACTATAATGTATGTATGTTGATCATTCGGATAAATCCATTTTTGAAATCAAGCTCCCACAAGTATTTGTTCAAAGATCTCGTTTCGGGTTGAACTTATGTTTTTAAAAACACTTTAAGCTTGCTTTTAATTTCTGTGTAGCTAAAACAAACTAGAGAGTAATAAATCTTTATAGACTTTTAACACGTTGAATCCGAATCTTGCATACTGAATAACAGCATCCTTACCAAATTAGAACTATTGAAATATTGATAACTTATCGTTGTTTTATTCTGTTTAATTCTAGGCTTAGTTTTTGATATTGTTTGTGAAATGTTTACCAGTTAATGTATGGCACAATTTTTGATTCCAGACCTACACCGGATCCATTTTAGTGGCGGTGAATCCTTACCAAATACTGCCCATTTACACGGCGGACCAGATCAAGTTGTACAAGGAGAGGAAAATAGGCGAGCTGCCGCCTCACATCTTCGCGATAGGTGACAATGCGTACGCGCACATGCGCCGGTACAAACAGGACCAATGTATTGTCATCAGCGGTGAATCGGGGGCCGGGAAGACGGAGTCTACGAAACTGATCCTTCAGTACTTGGCGGCGATTAGTGGGAAGCATTCGTGGATAGAACAACAGGTCGGTAAACTCTTTCCCCTATAATTGCTTAAAAGTCAATGGTGGTGATAAATATCGGCTGACAATATTTAATTAATTAGACATTTTACACTTGAAAAGGCTCGACTTAGAATGCTAGGACAATTTAGGAGGATATATGAGATGAGAGTTTTATAAATTAGAGAAGAGAGATCAAAAATTAAATAAAATGGGTGTATCTTAATACTTAAATGTGATGTGGATTTTTATATAATGATTTGATTGGGAAGGATGATTGCTCAAAAGATGTTACGTTTTAAAGTGTCATGACAATAGGTATACGGGTTCCAATGTTTACAGAATCGATGATATCTAACTAAATACAGTCAAAACATATTTTCAGACCCGATTAATTACGATAAGATATTTAATTAAAGGGGTATGATAATAACATACCTGTCATATACGGATACTTAATCTTCTGTCGAAGATAAAGTAGTTCAACAGACAGAATGGCGCGAATGACCATGTTTTAAGTGCCTTTATCTTTTTTGGACCTGTAAACATCCTATCTCACTTACGATCATCATTAATGTTAAAACATGACAGTAATTTAATAAGAATGATCCTTTATTGTTTGTTCTGGATCTGGAAGCCTCTTCAAAATGGTATTTTGCAATACATGTAACAAAGTATAAAGCACCTTATCGACGTCTAGTTATTTTAAAATTTGTTTAATGTTTGTAAAGTTATTTCGCGATTAATGAAAGTTTCTTTTTTAGATCCTTGAAGCGAATCCCATTCTCGAAGCCTTCGGTAACGCAAAGACTGTCAGGAACGACAACTCCTCCCGGTTCGGCAAATACATCGACATCCATTTCAACAACAGTGGGGTCATAGAAGGTGCTAAGATAGAACAATATCTTCTAGAAAAGTCTAGAATAGTTTCCCAAGGAGCTGAAGAGAGGAACTACCATGTATTTTATTGTCTGCTAGCTGGCTTGTCGAAGGAGGAAAAGAAGAAATTGGAATTAACTGAGCCGTCTGAATACAGATACTTATCAGGGGTGAGTCAACAAAAAAATATAATTTGGGCTGTATTACAAGTGACAAAGTGAATTATAGCATGTTTTGTAATTAATCATATCTATTCGAAATTTAATAACATAATCTGTAGGTCCAATAAACCATTTCCCCTTTTCTTATATTAGAAATGTTTAGAAATTTTATCACTTCATCATCCAATGAATTACATAACATGTTGCAATTCACCTCATAAGTTTCGACACGGGGAGTATTGCAAGAACTGTTGCAGTACCTAGACGAGTCTTAGATTCCTATTTGTTTTTATCGATTAATGTCAACATCAAACAAATCGTAGAACATTTCCGTATCTAATCTAAATACGTCTAATAGATTTTGCCTTTTTATTTCTGAGAAGTGGAATCTATTTAATTTAATCCTCGTGTATAATTATGTCGAATACTAATTAACAACCGTTGTTTAGGAATTGAGTATGAGATTTATTGATACGTGACTTTATTTAGTTTTGATATACACATCTGATATTTCTTTTCTAGTCACATTTATAAGTAGTTGAATGGATTCTCTAAGAACTTGTCATAAAGTCTATTTTTATTTTTAGGGCGGAAGTTTTACCTGCGAAGGCAGAGACGATGCCGCTGAGTTCGCCGACATACGATCGGCCATGAAGGTTTTATTGTTCACTGAACCAGAAATATGGGAAATACTAAAATTATTGGCAGCTGTTTTGCATTGCGGTAACATTAAGTACGAAGCAACTGTCGTCGACAACTTGGATGCTACTGAAATCATAGAACAAGCGAATGTGAGGAGAGTTGCGACGCTGCTAGGTGTTCCGATGCAGTCCCTAATTGACGCACTTACTAGAAAGACTTTATTCGCCCACGGAGAAACTGTAATATCAACCCTCAGCAAAACACAATCTGTAGACATTAGGGATGCTTTCGTCAAAGGAATTTACGGAAGACTGTTCGTCACCATTGTTAAGAAAATCAACGCCGCTATCTATAGACCAAAGTCCACAATGCGGACAGCCATCGGTGTACTAGACATATTTGGATTTGAAAATTTCGATCAGAACAGCTTCGAACAATTCTGTATAAACTTTGCTAATGAGAACTTGCAGCAATTTTTCGTCAGACACATATTTAAATTAGAACAGGAAGAATACAATCATGAAGGAATTAATTGGCAACACATCGAGTTTGTTGACAATCAAGATGCATTGGATTTGATTGCGTTAAAGCAACTGAACATCATGGCTCTGATTGACGAAGAGTCGAAGTTCCCAAAGGGTACTGATCAAACCATGTTAGCAAAGTTACACAAGACCCACGGTCTGCACAGAAACTACCTCAAGCCAAAGTCAGATATAAACACCAGTTTTGGTCTCAACCACTTCGCTGGTATAGTGTTTTACGATACTAGAGGATTCCTCGAGAAAAATCGGGACACATTTAGCGCTGATTTGTTACAACTAATTCATATTTCAACAAATAAATTCCTGCAGCACATTTTCCAAGACGATATTGCAATGGGGTCAGAGACCCGGAAGCGAACTCCAACACTTTCTACTCAATTCAAGAAGTCTCTTGACTTACTAATGAGAACATTGGGCACTTGCCAGCCTTTCTTTATTCGATGTATTAAACCTAACGAAATCAAGAAACCTATGATGTTCGACCGCGGTCTGTGTTGCAGGCAACTTAGATACTCTGGTATGATGGAGACGATAAGAATAAGGAGAGCTGGTTACCCCATCAGACACAGCTTCAAAGAGTTCGTTGAAAGATACCGCTTCTTAATTTCTGGGGTTCCACCGGCGCACAAAACTGATTGTCGTGCAGCAACTGCAAAGATATGCGCACAAGTTCTTGGAAAATCAGACTACCAGTTGGGACATACCAAAGTTTTCCTTAAAGATGCTCATGACTTGTTCCTTGAGCAAGAAAGAGACCGAGTTCTTACAAGAAAGATATTAATACTCCAAAGATCTATCCGAGGGTGGGTGTACCGCAGACGGTTCCTGAAGATGCGAGCCGCTGCCATCTTGATACAACGACACTGGCGAGGCAAGCTGCAAAGGATTCGGTACAACAAGATGAAGGTCGGATACGCGAGGCTGCAAGCGCTGATCCGTGCGAGAGTCTTAGCTCACCGGTTCAGGCACCTCAGGGGCCACATCGTTTCTCTACAAGTAAGTTAACGACTTCATTTTAAACAACTATTAATTAGAGTACATTGTATCTGAATATTGATGGAAGAGGCTGTAACGAGGAAAATTGGATTCCAAAAGCTGGATTGAAATGACAAATGAACTTGAGTTACTTCCGAAATATGATTGGCCAGACATTTTCTAAAATCATAAGGCAATTTCCTTTTGAAACTCAAGTAACTAAGCTTCTATAAATTTTATTACAACAACTGATAAGGTTATGTATTTGTTATCTTAGGCAGCAGCCCGCGGTTATCTAGTCCGCCGTTCGTACGGGCACAAGATGTGGGCAATCGTGAAGATCCAGAGCCACGCGCGGCGTCTGATCGCGATGCGTCGCTACCGGCGCATGCGGCAGGACGCGCGCGCGCACACCGAGGCGCTGCGCCTGCGCAAGCAGGAGGAGCAGCGGCTGCAGCACCAGGGGAACACGCGCGCCAAGGAGATCGCCGAGCAGAACTACAGGGTCAGTCGTTACCTTCATACTAGAACTTATACACTTATACTCTTGTAAGGCGACTATTTTGGTTTTAGATTGTTTTTCCCCTTTTCTTAAACGTAATAAGAAATTTAATCTTTGTGTTAAAAAAATTATATTCGTTCCTTGTTGACTGGCTAATTAAGAAAATAGCCCTGTTACGAATTGGGAATTATTGGAATCGAGAGGTTTTTAGAAGACTTATTTTACATTCTCGAGAGGAAAATTGCAATAAATAGCCGGCAGGATTGGAATACGATGATAATATTTTTTGACATTTAGGAGTGCTGTAGAGTTACATAAAAAAAAAAACAACTATCTAATGTAACTTTTATTACCGACAAAGTTCATTAGGTAACTTTATTTTTAAACAAACTTAAATGCTTTATTAGCTCTTACCTGAATAAAGAAGCACTCAAACAATATAATTTGTTAATTATCACATTTGCGCTGAAATTAATTGACGTATTGTTTTGCGGAAGCATAATTCTTTTATACGGATGCAATTAACACGTATCAATCTATCAAAGTCCATAAAACATTTTATTTTCCTTTACACTACAAAAAAAAAATCAACACGATTATTTCATCTACATGACGTATTTTGGAACGTGACTTAAATTAAATAATTATTTTAATTATTTCGTTACTTTTGAAAGAGGTACTATATAAAACTCGCAAAACGGGATAGCTGTAACATTAAACAAAGTACTTTTTGCTAATCATATTATCTAGTATGGATTAATTATCTATCAAAGTTAATCATTGATTATCATAACAATAGTATTTTAACGGACGGGGTGCGACATCCTCCTTAAATGTGCCTACATGATGTATGAAAAGTGTTATTGCCTTATTTGTGGCTCATTTTTTTTAAAGAGTGGCTTTTTATGTAGTTTCAGTAAGCTGTTACTTTATAAAATACGATAAGCATTGCATTATTACTTTTATACAGCGTGTTATCAAATATCGAGGCATCACGCACTTTGATAACTTTCTACGGCAGTATCTCACTGTCACCGAACACTTTGTACGTGATCTGGAATTATTGACACGTCTGAAGTAATTTTCTTAGTGATTTTTTACTTGCGTATTTTTATTAATGAAAAATAAATAATAATTTAATGAAACTTTTCAAATCAAACTGTATAAGTGCGTGATAACCGTTACATCAATTTTTATCGGTAGCGATCGTTAGATAGTCAAATTAAACTCAATAATAAATTACAATAAAGAGCCGCTATTGTCATATCGTAAAGATTATCAGTGATTGACTATACACTTTCTGAATTAATTAAGATACTGATGTGCAAGGTAACGGTCTCTATGCGTAATTAAAAAAAATAATTTCATAGAAAAAATCATCAATTTTTATTTTAGAAAATCGATGTTATTTTTTCAAACGGTGGAGTGTTTTTTATTAAAGTTCGTTTATTAAGATGACAATAAGTGAATGTAATAAAGCTGTTAGAAAATTATGTTCGAATCCATCGTTGTTTTTGCCGACTATTGACGAGAGCTTACCGCAGAAGGCGCTTTTGTATCTTCAATGTTATCAGGTGAGTTGCTTAGGTATTAAGGAAGCCATAATCTTAAACCTAAAAAAAGACAGGGAACTTAAAATGTGTTTTAACTTATGTAGAGTACGTGGTTTAAACTATGGTAGGTATACGAATTCGTTTAGTTGCCAAAATGTAGAGTAAGTGTCATCGTACCTTTATGTGACAATAATTAACATTAAAAAAAAATACTTCAACACCTTGTCAAGTAGGTGATGCTAATACGTTACATAAAATGCCAATAAATCACAAGTACTCATAACTCACTTAGAGACCAGACCAAAAAGCGTGTTGTTAATGGCATATTTGCGTAATTGAAAGATATTCTTCAACCAATGAAGCGTGTGCTTTGCGCAATCGTAGTGGCAACCTGTAAACTGTGCCTGGCCTGTATGGTTGGGTGGCCCGCTGGTTAACGTAACCCGTAACCTGCCGTAATGTGGAGTAATCGTCTATTGTATTCAGACGTGTGGTATCGGCTAGTGCTCCAGCAATAATGATGAATCTGTGGTTCGAAAACTTTTGTAACAGCATCGTTTATGATTTGCGACATGGTGACTTGCTAACTGTAGGGGGTTTCCTTGTAAGTTCTTAAAGTTATAAACACTGCACCCATATTACGATCAATTTTAACTGCAGTGGAGTCATTTTTAAATGTGGAGTTGTGTTTAGATGTTTGCAACATTATGCTCTTAATTATATACGTAAAGACTTACAGAAACGTAATAGAAATGGTTGAAATAAAAGAAAGTTTCTAAAAAAACCTGCAAACTACTTAACTACACCTTTTTATCAGCATCCTCATCATAACTACTGCTAACAACTTTAAATAATGGAACATATTTTATTACAGGAACGCATGTATGAGTTGGAGCGGCGCGAAGCAGAATTGGCCCTGGAAGAAAAGAAGCAACTTGAAGCAAAGAGGACGTTACTCCAAGAGGCAGCTCGCAAGCAGGACGAACCTGTGGACGACAGCAAGCTGGTGGAAGCCATGTTCGACTTCCTACCTGACTCCAGCAGCGAAGCGCCGGCGCCCAAGGACACCTCGGTGTTCAGTGATCTGCCACAACAGAGAGCTGATCAGCAAGAGGTAGGGATAATGGTTCTTTGTATTCAAAATAATTTGCTATCAACGTAGATTTTGATATTATGATACAAAAACAGTCTGATGCGTCAATGATTATATGCCTTGTAAAGCTTTTATATTTGATTGCATAATACAGAAGTTGTATACAAGCGAAATATTGTTGTTGCTTCAGAGAGCTTCAAACGCATAATTAGGTATCAACAATTTCCTCATTTTCTTGCATTTCATCATATGCTAATTGACAACAGCCAATACCTACGTCATTAAACCGATTCCATCTTCGATTTTTATCAGATCATTCGCTGATATACATCCTTTACATTTCTAGACTTTTCATACTCATTGCGAAATTATTTAAATATTTTTTATCATCATTTATCAACCGGATTGGCATACTTTCAGTTCCCTTTATAAACAATTTGATTACCTGGGGGTACATACTACTCTCACCTAGTACAGACATACGGCAAAATGCAATACCATACATTTTATTCTTAGATGGTAACTCCAATGCAAACTACATCGGAAGATGAAGAAGATTTGTCGGAGTTCAAGTTCCAGAAGTTTGCAGCAACTTACTTCCAAGGGAATGTCACTCATCAATACTCGAGGAAGCCCTTGAAACACCCACTTTTGCCTCTACACACACAAGGCGATCAGCTGGTAAGTGATCTTCTAGGATAGAATATTGAGATTTTATGATTACCAAACACCTATTAAGTGCCTCCTAAAACTATGTTGCTTGTTAAAGATAAGTTCATACTTTAAAGTGATTTTTTGTCACTAGCACAATATTATTTAAAATACAAAACTAACAGAAGTAGTAGAAGCACTTATCAATTATGAATAATAACAATTATTATAATTATTTATAAATGATTCACTGTCACAACTTTTTATAAAACATTTAATCGGTCGGCAATCTTTTGATATATCTAATTAATTAATTATGCATTCTTGCGACACTCACGGACATAAATTATTTTGAACGCATTGCAGGCCGCACAAGCGCTATGGATTACAATACTGCGGTTTACCGGCGACCTCCCGGAGCCACGATACCACACCATGGACCGGGACAACACATCCGTGATGTCCAAAGTAACTGCCACCCTCGGAAGGAACTTCATCAGGTCCAAGGAGTTCCAAGAAGCTCAGATGATGGGCGTAGATCCTGACGCTTATCTGAACAAACAGAAGCCGAGGTCAATCAGACATAAGCTTGTCTCTTTGACTCTAAAGAGAAAGAACAAGCTTGGTGAAGATGTCAGAAGAAAATTGCAGGTGAGTTACGTTCCTGGTTTTATTTCACACGTTTATATCTGGAATCAAATTTTATAATTAATGTTCTACTTGCAGGATGAAGAATACACAGCAGACAGCTATCAATCATGGTTGGAATCACGCCCAACATCAAATCTAGAAAAATTACATTTTATTATTGGGCATGGTATTCTGCGGGCTGAGCTGCGTGATGAGATATACTGTCAGATATGTAAACAACTGACAAACAACCCCTCAAAGTCCTCCCACGCCAGAGGATGGATTTTACTTTCGTTATGTGTGGGATGCTTCGCACCTAGTGAAAAGTTCGTAAATTACCTGAGAGCCTTCATCAGAGAAGGGCCTCCTGGGTACGCACCGTATTGTGAAGACCGTTTGAAGCGGACTTTCAATAATGGTACTAGGAACCAACCCCCGTCCTGGTTGGAGCTTCAAGCAACCAAGTCTAAAAAGCCTATAATGCTCCCTATTACATTTATGGATGGTAACACAAAGACCCTACTAGCGGACTCGGCAACAACTGCTAGAGAACTCTGCAATCAGTTGTCTGACAAAATTGGACTTAAGGACCAATTTGGTTTCTCGCTCTACATTGCTCTGTTTGACAAAGTCAGTTCTCTAGGCAGTGGAGGAGATCACGTCATGGATGCAATATCACAGTGCGAACAATATGCAAAGGAACAAGGCGCTCAAGAAAGAAATGCGCCCTGGCGATTGTTCTTCAGAAAAGAAATATTCGCTCCGTGGCACGATCCGACCGAAGATCAAGTAGCCACAAACCTAATTTATCAGCAGGTGGTCCGAGGAGTTAAATTTGGCGAATATAGGTGCGACAAAGAAGAAGATCTGGCGATGATAGCTGCTCAACAGTATTACATTGAATACGGCCAAGACATGAATACTGAGCGGCTGTACACGTTACTACCAAATTACATACCAGATTATTGTCTAACTGGTGTTGAAAAAGCAGTTGATCGGTGGGGTGCTCTAGTAGTACAAGCCTACAAAAAGAGTTACTATGTGAAAGAAAAAGTTCCTGCCTACAGAGTGAAAGAAGACGTAGTAAGCTACGCAAAGTTCAAGTGGCCTCTATTGTTTTCTAGATTCTATGAAGCTTATCGAAATTCTGGACCTAATTTACCTAAGAATGATGTTATTATAGCAGTTAACTGGACCGGTGTATATGTGGTTGACGATCAAGAACAGGTGCTATTGGAGTTGTCGTTCCCTGAAATTACGACTGTTTCCAGCCAAAAAACAAACAAAGTTTTCACACAAACATTTAGTCTTGCCACTGTTCGTGGTGAAGAGTTTACCTTCCAAAGTCCGAACGCTGAAGACATACGTGATCTAGTTGTGTACTTCTTGGAGGGATTAAAAAAGAGGTCCAAGTTTGTAATAGCTTTACAAGACTACAAAGCACCTGGAGAAGGCTCGAGTTTCTTGACATTCAACAAAGGAGATCTGATTATTTTAGAGGAGGATAGTACAGGGGAGTCTGTGTTAAACAACGGTTGGTGCATCGGTCGCTGCGAGAGGTCTATGGAAAGGGGCGACTTCCCTGCAGAGACTGTGTATGTGTTACCGGCATTAACTAAACCTCCACCAGATATTTTGGCGCTATTTTGTCAAGAAGGTGCATCACATGGCCGTCGTGCGCCAACAGCCACATACAATGGCACTGAAACTAGAGACAAACCCCACACCTTGCTAGAATATGCAATGGATCACTTCCGGTTGCCACCGAAACGCACCGTGTCCAAAGCTTTAACCCTTTCCACAGCTAAGAGGGGAGGATCTGAAGAGCTCTGGCGACACTCAAGAGAGCCAATCAAACAACCGTTGTTGAAAAAGCTGCAAGCCAAAGAGGAATTAGCCGAAGAGGCTTGTTTTGCATTCACTGCCATTCTTAAGTATATGGGCGACCTGCCCTCAAAGCGTCCTCGCATCGGTAATGAGTACACTGATCACATATTCGATGGTCCTCTAAAACACGAGATTCTGCGCGACGAGATATACTGTCAAGTTATGAAACAGCTTACAGACAACCGAAACAGAATGTCAGAGGAAAGAGGATGGGAGTTGATGTGGTTGGCCACTGGCTTGTTTGCGTGTAGTCAAGGGTTACTTAGAGAATTAACGCTGTTTTTAAGGACAAGAAGATACCCTATAGCTCAAGACTCGCTCCAAAGACTTCAGAAGACTTTAAGAAACGGGCAGCGGAAGTACCCTCCTCACCAAGTGGAGGTGGAGGCCATTCAGCACAAGACCACTCAGATATTCCACAAAGTGTACTTCCCGGACGACACCGACGAGGCGTTTGAAGTGGACTCGTCGACTAGAGCGAAAGACTTCTGTCAAAACATCGCTCAAAGACTGAATCTCAGATCTAGTGAAGGCTTTAGTTTATTCGTTAAGATAGCTGATAAGGTGATATCGGTGCCTGAGGGTGACTTCTTCTTCGACTTCGTGCGGCACCTCACGGACTGGATCAAGAAGGCGCGGCCGACGCGCGACGGTATCACACCGCAGTTCACATACCAGGTTAGATTTATAAATTTCTGTGATAAATATTGATACAAGATAAAATTTGCATATACAGCGGAATCTCGTTAATTCTGCCATTCGGTGCATATTTTATCTAATCGAATCGACGCAAGTGGCCTTTTCTATGTATATGTTACGGTGATCGATATCTTAAAGCAACCAAGGCAAATAAATCAATAATACAGTGTTCTTTACCTAAAGCTCTCACCGCCGTATTGTTCCAGCGAGTGGTCACAGTCCAATACTATTTGTATTGGCTTCTCGCTTTTACAATGAACACAGCCCAGCACTAACTGAAATAAGATTTCGTTCATTACATTAACTGTTTTTTGAATCCAGGTGTTTTTCATGAAGAAGTTGTGGACGAACACAGTGCCGGGCAAGGACCGCGCGGCCGACGTGATCTTCCACTTCCACCAGGAGCTGCCGAAGCTGCTGCGCGGCTACCACCGCTGCGGGCGGGACGAGGCCGCGCGCCTGGCCGCGCTCGCCTACCGCGCGCGCTTCGGGGACAACAAGCAGGAGCTGCAGGCCATACCGTGAGTGCTGCTCGTAGCTTAGGATAGCTAGGTAGCTTTCTTGTGTGCGGTGTAGTTTTACCATCCAAATTTCTCATTTCACAATTGTTTCTAAATTTTATTTTATTTTTAACACCTGTAATTGTACATTATGGATTGCAATAAATAATTTTGGTTTGGATATGGGGAATGCAATAAAGTATTTGAGCATTTAATAATATCTAGAGTTTAACGATTTGTACTATTACCACGATGTTGCCTGGCTACTTAGTACAGGTGAGGCGAATGCTAAAAAATAAATAGAGCATAATCTTAATTATGAATCGAAATAATGTGAAATTATATTGGCCAGAAAACTAAATGGTCTGCTTAACTTTCCAGGCAAATGCTACGCGAATTGATACCAGCCGATTTGATCAAACTGCAAAGTTCCGCGGACTGGAAACGAGCGGTAGTAGCCTCATACAACCAGGACGCCGGCATGACGCCCGAAGACGCCAAGATCACCTTCCTCAAGGTCATCTACCGCTGGCCCACCTTCGGGTCAGCCTTCTTCGAGGTCAAGCAGACCACGGAACCCAATTATCCCGAATTGCTGCTTATTGCTATTAATAAACATGGAGTCAGCTTGATACATCCTCAGTCGAAGGTAAGTTGTTTTTTATGATATGCGTTAATAGTCGAATCACGTCATCACATAAATTGTTACCCGTGTCATCAAGTTCATTGTTCGCCATTAAATGCGAAATGACTTGTGTTTTTTGGCTCACTTAATATTACTAAAGTTCACGTAATAATATTTCCAGGATATACTGGTGACGCATCCATTCACGAGAATATCGAACTGGTCTTCGGGCAACACTTACTTCCACATGACGATCGGTAACCTGGTCCGCGGCTCCAAGCTGCTGTGCGAGACCTCGCTGGGCTACAAGATGGACGACCTGCTGACGTCATACATCTCGCTCATGCTCACCAACATGAACAAGCAGCGCTCCGTCCGCGTCAAGTGACCTCACGGTAACACTCTGACGTCATCGTAGTCAAACATTCCAACCATAGACCCAATTATACATTTTTATCCGCTTATCGTTAAGGTCGCACGCTTCACGGCGGTATATTTAACTTAAGATAGAATTAGCCGCATGTCATTTACATACAGTCAAAACGAATGCTTATAAATATTAATGTCTTGCATTTTCTACATCACAAGTGCGCTGTATGAAGTCTGGAGTATACTTGTTGCACAATATGTAACGTCGCAATACTTCGCTACACTTGCGTACTTCAGAGACAAAACTTCTGTAGAGATGATGTATCCGTCCATATATTAAGATCCAAATCAAATATATATCATACGTAGATATTGACCGGTGTTACTGTTAACCCAAATCTAATCTGTTATAGTTATTAAGTACAACGATCTATGTATGTATTGTACTTCTCAAAACATGAACTTCCAAGGCAATTGTTATCTAACAACTAACAGAATACGTAACCTTGATGTGTAAGAAGTATCTATTTAATTTTATTAAAATTATGTTTCGATCTTATTTTGGGAAAGATTTTAAAAATATTTTCAATGTATGTCATATTTATTCAGCTAATAACATCAAATAGAGTGTCGAAAAGATCTGTTACGGTATATTTAATTAGGTGTTCGGTTAAATAGCATGTTATGAAATTATCTAGTTTTGCTAATTGTCATTTCGATAAGTGCCTAGCTTGCAGTGCAATCACAATAAGCAAACATTTAGTTCACAAATCAGATATTATAAATAATACATTTTAACTAATATCTTGAGATTTAAATTTATAACGCACTGTTTATATTAGCAGAAATTAATAAAATAATTAACAGTGCCTTGACTTAATATAAACATTCATAAGAATACACATTGCTCGATTTCTATTGGTTAAATTAAAAACAAAGCTAAAAGTTCTATTTATAAATATTTGTCTATGATCTACAGAGTTGTGAAAAAAAAGTTGTAACGATAAAACTCGAGCAATCTGTGGGTTTTCAAATGATTTTAGATGTTTATATATTTATACAGTAACCGTTTAGCATAACATAAAATACATAGGAAACATCAATGTATTTATTTAATAGGTAAAGGAGTTCGTAAGTATGTATAAAATATTGTCATTGTTATGCCATGAGTTCAGTGACAATTACATTATGTTTGTTTTATTAATTTCGCTTTAAAGTAAAAAAAGTTGCATTTGTGAGTGGTTGTAAACATGAGTCACAATGATTTTTGTGTTTTATTTTGATATCTTCTTAAATACCCTCCCGATTATCACTATCATAGATCGTTAACGATCGAGCGATTAAATCGAATGATAATAATCGATTATCAAAACAATCTCTGCGTTCATCGAGATTATAGTGATTAATTACGTGAAATATAATCGAATTATAACTCGATTGCTTTATATCAGAAATGATAAAAGTAAACATTTTATTATTATTTGAATTATGAATGGTTGGTGCAGAGCCTTTTTAAAGCTGTTTTATGTAGAGCATTAATTGGGGATGGACTTGCACTACAGCACTACTGGTGTACCTTTTACAACGCGACTCTAACTAGTTTCTTTTAAAGCCACTAGTTAAAGTCGTGAGGTCAACATAGAAACAGATCAAGTGCGAATTAGATTCGCGCCATTGAGGGAACCGCACAAATAGGATAAAGAAAACCAAATTTGCAAAAATAATTGGTCACTCATCAAAGTTTTACCCGTGAGAACGTTGCTTAACGACGATTTTGATTTTAAGTATTTCTTGAATATAGCGTGGCTTCAGAAATATAACAACTGAAAATTTAAACTGTCTAGCAATCACGGTCCGGTGAGAAACAGCCTGGTGACAAATGAACACACAGGCAGGCAGCGATGCCTTAGCAATAGGGATCTGTTTTCACCCTTTGGGTATGAAACTCTAAAATCGAAATAATTTTCGTGGCAAGTATTTGGGACCTGAAGGCTGAATAAGGTGTTAGCAGGTACCACTGGTCTAAAAGTCAACCATTTTAACCGTTAGGCCCTGGGTAGGTAAACTAGCTAGGAGTACATACCTAGAAATATAATAACTGAAAAAGACTGGCTTGTATTTGAAACTCACATAAATAAATTGGACAACCGAGTTGAGAATGATAGGATGTCCAAACACTACGTATTTTCATAGATTTCAATAAGATCCGAGGCGCGTTTACATTTTAAAAAGTAGGTAGTTTCTTTTCCAACTTGTGATTGCTGTATTGTGACTTTCTATAAAATAACCGTCGTCATAATTCCACCCGTTTAAAAGAAGAGGGAATTTAAATCTACAGTTTCATGTAATTTTAATAATCACAAAATTGCTGGACGAAAAATACTGGCCAAGTTGATTGCCCTCAACGCGATTATTCTCCGCAATAAAGAGGCATTAAAACGAAAAAAATATTTAAAAACACAGTTCTGAATGAGCAAGAACAATTAAAGTAAAAGCAGACTATTAGAAAAACTGTTAATTAGAACAAACAAAAAATATATCCGTAATAAAGTCGTGAGAGTCTCCCACGGCAGCGCGGCCTA
This sequence comes from Trichoplusia ni, assembly GCF_003590095.1. Classification (NCBI taxonomy): domain Eukaryota; kingdom Metazoa; phylum Arthropoda; class Insecta; order Lepidoptera; family Noctuidae; genus Trichoplusia; species Trichoplusia ni. The sequence continues at coordinate 15,300,302 of NC_039481.1, read as the reverse complement.
TTCACGAAGCCCGAGGAATAATGATGGCTCCATTGTGGCACCAGCAGGAAGTCATTTATCTAACATCAAGAATATGAGTGTTCGGAGCAATTTTGTGTCTGATTTCTCATCCTAAAGTGTGCAATTTCGGTGACGCGGTATCTACGTGAAATGTCAATCCGGTGACTAACTACTGTTTGATTGCTTGTTTTGTACGTTCCTAAAGTATTCTAAACGCTGTGCTTCGTAATCATCAATTTTGTAGTTGTAAAATTACGTTTGTTTGTTTAAGCAAAAAATACAACGGCGAGGACTTGTAATTCAACATCTTATTATCTACTTTTGTCAGAATTATGATTGAGCAAAAAATGCTTGACCAGTAATTACGATGACAAAGATTTTCGTAATTCAAAAAGTAATACCCTCTGTAATAGGAAACTATTTATTGTGAACCTGCGGAGCTGGTTCAAGAATACCAGATTGAACAAATCCATTAAAAATGCCACTAGTTTATCAAAAAATCTAATTTTCAACCTAACTTCCTTTATTTATGATGAAAGCCAATGCAATAACTAATAAAAATATCGACGGGAATATTGAAAATGCACAACATCAATCGAAATAAAAAAACACGCTCATGAGAAAAAAACGTAGCTGTGAGACTTATGAGAACCCAAGCAAATACTGAAAAACAAACAAGAGAATTATAAAAATCACATCAGTCATTGACTGGTTGTAGGTAACATATTATTGTTGTAAAGACAATTAAAACAACTTCGATGTGGTCTCATGGTCTGACACTCCGGATGCACGAGGTTTCTGTAAGAATCTCTCATAATTGTTTTAATTATTCAACAAAATCCAAAATAATATTAAAATAGAATAGCATGATACAAAAGTACAAAAAGAGATGGAAGACAGACGCTGCGCCATGTCTGCTCTTGGCTCACTTTCAAAACAACAACTTACTACAACAATATAACAAAAAGAGATAAGTACACGCTTCGTTTACCAACAATCGTTGACCGATATTCTCGTATTTCATATCACTAAATTTTATACTGAATTGCCTGCTAAAGAAAATCTGAAGTCAAACAATCTTTTTTATTGAGTAAGCAACACTAGGTAGGTTTCTCCTATACATTCATACAAAAGTAGGTAATTCCTAGGACCGTTTCCTAGATATCTATAACCGTATTTTTAATTACAAAAACAACTAATTACCACTGTGTTATCTTCATTCATTAATGAACAGAACAATAGGCGAATACTTGCAACCAATCAAAACGGCGTCAAAGAAATTGCCATCCGCCATCAAAACAAATGAGGAACAAATTAAAAATAGATAGGTAATTAATAGCCAGCGTACTAAAAACATTAACTATTTTTCTTTGAATCGATATAGAATTTGAGTGATCGTCAAAATGGAGGGACCAAGACTCCAATGTCTGTCATACACATATAAAATAATAATACCATTAATCTACTATTTCCTACCTTCGCTATAATTTTTGCTACCTCATCATTATACATAATATTTTAACAAAATGCTTGGTCCCTCCATCATGATGTCAGGATGGAGGGACCAAACTGATAGACTACTTCCTGGATTGTTCTACCTACTTAATGTTATAAAGCCTTAATTCTACCTTAATATTATTGAGTTTGATTGCCCAAAACATATATCGTTTTAAAGATATCAATTACATAAGTTGGTCCCTCCAAATTGACGTTTCAATTTTTTAGTGCAACATCTAAATGCGCGGTTTATTTTTGATTTTCGAAGGATTAATATTTACTACCTATTTACTACCTTCAAATCATACAATTTTTTTTCATTTAAAATTATTCTTACGAGCCAAAAACGCATTAAGAAATAAGTTGTTACAACGTTCAAATTTTAGTAGTAGCATTAATAAAGGTGTTTTTTAATAAGAATAGAACAAAAATATCTAACCAATATTAAATATACATAACTTTAGTTCTCTTTAGTTCTCAAATATTACTATTTATTTTATTGTTCTCATAATACTCAACGTAGGTAAACACAAAAAAAATAATTGAAGGTAGTTCTCAAACATAGTCGATGATTGCATTGTAGTCAAGCTGTTTGCGATAACTGCCTGGCTAACAGAGTGCATTTACAGTGATTTAATTATCATTTTTCCGTAGTTTTTGTAACAATAGTTAACCATTTATCATGAAGAGGGGAAGGAAGAGTGCGATTTCCCTAGATATTCAGAAAACTGTGTTTTTAAAGTACAGAAGTGCATTACAAAGTAGTGAATTACCATCACCATGTGATCAAATATTTGCTGATATCAGCAAGGAATTAGACTATAAAATGTCGGTAAAAAGTTTATATATTTCTTTAAAAACTAATTACAATTACTTTTTTAATGAAAATATCCTTGATTCTGAGCCAGATAGTATAGAAGAAATTGTTGAAAGTTTTGAAACGAATAGCGAAATTAATCACGTAAAAGATACAGACAGTCAGGAAAAAATACAGTTTTATTTAGATATACATTCTTGGAAAAAAATACAACCTATTCAAAAGTATGTAAAGAGAAATGACCCCGCCACAAGATCAAAATACAGGAAAAAGTGGACGTTACCAAGTTACCAATGGGCTGAATTATTAAGAAAAGAATTATGGGAGAAAACTAAAAAACCCTGCTCTTGGCGATTTCACTCAACTCATGTAAAACCGGACGAATCAGTGTCATGTTATGGTTCTTGTAAAGAATGTGGTGCTACTATAGAAGTTTTGATAAATTGGCCAACAGAAAAAGTCATTAATTGTACTTGCACAGTTAAAAAAGAAAAGATTGACTTCGTACACAAAAAATCAAGAAAATTAAAGTTATCGCCACTAAAACGTAAAGAGCTTAGTGATATCTTGAAAAATTCTTCTGCGGTATCTGTAAGGAACTCTTTAGTAGATTCTTCAATGGACGCTAATGATAGTGAGCCAACTCATATACCTAAATTAGGGACGCTGCGCCAGATAAAATATGAAGAGAAGGCATCGCATTTCTTTGACAAAAACCCTGTGATGGCTCTTTGGTTAATGGCACAAAGTGCACCCTATAATGATCTTTTGAGGTTCATTTGTTTGCATCCTCACTTCGTCGTGTATTATTGGTTATCGAATCAGGAACAGTACTATAAAGAATATCAGAAGAACCATAGGACTGTAGTGAGTCTTGATGCAACCGGAAGTATTTTTAGAGATCTTGGGCCTTCTGCAGCTATTAAGATAAACAAACATCTATTCCTATACGTATGTGTTATGCAGACATTCCCCGATCAAAGTAGCGTACCTTTATTTCACATGATATCAGAAAGTCAGACAATGGATTCTATTGTTAAATGGCTTGAAACCTGGTCACAAAATAACCTACCTCCAAATGAAGTTATCTGCGATGATTCTTCTGCACTAATAGGGGCTTCAGTTAAAGCCTTTACTGGTTGTAAATCAACCAAGGAATACCTTGATAAATCTTTTGAAATTTTAAATAACGGAAAATCTGATACAAATCTAAAAACCTATATGAGGATTGATACAAGTCATTTCGTAAAAATATTGTATAATTTGACATGCTTTAAAAACGTTGATCAAAGAGTGAAATTCTTTTATATTAAATGCTTCCAAGAAATGAAAGAAAGTGAAAATTACGAAGTAGTTCAACAGATAGCTAAAGATATGGTCACATTGTGCTTAGCAAAATTTTGTGGTTGTGATGAAAAAGGGAAATTAACAAGTAGCGAAGAAGCTAAGCGAAGATTAAAGAAAAAAATTACTTCTCAGGAGGTGATAACAGGTGATGTTAATGAATCTGAAGTTGATTGCAAATCGTCCACGGATTTTTCTGTTTTATATAATGATCGGGAAGAAGAAAAATATAAAAAAGAGAGAATACATACAAATGCTGGCGAAGAAAGAATTAAATGGCTCACAGAGCACATAGCTAAAGAGAGGCTAATTAATGATTTGATTGATGAAATCAATGATACCGATAATTTATATTTTTTTCCTATTTTGATTGATACCTTATTGAGACTTATTAATCAACTTCCTATGTGGTCTAACGTCATGAAAAACTATTATGGCAGTGATGTGATAAATGCCACCTCTTCAAATGTTGAAAGTTATTTTAAGAACATAAAAACACTTTTATGTAACATGAAAACTAAATCTCATAGGTTGAGGGTTGATGATTTTATAATACAACATAATCAATACCTCTCAGGGGAAACTAAGTTGGCTTTGAGCAACTTACATTCGGACAACACTATTATTCCTAAGAAAAGAATAATGCCCAAATTACAAAAAAAATATAAGACACTAAAAGACAATGAAATTGATTCAATTTTTGCTGAAAATATCTAATCATTTGTTGAGAATTGGCGTGGCAAAGGCAATACTAAAAAAACTAAAGTTAAACATACTTTCAGAAAAATACCCATTTTAATTAATGGTTCATTAGTAAAAGCAGAAGATGGCTTATCATCTGTTAACACATGTGCCTTCGATGCGTTTTCTCAATCAATAGCTATTGGGCTAGTAGATGGATTTCAGCTTAATGTAAATATCAATAATACAGATGGTAATAGTATGTTCTTTGATTTTATTAAAAAACTTGTAAGTACCGATACTAAATGTGATGATATTTATAGAATGCGTAATGCCATACTCAGGAAACATTTCAGATTAACGTGTGTAGGAAACCATGAACAAATACAGTGCGAATGCAATATTGCATATATAATAGAAAATGTTGTCAATGATTTATTTTACAGTGCAGAGATTGTCAGGTCTTGTACGAGCTGTGATTGTCCTAGTAATAACATTAGAAGAAAATGTGGGTTTATTCCTTTGGATTTAAACATTATTCAGAAACAAGGCATTGGAGCGCTAAATGCTTCTGCTGAAATTATTTTGAGTGATAATTTGGCTCCCTGCACAATAACAGGTTGCAATGGAATAAAGACAGAGACTTACTCTCTTACCAACACAATATTTTTTGAGCTGTCTTCTAATGAAAAAATCAACCTATACGAGATTCCTAATCAGTTAAATTTGGGAGATAAATATTACAGAATTCTTTCAGTTATTGATTTTATCCCGCCTATATGTGGAGATGTTGGCCACTACAGGGCAAATTGTCCAAGAGTTCTTGGAAAATGGAATTGTTATGATGATATGAAAAGTAGAGTCATCAAAAGCCAAACCTTTGTTATACCACATTGTTTAATTTACTCTTTAAAATAATTGTAAAAATGTTGAAACCATTTCGCAGTTGACATCACATAATTATTAGATTAAGTATATGTATGTGTAATTTTGTTAATTGGAAAAATATAACTAGAATAATAGTAATATTTAAATATATTTCATTACAACCTGTCACAGGATCTCATTTATATAAGGTGCTGTGAGAAATTTTGTATGATTTGAAGGTAGTAAATAGGTAGTAAATATTAATCCTTCGAAAATCAAAAATAAACCGCGCGTTTAGATGTTGCACTAAAAAATTGAAACGTCAATTTGGAGGGACCAACTTATGTAATCGATATCTTTAAAACGATATATGTTTTGGGCAATCAAACTCAATAATATTAAGGTAGAATTAAGGCTTTATAACATTAAGTAGGTAGAACAATCCAGGAAGTAGTCTATCAGTTTGGTCCCTCCATCCTGACATCATGATGGAGGGACCAAGCATTTTGTTAAAATATTATGTATAATGATGAGGTAGCAAAAATTATAGCGAAGGTAGGAAATAGTAGATTAATGGTATTATTATTTTATATGTGTATGACAGACATTGGAGACTTGGTCCCTCCATTTTGACGATCACGAATTTGATCTTTGTTAAAAAACAGTCAGAACTGCTTACTACACTAGGCTGTGTAGAAAAAAGCGAAATACTACCCTCATAATTACTCTTTCTTACTACCTATTTAACACAACACATTTCTAGAAAAATTGCTGCTGACAGTATTGCCATGGTCCCTTTTTTCCAGAATGCCTTTCAGGAGTTGCAAGTTTAACTGTTCCGATAGTTTTTTACGACTTGCGAGGTGACGCGAAACTAGGATCCGGGAAAGCGAAAACGCTCAGAATATCGAGAAAACGAGAGGGGCGGCTAAGGGAATTATTTAATAAGAAGTAGCTATATATTGTAAGTTGTCCTCTAAGTATACCTAAATGTCTGATCAGACACCTTACAAACTTAATGAGCAAATGCTAACCTAGTCTATAGTTTATCTACTACCTACCTACTTCCGTATGTTATGCATCAGTCTTGCGTCACAGCCGCTGTAATTGCAGGCACGGAGATGATCTCTCATCCAAAGGAAACTACTTTAATCGCAGCTCAGGATTCTAATCTGTTGACAGTAGAATCGTAACGGTATTAAATAATTACCAGCAAATAAAACCTCCTCAGAGTTATTGTTAAAGTTTAATTACATTGTTTTATTTGAAACTGGTTTAATTATAATCTACTCAGTTACTTGTAGGTAACTATTTTTATAGCAGATGATGATTTGTTTTAATCTGCTAGTTTTAAATATTTTGCCTACATGGAGAACCTGGTATAGGCTTAAAATAAAGGAAATCCTAAAGAAATATAGATAGGAAATAAATCATTAGGAAAATGCCAAGAATCAGACAAAAACCGAAATGACCCAAGCTACGGAACATCGTTAGATATTTAAAACTTCGATATAAAATAAAGGACAAATCAAAAAGTGTCTTCGCATTGCCTTCAGACCATTGATAAAAAAAACTCTTAAACTGAAAACATATTAAATAGTCGCGTCCTCCACTTATCAATAACTTGGATACTGATAGAAATGAATTTCATTTTAAGTCCATACTATTTTTGGCGCCGGCTATTGTAAATAGCAGAATCGGGGCCCAGGTATCGCGTCGGCCGGGAACGGCCAAAAGTATCCAGTGTTTTTGTCTGACTAGAAACACTCAGTTGAGTTGGACGTTAAACGATAGTTTGGTTGGGAATTTCGGAAGAACATCTCTTATCTAAATGTTTACTGGAAATGGGACGACTATGACTATCATTCCTGAGGTACGGCTCTGAATATTTTTATCGCATTGTTTTTGAAACGAATAAGGCCTTGCTTTCCACGATAATTATATACGCTAAGTACCCTAGGATTGCGTATAAAATTATTTATACTTAGGGCCGAATAAATAATAAAGCTGGCCCCATAAAAAATACAAATTAATTGTCCGTCTTTTTGCACACCAACGTAGCTAAGTACCTACAGTAAGAATATAAATTAAAATTAAATTATAATAAGTAGTTGATATAAAATTGGTCGGTTTCCTGGCGTCAGTTCCCACGGCCGGAGATGACATGTTGGAAAACATTCGAACATCGGAACCGCTGAACATTCCCACACTCTGCATATCTTGGCACCATAGATCAACCTGGCAGAATGTAAAAACGCAGACAATGATTCAATTGTGTGCACACAGAATTCTCACAGTCCCCGCATAGATATAATCGTCATACGGTTAATTGGTGCAGGTAAATGACCAACGAAAGTTCCGGCTTCGGCTGTACCCCAAAAGGATGCTGAAAAGGGAAAACCTCTTGAGGAGTTTCCCCTGATTAGCGAGCCGGATGTGCAGCTCCTGATTTATTACAACACAATGCTGTTTTTTGCAGCCATGAATGAATGGTTACGTGCATGAAGAGAATAACGTCATAATTTCTTGTGCACGTCACCGATTGGGAAATAATGTTTGCAGTCACGCGACACGTTGCCTGTGCCAACTGTGTAAAGAAATTTTATGGCTTGTATGAGGTAAATAAAGGTTTACTGCAGAGATTAGATTCTTTGCGCGACTAATTTCTTCGACTGTGTATTAGGCAAGTAGGTACCTAATTCGAAGACTCCATTTGACCGAGCGATTTCAAAACAAGAATAAGTCTTCATTAATTTTATAAAATGATTAGGTTAATAATTGAAAAATAATCATGTAATGTCTTAAACAAAAGAATAATTAATTAAATTACTAAGATCCTGCACTAAATCACGATATGATTGAGATAACTGAAGGGTGATAAAACAATATGTGTTACCACACTCGGATAATTAGAACAGAAGCAAAAAGGACTTGGGGAAACCCAGTGATTACTGTACCACTATCATAACACTTATACTGTCACCTTTTTGCGATTTTCCACGATTACCAGACATCAATGGCATCACAATTATATGATCATCTTTTACGTCGTGTCAACGTCACGCATTGCATGGACATAATTGCTGTGTAAAATATGTAATTAGAAGTGAATTCCCATCGCTGCCATGACAATCAGTGACGGCCAGAGTGTATGACGAGGGCAGGCACAGGCTCGCGCCCCGCGCCGGCTGCCCTGACATGCCCTTCCGAGTTCAGATCGAAGTTCAATTGAATCAATTACCCTCCAATTTATATTGTGACAGTCCGAGTTACGGACATGATCGCATGTCATAAATATTATCCAGTTTATAACCGAGAATCTCGGCAGCGAACAATGGCGGAATGGGTATAAACTTGTGATAATTATCTGAGGTCAAACCCAGCGTTGCGGAACGGTATGTAGGGGAAGACACTTGTTATTATCATGTGAAGAGTTTTTGAAGACGTTCCCACAGACTACGGTCGAGGCACTGATTCCTCGATTAACACTGATTCATAAGTAGATAATTACACTTGACCCCCGTTTTTAATTAAAACAATGAGAAATAAGGCAATCCGCTTTGCGCAAAACAGTTTGACTGTGAGAAATTTTATTTTTATGGTTCAAGATTGTTGGGTTTAGAATCTTAATTATTTGTATGACGTGGGATGTTTTTATAATGAAAAACTTTGTTATTTATATTCAATTTTATTAAAAAATATTTACTCATATTTCAGAATCACTGCTCCGACTATGGTTAGCGCGTGGTACTGGTTGTACTGGTCGGCACACTGTGAACAGCGCCGCGTCCGAGCAGTAACCACTATAATATGACCATTTCCAAATATAGAAATACCAAATGTAAAATGATAAAAAGGAGTAAACAGTTTTAAAATGAACAATCATTTGCTTATCGTTTTACAAAAAATTGACGACATTATTTTATTACTGTCTATTCATTCATCGCGTTTAATACTAATTTCCTTGTAATACTGTAACTTTACCAATTCCATAAGATTATATCGTAATTCAACGTTTTGCTACAAAAATATTGATATTTTTTGTACTTCTTATTACACTTTCCACATGGAATGTTCGAAATCACACGTTTTATTAAAAATACACATCAAATCCGTTTTTAAAACCATACATTTTCTAAAAAATTATATTGGAATAGAAATAAATAAAATTTTAAAATTTATAATTTCAGCTTTCATTATTTACTTACAAGGATGTCCGCACATCGATTGCGACGTTGTGTGTGCAGTAAATCGTATTTTAGAGTCTGCGTACAAAAGTCGTACGAGAGTCGCGCCGCTTTCGATGTGTAGAACTAGCACTGATTTAGGGACTAACGCTAGCTACTAAACTACATGTATTGTTCGTTTAAAATCTCCGTAAATATACATACGTACAGTGACAACACTACGTGTCTTTAATTTGATTTAATAATTATCATCAACAAAGTGAAGTGATTAGATAAATTGTGCATATATTGAGACTGATTGACTCGCAATTACAGAAGCAAATATAACAGTAGGTACATAACACTAAAGTAATAAAGAGACATATACTATATCAAGTATTCGACATATAAAAGGACTTATTTGGCTCTTCTCTAACTCAATTGCAATAAACTTCTATGATACTTATTTTATACAAACCAATTACAAATAAATCACTCTTAAATCAATCTCGTAGAGGTTATTTTCCTTTCCCCAAACGTATTAAGCTTATTTAACTTTAATTAGAGTAGTATTATAGTATAAACGCAATGACTTGTCATGGATATTACAACTATTTGGCCCCAAAGAAACAAATCTAAGAGCAGAGAGATCTCTTTTTATGACGATGACAATGAACGAACTATTTTAATATTGGTGTATAGTAAATGCCGGAGTAGGAACTACCTCCCTGTATATTACCTATTTTTATGAGCTCAGTTGGCAATTATTGAAAAATCTTAACAGATGTGTTTAAGCGCTTGTAAAAGCGAATAATTGCTTAAGAAATTTTGTGAAACAATAATGGACTAGGAGTTACCAACTGGTAATAAAATATAGATATGTTTTAAGTGCAAGACACGAGTTAGCGAGATGTAGGACTGGCACTAGGTGAGATTACGTATTCCAAGATATTCATTACTTCGACAGTCGTTTTAATTGAGCGACATTAAATGTACTTGCAAAGACTTGGAACAAAAAAGTTATTACGTTTTTTATGATGCAACAACACATTTATTGATTTCATAGCAGTCGGTGCGTTAACCCACATGCAACCCGCTAACCGTGTGAAAGACAAGAATAATTTATAACAACGCAGGGTGAAACTGATTAGACATTCAGGCACAGCTCTATTCGTACTTAGACAAACGAAAACCGGTCAAATTATACTTATAATAACCTTGGTCATGTATAAAAACATTTAAAAGAACTATGTAAAATATTTACATAATGTGCAGTTGACCGAATTCTATTCTAAATACAAAAAGAGTTGGGTTTGAGTTATATCACAATGTTACCCCTTCACCCCGTCATCTATGTTACTGTTGTCACAACTTGCTTTTATTGCTGAATTTTAACCTTAATCGTAGTTTTGGTGTCATAATCTCGTAGATACAAACATATTCTTTAGATATAATTAGGCACACGACGATCGTGTTCACATAGTTTTGTTTAGCGCCATGCGGTTCGAAGCTCTCAAGCAAAGCGACCGACTCGCGAACTGGCACCTTCATCATTAATAAAGCTTTCTATAATCTATAGATCCTAACATGATCTTTTAAACGTAATTCTCAAATTATTATAATGATACGCTCTTTGACACCCGAGAACGAGGGCTTTACCTGCACAAGTGAGGTTTGGTACAAAACATCCTTGTCACAAAGATCAGTCCAAAGTAAAATGTTAAGTATTGCACAAATTAATGAGCTGGACATTTTCTATTGTACATCCTCCATCGTGAAGATAACGCCTTAATGAGCAGGCCGCGACGTTGGTCGCGACAAGATTGCGAAAATAAAGTATTATCGCCGCTAACGGCTGTACTCCACCACTTGAACCACTTAAAATATATTCGAAAATATCCACTTGTCCATTTGGTCCGTAGCACAAAACTTCGCTAGAGATCATGCTATGATGAATAGACATTAGGCACTATCGAATTACCTAATACAAAATGTCTTTGAATCACTCACCAAAAGTCATCGATTTGGACTGAAAAGTCACTAGTCCGCTGTAAACAGGCTTCGTTCTTTGGAGTCACTGAACAGAGTTAAAACGGTCCCGGTTATAACTGCAGGCTGTCGTCGTCCAGCCTGCAGTCCATGGGCTATTGCAGGGTGTTGTCGGGCAGGCGGTGCGCGTGCGCGTCGTGGTGCCAGGCGGCGGCCGCGTCGGGCCGCATCACGTCGTCCACCGGCGCGCACGGCGCCCGCGGGCCCGGCTCCGGCGTGTACGTGAACGTTAGACCCGTCGCGTATATTATGCCGTCGTTGCGGACTAGCGATACTGGTACCTGAAGAGAACACAAATTTTATTTAATTCAAATATAATTAGAGAGCCTTATTAGGGAGAAGAAGAACCGGGTGTTATGGCGTAACTTTAACTGAGTTCATAGATCAAGTGAAAATAAACTAACTCCGAAAAAGTCCTGTAGTTGTAGTTTTCTCAAATAAATTCATTTTAGCAGTAAAACCTAGCCGAATGTATTGAACTGCTTCAATAATGACATTGGAATATACTTTCGAAGGAGTCGGATACGCCTACCGCTTTGCCCAAAACAGAGAACGCCACTACTTAATAATGTAAAATAAACAATTCCAATAATAAATTGAAAATTCCTTATGAATTAGCTACGTAACAAAGTTATTAAAATAGTAAGAGAATATTCTGCTTAGTGTATTGGCACAGTATCAATTTCCACTATCTTTATGAATTATGTATGTGGCATCAAATGCAGGGGCTGTCATTACATCGATCCATTAAAGAGAGGGGTGACACGGCGGTGAGACGCTTACAAGAAATGGATATTACGTTCCAATTAATTAAATTGAGTGCAATTCATTTCCAATAGCTTAATAGATAGAACTGTGGAAAATTAAAGAAAAGTGTGGAAAAGGACTGAAATTGATTTAAAAAGACTGTTTGTTAAGTGAATTTCGCATTTATAACCCATTAACGGTTGATCGTCATTGTAGGCATCAGATCAACAAAGTTATATGTATTGTAGTAAGAGTTTCTCCAAACATTCATCGCCTAGATAACTCCGACCCTTCGACTTCGTATCATTGTAGTAGTAATTATAAATAGTTAATTAACTGTTATTGTTTGTATATTATGTCGATTGTTTTCTAATCATCTTGTAAAGTCGCAGGCGATCAGCGCACAGGTGCGACTAGTATTTTGAACTCTCAGCTATACCTATCATAACAATTTTGTTCTTCATTTGCTTTTATAAATAAATAGTTAGGTACACGCTTTTCGTACCTATTTACATTGTAAGACAAAAATCCTATACCGATTTTATAAAAAAGTAATATGCCCTGTGACTTAATTATTTCTGCAAATCCAATTGAAGAATTCGATTACTCTTTCAAAAGGCTACATATAGTAATGTCCCCTGTTTCTTTTTAAAAAAAGTTATTTGTATAATTATTTTGTTAATGCGATTTAGTTTCTAAATAACAGATTAGAATTTTTTATGCTAATAAAAAATCTCAAAAATAAAGACAACGGTACTCTTTGAAAAATATGATCACCTGCGTAGGTTGTCGGACCCACAACCACTGGCCTCTGAACTGCGATATGTCTGGCACGACACACAGCATGGATTCCGCGCATCTGTACATGGTCTCCGCCTCGACGTCGCCGAACCACACCTGCAGCGAGGGCGTGAAGTTGTCGCCCGCCAGCTCCAGCATGGCCACATCACCTCCACCGTTCAGGTTCAACGAGTGGACCAAAGGCACTGGAGTTACTGGTGATCTGGACCAGCAAAAATGTAATAATTAGACGGAAATCTATGAAACTTTTTCGGAGATTTAAGTTGGAATGTTCGACCAGCCAATCTTTCCCTGTTTGGTATTAAGTGTTGTTTAAATTGTATTGAGTTCCAGTATTACTAACATATCAGGTGTAAGTAAATAATTATGAGAACTAAGTGTCTGATAGTAGAAGTCTTTCGGAAAGTATCTGGATGTTCTCAGGGAATCAAATGCAAAATACAAGTCACCTGAGCGTGAGACTATTCAAAATGCTTTCTTCCTCAGAAAACGTACTTTCACATCAGTAATTGAAAATTAAATAAATGTTTTGGGAAAGTTTTTAATTTCCCAAACGACGCGATCATAAGTGAGACGCCTAAGTAGCAAGCAGTAAAATGTTTTTGATGTGTGCACTAATGTCTGTGAGCCAAATGAGAACTAAAACAAAACCTGGCATTGACATAGCACGCTATAGCAATTTTCGCATGGGGCTCAGTAAGTGGGACGATGCTTATGTTCAGCTACTGCTATAGTTCTCAGGGTGTCAGCTACGTGTTTATGATGAGCGTGCGACTTCCCACCATGTTTTCCGTCATTCGATTCTAGTTCAAAATTGTGGTGTTTCATAAAAGTTATACACATCACTGATCACGATCCACCAGACGGATGGTCCTGTGGTTAACCGCAGATACCTATTACTGATAAACTGGGAAGCGCTACGATTTTGTAACATGACACATTAATAACTAATTATAACTTCAGCTTGTTTTGTGCGACGTATTGTAACATTCTTTTTTTATATAAATTTGTAGCTGTTATCACGGTAGAAATACGGCTTAGCCCAACCAGAATTGCTTTTGGTTTGACATAGGCATAAGCTATCGCGTCCATTCAAATTTATCAGTCAAGGAACTGTGGTAAAGGGGAGGCAGTAATAGGCTAGGGAAATATTAGGACGATAAAAAGGAAGTACTTAAACAAATTAGAGCTAAAAGTGGGAACTTCACTTATGGAAAGCGTAAGAAATGTTGGTTTTATAATTGATTTTTATAAAAATTATATAAACCAAAAATTATATAAACCAAAAATTATAAAAAGCACTTTATTACGGCATGTGCCTTAATAAAGTGCTTTTTTTCGTATACGAAAAATAACACAGTCGCTTTATTATTCGTATATTTTTTGAGTGAAGACGCAGAGAGAGTAAAGAGAAGTTTCGAGACAGTTTTTCTGAGGTTTTTGATAAAGATGCTGCGTCTAGAATCTCATATATTTTTAAACTTAAACCTATGCCGGAAGACGGAAAATGCCTCAATTTGGGCTACTCAGGAAGGGCAATCTAACACTATCTGATTCTATGATCGTCAATCTGTCTGCAAAGAGTGTCGATTATGGCAATTACCCTATTGACCAGTCATTGTGGCGTCGGCTGAGTACTAGCGAGCTTGTTCAATAGTGGACGCAAATAGACTGATAAGACAGATAACGAGAGATGTTGACTGTACTAAATTATATTGTACTAGCTTTTCGCCCGCGTCGATGTCGGTTATATCGCGTTTCCGAGAACTCTTCAAAAGTCCGGGATAGAAACTATCCTATGTTCTTTCTAAAGGTCAACTCTATCTCTGTACCAAATTTCATTAAAATCAGTTCGGTGGTTTAGACGTGAAAGCGTAACAGACAGACAGGCAGACAGAGTTACTTTCGCATTTATAATATTAGTAGGGATTTGACATTTATTGTGATAGAACATATTATAAGGAGGGATTAACTATGGCATTTTGTAAAGCCGTAGAGCTTTAAGAAAAATTGGTTTGTGATCAAGGAAACTGTTTCTTTCTTTACTTTTAAAATAGCACTTTAAAAGTTTTCTAATCTATTTTTTTAACAGCTGTTATTTTTTTTATTTATATTAAATTTCAACATACCTCACTGGACCCATTCCTTCATAAAACTGGTACTCTGCCTTATCTGTAGATATGATTGTCCAACAGGCACCATCATTGATCATTTCTTTATTTGGTTCCTTTGGGCATGGTGTGGCTTGGAACTGTATGATGCGCTCTTGTGACAGACATAGGTACATTCTTTCTGTATCCTTCATGTAAAATGCACATTTGTGTAGCTGGGATACTGGATCATCAGCTTCTAGTAAGGCCATTTGTTTGTCAACCTGTAGAATGTTAATTAGTTTAGTAGGCACACAGTAATATAATTGTTAGTAGACAAGTATAACTAAATCATTTACTGAAAAGAAAAATTATTGATGGTAAACATTTTGCATTTTATGTTGTTATTTTCCATGCAGTTTATTTTATGTTTAGTTTTGATTAAAATTGTCTCGATATGAACTCTTTTTATATACATTATACTGACACTAGTGAACAGTGGGTGTTAGGAAAATTAATATTCCTTTTTTATTCTGATTAAAGAATAAAAGTTGTTGCCTGTTTAACACTAGCTTTTCAACTGATTTTATACTTCATCTTAATTTTTCTCATATATTTTTAAGTATTTTGCATAATGCAAAATATTTTTATTAAATAAGAATTTAATTACAACAGAAGATTTTGTCGAACTTAAAATTAGAAACTGTACATACTTTATATTTTATTTTGTAAATGACTTTATTGTAATACCTAAACAATCTTCTTTGATTTTGTTTTCATGTTTTCAAAATGGTAATGTTGTAAATTAATTATTAGAGTATCACAGAAATAATTTTGTAGTGATTATAATCAAAATGCTTTCATGTTAGTATTGACAGTAAAATTATAACTATATTATATTTTTTTGTATTATTCTTTGTAAATTTTTAACTGGTCTTACCTTTCTTATTATTAGCCTAGGAAGTGCCATGCCTGTTACTGAACATACAAGTTTCACTGTGGACCCATAGTGGACATATCCATCTCTCACAGCAAACTCCTCTGACTCACTCTCATTGTCATCCAGAAGGTGAATGGTGAAGGCTCCCCACTGCGTAGAGGATGCATGGAAGTTCCCATTCTCAACATGCAGGTACCTAGTGGACACAGTCTGAGACCTTAACCTGTTAAACAGAGCTACTTTTGTCCCACTGGCAATACACAAGTCAGCATTCTTTAATGACTGTTTCTTCTTGGAAGGTTTAGATATCACTTTAATTCGTTTACTATTGAATATACCAATATCATGACCGTTTCCATAGAACATCTTCACTGAGAGCATAAAATGCTTTCTCTTGTCAGAGTCAGATATGTACAAAGTTTTAGCCGCACAGTACTGCTTGCCGTTGTTGAGGTCCAGCTGCTGCATGTCCTGGTCCGAGTTGCCAATACCTATGAAGGCACAGAGCTGTGCTGCCTGCTCAGTCTCCCCTTCTCGGAGCATGCGCTCGCGCCGCAGCCGCCACCCGTCTCCAAATAAATAGATGCAGGGTGGAGGACAGAAAAACCTTTTCTCATTTCCATAGGACTTCTGGGCAACTTTAGCGTGGAGAATGACGACAACCATGTCGGAGCGATCGCGCAAGTAGCGCTCCATAGCCTCTCTTGTGAGACGGCGCTCCTCCGGGCGGTAGGCGCCGGCGCCCGGGCCAGCTGCGCCGGCGTATCGCGGGAACAGCGCCGCGTGCTGCGCCGGCGGCGACGCGCCGCCAGCCAGCGCGCCCGCGCCTGCCCCGCCGTACTGGTGCGGCATGCTAGCCACGGCTGCCTTCACCTCGCTGCCACCCGCATAGCGTGCGTCCAGCCTGCGGCCGGACAGGACGATGCTCCCGTGTCCTTAGCTGGCGTTGGACCGCAGGTAGGACATTGCCGGCCTTGCAGACCGCGACTCAAGCGTCCCCCGCAGTACACAATCAAAGGGCGCGCGCCCGTCGGTTTGGTTTAACCAGGGAATAGTCACCCCCGGTCCCGATTATCACGTCGATCGATACACTTTTGTATTATTCACGCCCCTCGTCAGTTAATTACGCTGGGAACTGGCACACATTTCGTTTGAGACACCTGTTCGACGATGGAATTTTCAGACTGGACAGGGCAAGTTTTACTCTAATGTCACTCACGACAGGATTGCTTTAATCTTCTTTTGTAACTTAGGAGTTTTCTATTTATGATTTTATTTTACGAAAACTTAATGAAACTTCTGTTTATCCGAGTATAAATACGACAACGCCAGATGCGCGAGCTGTCAAAGATTGACCATAGACACGGAGCTGTTTGCAGGCGTGTTGTCGACTACACGCGCGCGATTCGACAGAATCGAGTCGAGTCGATGAGGGATCGGTCGACCCGCGTCGCGCCGCCGACTGACAGACGGCCGGTCATAGGATGTGGGGTTACGCATGGGGCGTGAGAAAATAAAGTGTGGGAAAGAGTGGGCGTTCGCGGCGTAGTAAAACATTTGATATGTTGTAGTGAACCGAACACATATTTACGAACGCAGTGCGCCAGTAGCAATAGCTTCGTATTGTATATGTGTGTGTAGTGGGTACATTGAGCTCATGGAGCGAAATAGTTGCGTTGTGTGAGGAAGAGACCGCGATTGACCGGAGATCTCGTGGGAAACGACCTTTGTTATGTACACTGATATATACATTAGTATAAACAAAAAATCTATTCTGGAACTTAATCGCACGCGATGGGAGTCACTGGACTGTGGAGACTAATAGAGCCAGCCGGCAAACCCGTGCCGGTAGAAACACTTGAAAACAAAGTGTTAGCTGTCGGTAAGATAGCGATGAGCATTGCGTCAACATAATCAGTTTTCTATAATAGCTGAAGCATTAAACCTTGTTTACATTGTTTATCAGATATTTCAATATGGTTGCATCAGATGGTGAAAGGCTATCAAGATGCGAAAGGGGCTCCACTTCCAAATGCCCATCTTATGGGGCTCTTCCAGCGCCTTTGCAAACTGCTATACTTTAGAATTAAACCCATATTTGTATTTGATGGAGCCTATCCAGATTTGAAGAAAGAAACCATTGTAAGTTGCATCTGACTAATTGTTATGTTTACCTTCATAAACATAATAACCTAGCTTCAAAATAATGTTATGGTATGACTAATAATGACAACAACTCATTTTAGGCTAAGAGACAAGATCACAAGGCCAAATATAATTCAGAATCAGAGAGGATCAAAAGAGAGCTTGCAATCTTATTGAGTAAGAAAACAGCTGTCAACAGTTTGTTAGGTAAACAAATATCTCCGAGCAAAACTGGGCCAACATCATCATCAAACAACGATGACATCTTTAAATTGCCTGCTTTGCCGCAGCGGGAAGAAGAGAGTGAATCTGAGTAAGGTTTACTTTTTGTAAAATACTTTTCAATTTGAAAAGCTTTTATGAGATTCATTGCTAGCATCATTGTTTTTAAAAATATTATTTTGACACTCCCTTATCTTAATTATCAAATTATGGGGTGATCATAAAAGCACTCACGGGTTCTAAAGGCAAGCTTATTTCCTAAACAAATGAAGTTTTGTTTATTTTTACAGGTCTGAAGATGAACAAAATTCAAGTGGTTCCAGCATAGACTTACATACACTTGATTTAGAATCCAATGAGTTCAAGAACTTGGCAGTCAAAGAAAAGTATGATTTACTTATAGAATTGAAGGAAACAAGGAAAATGAATTCATGGGGCAAGCTTGACACACTGCCCAAAAAGAGTGACACATTCTCAGATTTTCAAGTAACTTGTTCAAACTTGTTTAGTGTAATTGATAACCTACTATATCTTGATTAGTCACATTGTAGTAAATCTGTATTGTATTTACAGATGCAAAGGTTGTTAAAACGAAGAAAAGTACAAGAATGCTTAGAAGAGACTGAAAAGGAAATGGGTGATGCTGGAATGTCTCTAAATGATTTAGAATCATTACTTAATGAAGAGGGTATTGATACTAAAATAGAAGAAATGCCCACTCGCCGCATAGCTTCAAATGTTACTACAAGATTTTTACTTATTAAGGACGTCAAAGAGGCTCTGGCTGCAGCTAAAAAGAAAAAAGAGTTGGAGAATAGGCCAACAACCAGTAAAGTTGAAGAGATTACTGAGATAGTTGAAAAGAAACCTGAAAAAGTGGATGAATTAGAAGATGATTTAGAAAAAGCAATAAAAATGTCTCTTGAATGTGTTGAAGAAAGTAGTGAAACTAATACTAGTGTTACAAAGACTGATGAGTCATGGACATCATGCATGACAGAATCAGATTATTCTAACACTGATTCAGAGGAAGATGATGGCTTTGAACAACCTGACATGACTTGTGCTAAATCATATATCATGCAATACAGTGATTTCACCCACAGAGCCATTAACAAAATTGTAACAGATAAGACTAAGAACAAAAACGTGAAGAAGATTCCAAAAGTGGACGAAATATTGGACGAAATAAATAAGGAAAAGTCTGTTATTGTTGATAATGTCGAAATATCATCTAGTGACGAGGATAGTATGGAAGAACAACCAGTTTCTAATAGTGAAGAGAATAACCAAGTTTCTTTTGAAACACCTGATGATTATGTTGATGCTTCTCAAGCATCAGTAGTTTGCATTGAAAAGACTCAAGATGTTGTGATAATTGATTCAGGTACAGATGGAACAGAGAACGAAAGTGAAGTGGTAATTAAGCAGGAAAATTATTCCAGTGATGAATTTGAAGAAAGTAATAATAAGGAAGATACGGATTCCAGTGATGAGTTTGAAGAAGTACCTGATGTAGATGATAAGCCGATAAAACCCGTTGTGGAACTTACGCTAAATATGGGCAGTGCTCCCGAAGATGATATATTTGCAGACATCTTTGAAGAAAAGAAAAAGCCCATTGTAGACAATGAAGAGAAATCCTTTGTGAAAGCACAGTCAGACGATGTTGCAGTCCCAGATGAAGCTTTCAAAGTGCCACAGGTACCTGCTCCTAAAGTAAGCATTAAAAAGGTAATGGAAGTTAAAGTAATTGAAAATAATAGTAATCTTGAAGTTGTCAAAGAAACCACTTCAAATAAATCTAGTATAGAAAAGCCTGTAAATGTTATTACTACACAGAAACCAGAGACTAGTACCAGCAAATTAGATTCAGATAAACTAGTTGTTAACAATGGTTTGCCAACAGAAGCAGCTGAGAATAAAAAAGATAATAAAGAACCTACAAAAGAGCCTAACAAAAATGAATCCCAAGACAATAATATAATCAAGGTAATAAACAATCCTCCAGTTTTAAATACAGAAAAATTAAATTCAATGGTCGAAGAAATCCAAAGTGAAGAATTAGATTTGATACAAGAGAAAGGTCGACTAGACCGCGTCGGTCGAAACATTACTGAACAGATGACTAAAGAAGCTCAGGAACTGCTCCAAATATTCGGTATACCTTATATTGTGGCTCCCACAGAGGCCGAAGCACAATGCGCCTTCCTAGAGAGTGTGAAGCTTACTGACGGGACAATCACAGATGATAGTGATATATGGCTCTTTGGTGGCAGAACTGTGTACAAGAATTTCTTTAACCAAAAGAAGCATGTTTTACAATTCTTAGCTGACAGGATTGAGACGTCATACAGTGAGTAAAATATTCATAATTCTTAACTGACTTTAATTATGTCTTTTATCGCCTTTAAGAAGTTAGATACTGCTACTTTTGCTGGGGTTGCGGCGACTCGGCTTATACAACAGCAAGATGCTCTATTATTTATAATGATTTAAAAAAAAGAAAATAAGTATGTAAAAGTATGTTTTATTTTCAGATTTAAATAGAGAAAAACTCGTCCTATTAGCTCTGCTAGTCGGCAGCGATTACACAACCGGATTAACCGGAGTCGGTCCTGTTACTGCTTTGGAGATTTTAGCGTCGTTCCCATTCAACAAGAGACAGCTCCTTAGTGAATCTTCAAAACAAGCTCAGTATGCTCAAATAGTGAAAGGATTGCAAGAATTTAAGCAGTGGGTTAGAGCTGGCAAGAGAACTGATAACACTAGCCTTAAAAAGAAATTAAAAAATGTAACAGTCACAGAAGACTTTCCCAGCGTGCGAGTAAGTTAAATAAAGAAGTATCAATATTCATTTTTATAGTGTGTGAGAGCGAAATTATAATTCTTTATGTTTCAGGTTGTCCAAGCTTATTTAGAACCTAACATCGAGAGAAGCGAAGACAAATTTACATGGGGCGAGTTAGACATCACGATACTACGAGACTACACGAAAGCAAAGTTCGGCTGGTCTCAAAACAAGTTAGATGAAATCATAAAACCAGTGATTAAGAGGATGCAGGATGGTAAGAAACAAAGATCAGTGCAAGACTTCTTCAAGAGAAAAGTTGAGTTCTCATCACTTGAAGAACAGATGAGTAAAAGAGTGAAAGCGGCAATACAGAAAATGGGACCCGAACAGCCGGTAGGAGAAGCGACAGAAACATTTGAGGAAAGCTCTAAACCAGCAATTAAACGGAAAATCAAATCAACCGCCCCTAAAAGTGCAAGTGGTGCCGGACCATCTGCCGCTAAACAGCGGAAACCAAGCGAAGCAAGTGTACTTAAAAATCAAGGTGTCAAAGTCGTATCACACGTCAAGGACGGTAAATCAGAGTTCGAAATAAGGATTCCGAAATCAGACCGAGTTCAAGAAATAATCCCACAAAGAGAAAAGGACAAACAAAGTCTATTAGAAAATAAAATGAAAGCAATAGAATTATTCAGGAAAACTAATATCGATAAAAAGAGAAAATTTGTGAAACGGAAACCATTAAAGCCCAAAGACAAGGCAGATCTCTCAGAAAGTGATAGTGATTAAGTTATTTTTATACAAGAATACAATAAAAAGCTGTTGTAAAATAGTAATTTTATTATTTACACAACTGTTGTATTTAACTAAGCACAGTTTAAAATAATGATAAAATAAAGTTACAATAAAATTAAACTGCATAAAATATGCACATTACATACGTTTATGTATTTAAATTAATGCAATAGCTATTAAATTAAAATGTGATAATAATATTGAGTCACGTAATAGGATGTGTAATTATGACTACATAATAAGATGTACACTTTTGATTTACTTCTACCGCCAATAATTTATATTTCGCTGTCCGCCACTAACGGCTTAATATAGTCTCGCAAATACGTGTTAAAAGAATACTAATTTCTGAACCATCAGTAATTTCATCTATTTATTTTGGTTCATTGATTTGTCTGTTTAAAATAAAGTAAAATAATTTCATAACCAAATACAATCATTTCAAATACTTTGTGTATTCGAGATCTGAAACAGAAATCCCAAGGATACTTTTTTATAAAAAATGCAAAATCTCACTTTTAAAACATTTAATACGCATGATAATCTGCATTCTAGATAAGACAACTAATTACCGTTTTCTTTCCTTCAAGACATAAATTGCTGTAGAATTTGCTATTTTCCTAATAAAAAGAAGAATCGTAACCTCAAAGAAATGCAGTGTTGAGAGAAGCGCTACGTAAATTAATATTGCGTCACCATTTTGTACTCATTTAGAATGCATAGCATCAGAGCGGTTAAAACACTATCGGATCAATGATATCACAATTTCTTTTAGTTATTTAATGAATATGTTAATAGAACATATTTAAGTACTGCCATTCAATGTTTGACTGATCACGGTTTCTATCCCTAATTTTATTGTGCAGGATGATTATGTTAGCAATTTTCAAATAAATTATAAACAGATTAAGCTTTCTTTTTTCATTCACAAAAGACTTATACAACTAGCGACTAAAGGCGCATACACATTGAAGAAACCTTTAGGATTTACGCGCTAGTTTTTAATAGAATGGTTTCCATGTTCGACATAGATTTCAGTCAATATGTATACGACCTAACATTCAAATTAATATTAAAAATAATAAACAAACGATTAAAAGACGCAAGAGACTATCAATTTATTAGCAATATAAACCTTTATTTAATTAATCACATTGCGTACAGCAGTCTTACTTGTCACACTGTCACATTATTCCTAGTTTCAGACTGGCGACGCTCGCGCGCCTTTTGTATCGGCCCGTGGCTTTCACCCAACCATTGCAATACAAGATTGTCTGTGACCCGATGCTCCACTATATTACTTACAATACAGGCCTCATCACTTCATAGATCACCACGCGTCATATCCACAAGACATTCCAATATGCACAGATGGACTAGGCGGAAGTTTGTCACGCAACACGTTAGCGCTATGTTTTTCAAAAAAACAATGCTTTGGTGTAACAACTCTGCTTAATTTTACATAACAAATGCGTCCATATCTAGACGGACACGTCAATACCGCTGTACCAACACTCGATGCTTAACCTAACACCACATTAATTTAGTCTACTTTAACGACGCTGTAGATTTTTCTTACGAACCAGAAGCAGGCCATGAAGCCGATGGTGCCGGTGAGCAGGAAGAACAAGAAGACCATGATGATAGTGTAGCCGAAGTACAGGAAGGTGGAGGCCGCGTCCTCGATGTTGAGCTTGGTGACGAAGTAGTGGCAGCAGTACACGAACAGGTAGCCCGCCGTCGAACCCGAACTCAGGAACGCTCGCCACCACCAGTGGTAGTCCTCCGCGCACAGGTGGAAGTAGCACAGCAGGATCGTGGTCTCCGAGCATGTGATCACCAGGATCACGAACACCAGGAACAGGAAACCGAACATGTAGTACATCTGGAATATAAACACACATTATGAAACTTTGCTGATCATACCTAAAAGGAAAATCAAGACTATAGTCTTCTCATATGCTATTGTGTAGATAATGGTAAGATTTCAAATGCATCCATACCTGACTTGACCAAAGAGAGTTGAGAATGAAGAACAGTTGAATGAAGATGCATCCGAAAGGTAAGACACCGCCCATCACGATACCGGGCACCGGCTGCGTGTACAGCGACTGCTCAGGAATCTGCCTCGGGATCTGATTAGTGCGGACCGGGTGGTCAAGAATCTGAAAACAAAAAGCAGTGTTTTTAATACATCTCGTAAATAAGCAAAGGTAGACATAGATTAACGAGGGAAACCACGCGACTTTTTTTTTAGAATTAAATCACAAACTAGACCTTAACAGAAGGGAAGATTTACTGTACCAGCAGGTAACTCAAAACAGACAGTTGTTTCGAAACCAAGAAACGAAGATACTCGATCAACTTACCCTCTTCCTGAATCCAAAGTAAGCGCCGATGAAGGTGAGCGGCACGGACACTCCGAACCAAAGCGCCAGCAGAGCCACGAGAGTCGAGAACGGAATGGCCGCGGACGAGCCCTTGCCCCACAACACGAGGTTCATTATGAAGAACAGGGAGAACACCACGCTGGAACAACATTACTTGTTTATGTTATTGTACTGAGGCTTTGTTGGTTCAAACATTTATTTTAGTGAAATATTAAATTAGTTTTCTGTACCATGCATTTGGTCCTGGTCAATTACACCGACAACATTAAGAGCAGCAATGGTAAACTATTTTTTGTAAAAAAATTGAAAATAAAAAAATAAATATCCTCTAAAATGTTCTAACGGATACTTGTATTATGTAGTCAATATGAAGAAGATAACAAATAAAATTACACTGAGAAAATTGTTTTCACAAAGGAAAAGGAATTTAAAATAAAACAAATCAACCTGCGAAACAAAGAAATAAAAAGTTCTGTACTAACCCCGGGCACACCATGGAGGTCAGCAGTATATTGCTCTTCCAGCGGCGGCCGCCGAAGCTCTTGTATATCCGCGCGCTGACGTAGCCGGCGGCGGCGCCCAGCAGCACCCAGGCCACCAGCGCGCACGTCATCAGCGCGCCGCGGTTGGCCGGCGACAGGAAGCCCAGGCACGCGAACGCCAGCGTCACCAGCGTCATGCCGAACACCTGCCAACACCACAGAGTGGCTTAGCTGATAGAACATTAAGTGGAACAAAGAGGGATTGAAGAAACTTTGACTGCACAGATAGCCGAGTGGTTGGCTAAACCCACTGTGCACGACGCGTCACGGGTTCGATCCCCGCGTAGGACAAGCGTTTATGTGGTCCACGAATGCTTGTTCTGAGACTCGGTGTCTTTGTCTTGTGAATTGTATGCTTGTGAAACAACCTGCTACACAAGGATTAAATTCCTTACTAAAAAAAATCAAATTCATGGTGGGCGGAAGCGCAGCAGTGCTATCACTGTGGTCAGTGGTGCTATATCACTGCTACTGGGATGCTAGAAATTGCATGAAAATTTGTCTTGGCGCAATTAGTGCACCACAGCTATGACACTTGCCCGATTCTCCTTTTATATTTTATTATTTTAGTTATACAAAAGTATATTTTCTAACTTAAACATATCTAATTGGTCCAGCAAGTATATTTGCAAAAATTTGGCTATTAATCTATGACAAAAAGTATAGGGTAGTGACAGCGTGGTGGGTATACCTGAGAACCAGATCCAAGGAACACAGCCAACAGCATGCCTCGTCGCGGGGGTCTGAACACATCACCGTGCACTAACTTCCAACCAAATTCTTCCTGAAATTGTAAAAGATTTGTGTCAACAATTTCAACTAAATCATTTTGTATGAATTACGATTTATAAAATGTACGGTCAACAACAAAAAAAACTACCAAAATATCCTAGTGTTAAGACTACTTAAATTTCCAACCCCAGCATTGTATTCAGGAGCCTTAAAATTCAGTGTTCATAACTTTTGTTGATGACAGTACTAGTTCTTTACCTGTGCATCTTCCCCACACTCCATCTGGTTGTACCTCGCGATATCTTTATACAAAGTCCTTAATAAAATCATAGCAACCATTCCACTGAGGAACAGAACAATAACCAAGGAGTTTAGAATAGAGAACCATTGGATGTTTGTCTGTGGCATTGACTCTAGAATGTAGTCCCATCGGGAGGACCACTTGATGGTGTTGTTCTTTATGAAGGTGACGCGGTAGGTGTAGGTCACGTTGAAGGTTTTGTCGGAGTCGAGTTGAGTCGGGATCTCGAGTTCTACGCCGCGGGCACTGCAGTCAAGGTTGTTCGGATTCGTGTGTCGAATGCTGGCAGGCTTGACCTGTGGATAACATTTCATATGTTTTATATGTAATTAATTAATATTATGCAGTATTAGACTGGAAGTTAGTACCGCATGAAGACCGGCTAAGGTAAGTAGGACATTTTACAATATACATACGGGTCATTTTCGTAATTAGTGAAGGCGGTCATCGACTATCGTCATGTGATACTAATTAGTCTACATTTTTCGACTATGAACTGCGATGAGTAACTGACGACAGATATCCGTAGATATTTATAGTTGACAATTTAGTATAGATAGATTAATAAAGTAGGTAAAGTCAATATTCAAGAGTATCTGTTCTATCTAGTTATCATTGAATGACATGTCTATTCTCATAGTTAATAACCATGGCAACGGCGTAATCAACGCACTTAGATTAGCCGTACTTAAGTGTACTTGGATAACCTAATTCTGTTAAACACGCAATTATATTAGTTCAGGTTGTCAGTATCATTTTTCATTAACAACATTAACTCCAACAAACACAAACTCGTCGGCATGCAAAAAGCAACTAAAACCCAGATTCGATATATATTTGCTTAATCTTATTTATTCCTAAGCCGTAGTCTTAGTCGTGTTATTGGGGTTGATTTTCAGTGGCTGACTCGAAATTCGAAGTCGTTGGTCGGCTGGCTCGATTGCGACCACGAAACGAACGGGGCAATCATAATCAGAAAATAACGCAATACAATATTTTAACTTAACGTAAAGGTTTAAATCTGTCTTATTACCTTAGCAGATATAATACGGCCTCCATTCTCGCCGAAGGCTACACCCCATTCCTCTTCGCCGCCGCTGTGGTACGTTATCTCCAAGTCGACATGATTGAACAAGTAGTAAGCCCCAATACGACTTGAATGGCCGTTCACTATCGGTGTGCATGTGTCCTGAAAGTAAAAATACATATTTATTTGAAGGTTCATTGTTAAAGTGTATACTGGCGAGTAGCAAGCCGCAAAAACATTTCTTAACCACCTATTTGGTCTATAAATTTTCTCTAACGTATTTTTCAGGAGCAATTTTTTTTAAGGATTGTTAACTCAAAGTGTCATCGGAACCCTATTATGGAGACCCTGCCGTCTCTCCGTCCGTCAGCAAACTGTATCTCAGTAACCGTGCTAGATAGACGTTTCAAATTTTCAGAGACGATGTGTCGAAGTTATTAGGAAATTGCTTAAACCCGACATTTTCTTAATAAGAAGTTGGTAACATTTGTAGGTACCAACAAGTAATTGGGTCCAACAAGAGGGTTACTCTTGTTTCTTTAGCCTATTTGTAAGGATCTCTCAGTCCGCCCCGCACTTGACCCGTTTTAGTGTTATAATTTTCTTAATCTGCCAGTCAACCTTTTTAGATAAGCGAGAAACTTATGTAGAGTACCAACAGATTTCTTGAAAACTATGATCACTGTCACGATTCGAAATTCTCATAAATAATTCGAACTAGGAACCTGCTATTGGAGACCACTTATCCACTTTTTAAGCGTGAAATTGATTGGTAACGGGATATTAATTATTATTGTTAAACGCCTATGATTAGGTTACATTTTCTTTTGTTAAAATTTTATTTACGCATTATCCAATTTCCTGTACAGTTATTTAGATAAGAATAGTAATTTAAAAATCTGTTTGATGAACTTCTTAATCAATTTTCAGTAAAACACTCTTTGCATTTCATGAGAGGTATCTAAATTTAAAGTTGTAGTTATCCAATAAGTATAATTGGGCAATAGTGTATTCTATGACATCATTGAGATTGTAACAAAAAACAGGATGCCGAACAATTTGTAGATAGGAATTATAAAAAAAAACAATGAATAATATAATTATGTTAAAGTTATGCGGTATTGTGAAATCGTGTCACATTTTTCACCTTGTTGAGAGATGTTCGAGAGCCTTGGGTCAAGTTACGCGGTATACATTTACGAGCAAAAATGAATGCTTGTTTACTCCCATCGCGTAGTCTGCTGAATTCTTACGAAATGTAATTTTTTAATCATTTAATTAATTCATTCAATAACATTGATATTTTGCGACATTGTAAAACTAACATTATAAATTCCAAATCAACTTTGTAATGCTTTGCAGCTGAGTTATAAAATCGATTTAAAATACGGGATAACACCAAGAAAAGAGTCCTTCCACTATTCCAAACTAGAGAATCGAACTGTAAAGCTTAAAATAATTACGCGGATAAAGTTACAAGCACATGTGATACCAACGCATATTTTTACACAGTATAAATTGCTTAATATACGTCACTACAGAATTATCTGTGAAAATGGTTCAACACTGATTATCGCGCGTTTATCGATGAAAAATCGTAGCGATTCCAGGAAGCAGTACTTTGTTCGAAATAAAATACATAATGTTAATATAGAAAAAACGATATTTAAGTTAAAACCCATTAGTTACACATGTATATTAATGATAAAATAATATTGGCGATACAATTTGCAATTATATTTCAACAAAAATATTCGTAACACTTTCATTAACATTATGCCACTTATCTGTTTTGTGAATGATCATTTAAATCAGGATACTTGATTTGGTATTGAGTAGTATAGAAAAGTGAATAATATTATATCATTTTCATTAGCTTGTATGCTTGGTTCTAGTGTTCATTAAATAAATAAGTTTTAAATTCCTATAAACTTATTACTTAAATATTCTTCTATCAAGCCTTATTGTATTGAAATAATTTTTCTGCCTACAATTATGCCACGATTAATCATACTATTTTTTTTTATGTGAAACACAACAGCTATGTAAACTGACACTTTAATAGTGTAAACTCACATAACTTTTCATCAAAATTTATTTCAGCAAATTATATAATTCAGTAAGGAAACTCTTTATCATCAATATATTGTCACCATTTGTCTACATTTTTTACAGTGTAAAAACAGATCCATCTGAAAATTTAAATATGATGCTTTGCAAACACTCGGCACAGAAGTTTATTAAGCAAATTTCACGCATACATAAGACTGTTAAATAGCAATGTCATAAAATTTCCTACTTGATAACAATAATAGAGTATTTTATGCAAATAAAAATATGGTGCTAGATTTTTTACACTACTTTTTTTTCCTTAGAAACTTTTTAGCCTTCTACTATATCGATAATGAGGAGCTTGTGGCTAAGCCATAACTGCATAAGTGAATCGATGACAGGTTAAGCTACGCTTGATGCAGTTGGTCCATAGATGGGTGACCATCTTTGTCATAACAAGTTCCTCCGTGTTTCAAAGGCACATTAAATTGTGGGTCTCGGCTGTTATCCACACATCTTTGACGGTTGTTACAAGTCTAACCAAGGGGTATAGTGTTGCCTAGGATACTGGGTTGAGGAGGTCAGATAGGCAGTCGCTCCTTGTAAAACACTGGTACTTAACTGAGTCTGGTTAGGCTGGAAGCCGACCTCAACATAGTAGGGAAAATGCTAGGCCGAGAATACTTTATTATATTCATTCAAATTATTGAGTAATGATGTTGTGGTGTATAAACCATACAAACAGGTCAGCAATTAAATTTGTATAGACATTATTTATTCAACTAATTGATCTATCATGTTGGCATGTCTTATTGATTTATCATGTTTGATTATGAGATTGAGTGATAAATTAAAGTTCAGATCCTGGTACGATGTTAACTAATACTAGAATGAAATCAAAGAGTAGTATGGTAAAGCGAGTTGTTAATCCTAATATTGTTTAGTGAATAAATATTGATCTCACCATATCTTTGCGCACTTGGCAGCCCATGGGGAACCCAGTGCTGCAGTATGTCTTCCCTCCCTCATTAACCAAGTAGCACCAAGTCACGGGCATGTTGTCCAGGATCCAATGGTGCTGGTAAGAGAGTGCCATGCCCATTTTCAGCAAGTTCAACCGTTTGATAGAATCTGTGTCCGAACCCTTGTAGGTCTTCGTACAAACTGGCTTACAGTCAACATTCTTCAAGAATTCAAGCTTGTAAGGACTTGGTCGTATTCTCTCTCCAAAGACCACTTGACCAAGATTCTCGACAGGAGACTGACTCTCATCAATAGTACAAAAGTCAAAGTGGTGATACTCAAATGGGATCACTGATTCTTCAGTGTTCAGTCTATTTACATACAGTGGTATTTCCGTCTGAAAACACAGAAAATCATGTGTGAATCGTTAATTGCTTTCTGATGTGCTTATTGAAATCCGTTATCGTAGTTTATAGGTTTTTAGTTTTACTATGCAATAGCTGTATCAAAAACGGATGTACTCTATGTTGCGAAGGACCGTTTATGAATATGTAAATGTGATATTTAAGATAACTTCAAAACAACATTTACTACTGTATGGTCTAACTAGATCCATTCAATGTAAGCATTGTGGTGTCGACTGTGTGCGTGAGATATGTCGGCACTTGAAAGAAATGAATATAGCTAAGAGACCTTCAAGAACACACGATTACTCACCTTGCACGACTTGCTAGTGTCATCATTGGCTATACAATAATTCACAGGAGCCAAACCTGGTAAATAAAACGCACGAATTGGCGTCAAAAGCAGCAATGCGCAAACCACATACAACGACATGACGTTATGTTATTACACGACTTCCGTTGCTAAACTTCTGTGCAAATACAGTTATTGATTATAAATGTAATAACAAGAACTACATAATCAAGTTTATTAGGAACACTATTATTAATCAAGGGGAAATAATATTGAATCCTATTTTATAACGTTGAGTATTCCCCGTCGCAGCCTGCGCACTCGGAAACGTCACCACTACCAGTGTTGTTATGATACAAAAATTTATCTGAAAATACAGTGTTGTCAATTGAGAAGTGTTTACTAAGAAAAAATAAATAATAATTAACTATAACCCGATAGTAAAAGCGGTGAACGATAGTAAAATTGTAATAAATAACGAATAATTATTAAATAATCAATATATTTCATTTTTTTCAATAAAAAGTTGTCATCAGATCAAACTGGCAACCAAAAGATTCAGATATTCTGATATTCTCGATAGCATAGGCAATAAGCGAATAAATGAAAATTGTAACAGGATACTGTTTCAAATAGCTAAGATAAATAAATTATGCATAAGTCCAGAAAAACCGTTACAAATTAAGCTGCGGCAGCTGAAAAGCTGAGGTAACTCAAATTAAGTACAGCAAGCAGAACTGAACCCAGCACATAGCTTTTATTATATCCTTCGTTATCTAAATCTTGAGAAAGAAGTTACGTTTACTTATAATCAAGTCAGTTTTTTGCTAAGTATGACAAGAGATATGAGGCAGTCCTAGGTGCAGGAATTGAGTATGAGGTAGTATCTATCGGTAGCTGAAGCACAGGCGGATACGACGAATAGGACGAAGGCAAGAAACTTAACAATCATTAAGTAAATCCTTGTATATGAAGCATGCAAAAGGTCGTGGGCTATTCTTGGCCAATATTTACATGGAGAGTTAGAGACTGCCTAAACGACCTCCTCATCCCAGTTAGCAGGGACCGTGGACAGTGTATTTTGACCCGTTACGTCTGTCAAAATACACAAATCAGAGCCGGGATCTACTGCACACCTCATTACGATATACATCCCATACACAGACTGACCCCGCAAAGCTTTGCTTAGTTACACCTGTAGTGCTGGCGGTCTACCCGTGCAGCTGTTAGCACAAACCGTCTAGAGTGGAGTGGAGAGTCAGGCAGATGTTTAAAATGTATTAAGTTGTAACGTTGTAGCGAATCCTCTTTCGTCGTGGGTGAAATTGAAGCCGGTGCCCACAGAGTCCAAGAATTATAGAAATGAGAGATTTTAATATAAAGGTCGCAACTGTTCTACGGGGAAATTATAGGTACGTCTTAAATGAAATGGTGTTTGAAATCACACACCTAAGGTCGGTCTTGTCAAGTTTTTCTATGAACAAAACACGACGTCATGTACAGAGAAATACTTTACAATACTGCAATGAATGAAAAAGACTTGGGAACTATGAATATTTTCATAGCTAAACATGTTCAAACCGATACCATCGTTCCAAAGAAATATTAAACTGTATCTAGTAAAATGGCCGAAAGTCCCGACTTTAGGTAGAAAACCCAAATAACAAATAGGAAATTTTCGTTAACTCATCTGTTGTTTTGTGGTCAGGCAAATCATTACTGACTAAAGTAAAAAAATAGCTTAAATGATTAATCATCGTCATCCTAGCCTTTTCCCAACTATGATAGGGTCGGATTCCAGTCCAAACGGACGCAGCTAAGTACCAGTTTTTTACAAGGAGCGAATTCTAACCTTCTCATCCCATTTACCTGAAGAACACGATGTCCTTTAATCGGACTGGTTGTCAGACATTCTAGCTTCTGACGAACAACAAGAGTTTTTTTCTAGTCTATTTACACGGAGTAGGTATAGTAGATAGGTAGTGGACTATGCAATAGTCGGACTCGCATTTTCCAGTTATTTACGTTAAAGGCCCAGTTTAACAAGATTTTTCTGGAGTTTAGGGTAAAGTGGAGTAGCTTATGTAGTATCCATGTACCTATATAAAAATAAACATTCATGACGCAAGATAAACTTTCGTTTGAGTAAAAAAACATGATTCAGGGAAACGTGTATTATTTGAAGGCTTATCTTTCCGCACTATGTGAAAAATGTTAACTGAAGCTAATTGCCAATGTATTTCAGTTTGCCTATATACCTTTAGGTATTGTATTCAAGTGTAATAGGAATGTAGGGATCTACCATGAATAACCCAGAACTAACAAAGCTTGTTATTGTTCTAAAAGAGACCAAATATAACATAGCTTGTGAAAAACATGTTACCATGAGTAGGTTCCAACCGAGACTACAAACTTCTGTGGTTTCTGTGGTTAGATATTATTAAAAGCATAATATAATACACAGACAGTTTTTTTTGTGGGAATAAATAGTAGGTAAGGTTATTTATTAATTTAATCACAATACTACGTAGGTAGAAATTAACGTAAAACACTCTCTTCGCCACCTAGCTCAATGCAAACATAGCTGTGTTATTGACCGATTTTAATTCTAGAAAATTAATTATTTATTGTCAAAAGAGAAAGCAAGATATAACACAGGATGTCGCAAAATAAAAATATTAGTCTCTAAAGTTAGTTACTGCATTTAATTAAAAGGTACTTTAATGGTTTAGATTTAGATAGAAGTTAAGCCACAGTATTTTACTACATATATGACGGGTGGCTGTTTTTTTTGGAAATTTGTGTCCTTTATCCTTTTTTTTCTCAACCCCCAGAATCACGAGCCCCTCTTGCATGTGACCATCATCGGCCTAACCTAGAAATAACACTTGTTTTATTCTCATTTAAGGAGTACATTTTCTGAAAAGGATTTAAATAAACTTAGCTAGCTTGCCCGCGATAGGTCGTTTAAACATAAAGATTTAATGCATTTGTTTATGTGCCATAAAATTAAGTACTTTCTTTTATTGATTACATAGCATCTGTTCGTAACATAGGAAGTATTTTCAGATGCAAGTTTTTAAAAATGCGTGTTTCAGAATGATTTTCTAGGTGTTGATAGTCTTTCGATTAAACAGATGCATTTTCACGAGTTTCCATAATTGGTTCATCGGGATAATTTATAACGAATTAAAACAATTAATGAATCATTTGTATTCCTTATTCGTCACCAATTTTCTACGCGTTCTTGTTATAAGTAAGTATGGTTTAGACGTAAAGTAGTACAATGGTACATACAAGTTGAAGCTCATAACGAGAGTCGTTTGCAACGCAGCCGGTCATGGAACAAGCTTGCTTACTAACGATTTTTACAATCCTATGGTTAGTTGATAGTATTAATATTCAAATTATTTACGAAGAGTCTTCAAACTAGATATATGGTATCTAAAGAGTTTTTAATCTCAATCTTCTGAAAGGTTGCCTTGAAAAATTGTGCCGTAACTTAATTAGATATTTACGAATAATATCGGTATTGAATTATAATTTACTCAGGACGTCTTCAGCATTATATAAAAAAACACGAAACGATTTTTAAAGCAATCAAATCGAGTGCACCAACCAGAAACAACTCAACATATTTTTTTTCATTTTCAGCTGTGTCTTCGGGCATTCGGCATCGGAAGCTGATAATTCGAAAGCAGAACGTCTTTTTTTAACTCCATACATACAAAATGGAACGGCAGAAGAAGCGAGAAATCGATCAGAACTCGACTCCACGAAGTTCCTTGATATCACCAGCTATTCTGGCTTTATCACAGTGAATAAGGAATATAATTCCAACTTGTTCTTCTGGTTCTTTCCCGCGTCTACAAATTTGACTACAACGCCGTGGATAATTTGGCTACAAGGAGGTCCGGGATACTCGTCTATGAAAGGGCTTTTCGATATAATTGGCCCCATTAAAGTTGAGGAAGGAAAAGGTAAGTAGCTTAACAGTAATTTATTTAACACTTAATAAATGTTGAATTAAATAGTAGTAAAGGTCTCTAATGAGGCTAGCACAGGACCGTAGAAATTGGCACGAGAAAGGGGAGGCCTATGCCCAGCAGTGGGAGGATAAAGTCTGTGGATGATAGGTTTACTCCATAAATACGCGTGAGTAAACCGTTGCACCGAATCCTTGAAAAGTTTTATCAGTATATTGTGGCCGCTCAAAAACAGTCGTAAATCATAAATGTCCACCTATTACTGATTGAAACGCTTAAATGTTTTCACCTTTCACCTTTGTTGCACCGATGCAATTCAGTTAGCGCTAACGCCTGCAAAGCATTACTATATTATATACGGGGTACGGATACTACGGATTTGAATTTACTTCCCTACTCATATAATCCCGGTCATTGATGACGCATAACCGAGTGCCCTGTTTGATTATTCAATGAGTGCGTGGATAATGTTCATCGCTAATTGATTAACTGTTACTTTTATCGTGTAACGCTTGACAAACTCTGACTGTAACAAGACTAATACATAAAAAGAAACGGTCAAGAGCGAGTTGGAGTCGCAAAAGGCTAAGCGTTCCGTGTAAATAGGTTAAAGAGATACAAAATGTATAACGGTGGAAATCGTTGCCATTATTTGTTTTTTTTTTTATAGCTGCAACATCATCTGTGGTAATTTAAACTGTCTATCTATCACGGTTCATAAAAAACAGCTAAGCCTTAGTAAGCCATATTTAGAAGTTAAAATTTAACCTTTGGTTATGATAGTACTCTAAAAAGGGTAGAATAAAAGGTAGAGGTAGCGTGTTATAACAAATTGATTAGTCACACAGTATAACAAATACCTGTAATATTTATAACATTAAATATTTTCTACTGCAGTTGTACCAAGAAACATAACGTGGGCTAGCGACTACTCCCTGTTGTTCCTGGACAATCCAGTTGGGGCTGGTTTCAGTTTCACAGACGACGACCGAGGCTATCCGACGAACGAGGATGATGTAAGTCTAACTAAACGAAAATGAGTAGTTTGTCTCCTCTTTTCGCCTGCACGGAGTTTGCGGTTGTAGCATTTTTGCCCATTGTGGTCTATCAACACCTATTAAGTAAGTTAGATTTGTTGTGGTTGTAGAAGTGAGATGGTGAATTCAAACATGTAGAACAGGATCTCTGTCACAACTAGCTCCAGGTTATAAAGTAAGTAGTAGGACTAAACTACATCATTTGCATCACAACTCCAGAAGTCTATCGATTCTTTTTAAATTTCTCATCCGACATAAGGATAAAACTTTAAGGGATTGAATCCTTGTGTCGCGGGGGATTTCATTAACATTCAAATCTCATGCACAAATACAACAAGACTCAGGACAAGCGTAAGTGGAACACACAATGGCTTGAACTACGCGGGGATCGAAACCGCGACACGTCGCGCAGTGGGTGCGGCGTGGTGAACTAAACCACACAAACGTTGGGAGTCCGTGTGTGCACTTCCAAATGACAGAGCAATGACCACATAACTAAGACAGCTCACTTAAGGACACATGCTGCAGCACCACCAATTTATGAGAGGTTGATACAATTTGCGTCACTGTGTTTGAACCATGAACCGAATGTAAGCGGTTATTGATTGATTTTAGGTGGATAAACCGTATCTATACTTTGCTCGTTCAATGATTCAAACTATTTCTATTTCGTCAATATTATCAGTCTTCATTTTATTTGCAGGTCGGCGCTCAAATGCTGGAGTTCCTCCAACAGTTCCTGAAGATGTTCCCCGAACTGCGATCAGCCCCTCTGTTCATAGCCGGCCAGTCGTACGCGGGCAAGTACGTCCCCGCTCTCGGCATACAGATACACCGGCATAATGAGAACAAAACCAACGAGAAAATCAATTTGAGGGTACGTAGTACATGGGGGGGGGGAGGAAAGGGAAATAGAATGAACTACAAAACCCTCGTCTCTCGTAACTGCTTTACACGAAAGACTTTTAAGTCCCAGATACTTTTCTTATCATTCTTTGCTGACCACTTATTGAAGTTGCTGATCTTAAAATAAAACCTTTGTAGGGTCCAGGTTGCTTTTTAGGGTGTCGTAGCCAATCGGTTAAGCAACGGTTCACTATATCGACGATATTGAAGGTGTTAGGATATATTTTAACAGAAATACTTATAGATGAATTGATCAATTGATTAAGCCCATAGGCATATTATAACCAAATTAATTCCGAGAACGCCTGGTCATACTAAGCATTCAATAAAATTACATAGTCTGCGAACATTTCAGGGTATAACAATTGGTAACGGGCTCGTGGATCTCCGCGACATGATGCACTACAGCAGGATATGCGCGGCGCTCGGCCTGCTCGACGAACCCCAGCTGGAACACCTGGAGGTGCTGGAGGAACAGGTCGTCAGCCTCATAGACGAGAAGAAGCTGGTCGATGCTGCAAATGTGAGTTATTTAGTTAACATTCATAATTATTGGAAAAAATTAAAGGCTTTAGTTTCGACGAAGTGCCCCTTAGACGCGAGATATTTGCAAGTGTCAGGTGCATTGTATCTATGGGAATCGAATAACGAGCCGACTGGGTGGGTGCATAGTGGGTACAGTGGGTTTGGCATGAAGATAGGTCACCATGAAAAACCCTATGTGCCCGATGTGTCGCAGTTTCGATCCCTACATTTGATGAGTATATAAGAGCTCGGATACAATTCAATTAATTTGTTGAATTTGTCGAAGTTTAAAAATTTTCATGATAGTATAATTTCTCCAGTTTTCACTTACACATTCGATCCTTTCTCTTCTAGAAATTTAATGAATCAATAGAATTCATTAAAAAGCACAGCGGGGTCAGCATATACAAGTTTACCGAAGAAAGTTCGTCAGCAGCACCTGAATTTGAAGATTACATCAAACGTGATGACGTCAGAGAGTTGATTCACGTGGGGAACGCCACCTTCAATCTCGACAACCAGCTGGTCTATAAAAAGATGCTGAATGACTTTGCTAACACATCCAAAAAGTTTGTTGAACAACTTTTGGAACACTACGGGGTTATGTGCTACAGGTAGGATTATATAATTAATTCCGTTAAAAAAAAAACTTGAAAACACGTTCATTTTTGTGTAGGTTGTAATTGAATTTCCCAAAAAGTCTCTACTTTACTTAATAAATGTAACAATTCAATCGACTGTAAAGTGCAAAAAAGGAAACAGCTATTAAGAACCTCAGTTATTTCTTTCTTTTCTTTACTATTAATATGATTTCAGTGGTCAGCTGGATGTGATCCTACCGTACTCGGCGTCAAAGCACATGCACCGGTCGCTGCAGTGGTCGAGGCGGGAAGGATTCCTTCAAGCGCAGAGGAAGCGCCTGCGCAGACATTTAAATGGATCCGTAGTCGGGTAATACTGCTCTCTAAAAACCTAACCGAGCACCATTAACTTTCTTTATGAATATCAACCAATAGGTATGGTAATAAACTGTTTAAGTTTTCATCTGAACTGAGTTCTACAACAGAC
The DNA here is from genome assembly GCF_003590095.1 of Trichoplusia ni. Taxonomy (NCBI): domain Eukaryota; kingdom Metazoa; phylum Arthropoda; class Insecta; order Lepidoptera; family Noctuidae; genus Trichoplusia; species Trichoplusia ni. The sequence goes on along the minus strand of NC_039481.1, from coordinate 15,262,122 downwards.
TTCGGATGATGTAAAAATACTTATTTAAATGTATGTTTAATATACACGGTGATCTTTTAGTCGTCTTATAAAAGAAGCCCAGTTCATGAATCCGACGTAAAATACCCCTAGGCGCGATTATTATTTTTTTATCATCAACTAAGATAATAAGTCCGAAGAAAAATTAAACAAGAGAAATCTGAAATATACTCTTAAAAATGATAAAAACGCCGCCACCCGCGCCCCTCACCATTGTTACAAGGCTCGGAACGAGCTCGCAACAGAGCTGTGTTTCTAAAAAACTACGAATTGCATCATAATATTGAATAAAAATTGCATTTAAAATTTATTCAAATCTCATAAATACCTATTTTTTTATCATGAACGTGTTCTAGTCATTGGATACATGAACTGGACTGCTTTTGTAAGACGACTAAAAAATCACGGTGTATAACCCTTTTTGCTCATAAGCTCTTCTAAACTTCTCTTTACTCTGAGGATAAGGGATATAGTTAGCGTATCTCATTCAAAAGTAACTACACAAGACGCCGCGTTGTTCACATGCATGTGGGGAGGCCTAACTTCTGTATTATTTCAGATACAAGAAAGCCGGTGGAAACTTGGTGGAGATATTAGTGAGAGGGGCTGGCCACTCGGTACCTTCCGACCAGCCAGATGTGGCCAAATTCATCATGGATGCTTTTATACAGGAGTACAAATAAATACTTAAAAATTTAATATACAACTTGTGTTTTACTTGAAATACTTAAATCATTTTGATAGTAACTATCGTGAAAATGGTTCATTATTAAATGATGTAAAGGTTTACTCACGCGTATTTATCGGGGTAGCCCGACTCGTTATATTAGTATACACGATAATTGCGAAAATATAACTTGAGGGTCTGGTATGGCCTGTGGAGAGAGAGACACACTATTCTACGCTGTATCGACGCGATCCTGTATTGCTTTGCTGATTGCCAAACCTCAATCGCACCCTGTGGCAGTGATACAAGTGAAACAAATAGAATAAATGAATAATTATAAACCGTTTAGCTTTTTCACCATTTTAATTCTCCATATTTATAATTTAGATACAAAAATCACTCCATGTTTGCGGTTTTATGCGGTAGTTTATTGTTATAAATATACCTACTCGGGGGAAGGGGGGGGGGGCAAAAAAGAGTTTCCATATTTTAAAACTAATTTACTAAAAACTAATCGTCATATATTTAATACCGATCATAACTGTATAAGCGTTAAGGCAAATCTTGATGACTACTTGGTGGCAAGTGGCAGTTGACGTTGACGAAGCAAGTTTTTTTCCGAGTCTACTAAGCTTCCAGTGTCGTCTTCTAAAGAGATGCCTCGTGCGAAGGCTGAGATGAGGCCGAGGGCTGCCGCTGGTTTGTCTGCTGGTACCATGTGACCAGCGCCGCGGATCATCACTTCAGTCAGGTTGGCTGCGACTCGGTAATATCTGTGAAAAAGGTCTAGTTTTTATTCAGTCTACATAAACACTTTGGCCAAGAGTATCACAGCCCGCGGTCGGTGTATGAAAGATAGTAACGCATTGCAATACACCGACACAAAAAATCGGATGACGTATCATGGTGTTTTAGGTTTAGTTAGTAAGAGTCTGACACTATCATTCTCCACGGTGTTGGGTGTCCATGAGGATTCACCCACAGCGGTTTGAATGAAAAAAACACCTTAAGTATATGATAAGTGGATTGTTAATCTTTTTTCTCCTGAGTTATAATACATAAAAATCAGTGAGTCACGGTGATATATTAGTGCTAACCCTGCTAACTCTCCATCGTGATACCATGGCATACGTTTAGCCTTCGCATATTCAGCAGATCCAGAGAATGACAGAGAGTCGTATGTGTTGACTGAAGGATGGTACGCTACGATGATGTCCAAATGACCGCTGAAAATATAAACAGCATAATTAGCACCTTAAAATCAAGTAAAAATGAACTTACTTTTAATAATAGTATAACCAAATATATCGGCACTTACTTATAAAGCATGACTTTGTAGTTCTCAAGCAGCTCTTCCAGCCACATTTTAGCGCTTCCCATGAAATCTGGTACCAGTTTCCTGTACACAACGCCGATGGAGGTGAAGTTGGTGTTGCCAACATGCAGAGCCTTCCGAACCTCGGTCCTCTGGATGTAGTCCATGTATGCTCCATCCAAGTCGATGTCGTCTTGCAGGAAGTTGTACAGGTTGGACAAGTGCGATCGAGACAAGAATAGTTGGAGGAGATAGTTGTAGTACTGAAACAAGAGTAACATTCACATTTGCTGGTTAATTATGGTTTACACAACTGGAAGATTTAGAGCTGCTCCAACCGAATATATAAGTACCTATTCATATACTTAAGAATGAACACGGCCGATAAGAAAAATATTATTAGTTGAAGTTTTAGTTAAGAACTTATTCCAAACACCCATTGTCATAAAACTTACAGCATAAGCTTTGACCATCTCTCCGTTATTAATGAACTGCGTAACAGCGGTTTCCAGGTGGTTCATGGAATTGGCTACACTGTCATCCACTAAGCCGACCTCACGCACGAAGTGGCTGTATCGTTGAAGAGTCAGAGGATCGATGAAACCATTGCCAATGGCTAGGCCCTGAAAAATACAAAGAAAATTTTAGCTATTATATCCAGATCTATTATATTTTTGCGGAATTTATTGAATTTTCTGCCAATTCTTATGCTTCTTAGTTCATATAAGTACACTCTTGTCACAAATAACTTCTAAAATACTTCTTTAAACTTTAGCCTGTGTACCTACTTACAGTGACAAATTCAACCTGATAATCGATGTACTAGTTGTTTATGTAATATTTTATAGCGAATTAGTAATAAAATAAATAAAATTCTAACAGAATTGTAGCTTTGGACTAATTCGTAAAATATTTTTACATAGATGCTTAGTCACCTTCAAATTAATAGCTTCGTCTTCATGCTTATGCCAATGAATCTGTACTCCGAGCGATGGTATATGCTTGCCGGCGTACGATTCTCCGGCGATCGTGAGAGGTGCCTTGCGGAGCTCTGGGAAAATTGTCAGGAACTGCTGCAAAGCTGTATACAGATTCTCTCCAATCTGAAATATAAAAAGGACATCAATGTAAGGACACATTTTTCGAGTAGGTAACCTAACAATTGAAGACATAGGATGGTGAAAAAAAAACATAAATTAAAATGTTCATGTATTTATATAGAATGTCACTTCCTGACCACAATTTTGCGTGCCTTCTGAAACACGGAGCAACTTTTTTAATTTATAAATTACCTATCCACGGACCGACCCCACCCACTCGACTTCGTTACACCTGTAATCGATTGACTCGTGCTGCTATTATCTGGCCGAGCCTAGCTTCCCGTGGTGGAAACCAAGGATATGATGAAATTTTAAGTCTTACCGTAGTTTGATTGGTAGCGTATCCTCTATCGTCATCGGTGAAGCTGAAGCCAGTTCCCACAGGGTTGTCAATGAACAGCAAAGAGTGGTTCTTGCCCCATGAGTGTCGAATTTCTGTAACATTAATTAAAGGCTTCATTTTTTTAGGTAAAAAAAGGAATTTCCTTAACCTAACCTTTAAAAAGTTCAATATTCTTCTTTCCACTTTTTTAAGCATCAGCTTACACAATATTATTCAATATTATACAAGACCTCCGTTATTGTCGTAGGAATAGAATCAGGGCCGGATCTAGGGGCCCCGAGGCCTCGAGGCAACAAAGGAGTTCTTCCCTCTTCCTTCAAGTTATTTTCATTCAGTGAAAAACTATCGAGCTTTTTTTAGTTGCATAATGTCAATAATGTGGGCTTCTACCGTGGTTTGTTTTAATAGTTAAACAATGTTATTGTTTAACTATTATGTATTACTGTTTAACTATAGCGATTCAGTGAAAACAAAAGCAGCTCCAAGGACATTTTTTGTATGAAACTTCAGATCCCTCACCTTCCAAATTGTTGTCCTTAGTGACGAAGAAAGGCCCTATTTCAGTAAAGAGTCCGTATAAAGATGAAGCTCCCGGCCCGCCCTGAAGCCAGATGATCCAAGGAGTGTCCTCCACCGCCTTGCCTGCTACTGGGAAGTACCAGAACCATAAATTGGCATTGTACTCTTTGTTCACCTGAAATAAATAATGGTATGAATTTAAAGACAATGTTAGGACAAAGAAATTGGTCGGTAGGAGGTCGATGTCACTATGCAATACTCAATGAAATATGTACCTCCATACGATTTTGCTTTTTTTTCGTACGTCCTCATGTTGCTTATATTATGCGGCTTGTATACTTTTATCACTTACGTATGCAAATTAATACATAATCATACAGGTGCCCGCATTAAGTATAACAGCTAGGAACAAGTTTTCACCAGGCTTCTTATCGATAAATTAGGTAATTCATAGTTTACCTACCTTTAACGGTAAGAACTTGATTTTTTAGTATTATTAGTATCGCTAAACAACCAATGAATAAGTAGATATACGAGTAAGTACTTAAGTAAAAATCAAAAATCCTGATAAATATTTTCGTTATTTTCGGCAGATTTTTATATCCTTACAATGCAACTCGTTACACATTACACATTCGAATTCGCTACTGGTATTTTGGGTTGGGTATTTTTTTAAACTACTCCGAAACTAATTCATGTAATTTGAAGGTTCCTGACCGTTTTATGGCCTTTGTGGTTAGTGTCCAAGAGAAATATTCGTGTGTTCTTACTCTCATAGCCCGATGGTACAACAATCCGACACGCCTGGAGAGAGTTCAGGTGCAGGAGACACATTTCTTTTCACATTTCATAGCTGATATGTCTATTCTAAAACGCGCGGCAAATTCCAAAAGTAGTTGCGTGCTTGGGATCTAACTCGAGACCTTTTGACTCGAAATTTTTGCAGTCTTATCAATAGGCTATAAGGAAAAATAAGTGACTTACGGTCAGATATCCAGCGTAACTGTCCATATCAGGTAACATGTAGTCAGGATCGACGTAAGCGGCCTCCCTCGCCTCTTTCAGCTGGTTTTTCTCTATGTATGGAGTGAGGAGAAGAGGCGACCCAGCGTCGAAGGAAGCCCTTGCTCTGCCCGTCTTGTAGGTCCTCTCCATGAAGGTCAGAATAGGTTCCGGAGCTTCGCCAGGTGGTAGGTCCGGTAGAGGTGACCGGTCCCCGCTTATAGCTTGGTGAGCGCATCTGGATAAGAGGATCGTGTTAGGTTTTCAATCAAACTAAATAAAGGATTAATTTGAGGCAGTTACTGATCACAATAGTGTTGAATAAGAAGTCTTGATATTGGTGGCGGAATGAACACAGTTAACAGTACCTACCAATACCGTTCAAAACAAAACTTAAAGGCACTGTACCAACAAATGTAGGGCTTGAGGTTGGCTAAAACTAAAAGAGAGTTGGGTAATAGAGGTTTAATTCAAGGTGTTATGTTATGTATGTGCACCAATTAAAGTTACTTACTTTTTTTGCTATTATTTGTATATTTTTGCAATGTGGCATGGGAAAGCACAGCTGTAAAAAATGTACCTTGACAGTCATATAATGTAAACAGTGGTTGTACTATATTATGGTACATCCTTTTTTGAAATGCGTGTACATAATGTGACCGTGTAAATGCGTTAACGAAGGAGGTTACTCATTTCTGCATAAGTAGGTATTACGTAAATACGAAGGGCCTGGAAACTACAAGGAAAAACACAAATGTTTACTTTCCTTCTGCCTTTAATTAAAGTAGTGACAGGAAATTCAGTTTGAATTACAAATAAATGACGACGCAAAAAAAATCGCTCAGTTCAAGCATCACTGGCCAAAAACTTAATACAAAAATAAAAACAAAACTATTAATCATAAAGTTACAACCACATAAATAAAAAGCTGTTCAAAAAAAGAATGACTACTTTTTAATTTCTCGGCTCGGGAAACAAATTCAAAAGTGGAACTTACATTAACAACACTAATGTGAACACGATCATTTTGTCTCGTCACTATCAGGCAAGGCTGGATGCTTCGCGTCTCGTCTTCCACGGTGGAATGGGCCCGCGTCCTAGCCTCGGGAACTTTGTATAGTCAGCCAGTTTTCAACGTGCACTTGCGTCTTGAACTTGGATTTATCTCGATCTTGTATACAGGATGATCCTATTTGTTTGTTTACTGATGATCCGGACATATTTTTTTTGGAGATTTCAGTTTGCCTTAGAAGCATTTCAACGTAAGCTCTTTATCATACACACTATTGTGTTTATCATAATGAAGATAAGTCACGATGTTGCATATATCGAAAGCTATGTTATATTTTCAGTGATGGCAAATATTTAGCTGTTATACTGAAGTTAATGGAAATTCGATATTTAGTTGGTATCCGTCAAAAACTTTATTTCTTACTCTATCAATTTTTTTTTATTATAATATATGTATCAGTAATAAAAATCTTTAACACCAGCTTTCATTGTTAAGTTCTCATTAATTAATTATCGTGATTGGCCACATATTCGCTCTATTCAAAATCCTTATTAAAAAAGATGAATAATCGATGTTATTGTTCCGCGTGTGAATCGGGATCAGGCTGTATATCGGAGGCACCGGCGCGGGGTACCAATGACCTTTTTACCATAAACACGCTCCCACGCTCAGATATTCGCGATAGATTCTTGCACGCTCTTAAAAGTGATTTGCTCTATATTTAGGATGTTCGTAGTAAAACAAACATCGATACGATACATTTAAATACGTGGATATAATATGTAATTGCGTATTACGAGGATCGTGATTCGACTTCGTTGATAACTGATTTTCCCACGCTCGTAAAACCGGCCAGCGGGTTACGCTTCGCAGGTTTTTTTTCCTTACTATTAATTTCGAACGCTTGTTCTGTATTCCCGATGCCTCTACTATAATCTGCTAACCTTAGTATAACTTAATCTCTTTGTTTATAAGTTTAGTCTTATTAACTAATTATGTTTTAAGTAAAAGTATATTCTTCCTAGATGTTGGGAGACATTTTTCGTGAACCGTAGACGAATTAATTAAATTTGTAACTACAATATCACTGTTAATCAGTCAACAGTGATTTTACATTATCTCTATCAGTATTATTTACCGTGAGGACCTTATTTCATCCAAACTAATGCAAGTGCTTTCAGGCTCTTTTGTACTACCCATTTTTATAGGAATCAAGGTAATAGGACAATTATATGATAATAATTATAGGACAAATTTATTTTTATGATGATATGATAGTGATTTCTTTTGCCGCCCGCTTGCTCTGGAGGGAAGTGGAATATATTTCTTCTAACTCCTCTTTTAATTAATAAATCATTTATTTATTGCGGATTCAAAGATACTTAACAGTTTCCTCTAGGACACGCTTGTATTCGTTGGTTTCATTTAAGATCCTGGCTTAGAAGTCTTCAAGTAAGGGGCAAGAGCGGCGGGCTTTCCTATTAAAAAAAAACATCTTGTTTCAAATGAAATGTAAATTGTAATATTAAATAAAATATTCTTCAAATCAGTTTGCTTACAACAGCGTAAGAAGCGATTCCTTAATAAAAAAAACACATTACTTTATTAAGCCTATGCTAATGTGCCCACTCAAGTACCTACCAAGTTGCACTTTTTGTGTTCTCAGCGTGAACATAATTACTAATTTACCATAACTAATGTACTAAGGAACTATAATGATTTCTCAATTTAAGACCTTCAGTACGATATTACCATAGGAAGGATTTCTACATTTTTATATTTCATCAACCTCCTCATTTATGTAAAAAAAAACAGATTTAAAAAATCTACATAAACACGTTTTTAATTGTCACGCCACTCTAATTATGAAAATCGGTCCAGCCGTTTTTATAGTTGTAAATTGAAAATTTCAGCCTGCTAGTTTATCGGGAAGAGCCTCAAAATTAAGTTACAAAAATCCAACCGGAACGACAAACATACAAACAAGAAAGTGAGTGTATAAAAACGTGGCGAAAAAATCGTATGATGTCATTTCTTAAATGTTTATGGTCCTTATCCCTTCCCCCCACCAAGTAGGTTGTAGTACCTCGTTACCTGACCATAGAGGCCGCGGTCACGGCCATCACTGTGGCCTTGAGCACTATCACATCAATCGAACGCGCGACGAGAATTAATGTGTAACCAATAATATAATATTTATACATGGCAAATACGCTTTGACTTTTCTGATAATTTTATTTCAAAAATATTGTAATTCGATCCTAATAAAATAGGTAACAGCTCATAAAATACTTTACACCCTTTAAAAGATGTACACTTATTCGCGTAATCTCAAAAAGCGTCCCTCAATCCCTTTATCAAAATTAGGATCATTCGAGCCGCATATGCTTGATAGTTAGAATCTGGTTTCACTGGAATCCAACCCTAACATTACTGAGAAAACACTAAACAGAAGCTAGGCTAGCTAAGCTAAGAACGTATCGCTACTTGGAAATACAAAAGAATGCATTAATTGAATGCTACTTTACGAGATGATTAATGGCAACCAGCAAAAAAGCATGCGTATTAGTAATGTGGTTTTATGGGAACGTGCATCTAAGAGAGTCCGAGTAAAAAGCGTCAACAGGCTTTTTGATTGTAATTTGTTAATATCCAATCAAACATCTAGAAATGGGGTTCCCTTTTTACCCTTTGGGTATGAGCATTGCGCTACACACTGCATGATCGTTACACATTATCAAGTAAAATACAATTTAGTAATCCTTATTTTCAGAGAATGTTAACAACACTATCGTTAAATATGTTTTAATTTTACTCCCTTTATTATTATACAATATATAATCAATTAGTCTCATAAAATCTTCTTAATTTAAACATTCGGCTGGAATTTGCCGACCTGCCATTATTGATCGGATTAGAAACTTTTTAGCTACAGTACCGAATAGTAACGGTTTTATGAATGAGATTGAGAAAGATTGCAGACCATTTGTCACAAATGAGGTGTAATTAACAATTAGCAAATTATACTATGAAAATCTCCAACACATAGTTTCTGTTGTTAATAAATTCTCAATAATTAAAGTACCGGATTTAAATAACTTTTCGACTTTAAATAAATTGTATAACTGCCTAACTTCAGTGACTGATATTTTTAACTAGCTGTTGCCTGCGACTTCGTCCCCGTGGGTAGAAGATATAAGTTATGATTTATACCTGCCCAGTTTTTTTCACATTTTCCATTGTATCTTCGCTCCTATTAGTCACAGCGTGATGGTTTATAGCCTAAAGCCTTCCTCGATGAATGGTCTATTCAACACAAAAAGAATTTTTCAATTTGGACCAGTAGTTCCTGAGATTAGCGCGTTCAAAAAAACAAACAAACTCTTCAGCTTTATATATTAGTATAGAGTATAGATTTGCCACATGCTGTGTTTCATTTTGTGATCGCCTTTGACTTAAAACAATTTATTTTATTACAGTTAATTTCTTCAAGAATTTAAATAATAAAATCGTTACAAAGCTTATAAAGCAGTAAAAGTGTGTAATGTTTGCATTCACAAAGTGTTTCAAGTTAATTCTCTTCTAGTACTCGGTATTTTGAGAGTTCATTAATGTTTCTCTATCTATCCTAATATTATAAAGTTTTTTTGTTTGATCGCACTAATTTCAGACACGGTGATGCTTGTTGTTGTGTGTATACTTGTATATATATATATATTCCCGAGTAGTTCTCCTACGCGGGAATCGAACCGGCATTTGTGTGATCCCCGAAAATATGTTCTGAGTCTCTTGAATCTGAGTGTCTTGTGCATGTGACTTGAGTGTTTGCCTCCCCGCTATGTTAGTACACAAGTATCAAATTGCTTAGTACGCGAGGCATTTCTCAAGAAAAGGAACATTTTTCCGTTTCGTATCTACGCAAAATGATATTATGCAAATATCTTCTATCGATGTAAGGTCATCGAAATGTTTATAGACTATGCACATGTAAATAAACCAGTTAAGGAAGTATGGGCAGAAGATTCAAGATGACTGCTACACTGGCTGCGTGCACTCCCAAAGGTTAAGGGGCATTGACCTCGTAACTAAGAGAGCCCACTTAAGGACACATGCTGTGATTTGCACCTACACTCATAAACGCAGCGATTTATGAGAGGTTGATACAATCTGCGATATTGTGTCTGAACCATGACCCGAATTAAAGCGGTGCTTGAATAATTTTCGATTGATAATTATAAACATTTTTTTTATTGATATTTTGATTAAAATTATGCATATTATCTATGTATTTCAATGGGTATAAATATTATGCAATTTTTTTTCGTATTTTTTGTTTTATTCTACAAGTAATCAATTGAATATACGTGATAAGTTTTTTATTTTCGTTGGGAATAATGATCTTTAATTATTATGATTTTATTGTATTAAGACTTACCTCCAAACCTAAAGAGGAAAATTAACGAAACAAAATGATTTCGATCTATAGCTACATACATACAATATACTATAGTCATAGTATGTACAAATATTAACAGTGTTCATTGTTTTTGCAGGTCGGCGCTGAAGCGCTGGAGCACTTCAACCAGTTCCTGCAGAAGTTCCCCGAACTGCGATCAGCCCCGCTGTTTATAGCCGGACCTTGCTTTCGGCATATAGATACACATAATAAGAACAAGACCAACAATTTGAGGGTAAGGAGTACAGGGGGTAAAAGTTAGATACGATAAAATACAAGACCATCCTTACTTGCTTTGGAATAAGGGTTTATTTTAAAAGTGATACTTCTCTTGTCACTGTCTGATGACCACTTATTGATTTTAGAATCAAAAGTGGGTAGTATCAAGTTCAGTGGCGTGGCTTGGGACACCGTCGCCCGGAGCGGATTCACACCTTGATGCCCAAACTAGCTAAGAAAAAGCTCGCTTAATATTTCGTTCGCGCGCGGACCATAAATTTTACCCTTTACCATAAATTCTATCATGTAATGAAATTAAAAAACGTATTAAAATTGTTTTGGAGATCTGTCTGACGGACTTAACAGATTTACATTATAAGATTTAGTCAAATACCCTATTCGTCCATATCAAAGGCAGCAGAATATATATATTTGGAACAACTGGAGGTGCTGGCGGAACAGGTCATCAGCCTCAGAGAAGAGAAAAAGCTGGTCGATGTAAGTTGATAATGAATGATAAATTAGTAAGCTTTATTTTCAAAGAACTGCCCCGTAGATGCGAGATATTTGCAAGTGCAGCGCTGATTTGTATCGATGAGAATTAAATTATCAGGCAGAGATGTTATATAGGTCACCACAGCAAACCCACTGAAGGCATTGCATAAGCAATAGGGATGATAACTGGGTATAAAAAGAGAAATCTCATTAGTCCCTCAGTTAGGTAATTGATGAGTATGAACACGTATTTTTTCCTTTTTCAGAAAAACTAGAATTGACAGAGATTAACCGTTTTAAAGTTTAGGAGAGGGGGCTTGTGACGTAACGATATGGTAAACTTTATACTCAATCGTGACGTCACGCGTAAATTTCATTCACTGTAATTTGGTCTATTTATGTTTACGGGATAAATTAAAAAATACGTACCCATATTATACAAAAAACTACAAGACGGACACTGCAACAAAAAAATGACATCATCCCTATTGTATGGTCTACTTGTATGAACGCTTGTATTGAGTCCGTGTTTTGTGCATGTAACTTGAATGAGTCCCTGGGGCACAAGGATTTTAACTTCCTTACTGGCCAACCGTCTTTTTTCAGAGAAAAGAAAGCCGGTAGAAAAAGAAACATTGGAAAACTAGTACTAGTAAAAGGAGCTGGCTAAAAGGAGTCATCCATCCAGCAGGCTGTGGGGCCAAATTGGAGACCTGTATGAGAACATGATGGTTCTCATACAGGTCTCCAAATAAATACTTTAAATATACAACATACTTTTTATTTATAATACTTAAATTATATTATCAATAATAATACAATATTTACAAGATTATAACTAAAAGGCACTGAGGGTCTGGTATGGCCGGAAAAACGAGAGAGTCCTTTCTACGCCGTGTAGCGTCGTCTCACTACCACACTAAGCAGTGGTAAGGTCCTATAGTTAGATACGTCAATAATACCACCTACGTAACCTTCACATCACTTGTCATTCAATAATTAGTCTTGTATTGTAAGTTACTGTACTTAAATTTATGGCGAGTTTAAAAGGACGCGATTAAATTAAAATTAAATTAATGTCATGAGGAAACGCATTTTCCTGCGTCAAAGATAATGGCTCTTGATCGAACAACATACTGAGATCTTTTGATCAATCTTCTTATTTAAAAACAACTTCTCAAAAACTCTAGACACAACCGGTTTTTTTTTGTTATCAACACAACCAGCAACAATTATCCCTAATTTGGTACTCTTTGCTTTAAAACATGGTTGAGGTTATGCTGGTTTCTTCGACGTTGTTGTATAGATACGCGTCAGTCCGTTTCTTCCACCTCAATGCGTACACAACACCACAGACTATAGCTAGGATGAGCATCACATTGAGAACTATGCTCACTACCATGGCAGCTTGGGAACCAGACGGCGTGTTAGCACCAGGGATCTGTAAGATAGCTTTTGAGATCCCTTCATCTTGGTCTATATATTTCGCAGTATCTTCAGGGACGATGTGGTAGTTTGGCGGCAGTTGAAGATCGTAATTCTTGATGAAGTAAGTGATCAGCTCGACGGTCTCTGCTGGCCTGTCCATAGGGACCAGATGGCCTGCACCGCGGACCAATACTTCAGTCAGGCTACCTCCGCTTTTGACGTATCTGCAAGGAGTTGGAAAGGTTATAGCGGAGACATTGTGAACATGCAGCGTTTTTGGAAGCATGTTGCATATTGCAGTTGTACTTGGTTGATAAGTCAGGGGATCAGCGATAAAAGACATCGAGAACAACTTCAACTAATCTGTCAAAATTGAAACCTGAAAAACCTGTTCCGTTGATTCAAGAACTTTCAGTAGAATTTTTGTCTTTAGGCTTTGTTTCCCATTTTTAATATTGAGTAATGCGTAATTTCACTCACGCGTATTTATTGGAATCACCGACTCGTTTCCCCTCCTAACTGGACTTCTGAATTATGAATTATGAATGCAATGAGAGGGTCGCGAGTCGAAACGGCACCGACGGCCGCGAAGACGCTTTTATAAAATACGCATGAGGAAACTGTTATGAAATAAATAATTACCAATCCGCCTCGTTACTATCTGTTTGCTATGTTTTGAATAAATTTGGTTATCTTACCCGGCGACCCTGCCGTCGTACCACCACGGTGTCCTCGCGGCATTGAGGAAGTCTTGTCGATGGTTCCAGCGCCAGTGCTTGCGCCGCGCCTCCGCGTTCGGCACGCATGGAGCTGTCAGGTCCAGCTGTCCGCTGGAAAATTTAATATTGAAATAAATATTGAGCTCAGAGATTCTCTATTAATGTTTTCTTGAGCATCAGAAAAATACATGCTGTATGACTCTTTCAGCCACCCTTTATAGGATAGTAATAATTGTTATGCTTAGAAGAATAACTGAAAAAGCTTAAGAGGCCGGTTGGTCTAGTTGTTAGCGACCCTGACTGCAATACCGGAGATCGTGGGTTTAATTGCCTCCCAGGACAAATGTTTTTGTGATGAGCACGATCATTTGTTTTGTCCGGGTGTAATTTATCTATATTATGTAAGTGTTTAGAAATATTTTTAAAGTAAGTTTATCAGTTGTCAAGTTCTTATAATACAAGCTTTTCTTAGTTTGAGACTGGATGAAGTTGCGTGAAGATTGTGGAAAAGCTATTTACTTATTTTTCGTTGAAAATTTCTGTCGCAGTATTTATACCAACTATCGATAAGTGAACAAACCCCTTACCAGTATATCAGCACCCTATAATGGTTGAGCAGCATCTCAACCTTCGAGTTCACTTCACTCAGGAAGTCTGGAGTCAGCCTCGCGTGAGCAGTGTCATTGTGGAAGACAAACTTGATGCTCCCGGTGTGTAGCGCGTCGCTCACTTCGGGTCTTGTGATGTACTCAACGAAGTCATTAAGGTTGGAGATGCTGTCTAGAAGAATGTTGAAGGTCTGCTGTTGCATTGACATGTCGTCAAGTTTGTTTAGGAGTTCCTCCCGGAGCTGGAACAATAATATATATCAACTTGTCATTTTCGATAACGGCGACCCTTGCAAATTCGCTTCCTAGCGTAAGCCCTGATGTGACTAACTAGACCGAGTTTGGATCTAAACACTCGGTCGAAGGGCAGAATTGAGACTATAGGTGTACGACGGCTAAGGCCTCTTCTTTTGTGCTAGGCGCTTTTCGTCTAGCTTCTGGAGTCGTTTTACCTCGAACGACTTGAACAGTAATAATGCTTTCATAAAATTCAGTATGAATCGGGAGAATAGTTATTGATTTAATAACTATAATTTCCAATACTTGGCAAGGCGAAATTTGTGCTAAGAAGTTTTTGGAAGAATGTTTTTGAAATTTTATAGAGGATTATGGTTGAACATGGACATTGAGGTCCAGCAACTCTCTAGAAAACCAGTGAACGACAATACTTAGGTTCAATATCCTCAAAGGGCAGCCCAATTATCAGAAAGCAGAATATTGACCGCATTCTACTTACACGTGCCGCTGTGTCCGACTCTCCGTTTTCTATAGCCTTATTGTAAGCGTCCTGTAGAGGTTTGACGGCAAGTTTGCCTTGTGTGTCCACCAGACCCCACTGGTGGTAGAACGTGCTGTAATCTGCTATGCTGTCGCGACCCAACACTGGATTGCCAATCATTATCCCCTGAAAATAGATAAAAAATCAACTTTATATTGTTTTCACATTTTTATTGCTACTGGTACTATATGTACTACTAAGTATATTTCTTACAAGAAGCCTCATCGCCGTAAATTGTTATATCATTACTAGCTGTTGCCCGCGACTTCGTCCCCGTGAATAGAAGATATAAGTTATGATTTAGGTATCCCTGCCCGCTTTTTTTCACACTTTCCATTATATCTTAGCTCCGATTAGTTGCAGCGTGATGGTTTATAGCCTAAAACCTTCCTCGATGAATGGTCTATTCAACACAAAAAGAATTTTTCAATTTGGACCAGTAGTTCCTGAGATTAGCGCGTTCACACAAACAAACTCTTCAGCTTTATATATTAGTATAGACAAATAACTACACGGACTCCTTAGCTATAGCAATTGATTGAGTAAAATAAATGTAACCTCCGACCGACCTCCTTCCGTTTTGGAGAAATCTATACTTAATCCTTTTACAAGGAAAGATGTTGAAGATTTTCGATTGAAAGAGGTTAAACACTCATAGTCATAAGTATACAGCAGACATTATACGTTATAACATTATACGTCCAGACTAGCCCTCGAAGGCAAACAAGGCATAAGCAAAAGTTAATTGAAAAAAATATGATCAAGGCAAGCCACACTCACCTCATTTTCTATTCGACAGTTGTCAGCAGCGTTAACAGAACAAGTTACTAATTTATATTATACAGTATCAAGTTTAGTAGGTTAAGGTTTGATCAGATAACTAAAATTAATAACACTGGGGGCCTATCACCATCTTATAAGAAATTCTAGTACAGCCGTGTAAGAGGGACAGCGCTATATACAATATAGTGCTTCGTCTCGCTTCTGTAAGTGACACAGACTATTATTATTTTACTCTCAGTGATATTGATAGGTCTAAAAAACAATAGTAGTTGCGGACACATGTCGTATGTGGAAAAGGAGGCCAATGCGATTGAATAGTAAATGACTGTAAAAGAAAATTGTCGACATATATTAGTAAGTGATTGTAAAGTTTTTTTTTGTCGACATGTTTGTAATCGATCTGTGGTCATGGATATTGTTAATTAAGTACAAATAATAATTAGAAAGTTAATCATTAGTTTGAAAGTACTGTATATACTTATTATATAGGCATACACTCTATGCCTATATAATAAGTATACACAGTGTATGCCATAAATAACTGTTATACTGTACAAAATAATATTCAACTAAGTTATGAATAGAATTTCTTTATGGTTGATACAATATTTAAATAGTTAAGGATAGCCTTTGCGTTTCGAACATTTATCGGAAGTTTGAGAGTATATAAAACCGGGTCTATTTACCTTGTAAAACAAAAAATAAGTAAATTACCGTTTGAGAAAAAAAAAATGTTTGTGCTTGTGATGTATGTTTTAAAGCTCATCACTGGACTACAAGACCTCTTCATCAGTTACGATTACCTGTTATAAGGGTCAACTATTTTGAATGCAAGGAAGTCACTCAAAGCTTGTCTCCGTTGCATACAAAGGTGTAACCAACCTAACGCTATTGGAATAGGGCGTGCCGCCAACAGCACATTACGACACGATCAAGCAAGCTACATATGCGGCAAAATGGGAAAGCCCCAATACAAAATAGTTACTAGCTGGTAGTACTAAACTCGTTATCCCTGTCTATGTAATAACTACATGCTATATGAAATTGTCCTAGTTTTATAAGGCTGGTTTCTGTGTTCAGTTAATCGTTCTGATTTTCTGAAGCTACAGACGGCCGCCACCTTGCCAAGTAATTTTTTGCTCATCTTCTTGACGGCCTAATCTATTTCTTTAGTCGAATCCGCCTCATAAAAGTGAGGTGAAGTGAGTCATAAACGTCGTCTCTTTTTCAGAACTGTAACAAGTCTTACAAGTCCCGATCAAATTGTTTCTTTTCTTCGAATGGGAAGTACCTGCATTTATGGAAAAAGTAATAGTCTATGTAACATCAACACCAGCAAGTGTGGGAGGAATGCAGATAAAACCACCAGCCAAGTTAATTTACCCGTTTATGTAAAACATAAGGACATCCCAAGGGCAGTTTCACGGGGTTATGAACCACGAAGCATTGTGAACGCGACCTTGTCAATTTATTTCGACACTTATGGGTATTGAGATATGTGAACATTATTTCATATTTTATTTGCGCCGGGCTATTTTATTTAACCTCTGACGCATTACAATCAGTGGCCACTTAAATTGTTTGATAGGTACTTATCAATGTTCATGTAAATAGCTATTTACCGAAATACGTGAACGTGTCTTTGTGTTGACAAGTACGTTCGTTCTAACAGAATGTGTTTTATTTTATTCTGATGGTTGCTCTGCGAGACTTGCTAATAAAAATTTCAAGTCTGGTTCAGATTTGCAATTTTGTTTTTCTTTTTTTTCAATCCATACTTCAATAAGCTGTCGATTTTTTAAAATAAAATAGGCCTTCAAATTCTAAAAATTGTTATAGTACTTTTTTCCGAAACGTGGGAAACATGTGGTATGTTGGCACTTATATTAAGCTAGCTGTCTCGGCCGTACCGCCTAACAGTCGACGATAATAATGCAGGCAAAAATACAATTTTGCAACTTTTCCATATTTTATCATCGAACTAAATCAAAATAAGCCATATCGGTTCAGCCGTTCTCGTATTTCTACGAACGCACAGCAATTCATTTTTATATGTAAGAGAAGAAGAGATGAAGTAAGAAATAGATCAATTACCTGCAGATTAACATCCAACACTCCGATACTTCTATCCTGTTCTAGTATCTTCAAGCCTAGTGCCGGCAGGTACCGGCCAGCATACGACTCCCCGGCGATGTAGAGAGGAGCCTTCTTCAGCTCTGGGAACACCATCACGAACTGACGTAAGGCGCTGTACAGGTGACTTGAACACTGTAAATAAAGGTTAACATTCTTGAGCAATAGGAAAGAGTATGTTATGGCCAAGTACTATCATAATTAAAAACAGTTGCTATGCTCAGAGGTGATTAAGTTTATTCGACGAAGCTGGTATACTCGTATTCCGAAAAATAAGGAAATATTAAAATACGAAAAATATCTTATCAAACTTTGTATGTCAGTCTGAATACACCCATTTTATTTTGGAAAATTGTCTACAGCTTCTTGAACAACTGTTTTTAACATGGTCTATAAATTAAATACACTTTACACAAGAGCGTTGAAAAATAAAGCTTTCTCATTCCTGAAATATTATCTGTTACTGCTGATTCAAGCTTACAGTTTGCATCGTCACCAAGAAATTACCAATTTTCCTTCATACTGCGTAACTACCCACCCACCATTGCTTGTAAGTTTAACGCCTCATGAAATCGTTCGCAATGCTCATAGATTGTTATTCTTCATTGAATAATTGCGTCGCAACAACTACCTCTAGTCTAGTACCAAGCCTATTATGGCCTATTGACTCATCATGGTAATTGAGTATAATTAGCGCCATGGTTTCTTTTGCATTACAAACAATGTTTCTTCTATTACGTTAATAGGAAATGGTACTACTTTGATTATACACCTGATTAGTTTCAGCATTGTTGAAGGGGATGAAGAGAGATATAAATATCTCTCTTCATTAAGAGTTTAGAGTCCTACTTAAAGATCATGTTAACAAGGTTTGGTTGATTTGACTCAAAGAAATGTTGAAATATTCAAAAAGCACCTTTATGGCGCAAATTGGCACGTCATTGATAAATTATTTAGTTCTGTCTTTTTTTTGGTAAGACGTGGGTAATCTCATGGTCACCCACTCTTCGGAGGAGAAAGTGGGTAGTGTCAGACTCTTACTGACAAAACCGGAACCTGAACCGCCATTTAACGTCTCCTGCGTATAGAGACGCGTGGCAATTTGTTGCAATTCAACACACAGCGACCACAGTCCTAGCTTTTTTCCTACTGTTGGGATTGGCTGCCAGTTGAACCGGAAGCAAAGTTTCAATATATTATGTGGTGGGACTGTCTATTTGTCCTGCTCATTCCAGTTTCCGGGCAAACCTATACCCCTTAGGACGACAGGTTGTCTTTCCGGCTTCTAATCACGTGCAACGACTATTAAAAATGTTCAAATGACAGCCAGAAGCCACAACTCTGCTTCTAAAACACGGAGGAACTAGTTTCAACATATGGTCACCATGTATTAAACAACTTCGAAGAGAGATATTTATAGTATATATATAGAACGGATTTATCGAATTCAGTCTGTTTTTGTATCAAATGTCAATTTGAATCATAAATTCGGTTGAGCTGTTTATAAGCTTTTGCCAAATATAAGCGCTCTGAAATATAATATTGATTGACTTAATCAAGATAGTTCGATATGAAATTGGTGGTGGAAATCGGATATAGAAATCCGAATGTCAAGTGAGGGTATCATTTACTAAATCTCAGACTTTTAAATTCTGCTGATCATGACGATTTGACGTTTTTTTTAAAATTGTACAAAAGTATACTATTGAGGCCTTAAGTATTATGCTCCTACATTAGTCAAGTTCTGTTTGACGGCTATTTATTAACTATGGTGTAAATCGATAAAATATTGTAAACCATATCATGTATGTCCAAGAATTACAAAAACATTCTTTTGTTTCCATACTTTTTAGTCGCAACACGCGCTTTGATTTCATAGTTTATACATAATATGATAACTATTATATAACATTCCTAAATTAATGCTATTTAAATGATAAAAAATCTTCTAATATATAAAATTCCCGTGTCACGATGTTAGTTACCGTACTCCTCCGAAACGGCTTAACGGATTTATACCAAATTTTATATGCGTATAACTAGAAATAATTATTTTATAAAACAAATTGTAAAAAAAAGCCTTGTATGTCTACCACCTCTCTCCTGCAATTATGGTTAGGTATATGCTGTGCACCAGCTAACGTGAACTTACAAATGTACATTTTGGAATTCCAAAACGATTTTCAGTATTTAATTATATAAACCACATAACGATTCACAATGTAACGATATATTCTATCGTGTCCTCTAAAAGTATTTTGGTCAGAGATATGATTAGTAGACGGACAATGACCTATGATGCAGAAAAAACTATCATGCATCAAAGCTTCGCCTTTCAAATCGATTATATATTTGACGCCAAATACCAATTAGTACTTATGCATATGTATAAGAAGCTTTATAATACCGACTTTGTGTTTTCAGTTAAGATCAAGACGTGTAGGTTGGAATGTAAACGATGCTTTTCTAATCTAATTGGTCACAAACATGAATAAAAAAACAGAACTTATGTGCGAATTTATATCCTTATAAACGAAAATTAATGAAACAAACTTACTCACAAATACAAAAGTTACCTACATAAATAATATTTTTGGCTTCGATATCGTTTTGCAGGTTAAGCAGCAAGCATACCTACTTTTAAACAAAAACAAGGAATTACGAATTTCAGAATTTATTGCATGCATGTGTATGCATGTGTATGTATATCAAACTGAACAGGATAATTTATCTTTACCGATTTATTAACTATCAGGTTCATTTAAGCAATAAATCAACTTCATTCGCTACATTATCTCATGACCTACTGACTGTCAAAAGTAATGTTTTAACTTTATATGACAGAAAGGTGCTTACCGTGGCCATGTCTTGGACGAAACCCTTAGGGCTGTCAGTAAAGCTGAAGCCGGCGCCCACAGGGTTGTCGATAAACAGCACTGAATGGTCCTTCGTCCATGAGTATTTGCGTACTGAAATCAAAGATCAATTTATTAGCTCTTGTAAATGGCTCAATGAATCCACAATTTTTGTATTAAAGTTTCCTTTTAAAATAAGTTACAGTTACACGGATTAATTGATCACAGATTGAGCAGCGCTTGACGCGTTCGTTAAATACAAGGGGACCATGTGTCGAAACTAGTTCCTCCGTGTTTTAGAAGCAGAGTTGTGGCTTCTGGCTGTCATTTGAACATTTTTAATAGTCGTTGCACGTAATTAGAAGCCGGAAAGACAACCTGTCGTACTAAGGGGTATAGGTTTGCCCGGAAACTGGAATGAGCAGGACAAATAGACAGTCCCACCACATAATATATTGAAACTTTGCTTCCGGTTCAACTGGCAGCCAATCCCAACGGTAGGAAAAAAGCTAGGACTGTGGTCGCTGTGTGTTAAATTGCAACAAATTGCCACGCGTCTCTATACGCAGGAGACGTTAAATGGCGGTTCAGGTTCAGATTTAGTCAGTAAGAGTCTGACACTACCCACTTTCTCCTCCGAAGAGTGAGTGACCAGGAGATTACCCACGTCTTACCAAAATAAAGACAGACCTACATATTTTATGAATGACGTGCCACTTTGCGCCATAAAGATGCTTTTTGAATATTTCAACAATTCCTTGAGTCAAATCAACCAAACCTTGTTAACATGATCTTTAAGTAGGACGCTAAACTCTTAATGAGTTTATTTCCAAATCAAAAAACACTTAACATAATATGTATATCTTTGACTGGTTTATGATATTATCGATAACTCTATGAAGCTGTTAATGTAAACGATTTAAATATTCATAGGTCATTATCAAACTGCTAACTAATGCCGCACTAGGAAGCGGTGAAGGGCGAGCGAATCTGAGCGCTGATATAATACTGACCTTGAAACTGTGGAGCTGGTGACCTATTCTAAATATATGATACATATTTGAATTGATGAGGCTTAAGTAAAGACTAGGTATAATATTTTTTTATTATAGATATTGGTAATTGTGTTGAATACTATAAACGTTAGAGTATCAATTGCCTTACTTCCGATCGATATCTGCATGTTGCAATAGTTATTGGTAATTCAATATTGATTACTTCAGATTTTAGTAATGTGCAAACAAACCTGTTTGATAAATCTGTAAAGGCATCGGGTTTTCCCGTATGAAGTTAGTAAGAAAATGCCGTCTATAAGGCTTACTTTCTCTAAAGACTTCACCGATTTTTCCTGTTCCCATTCTTGAACTCTGCATCTTACAAAAAGCTTCTTTACAAGCTTGACCAGAGGTTTAAGATACTTAGAATGCGTTAGCACTGTCTAGAATGACCTGTTGGCCTAGTGGTCAGTGGCCCTGACTGCTGTACCGAAGGTCGTGGTTTCGATCCCCACCCAGAACAAATGATTGAGATTACCCTCACGATCATTTGTTCTGTGTCTGCGTTTGACGTATCTATAATGTGAATGTATTTAGAAATAAATTTATAAGTAAGTTTATCAGTTGTCAAGTAGTACCAGATTTGTTGGTTTGAGACTGGATGGCGTTGTTTGAAAAGTGGTATACTATTATCATTGTCAACAAAAAATAAGTCAACATGACCTGCAAATAACCCGATCACCAGACCGCGCTTGCAACAGCTAGCCTAGACCAACAAGTGCGCCGGACATTGACTCATATTCATGCTAAATATAACTGAATCATGAATTTATAATTAAACGTCTCGTAAGAGTCTGAATTTGCCAAACAATAAGTTAATTTACAACAATAGCTGTTACATAATGAATTACCGCGATTACTTATCAGGCATTTCATTTCCTTAATTCATTTGATGACTCATTGAATTGTACGAGATCCGAATACAGCATATATTTTTGGCGAGGACTAAATATTTTGGTGTTTTTTGCTCCCCTTGCCTCAATCCTGTTGCTGACCCATTGTCAATCAGCCTTGACGTATCGACCGGCTTGCAATGGCCTTGGTCACAAGCTGACTGGTTCAGCTGCGTCTCTTACGTATAACATTATATTGAGGTCCCACACTGACCTCTATTATAATATCCTGGGACTAACAGCTACCAGTTTTGCAGTCCTGTTTGAATAACGGAGAGAGTAATAATAAGCAGTAGATAGTGGACGTCCTCGAAGCTTCGAAGCTTGAACTGACAGCAAATGCTAATCACAATTCACATAAAATTTACAAGAAACACAAGGGGTGCCATGTCTCCAGAATTAAGCTATGGTATATATTATTCCTGCTAAACCGCCTATCACCATGTCCCAAGAACCCATTCGCCTGTATTTTAAATGATCTTAGGCAAGCCAACGATGCCTCCGTTGACTCGGCTGATTTGGGCTCAAAAACTCAATTTGACTATCAACACATCGAGAAGTATAAGAAGAAACGCAACTTAAAAACTTTATCCGTATTTTTAAGGACTTACCAACCAGTCAATGTCCTCTAATAGAGGTCAATATGTATCTTTTTTTATAAAACTTGAAATTTAATAAAACCACAAGTTAAACAGAAGTATTTGAATACTATATAAAACCAGTTTAAGAGTGAATACCAAAAATGTGTACATGTGTCAAAGTTGATCCTCGAAAACCGGTAGTAAGCCGTGTTTGACCACCTTGAACCCTTCTTACTAACTCAGACATTATGTTCAGTGGTGGCAAGAATTGAAAATAATATTTTGTAATGTGTAGACATTTTTTTATTACATGACGTGTTGCATTCTGAAAGTCAAACCCACTGTGCACAACGGGTCACGGGTACGATCCCCGAGTTGGACAAGCACCAAATTTATGTAGAAATGTATGCTTGTGAAGAATCTCTGACATCCCCCGCTACGCAAGGAATTACTTAGCGCAGAAGTCGTTTTAAAAAACAATCTTAAAATGAAGACTGCAAAATATATGTTGCGATGGTTCGCTTGACTGGACTCGTATTATCATTTTTCGTATCTCGATATAATTTATTTTGTATTTACTTTTCACTGTTTAAAGACCTTCAATATTTATAACCACAAAACAAAATGGAGAGCTTTTCAAACACTCACTTTTTTAAACCTGACCATTGAAACGCGTATTTCGAAGAAGTACTGATTACAAGAGTCAGTTTTATTTGTTGTTATATCAAACAATATATACACTTTAGATACACATATTGAGTATCCAGTGTAACTATACAATCTATTTATTTTTTTATAAAAGACCGCGTGAAGGTATAACTTGTCAACATTGTGTATTATTCGTAGTGCTGCCATAGCAATAAATTTACGGTTAAAACAGGTTATTTACACAACAATATTATTTACCTTTTTTAATACATACCTACTTAGGTATACATTATGTGGGCATTGTAACTAGGTATATAGTTGATAGAGGCCAATTTCAGTTTCAGAAAGACCCGCGACACAAGGATTCAATTCTAACTACACATAATTAACGTGCAACATTCGTACAAGTAGTGTTAGTGTACTCGGTTCTTTCCCGTTTTTAAATTTATATAACAAAAGAAATAACCAATAGTGTGTGAAACATAATTAAAAATAAGTATTTATGATCGAATTCAAAATCCCCGTTACATCATTGCATTGCTATAAAAACCCGGTTAAATGAAATATATACTTTGTATTTCTGATCATGTATAATTGAATAATAGAAAATAACAAGTATTTGATTGATTGCTTGACAGCTAAGGAATAAAAAATAAAACGCTTTATTATATTTATGTGATCGGATTACTGTATACTTGTATACAGTTAAACTTAGAACACAGTTCGTTCTAATTTAAATTGAAATTCGAATCGACACTTGATCCTAAATCGAATTTCACTTTGACAACAATTTCTTCATTTTTGAAGCGAATGCCAAAAAAGGAATAGATTCTCAATTCCGATGTTTGTATTTTTTTGGTCACTTTTACGACCTGTCACAAGAACGGACAAAATAAAAATATACCCTTCATTTGTATTATAGCAAATAGAACTGATAGCACTTGTAAACATTTTAGTCCTGATAATGTTTGCTCCTTATCAGTAAGTGCATATGTAATAGGCATTCCTTGTATGGATGGTGGGACTTGATGGCATGTGTAAATACTAAACACTTGCATTCTCCGAAGGTTAGGCATAGGCGTATCTGCTTTAACTATGAGGTGTTTTAGATCGTCCCTCATATTTCGTTTGTCACAAGGTCGTATTAATACGCATCAATATATTAACACGTAATGGAATTTAATCCTTGTAGTGCGGGGTTCGAACCCGCGACTAGCCGCACTCTACCGGCTGTCCGTTCCATTCGGCTATCCGTGCAGCACTTAATGACAGCGAAAATGTTTCGACAGTTCTATCAGCTGAAAATCTATCACAGAAATTGTTTGAAAATTTTACTTTGCATTAACATTTCATAACAATTCAGCGTATTATACCAGCGTTTATAATACTATGAAATATTGGTTTCTTAGGTTTACGCGAATGTTAGACATTCGGCAGGCAGACTGGACGGACAGTCTGCCCGTGACCATGATACCTGCAAAGGTGTCGAAACGTCGGGAACTAAAATCAAAAATTAAACCGCGATAAAATCCGTAAAAGTAGTTCCATTTCAATTATGAAATATTGTTTTTTTATTGTTTTTCCCTATCGCAACTATGATGATCGGTTGATGATGTTGACGCACCGTATATTAACAGGAAAATTTTAAACAACCATATTTCTAGTAAGAATCAGGTTTTTTCCCGTTAAGTGAAAGCACTTGCTACTTACTTACTTACTCATGTTATTTACATTCGTATAATGATTAAGCAGTCAGTTGAGACTGCGGGTAATGCTGATTGCTAATTTGTATAATAAATAAATAAAAATGAGAAGATTATTGTGTATAGACTGATTTGCGTTTACTTTCACGCAAATTTTAAAGGCTTACAATCTGACTAGGTATACTTTTCGAAAAGTTTCTAGTTTTTCTTCCTTACTTTAAAAGTGGCTAGCGTAAGCTTTGGGATCGCAAAATATTTTACTTTACGGTAGCACCTGCTCGATTCATCTATGGCGCATGTGTTCTAAAATTATCAGCCAAGTCAAGTTAGTGTTTATAACCGGATCTCACGCATTTGCAATTGAGATTAACGTCCTACATTAAATGGGTCGTCTTCTCCTACCGTTGGGGAAACAGGCTCAAAGACGATCTCGGAGTAATGTATTTTCTGCATAAAACTAGTTCATTTTAGACTATTCTGCTTTGTTACAAATAATAATTTGATGTCAGTGTTCCATTCGAATAATGCTTATTAAAAAACCAGATGATTCTGGAACCATTTCTGGAGAAGACTTCTTTTGTCCGAGTAACTTGGCTTTGCATTTCTTGATAATTGCGTTTTGTCTTAATAAGTTCTGATATAAAAACGTTTTGCTGACAGACTTTTTTCATCGCCTTCCTGAACAGGCAAATTAAAAATTTCGGTGATTGCTTTGCTTACAATTTAATCCATAAATACTAGTTCTGTTAATAGTACTGTATTGTTTTAGTATTTGATGCGTAAGAGTATAACGATCGACTTATTCTAGTGGTTTTAACAATAAGTACATAGTTCTATAAAGTAATCATTTCATGAAACTAACTATGTTTTTGAAAAACAGAACCTTTTGGCTTGTCTATTGTAACCCTTAATCGATTGGACTCTTCCGTAAGTGAGAACATAACATAACAGTATCGGAAATCAGTCCATAATGGCACAATGTAACCTATGCAACTAAGTACGCGCTTGCAAACGGAAGTGAACAATAACAAGTGCATATTGAATGCTGAGTGGTGAGAAAGGGGCGATCTGTACTGCATTGTCAGGTCTGTACAACAATGTTGCAAAGGGGATTTTCCAATCTCCGCATTGCTCATACATAGGCAGATATAGCAAATAACGCTTGAGTGTTCTTTCACGAAATGAGTGAAGCATAGAATAATAAATAGATTAAAGAATCTAAAAACCCATGTTTTTAAATGTTTTATACCTCCATTCAAATTTTATCAAAACCGGCTACCCCTTTGTACAGTTGTTAATTGCAATGCCAACGAGTTTGAAGCTACCCTGAAAATATCAGCCTGCTAGGCTAGCTTTTCGGGAAGTGTCTCAAAATAGAGTTGCGAAAATCGAAGGGGAACGAAAAACAAACAAGAAATGTGCGTGTATAAAAACGTGGCATAATACTTCTGCTTAATTATGTTTCAAGTCAAGGGAGTTCCGATAAACACCCGCGCAAGATTTATGCAATAATTAAGGTTAGTAGGTAGAGTTTAATTGTCGTTAATATCAAGTAATACAATCCGGGCAGTCATTTATCTGTGATGAAGATCGTAAAATATGTAACATATGATGCGCGCGACTTCGCCCGATCGCTTACGGAGTTATACTTTTTTTTTGTTAAGGCGGTGGAATCCTTTTTGACACCCACTCCCTCGGGTGAGGAAATGGGTACTGTCAGACTCTTACTGACTAAACCTGAACCGCCGTGCTTACGTGTTTTTGTGTCGCTGTATGGCAATGCGTTGCAATCCTTCATATATTACGGAGTTAGCACTCCACACTGATCTAAGTCAGTCTTTTTTAATCGGTCTTAGAGTTTTCGTATCCCATTGTTGTGACATATTATTACTGTTATGCTCCTATTAATCATGGTATTATATACATGTATTATATCCTATAGACTTCAGTAATAAATGGACTATCTAATGGTACATGTGTTGTGTTATTGAGATTAGCGCTTTTGAACCAACAAGCACTCTTCAGCTTAATAACATCAAGAATAGATTTATGAATACTTACATTTCAACTGATTGTTGCTATATTCGAAGGGTCCTATTTCGTCGAATAAGCCGGCGAGGCTGGTAGCTCCTGGACCTCCTTGCAGCCACAATATCCATGGAGTATCCGGAGTAAAGTTCTCAGCTTGGAAGTACCAAAAGAAGAGGTTGGAATTGTACTTCTCATCTACGGTAAAGAACCCAGAATGACTGGTTCTGTTCAGGAAGAGTCTGGGGTCTACTAAGGATAAATTCCTTGCTTGTTCTACTAAATTCCTCTTCAAAAGACGCGAGAGTATCAATGCTGGTGACCTCGCCAGCGTCGATGCTAAGCTAAAATAAAAAAATAAACGTTTAATTGCACTTAAGACATTATCGATTTCACGGCGTAATAAACGACCTTTATTTTTTTGTATATTTAAATTCATTTTTAACCTTGAAATTATTTATTCATTTTTATTTAAATTTTGTAATAAATTTGTGGAATTTACAACATTTATTGTGAATAACATTTCCGAACAATAATTGACTTAGCCTTAATCAATTTAACAATTTATGTGATTTTACCTAATTGTTTCAAGATCTTATATCTTCTAGATTAGGACTTTCTTAAGGAGATGAAAGTATTTTTTTTATACTTGTACTAATACTATTTCAAAAATAGAACGAATCCCAGCTGATAAGCTTCTGTTCCATATTACTTTTACAGCAATTTCAACTAGATGTTAGTAGGTACCTAATATTTTTTATAACAACAATGAATCTGGAACGAGAGCAATACACTTTATGGCCAGATTGGTACAACAATGAATCAATCAATTTGAATTATTCGCAAGTGCAGTGACATCGGATGAATGAGCTGTGGTGTAAGTTGTCTGCATCCGACCTTAGCTTGGTACATTTCACAAGCTGAATATAACTTTGTGATACTTCGATTTTTAAAAAATAACTACTGTCAGAACCAGATAACTGGGTATCTGGATACTGTCACGCCTTGTTGTTTTTTTTTAATTCTCGTTTGACACCTTAATGACAGTTTGTTTTTAAATGGTCAAAAGCTTCAGTACTTACTTTATAACTTTTTTAATATTATTGTCATACAAGAAACCAAGACACGCTAAGAGTAGCGCCCATAGTCTTTCTTTTATCGTAAATTATGTACATATACCTACCTATGTGTCATTTTATCACTGGTGTAAACATTATTAGCTGTTTTATTTCATTATTAATTCTTACGCAATGTATTAATTACTCGGTCCGCATATATTCTCAGAAGTTTACCACATTCCATTCAGGAATAGACTGTGTGCTGATAAAAATATTATGCTGATTAAAATACCCCTA